>NC_073632.1:17735963-18985963 GCF_029407905.1 Bubalus kerabau | reverse complement strand
AAAGAATTAATTTGAGGGTCAGAGACTTTGTTTACAAACATTTTATAGCAAAATATATTTTGATTAAGTGAAAAACCTATTACCTAAAAACAATGAAAGAACTGGCCCTGGATCTTTGAAGCACATTCTTATATTCCCTTCTGATATAAGTTCATAGACTACAGAAAAATTGAATGCCAGTTTTTAAGCCTAATTCCTCAACTTCAGATTTTTTTTCCTCTATACACAATTCCAAACTCTCCTGTGGATTTGAATGAACTTGAAAATTTAATAAAAACCTTCTATGAAGTGGGGAGCAGCAAGAACTTGAGAACATAAGGCCACACTGACACTGAATATGAGCATTGGCCCTGGTGTGGACAGAGTGCTTCATCTATTCAGTAGACACACCCCTGAAGGGACTTCACACTCCCAGATCTTAAGTGGGGATGTGATGAGGTCAAGTGTAGGAGAAACAGAAAGGCCAAGTTCAGAGGGAAGCCCTACAAGGGCTGCAACATGTACCCCTTCCATACACTTCTATGTCCTTCTATACACTCATGTGCCAGGGCCAGCTGATGCCTTACATTTTTCAAGCACCACCAAATTTTTGACAAATAAATGGCCTTCAATCCTTAATCATTAGACTGATGTGTGGTAGGGAAGCAAATGTTTCCAAAGTTTTGCATATTTTAAGTCTCTGATGAATGTGAATTTGTGAGAACAAATCTAGCCCATTTCTGTAGAGGTAATCCATACAATAGATATCCAAGAGAGGAATCTTTACCAATGGACATTTTTATTTCCAGTGCTTCATCCACCAAGAAATGGAGTATGAGGATCCTGGGAATCTTCTTTCCTCTGCTTTGGCCAATTGACCACAAACAATGTCCATTTGCGTTGTACAAGCACTTAGCTTATGAGAATGGAACCACACTTATGGGACAGAGAAGTAGGCAAGAAAAATTTTTAAACAGTCGACAGGAATCCCTTCAGTGTTCCAATTTTCTCCATAAGCATTTACTCTGAGTAAGCATACAAATTTTCCACTCAAGGCAGCCTCAGGTCCTACGTGGTTCACCAATTGAGAGAAACCCTCTCCAACTAAAGGACGCTGGTAGTCGCTGGATTCAATGGTATAGTGATGCATATATTTTATCTAACACGGACCTTAAAGCACAAGCCAACAACATCTTCTAGTGTTCAACAGAGCTGCCTCCTCTAGGGCCAGAAGGTAAATGCCTGTGTGGATGTGATAGACAGGATGTGTTTACCTTCAATGTGACTCCTCTGGCAGAGTTTTCAAAAGCAGTTTCAACAATATTCAAGTTTTGCCTGATCTACTGTATTGCCTTGGGAACCAAATGCACAAATTAGATTTAACTTCACCATCAACATCACTCTTGCAATTTTTTCTAGCCCAGTCTCTCTGGTGGAGCCAGACTCACTGACGCCTCTGATTCTTTGAGGAGCTGGGAGCTGGGAGCCCTCCCAGGTTCTTGTATTTAACCTCTGACTTGGGACAAACTTCTGAGCTATTGGAAGGTATCTTATACACATCTTCCCTGAAATACCCAAATTTACTTAGATACAACCCTAACTAACTTCCTTTATCTCTTGGATCTTCACACTACCAAAAGCACAGGATATATGTGCAAAGGACAATAACTTCGTGTGTACCACACATCATCAAAAATGTATATGAAATATGTCTAAAAGCAACGCTGGATCACAAAGGATACAGAACAGAGAAAAGAGGGTAAGTGCCTTGATGGGATCAAGAAAGTCACCAGGAAGGAATAAGTTCAAGTCAAAAACTCTGGGTGAAAGTTCAGAGTGGCAGTAGCAGCATTTAGTGGATTTTGAAAAACATGAACCTAACAAATATAAATCAGTTGGTGTTCAGTCACCCATTCGTGTTCAACTCTTCATGATCCCAAGGACCATAGCATGCCAGGCCTCCCTGTCCCTCACCATCTCCTAGAGTTTGCCCAAGTCCAAGTACATTGCATTGGTCATGCCATCTAGCCATAAATCAGTAGCTTCTTAGCATTAAAAATCTGTTTTAAAAAACCCAGATGCATATGAAAATTACATAGCACTGAGAATTGCAAATTATCAGTATAGAATATGGGGCCTTATCAAGAATTTGATTGTGCGTCCAAAAATACACAACATTTCACAGTGTGACAAAGCTTCCACTGTCAGACAAGCACACTGAAACCTACATTTTATTTTGTTCTCCATCCTCCTAAAGTTATATATTTTAAAAATATGGAATGTTCAGATTTCTTCTGAAGCCTTGGATTGTCAGCTTAGCTGAGAGTCTATCAAATGGGCAGTAATCTTTTATTTTCTCCTGCCCAGAGCAAGTGTGTACAGAGAAATGCTTCTCTCTGATTTCTATAGACTTCAAGATCGTCTAGCACTAATAAGTTTGTTCCTAAGTGTAAATAAACTTTTTTCAGCTGTAGCTTAGATCTCTAAACAGAAACCTGAACTGAAGTCTCTGACCATCCTGCTCAGAGCAAATAAGCAGTGTTGCAAAAGAAGTGGGCTGACTTCTCGGCCAGGCGACCCTTGTGCTTTGAGAGAGGTCAGAGGGCAGGATGACCACAACACAGGGACGCCAGGAAGCAGTTTCCAGTTCAGATTACATCGAACCAAAGACTGAATCCATACAATTTTTTTTTTCTGATCCAAAGAGCATACATTTTATGGTCAGCATTACAATAATTACAATCCTCTTCAGATAAATTAAAAACTCACTCTGACAGGTACATAAAAAAGAGCTTCCTGAAAGTTTAATAAGATCAGCAGTAACTTACAATGTAATTGTTGTTCATTTTAGTACACCTCCGCAAGCCAGAGCCAGAACAATATTTTAATTAAGAAATAAATGAATTAAGAAGAATGGAACATTCTTGACAACTCAGAGACCCTAGAGGGTTAGATTACAGACGGTAGAATCGGGTCTAAAATCCAGGATCTCCTGAGCTAACCTGTGACTAGGACAGGGGATCCCACACAGACATTTCAAGCTCAGAGTCGAGTACGCATGTTCATATTCGTTGAGGTGCAAGTCCTCAAAAGGAGGCCACTAAACTCACTGATGGTTGCACGGGTCACATAATGTTAGAAAGAGATGAATTCAGAAACAAATCAATGAATATAAGTAAGAAAGAATCCCCAAAGACAGTAGGATGAAAATAGTGATATATGGGGCAATCAAGGAGGTGGAGATTAAATGAGCTTTAACTTTCTCATTTTACCCTCTAATCAACTCGTACGGGTTTAAATACATTCTCCGCAAAACAAACACTGACTGTGGCTCTGGGTCTTAATTTTCTAAACAAAAATATATGGTGGTAGGAGAAACACTGCAAAAAAGTTAATTACCAGATAAAAGGTTCATTTAGGCTTGAACAAAACATACTGTAACATCACACTGAAGGGAAAATAATAGGGGGGTGCCCAAACTCTACAATGACTGTGCAGACAGCACAACATCCTCTTCCTTTCTAAATTTGTTGTTCTGCCTCATCCACAGTTTCCGTTCTGCCTACAAGTAAATTAAGTACCCCACATGCCCATAGAGTCCAAGATGCTGACTTCATCCTGGGAGGCTGACTCTCCCAGAAGGAGCTCACTCCTATCTGCATAGCTTCTCTCCTAAAAAGTCTCCCTTCCTTCAGCCCTGGCAGGATCACTCAAACAGTTGGGTTTGCCCAGAAGAGCAGAGCCCAAGGGCCAAACAAGAAACATCAGTCCTCCCCGGAAATGACTGGCATTATAGATGAATGGATATTTCATCTATCCCTTCTGGGAAAATTCCCCACTGAGGCTCTCAGATTTCCATCTCGTGTAATGAGGAGAAGAGAGAGCAAAGAAAGGAAGACGGAGATAAAGTCCCTAAATTTCAGCCTAAATTATCCATGATTTCTTCCCTAAAGAAAGAAAAACAGAAACTGAAAGCCCAAGAGTGCCATCTTTTAGGGTGTCAACAGGGAAGGGCAGATAACCTGCCCACCAGAAGCAAGAGTCCAAAGGGTAAACAGACATACAGTTATCTACCTTAAGATTAACCACCACTCATACAGACCTAAGAGAGAAGGCAATGGCAACCCATTCCAGTACTCTTGCCTGGAAAATCCCATGGGCAGAGGAGCCTGGTAGGCTGCAATCCATGGGGTCGCGAAGAGTCAGACACGACTGAGTGACTTCACTTTCACTTTTCACTTTCATGCATTGGAGAAGGAAATGGAAACCCACTCCAGTGTTCTTGCCTGGAGAATCCCAGGGAAAGGGGAGCCTGGTGGGCTGCCGTCTATGGGGTCGCACAGAGTTGGACACGACTGAAGCAACTTAGTAGCAGCAGCAGCATACAGACCTACAGCATAAAAGTTTTAATGATGCTGGTGGGATACAGGCAAACAGCTTAGCCTCTTAATTTCAAATTTGAAGGAAACAAAATTAAGGGTTAATTCTCAGAATTACACTGATTCTTTTAAGTCATCATTGTGTGTGTGCTCAGTCACTCAGTCGTGTCCAACTCTTTGCAACCCCATGGACTATAGCCCGCCAGGCTCCTCTGTCCATGGGATTTTCCAGGTAAGAATACTGGGTTGCCATTTCTTCCTCCAAGGGATTTTCCCTACCCAGGGAGTGAACCTGGTTCTCTGGTGTCTCCTTCATTGGCAGACAGATTCAATACCACTTGCCACCTGGGAAGCCCAAGTCATCGCTATATTTATTGTTTTTGTTCGGTCGCTCAGTTGTGTCCAACTCTTTGCAACCTCATGGAATGAAGCATGCCAGGCCTCCCTGTCTTTCACTATCTCCCAGAGCTTGTTCAAACTCATATCCATTGAGTTGATGATGCCATCCAAACATCCCATCCTCTGTTGTCCCCTTCTCCTCCTGCCTTCAAACTTTCCCAGCATCAGGGTCTTTTATAATGAGTCAGCTCTTCGCATCAGGTGGCAAAAGTATTGGAGCTTTAGCTTCAGCATCAGCCCTTCCAATGAACATTCAGGACTGATTTTCTTTAGGATTGACTGGTTTGATCTCCTTGCAGTCCAAGGGATCTGAAGAATCTTCTCTAACACTGCCATTCAAAAGCATCAGTTCTCTGGTGCTCAACCTTTATTATGGTCCAACTCTCACATCCATACATGACTACTGGAAAAACCATAGCTTTGACTATATACACATTTGCTGGCAAAGTAATGTCTCTGCTTTCTAATATGCTGTCTAGGTTTGTCATAGCTTTTCTTCCAAGGAGCCAGCATCTAGAAGGAGCTTTATCTTTTGGAAAATTTGCATTAAATGCTATAGAATATAGATTCAATTTGCCAGATTTTCACCAATAAAACCCAGGTCATTATTATGGGCACTTGATTTTTTCATGAGTTAAAAGCAGGCATTTTGATATATGTGGTGATTTGTACACATGCACAGACACACACACACACTCATATGTACTTGCTATAAGCTAGAAGTTGGTAGTCATGGTTAGATGTTTTTATTATATCTTTCAGTTTTTTCATTACACCTTAGTCTCAGCAAAGGTACAGATCTATGATACAGAAATTTATTCTCATTACTTCCAATTTTGTATAAAAATGTCAGCATTATTCCAACTACTCACCAGTATAAATTCATTCTTGCCTTTCATTTAAACAATGTTTTTGAAGAACATTTTAATATTTTATTCAACATTTTTTGTGAGTACTTACTCAGGAATATCATTGATTCAGTGTGGAAATCTGTTAATTTTTGAAATAAGGCCGTCTTGTACAAAGATTATTTCTGGTTGGAAATAGGATATTTGAGTTTCAGTCTGTCTCACTGACTATAAACCATATGAATTATGTATGTAAATCCTTATGCATTCATCTGAGATTATAAACCAAATAGGTGAGTCAAAATGTTTCCTTAGTAAAACAACAAAAGGGAAGAGTTAAATCTGGTATAATGCATGGTAAACCTATTTCAAATTGCTGCTAAAATAAGGATATTACCCAAGTTGGATAAAAAGCACCCCCTTCTTCTGTGCGTTCCCACATCAATGAATTGTGCTAAAACCACATCAATGAATAGGATATTCAGGCTCAGAACACTTGAGAAAGAGGCTCCAATTATGATTCAAAATTCCTTTATGTAGCATCAACACAGCAAGTTCTGTACCTCTGAGCTGGAACAGGGCTCACACCGTGTAGTTGCGCCTGTCTTTATACCGAAAGAGACATGAATGCTGGGTGCACAGTACTATTTGCATTCGCACTGTTATAAATACCGATTATGACAGCCCGAGTTGTTAATGCTGCCCTTGGATGAAGAGTTGTGCCAAGTGTATCATGTAACTGTTGCTCTCTTAGTTACTGCTCCACCAGCTCTGTACCAAAGATAAGACCTTGGAGGGAAACATGGCTGATCAAGATCACACAGCGGGTCCTAGAGTCTGGGATGCACGCCCAGGCCTCTTTGATTCTGAAGTTCATACATTTAAGCTCTCCCTCCTCTGCATCCCACAATAATTCCTGCCACAACGAGTGGTAAGTGTGCACAATCAGAGAGACCCTCCCTTACGATTTGTATTTCAGTATTTGGTTGTAATAACACATGGTAATGAAGTTAATTTCCCAAGTCCATGGAGCATTCACTGCTCATTCTGTGTAATCTTGAATTAAATCACTTTTTTCTCTATTTAATGTAAGTACAAATAGTAGTAATAATTGTCTTACTTCATAGCACAAGAGTAAGAACATACGAGAAGTGTGCATGCAAGCACATTCTGCTCCAGGTACAAATGCTAGTTGTTAATGATAATATTTGGTCCTAACAGATGCATAGGGCTTCCCAGACGGTGCTAGTGGTAAAGAACTCTCGTGCCAAAGCAGGAGAGGTAAGAGATGCGGGTTCAATCTCTGGTTTGGGAAGATCCCCTGGAGGAGAGCACGGCAACCCACTCCAGTATTCTTGCCTAGAGAATACCATGGACAGAGAAGCCTACGCTATGGGCTACTGTCCACAGCATCACAAGTCGGACACAAGTGAACCGATTTAGCATGTATGCAGCAATGGATGCATGCTGGACTCTGAGAGGAAAATTCCTTGGTCAACTAGATATTAGAAGTGAGGAAAAAAAGAAGTCCAAATGATGCCCATATTTTGGACTTAAAAAAAAAAAAAAAAAACTTCAAGGGGTTTAGTGTTATTTCTCCAAGACAGATGCCATCTTCCATGGGAAATATAGACACTCCAGAGCTAGTCATTTCTGGGCGGTCTTCAAAATATTCTCAGTTCACAAAGTACTGTAATTTCAGTCGGCTCTAGATCTTACTTAGATGCTGGGGGCACTGGCGCTCTCTGGGACACGCCAGAGTGTTCTCTTGAGCAGGACAGGGATCCTGCTCTCACAACCCACACCAGCACCTGCTCCATAGCAGGTGCGCAGAGATATTGGTTAAACGGATGAATAAACCTCCACAGCTATGAAAGGAGTAGTATCAGAATGGATGAGTGGTTTTCAGACATTTCCTTTAGCTGCAAAACTGTGCTTATTTTTAGTAAGATACCCAAATTGCAAACTATAAAGAAACTAAAGTCGAGATCTGGGGTTAAAGCAGGAGCTATGTCACTATAGCATCCATGTGCTCAGACCCTGTTCACCAACTTTCTCTTCTCTGCTCACTATCACTCCCCAAACTCTGGAGGAAATCTTACAGACACAGTGTGGAAACCTCTGATTTGGATGTTGAAGTCCCCATTTGACTCCAATTCCATAAGCCTAAATACTGACATCTATCTTCAACAGGTTAATAATTCTATATTGAGGAAAGTAACATTTCTTTTTTGCATCAAGTAGCTTAATTAATAAAACACTGACTTTAAATCATTCTAAATTGCTCATCCAATGCCCACATGCTCTCTCACAGCTCCTCTCCTCTCTCACAGATGTCTGGACCCCGCCAGTGGCCCATGCACAGCAATGACACAGGTTCATTCAACCTCACCTATCCATCCCCTCCCTGGCTGCAGCCACATGGTCCAGAGCTCACTACCTCCTGGGAGAAGAGGCCACTCAACCCACACAGAGCTGTACTCATGAGAAATGAAGTTTTACTATGTTAAGCCAGGAAAGTTGCTTGGCTCATTTTTTTTTTTTTTCTGGCAAATATACACTTTTAATTTAATAAGGATATTCAGGCTGAACTCTGAGTAGATCTCTAAAATTCAATTGTCTGTTTTCACAGATAATAAGGGGTCCACAGAGTTTAGTGCTTTAGAAGCACACGCTTCAGAGGATGAGGTAAGGATGTTTGGGGAAGAATGGTCTAAATAGGAGGAGCCATATGCATCATAGTTGTCTCATGTGCTACACTATGCGTCATAGTTATCTCAAAACTTTTGTTACTGGATAAAAATCCTGTCATTGCATATCTTCCATACTATTTGAGGTACCAGGTCAATTTCCTTGTTTATGGGAAAACTGGTGGGAAGAAATATTATACAGATTAAGATTTTATGAAGGCTCATCTTTCCAATTAAATGCAGAAAGAAATCAGAGATATCTTTCCCAAGTGAAGTCACCACCCTCTACAAATCGTATTCACTGCCTCACAGGAATATTCAAATGTTCTATTTTGTTGTTGCTCAGTGACTCAGTTGCATCTAACTCTGCAACCCCATGGACTGCAGCACGCCAGGCCTCCCTGTCCTTCACCATCTCCCAAAGCTTGCTCAAACTCATGTCCATCGAGTTGGTGATGCCATCCATCCATCCCATCCTCTATTGTCCCCTTCTCTTCCTGCCTTCAATCTATGGACAGACTTATAATTTAATATTCTGGTGATATTGTCAAACCCCAAATAGATGTACAGTTTGGACAGTCTCAAAAATTGATTTAAATATTCAATTTTGTTCATAAATGATAAGTTTATCTCATTAAATGACTTCATATATAGTATTTGGCTTCCTTAAATTTTCAGGCAGTTAAAAAATATTTAATTCACCAAATTTCTTAGTTTGATTTTCAGCTAAAACTATTAAGTGGTGCTGCCCAAAGCTGTCCAGATGCCCCATTCATTGTGGGCACACGTAGGGGATGCTCTTAACTGGCAAGCCTCTCTTCAAATTGTCCTCTGCTAACCAGAGCCAGCTCTCCAATGGCCAGGTCCCATGGCCTGGGCAGCATGAGTCTGGTGATCACTCAGTGCAAGAACACTGTAACTATTGTCACTGCCTCCAAGGGGCTGATGGGGTCTTATTGGACCTGCTCAGCAGTCTAGCTTCTCTCTCTTTATAATCTGCTGCTTTCCTTCCTATCCAGATGTCAATCCCAAAAGCACTGTCTAATAAACTTCTTGCACAAGAATCCCCATCTCAGAGTCTGTTCCTAGGGAGTCTGACTGACAGCAAATCTAAATGACTCTCTAGCCACAAAGATGGGAAACAAGTCAAACTAAGGTGTTCAGAGATTTTCCCATCACATCGTGTGTCCCAGGCTGTCCCTCATGGTAAAGATGTGAAGCAAATCATGTCACTCTCTATTCTGTGTCCCCAAATGCATTCAACTCAAATAAACAGGAGCATGCTGAGAGAGAGGACAGAACATAAACTAAGAGAGGTATGTGGAAGAGGAGGAGGACAAGGTCTTTTGATAGCACAGTGCTCATTTATGGAGACTTCAAATAAGGTTTGCATATATGCACACACATACACAAGCGCACACACACACACATATATTATTGTTGTGTTAGTCACTCAGTTGAACTGTAGCCCATGAGGCTCCTCGGTTCAGTTCAGTCGCTCAGTCGTGTCGGATGCTTTGCGACCCCATGGACTGCAGAACATCAGGCCTCCCTGTCCATCACCAATTCCTGGAGCTTACTCAGTATCGTCCATTGAGTCGGTGATGCCATCCAACAATCTCATCCTCTGTTGTCCCCTTCTCCTTCCACCTTCAATATTTCCCAGCATCACAGTCTTTTCAAAGGAGTCAGTTCTTCACATCAGGAGGCCAAAGTATTGGAGTTTCAGCTTCAGCATCAATCCTTCCAATGAATATTCAGGACTGATTTCTTTTAAGATGGACCGGTTGAATCTCCTTGCATTCCAAGGGACTCTCAAGAGTCTTCTCCAACACCACAGTTCAAAAGCATCAATTCTTCAACGCTCAGCTTTCTTCACAGTTCAACTCTCACATCCATACATGACCCCTGGAGAAGCCATAGCCTTGACTAGATGGACCTTTGTTGGCAAAGTAATATCTCTGCTTTTGAATATGCTATCTAGGTTGGTCATAACTTTCCTTCCAAGGAGTAAGTGTCTTTTAATTTCATGGCTGCAATCACCATCTGCAGTGATTTTGGAGCCCCACAAAATAAAATCTCTCACTGTTTCCATTTTTTCCCCATGTATTTGCCATGAAGTGATGGGACCAGTTGCCATGATCTTTGTTTTCTGAATGTTGAGATTTAAACCAGTCTCCTCTGTTACTTTCATCAAGAGGCTCTTTAGTTGTTTGCATTCTGCCATATGTGTGGTGTCATCTGCATATCTGAAGTTATTGATATTTCTCCCAGAAATCTAAATTCCAGCTTGTGCTTCATCCAGTCCAGCATTTCTCATGATGTAATCTGCATATAAGTTAAATAAGCAGGATGACAATACACAGCCTTGACATACTCCTTTCCCGATTTGGAACCAGTCTAGTTCCATGTCCAGTTCTAGCTGTTGCTTATTGACCTGTATACAGATTTCTCAGGAGGCAGGTCAGGTGGTCTGGTATTTCCATCTCTTGAAGAATTTTCCACAGTTTATTGTGATTCACACAGTCAAAGGCTCCGGCATAGTCAATAAAGCAGAAATAGATGTTTTTTCTGGAACTCTCTTGCTTTTTCAATGATCCAATAGATGTTGGTAATTTTATCTCTGGTTCCTCTGCTTTTTCTAAATTCAACATGAACAGCTGGAAATTCACGGTTCATGTACTGTTGAAGCCTGGCTTCGAGAATTTTGAACATTACTTTACTAGCGTGTGAGATGAGTGCAACTCTGTGGTAGTTTGAGCGTTCTCTGGCATCTCTTTTCTTAGGGATTGGAATGAAAACTGCCCTTTTCCAGTCCTGTGGCCACTGCTGAGTTTTCCAAATTTGCTGGCAGATTGAGTGCAGCACTCTCACACCATCATCTTTCAGGATTTGAAAGAGCTCCACTGGAATTCCATCCCCTCCACTAGCTTTGTTTGTAGTGATGCTTCCTAAGGCCCACTTGACTTTGCATTCCAGGATGTTTGGTTCTAGGTGAGTCATCACACCATCGTGGTTATCTGGGTCATGAAGACCTTTTTTGTATAGGTCTTCTGTGTATTCTTGCCACCTCTTCTTAATATCTTCTGCTTCTGTTAGGTCCATACCATTTCTGTCCTTTATTGTGCCCATCTTTGCATGATCCCTAGTTTTCTTGGTATCTCTAGTTTTCTAGAAGAGATCTGTAGTCTTTCCCATTCTATTATATTCCTCTATTTTTTTGCATTGGTCACTGAGGAAAGCTTTCTTATCTCTCCATGTTATTCTTTGGAACTCTGCATTCAAATGGGTATATCTTTCCTGTTCTCCTTTACCTTTCAGTTCTCTTCTTTTCACAGGCATTGGTCCATATAATTCTCCAGACAAGAATACTGAAGTGGGTATAGCCGTTTTCTTCTCCAGAAAATCTTCCTGACCCAAGGATGGAACCCTGTCTCCTGCATTGCAGGCAGATTGTCTGAGCCACCAGGGAAGCCCATACACACACACACACACACACACACACACACACATATATGTATATATGCTGAGTTTACCAAACAGTTTTTTGGGTTTTCTGTAAGATGTTACAGAAAAATCCAAACAAACTTCTTGGCTAGCCCAATATGTACTCATTACTGAATTGAAAATATCCTCTCAGAATGTGAAAACTAAAGATGCAGACTTGAGAATAGCTAGTATCTCCAGCACAGAAAGAAGCAGAACTAGAAAGTCCTAATTATGGCTTTCTTTAGGCTGGAAGAAATAGAAACCTACTCAAATAAGATCAAGATGAACAGCCAAGAGTTCAGACAGCCTCACTGTGACTCCGCCCATAGGTCAGGACCAAAGTCTCTTCACTTGGGGGCCAGAAGGCCTCTCTCAGCAGCCACGCCTTTTACCTGAAACTATCCCCACCACTGACTCCTCTTGCACATGACCCAATGTGGCTTCCTCTGGATACTTCTGCAAATCTACAATCCTGCTTTCCAACTCAAATATTTCAGAATTTCTTCCTCACCCTCAAATCTCCAACTCCCATCATTCTCAGAAGATGACTCCAATCCTACTTCCCAGAAAAACAGAAACCATCAGACATAAGGTCCCTTATCCTTCCAGTCACAAACTTATACCTTCCTTTATTCAAGCCATCTTGTTCACTATATTATTTCCATCAACATTTTTATTTTTGTCACCTTGTTATTAATCGGGGGATAATTACTTTACAATATTGTGATGGCCTGTGACACACATCAACATGAATCGGCCATAGGCATTCATGTACCTGCAACCTCCTGAACCTGCCTCCTGCCTCCCTCCCTCCCCACCCCACCCCTCTAAGTTGTCACAGAGCACTGGTGCGTTCCTGGCCTCATACGTCAAACTCCCACTTGCTATCTAGTTTACATATCCAAAGTGTATGTTTCAATGCTATTCCCTCAAGTCATCCCATCCTCTCCTTCCCCCACTGTGTTGATAAGTCTGTCCTTTATGTCTGTGTCTCCTTTCCTGCCCTGCACATAGGATCATCAGTACCATCTTTCTAGATGCCACATACATGCATTAACATATGATATTTGTCTTTCTATTTCTGACTTACTTTACTCTGTATAGTAGGCTCTAGGTTCATCCACCTCATTAGGACTGACTCAAATGCTTTCCTTTTTTATAGCTGAATAATATTCCATTGTGTATATGTACCACAAATTCCTTTTCCATTCATCTGCCAATGGGCATATATTCTATTCAAACACCATTTAAAGGAGGCCCACCTTGGACCTGCCTCCCATAACCCCCTGCTATACCTTATGTTCCTCTTCCCAAACTTCTGAAAAGATTTGTCCATGCTAATTAATGCATTTGTCAGCTATGTGTGTGTATTTTATGAAGTTATGGTGGTATTTCTTGTTACTGACTCTAATAGCTATTTATCAGTTCTCACTTTATTGTCTGTCTCAGCTGAATTCGTTTTCTATTAATTCAGATATAATTTACATATAGTGAAATGCATAGATCTTAAGTGTACAGTTTGATTGGTCTTGAGAAGTACATACACACATATAATACATACCCTTATCAAAATACAAAACATTTCTATCAGTCCATAAAATTGCCCCCTATCCCCTTCCTGTCAACCCCTCACCTGTGCTATCCGAACTGAATGCCAGTCTAATTTCTAACACATGGATTAGGTTGGTGTGTTCTAGAGCTTCATGTAAATGGAATTTTATGGTCTGCATGATTTGTGCCTGGCTTTTTTCATTCTGCATGATGCTTCTGAGATTCATATGTGTGTTCATGTACCACTGGTTTACTCCTGTTTATTGCTGGATAGTATTTCATTGGATGAATATACCACAGGTTTTTAGTTCATTCTTTTGCTGATGTACATCTAGGCTATTTCCAGTTTAGAGCTATTATGAAGAAGGCTGATCTAAATATTCTTGTAAAAGAATTTTTGCAAATAAATGTTTTCATTTCTTTTCTATAACCTCTATGAATTGTATAAATAACTGCTAGGTCATAATATAAAAGCATGTTTAACTTCTACAGCAATTACCAAAGAGTTTTCTAAGATGGTACACCATACTACGCTTTCACAGACAGTAACTGAGAATTCTGGTTCCTCATGACCTTCCTCAGCATTGGATGTTGCCAGTCTCCTTCATTTTAGGCATCCTAGTGAGAGTGCCTTATCCTCCTTGAAATTCTCTCTTCCCTTTTGTTTGGTGTAACAAGATGTCTCCAAAGTTTTATCCTTTGCTTCTCTACAAAGCCTTTGCAAGGTTACTGTTGCTTTTCTGCTCTGAAAGGTAAAGTTTCTTTAAGGCTAATTCCTAGGTTTTCTCCTGCTCTAGATCTAATCACTCATCTTCATCTGTAGCATCTCTGACACCTGTGCAGAGATGACTCGCTGGGAGTTTACATTTCCAACCATCTTTCTTCTAAGGTCCAAACCTCCAGCCTGCAGAAGCAAAATGACCAAGACAAGATATAGGATCTCCCTTTCTGGTGGTACAAGCTAGAAGTTAACCCATTTTCAAGATATTAAAAGGAAAAAAAAATGTGGCTCTGGCATACCAAAATCTCTCCAGTCCTAACATTTTGCCATTTCCAAGAAGCCCTTGCTTCTAACATCTCTCGCCTGGAGTCCTGCAATAGCCTCCCCAAGTCTTTACACACACCTGTGCTCCATCCAATCATTTCTAGATACTGGAGCCAGACGGATCTTATACCAATAGGCTTATATCATCTCTCTCCTCAAAGTCTTTTGGCTCTTCAGATGAAGATAAACCTCTATTACATGACCTGGAAGATCTCACGTTCTCAGGTTTCTACTCTCCAAGACCCTCTCAAGCCATCTTTCTGCTCTTCCATGACACTGGTTTCCTTCCCCTTTTTCAGAATCACCTCTCCCTCTCCCACCTGAGACCCTCTGATTCCCTCACTGGCTGGATACCTCTCTCTGTTTTTGCCTCACTAACTCCTCCTCATCCTCAGACCTTAGTTCAGTCTCACTGTCACTTCCACTCCTGGCCAGCTTGATCTCAATCAGAATTCCTGGCTTATATTATCAAAGGATCATGTATTGTCCTGTGTTGCATTTATCAGAGATATTAATTCCTCATTTAATTTTGATTTGACTTAAGTGAAATACATCTCCCCCTGCAAAGGGCATGGACTCTGGATAATTCTATTAATTTCAGTACAATTCCTGGCATATCATAAATGCTCAATCCATTTCTGTTCCAAGAAAAAGTGAATGGGTATCACTCACCCTCCTGACTCCCTGATTGTTTCTTATTTTCATTTTGAAAGAGAACCGTACTAGTTCTTGGTTGGTCAATGAATCATCCGGACTTGGATCATATCTTTTATCTTTAGTCCAATCACTATGGCCAGGGTGGGCACATATGGAAACAGGACTGCTTCTTCCAGAATACTCATTGAGGCAAAATTCACAGGATAGGTTGTGCTTACAAAAATACTGTATAGCTCAAGGGGAAAAAAAGAAGGAATAACTGTTTGTTAGGACATATATTAAGATAACCTTAAAGTGCATTCCAATATACATTAGGTGCAGACAAATACTGCTGATTCCACTTACATGTGATACCTAGAATCGTCAAATACACAGAGTCAGAAAGAACATTGGGAGGTGCCAAGGGCTGGGGTTCAGGGGGTGGGGAGGGGGAATGGGAACTTACTGTTTAATAGGGACAGAGTTTCAGTTCAGGAAAGTGAAAATTTTGAGAGATGGATGATGGTGAGAGTTGTACACAATATTAATATTCTTAGTGCCACTGAACTGTACAGGAAATATGGTTAAAATAGTATGTTTTATATTATATGACTTTTACCACAATAAAATAAAATTTAAAAATAAATCAATGAAACTATGTAATGCAAAAAAGTGAGGAATGTCTAGATCATGCCAATTCTCTAAATGAGATAAAATTAAACTCCTTAAAAAAGACTTTCTAGAAAGAATACGTTTTCCGGTGTGTGGGTGTGAGGTATATAAGTACAGATGGATATATGAGTGGGAGTGTTCACAGATCTATATATAGGATACCACCCCCTTCCCTAACCTACTGATTCTTTCTTTGGGTCACTGACCAATAGTCTGCGTGTGTGTGTTCAGTTTCTCAGTCGTGTCTGACTCTTTACAAGCCCATGGGTTGTAGCCCACCAGGCTTCTCTGCCCATGGAATTTTCCAGGCAAGAATACTGGAGCAGGTTACCATTTCCTTCTCCAGGGGATCTTCCCGACCCAGGGATTGAACTTGTGTCCCTTGAGTGTTCTACATGGGTGGGCAGATTCTCCACCACTAGGATCAGTTGGGAAACCTGACCAATCGTCTAACTGAGATCAAACCTTCAGATGAGAGAGAACCAAGGAAAGTTCTCAGAATGAACAAAAACCAACTGGTTTTTCCTACTGATAAAACAAAACATGAATTTAATCTGTATATAATTCAAATGCATGGTAGGAAAAGCTCTTTGGAATCATGAATAAATTACTGCATACTGAAAACATTGTCTCTTTCAAGATGTATTAAAAATTAAAAATAAAATGATCACAGTTAATAATTATTCAATTCAGTTCAGTTCAGTTCAACTGTAACAAATACCACTGAAAATGAAATCTTTAAATAAAGTATTTCTTGAACCCTGTAAATGACCTACTTAATATAAGTAATATTAAATATAACCAAATTCAAAATCATCAAAATAAATAAGAGGTTTCCTTGGAGTTTTCTATAACAGGATATAACCATATAGAGCAGACAAACCAAATTTGAAAAAAAAATAATCATTTGAATTTGATGGTCATTAAAATGAAACCATGGGGAGAGAGTGTGACAGTAGAAAAAACACTGGACCAGGAGAAAGAAAACCACAAGTCTTATACCTAACTCTCTAGCCAATTACTAATTAAAGTTGAAACAACCTCCGGGCTTCAGTTTTCTTGTATTAAAAGTGGAGCTGGAATAAATATTCAGTGGCTAAAATGTGTTATCTTGATTGCAACTCTCATCAGTTGATGGCCTGGGATACTCCATGCAGAAGGGTTTTGAGGCATCTGACATTTATCGGCAATACTGTTCTAGCTTCAGAAAGTTGTCTGTGCATTCTGAATATTTGCCAGACCTGGACAAGGCAGCCTCTAAACTCCCATTCACATTTCAACTCCATCTGTGTTGTGTCAAAGACAAGTGTGTTTGTATCCTCAGCATGCAGACTGTGCAGCTCAGCTCAAGCAGCACTTACTGAGGTCCCACTGTTTATGGGCCACAGGTTAGGCAATGGAAATATGAAAATGAGTAAGAGCAGATACTTGTCTTCGAGGGGTTTAAGTTTGGAAGAGGATGGGTAAAGAAGATGTGGTTCACATATATAATGGAATACTACTCAGTCATAAAAAAGAATGAAAAAAAAAGCCATTTGCAGCAACACAGATGGACCTAGAGGTTATCAAGATTATCATTTTAAGTAAACCAGAAAGAGAAAGACAAATATTAAATGATAGCACTTATACATAGAATCTACAAATTAATCCAAATGAAATTATTTAAGAAACAGAAACGGACCCACAGACATAGAACAACATTATGGTTACCAAAGAGCAAAGGAGGGGAGAGATAAATTAGGAGATTGGATTACCATATACACACTACTATATATATATATATATATAAAACTGATCATCAACAATGACTACTACATAGCACAAGGGACTATAGTCAATATTTTATAATAACCTATAAGGGAAAAGAATCTGAAAAAGAATACATATGTGTGTATGTGCGTATAACTGAATCACTTTGCTCTACATCTGAAATCAACACATTATAAATCAACTATATTTCAAATTTTAAAAAAAGTTTAGAAGATGACTTAACGAGAAAACATTTAAAAATATAATACTTTACAAAAGTACAATACTTTACAGTCATAAGCATCTGATCTAATTCTAAGTATCAAATCAGAGAATCCATATTATGCTTTAAATGCTCACTGAAGTTACTAATGTTTGAATTCAAAGGAAATGTTTCCATTAAGCTTGTCTGTCTAGAGGATTACTTTTTAAAATGTGTTGTTTACATCCTCCAACACTGGCATTCAAACACTGTCAGAATGCTGTCCTTCACAAAGCCGTGAATGATAAATTAAGAGTACAACATATCATCTGAAAATCTTACTTTAATTTCACCTGTAATATCTAACAACCAGTATGCTCTTCTCATAAAGTCTGGCCAACATGGTTCTCTAAATAGTCAAAATACACAGCTCATTTTTTTTGCTTTCAGAATATGCTGATAGAATTCTCCTAGTTAGAATAAACTTCCCACTCCAGCCACCTACTCATACCCTATGAATCTATCCAGCAGCCTTAGATGACTCCTCCGCCCCACATCCTCTGGATGTGCTCATTCATTCATGCACACAGTTTAGAAATCCAGGTACCTATCCCATGGCAAGCTCTGTGCTTATGTGACAGACATAGATGAGAACGACCTTGCTCTCAGGGCTGATGCTGAGGTGACAGTGTACACAGTCAGATGATCGAACCTGAAGGATTTGACAACACAGTGAGTAAGGGGTTGCAATGGTGATCTACCCACACAGACAAGACTCATACAAGTGTTTGTAGGGCTGATGCAGAAAATCAAGAAATGGATGAAGGATAACACCCAGTTTGAAGCACCCATGGGGCATCCAGGTGGAGACAATTTAGCAAGTGGTAAGGTATGTGACGGAGAAGGCAATGGCACCCCACTCCAGTACTCTTGCCTGGAAAATCCCATGGATGGAGGAGCCTGGTGGGCTGCAGTCCATGGGGTCGCTAAGAGTCGGACACATCTGAGAGACTTCACTTTCACTTTTCACTTTCATGCATTGGAGAAGGAAATGGCAACCCACTCCAGTGTTCTTGCCTGGAGAATCCCAGGGACGGGGGAGCCTGGTGGGCTGCCGTCTATGGGGTCGCACAGAGTCGGACACGACTGAAGCGACTTAGCAGCAGCAGCAGCTGCAAGGTATGTGAATTCAGGATTTGGTAGATAATTTCAGTGTTGTAATACAGACTTGAGATCATTAACACATAAGGGTGACTGAGTTCATGACCAGAAACCACACAGAAGAAGGCAAATCAGAAGTAAATGGAATTATAGAAGGAAGGGCAAGAGGAAGCATCCAAAAGTCCTCCAGCTCTTATAACCACCACTCATTTTGCACAATTTGCCTTGCTACCTAATTAGCCTTCTCCAAAGTACATATGTCATGTTTTCTAAGATGTGCACTACCTTACCATATCTGACCCCAATGGTCAGGACCATGTTTTTCTTTTTTAACTTAAAAAAAAATTATCTATTGAAGTATCGCTGATTTACAGTGTTGTGTTAATTTCTACTGTTCAGAAATGTGATTCAGTTATACATATATGCACATTATTTTTCATACTCTTTTCCATTATGGTTTATCACTGGGTGTTGAATGTAGCTCCCTGTGCTCTATGGTAGGACTTTGTTGTTTATCCATTAGGACTTTGACTTTTTAAACTTGCACCTGTGCCTCCAGGAATCGTCCACTTTGCTGTCTTTCTAGAAGGCAGGACTGGAAAGTCACCTGACTGATTATCTATCATACAGTGAATATTATAGCTCAGACCTTTGAAGCTCCAAATACCATGAAATCCCTCTCTAATACTTATGTCTGGAACAATACTCAGATGGTACAATCTTTTTAAGACATGTATCAAGATTTTACTTCAGGCTGCTATATATTAGGTCACTATTTTTGGCCTAGGGAACAGAGAATCTGTACATTGAAGTATTCAGCCTAAAGATAGGAAGATTTTATGTTATTTTATTTCTCCAAATCACATTTTGTGACAATTGTCATGATTATCATGAAGAATATCAAAACAGAATCTCTTTATAATTTTTACTCTTACCAAAAATTTAATATCTAAAGTATATTCGCCAGCTGATACCTATAGTCCTATATTTCAGATAACAGGATGTAAAATATATCATGTTTTTCTGAAGAAAAAAAGGGTTAGGAAAGAAGGCTTAAGCTTCAATATATTACAAGACAGAGACAGCTAAGGCAGATAAATCTGCTAAACTGGGTGAAAAATAAAAAGAAAGCCATTGGATTACTTTACTTTTGTTTTCATCTCTTTCTACTAAGACACTAACTAATCTTTCTGACCTGGATAGAACTTCTGAATGTGGATCCATGTGAGTCGCTTAGTTATGTCCCTCTTTGTGCGACCCCAAAGGAATCCTGCCAGGCTCCTCTGTCCATGGAATTCTCAGGCAAGAATACAGGAGTGGGTTGCCATGCCCTTCTCCATGGGATCGTCCCAACCCAGTGGTCAAACCCAGGTCTCCTGCATTGCAGGCAGATTATTTACTGTCTGAACTACCTGGGATACCACTCCATACTTAAAAAGACCTGATACATTGATTTATGAATTCCTTAGATATTTTGTCTACCATCTATTTTTTCTAAAATATAAACCCCATAAGTTGAAAACAGAACAAAGAGCTCCTCCTTGTGTGTTAAGAACTATATTTAAACAAGAAAAATGTGTCACATGACACTTGTATACTCATCACTTACAACTTAAAATAATTTATATTAAAAAAAATAAATAACTTGATACGCTTGAAATTAACACTTCTCAAATATCAATCAAGAATGCTTTGGGTACAGGAACGTAAGTTATAACTAATTTAATAGACTACATGCAGCTGCTAAGCTGCTGCTAAGTCACTTCAGTCATGTCTGACTCTGTGCAACCCCATAGACAGCCTCCTACCAGGCTTCTCTGTCCCTGGGATTCTCCAGGCAAGAACACTGGAGTGGGTTGCCATTTCCTTCTCCAATGCATGAAAGTGAAAAGTGAAAGTGAAGTCGCTCAGTTGTGTCCGACTCTGTGACTCCATGGACTGCAGCCCACCAGGCTCCTCCGCCCATGTTATTTCAGGCAAGAGTACTGGAGTGGGGTGCCATTGCCTTCTCCGAATAGACTACATAAAGTTTAGCAAATACAGACAGAAAACCCCATCAAAAACCACTACTACACTAGTCCTCATTTGTGAATATGCAGATCATGAATCAAAGTCTATGAAAAAAAGCTAAGCAGTTAAGACACTTACAAGACAGCACGGATACCTTAATTGGTTTTCAATTCACATCTCTCTATTTGAATATAATGGCATCTCCCAGAGGATAATTGGGCTTCCCTTGTGGCTTAGCTGGTAAAGAATCTGCCTGCAATGAGGGAGACCTGGGTTCAATCCCTGGGTTGGGAAGATCCTCTGGAGAAGGGAAAGGCTACCCTCTCAGTATTCTGGCCTGGAGAATATCATGGACTGTATAGTCCATGGGGTCGCAAAGAGTTGCACAACTGAGTGCTGTTGTACAAAAATAGAGGATAATTATCTGGCATAATTATGGGAAATACAGAAAATATGGTACTAAATAATATGGAAATCATCAGCTAAGTGTTATACTTTATACTAGATAAACATATGTTTGGTTCATTATGGTTCTTTAATATCTAATTAAGCATTTGCTTTCAAATTTCATGAAATTACTTTCTATAAAATTATCTTGTTTTACTATATATAATACAGAGGAATTATCAGTATATTTCTTCCTAAAATCTAGTTAAATATCTTCTCTAAACCATAGGCTGCTCCTTTGCAAGTCCCAAAGAAAAATCTTCATAGAGTCCTGCATATAGTTGCATTCTAGTTACTGTTATTTGAAAAGTCTTTTGAACTTTTAAATTCATCTTTGCCATTAAATGTAGCATTTCACTGAGAATCCATAAAAGATAATACTTGATTCTCAGCAAATGCTTTTCCATTTACCAAACAATGATTTTCAAGATTCTACGTCTACATCTTGCTGTGTTACTTATTGATAATTACTAACTTCTATATTTTATGACCGTTAATTACTTGACTTTCTGAAGTCTAAATGAATAATTTGGTTCAGGGAAAGAAAAATCTATAAAGAGGGAGATAATTTAAGTTATCATTCAGATTGAAATTCAAAATTGCGAGAAAGAGGTACTAGCTCTAATTATAGGATGAAATTGGCATCAGCAGATACTGTCATGGGCAAGCCAACAAGTAACTACTTTCCTTTTTAATATTTTATTCTACAGTTAAATAAATGTTAATGTGTATGAAAAGTTTTCACAAGTTAGCAACAGATTAGAGAATCTCTAAAGCTAATTCTGCAGACCTAAATAGACATTTCTCCAAAGAAAACATGTAAATGTCCAATAGGCACGTGGAAAGATGCTCAGTATCACTAACTATCAGAGAAATGCAAATCAAGACTACAATGAGGTTATCTCCTAGCACTGGTCAGAATGGGCATCATTAAAAGGTCTAAAAATGAGAAATGCTGGAGAAGATGTGGAGAAGAATGGAACCCTCCTACACTGTTGGTGGCAGTGTAAATTGGTGTAGCCACTCTAGAGACAGTATGGAGATTTCTCAAAAAAACTAAACACAGACTTACCATATGATCCAGCAACCCCACTCCTGGGCACATGTCTAGTGCACGTGTGCTCAGTTCCGTCGTGTGCAACTCTTTGTGATCCAGGAACTGTAGCCTGCCGGGGTTTCATGTCTGTGCGATTTTCCTGGCACCAATACTGGAGTGGGTCATCATTTTCTTCTTCAGGGACTCTCCCCACCCAGGGATTGAATCTGCTTCTCCTGAACTGCAAGCTGATTCTTTACCACTGAGCCACAAGAGAAGCCCCACAAATACCCAGAGAAAACCATAATTTGAAAAGATATATGCATCTGAATATTCACTACAGCATTATTCACAATACCCAGAAGACAGAAGCAACCTAAATGTCCATCGACAGAGGAATGGATAAAGAAGTTGTGGTACATATATACAGTGGAATATCACTTAGCCATAAAGAAGAATGAAATAATGCCATTTGCAGCAACATGGATGGGCCTAGAGTTTATCAGACTAAGTGAAGTAAATCAGGAAGAAGAGAAATACCATATGGTACCACTCATTTGTGGAATCTGAAATCCAACACAAATGAACATATCTACAAGACACAAACACTCTCACAGACACAGAGAACAGATTTGTGGTTGCCAGGGGTGGGGGGAGAGAGGGATGGATTAGGAATTTGGGATTAGCATATGCAAACTACTATACACAGGATTATCTACAGTATGGATGGACAACAAGGTCCTACTGTACAGCACAGGGAACTATACAATATCTTGTAATGAAACATAATGGAAAAGAATATAAAAAATAATATACATATAAATAACTTTGCTGTTACTGATATAAATATAAATATATCCCTTTGCTCTACAACAAAAACTCACACAACATTGTACTTCACCGAAACAAATTTTTAAAAGTTAATGTCAATTCTGCAATATATTCCCCTCTCATCATCCAAAGAACACTTACTTAGAGCATAATAAATGTACATAAGCCTGATGTAAAAGCATAAGAAAATAAATACAGAAAACCCAAGACATCCACCACAGAATCTTAAAAAATTCTTCAACACATACCATATTTAAATCTATTCTGTACCCAACACTTAACTGACATGAAACAGGAACTTCTGCTTGGCAAGTAAATGGCCCCATATTCTAATTCACAGTGAATAATTAATTAAATCTTGTGACACTAAAATCATCAGTCTGTTTCTCCAATTTTTTTCTAGCAAAAGATGATGGAATGACCCTAAGCTAATTTCTCTTCTCATTTTTGAATTAGGGTTGCCTTTTAGTCATTTCAAACTTTATCATTTTGCCCACATTGCTTTTCCTGCAAAGACATTTATGAGCTATTTAATGAGAAAGAAAGAAGACTGGAAGGAAGGTAAAAATAACCTCAGGTCAAACCCTGGACTCATTTTACCTTCAATCTCTTTGCCAAATTTTCACCCTGGAGGCTGCAGCCCTGGTCACACCACCCAGGTAGCACAATACGATGGATGGATTCTTCCACAAGGACCAGTCTCAGCAGGACCTCTAGTAGCTGCAGCCATCACAGGAAAAGGTGCTCCTGGGAATCTTCTGTAGTTTTACAGAGTAAAGTTAATAATGCCACCTTTCTTGGTACAACAATTGGAAGTTCAAGGGTGCCTGTGCCATCATGTTAAAGCCTCATAAGTTAGAAAGGCAGAAATTAGCAATTTGACTTTACACAGGAAGAAATCAGGGCACAGATGAGTTAACTTATCTATGTTTACACCTATGGAATATGACGTTGAATTGAATGTAGTCCACTGCTCTGTCACACTCTCTCATGCTCACCTTCCTTTCTGGCCATGGCAGTTTTTAAGTGGTAGGAACTAGTCAACATCTGGCTAAAGCAAAAGATTTTCTCTTTACTCTACCCAACAGCCCAATGCCTGACCCAACCCTAACACCAGACAAAATGGTCTTATTTGGTGAATTTATTATCACATGATATCTTGTTAGAAATAACCTACCTAACACATAAAATTTATCACAATAGTAGAGAGGAGAGAGAACCTCACGGTGGGAAAGCGCAAAGGGATTCGAGAACTCTGTGAGCAAATGAGCCAGATTAGAGAACCCAGATGCACATGGGGTGGGCCAGATCCAGAGCCTGGAGCGTGATTGGGGTCCTTAGAAAAGGCTGGAAAATGCCACTGTTCACATGACATCTTTTTGCCCCTTTTCAGTTTATTTTCTGGATCCAGGATCAAATATCGTAAGGCAAGGGTTTGGAAGGAACCAAGTTAATTCTGGGAATTTCACTAACAGAAACTAGTAATAATAGAATACTCACAGAATAGCCCTCTCAGGAGTTGAGCGTGGGGCAGAGTAAAATATGTAATGTATGCAGCCAAATGACCAAATGTTAAGTTCCTTCCCCGACAGAAGAGGGAAAATAACCCTGATATCCACAGCTTGATGCAGTTTTGAAAAGACTTTTAAGAACACTAAAGATTTGGAGTTCATGTATGTGGGTTCTGGGTTCTATTACTTTCATCATCATACGCCTCAGGCCAACTTAATTCAACTCCCAGGACAAGTTCTAAAATATCCAGCTCCTATCATAGAACAACATGTAGAAAGCTGCTTAAAAATATAAAACAGTCCATAAAGATAAATGAAATGCAATACAACAGGCTTTATAATCCATGGTACAGTAATCTCATCAGCATATTACAGATGTTAGAGGGCAATAATATTATTGCAGACATTGCTATTTGATATATTTGCAGGAAGCTGACTCTTTCTGCATAGGTTGAACTCAAACCTTTCTTCTCATCTGACCAGTTGAGCAAGTAACACTCCCAAGATATTGTGTTTCTATTCAAGTCAGCAGGGGTGCCTGCAGTCCACACTGGTTTCCACATTCTACTGCAGATTTAGGAATCTATTTACTTCAGCAGTGGTGCCCCTTGCTTCTGGTTAAGAGAGAATACTCAGAGGTAAAGGAGAAGCAAGTGAAGTGAAAGTGAAGTCGCTCAGTCGTGTCCGACTCTTTGGGAGCCCATGGACTGTAGTCTACCAGGCTCCTCCGTCCATGGGATTTTCCAGGCAAGAGTGCTAGAGTGCATTGCCATTTCCTTCTCCAGGGGATCTTCCGGACCCAGGAATTGAACCCGGGTCTCCTGCATTGCAGGCAGACGCCTTACCGTCTGAGCCACCAGGGAAGCCCCAGAGAAACAAGACAGGTTGGCAAAAATGCGAACTAAGTGTTATGTTTCTTACCCTCTCTTCTCTTTGATAATGCCTCATTTTCATTTTTTAAGGCTTCTCTTTTTCTGAATTTTCTCCAGGAGCATTTTGGGACCTAGTACTAGGTATGTATATTTACTAAGATAGGTTTTTGTTGAATCAGAAAACTACAATAATTCAAGAACAATCTTCCCTAAATCTAACCCTATCCAATTAGGGGTGTGAATGAGACTAGACTCTGGGTGAAAGGGTACATTTTATCCCCCAGACTTTTCTACTTAACACAGCATCTTGGGCCTGTGAATGTATTAGCAGCATTCTCAAATTAATATTTACTTTTCCCCGTATGCACCCCTGCCTCAGCAACATGAGGGAGTATTCTGGGGTATAATATACAAAAATCTATGCAAATGTCCATGAAAAGATGATATCTGCCTTCTTGGGGACTCTGCCATCACTCTACTCCAGAAGCCCTCTGCTACCATTCCTTCATTTCCCAGTTGCCAATTGGGACTGCTGGATGAATTTTGAGTCACAATATTATAATTGGTTGGAGGAGAAAAAGGAGGAAAAAAAAGCTGAAGGTACAAGGGTTCTACCCCCTCCTTTGTCTCTCCTCTCACAAAGCAAGTAGGCGTTACGGAGGTTTGAAGAGTTAGTGGGTGCAAGGTTCCCTGTTAAGACAGATTGAGAAGTCCAAACTCAATATCCTTTATAAATCAATTCACACCATGAATTGCAGGATTCGTAAGAAAGACAGAACCTCCTAGAATCCCAAATGAATTTTCTTGCCCACATTTATACAATGTAAGTGGCAGAACTAAAACTTGAACCCCCAAATGTTTGATCCAACTTTAATGGACTTTCCACTATGCTTTTTATAACCTTCAAATTGGAGATAATTCCCTTGCCCTCACTCCACTGGGAGACCCTATTAAGAGTGTGGGTGAAGCTCCTGGTTCTCCTATAATCAGCAGCTCATCCTCTGAATCAGCCTAACCTTCTGCCAAACTCCTTCTCTGACACTGAAAGAACAGGCACCAACTTAAAGAAGAGGTGGATGAAATGCAGGTTTATTCTTCTCAGTAGAAGGGCAGAGTGGCATGTGGGAACTGTGCTCGGACTTAGCATAAAAGGTCTGGACCTGGTTGGGCTATGTTTTGTGAGGCGGTTCAAGGTACCACAGGAAACCTCTAAGGGCAGGACAAGGATCTGTGGATGACATGATTACCTTCTACACAAGCTCTTTGGGAAAATCCAAATACACACATATTGAACTTGAACACAGTTCAGCTCTTTGGCATTTGTTTCAATAACCACTTAGGATAATGGCCAATATGAGGTAAATGCTCAATAAATGCTAGTAGTTCTATTAAATATTCTGACACGATTCTCAATTCCCTGCCTCTAGCAATCACTTTCATTTTCTGCTTCTATATTTTTTTCTCTTGTCTCACTACACTGTAGCTCTTTTCTCTATGAAGCTTTTATAAAAAGGGAATAAGATTTTAGATCTAATGAGATCTTCTTTGATTTAGGTCCCAGGATAACACAGTTTTCAACCCATGTAATATATTGGCTCGTGGTGTCTGGTGACAGTTACCTCAAGGAGTATTCATTGAGGAAGTTAGGTTCCAAAAAACTTCTAGAACACATAGTCATACCCACACCAACACACCTCGAAACCCAAAGATTAAGAAAGACCTTCTATTTGCAGGGAAATAAATCAAACCATTAGAAATTATTTGCAGGAGTAAACTATATCCAGTAATTACTGTATGACAATGGTGTCTAAAAGTAGTGCACCTTGCCAACAAAACAAATTATTTTTATGACAAATTACTTACAAATTTCAAAGAATTTCTGCTCTGAAATCTTAAGGTGAAACTAGCTTCATTATACTTTTCTATTTATACAAATTTAAAGACATTATCAAGACAAAATCCAAGCAGTAATATAAAATCAAGACTGATGAAACTGCATGAATATATTGTAATTGATACTGTATAACATTTCTTTGACATGTCCACCCACTAGTTTTCTCCCTTCTCTCTGCTGACATCTGATTTTACAAATTGTGAACAGCGAGTACACACAGTAGGTAGGGAGCCCAAGGGGATGACTCTACAGTAATGACTAAAGTGAATTTCAAGTCTAAATGCTCTGTTACCAGGAGCTTAGCTTTGTAGGACCTGTTGTGAGAGCAGTTTCTTAGGTATGTGCTATGATGACCACGCATTATCACAAAAACTTGTCTCTGATTTAACAACTGTTTCAAAACCTTGTGAAAAGCCTCCTGCTTTTTTCCAATCTATCTTTATGCAAAGTTTAGAAAAGGCCACCACCCATGACTGTGTGTCATTACATTCCCACATAGGTGTGTCATCTGAATACCCACTAAGGATCCTGTTTTTAAGACATAAAGTGCCCTCTAGAAAAAAAGTACAGCTCTGTTCCACCAGTGAGCTGATAACAGGGCAGACTTATATCGCAGCAAACTGGGATTCCAAAGCATGCCCAATCTGCCAGGGCAAGGAAGGCCAAGACATTAGGCTGATTGACAGAGTTAGTGCTCAGGCCCCGGGTTACAGAGGCTGTGGTGTGACAGCATCGCACCCTATCACGTTTTGTGAATCTGCAATAAAGGAGCGCTGTGTGCGGGAGAGCAGTCGCGGGCACAGCAGCGGGAACGATGCTTTCCACGTGAGCAGTTGGACAGTATCTTTCATTTTTATTTGTCCATAGAAGCCGGTAGGATCTGATCACTACCAGGATGCACCCTCCCCACTAGAATCCCTCACTCCTTGCCAGCCCTGAAACAGCCAATGAAGAGGCGTGACGCCCACCCGCGTGCCCTGCACCTCCCTTCCTGGTCGGACCCTGTCAGGCAGCTTCCCATGTTTTCCACGGTGGCTGGAGGCCTCCGTCCACCTGCTGTGTGCAGCGAACACCAAAAGAAATGGGAGCCAAACGGTGCGTCCTGACCGGCAGGAGAGATGTCTGGGACAGGTGGCAGGGGTGGCGGCCGGGGAGGACAGACGGACTGACAACCAGACAGACAGACAGTAGCACCAGCAGACACCATCCATTACTTCCAGTCTCAGAAGAGGGGAAGCCTGCAGCGCCAGGGACAGGCAGCAGATTAAGGAGGTTCTGCCTCCCTCAAGCCGGGAGGCTTAAAGTCTTTGTCTTTTGTTTTGGATAAGAAGGGACAGGGAATTTAGAAACCTGCTGCTCTTCATAGAACCAGGCCAACTCTGGCCTTCCGAGTTAATGGCTCCTCTCTGAGTCTACCATAAAAGGGCAGGGATGACTGGGTTTCTCCCTGTGTGCTATGATCGGCCCCAATAGCTGTCCTCAACGCCCCCCTCCCCCATATGGGCTGCAGCCGTGCTGGTGGAGACCCAACAGGTCAGGGACACAGCTCCCTCCAGCTCTCTCCTGCCAGCCTCTGCTGCACCCAGGCAGAAGGAGGAAACCCCCCCTCCTATGGCAGCATCTTCTCTTTTGGAGGCCTTCCGGAGGGTGGGCGGGGGAGAGGCCCTGGCTGCCCTGAGCTCTAGTGGGTATCACCCTTTTGCCATCCCTCCTTCTCTCTTCACTAACTCCAGATGCAACAGGCTCCCTTTTGGCTCTTCACACAAATCTTCTGCCCCCGGACACACCTTCTGGCCTTAACTTGGGGCTCCAAGGAGCTCGTCTCCATCGGGGCTCTGAAGCCCCTCACTGCCAAGTTGAAAACTTTGCCCGATACTGGGAGACCCCTCTAGGGGAAGTCCCCTCCAACTCCACTCATCATCAGTGATGGGAAGCAGGTGCAGGAAGGCCAGCAGCCCAGGGCGGGTTGGCCTGAGACTAAGGCAGGTGGCAGGACAGGGTCACCCATGCCTACATCACCAGCCAACAGTCCGTCCCCTCCTCAAACCCAGCTAAAAGGGGCACTGGACAGAGGTCCCTTGCAGGGTTGGTTGATGGGATTTAAAGAAGGGCCGATGTGTGCAAAGATTCAGTCCTCTATTGTAAGGCTTGCACCAGGAAGGAGCAGGCCCTGGTGCTCCCTTGAAAACCAGTAGGGAGGAACCTGTATTTTATTCAGGCCAGGGTGCCCATCAGCTTCTCCCATTGTTAAAAACTTTGCATTGCCAATGGCATTATATGTGGGGAAGAAAATGTCTTCACACAGGTCTTCTGTGTAGCAGACCCTGAATCAAAGGTTAAAGAGAAGCTGGGGAGGCAGGTTACCAAAGATGGCAACTGCCTAAAAAAAAAAAAAAGACCCAACCTCGGGCTGCGAGATGAATGAGTAGCAAAATGAACACTCAAAATAAGCATCTTTCTTGCATCAATGCTGGCACCCTTGGCTGGGGTAACCCCAACCTGCTCAACAACTCCAAGGCAAGAAGAGCTATTCTGGCAGCTCTTCCCCACCTCGCCTGCCTGCCTGTTTAGCGCCTGCCCCTCCTCTGCTCCGGCTCTGGGGCCCCTTCCTTCCACTCGGGCGGCATCTGCTCTTCTGAGCTTCCACACATCCCACCCCCGGGTGGCCCCCGCGCACCCAGTCCTCTTCTGCACCTCGGTCCCCAGCCATCGTCTCCCCAGGTTCCTCGGCTCAGGGCTCAGCGCATCCTCGCCTGACACCTGTCCTGCATCCCCCACCCGCCTCCTTGCACCGGCCTCTGGGGCCCCGGGCCCCCAGGCAGGCGTCTCCGCCCGCACCCAGCACCCGGCCCGCCCCGCCCCCACCCCTAGCCGGGAGGACCGGGCGGCAGCTGGGAACGGCCCGCGGGAGGGAGGCTCGGCGGGCCCGGCCGGCTGGCTTACTTGAGCATGGCTTCTTCCTTCTCCTCTTCCTCCTTCTGCCGGTCCATCACCGCCAGGATTATGTTCCTCTCCTCCTCGGTCAGGTGGCTCAGGTCGGGCAGCTCGGGCATCGGGGGAGGCACGGTGGGCGGGCGGGGACCCCGGGGCCCCACGGCCGAGGACATCTTCGCGGCCTGGCCCGCCCCTCCTCGATGGCCTGGGTTCGGCGCGAGCGCACCTTCGGATCCACGCCCGGCGACGGCCGCGTCCCTGCTCGGCTCACCGCGGCGCCCTCCCGGCGGCGGGACTGGGCAGCGCGCGAGCCCGGGCTGTCATGGTCCTCCGCCTGCACCCAGCCCCGGAGGCGGCCGCCTTTGTTTTGGTGGCCCTGGCGAGGCGCGGGCGCCCGGCCGCCTCCCGCAGCCCAGCCTTCCCGGGCGGGGGCGGGAGCGCACGGGGCCGAGGATGCTCGGGGCTCGGCGAGGATGCTCCGGCTCGACCGCCTCCGTGCGTCCGCGGTGCGGGAGGAGAGTTTGGGTGGCACTTAGGCGGAGTCTCCGCGGCTCGGCTCCGGTGATGCTGCTGAGCTCGCAGACACTGCCGCCAGCCGCTCGGCCCCGAGCCGCTCCGCCCACGGCGCCCACCCGCCCACTCCCGGGCCCGGGCCCGCGCGCCCCCTACCCCCGCCCCTGGCCGGCGTGAGCACCGCCGCGCTCCAGCCCAGGTACCTCGGCCCGTGACTCATCCTGCCTCTCCGGCTCCCTAGTCTCTGCCATCCTCGCCAGCCCTGTGTCTCCACGGTTTGCCTTAATCGTCATCATCCCCGCTCCCCATGTTCTTCGTGGATCATTAGTATTATCAGAACACCCATGGTGTTCTGAACAGGACGGAACAGCCTCGGCATGCATTTCCTCCCCTCCACAGTATCTTTCTCATGTACTGATCAAGTGTTCATAGCCACAACGATGTGGTTTTTAAAGATAATTTTGATCCCCCTCGCCCCCTCCACCCTCCACACACACACACCAGCCTGGGTTTTCTGGGTCTTCCAGTCTTCCTTGACCCACCCTCTGCGTTCCTGCTGTGCAATGTATCTGAAATCCCCCTCCAGAGGCACCACACCACGGCGAATCTTTAATTTGTCATTTTGGCCTCTGGATAGTCCATCTTATCACATAACTGCACTTCTCTGCTGTTGGCAAATGGATTATCTACTCTAATTCCTCTAATGATGCTCGCTATCATCATGCATTCACTTCTTAGCCTCTGTAGGTACTTCTCAAGAAACACCGATCCCAGATAAGAAAACCACTCCACCACAGCCTACTGTGAGAAGCTTCTGCTCAATGCTTGGCCCAATGATAAGCATTAAGGATGAGCTCCCCTTGCTGATAAAGGCAAAAATAGACAATCCTTTCAAAACTGTTGATATTACTGGCTTTCAATACTTGAGACTGAATTTTGTCAATATATTTATTTATAAAATTAATATAGAGAAGAGTACAAATTGAACAACAATTTCTCTTAGCAATGGTGTTGGAAAAATTTGATGTTTCTCTCCTGTCCAATTCTTTTTATAGTTCTGGAAGGGATCTAGTTTTTTTTTTTTTTTTTTTTTTTTTTTAATTTTCCCTCCAAGTCTAACTTTGTTAATAAAGAAGATAAGGATGATGACATTTATAAGTGCTTAAAAGCCCTAAAATATTCAAGTTTAAAAAATTTAGGAGTTTAATTAGTTGATCTCCCATTGAATGAAGAGGGGTATTGTTTCTATCTGGACACATCCTTTTGCATAATCTCAGTAATGGAAGTTTCGCTACCTCTTAATTTGATCCGTATATCTAAATTTCCCTTCTACCTGAAAATCTCTCTGTTCCTTGAGATGCCCATCTTACATCTTCCATTTTCTCCACAGTAAACCTTCCCAGTTTATTCAACCAACAATCTTGTAGCATGATTTCAAAATATGGTCATTTTTGTCACCTGCCTTGGGACATTCTGGTGGTTTTTCACTGCTGCTGCTGCTAAGTCGCTTCAGTCGTGTCTGACTCTGTGCGACCCCACAGAGGACAGCCCACGAGGCTCCCCCGTTCCTGGGATTCTCGAGGCAAGAACACTGGAGTGGGTTGCCATTGCCTTCTCCAATGTGTGAAAGTGAAAAGTGAAAGTGAAGTCACTGAGTCTTGTCCGACTCAGTGACTCCATGGACTGAGGCCTACCAGGCTCCTCCGTCCATGGGATTTTCCAGGCAAGAGTGCTGGAGTGGGGTGCCATTGCCTTTTTCGGTTTTTCACTAGCCTTCCTGAATAGTGGTATCAAGAACACACAGAAAGAACCAAGAATAGTGCCTGACGCTTGCTCTGTAATCATTATTTTTATTTGCACAATTTAACATTTGGCCTGGCTTTTTGGTAGTCATGTTGGTTATGAGGATGTCCCTGAAATAAACACATAGTTCTAAAATTTTCAGTCCTGTTTTTGTAACTGCTACTGCCTAGCCAGATTTCCCCTTTCCTCTAATTAAGCAATTGATGAAAACACTCTAATCAGCATCTTTTCTTCGTTTAAAAAAATTAGCCTTATTTCCCTTAGACCAGCATATATTCGGGAGGGAAAGATATATGAGTTTGAATTCTGACTCTATCAGTAATTTCATGATCTTGGCAAATCCATTATCCTCTTTGGATCTCTGTTTCTTCCCCTAGGAAGAGGAGTCAAGATATTCACCTCAAAATAGAAGAGGGATGTTAAATTAGAAGGCATATTTGGAACATCTAGCTGTGTGCCTAATACTTTCTAGTCCTCTTTTTTTTTTCTTTTTTCTTGCAAGGGATGTTTTAGGCCATCTCTGTGTGATTGATGTTCAAAGGGGGAAGAGAAATGCAGGTGACACGTTCATTCTGTCTGACGCCTACCTCTCTGCTGGTCCATGTGAAGACACAACAAGGTCCATGTCCTCACATGGTGGACAATCAAGCTGTTGAAATCCTTCTAAGATGTCAATAAAGGAATGAGAAACCCTCAGTAGACACTAGAACTAGTTAAATGAAGTTCTCGAAGGTAGGGGCCTAATGAACAATTAACAGTGTGGTTTTCATCTGAGAGAGCTGCTGTAACAAAATACCGCAGGCTGGGTAAACAGCAGAAATTTATTTTCTCACAGTCCTGGAGGCTAGAAATCCACAATCAAGGTGTTGGCAGGATTGATTTTTCCTGAGGCCTCTGTCCTTGGCCACTTTCTCGCTGTGTCCTCACATGGCCTGATCTCTGAGCAGGTCCATGCCTGCTATCACTCCTCTGCTTATAAGGACGTTGTTCCTGTTGGTTTAGGCTCCCCACCCTTACGACCTTATTTAACCTTAATTACCTCTTCAAAGGTCCTGTCTCCAAATACAGTCACATTCTAACGTGCTCAGGATTAGGGCTTTGGCTGTGACTTTCGGGGTGCGGGGCACACAGTTCCACTAGTCCATTACTAGCGGTTCCCATTTATTAGAATTACTTTGGGAAATGGTGATTGATGTGTATTATCTAAATGATTTAATGATAAGAAGTCTGGTCTCAATCATCTTTATGTTTACAAGTCCTTGCCTGCTCTTTGATAAGTCAGTATGAAATCAGCAAGTGAATAAATGAATAAAGGAGAGACTGAATTGACCAATGAATTAGTGGATGCCAAGGTATACCCATCGATGTGTCCCCTGTGTCAGGGATCCCATCCATTATCAAGGGGTTCAAATCAAAGAGAAGTACATTTCTTTATATTTCCCTCCAGAAAATCAGACTTACATGCACTTAAGTAATAAATGCCCAAGGTAGATGTGCCAAAGTGTGTGGCACAGATGATTAGTTCCTGAAGATACTGTACAAAAAATATCCAATAAACATAGAAAAATATGCATAATACCTCCTTCTTACAGGGTTTCCCTGGTAGCTCAGCTGGTAAAGAATCTGCCTGCAAGGCGGAAGACCTGGGTTCGATCTCTGAGTTAGGAAGATTCCATGGAGAAGGGAAAGGCTACCCACTCCAGTATTCTGGCCTGAAGAATTCCATGGACTGTATAGTCCAGGGGGTCACAAAGAGTTGGACACAACTGAGCAACTTTCACTTCCTCCTTAGAAACTCACAAGCTACCTTAACAAATAAAAGGTGCTAAGAAGCAAGTTATTTACTGCAGTAACAAAATTTGTTTTGCTTGGTTTGGCCTGGCATTTCCCAACTCTGTTTGGGCAGTGATGAAACTGCCCATTTCCCTAAGGGACAAAGCATGCTTTGGACAAGTACTGGGAAAAATCTCATTTTATGAGCTTGGCACCCAGAGATGTTGACTAGAGAGACTATGAAACTTCTCCTGAGATGCCCCTTGCCCAGCCAATGAAATCTATGGGAAACTGTCTTAAATCTTTATTCATAAGATATGTATCAAATGCCTGTCGGGTCAACACTAATCCTACGTTCAGGACTTAAGTCAGAAGAGATGACCGAGACCAAGCTCCTCTCAGGTAAAAGTCTAAGCTCTCTTTTCCACTGATGTCCTCAAATCATCATTTCTTGAAAGATGTCTAAAATTCAACATCACTGATAACTGCTGGTTTAACTTAGTAGCTAAGACTATAACTTCCAGGTGGAAAAATCACTGAAATGAGGTCAGGTTCAAATCCTTACTATATCATTTGACAGATGTAATGAGTTTAAAACTGCTTTTCCCCAAAGTTCAGGTCTATTCAGAATCTCAAAATATGACTGTATTTGGAAATGAATCTTTACAGATGATATTAGATGAAATAGATCATATTGTAATAGGATGGGTTCTAAGTCCAATGACTTTTGTCCTTATAAGAGGAGAGAGGCTCAAATACACAGGGAGGAAGGCCATGTGGAAGCAGGCAGAGGAGAGGGTGAGGCAGCCTCAGACCCAGAAACACAGGGAGACCCTGGAAGCTGGTAGACACAGGAAGGATTCTCCTCTGCATACCTGGGAGGACGTTTGGCTTACCGACCCCTGGATTTTGGACTTGCAGCCTCCACAGCTGTGAGAGACTAAATCTCTATTGTTTCAAGCAGTTTTGCAACTTGTGCTGCATTGCTATAGAAGCCCTAGAAAGTTGTTTCAACATCTATGTGTGTTTGGGTGAAGTATGCCTTGCTGAGCCTTATTTTGCATGTCTATAAAATGTAAATAACACTATCCAGCTTCCAGGATTTTGGTAATATTGAAAGCTGGGCTCTGAGGCTATAGGAGTGAAGACTGAATATAAGTTAATGGCCCTAGAAGGATTAGCAAAGTATGACCCATGAGTCAAATGCAGCCCAAAGCCTGTTTTTGTGAATAAAGTTTTATTGGAACACAGCCACACCCATTCATTGATGTAATATCTATAGCTGCCTTGCTGCTATGATGGTACAGTGGAAACCATAGCAAAACCTAAAATATTAACTATCTGCCTCACAGAAATAGGCTTGTCAACCTCTGCTCCAGGTGCTTGCAATGTGATTGGAGCAGACAGAGGCATAACTAAATAAACACACAAGAACAGTTGGACTTTAATAATTGCTTTAGAAAATAACTTGCGGTATAGAATAGAGAGTAAACTGTGGGTAGTGGGTAGTCATGGTGTCCTAAGGACGGCTTCTGTAGGCAGAGATTTAAAGAAGACATTTTCTAAGAAATGCCTGGCTTAGAGTGTTCCAAGGTGAGGAAGGCAATGGACACAAGGCTCAAATCAGGAAGGGGCAGAGCCCTAGAGAAACAGAAGATGGGCCAGGGAGGGGGGTTCACTGAGAGGAGAGGAGGAAACACAGGAGACGAGCTCCTCCAGGGAATTTCTACTCCAAGGAACAAGTGCTTTCATGATGTTAGGATTCCATATAACTGCAGTTACAATTATGAAACTTGCAATGTTTAACTTCTGGAAAATTTAGAAACAAATTAGGAACATCTTCAACACCTAAGCAGTCTTGCCTAACCAGTGAATGACAACAGTGAGTTTTAATTTAATTTATCATCACCTCAACCTGTATATTATTCACATATTGTCATGGGCACCTATGCTGTTACACAAAAATGGTTTCCATATAAGTTGATCACGTGTCCCTGTCTACCCAGGACTCTCTGAGTTTGTGCCTCCTGTATAAACAGCATCTTCTTTCACTTAACAGTGTTCTAGTTTGGATGACAAACTATATGGTCCCCCTATTTATACATAGTTATCATTATTTGCAAAAAAAAAATGTATTTTTGGCTTCAGCGAACATTTAACTCTCACATGATCTCACTTAAAATATTTGGCTGAAAGTGGATATGAGATTTTACTCGAATTCAACCAAATTCTTATTTTAATCTGAATTTTGGTAAGGTTCCACTATTGTCATTTATTTCATGAGGAACTGAATGTGTCAGATTGTCTTTGTCCTTGGACCTAGAAGGAACGTGATTCTGTTCTCGCCTGGTGAGTCACACCAGCCTTGGACATACTTCTTCTAAGCAATTAATTCTTGGAAGAATAAAAATATTCTTAACTAGTCTTTCTTTGAGTTATTGCAATGCTTATCTCCTGATTAAAAAAAAATCAGAGTATCAGAGTTCATGGCCTCTTTTACATTCTTTTGAAACTGATCATCTTCCATTTTAGTCACACTTAGAGTGTTTAATTGGCAGGGTTTGAGCATAATTTCTCTACATTCTGTTCTCTACTTTGAGTAACTTCTTGAGAACTCTTTGGTTGTGATTTTGTGTGATATGAAGAGTCTCCTTCTTAGATGCTATAACTATTTATTAGCTCTGTCCTTCTGAGAGTGCCTTCTGAGTGTTTATACCAGATGGGTTGAGGCACTAGGGTCTTAGTGCCATCCTCCCTACTATGGGAGTGAATTCCTCCTCTATATACAATCAATATCTTTATTGAAAAGGAAGATGGATGGAATTGTCTAAAAAGGAACATTAAATTTTACCTACCTACAAAGATAACAACATCTTAAGTGGAAAATGGATTTGGAAAGTAATTCTGATTCCTTCTTCCTTTCTCCACATGCATGGATAGTAAGGTGTGTTTATCAGTCTTCATCAAAATAATGGGTAGAATCAAAGCAAATTACAAAATGAAAAGGAAGAATTTTAAACCTAATGCTAGATATGATTTTATTTTGGCTTAAGAAAGAGCCTATCAAGCAAATAAATTCTTCCCAGTTCATTCGCTAAGGAAGTGGAATTGTCAGTCGCTCAGTTGTGTCCAACTCTTTGCAACCTCATGGACTATAGCCCACCAGGTTCCTCTGTCCACAGAATTCTTCAGGCCAGAATACTGGCATGGGTGGCCATTCCCTTCTTCAGGGGATCTTCCCAACCCAGGGATCGAACCCAGGTCTTATGCATTGCAGGCAGATTCTTTACCATCTCAGCCACTGAGGAAGTCCCTATGGGAGTATCCATTCATTTCTAAACTTGCTACTTGCCCTTGGGTCTGCTTCTCTCTACTTCTCTCTCCTTCAAAACTTAACAGCTCAGATCTCCATCCACGTTTCTACCAACAGAATTTTGTCTCTACCTCTATTCATCCCTGGTTATACTGCCCCTTCCACTACTTTTTCAGTTGTGTATGTCCCAAAAGCTAGATAGAACTTGTAATGCTCTGTGAAGTTAAAGACAAGTATATGTTATCTAATTATCCTCTGGTTAAGGGTATCAGAAGGCCAGGGAGCTAGAGAAAGTAGTAAATTAAAAGCATTCATTGAACATACACACACTTTCATACACACACATCCATCATTAATACAATGCAGAATTTAACTCTAGTAAAAATCAATCAAGAGCTGGGTATTTGAAAAACAGGCAATGGACAAAAACAAATGTGAAAAACTGAGCTGGAGGAGAGATGTTTGTAACTCTCAGTCTATTAATAAACAAATAACTATATTTTGAACACTTGCTGTGTTCAGGGGAATGTGCTTGATGTGGAAGGAGGTAAAATGAAACACACACACTTCCAATTTGTCTAGGGAGACCAAACATCAAGATATAATCGTGTCAAAATAGGGACTGAACCAAGACACTGTTCATCAGGATTTCGGTTCCAACTCTAAGAGTGCAATCTTGAACAAATTACTTAATATTTCTAGACCTAATTTACTAAATATATAAAATTCAGTATTCTACCAGTATTTTTAAGAGTCTAGCCATCTCTAACCAGACCACATGATCTGCCTCTTGAGAAACCTATATGCAGTTCAGGAAGCAACAGTTAGAACTCGACATGGAACAACAGACTGGTTCCAAATAGGAAAAGAAGTACATCAAGGCTGTGTATTGTCACCCTGCTTATTTAACTTATATGTAGAGTACCTCATGAGAAATGCTGGGCTGGGTGAAGCACAAGCTGGAATCAAGATTGCCAGGAGAAATATCAATAACCTCAGATATGCAGATGACACCACCCTTATGGCAGAAAATGAAGAAGAACTTAAAGAGCCTCTTGATGAAAGTGAAAGAGGAGAGTGAAAAAGTTGGCTTAAAGCTCAACATTCAGAAAACGAAGATAATGGCATCTGGTCCCATCACTTCATGGAACATAGATGGGGAAACAGTGGAAACAGTGCCAGATTTTATTTTGTGGACTCCAAAATCACTGCAGATGGTGACTGCAGCCATGAAATTAAAAGACGCTTACTCCTTGGAAGGAAAGTTATGACCAAGCTAGATAGCATATTGAAAAGCAGAGACATTACTTTGTCAACAAAGGTCCAACCAAGGCTATGGTTTTTCCAGTGGTCATGTGTAGATGTGAGAGTTGGACTATGAAGAAAGCTGAGTGCTGAAGAATTGATGCTTTTGAACTGTGGTGTTGGAGAAGACTCTTGAGAGTCCCTTGGACTGCAAGGAGATCCAACCAGTCCATCCTAAAGGAGATCAGTCCTGGGTGTTCATTGGAAAGACTGATGCTGAGGCTGAAACTCCAGTACTTTGGCCATCTCATGCGAAGAGTTGACTCATTCAAAGAGACCCTGATGCTGGGAGGGATTGGGGGCAGGAGGAGAAGGGGACGACAGAGGATGAGATGACTGGATGGCATCACCAACTCGATGGACATGAGTTTGGGTAGACTCTGGGAGTTGGTGATGGACAGGGAGGCCTGGTGTGCTGTGATTCATGGGGTCGCAAAAAGTCGGACACGACTGAATGACTGAACTGAACATTATAACATACAAAGAGACAGGGAATGATATATAGCAGGCAGTAATTAATAAATAAAGAACATTTTTTGTGAGATAAGAGTATCATTATAATGGAATGTGTAGGCAAGAAAATCAGGAACATTAAGCTAGACAATTTACTTGAGTCATACCTATCAATTTACCAGCATCATTAGTTATTAAATAAATTAAAGCTAATGCAAATTAAAGCCATGAAGAGATATCACTGTATGCTTTATCAGTACACCTAAAATAAAAATAGTGATAATACTAAATGCTTTCAAGAATGCAGGGAAAGCATGCTTTCAAGGATACATCTCTCACACATTCATGGTGGAAATGTAAAATGTGGCAGTCACTTTGGAAAATAGTTTGGCTATTTCCTCTAAAACTAAACATATACTCACCATAAGACTCAGCAATCAACTAAAAACAGAAGTACCACATAACCCAGCAATCCCACTCTGGGCATATACCTTGAGCAAACCATAATTCAAAAAGATACATGCACTCCAGTGTTCACTGCAGCACTGTTTACAATAGCCAGAACATGGAGGCAACCTAAATGCCCATCAACAGAGGGATGAATAAAGAAGATTAAAAAAAAAGTTAATATCAATTGTATGTATGTGACATATCTTCTTTTAGCCATCCCTCTCTTGATGGATAAAACCAGATGGATGTTATCCATCAACAGATAAAAATTAGCAAACCATTAGCCAGACTCATCAAGGAAAAAAAGGGAGAAGAATCAAATTAACAAAATTAAAAATGTAAAAGTAGAGATTACAACAGACAACACAGAAATACAAAGGATCATGAGAGACTATTATGTGCAACTGTATGCCAATAAAATGGGAAACCTGGAAGAAATGGACAGATTCTTAGAAAAGTTAAATCTTCAAAGACTGAACCAGGAAGAAATGGAAATTATGAACAATCCAATTACAAGCACTGAAATCAAAACTGTATTCAAAAATCTCTCAGAAAACAAAAGCCCAGGGCTGGATGCCTTCACAGTTGAATTCTATCAAACATTTAGAGAAGAAATAATCCCTATCCTTCTAAAACTCTTCCAAAGATTGCAAAGGAAGAATCACTTCCTAACTCATTCTATGAGGCCACTGTCACCCTGATACCAAACCCAGGCAAAGGAAACACTAAAAAGAATATTATAGGCCAATATCACTGATGAACATAGATACAAAAATCCTCAACAAAATTCTAGCAAACAGAATTCAACAACATGTCAAAAAGATCATACACCATGACCAAGTCAAATTTATTCCAGAAGTGCAAGTATTCTTCAGCATACATAAATCAATCAATGTGATACACCATACTAAAAACTTGAAAAATATAAACAGTATGGAAATCTCAATAGATGCAGAAAAACCTTTTGACAAAATTCAACACACATTTATGATTAAAAGAAAAAAAAGTCAAAGAATTGGCACAGAAGGGACCTACCTCAATATAATAAAGGCCATATATGATAAACCCACAGCAAACATTATTCTCAATGGTGAAAAACAGAAAGCATTCCCTCAAAGATCAGGAACAAGACAAGGGTCCCCACTGTCACCACTATTATTCAACATGGTTTTTGGCAATCAGAGAAGAAAAAAGAAATAAAAGGAATTCAGATTGGAAAAGAAGAATTAAAATTCTCACTCTATGCGAGACAGCAAAAGAGACACAAATGTATAGAATAGTCTTTTCGACTCTGTGGGAGAGGGAGGGGGGGATGACTTGGGAGAATGGCATTAAAACATGTATAATATCATATAAGAAACGAATCGCCAGTCCAGGTTCAATGCAGGATACAGGAAGCTTGGGGCTGGTGCACTGGGATGACCCAGAGGGATGGTATGGGGAGGGAGGTGGGAGGGGGGTTCAGGATGGGGAACATGTGTACACCCATGGCAGATGCATGTTGATGTATGACAAAACCAATACAATATTGTAAAGTAAGCATGATGCTATACATAGAAAACCCTAAATAGACCATCATAAAATTACTATAGCTAATCAGTGAATTTAGCAGTGGCAGGATACAAAATCAATACACAGAAATCATTTGCATTCACATACGCTAACAATGAAAAATCAGAAAGAGAAAATAAGGAATCAATCCATTTCCCATTGCAACAAAAAGAATAAAATACCTAGGAATAAACCTACCCAAGGAGACAAAAGAGCTGTATACAGCAAACTATAAGACTCCGATGAAATAAATCAAAGACAATATAAACAGATGGAGAGATATCCCAGGTGCCTGGGCTGGAAGAATTGATATTTTGAAAATGACTATACTACCAAATGTAATCTATACATTCAATGCAATCTCTATCAAATTACCAATGACATTTTTCACAGAACTAGAACAAAAAAATCATGGTTCATATCGAAACACAAAAGACCCTGAGCAGACAAAGCAATCTGAGAAAGAAGAATGGAGCTGGAGGAATCAACCTTCCTGACTTCAGACTATACTACAAAGCTATAGTCATCAAGACAGTATGGTACTGGCACAAACACAGAAATATAGACCAATGGAACAAGAAAGAAAGTCTAGAGGTAAACCCACACACCTATGGATACCTTATTTTTGACAAAGGAGGCAAGAATATACAATGGGGCAAAGATAGCTTCTTCAATAAGTGATACTGGGAAAACTGGACAGCTACATGTAAAAGAATGGAATTAGAACATTTCCAAACACCATACAAAAAGATAAATGCAAAATGGATTAAAGACCCAAATATAACACCAGAAACTATAAAACTATAGAAACAATAGGCAGAACACTTAATGGCATAAATCAAAGCAAAACCCTCTATGAACCACCTCCTAGATTAATGGAACTAAAAAAAATAAACAAATGAAACCTAATTAAACTTAAAAACTTTTGCATAGCAAAGGAAACTATAAACAAGGTGAAATTACAATCCTCAGAATGGGAAAAAATAATAGCAAATGAAACACATGACAAAGGATTAATTTCAAAAATACACAAGCAGCTCTTACAAGTTAATAGCAGAAAAATAAACAACCCAATCAAAAAATGGACAAAAGACCTAAACAGACATTTCTCCAAAGAAGACATACAGATGGCTAATAAACACATGAAAAGATGCTGAGCATTGCTCACTACTAGAGAAATTCAAATTAAAATTACAAAGAGATACCACCTCATACCAGTCAGAATGGCCATCATCAAAAATGCTGGAGAGGGCATGGAAAAAGGGAACTTGCTTACACTGTTGAAAGAAAATGAATGTGAAAAACACTCAGTCATGTTCGACTCTTTGCGACTCCATGGCCTATACAGTCCATGATATTCTCCAGGCCATAATACTGGAGTGGGTAGCCTTTCCCTTCTTCAGGGGATCTTCCCAACCCCGGGATCAAACCCAGGTCTCCCACATTGCAGGCAGATTCTTTATCAGCTGAGCCACTGTTGGTGGGAATGCAAATTGATACAGCCACTATGGAGAACAGTATGGAGATTACTTAAAAAACTAAGAATAAAACCACCATATGACCCAACAATCGCACTACTATGTGTATACCCTGAAGAAACCAAAATTGAAAAAGACACATACAACCCAATGTTCATTGGAGCTTTATTTACAATAGTTAGGACATGGAAGCAACCTAGATGTGCATCCACAGATGAATGGACAATGAAGCTGTGGTCCATACATACATTGAAATATTCAGTTCAGTTCATTTCAGTCGCTCAGTCATGTGCAACTCTTTGCGACTCCATGAATTGCAGCACACCAGGCCTCCATGTCCATCACCAAATCCCGGAGTTCACCCAAACTCATGTGCATCGAGTCGGTGATGCCATCCAGCAATCTCATCTTCTGTTGTCCCCTTCTCCTCCTGCCCCCAATCCCTCCCAGCATCAGGGTCTCTTCGAATGAGTCAACTCTTCGCATGAGGTGGCCAAAGTATTGGAGTTTCAGCCTCAACATTAGTCCTTCCAATGAACACCCAGAACTGATCTCCTTTAGGATGGACTGGTTGGATCTCCTTGCAGGCCAAAGGACTCTCAGGAGTCTTCTCCAACACCACAGTTCAAAAGCATCAATTCTTCGGCACTCAGCCTTCTTCACAGTCCAACTCTCACATCCATTCATGACCACTGGAAAAACCATAGCCTTGACTTGCGGACATTTGTTGGCAAAGTAATATCTCTGCTTTTGATTATGCTATCTAGGTTGGTCATAACTTTCCTTCCAAGGAGTAAGCGTCTTTTAATTTCATGGCTGCATTCACCATCTGCAATGATTTTGGAGCCCCCCAAATAAAGTCTCTCACTGTTTCCACTGTTTCCCCATCTATTTCCCATGAAGTGATGGGACCAGATGCCATGATCTTTGTTTTCTGAATGTTGAGCTTTAAGCCAACTTTTTCACTCTCGTCTTTCACTTTCATCAAGAGGCTTTTTAGTTCCTCTTCACTTTCTGCCGTAAGGGTGGTGTCATCTGCATATCTGAGGTTATTGATATTTCTCCCGGCAATCTTGATTCCAGCTTGTGGTTCATCAAGCCCAGCATTTCTCATGATGTACTCTGCATATAAGTTAAATAAGCAGAGTGACAATATACAGCCTTGACGTACTCCTTTTCCTATCAGAACCAGTCTGTTGTTCCATGTCCAGTTCTAACTGTTTCTTCCTGACCTGCATACAGGTTTCTCAAGAGGCAGGTCAGGTGGTCTGGTATTCCCATCTCTTTCAGAATTTTCCACAGTTTATTGTGATCCACACAGTCAAAGGCTTTGGCATAGTCAATAAAGCAGAAATAGATGTTTTTCTGGAACTCTCTTGCTTTTTCGATGATCCAGCGGATGTTGCCAATTTGATATCTGTTCCTCTGCCTTTTCTAAAACCAGCTTGAACATCAGGAAGTTCATGGTTCATGCATTGCTGAAGCCTGAATGAAATATTAGTCAGCCCTTAATGGAGCATATTAGAGTCAGTCCTAATAAGGTGGATGAACCTAGAGCCTATTACACAGAGTGAAGTAAGTCAGAAAGAGAAAACCAGTTATCATATACTAATAGATATACACAGCATTTCCCTGGTGGCTCAGCTGGTAAAGAATCTGCCTGCAATGCAGGAGACCTGGGTTTGATCCCTGGGTTGGGAAGATTCCTTGGAGAAAGGAATGGCTTCCCACTCCAGTATTCAGGACTGGAGAATTCCATGGACTGTATAATCTAGGGGCCACAAAGTGTCAGACATGACTGAGTGAGGTGGATGAACCTAGAGCTTATTATACAGAGTGAAGTTAGAAAGAGAAAAACAGTTTTTTGTATGTTAACACACACACACACACACACACACACACATATGGGATCAAGAAAGATGGTACTGATGAACCTTTTTGCAAGGCAGCAATGTAGATACAGACATAGAGAACAGACTTATGGACACAGTTGGCTGAGGGAGAAAGAGAAAGTGGGGGGTATGGAGAAAGTAACATGGAAATGTACATTGACATACGTAAAATGGATAGCCAGTGGGAATTTGCTGCATGACTCAGGGAACTCAAACAGAGGGGTGCAATAGGGAGGGAGCTAGGAGGGGTGTTCAAGTGGGAGGGGACAGGGGTAAACCTACGGCTGAATTGGTTGATATTTGGTAGTAACCAATGCAATACTATAAAGCAATTATCCTTCAATTAAAATAAATTAATTAAATAAAATCCAAAATAAAATAACATCACTGAAGCGGGGGGGAAGGGTAAATAGCCAGTCTTTGTCCGTTACCTCAAGGGAATAATAATGGCATGAACAAAGAAAGGAAAACACCCTGTCTGAAAAGGGAGACACTACACATTTGCAGAAAGACCCCTTGGAGTCAGAAGCCAGGGGATGATTCCAGGCCATAATGAGTCTTGGTCCTCCCAGAAGCCTTCACTTCGAGATCTATCTTGGCTAGGGTGTGAGTGCACACCCCAAGGGAGGGTCCTGAGACAAATTAACTATGGGGGACAAAGTAAGGTGATTGGCCTGAGGGAAGACAAAGAACCAGAATGCTACTCCTTTATAAAGGATTTAAACTTCCCAAAGGTGCAGTGCTCTCTCTGAGCTGGCCTGTGTGCTTTTCCACGTGTACTTTTCTTTTCAGAAAACTTTTAAATTTACTCTTAAAAAAAAAATAGGGATGGATAAAGAAGATCTGACACCTACATCCAATGAAATATTACTCAGCCATGAAAAAGAACAAAATAATGCTATTAGCAGCAACATAAATGGGCCTAAAGATTATAATACTAAGTGAAGTGTGTTAGGGAAAGACAAATATGATATCACGTATATGTGGAATCTAAAAATGGGGTGCAAATGAACTTATTTACAAACAAAATAAAGTCATTGATGTAGAAAACAAACTTATGGTTACCAGGTGATAAGGAAGAGGAGGGATATATTGGGAGATTAGTATAACGTATACAAACTAAAACTGCTGCTGCTGCTGCAGCTAAGTCGCTTCAGTCGTGTCCGACTCTGTGTGACCCCATAGACGGCAGCCCACCAGGCTCCTCTGTCCCTGGGATTCTCCAGGCAAGAATACTGGAGTGGGTTGCCATTTCCTTCTATCAACAACAAAGACCTTACTGTATAGCACTGGGAACTCAGTACTCTGTAATAGCCTATACAGGAAAAAATCTTAAAAAAGAGTGGATATATGTTTGTGTATAACAGATTCAGTTTGCTTGTACACCTGACACTAACACAGCTTTGCAAATCAGTTCGGTTCACTTCAGTCACTCAGTCGTGTCTGACTCTTTGCGACCCCATGAATCACAGCATGCCAGGCCTCCCTGTCCATCACCAACTCCCGGAGTTCACTCAGACTCACATCCATCGAGTCAGTGATGCTATCCACCATCTCATCCTCTGTCATCCTCTTCTCCTCCTGCCACCAATCCCTCCCAGTATCAGAACCTTTTCCAATGAGTCAACTCTTCGCATGAGGTGGCCAAAGTACTGGAGTTTCAGCTTTAGCATCATTCCTTCCAAAGAAATCCCAGGGCTGATCTCCTTCAGAATGGACTAGTTGGATCTACTTGCAGTACAAGGGACTTTCAAGAGTCTTCTCCAACACCACAGTTCAAAAGCATTAACTCTTCGGCACTCAGCCTTCTTCACAGTCCAACTCCCACATCCATACATGACCACTGGAAAAACCATAGCCTTGACTAAACTGACCTTTGTTGGCAAAGTAATGTCTCTGCTCTTCCATATGCTATCTAGGTTGGTCATAACATTCCTTCCAAGGAGTAAGCGTCTTTTAATTTCATGGCTGCAATCACCATCTGCAGTGATTTTGGAGCCCCCCAAAATAAAATCTGACACTGTTTCCACTATTTCTCCATCTGTTTCCCATGAAGAGATGGGACCAGATGCCATGATCTTCGTTTTCTGAATGTTGAGCTTTAAGCCAACTTTTTCACTCTCCACTTTCACTTTCATCAAGAGGCTTTTTAGTTCCTCTTCACTTTCTGCCATAAGTATGGTGTCATCTGCATATCTGAGGTTATTGATACTTCTCCTGGCAATCTTGATTCCAGCTTGTGCTTCTTCAAGTCCAGCGTTTCTCATGATGTACTCTGCATATAAGTTAAATAAGCAGGGTGACAATATACAGCCTTAACGAACTCCTTTTCCTATTTGGAACCAGTCTGTTGTTCCATGTCCAGTTCTAACTGTTGCTTCCTGACCTGCATACAGGTTTCTCAAGAGGCAGATCAGGTGGTCTGGTATTCCCATCTCTTTCAGAATTTTCCACAGTTGATTGTGATCCACACAGTCAAAGGCTTTGGCATAGTCAATAAAGCAGAAATAGATGTTTTTCTGGAACTCTCTTGCTTTTTCCATGATCCAGTGGATGTTGGCAATTTGGTCTCTGGTTCCTCTGCCTTTTCTAAAACCAGCTTGAACATCAGGAAGTTCATGGTTCACGTATTGTTGAAGCCTGACTTGGAGAATTTTGAGCATTACTTTACTAGCATGTGAGATGAGTGCAATTGTGCAGTAGTTTGAGCTTTCTTTGGCATTGCCTTTCTTTGGGATTGGAATGAAAACTGACCTTTTCCAGTCCTGTGACCACTGCTCAGTTTTCCAAATTTGCTGGCATATTGAGTGCAGCACTTTCACAGCATCATCTTTCAGGTTTTGAAATAGCTCAACTGGAATTCCATCACCTCTACTAGTTTTGTTCATAGTGATGCTTTCTAAGGCCCACTTGACTTCACATTCCAGGATGTCTGGCTCTAGGTCAGTGATCACATCATCATGATTATCTGGTCATCTTTTTTGTATAGTTCTTCTGTGTATTCTTGCCACCTGTTATTAATATCTTCTGCTTCTGTTAGGTCCAAACCATTTCTGTCCTTTATTGAGCCCATCTTTGCACGAAATGTTCCCTTGGTATCTCTAATTTTCTTGAAGAGATCTCTAGTCTTGTTTTCCTCTATTTCTTTGCATTGATCACTGAGGAAGGCTTTCTTATCTCTTCTTGTTATTCTTTGGAACTCTGCATTCAGATGCTTATATCTTTCCTTTTCTCCTTTGCTTTTTACCTCTCTTCTTTTCACAGCTATTTGTAAGGCCTCCCCAGACAGCCATTTTGCTTTTTTGCATTTATTTTTGATGGGAATGGTCTTGATCCCTGTCTCCTGTACAATGTCACGAACCTCATTCCATAGTTCATTAGGCACTCTATCTATCAGATCTAGGCCCTTAAATCTATTTCTCACTTCCACTGTATAATCATAAGGGATTTGATTTAGGTCTTACCTGAATGCTTTAATGGTTTTCCCTACTTTCTTCAATTTAAGTCTGAATTTGGTAATAAGAAGTTCATGATCTGAGCCACAGTCAGCTCCCGGTCTTGTTTTTGTTGACTGTATAGAGCTTCTCCATCTTTGGCTGCAAAGAACATAATCAATCGGTGTTGACGATCTGGTGATGTCCATGTGTAGAGTCTTCTCTTGTATTGTTGGAAGAGGGTGTTTGCTATGACCAGTGCATTTGCTTGGCAAAACTCTTTTAGTCTTTGCCCTTCTTCATTCCATATTCCAAGGCCAAATTTGCCTGTTACTTCAGGTGTTTCTTGACTTCATACTTTTGCAATTCAGTCCCCTATAATGAAAAGGACATCTTTTTTGGGTATTAGTTCTAAAAGGTCTTGTAGGTCTTCAGAGAACCATTCAACTTCAGCTTCTTCAGGTTGCTGGTTGGAGCATAGACTTGGATTACTCTGATATTAAATAGTTTGCCTTGGAAACGAACAGAGATCATTCTGTCATTTTTGAGATTGCCTCCAAGTACTGCATTACGGACTCTTTTGTTGACCATGATGGCTACTCCATTTCTTCTGAGGGATTCCTGCCCGCAATAGTAGATATAATGGTCATCTGAGTTAAATTCACCCATTCCAGTTCATTTGAGTTGGCTGATTCCTAGAATGTTGACATTCACTCTTGCCATCTCTTGTTTGACCACTTCCAATTTGCCTTGATGCATGGACCTGACATTCCAGGTTCCTATGCAATATTGCTCTTTACAGCATCAGACCTTGCTTCTATCACCAGTCACATCCACAGCTGGGTATTGTTTTTGCTTTGGCTCCATCCCTTCATTCTTTCTGGAGTTATTTGTCCACTGATCTCCAGTAGCATATTGGGCACCTACTGACCTGGGGAGTTCCTCTTTCAGTATCCTATCATTTTGCCTTTTCATACTGTTCATGAGGTTCTCAAGGCAAGAATACTGAAGTGGTTTGCCATTCCCTTCTCCAGTGGACCACATTCTGTCAGATCTCTCCACCATGACCCGCCCATCTTGGGTTGCCCCACGGGCATGGCTTAGTTTCATTGAGTTAGACAAGGCTGTGACTTTGCAAATCAACTATACTCAAATATTTGTAAGGCCTCTCCAGACAGCCATTTTGCTTTTTTGCATTTCTTTTCTATGGGAATGGTCTTGATCCCTGTCTCTTGTACAATGTCACGAACCTCATTCCATAGTTCATTAGGCACTCTATCAGATCTAGGCCCTTAAATCTATTTCTCACTTCCTCTGTATAGAAATAAGGGATTTGATATAGGTCCTACCTGAATGGATAGTGGTTTTCCCTACTTTCTTCAATTTCAGTCTGAATTTGGCAATAAGGAGTTCATGGTCTGAGCCACAGTCAGCTCCTGGTTTTGTTTTTGTTGACTGTATAGAGCTTCTCCATCTTTGGCTGCAAAGAATATAATCAATCTGATTTTGGTGTTGACCATCTGGTGATGTCCATGTATAGAGTCTTCTCTTGTATTGTTGGAAGAGGGTGTTTGTTATGACCAGTGCATTTGCTTGGCAAAACTCTATTAGTCTTTGCCCTGCTTCATTCCGTATTCCAAGGGCAAATTTGCCTGTTACTTCAGGTGTTTCTTGACTTCCTACTTTTGCAATTCAGTCCCCTATAATGAAAAGGACATCTTTTTTGGGTGTTAGTTCTAAAAGGTCTTGTAGGTCTTCATAGAACCATTTAACTTCAGCTTCTTCAGTGTTAGGAGAAAAGGAAAGATATAAATATCTGAATGCAGAGTTCCAAAGAATAACAAGAAGAGATAAGAAAGCCTTCCTCAGCGATCAATGCAAAGAAATAGAGGAAAACAACAGAATGGGAAAGACTAGGGATCTCTTCAAGAAAATCAGAGATACCAAAGGAACATTTCATGCAAAGATGAGCTCGATATAGGACAGAAATGGTATGGACCTAACAGAAGCAGAAGATATTAAGAAGAGATGGCAAGAATACACAGAAGAACTGTACAAAAAAGATCTGCACAACCCAGATAATCATGATGGTGTGATCACTGACCTAGAGCCAGACATCCTGGAATGTGAAGTCAAGTGGGCCTTAGAAAACATCACTACAAACAAAGCTAGTGGAGGTGATGGAATTCCAGTTGACCATTACAAATCCAGACAGATGATGCTGTGAAAGTGCTGCACTCAATATGCCAGCAAATTTGGAAAACTGAGCAGTGGTCACAGGACTGGAAAAGGTCAGTTTTCATTCCAATCCCAAAGGAAGGCAATGCCAAAGAATGCTCAAACTACCGCACAATTGCACTCATCTCACGCGCTAGTAAAGTAATGCTCAAAATTCTCCAAGCCAGGCTTCAGCAATATGTGAACCGTCAACTTCCTGATGTTCAAGCTGGTTTTAGAAAAGGCAGAGGAACCAGAGATCAACTTGCCAACATCCGCTGGATCATGGAAAAAGCAAGAGAGTTCCAGAAAAACATCTATTTCTGCTTTATTGACTATGCCAAAGCCTTTGACTGTGGAAAATTCTTCAAGAGATGGGAATACCAGACCACCTGATCTGCCTCTTGAGAAATCTGTATGCAGGTCAGGAAGCAACAGTTAGAACTGGACATGGAACAACAGACTGGTTCCAAATAGGAAAAGGAGTACGTCAAGGCTGTATATTGTCACCCTGTTTATTTAACTTATATGCAGAGTACATCATGAGAAATGCTGGACTGGAAGAAACACAAGCTGGAATCAAGATTGCCAGGAGAAATATCAATAACCTCAGATATGCAGATGACACCACCCTTATAGCAGAAAGTGAAGAGGAACTAAAAAGCCTCTTGATGAAAGTGAAAGTGGAGAGTGAAAAAGTTGGCTTAAAGCTCAACATTCATAAAATGAAGATCATGGCATCCGGTCCCACCACTTCATGGGAAATAGATGGGGAAACAGTGGAAACAGTGTCAGACTTTCTTTTTCTGGGCTCCAAAATCACTGCAGATGGTGACTGCAGCCATGAAATTAAAAGACGCTTACTCCTTGGAAGGAATGTTATGACCACCTAGATAGTATATTCAAAAGCAGAGACATTACTTTGCCAACAAATGTTCGTCTAGTCAAGGCTATGGTTTTTCCAGTGGTCATGTATGGATGTGGGAGTTGGACTGTGAAGAAGGCTGAGTGCCGAAGAATTGATGCTTTTGAACTGTGATGTTGGAGAAGACTCCTGAGAGTCCCTTGGACTGCACGTAGATCCAACCAGTCCATTCTGAAGGAGATCAGCCCTGGGATTTCTTTGGAAGGAATGATGCTAAAGCTGAAGCTCCAGTACTTTGGCCACCTCATGCTCAGAGTTGACTCATTGGAAAAGACTCTGAAGCTGGGAGGGATTGGGGGCAGGAGGAGAAGGGGACGACAGAGGATGAGATGGCTGGATGGCATCACTGACTCGATGGAAGTGAGTCTGAATGAACTCCGGGAGTTGGTGATGGACAGGGAGGCCTGGCGTGCTGCGATTCATGGAGTCGCAAAGAGTTGGGCACGACTGAGCGACTGATCTGATCTGATCTGGTACTCAAATAATTTTCTTAAAAAACCTAGTAATCACTATCTTGAGAGTTATTCCCAGATAAATAAAAACATTTGTTAATACAAAAACCTACACAGAAATGTTTATGGAAGTTTTATTAGTAATAGCAAAAATTTGGGAAAAACCCAAAAGTCCTTATCTGGGTTAATGGTTAAAGAAACTTGTACATCCATACTAATGGAAGGCTAAACAACAAAAAAGATTTAACTATTAGCACAGGCAACAACTTGTACCAATTTCAGGAAATGATGGTGACTGAAGAGATAATTCCAAAATGGTCACATGTAGGCAAAGAATGTGATCCTCTGGAATCTCTAAATAATTCACACTAGAAACTAAAGGCTGATGAAAGCATTTATCTTATTCTTTACTTTAAATGGTACTCATCTACACCTGTTATTTCACTCTTATAAACTTGTGGCTTAGGGATTAATTCCAGCTTCCTACTTGGAGCTTCTTTGCCCAAACCAAATGGAACCTTCCAAAAAGGTTCCATTTATAGCATTTAAGAAATAATAAAATTATAAAGATGGAGAATAGTTTAGTGGATGCCAGGGTAAGGATGAGAGTAGGCTGGCTGTGAACTATACACAGACATACACATAAGTACATGGATGTATATTTTTTAAATGCTGAAAATGGACTAAGGTCTAGTTAATATCACGCCAAAGTCAATTTCCTGGGCTTCCCTGGTGGCTCAGAGTTTAAAGCCTCTGCCTGCAATGCAGGAGACCTGGGTTCAATCCCTGGGTCCGGAAGATCCCCCGGAGAAGGAAATGGCAACCCACCCCAGTATTCTTGCCTGGAAAATCCCATGGACAGAGGAGCCTGGTGCGCTACAGTCCACAGGGTCGCAAAGAGTCGGACATGACTGAGCGACTTCACTTTTCACTTTCCAGTTATATAATATGTCACCATTGAGGGAAGCTGGGTGATGGTTTATGAGAATCTATCTACCAACCTCTGTGATTCTCTGGACTCCATAAATACTTTAAAACAAAAATGAAGAAGGCAGATGAAAATGTTTGTCTTATTCTTTACCTCAAATGGTGCTCTCATCTGCACCTTTTATTTCGCTCTTAGAAATGTACGGCTTAGGGATTGATCCCAGCTTACTGTTTGGAGCTTCTTTGCCTAAACCAAGGGATAAACTTACTTTCCTTTTGCAACAAGGAATAGCATTATTTTGGGCACGGGGACTGATTCAGGAGTTGGCATGTGGTCCTTGATAGGTAGACTAATTTTATGGAGTTACCTAGGAAACAGTACATCATTATAGTCTATGTTGGAGCATATTTCATTCACATGATGTTTAAGTTATGTGTTTTACCCATTCTCTGTTATAGTACTGCAGCATATGGAAGAGCTATAGTCTATAGAGAGTGATCTTACTTCAAGGTCAAGGTGAGAATAAAAGGATTATGAAACCATTGAGTTGTGATGTCACTGTTCTATTAAGTACTGAGAAATCCTAACATCCATTTACAATGATGTAACCCCCGTTTCTTTCAAGACTTAATTTCCCACGCATTTTCCTCAATTCACAAGTTACTTTTCAACTTACTGTAGTTCAGACACCTTGGATGTAACACGCCCTGTTTTTAGAAATAGAATGCTTACTCTAATGGATGTTGTCAAGTTTCACTGAGATCTTCCTTCAGAACCAAGGCACTCATTACCTCTCTGACTGGGAGTTTGGTTGCTTGCAGACATTTAGACTAAGAGAGCTGTTTCACCTTACATTCCTTTCCTTGAAGAAGCCCTCATTCAATGAGTGGTCAAGACTGCAGTTTACAAAGATCCAGCCTGTTTATTTGCTATAAAAAGGGGAGCATCTTTAGAGATCCTGTGTAATTGGTAGCATGCGCTTTTGCACCTGTGTGGATATTCAATTTTTCTCCCCACCAAATTCACCTGTCCTTGCTCCCTCACAGGTGTTCTCAAAAGTACAGCATGATAAACCTCTTGCCTGCTAATCACAGAGTTTCTGAGTCTGTTTCCCTGGGAACCTGAAGCACAGCAGTTGCTATCAGAAGTGGTCCAAGGGAGCAGACTTAAAAATGGGATTATGATGCTGACTCGCCTGCTGGCCAACCGGTGAGAAAGAGCCCATTGGTGGTAGGCAGAATACTCATAGCCCTCATTCAGCAGCCATACAATTGTTCAAACTTTCACTGAGAGTGAGCTGGGATGGGCAGCAATGCATAGGATTACTCTGATGAGTGCAACATCCCTGACACTTGAGAGACATGAAAAAGTTACAGTTATAAAGACTGGAATTGGATGGCTGCTTCTGGGTGAAATGGATTCACTGGATAGAGACATTAAATGAGGGCAATTAATCATCAATTAAAGATCAAGTGTAAAAGTCAAAGGGCTTCCTTGGCAGTATGTACCAAGAGTCTCATCTCGTACAGCTGTAAAAGATGATATTCAGACCCGAGTGGTTGAATTCTCCAAGTGGTTGAAATCCTTAAGTGGCTGAATTCTCAACTCAATAAGTCAGCTACACCAAAATCAGAGCCTGAATGGAGGGAGTTTGGATGTCTGAGACATGGGATGAAAGCATCTGGGCCTATGTTCTCAGAAAGACTGAATCTCTGGAGGACCTTTAAGTCTCTGAGCCAGCCAAAGTGGCTCTCTCTTGTGTTAAGTGCCAGGCTAACCCTTAACTGAAGGGAGATGTAGTATCTCCCCTAAGATTTTACTTTGCCTCCCTTCTTGGCCACCAGGCCAGTAATGACAGGCTTGAGTCACTATATAACCCAGCTGGGTCATGCTGAGTCTGCTTGGAGAAAACATGGGCCACACCCTGAAGGAGCCACAGGACTGGCCACCCTGCAAGAGGAGCCGAGGATGTCTGTAGGGGACTGAACCCTGACTCTCTTGGATCAAGCAGGCCTGGAAATAAAGTCACAAACCAGAGAGCTTATTGACTTGAACACAGACAAACTTTCTCATTTGCAGGACAAAATACTCTGGTGAGGGTTTGGGGAGGCACTGCTGACATATCACTGGGATGGATGTTTGAAATGTGGGGAAAGAGAAAGCCCATAGTAAGTGGGTTAGAAATACGAGAACTGCTGGGGCAGACAGTGGATCAAAAGACACAGAGAAAGGAGCTTGCTAGTGAGGGTATATCATACAAGGTCATAAAAGCTAATGGCCAAATATCTTCTGAACAAGACCCTGGAAGACACTCCATGTATCAAAGCAGTATTCTAGAAGCTGGTATTCTAACTTTTTCATGTCTCTCAGTATTCGACATCTATAAAAAAAACTCAGTGGTGGCTTCTTCTCCAGGCCAGAAGTGACTAGACTTGCTGACAGAAATGAGTATCAGACAATTCCAAAATTATAGTGGTCAGGTGGTGTTTAACCATCAGAAGAAAATTAGATACAGTTTTTATAAGAAGCAACATGATCGGGGAGGCAGCAGCTATGGAGATGGCTAATTGATCCATCTATTCAAATGCAGAAAACAAGGATTTGTTCCATCTGTATAATGATTAGAAATAAAGGGTAAGTAATCAGGGGATGGAGACATCACTTTGCTGACAAAGGTCCATGTAGTCAAACCTATGGTTTTTCTAGTAGTCATATACCAATGTGAGAGTTGGAACATAAAGAAGGCTGAGCACTGAAAAATTGATGCTTTCAAACTGTGGTGCTGGAGTAGACTCTTGAGAGTCCCTTGGACAGCAAGGAGATCAAACTAGTCAATCCTAAAGGAAATCAACCCTGAATATTCATTGGAAGGACTGAGGCTGAAGTTGCAATAGACACTGATGATTTAGACACCTGATGCGAAGAGCCAAGTCATTGGAAAAGACTCTGATGCCAGAAAGATTGAAAGCAGGAGGAGAGGGGGACGACAGAGGATGAGATGGTTGGATGGCATCATTGACTCAATGAACTTGAGTTCGAGCAAACTCCGGGAGATGGTGAAAGACAGGGAACCCTGGCATGCTGCAGTCCACAGGTCACAAAGAGTCAGGCATAACCGAGTGACTAAACAACAAATCAGGGGACCAAGGGTAGCTTCCTTGGGTGAGTTTTAAGGCTTAAAATCCATTTTCTAAAAAAGTACACATGCCCAGGTATGGAGACTGCAAAATCATGACAAGTCTATAATGGTAATGACTCTCCAAATGACCCACACTCACCTTCTCAGGCACCTGTACACTAAAACTATAATTTTTCAGAACTTTTAAATGTAGGGTTTGAGCTGAATTTGATAAACAGGGTAAGTATCATAATTGTCTCTTTTTAAAATTAGGGCTGTATAAAATATTAATTTTAAAAAGAAGTCTTGACACAGGTCTGGCTTATATTCCATCCACTGGATCTGGCTTACTGTTCCCCTTAGTCATTTCCTGGCTTTCTGAATATAATTAAAATAGACATAATTGGAAGTTGGCAGAATCCCCAATTAGCTCCTTGGTCTGTGAGATAAGAGCTACTGTAGTAGAGAAATCAAGTAGAAACTTCTTCAATAATCTCCCACTAGACCAAGAGAGTGAATAAAAACAATACTGCACACTAAAGAGGAATGAAAGAGAATATCACTACCAATGAAAAATTAAAGACAAACTATTTCATATAGGATTGCTAGTCAAGGTGCTAATTTCAGCACAGGGAACTGTACTCATTATCCTATGATATACCATAATAGGAAAAAAAAAAAAAGTATATGGAATTGATTGGTTCCCTCGTGTACTCACTTAATTCACAGAATCCTAGAAATGACAATGGTCTTGCCCAAAATAAACTGAATAGTAGCCCTAATTTTAACTGTTTTTTCCAGATATAGTAAGTTTCCTAGAACAAGTTAACATGTCTTCAAGTTCATTGTATGTAGACGCTGATCTAACGAATATATGTTTTTTTCATTACTCTTCTGGGAAAGAGTTCCAGATGCAATTTACCTCCAAAGAAGACATACAGGTGGCCAAGAGGCAGATGATAAGAGGGTCAAGATCACTAATTATCACAGAAATGCAAATCAAAACTACAAACAGGTACCACCTCACACTGGTCAGAATGGCCATCACCAAAAAGTCTACAAATAATAAATGCCAGAGAGGGTGTGGAGAGAAGGGAACCCTTCTACACTGTTGGTGGGAATGTAAATTGGTGAAGTCACTAAGGAAAACGTATGGAGATTCCTTAAAAAAGTAAAAATAAAACTACCATATGATCCTGCAATCCCACTCCTGGGTGTATATCCAGAAAAAAATTATGTAAAGTTTAAAAATAAAAAAAAAAAAAAGAAAAGATACATGCTTCCCAGTGTTCACTTAGAAGCAACCTCCATATCCACTGAGATGAATGGATAAAGATGTGGTGTGTGTGTATATATATATATATATATGTGTGTGTGTGTGTGTGTGTAGGGCTTCCCAGATGGTGCTAGTGGTAAAGAGTTGCCTGCCAATGCAGAAGATGCCAGAGATGTGGGTTAGATCTTTGAGTCAGGAAGATATCCTTGAGAAAGAAATGGCAACACATCCAGTATACTTGCCTATGGAAATCCTATGGATAGAGGACCCTGGTGGGCCACAGTCTGTGTGGTCACAAAGAGTTGCACACAAATGAGCATGAATGCCCAATATGTGTGTGTACTTATGTATATATATTCATAGATAGATAATGAAATAGCCTATAGGTAATGGAGCATTATATATAAATGGAACATTATATATATATATATATACACACACATTATGGATATTGGCCACAGAGGATGAATTGGTTGGATAACATCACTGATTCAATGGACATGTACTTGGGCAAACTCTAGGAATACTGAAGGACAGGGAGGCCTGGTGTGTCGTAATCAATGGGATTGCAAAGAGATGGACCCAACTCAGTGAATGAACAGCAACAACAAATTCAGTATTAATGTAATATCTGTTGCTGTTCAGTCTCTCAGTCATGTCCGACTCTTTGTGACTCCGTGGACTGCAGCACCCCAAGCTTTCCTGTCCTTTACCATCTCCTGGGTCTTGCTCAAATTCATGTCCATTGAGTCTGTGATACCATCCAACCATCTCATCCTCTGTTGTCCCCTTTCTCCTCCTGCCTTCAATCTTTCCCAGCATCAGGGTATTTTCTAATGAGTTAGCTCTTTGTATCACATGGACAAAGTATTGGTGCTTCAACTTCAGCATCAGTCCTTCCAATGAATATTCAGGGCTAATTTCCTTTAGGATTGAGTGGTTTGGTCTCCTTAAGTTCATGGGATTCTCAAGAGTCTTCTCTAAACGACAGTTCAAAAACATCAATTCTTCAGTGCTCAGCCTTCTTTATGGCCCACCTCTCACAACCATACATGACTACTGGAAAAACCATAGCTTTGATTATATGGACAATTTTCGGCTAAGTAATATCTCTGCTTTTGAATACTGTCTAGTTTTCTTATAGCTTTTCTTCCAAAGAACAAGTGTCTTGTAATTTCATGGCTGCAGCCACCATCTGCAGTGATTTTGGAGCCCAACAAAATAAAGCCTATCACTATTTCCACTGTTTCCCTATCTATTCATCATGTAGCAAGGAGACCAGATCCATGATCTTCATTTTTTGACTGTTGAGTTTTAACTAGCTGTTTCAATCTCCTTTTTCACTTTCATCAAAAGGCTCTTTAATTCCTCTTTGCTTTCTGCCATAACGGTGGTGTCATCTGCATATCTGACATTATTGATATTTCTCCCGGCAACCTTGATTCCAGCTTGTATAAGTGAGATAAGCAGGGTGACAATATACACCCGTGATGCAGTTCTTTCCCAATTTTGAACCAATCCCTTGTTTCATGTACAGTTCTAACTGTTGCTTCTTGACCTGCATACAGGTTTCTCAAGAGGCAGATAAGGTGGTCTGGTATTCCCATCTCTTTCAGAGTGTTCCACAGCTTGCTGTGATCCAGACAGCAAAAGGTTTTCGTGTAGTCAATGAAGCAGAAGCATAGGTTTTCCTGGAATTCTCTTGCTTTTTCTATGATCCAACAGATGTTGACAATTTAATCTCTGGTTTGCTGCCTTTGCTAAATCCAGTTTCAACAAATCTAAAATGAAGTTCTCGGTTCACATACTGTTGAAGTCTAGGTTGGAGAATTTTGAGCATTACTTTGCTAGCATGTGAAATGAATGCAATTGTGCAGTAGTTTGAACATTCTTTGGCATTGCCCTTCTTTGTGATTGGAATTAAAACTGACCTTTTCCAGTTCTGTGGCCACTGCTGAGTTTCTAAATTTGCTGGTATATTGAATGTAGCACTTTAACAGCATCATCTTTTAGGATTTGAAGTAGCTCAGCTGGAATTCCATCATCTACATGAGCTTTGTAGTGATGCTTCCTAATGCCCACTTTACTTCACACTCCAAGATGTCTGGCTCTAGATGAGTGATCACACCCTCCCCGTTATTTGGGTCATTAAGATCTATTTTTGTATAGTTCTTCTGTATATTCTTGCCACTTCTTCTTAATATGTTATGCTTCTGTTAAGTCCATACTGTTTCTGTCCTTTATTTTGCCAGTCTTTGCATGAAACTTTTCCTTGGTATCTCTAATTTTCTTGAAGAGATCTCCAGTCTTTCCCACTCTATTGTTTTCCTCTATTTCTTTGCATTGATCACTTAGGAAGGCTTTCTTATGTCTTCTTGCTATTCTCTGGAACTCCGTATTCAGAGTATATCTTTCTTTTTCTCCTTTGCCTTTTGCTTCTCTTCTTTTCTCAGCTTTTTATAAGGTCTCCTCAGACAGTCATTTTGCCTTTTTGCATTTCTTTTTCTTGGGAATGGGTTTGATCACAGCCTCCTGTGTAATGTCATGAACCTCTGTCCATAGTTCTTCAGGCACTCTATCAGATCTAATTCCTTGAGTCTATTTCTCACTTCCACTGTATAATTGTAAGGGATTTGATTTAGGTCATGCCTGCATGGTCTTGTGGTTTTCCCTACTTTCTTCAATTTAAGTCTGAATTTTGTAATGAGGAATTCCTGATCTGAGCCACAGTCAGCTCCCAGTCTTGTTTTTGTTGACTGTATGAAGCTTCTCCATCTTTGGCTGCAAAGAATGTAATCAATCTGATTTCAGTATTGACCATCTGGTGATGCCCCTATGTAGAGTCATCTCTTGTGTTGTTAGAAGAGGGTGTTCATTATTACCAGTGCATTCTCTTAGTAAAACTCTGTCAGCCTTTGCCCTGTTTAATTTCCAAGGAAACTTGTTTGTTACTCCAGGTATCTTTTGACTTCCTACTTTTGCATTCCAGTTCCCTGTTATGAAAAGGACATCTTTATTGATGTTAGTTCTAGAAGGTCTTGTAGTTCTTCATAAAACTATTAAACCTCCACTCTTTTGTTGTTAGTTGTTAGGCTGTAAACTTGGATTACTGTGATATTGAATGGTTTGCCTTAGAAACAAACTGAAGTCATTCTGCTGTTTTTGAGATTGCACCCAAGAACTGCATTTTGGATTCTTTTGTTGGCTATGAGACCTACTCCATTTCTTCTAAGGGATTCTTGCTCACAGTCATAGATATAATGGTCATCTGAATTAAATTTGCCCATTCTGGTCCATTTTAGTTCACTGATTCCTAAAAAGGAATATTAGTCAGCCATAAAAAGTATAAATATGCCATTTGCAACAACATGGATGGACCTAGAGATTATTTTTAGTGAAGTGAGTTGGACAGGGAAAGACAGATACCATATGATATCCTTATATGTGGAATCTGAAAAGAATGATGCAAAATTAACTTATATGCAAAATATAAATAGACACACAGACATAGAAAACAAACTATGGTTACCAAAAGTGGAAAGGGAGAAAGATAAATTAGGACTTTGGTATTAACATATACACACTACTATGTATAGAATAGATAAACAATAAGGTCCTGCTGTATAGCACAAACTATGCTCAATATCTTGTAATAACCTATAATGGTAAAGAATCTGAAAAATAATATAGTTATATATATATTTATATATGTATATATATATCAGAGAAGGCAATGGCACCCCACTCCAGTACTCTTGCCTGGAAAATCCCATGGATGGAGGAGCCTGGTGGGCTACAGTCCATGGGGTCGCTAAGAGTCGGACACAGCTGAGCAACTTCACTTTCACTCTTCCCTTTCATGAATTGGAGAAGGAAATGGCAACCCATTCCAGTGTTCTTGCCTGGAGAATCCTAGGGACAGGGGAGCCTGGTGGGCTGCCGTCTATGGGGTCGCACAGAGTCGGACATGACTGAAGTGACTTAGCAGCAGCATATATATATATATATATATATATGTATATTTATACATATTCTGATATACATATCATATATAATATTATACATGTATATCATTTTATGATATATACATATCATTCAGATATTCAGATATATACATGTATTCCTTTGCTGTATATCTGAAACTAACACAACATTGTAAATCAACTATACTCCAATAAAAAATGAAAAAAAAACCCACAATGGACATGAGTATCCATTTACACCACACAACAGGGTTTTGTTGACCCCATTAATCTCTCTCATAATAGAATTCAAAGACAGCCAGGCTGTGGAACCAAGCCATAGAACATCACATCTCTCCACTATATTGGTAACATCATGTTAATCAAACTGAATGAGCAAGGAATCACAAATACATAAAAACCCATTGTAAAACATTAAACTCTTCTAAGAGAATAAACTAAACTCTACAAAGGTTCAGGGGCTTGACTCATTGGTGAAGTTTTAGGTCTAGTGGTGGAGAGAAAGCAAGAACCATCCCAATCCACATAAAGGGAAATTTATTGCATCTTTCATCTCTCACAACTGATGAGCCTCTTTAGGTCTTGAAGACAACTTGGCTCCCCATTTGGGAATATTCCTCTGAATACTCTCAAATACTGGATGATTCAAAAAGTTTTTAGAGGGGTTTAGAGCAGGGGAAGCCTGTGAATTAAGTCCATGTTATGGCTCAGTATTCCATCAACTTGTTCCATGTGACCCAGCAGACACTAGTATTAGAGTATCTAATGAAAGATAGGTATCTTCAGGGGAACAATGCCACATCTCACCCTCTAATGGGAGAATCACAATATGAATCTCTTGGGCTTGACAAGGGCCATACTATCTGACGCAGCAAGTTATACAGTATTTGAAAGTAAACAACAACAACAAAAGCACTTGGCATGGTCCAGGGCCCTGGTAGTAATGGAACATATTAATCATGGGATACAAGCAAACATGCAGCCCAAACTGCCTATCATGAGCTGGGTTATACCAGTCCCATTGTGTCATTAGGTCAGAAGGTGCAGAAGCAATACAAGTAAGATGTAAATGCTCTGTTATTAGACATAAGCTGGTCTGGAGGGCACAAATATGAGCAGGTGGCTCTAAATCCCGTCTACCAGCTCGTGACCATAGCTGCATGAGAAGGCCTTTATGTCCAGCTGACTAAGGGAAAAAAGGCTTATCATGGCTCAAATGTAGGTCATCTTTGCATCCCTGTAGGTCTCAAGCATGACCTTGAAAGATAGCATTAAAGGAAAACCTTTTAACAGTCAGAGATTTGGGCAGTACATTAGTCATCTACTCTATGTGGAAAAAGATTGGCTCAAGGTAAGAATATATAGCTCCTCCATGAATCACAGTCTTGTGATGAAGGGGCTTGTGTAACTCAAAGAAACTATGAGCCATGTTGTGCAGGGCTGTCCAAGATGGATGGGTCATAGTGGAGAGTTCTGACACAGCGCGGTCCACTGGAGGAGGGAATGGCAAGCTACTTCGGTATTCTTGCCTTGAGAATCCCATGAACAGTATAAAAAGTCAATAAGATATAACACCAGAAGATGAGCCCTCCAGGTTAGAACATGTCCAATATGCTACTGTGGAAGAGTGAAAAATCGCTCCAGAAAGAATAAAGAGGCTGGGACAAAGTGGAAATGATCCTAAGTTGTGGATGCATCTAGTGGTGAAAGTAACATCTGGTGCTATAAACAATACTACATAGGAACTTGGAATGTTAGGTCCATGAATCAAAGTAAATTTGGACATGATCAAGCAGGAGATGTTAAGAGTGAACATTAACATCTTAATCAGTGAACTAAAATGGACAGAAATGAGCAGATTTAATTCAGATGGCCATTATATCTACTACTGGGGTCAAGAATCCCTTAGAAGAAATGGAGTAATCCTTAAAGCCAACAAAAGAGCCTGAAATACAGTACTTGGATATAATCTTAAAAACAGCAGAATGAGCTCAGATGCTAAAGCTGAAGCTTCAATAATTTGGCCACCTGATGAGAAGAGTCAACTCATTGGAAAAGACCCAGATGCTGGGAAAGATTGAGGGCAGGAGGAGAAAGGGGTTACAAGGGATGAGATAGTTGGATGGCATAATTGGCTCAATAGACATGAGTTTGAGCAAACTCCAGGAGATAGTGAAGGTCAGCAAAGTCTGGTGTACTGTAGTCCATGGGGTCTCCTAGAGTTGGACACTACTTAGAGACTAAACAACAACCACCACCACAAGAATATATAGAGTTTCATGGGAAGATGAATGACTTAGTGTTCTGGTTAGGAGTCTGGAAGGAAAATTATTGTAGACAAGGGGATCTGGATGAGGCGTGTAGATTGAACTGTGGAGGCAGCACAAAGTATAAAGATGTTTTTGTTTCATATTCATGCCTAACAGAGAGAATCCATCAGGTAAAAGTACTAAACAGTTAAGTAGGCAGGATGATTGAGACAGCTAATGCCTGTCATCCTGTGTCATTGATGATCAAGTTACTGATGATCCCAAGGCTGGTACAATAGGCTCATGAACAGAGTAATCATGAGATTGAGATAACAGGTATACATGGATCCAAATGTATATTTTTCCAACTCAGTGGCTCTGATCTGGCCTCCTGATCAGAGGCCTCCTTACCTCCTGAGGTAAGCCCTGAGCCCCAGTATAGCACCAGCTTTAGAGAACACCAACTAGCCACTGGGATGCAAATTGATTTCACTGAACTCTTTGCATCCTGGAATGGGAAGCAACTCATCTGGATGGAATCAGCACATACTCTGGCTATGTATTTGCCTTTCTTGCTCACCAAAGTTCAGCAAGTATACCAACTTAGAGCTAACAGAGAATCCCACATACAGCCAATAAGACTAAGAGATCTACTTTAAAGCAAAAGGAATGGGCACATGATCTTGGAATCTACCAGCCCTATTACATACTGTACCACCTCAAAACTACTGCCCTGAAAAAACAGGTTCCAATATGAAATTCATACCATAAAAAATGAAGTGCAATATTCCAAAATTCAATATGCACTCTAAAATCAATGGAAATAATATTGTATGGTATCTCCTGCAATCAGAATATGAGTTCAAACAGCAAGAGGTTGAAGTGTCCCCCCCTTACCATCATTTCAAGTAGCTTCATGGAGAGTTTGTGATTCTCAACCCCATACACCTAGGCTCTGCCAGTCCAGAGATTCACAGAGACAAAATATTTCCCCTCAGGGACACAGAAATATTCCCATTTATCTTTAAGCTATGGATGCCTCTCAGTCACTTCCACCTCTGTGCCAAGAAACCAGCAAAGAAAAGGAGTCTATGCTGCAGGCATCATTGACTCTGGTCATAAGCAGGAAGCTACATGATGGTGGTCAGGGAACTCCATGACACGTGTGATGCTCTGATGATGTGGAGTGTCTGGAATGTCTCTTGGTACTCTCATGTCCATTTAATGGAAAATTGGCAAGGTCATTAGCCAAAGGTCAAAGCCTGAGAAAGGTGTGGTGATCAAGAGACCAGGATTTTAAGGGTTAGTGGTCTGGGTCATCTGGCCAGATTAGCTACTACACAAGCACAGGTGCTCACAAAGAATGATGTGAACTGAGTAGCAGAAGAAAGAGATGATGAGGGTCAGTCATGGTCTCTGGATCCACTGTTCCAGCTTTTCACTAACCTTGCTTTTGTACGGTGCCTCACAAATGTAGACTAACCAGGATGCTGGAAGAGTTGTTCCCAAATGGGATAAACACACTCTTCTAAACAAGTAGATTCAAGCAGCAGAAGGAGTGGACAGGAGTGAGTGCCACAGTGTCCCTGTAGGTCTCATTTTTGTGCTGATGCATACTTTTCCCATATGTTGGGGGGACTGGCTTCTGATGGCTCACATTTGCATCTCTTTCTTGGAATTGCCTTTGACGTAAGGAATCTGCCTCACTCAAGGTCACACCATCTCCCCGGGAAAGCCCATGTCTGATAACTGTCCAAAGTAGGCATTCAAAAGTCTGGTCTCCTGGCTTCCACTAGTGACATTCCTGCAGGGCCTTGTTTTGGAGCTCCTTGTGGAGATCAGGTGAAACTCTGCTATGATTCTGCTAAATTCTGCTATGATTCCTTCCATCACTGTTCAACTTTGCACTCTTTCCAGACCTCTTGGGCTTCCTTCATAGCTCAGTTGGTAAATCATCTGCCTGCAATGCAGGAGACCCAGGTTTGATTCCTGGGTCAGGAAGAACCCCTAGAGAAGGAAATGGAAACCTACTCCAGTATACTTGCCTGAAGAATCCCATGGACAGAGGAGCTTGGCAGGCTACAGTTCATGGGGTTGCAAGAGTCAGACATGATTGGCAACTAAACCACCACCACCACCAGGCCTCTTTCCTTTTTTCTCTCCCATTAATGCCAAGAACACTTCATAACAAGCTCTTGCTGCACATAAATATCAGAGTCCACAGTTTGTTTCCTGGGGGTCCTGACCTGGAATACATGTGAGTCACACTCTCAGAGTCTATGCCTACTCATTCTTATCAGCCACTTCAGTCTCTGGATCCCTAATCCCAGGAGACCCACCTTCATGGGTAGAATGACAGCCAACCAGCCTGCGTTCCAGGATCTTTTGCTCAAATGCAGCCCTAACGTACAGGCAACTTTGCCACCTTTTCTCCCTACATGTTGACTAACCCTGAGTAACTGACTTTCTGTAGCAGGGTATTGAATGAAGAGCTTTTCCAGATGGAGGGTCTTATTGCATGACATCCCTGGCTTCCATTGCCCATCTTCCTGAACTTTCATGACATTAGACAGTTTTGGAGCTCTTTCAGTCTCACAGGTTTTACCAATGATTTCTCTTCTCTCTTTTTTCAAAAATAATTTACATCTATTTTTGATTGCATTGGGTCTTCACTGCCATGCTCAAGTTTTTCCTTAGTTGTAGCAAGTGGGGGCTCCTCTCTGGTTGTGGTGTGCAGGCTTTTTAATGCAGTGTCTTCTCTTGTTGCAGAGCATAATCTCTAGGTGGCAGGCTTCAGTAGTTGGGGCTTGCAGGCTCTAGAGTGAGGGCTCAGTAGGGACTGAACAGGTGTCCCCTGCACTGGAAGGGGACTACAGACTCTTAACCACTGGACCACAAAGGAAGCCCTCTCATCTCTCTCTCATCCATGGGTGGCACAATTTTATCCTGTATCTGCCTACACTATTTTAAAGATCTCACTGGCTGCCAAGGCTTCAACTCTGAGTTCTCACATTTCCAGCCCCATTTCCACTCCCAGACTCAGGTCCATATTTCTAGTGGACAAATGATCCTAGCCCACCATCACCTCAAAGGCAATTTGTCTAATGTTAAAGTAAGGGCTTTCCTTGTGGCTCAATGGAAAGGAATCTGCCTGACAATGTAAAAGACACAGAAGACATGGGTTTGATCCCTGGGTTGGGAAGATCCCCTGGAGTAGGAAATGGCTACCCACTCCAGTATTCTTGCCTGGGAAATCCATAGGCAGAGAAGCCTGGTAGGCAATAGTCCATGGGGTCGCAAAGAGTTGCACATGACTGAGCACACATACACACACACACAAACACCCTTTCTACCAAAACTAGTTTCTTTCCTTCACTCCCATACTTAATAAGCATTTTCTTAATGGATAAATTTTCAGTCCCGTATCTTTCCTTTACTCATTTATTAATTTTTCTTTTCTAAATAAATTTTAATGAGCTCCCATTAAGGTCATGGAGAAGGCAATGGCACCCCACTCCAGTACTCTTGCCTGGAAAATCCCATGGGCAGAGGAGCCTGGTGGGCTGCAATCCATGGGGTTGCAAAGAGTCGGACACGACTGAGTGACTTCACTTTCACTTTTCCCTTTCATGCATTGGAGAAGGAAATGGCAACCCACTCCAGTGTTGTTGCCTGGAGAATCCCAGGGACAGGGGAGCCTGGTGGGCTGCTGTCTATGGGGTCGCACAGAGTCGGACATGACTGAAGTGACTTAGCAGTAGCAGTAGCATTAAGATCATTTTTGCTGTCAGAAGTGGGAACACAAATATAATGTCTTTCATAATAAAGATTACAACCTAGTGAGAAAAAAATCATTAAATCATTCATACAATGATCAACAGCTCTATGAATGAGGTAATACACAAGAATATAACCTAGGTTGTGTTTTAAGACTTCTTCCAAATGAAATAAGGAAAAAAGTAAGACATTACAAGAGACAGATAGGAGAGAAATGGGGAGAGAAGGGACATCTGGAAAGACTTTCAAGTAAGAAAATATTTAGAGGTCCTAAAGTGAGGCTGGTAAGGTGGTCTGATATGTGCATCTCTTTTTGCACAGTTGGCTGTATACTGTCACCCTGCTTATTTAACTTATATGCAGAATACATCATGTGAAATGCCAGGCTAAATGAAGTACAAGCTGGAATCAAGATTGCTGGGAGAATCTATAGATTCAATGCAATCCCTATCAAGCTACCAACAGCATTCTTCACAGAGCTAGAACAAATAATTTCACAATTTGTATGGAAATACAAAAAACCTCGAATAGCCAAAGTGATCTTGAGAAAGAAGAATGGAGCTGGAGGAATCAACCTACCTGACTTCAGGCTCTACTACAAAGCCACAGTTATCAAGACAGTATGGTACTGGCACAAAGACAGAAATATAGATCAATGGAACAAAATAGAAAGCCCAGAGATAAATCCATGCACATATGGACACCTTATCTTTGACAAAGGAGGCAAGAATATACAATGGATTAAAGACAATCTCTTTAGCAAGTGGTGCTGGGAAATCTGGTCAACCACTTGTAAAAGAATGAAACTAGAACACTTTCTAACACCATACACAAAAATAAACTCAAAATGGATTCAAGATCTAAACGTAAGACCAGAAACTACAAAACTCCTAGAGGAGAACATAGGCAAAACACTCTCTGACATACATCACAGCAGGATCCTCTATGACCCACCTCTCAGAATATTGGAAATACAAGCAAAAATAAACAAATGGGACCTAATTAACCTTAAAAGCTTCTGCACATCAAAGGAAACTATTAGCAAGGTGAAAAGACAGCCTTCAGAATGGGAGAAGATAATAGCAAATGAAGCAACTGACAAACAACTAATCTCGAGAATATACAAGCAACTCCTACAGCTCAACTCCAGAAAAATAAATGACCCAATCAAAAAATGGGCCAAAGAACTAAATAGACATTTCTCCAAAGAAGACATCCAGATGGCTAACAAACACATGAAAAGATGCTCAACATCACTCATTATCAGAGAAATGCAAATCAAAACCACTATGAGGTACTATTTCACACCAGTCAGAATGGCTGAGATCCAAAAGTCTACAAGTAATAAATGCTGGAGAGGGTGTGGAGAAAAGGGAACCCTCTTACACTGTTGGTGGGAATGCAAACTAGTCCAGCCACTATGGAGAACAGTGTGGAGATTCCTTAAAAAACTGGAAATAGAATTGCCTTATGATCCAGCAATCCCACCGCTGGGCATACACACTGAGGAAACCAGAAGGGAAAGAGACACATGTACCCCAATGTTCATCGCAGCACTGTTTATAATAGCCAGGACATGGAAGCAACCTAGATGTCCATCAGCAGATGAATGGATAAGAAAGCTGTGGTACATATACACAATGGAGTATTACTCAGCCATTAAAAAGAATACATTTGAATCAGTTCTAATGAGGTGGATGAAACTGGAGCCTATTATACAGAGTGAAGTAAGCCGGAAAGAAAAACACCAATACGGTATACTAACGCATATATCTGGAATTTAGAAAGATGGTAACAATAACCCTGTGTACGAGACAGCAAAAGAAACACTGATGTATAGAACAGTCTTATGGACTCTGTGAGAGAGGGAGAGGGTGGGAAGATTTGGGAGAATGGCATTGAAACATGTAAAATGTCATGTATGAAACGAGTTGCCAGTCCAGGTTCGATGCACGATACTGGATGCTTGGGGCTGGTGCACTGGGACGACCCAGGGGGATGGAATGGGGAGGGAGGAGGGAGGAGGGTTCAGGATGGGGAACACATGTATACCTGTGGCGGATTCATTTTGATATTTGGCAAAACTAATACAATTATGTAAAGTTTAAAAATAAAATAAAATTAAAAAAATTATAATATGAAATAAAGATCCAAAACAAAACAAAAACAAAAACAAAAACAAAAGTAAACAGCATGACCAAAAAGGAAAATAAAAGCTTCTATTACCTCAAAAAAAAAAAAAAAAAAGATTGCTGGGAGAAATATCAATAATCTGATATGCATGTGACACCACCCTTATGGCACAAAGTGAAGAGGAAGTAAACAGCCTCTTGATGAAGGTGAAAGAAGAGAGTGAAAAAGCTGGCTTAAAACTCAACATTCAAAAAACAAAGATCATGGTTTCTGGTCCCATTACTTTATGGCAATTATATTAGGAAACAATAGAAACAGTAACAAATTTTATTTTCCTGGACTCCAAAATCACTGCAGGCAGTGACTGCAGCCATGAAATTAAAAGATGATTGCTCCTTGGAAGAAAATCTATGACAAACATAGACAGCATATTAAAAAGCAGAGACATTACTTTGCTGACAAAAGTCCATATAGCCAAAGCTCTGGCTTTTCCAGTACTCACAGCATGGATTGATGTGAGTTGGACCATAAAAAAACCTGAGCGCCAAAAAATTGATGCTTTTGAACTGTGGTGTTGGAGAAGACTCTTCAGAGTGCCTTGGACATTAAGGAGATCAAACCAGTCAATCCTGAAAGAAATCAGTCCTGAATATTCATTGGAAGGACTGATGCTGAAGCTGAAACTTCAATATTTGGCCACCTGATGCGAAGAGCTGACACTTTGCAAAAGACCCTGATTCTGGGAAAGACTGAAGGGAGGAGGAGAAGGGGACTACAGAAGATGAGATGGTTGGATGGCACTACCGACTCAGTGGACATGAGTTTGAGCAAGATCCGGGAGTTGGTGATGGACAGGGAAGCCTAGTGTGCTGCAGTCCATGGGATCACCAAGTCAGACTCGACTGAGTGACTCAACTGAACTGACTGAAAGTGAGGTTGGTCTGTGCTGATCAGTACTGCCCTAAAGGACCTCATGCCTTGATGGAAAAGTTCTGTATCTGACTGTCCATCTCAGCAGCCATTAGCTACACATGGTTGTCAAGCACCTTAAATGTGTCTAGTGTAACTGAGGAACTGACTTTTACATGTGCTTGATATTAAATTTAATTGGTCAAATGTAACAGGTGACTTCTGTGTTGGACACCAAAGATATAGGTATTGAAATGACCATCTTCTCTGTTGGGTGCTGCTTTTCTAAGGAAGAGTAAGTAGAAGATAAGACTAGGGAGATGGTTAGGGCCACACCACACGAGGGTGTGGTACATAAAGAATTCCGGCCCTTCTCACAAGGGGAGGGGAAGTCATGGGAGAGTTTCAGGTGAAGATGACATGGTCAGGGTGCATCGTACAGAGATGAGTCTGCAAGGTCTGGGCAGAGGTGGGTGGACCACAAGGATGGATTATTAAAATGTATCACATGTTTCATAAAACAAACTGAGGCTGCAAGCAGAAAAATGGGTTTAGAAGTTTATCCCAGAATGCACTATTCTGGGATGATCTATAAACACTTCAGCAATAGTCACTGCTGTCTTTGGTTGAAGAGGCATCTTCTGGAGTCTGCAATTACTTTGCCTCTCTGTGACTGGACGTCACGTTGAAACTCATCAGACCTCACCATGACCCTTAAATTAGTTTTATATTTTCCTTTTTTTTTTTTTAATCTTGTAAGGCTTGGCACCAAATTCTTGAGTTTTCACAGTTAATTGGACAGTTGAGGAAATTAACCAGCTTCTTTAAGCTGTCAGGTCACATTTGGAAAAGGAGAGAAGATGATCTGTCGAAAGCAAGCAGGGGTTTACTTGTGGAGTCTCCTCTCCTCTGGCCCCTTGTACTTGTGTCAACAGTCCCACTGGTCTGGCTAAGCCCGAGAGATCTCCTTTGGTTTCTTCTTGTTCCCTGGGTCTAAGCCATAGCCTGTGTATTAACCTCTGCTGGGGACATTTGCCAGCCTCCAAGTGTCACCTGTGTTCAGGTTACCTTCTCAACATAACTGTATATTTCAGACAGAGCTTCCATGTTTGGATTTCTCCAGGTTTTTCTACCATCCACAATTTCCCCAAACATCTCTCTCTCAACCTCCCCCCAATCCTTGTTCTTCCCTTTATTCTCACTTTCTGCCTGAAATGTGGACATTTTTCTAATTGTTAACTCTAATTATAATAATGTTATTATCTCCTAAAGTAAGAATTAACTACTTGGATGTCAAAACCTATGTTTAATAATTTTTTGAATGAATACATCACCTGAAGTTGAATTATACTGAGATCATGAATATACATTTTGTAGAATATTTACTTTTAACAAGGAAATTTTTCAAACTTTCTGCTTAGACAACAAAAGCCTAAATATTATTTTCTTGGTAATGTTTTCAGACCCAGCACTGAAGAATGTAGTGGAATTTATTTAAATATCAATATTTCCAAGAAAGGAACTCATATAGTTTTTCTTTCATATATTTGTAATAATAGAATAAACTTGTTTTTCTCAAACTAGGAGATGAATCTCCCCTATTATGATCCAAATATTTTCTAGAAACTATAAAGGAACTCATATTTTAATGCCAAGAAGAGTTGAGGTGATTTTTCCCCTTTCCTCTTTGATCATCGTCACATAGGACTTCACCATTGTAGAATCAAATGTTGATCAATGTGACTATTTTTGACAAAGGTCAGCTAAACTTGATGCATCAAAAATGAAACCAGTTCCTTGTCTCTCTGACATGTTCACGAGGAGAAACTGAGCTACCATGCGTGATCTGGCTAAGCACCACCATTTCCTCTGCTATAGTAATCAGAAGTCCCTGGCTTGTTTGGATCAGTAAGTACTGAGACCCCATGGTGGCCACAGGGAAGACAATTCATGGCGGTAGGAAATGAAAGATTAAGAACTACATGGGGATGTCTGTGTTCAGCTTTGCCGTATAAAGAATTTGCAAGTTGCTACTCCCAATCTCACAACAAAGGAAAAAATATACATAACAAATTGAAAGGTAACTTTTCTTGGAGCCATCAGAGAATTAAGGTCACAAAGCAAACCACCACACCAAAATCTGGAGAGACAGGAGAACGCAGAGACTCACAGCTGAGACCACAACTACTGGGAGCAGAACCCGTAACTGGTGGGAACACTTAAATGCTAATCTTGACAAACTGCTGCTGCTGCTGCTGCTACTGCTAAGTCGCTTCAGTCGTGTCCGACTCTGTGCAACCCCATAGACGGCAGCCCACCAGGCTTCCCAGTCCCTGGGATTCTCCAGGCAAGAACACTGGAGTGGGTTGCCATTTCCTTCTCCAATGCATGAAAGTGAAAAGTGAAAGTGAAATCACTCAGTCGTGTCCAGCTCTTAGCGACCCCATGGACTGTAGCCCACCAGGCTCCTCCATCCATGGGATTTTCCAGGCAAGAGTACTGGAGTGGGGTGCCATTGCCTTAGAGGATAAGTATAGACTAGTGCGAGAAGGAGAAGCTCCTTGGAGCTGCAGTTTTAAAGGAACCTCTCCACGATTTACCTACTTCACCTTAAGGAAAAGTTCCTTAAGGTTCTCACAGTGAGGAGCCAAGCAAAGTCCTCTTATGGCTCTAGAAGAAGGAGAGAGAAATACCATTTTGAAACATACCCTGAGTGTCTTCCATTACAGAGAGCTACTGTCTTGCCAATCCTGTTCTTGATGTCAATTGTATTGCTGTTCACCCTGTTTGCACTGAAACCAAGGTAGGCAAGGCATGAGCTAAGAGATTGAAGGAGACTGGAGGAGCTGTAGGAACTGCAGACACATTTATTCTCTCCTGGTTGGCATGGCAGCCATAGCATAGCCTCTCTCTAGGCTGATGCAGCAGCCATAGCAGTAGACTCCCTATATCCGCTCCTTTTGTAGTTGGCCCAATGGACACAGCTGTGACTCAGCCGTAAATACCACCACTTTCTAGGTGGAGCCCCTATATCCCTACAGCACAAAGTAATTTGTGACCAACCAAGTGCCTCCTGATACTGGTGTACAGTGCTACAGATGATCTCAGATGTTACATAGTCAGTATTTACAAAACGTGGGGCGAGAGAGCCTAAACACTCCATCTTGGTTAATTTGCTCTCCCCACAACTACTCTCCAGGAAAAATAGTTTTACCATAGCCTTATCCTACCTAGGGAGAAAAAAAGTTTATCCAACCCTGCTGTGCTGAGTTGCTCAGTCGTGTCTGCCTCTTTGTGACCCCAGGGACTGTAGCCCTCCAGACTCCTCTGTCCATGGGGATTTCCAGGCAAGAATACTGGAGTAGATTGCCACTCCCTTCTCCAGGGAATCTTCCCAACCCAGGGTTTGAACCCAGGTCTCCCACATGACAGGTGGATCCTTTGCCATCTGAGCCACCAGGGAAGCCCTTATTCAACCCTAGAATCTTTTATCCTTGCTGTCTCCCTAAAGGGGAGGGGAGAAGTTAAGAAACACCTGGGAGGGTCACTGCCTAGTGAAACCGGCTCAGTAAAAGAATAATATTTAATCAAAGATTATAGGGGGTTTCCTAGATGGTGCTAGTGGTAAAGAACCTACCTGCCAATGCTGGAAATGTAAGAGATGCAGGTTCAATCCCTGGGTCGGGAAGATTCCCTGGAAGAGGAAATGGCAACTCACTCCCGTATCCTTGCCTGGAGAATACCACGGAAAGAGGAGCCTGGCAGGCTACAATGCATAGGGAGGCAAAGAGCTGGACAGGACTTGAAGTGACTTAGCATGTAGTTTATAGAGTACTCCCCTCCCCTACAATTTATCACCAAATTAAAAGTGTCTTAGTATGATAAGAGTAGATTACTGATTACAAGAGCTGCAAGAAAATACATTATTTAAGGAGAAGTTTCTAGGGAAGTGAAGAGACAAAAGCAGAAATTAAAACAAGGACCCTAGAGGAATTTGAAACTTCTGACAGGCATAGCTACAGAAAACTCTAAACACAGCCCAACTTTCAGTCCAGGAACACAAGGTCATTCATTTTGGTTCCTATTACCAATATGTCAAATCTGCTTTTAACAAAAAATTACAAATTGCCCTAAAAGGCAAGAAAAGAGGAAAATAAAAGCAACAAAGAATAATCACAACAAGTGGAAAACAGATACATATATGGTAGATACAAATATAAGGTTTTTTTTTTAATTTTATTTTATTTTATTTTTTAACTTTACACCAAAACATTTTAAAATGTGAGTAAGGCTGTATATTGTCACCCTGCTTATTTAACTTATATGCAGAGTACATCATGAGAAACGCTGGGCTGGAAGAAGCACAAGCTGGCATCAAGATTGCAGGGAGAAATATCAATAACCTCATATATGCAGATGACACTACCCTTATGGCAGAAAGTGAAGAGGAACTCAAAAGCCTTTTGATGAAAGTGAAAGTGGAGAGTGAAAAAGTTCGCTTAAAGCTCAACATTCAGAAAATGAAGATCATGGCATCTGGTCCCATCACTTCATGGCAAATAGATGGGGAAACAGTGGAAACAGTGTCAGACTTTATTTTTCTGGGCTCCAAAATCACTGCAGATGGGGATTGAAGCCAGGAAATTAAAAGACACTTACTCCTTGAAAGGAAAGTTATGACCAAGCTAGATAGCATATTAAAAAGCAGGGATATTACTTTGCCAACAAAGGTCCATCTAGTCAAGGCTATGGTTTTTTCAGGGGTCATGTATGGATGTTAGAGTTGGGCTGTGAAGAAAGCTGAGCACCAAAAAATTGATGCTTTTGAACTGTGGTGTTGGAGAAGACTCTTGAGAGTCCCTTGGCCTGCAAGGAGATCCAATCAGTCCATCCTAAAGGAGATCAGTCCTGGGTGTTCATTGGAAGGAATGATGCTAAAGCTGAAACTCCAGTACTTTGGCCACCTCATGCGAAGAGTTGAGTCATTGGAAAAGACTCTGATGCTAGGAGGGATTGGGGGCAGGAGGAGAAGGGGACGACAGAGGATGAGATGGCTGGATGGCATCACCGACTCGATGGACATGAGTTTGAGTAAACTCCGTGAGTTGGTGATGGACAGGAAGTCCTGGCATGCTGGAATTCATGGTGTCACAAAGAGTTGGACACAACTGAGTGACTGAACTGAACTGAAGTGAACTGAATGTCAATATACCATATAAGGAGAGAAGACTGTCAGTGAATTAAAAAAAAACAAAACAAACAAACAAAAAAAAACCCACCCAAGTACATGGTCTATAAGAAATTTACTTTAAATTCGGAGTCACTAGGTTAAAGTAAAAGAAATGAAAAAGACATGCAATGCTAACACTAATCAAAAGAAAGTTGAAGCAGTGAACTTCAGAGCACGGAAATTATCAGTCTTAAAGAGGGGTAACAAGAAGTCAATTCTCCAAGACATAACAATTCTTAGGCTGCATGAATCTAACATGAGAGCATCAAAATACACTACAAAAAACTAGTAGAACTTCAAGGAGGCATTTGGATTATAGTTGTAGAATTAAACTCCCTTCTTTCCGTAAGTGATAGATCTAGGGGAAAGAAAATTAGTAAGAAGAAAATTAACCTGAACAGTGCTATCAATCAATTTGATTAAAAACTAGCATTTAAAGACCACATCTTCTTCAGTTTTTTGGAATGGTTTGAGAGGGAGAGGTATCAGCTCTTTTTACATGTTAATAGAATCCATCTTTAAAGTAGTCCAGTCAAGGACCAAATCAAAAAATAAAAGATTTTATGCAGCAAAGGAAACCATAGACAAAACAAAAACAACCTAAAGAATGAGAGGAAATATTTGTAAGTGATATGACTGTTAAGAGGTTGATATCCAAAATATATAAACGGCTCATCCAACTCAATATCAAAAAAGCAAACAACCCAAACAAACAATAGGAAGAAGACCTAAATAGACACTTTTCCAAAGAAGACATACAAATAGCCAATGGGCACAAGAAAAGATGCTCACATTGCTAATTATTAGAGTCATGAAAATCAAAACAATAATGAGCTGTCACCTCACACCTTCAGAATGGCCGTCATCAAAAAGTCTATAATAACAAATGTTCACAAGAATGTGGATAAAACATAATCCCTGTATGCCGTTAGCAGGACTGTATCCTGGTGCAGCTGCTATGGAAGAGAGTATGATGGTTCCTCAAAAAAATAGAACTACCGTATAATCCAGCAATTCCTTTTAGGGCATATATCTGGCAAAAATAAAAGTGCTATTTAAAAAAGATACATGAACCTCAATGTTCATAATAGTATTATTTGCAATAGCCAAGATATGGAAGTAACCTAAGTGTCTATCAGCAGATGAATGGATAAAGAAACCATGGTATATATATATATATATATATATATATATATATATATATATATATAATGGAATATTATTCAACTATTAGCAAGAATGAAATTCTGTCATTTGCAACAATATAGGTGGACCTAGGGATTATTATGCTTTGCGAAATAAGTCAGACAAATACTATATGTTATTACTTATATATGAACTCTAAGAATAAAAGATAGAAATGCATATAGCAAAACAAAAAGAGGCTTACAGATATAGGAAACAAACTAGACATTATCCATATGAGAGGGAAGGGGGGAGGGGCTCATTAGGAGAAAATGATTAAGAGAAACAAGGTACTCTGTATAAAGTAGATTAGCCACAAGGATATATTGTACAGCAGAGAAAAGCAGAGCCATTCTTTTGTAATAGCTTTTAATGAGTATAATCTGTTAAAATATGGAATCACTATGCTGTACAACTGAAATTAATAGAATATCGAAAATCAACTGTACTTCCATAAAAATAAAAAAAATAAGCTGCAAAATCCCTTTTAAATAAAAAGCAGCTTGGTAGGATATTAGCTGGAATTGAATTGAATTTATAGATCAGTTTGCAAAGCGTTGCCATCTTGACAACTGTGTCCACCTATGAACATGGAGGGCTTCCTCAGGTGGTGGTAGTGGTAAAGAATCCATCTTCCAATGGAGGAAACTTGAGAGATGTGGAATGGATCCCTGTGTCAGAAAGATCCCCTGGAGAAGAGCATGGCAACCCCCACCAGTACTCTTGCCTGGAGGACCATGTGAACAGGGGAGCCTAGCAGGGTATAGTCCATAGGATTGCAAAGAGTTGGGCATGACTGAAAAAACTTCACACACACACATGAACATAGAATATCTTTTTCTTTATATTTTCTTTGACTTCTTCTACCAGTATTTTATGATGTTCTGTTTTTAGATTCTCTATGTATTTTATAAGATTTATATCAAAATATTTCTCTTTTTTGTAGTGCTATTGTAAACAGTGCTGTGTTTTCAAATTTCAAATTGCAGTTGTTTATTGCTAAAAGTTGGACATGACTGAGCGACTTCACTTTCATTTTTCACTTTCATGCATTGGAGAAGGAAATGGTAGCCCACTGCAGTGTTCTTGCCTGGAGAATCCCAGGGACGGGGGAGCCTGGTGGGCTGCCCTCTATGGGGTCGCACAGAGTTGGACACGACTGAAGTGACTTAGCAGCAGCAGCAGCAGCAGCAGCATTGCTTGAATATAGAAAAGCAATTGGATCCTATGGGCTCACTACTATCTCTTATTAGTTCTAGGAGCTCTTTGCCTGTTCTTTAAGATTCTTCACATAGACAATCATGTCATCCATGAATAAAAACAGCTGTTTCTTCCTTCTCAATCTGCACACTTTTTATTTTACTTTATAGCCTAGTTTCCCTAGCCAGGACTGCCTGTATGAGGTTGGATAGGAGTGATAAATAGAGATATCCTGACTTTGGTCTCAATCTTAGGGGAAAGGGGATTGTCCTGCTCTTCATCATGAAGTAGGCTGTTTGTGTAACTGTAGGGTTTTTGCAGATGCTGTTTATCAAGTTGAGTAAGTGCCCCTTTGTTTCTACTTTTGTCAGAGTTTTTAATCCTAAGATTTTTCTTAAAAGTCCAACTTAGCAGTATTTCTTTCACAGATTAAGCTTTGGTGTTGTTAAAATGCATTTAAAATTGTTTTCTGCATTATTTGATGCAGTCATGTCTTTGATCCTTTTATTTTGTTGATGTAATAGATTTATTATCTTACTTTTGAGTATTGATTCAGCTCACATACCTAGAATAAATCCCACTTGGTATAATCCTTTTTACACATTGAATTAATTTGCTGATACTGTCTTGAGGATCTTTGCATCTGTGTACTAAAAAGCCTCTTGATGAAAGTGAAAGAGGAGAGTGAGAAAGTTGGCTTAAAGCTCAACATTCAGAAAACTAAGATCATGGCATCTGGTCCCATCACTTCATGGCAGATAGATGGAGAAACAGTGGAAACAGTGTCAGACTTTATTTTTGGGGGTTTCAAAATCACTGCAGGTGTTGATTGCAGCCAGGAAATTAAAAGATGCTTACTCTTTGGAAGGAAAGTTATTACCAACCTAGATAGCATATTCAAAAGCAGAAACATTACTTTGCCAACAAAGGTCTGTCTAGTCAAGGCTATGGTTTTTCCAGTGGTCATGCATGGATACGAGAGTTGGACTGTGAAGAAAGCTGAGCACCAAAGAATTGATGCTTTTGAACTGTGGTGCTGGAGAAGACTCTTGAGAGTCCCTTGGACTGCAAGGAGATCCAACTAGTCCATCCTAAAGGAGACCAGTCCTGGGTGTTCATTGGAAGGACTGATGCTGAAGCTGAAACTCCATTATTTTGGCCACCTCATGTGAAGAGTTGACTCATTGGAAAAGACTCTGATGCTAGGAGGGATTGGGGGCAGGAGGAGAAGGGGACGACAGAGGATGAGATGGCTGGATGCCATCACCAACTCGATGGACATGAGTCTGAGTGAACTCCGGGAGTTGGTGATGAACAGGGCGGCCTGGCGTGCTGTGATTCATGGGGTCTCAAAGAGTCCGACATGACTGAGCGACTGAACTGATTGATTGATTGACATAAGAGATATTGGTCCGCATTTTTCTTTTCTTGTAATGCCTTTGTCTAGTTTTGGCATTAGAGCAATGCAGGCTTCATTGAGTGCATTAAGAAGTATTCCCTTAGCTTCTATTTTCTGGAATAGAATGTGAAGAATTGATATAACGTTTTTGTTCAAATATTCAATAGAATATATCAGTAAAACCATTTAAGCTTGGTGCTTTCTTTTTTAAAGTTTATTTATTATTGATTTATTTTATTTAGACATAGGCCTGTCTATATTATGTCTCTCTCCTTGTATGAGTTTGAACAGTTTGTGATTTTCATTGAATTGATCCATTTCATTTAAGGCATCAAATTTGTGAGCATGAATTTATTCTTAATATTCACCATGTTTTAAGCTTCATGGTTTCAATAGTGATGACTATTTCATTTATGATATTGGTAATTTTTTTTCCCCACTCTCCATCTCCGACTTTTGATTACCTTGCATAGAGGCTTTATCGACTTTATTGATCTTCTCTAAAATCATATTTTAGAGTTACTTGATTTTCTCTACAATTTCTCCACTATTTACTACTTTATTGATTCTTATTTCTTTTTTTTTTAATATATAAAAGTAATGGTATAATTTTCCTCTAAGCACTGCTTTGTTGCATTCTGTACAAATTCTAATAAGCTGTATTTCCATTTTCATTTTATACAAAACATTTCTTGATTTTTCTTGAAACTTCTTTTTGGCTCCATGTGATGTTTAAAAGTGGTTATTCAGTGCCCAGATAATGGAGGATTTTCCAGTTCTCTGTGTAGTGTTTGTTGCTCATTTAATTCCATCATTGTCTGAGAATGTTCTTTGCATTACTTCTATTTGTCAGAATTTATTATGATGTGTTTTATGCCTAAGAATATGCTTTGATTCTTATTGTTCAGTGTTCCATATGAGCTTGAGAAGCATGAGTTCTGTTGCTGTTGAATGCAGGCTTAATTTTTTCATTGAATTATTCTTGATTTACAATATTTTATTAGCTTTGGGTGTACAGCTTCATTTTTTTGCAGACTAATCTCCATTAAAACTTATTACAGTGAACTTCCTTGGTGGTCCAGTGTCTAAGATTCCTTGCTCCCAGTGCAGGGGTCTGGGTTCTATCCCTGGTCAGTGAAGTAGAACCACACGTTGCAACTAAAACCTTGTACAGCCAAATAAAAAATTGTAAAGTATTACAAAATAGTGGCTATAATTTGCTGTATCTTTGTTGCTTACCTATATTACAAAGAGTACTCTGTATCTGTTAATCTCTCCCACCTTTCTTCTCCTCACTGGTAACCACTAGTTTGTTTTCTGTATCTCTGTCTGTTTCTGTTTTACAATTTGCATTTGTTTTATTTTTTAGATTTCATATATAAGTGATATCATACAGTATTTGTCTTTCTCCAATATATTTCACTAAGCATAATATTCTCTAAGTCTTACCAACATTGTTGCAAATGACAGAATTTCATTATTTTTTTAATGGTTGAGTAATGCTCCATTTTATACATACATGTATACATATACATATAGTATATATAATATATGCCACATTTTCTTTGTCTATTCATCTGTTGAAGGACATTTAGCTTCCTTCCATATATTGACTATTATAAATAATGCTGCTATGAACATTGGGGTGCTTATATCTTTTCACATTTTTTTTTTAGATATATACCCAAGAATGGAGTTGCTGGATTATATAGTATTAATAGTTCAATTTTAATTTTTTGAGGCATCTCCATACTACTGTTTTTCATATTGGCTGCACCAACTGACATTCCTACTAGGAGGAGGGATTTTCTCTAAATTTTCTCCACATTTTCACCAACACTTGTTATTTATGAACTTCTTGATGATGGCTATTCTGATAGATGTAAGATGATAGATATCTCATAGTTTTGATTTTCATTTCTCTAATAATTAGCAATTCTGAGTATCTTTTCATGTGCCTGTTAGCCATATGTATGTCTTCTTTGGGGAAAAAAAATGTCCACATAGGTCTTCTGCTCATTTTTTGATTAGGTTGTTTGCTTTTTTGATATTGATTTGGATGGTCTGTTTATGTTTTGGGGTACTAACCCCTTTGGATACCACCAAAGAGCCTTTGGTTATTTACCAAAATACTGTTAGAAATAATAATTGAACTCAGAAAATTTCAGGATATAAGATTAATAATATGTTAATGCCCTACCTACTAGTAATTAACTCTCAGAAACTGAAGATGATAGAAAGAAGTGGAAAGACATCCTACGCTCTTGGATTGGAATAATTATTGCTTAAATGGTCATACTACCCAGAGAAATCTGGACATTTAATGTGTTTCCTGTCAAAATATCCATGAAAATTTTCACAGAACAAGAAAAAATAATCCTAAAATTTAAACAGAACCACAAAAGACAAGAGGTTGTCGAGAAAATCTTGATAAAAAAGAACAGACCTGAAGGTATTAACCTCCCAAACTTCAGACTATACTACAAAGTGATAGTAATCAAAACAGCATGGTACTGACACAAACCAGACCCACATATCATCAGAACAGAAGAGAGAGCCCAGAAATAAACACATGCACCTGTGATCAATTAATCCACAACAAAGGTGAGAGGAATGCACAATAGAGAAAAGAATAGTCTCTTCAATGAATGATGCTGAGAAAACTGGACAGTTACATGTAAAAGAATGAAATTAGACCATCTCCTTGCATCATATACAAAAGTAAAATAGATTAAAGGATGTAAGATCTGAAACCATAAAATTCATAGAAGAGAACATTGGTGGAATACATTAGACATAAATCATACCAATTTTTTTTTAGATATGTCTCCTAAAATAAAAGATATGAGCAAAAATAAACAAATGGAACCTGTGTGTGTTTGTGTGTTAGTTGCTCAGTCATATGTGAGTCTTTGCAACCTCATGGACTGTAGCCCTCCATGCTCTTTCATCTATGGAATTTTTCAGGCAAGAATACTGGAGTGAGTTGCCATTTCCTTCTCTAGGAGATCTTCTCAACCCAGGGATCAAACCCAGGTCTCTCACATTGCAAGCAGACTCTTTTCTATCTGCGCTGCCAAGGAAGCTCTAAATGGGACCTAATGAAGCTTAAAAATATTTTCACAGCAAAGGATAGCATTGACAAAGTGAAAAGACAACTTACAGAAAGGGAGAAAAAAATTTGCAAATGATTTCAGCAACTAGGCTTTGATATCTACTGAACTCTTTTGCAGATATCTACAAACTGGTTCGGAAGTTTAAATGGGAAGGTAAAAGACCTAGAAAAGGTGAAACAATACTGAAAAGAAAAAGCTGCAAGACTCAGACAACTCAACTTTAAGTATTACTACAAAGCTACAGTAAACAAAATAGCATGGTACTGAAAAAAAAAAAAAAATAGAAACAGGGAAGGAGCAGAAAATGAAGCCCGAAAAGATTCACAATACAGGTAGCTAATTTTTGACAAATGTTCAGTTGCTCAGTCACGTTCTACTCTTTGTGACCTCGTGAACTGCAGCATGCCAGGCTTCCCTGTCCTTCAGCATCTTCTGGAGCCCACTCAAACTCATGTTCATTGAGTCGGTTGATGCCATCCAACCATCTCGTTCTCTGTTGTCCCCTTCTCCTCATGCCTTCAATCTTTCCCAGCAACAGGGTCTTTTCTATTTAGTCAGCTTTTCACATCAGATGGCCAAAGTATTGGGTTTTCAGCTTCAGTATCAGTCCTTCCAGTGAATATTTGGGGTTGATTTTCATTAGAATTGACTGGTTTGATCCCCTGGCAGTTAAGAGACTCTCGAGAGTCTTCTCCACAATTCAAAAGCATGGACTGTTTAACACTTAGCCTTCTTTATGGTCCAGATCTCACATCCATACATGACTACTAGAAAAACAATATCTTTGACTAGATGGAACTTGGTTGGAAAAGTATTGTCTGTGCTTTTTAATATGCTGTCTGGGTTTGTCTTGCTATTCTTCCAAGGAGCAAATGTCTTAATTTTGTGGCTGCAGTCACCATCTGCAGTGATGTTGGAGCCCAAGAAAATAAGTTTATCATTGTTTCCCTTGTTTCCCACCTATATGCCATGAACTGATGGGACCAGATCCCATGAACTTAGTTTTTTAAATGTTGAGTTTTAAGCCTTTTTTTTTTTTTCACTCTAAAAGTCTCTCTAAGTTCCTCTTTACTTTCTGCCGTTATGCACATAATGTCATCTCCATACCTGAGGTTACTGAAATTTCTACCAGCAATCTTGATTCCAGCTTGAGCCTCATCCAGCCCAGCATTTCACATGATGCAATCTGCATATAAGTTAAATGAGCAGTGTGATAATATACAGCCTTGACATACTCCTTTCCAAATTTTGAACCAGTTCGTTGTTCCATGTCCAGTTCTAACTGTTGCTTCTTGACCTGCATACAAATTTCCCAGGAGGCAAGAAAGGTGGTCTGGTATTGCCATCTCTTTCAGAATTTTCCAGTTTGCTGTGATCTACACAGTCAAAGGATTTACTCTAGTAACGAGGCAGAAGTAGATATTTTTCTGGAATCTCTTGATTTTTCTATGATCCAACAGATCATTGCAATTTGATCTCTGATTCCTCTGCCTTTTCTAAATCCAGCTTGAACATCTGACAGTTCTTGGTCCATGTACTATTGAAGTCTAGCTTGGAGAATTTTGAGCATACTTTACTAGCATGTAAAATGAGTGAAACTGTACAGTTTTTTTTTAGCATTTTTTGGCACTGCCTTTCCTTGGGATTGGAATGAAAACTGACCTTTTCCAGTCCTGTGGCCACTGCTGAGGTTTCCAAATTTGCTGGCATTTTGAGTACAGCATTTTAACAGCATCCCCTTTTACAGTTTGTAATAGCTCAACTGGAATTCCATCACCTCCAGTACCTTATTTGTAGTGATGCTTCCTGAGGCCCACTTGACTTCACACTCCAAGATGTCTAACTCTAGGTTAGTGATCTCACCATTGTGGTTATCTTGTGGGTCATTGAGATCTTTTTTGTATAGTTCTCCTGTGTATTCTTGCCACCTCTTCTTAATAACGTCTGCTTCTGCTGGGTCCATACTGGTTCTGTTCTTAATTGTGCCCATATTTGCATGAAATATCCCGTTGGTATCTCTAACTTTCTTGAAGATATTTCTAGTATCTCCCATTCTATTGTTTTCCATTTTCCTCTATTTCTTTGCACTGGTTACTTAGGAGGGCTTTCTTATCTCTCGTTGATATTTTTTGGAACTCATTCAGATGGGTATATCTTTCCTTTTCTCCTTTGCCTTTCATTTCTCTTCTTTTGTCAGCTGTTTGTAAGGCCTCTGTGGAAGCAATTTTGCCTGTTTGCACTATTTTTCTTGGAGATGGTTCCAATCATCGCCTCCTGTAGAATGTCATGAACCTCTGTCCATAGTTCGTCAGGCCTTTTGTCTATCAGATCTGATCTCTTGAATCTCTTTGTCACTTGCACTGTATAATCATAAGAGATTTGTCTTAAGTCATAGCTGAGTGGCCTAGTGGTTTTTCCTACTTTCTTCAATTTAAGTTTGAATTTTGCAATAAGGAGTTCATGGTCTGAGTCACAGTCAACTCTTGGTCTTGTTTTTTTCTAACTGTATGAAGCTTCTCCATGTTTAGTTGCAAAGCAGATAATCAATCTGATTTCCGTATTGACCATCTGGTGATGTCCATGCGTACAGCCATCTCTTGTATTGTTGCAAGAGGGTGTTTGCTATGACCAGTTCATTCTCTTGGCAAAACTCTGTTAGCCTTTGCCCTGCCTCATTTTGTACTCCAAGAGCAAACTTGCCTGTTACTCCGGGTATCTCTTGACTTTGTATTTTTGCATTCTAGTTCCCTATGATGAAAAGGACGTCTTTTCTTGGTGTTAGTTGTAGAAGGTCTTATAAGTCTTCATAGAACTTTTCAACTTTACCTTCTTCAGCATTAGTGGTTGGGGTAGACTTGCATTACTGTGATATTGAGTAGGTTTGCCTTGGAATGAGCAAAGTCAATTCAGTGAAGGTTTGAATAGTCCTATAAGAAATAGTTCTAGAACACTTGGACATCCATATCAACAAGATAAACTAGATATTAATCATATGCATTTCAAAGATATTTGGTTAAAGTGTAAAAGAGACCTATGTGTACAATGCAAAACTATAAAACTTCTAGAATAACGTGTAAGAGAAAAAAATCTCAGTTTCTTGAGTTTGATGATGACTCTTTAGATATCATCAAAAGCATGATCAGCAAAAGGAAAAAAAATCTGCAGTAAAGTATGAAGATTTAATTCACATTGTATTTCTCGTTAATATGCATAATAATTTTTGGTCCTGCCAATGGTGTGATATTGTAAAAGCATTTTTCCTTGCTCTGAACTGCTTAATTGCCAATAGTAAATAAACTTCAGGTAGAAACACACAGTGTTCTTAAAGATTCCAGGCAGCAAAGCATGAATATTATTAAATATCTTATTTTAAAAGAGTAGAGTCAATTTGAACAGTTTCCACCTGTGTGTGTTTGCATCATTCCTCTCCTTGAAATGGGTGTGTAAGATCAACAGTTCACCTTTGTGCAAGTTTTAAAGGAGGGTGATTATTAGGTAGTGTGTCATTTGATTCTGGAAAACTAAGGAAAAGGGGGTGGAGATTTGCTGAATATTTAGTTAAATATTGACAGGGTAAAAGATGATTGCTTTTCTCTTAAAAGTTAAAGGATTTTATTCAGTACAAGTTTCAGGGGTTTGGTTATTATACTCTATTGCATTTTAGTGTAAAGGGTTCAAAGATTTTATTACTTAAACCATTATTGCATCTTAAATCATAACTATTTGGCACCTATATTAAGAAGTGTGTTTGCATGTGCTATGCATACATGTGTGTGTATAGATACTAGTAGTTATAAAACCAAGACAGCAAAATGGCATTCTTCCCCCAATAAATTATTTAATCACTTCCAACTTCAAAATGAACCTAACCTTCAAAGTTTCCCAGGAATAATTTCATATGTCTTACAGAAACTCTCAAGTCATTAACAGTGGCTTTCCCCATAGTCCAATAACAGTAACAAATGATGATGAACAGATTTTCCTGAAAACAAATTAAGAGTTTTATAAATGCCTCCATTCCAGTTTGTTAACTGGCATAAACCATATTTTCCAATTTCCAGAATACTTTTACTACTGTTAGTAACTGTATTTGGCTGAGCACCAAAAAAGAGTAGCCAGAAGTATAATATTATACTTAGGTTCTGTTAGAAAAATTTTTGTTAGTATAATAATGTTCTGTTTTCTTTGGAGTTCTATTTCTCCTTATATTGAGATGAGCCTGGGATATGGCTTCTGATGGTATGATAAGTACTCTAATCTGCTTTTCATTTGTTTTTTGCTTTCATTGATTCTGTTTTTTTTTTCTTCTTCTTCTTCTTTTTTTTGCTTATTGTATATCTGAGAAAACTACTTTTTCTGTTGCTTAAAAGGAAATATTCTTGCTATAATTTTAAAATGAATAATTTATCTTTTTGTTAGCAATCATATTTTTAAACTTTTTTAAAATTTTTTATCGAGGTATGTTGTTGTTTATTCGCTAAGTTAGGTCTGACTCTGCAATGCCATGGACTATACCCTGCCAGACTCCACTGTCCATGGCATTTCCCAGGCAAGAATACTGGAGTGAGTGGCTATTTCCCTCTCCAAGGGATCTTCCTGACTCAGGAATCAAACTCTCATCTCCTACATTGCTAGACTGATTCTTTACAACTGAGCCAACAGGGAAGCCCACATTGGAGTATGCTAGTTAACAAAGTTGTGATAGTTTCAGGTGGATAGCAAAGGAATTCAGTCATACATATACATGTATTACTTCTCCCCCAAACTCCATGCTCATCCAGGCAGGCACATAACATTGAGCAGAGTTCCCTGTGATATGCAGGAGGGCCTTTTTGGTTATCCCTTTCAAACATGGCAATGTGCACATGTCAGTCCCAAACTCCCTAACTATCCTTTCCTCCCCATCCTTTCCCCCAGCAACCACTTTCCCCCGAGCAACCATAATTTTGTTCTCTAGGTCTGTGAGTCTGTTTGTTGCTGTTATTCAGTCGTTCAGTCATATCCAATTCTTTGTGACCCCATGGACTGCAGCACGCCAGGTTTCCTAGTCTTTCACTATCTCCTGGAGCTTATTTAAACTCATGTCCATTGAGTCAGTGATGCCATCTAACCATCTTGTCCTCTGTCATCCTCTTCTCCTCCTGCCTCCAAACTTTCCCAGCATCAGGGTCTTTTCCAATGAGTCAGTTCTTTGCATCAGGTGGACAAAGTATTGGAGGTTTGGCTTCAGCATCACTCATTCCAATGAGTATTCAAGATTGACTTCCTTTAGGATTGACAGATTTGATCTTGCAGTTCAAGTGATTCTCAAGAGTCTTCTCCAACACCAAAGTTCAAAAGCATCAAATTCTTTGATGCTCAGTTTTTTTTTTATGGTCCAACTCTCACATCCATACATGACTACTGGAAAAACCATAACTTTGACTAAATGGACCTTTGTTGGCAAAGTAATCTCTCTGTTTTTTAATATGCTGTCTAGGTTGGTCATTGCTTTTCTTCCAAGGAGCAAGCGTCTTTTAGTTTCATGGCTGCAGTCACCATCTGCAGTGATTTTGGAGCCCAAGAAAATAAGTCTGTCACTGCTTTCATTTTTTCCCCATCTATTTGCCATGAAGTGATGGATGCCATGATCTTCACTTTTTGAATGTTGAGTTTCAGCCAGATTTTTCACTCTGCTCTTTCACCTTCATCAAGAGGCTCTTTAGTTCCTCTTCAGTTTCTGCCATAAGGGTGGTGTCATCTGCATATCTGAGGTTATTGATATTTCTCCCAGCAATCTTAACTCCAGCTTGTGCTTCATCCAGCATGTCATTTTATATGAGATATGCTGCATGCAAGTTAAATAAGCAGGGTGAAAATATACAACCTTGAAAAAATACAACCCAATTTTGAACCAGTCCATTGTTCCATGTTTGGTTGTAACTGTTGCTTCTTGACCTGTATACAAGTTTCTCAGGAGGCAGGTAAGATGGTCTGGTATTCCCATTTCTTTCAGAATTTTCCACAGTTGTTCTGTTCCACACAATCAAAGGCTTTAGCATAATCAAGAAGCAGAAATAGATGTTTTTCTGGAATTTTCTTGCTTTTTCTATGATCCAATGTTGGCAATGTGATCTCTCATTCCTCTGCCTTTTTGCAAATAAGTTCATTTGTATAATTTCTTTTTAGATTCTGCATATAAAGGATGCCATAGGATATTTCTCCTTCTCTATCTAACTTCAGTCAGTGTGACAATATCTAGGTCCATCCATGGTGCTGCAAATGGCATTATTTCATTTTTAACGACTGAATAATATTCCATTCACTAGATGCATCACATCTTTTTTATTTGTTCCTCTGTCAACTTACATTTAGATTGCTTCCATGTCTGGGCTATTATAACCAGTGCTGCAATGAACATTGTGGTACATGTAATCTTTTGGATCATGTTTGGTCTTTAATCCATTTTGAACTTATTTTTGTGTATGGTGTTAAAGAATGATCTATAAGATCAATGATTGTAATGGTGTAATTCTAGATATGGGCAGAAGAAACAAGAGAGAATCAGATTCTGGACCAAAACAGACTAGTAAAACAGATGATCTAGAGGTTTTTGGTTACTGTTAATAGAATCTGTTAATAGTCCAGTAATATCATGTGGCATGATGTGTAGAACCCTAGCATGTGGGAGAAATAGATTAGAAAATGCCTCCCAATCCTTGATCAAATTTAAGACCGAGAGGAAGGGAACTATTAAATAAAGAATGTTGCCCACCATCCAGTTATACAAGAATCAAGTTGTTAGCCACTTGCTGATCATCACTACATCCTGGAAGGCATTCAGGGTAAAGGCCAGGATGTGGCATTCTGAGCTATGGAAAAACTGGTAGAACTGGCCCTCAGATAATGAGATATTTTCACGAAAAAATTTATGAACCAAGTTTCTTGCATCTTTGCATACTTTGTAAAGCACTAAAACCATTAACCTAGATGTCTGCTTCCCACAAATAACAGTGACCATCTATCAAGAGGTGTGCTTGATTGCACATATCCCTTTGCCAAAATCATATATACCTCTTGGCTCTTAATGAGTCCTCAGAGCTTTCTAAGAGACTGTCTCACAGGTTAAAATCCTCCAGTTGCCTGGAATAAAATTTTCCAATTTTAATAAAAAAAAATGGAAATGTTTAGACATTTCAAAATTTAAAACTTACTCTTTTTTTTTTTTAAACTTTACATAATTGTATTAGTTTTGCCAAATATCAAAATGAATCCGCCACAGGTATACATGTGTTCCCCATCCTGAACCCTCCTCCCTCCTCCCTCCCCATTCCATCCCTCTGGGTCGTCCCAGTGCACCAGCCCCAAGCATCCAGTATCATGCATCGAACCTGGACTGGCAACTCATTTCATACATGATATTTTACATGTTTCAATGCCATTCTCCCAATGGAAGATACTACTAAGAAAATGAAAAACCACAGGCTGGGAAAAAATATCTGCAAAACACATACCTGATAAATGAGGGAGACCTGGGTTCGATCCCTGGGTTGGGAAGATCCCCTGGAAAAGGGAAAGGCTACCCACTCCAGTATTCTGGCCTGGAGAATTCCATGGACTCTATAGTCCATGGGTCACAAAGAGTTGGACACAATTGAGCTACTTTGACTTCACTCACTAAATGGAAAACATTACTAAGAAAATTAAAAGCCACAGGCTGGGAGAAAATATTTGCAAAACACATAACCTGATAAATACTTGAATCCAAAATATACATAGAAATCTTTAACCAATGAGAAAGCAGCAACCCAACTGAAAAATGAGCAAGAGCTTAGAAAAGACACCTCACCAAGGAAGATATGCAGATGTTAAAATAGCATATGCCAAGTATGATTTGCATTAAGGAATAATAAAACAACAATGAACTATGAAATAAGCAATAAGCAATCACAGAGCTATGAGAAAGGCTAAAATAAAAAAATTTTAAAACCCCAGAAACCCTGAAAAATGATAGCAAGGATACAGAACAACAGAAATTGTCATCCACTGCTGGTGGGAATTTAAAAAGGCATGACCACTTTGGAAGATATGTTGACAGTTTCTTGCAAAGATAAATAAACATAGCCGTGGGAAATGATATCTTGTTAATTCACAATCCAGAATGATTGAGTAAAAAGTAGAAGAGGGCTCCACTCCTGGTGGGAAACTCTTCCTGAGTAGGCACATCACAGCTTGCAATCAGACCAGGGCACCAGGCATAACTAGGCATGTTCTCATTTAGGTTGTGGAAGAGCCTGGAAAATACTGTTCATGAATGGCTTGGATCCACAGCTCTCTCCACTAGAGTAGGAGAAAATGATACAAGTTGTCATTCGTCTGCTTCCCTATAGTGGTGATGAAAGGCTCCTCCCAAGGGAGCCAGATCCTCCTTATTATGAAAGTGAATGGGTCCCTGAGGAAGGGCTGGTCTGCATGCTTGACTGCTGTTTCACCTGGACTTTACCCCACTTGCCACATAGACTGTTGGGACAGATTTTTTCCAGGGGCAAACCCTTCAAAGGAAGGGTGTACAGAATGGTGTCTATGAATAGAATAGAATTCATTCCAGTCTCCTACACCTGAGTTGGGGAGCTGCAAATATGATCATTCCCTAATTCCCTGATGCAGCTTGTGATTTTTAGCATTTCTGGGCAGACAAGGAGTATGTCTTAACTCCAGCCACCAAGCTCTCTCTTACACTCTTCTGCAAGCTGCACTAAATATATTGAAAAGATTTTGACAATTTTGCAATTTTACTTCAACTTGCTGGAAATAGAACACTGAGCAAACATGGCATCATTCATTCATCAATTAAAGAAATGAAGCAACTGACAAACAACTAATCTCGAGAATATACAAGCAACTCCTACAGCTCAACTCCAGAAAAATAAATGACCCAATCAAAAAATGGGCCAAAGAACTAAATAGACATTTCTCCATAGAAGACATACAGATGGCTAACAAACACATGAAAAGATGCTCCACATCACTCATTATCAGAGAAATGCAAATCAAAACCACTATGAGGTACCATTTCACACCAGTCAGAATGGCTGCAATCCAAAAGTCTACAAGTAATAAATGCTGGAGAGGGTGTGGAGAAAAGGGAACCCTCTTACACTGTTGGTGGGAATGCAAGCTAGTACAGCCACTATGGAGAACAGTGTGGAGATTCCTTAAAAAACTGGAAATAGACATGCCTTATGATCCAGCAATCCCACTGCTGGGCATACACACTGAGAAAACCAGAAGGGAAAGAGACACGAGTACCCCAATGTTCATCGCAGCACTGTTTATAATAGCCAGGACATGGAAGCAACCTAGATGTCCATCAGCAGATGAATGGATAAGAAAGCTGTGGTACATATACACAATGGAGTATTATTCAGCCATTAAAAAGAATACATTTGAATCAGTTCTAATGAGGTGGATGAAACTGGAGCCTATTATACAGAGTGAAGTAAGCCAGAAAGAAAAACACCAATACAGTATACTAACGCATATATATGGAATTTAGAAAGATGGTAACAATAACCCTGTGTACGAGACAGCAAAAGAGACACTGATGTATAGAACAGTCTTATGGACTCTGTGGGAGAGGGAGAGGGTGGGAAGATTTGGGAGAATGGCATTGAAACATGTAAAATATCATGTATGAGATGAGTTGCCAGTCCAGGTTCGATGCACGATGCTGGATGCTTGGGGCTGGTGCACTGGGACGACCCAGAGGGATGGAATGGGGAGGGAGGAGGGAGGAGGGTTCAGGATGGGGAACACATGTATACCTGTGGCGGATTCATTTTGATATTTGGCAAATCTAATACAGTTATGTAAAGTTTAAAAATAAAATAAAATTAAAAAAAAAAAAAAAAAAGAAATATTTGGTGAATGTCTGCAATTTAGGTAATACTGTTATCGGGGCTAGTGACACACAAGTGAACAAAATATGCAAAAATCATGCTTTGTGAAGCATATATGTAGACAAATGAGACAGAAAATAAATAAGTGCAATATATAGTATGTCAGAGACTGTGTCTCTGAGAAAAATGCTTTGAAGAGCAGTGAATATTGGCAAAAGAGTGAATAGACAGAGCAATGTTAAATAATGTGGTTGTCCGATCATAAGGCCTCATGAGAAGATACTGTTTAAACAGGATCTGAAGGAGAGACAAAGGGATCTGTGTAGACAACCTAACATGTGTGTGTTAGGAATTTTCAGAGGAAGCAGACGCTGGCTCTTGCCACCAAGCCAGATCCTTTAAGTGCATTGACCCTGTCTTGTGCAAAAATTACTTGCAACTGCATATGTGATATTGAAGATACACACCACTGTGGTGAATGAGTTAAATAACATCAAAGTACAAAATATATTTTGACTACATGTTGCAGTAAGAAATGAAATATGCATACCATGGGAAAATACAGGGGTAATTCACTGGAACAAAAAAAAATCTATGCACAGACAGGTAATTGTTGGTTTGTTTACAGAACAAGTCTTTTTTTTTTTCTTTAAACTTTTCTGTAATCACAAAGACAACAGACAGGAAGAGAAAAAAAATCAAATTATTATTAATTCCATTAAGTAAATTCCAGAAGTGCCAGCTGAAATAGTCACACTTTCCTTAAAGCTGGTAAAGTAAGAGATTGTACAGCTATAAACATGATGAAATATGCTTTGTGTAGTTTTTAATCTGTCACAGAAAATCTGCAAAAAGTAGATCTAATCATCAGTATGCCTTTGATGTCACAGAATCACCTGTTTCTGGGCCCTGCCTGATTTCTTTCTTTAAATTATTATTGAGTATAATTGTTTTACAACGCTGTGTTATGAATAGTTTCTACTGTTCATGCAAATGAATCAGCTATATGTTTCATATACCTCCTCTTTTTTAGAATTTCTTCCCATTTAGGTCACCACAGAGCACTAAGGAGAGTTCGCTGAGCTATGCAGTAGGTTCTCATTAGTTAAATGTTTTACATACACTATCACTGTGGAGAAAGGGGACCCTGCTACCCTGCTGGTGGGAGTGTAAGTTGATGCAGCCACTATGGAAAACATTATGGAGGCTCCTTAGAAAAATAAAATGTTAATAGAACTACCATATGATCCAGCAATCTCACTCCTGGGCATATTAAAAGAAAACTATTAATATAATTCAAAAGATATATGCACCCCATGTTCATTGCTGCATTATTCACAAATAATGCCAGAACATGGAAGCAATCTGCCTGGTTTCTGATCTGTTAATATGCATGTACAGACACTTACACAGCATTTCTGCGTGCCAGGCACCAGTGATTTTCCACGATGAGATGGTGGAGATAACAGTAGGCTCTTGATGTTGATGGCTGTTGAGAAGGAGACATTGTGCTTCATTTGATCTCCTCAGTGACTCCAGGAAACAGGTGGTGACCTTTCCTCATTTTTCTCATGAAGGCACTAACATTTAAATATGCTGCGTCTCTGGCCCACCATGATGACTGGAGGAAAAGTCATATGCAAACCTGGATCTGGCTGCGCATCCCAGTTTCAATCACATATGAGGCTGCAAATGTAAAACATACCTAGAGGACTGAGGAGCACTTAAACTGTATTCTAGGGGAGTCCTGAGTTGAAAGTAGACTGGAATTAGCGGTTGTAGGGTAACCTATGTGTTGGGGGAAGAGAGGACAAAGCGTGTGGGACGTTCCAGTTCAGAGCTCAGAGAGGACGAGTCAGGCCTGGTCCAGGCTCAGCGGTGGTGGGCAGGAGGTTGGGGGCAGTTTCCAGGCTCAAGCAGAGACTGGTGGCCTCAGAGCTGCTCTTCCGCCCTCATGGCCTTGTGTTTCCTTTCCTGATAGTGGGTCAGATTCCCCTCCCTTCATCACTGTGGTAAGCATCTGCATAATAGTTTCACACTGCTTTGGGGACAAACCTCCAGAACGTGGTGGCTTCAAACGACAGACACATGCTCTTATAGTTCGGAAGCATGGAAACCCCAAGCAGCTTGCACTTGGCTAAAATCAAAGCACCAGTGGTGTGTGTTCCTCCCGGAGGTTCTGGAGTAGGATCTGTCTCCTTGCCTGTCTGCCCAGCTTTGGAGGCTCCTGCATCCCTTGGTCCAAGGTTCTCCCGAGTCTGACATTTGCTTCAATCCTCACATCTCCTCTCACTCTATTATCTCCTTCTTTCCCTTATAAGGATACTTGTAATTACATCAGGTTTACCCAGATAATACAGAATAATCTCCTCATGATCCTTAACATAATCATATCTGCCAAATCAGTCCCGCCAAGAAAGGTAACATATTCACAGAGGTAGGGGATCGGGATTGTACAAATCTTAGGGAGACGTTATTCTACCTACCACAGTTGGATTCTTAGTTGGATTCTTTGTTTTCAGAAACATTCAAAATTTTTATTTGTGTATTTATTTATGGCTGCACTGGGTCTTCATTGCTTTTGTGTGTGCTTTCTCTAATTGCAGCAAATGGGGGCTACTCTGTAGTCGCACTGCACAGGCTTCTCATTGTGATGACTTCTCGTATTGTGGAGCACAGGCTTTATGGCACACGGGCTTCAGCAGTTTCAGCTCGCACGCCCTAGAGTGTGGGTCCAGTGGTTTGGGAAAGGGGCTCAGTCACTCCTCTGCATGTGGAATCTCCCTGGACCAGGGATCAAACTGTCCCCTGCATTGGTAGGCAGATTCTTATCCACTGTACCACCAGTGAAGTCCAGAAACGCTAGCATTTCATTTGGCATTTGATAGTATTTTCTGAAATCATCCTCTCCCTCAGCCATTTTAGAACACATTCTGGGCCATTTTACAGTATTCCTACTCTTTGTTACAAAGGTTTGGTCAACTGTACCCTGATAAGTTTTCATTTATGCACTTGACTGATGGCTTTTAAAAAATGATTTCTTTAAAACATGTGTCTCTTGGTGTATCAGCCTGGAAAATCAAACTCATGGCTAATCAACAGCAAAGTGACTTCAGTTAGGTTAAATTTTCAAGTCAAACAAATATATTTTGCCCTTTGATTAGTCGTGTTTAGACCTAGAAAACCCATAATATGCCAGAAATACTCATCTAGAAAAAAGGATTGCAGGAAGTCATTGTGTGTATTCCAACTGGGAAGAACAGAATTCTTTGGCCCTAAACTGCATCAAGGTGTTAAAATATAAGTCACTCACCATACATATTCGCAGCTCAGAAGTATGTACCCCCCATCAGCCCTGCATCAAAAGCTTCTTAGTCTAATTGCCTGGAGATTTGTTGATGCTCTTGGCAGGTAAGAGTCCACTGTGGAATAAAGTATGAACACATTAGGTGCCTGGATGTACCTTGGAAGCATTAGACTTAGTGAAAGAAGTCAGACCCCTCAAACAGGAACTCTGTATCAACCTAGTGGTGTGGGGGGGGATTCAAAAGGCAGGGAATGTATATATACCTATGGCTGGAGAAGGCAATGGCACCCCACTCCAGTACTCTTGCCTGGAGAATCCCATGGATGGAGGAGCCTGGTGGGCTGCAGTCCATGGGGTCGCTAAGAGTCGGACATGACTGAGCGACTTCACTTTCACTTTTCACTTTCATGCATTGGAGAAGGAAATGGCAACCCACTCCAGTGTTCTTGCCTGGAGAATCCCAGGGACAGGGGAGCCTGGTGGGCTGCCATCTATGGGGTCGCACAGAGTTGGACATGACTGAAGCAACTTAGCAGTAGCAGCAGCAGCATGGCTGATTCATGTTGAGGTGTGATAGAAAACAACTAATTTCTGAAACAAAAGAAAAAATAAGTCAGACTCCAAAGAAAACATATTGTACTATTGTATTTACATGCAATGTCCACAAAAGGTTAAATTTATACAGAGAAAAAGTATATTAACATTTGCTTAAGGCTGGGCATGGGAGTGGGCACAAGAATTCTCTTTGGAGGCATGAAAATATTCTAGCATTAGATTGTGGTGATGGTTGCCCAGCCCTAGGAACACACTAAAAATTACTAAATAGTATATTTTAAATGGGTGATTTTTATAACATATAAATTGTACTTCAATAAACTTGTTTATAATAGAAAAGTCCAATATGTTGCTTTTCTATCCAACCTTGATTTCTAAATGCATTTTATCACAAAATCTCACTGTAGAATGATGATCAGTGTGAACTGTTCTATTAAAAAAAAAGAGTTATAAGTAGCTTATATGTTCAGCAACAGGGATTAGATATATAAATAAAGGTAGAGCTATATGAGTAGAAGGTGATAAAATCTGTTTAGAACAAAAGTGAAATGAGAGAATCCTCATGGCATATTGCCAAATTAAAAAAAAAAAGATATGGAAATCTCTCTCTGCTTTATCATCTCAAGTTTTAAAATAATGCAGTTGTAAGACATGTGTGTCCACCCACAGTGTGTATTGTTTATCCCTTGGATTATTCCTGTTACTCCTCTACAGGATCTAGAGAGGAGGAAGAGTCAGCGGTGGTGATGGTTTCAATTGTACTAATTCTAAGAGAGTTGACCTGGACCACCAAGAAAAAGCATCCTCCACTTTCCTAATACAAAAGTCTTCTAGGCCGCAAAGGAAGTAAACAGAACAGACAAAATAAGTGAATTTTTCATTGTTGGGATAACTGGTTTACACAACCACTGGGAAAAACTAGTGCCTGCCATACCTGAGGTTCTTGGACAGGCTGGTCTAGTTTAGCCATTCTATCTCAGCCGTGTCCGACTCTTTGTGGTCCATAGACTGTAGCCTTTTTCATACTGTTCATGGTGGTCTCAAGGAAAGAATACTGAAGTGGTTTGCCATTTCCTCCTCCAGGGGATCTTCCTGTCCAGAGAGCAACCCCCGCCCCCCATGTCTCCTGCATTGGCAGATGGGTTCTTTACCACTAGCACCACCTGGGAAGCCCCATGCACAATGCAAAATCTTCCCCCAAAGTTCTCAGGCTCTGAGCCAAGATGTCTGCTTCTACTATTTATTTCACTTGCAAGTGTTTGTTTTATTTTTACTTTTCATTGAACATTGTTATAAGATCCTAGCTCCATTTCTAGGACCACAGGGAGTAGGGGAGCACTATTTAATTACTACAGACCCTTCACTACCTCATCAAAGTGATCTTGATTTCCTGTCTCCTTGTTTTTCTCCTCATAAGTTCTTATTAACCTGTGCATTTCTGCTTTACACTTACTAAACTTCTCTTATGCTATTTCTACCAATTAAACTTGATACAATCTTGCCCTCCCCATTGCTACAGGTTCCCATCTGATTCATAGTACCTTTCCAACATATTTGCACACAAATTACTTGGAAAACATTAAAAGTTTGATAGTGGTTACCTCTGTATGGCAGGACCACAAGTGCATTTTATTTTCTTCTTTACACTATTTTGTATATACCAAATGAATTTTCCATACTTACAACTTCTAAAACTATGCCTTGCATTTGTAATCTAAAAAGTAATTCCAATCCATTCCTTACCCATATTTCTTTTACTTCTTAATAGTCAAAGGAAATCTGCCATCAATAGTGGGTTAGCACAGAGGTTTCTTCATCTCAGCACAATTGACATTTGGGGCTGGATAATTCTATTTGTGGGCCTGTCCTTTGCATGGCAGGATGTTTAACAGCATCTCTGGCCTCTGCTCACTAAATGCCAGTAGCATCCTTCACTTGTGACAATTGAAAATATGTTCAGACATTGCCAAATACCCTCCGCAGTGGAGTGAGGAGGGTCACTTGTGGTTGGGAACTACTGTTCTGGGGTCCCCGCTAGGTCCCATCGACACTATTTCCCTTGTGCATCTTTGTCTCTTTGGTTTCCCTACAGATGTTAGATGTGGCGGGGCCTGGAGTCTCCAGTATGTAAAGGGCCCTGTAGGTCCCATGCTGTGCTCCTCCAGAGCCTGTGAACTTGCAAGCAACCATCCATGTAAATCCTCAGAGCACAGGAATGCTCACTATCTCTGTGTGTTTCCTGCCCCTTCTCCTAGCCCATTTATTCGCTACCTTTGGTCACTGGTGAGTATTAAATCTTATTGATGTCAACAATGCCAACAATCAGTAAGGAATGCAATTCCTGTCACAAATTACAATTCTCTACAAAGCACTGCGAGATATTGATGAATGTATACATGTCAGCAGCTGTACATAGTACTTGCCTCTGTTGGTTCGGGCTGCTATAACAAAATGCCATAAACAGAGCGACTTATAAAGAACAGCAATTTATTTCTCACCATCCTGAAGGCTGGGAAGTCCAAGACCAAGGGTCAAGAAGATACATGGTGACTTCTTGCTGTGTTCTCACATGGTGGATGGAGCCAGGGAGCCCTTTCAGGCCTCTTTTATGAGGACACTAATCCCATTCCTCAGAGCAGAGCCCTCTTCATCTAATTGTCTCCCCAAAATTCCACCTCCTATATCATCACCTTGAGGGTTAGGATTTCAGCCTATGAAATCAGGGATGGAGAAGGGACAAAAACATTTGGACAATAGCAGTATTTACCCTTAAACCCAGATTATATGTCATTGACTTCTTTTCCCCAATCCTTTTTCATAGTAAAAATTTTACCTTGAGTATCTGAAATCACCATGAACTTCAGGGTAATTGATGGAGCATTTTCCTTTGTTATTTAAACATTGATTAATGACAATATTTGTTTTTCTTCCAAATATAAGTAACTGGCTTCTATACTCAAATACATGACTCATAAAAATAAAATGCATATAAGTTCAGTTTTCTCAGTTTTGAAACTCAATTGCTTGCTAAATCAATAATTCACAGGACATCTGTAATAATCATTGCATAATGATCAACCAAAAAAATCTGTCTTCAAGTTATGCATTGATTTTAAAAATACTTTCCTCATCCAATAATATGAATTTAGGCTAAATTCACTTCCTTTGTAAATACTGAAATACCAGATGCTTTATATAAACAAAAGCATAACACTTGAATAATTTATCACATGAGGTACCTAATTTTCATCATTATACTTGAGCACTGCACAATGATAATGATGACTTCAGAACCACTATTTCCTCTGTGCCATACAACCTTCCCCCTCTTCTTTGCCTGAAAAAAATCTATTCTCCCCTCAGACGCAGCTTTATTTCTCCTCTGTCTTTGTGAAATTCTCCAATAATTCCTGGAGCAGAGTTAGTGGTTCCCTTCAATGTTTCTACAGCTTTTTGCATCTGTAATAACTCTTATTACATTGTCTTTTCATCACTTCTTCCTGTTGTTTTTCCCACTTTAGATTTTTACTGTATCAGAGGGAAAATATCCCTAATATTTTTATCCTTTAATAAGCATTTATTAAACACCAAATTTGATGAAGGCTCGATGCGAGTAGCTAGAGATACAGAAAGAAAAGGAAATAAAAAGTTTCCACTTACAAGTTGCTTACCATCCAGGAGAATGATAATAAATTGTTACAAGACAACCAGAATGGGTTTATGATGCATGGAGCATGAAGATTGAGCAAATACTCCCAGGCAGAGACTTGGAGGATGTTTACTCAAATTAGCAGCATCTAAACTGAGATTTGACCGGTGAGGAAGCATCATCTGAGCTGTGGTAGAGTGGCTAGTACCAAGGGTTGGGATGGAATCAGTATTAGAATTGGGTTAGGGGTCTGTGGTTGGGGCAGAAAGGCTGGGATGGGTACCTCAGCTGGTGATCTTGGACCTCTCTCTGCTTTGTCTGTGCCCTCTATTTACTTGTATCCCTGAAATTATTAGCAAGCTTTCTCTTACTCCTTGATAGACACTTAATTTTGATTTGAAAATGTGATCTTGCATTTTATTGCAAAATGGAAGAAATGCAGGTAATAATTGGTTTAGAGATTTAGTTCACCCTAGAGGTGGACATTGAGGAAATTCCTGTTTTATAACAGAGGAGGTAAAGGTATCCCCGTGAAAGTAATTCATGAGAGGAGAACAGTCCTGATGTTACATGACTTGTAGAAATGTAGAATGTATGTGTCTTGGAGATGTGGATGAAGATGCTAGAAAAGCTTGGCTGAAATTACAGGCCCATGAGAGTGCGACACCTTGCTTTGAACTGAGTTTTCTCCAACAGCACTAAGAAGTCTGGGCCCAGGAGCAGAAAATATAGAGGACTGCACGGATCCAAGTTTGAGATGTTTTACCTCAGGGTAGTGTCTGTGTATTTTGTAAAGATAAGAGACAAAAATGTAGGGGGTGTTGACAAGTGTTAAAAACCAAGATCACCTTATTCTTTGCACTGCACCCACCATTCCACTGATATGAAATATAAATAAATGTTGCTGCTGTTTAAGGACAAACAATTCTATTTTTAAATTATAGAGAGAATAGAAGGATGACCTATATTTTCTCATCATTCAATAGAACACTAGCCAGTGACCTTCAGTGAAAGGAAACAACAGAACTTTCTAAAATCATTGTTAATATTGGTGGATCTCCCCATAAATGACAGATGCACTCCCCCCAAATTATGAGCAAGCTTAAATTTTATCAAGAAAGCTCTCTAATTCATCAGAAATGCCTACAGTTGAAAACACTCCTATTTGAAAACCTAAGCCACTGACTGGCAAACTTTTTTCTGTACAGATCTGAATAGTAAAATCTTCAGGCTTTGTAGACCATGTGATCTCTGTTGCAACTACTTAACTCTGCTTTTGTATCAGCAAAGCAGCCACAGACAATGCAAATGAGTACACCCGACTGTTTCCAATACAACTTTATTTACTACTCAGGCATAAAGAAGAACAAAATATTTCCATTTGCAGCAACATGGATAGACTTGGAGGGCATTATCCTAAGTGAAGTCAGTCAGTCAGAGACTGACAAATACCATATGATATGTGTGAAATATAAAAAATACAACAGATCTTTTACCTCTTCAATTGGATTTATTCTCATCTTTTCCCCATTGAGTATGGTCAATACATGAATGGATAAAGAATATGGTGCTGCTGCTGCTAAGTTGTTTCGGTCGTGTCCGACTCTGTGCGACCCCATAGGCGGCAGCCCACCAGGCTCCACCATCCCTGGGATTCTCCAGGCAAGAACACTGGAGTGGGTTGCCATTTCCTTCTCCAATGCATGAAAGTGAAAAGTGAAAGTGAAGATGCTCAGTCATCTCCAACTCTTAGCGACCCCATGGACTGCAGCCTGCCAAGCTCCTCTGTTCATGGGATTTTCCAGGCAAGAGTACTGGAGTGGGGTGCCATTGCCTTCTCCGGAGTACATATATATATATATATATATATATATATATATATATACAATAGAATATTATTGTATTTCAGTCCCTAAATTGTGTCTGACTCTTTGTGACTTCATGGACTGTAGCATGCCAGGCTCCTCTGTCCTCCACATCTTCTGGAGCTTGCTCAAATTCATGTCCATTGAATTGGTGATGCTGTCTAACCATTTCATCCTCTGCCACCCCCTTCTCCTTTTGCCTTCAATCTTTTCCAGCATCAAAGTCTTTTCTAATGCGTCAGCTCCTCACATAAGATGGCCATAGTATTGGAGATTCAACTTCAGCAACAGTCCTTCCAGTAAGTATTCAGGGTTGATTTCCTTTAGAATGGACTGGTTTGATCTCCAGTGAGTCATAAAGGAATATTACTCAGATATAAAAAAGAGCAAAATAATGCCATTTGCATCATATGGTTGGAACTAGAGATTGTCATATCAGGTGAAGTAAGTCAGACACAGAAAGATAAATGTCATATGATATTGCTTATATATGGAATCTTTAAAAAGATCCATATTTACAAAACAGAAAAACAGTTGCAGTTATAGAAAACAAACTTATGCTTACCAGGTAAAAGGGTGGGGAGGGATAAATTGGAAGACTGAGACTGACACATATGTACTAATACATATAAAACCCAGAGATATAAAACCTAAATATAAAACTATAACTAAATATAAATGTCTATTTAAAAATTATATAAAGAAGCTATAACTAAATATAAAAATATAAAGCTAATATATATAAAACCCAGGGATCAAACCCAGGTCTCCCACATTGCAGTTGTATTCTTTACTAGCTGAGCCAAAAGGGAAGCCCAAGAACTCTGGAGTGGGTATCCTATCCCTTCTCCAGCAAATCTTCCCAACCCAGGAATCAAACCAGCGTCTCCTGCATTGTAGGTGGATTCCTTACCAACCGAGCTATCAGGGAAGCCCATTTATAAAACAGATAATTAATAAGACCCTGTTGTATAGCACGTGGAACTCTACTCAAAGTAATATGGGAAAAGATTTTTAAAAAACAGTGGATATATATATATGTATAACAGATCACTTTACTGTATACCTAAAACTAGCACTACATTGTAAATCAACTAGATTCCCATTTTTTTTAATACAACAAACTATTGAATATAACAAGAAGCAGACTCACAGATACAGAAACAAGCTAGTGGTTACCAGTGCAGAGGAGGGAGAAGCAATAGGCTTGGGGGAGTTGGAGGTACCAACTATTTTTTAAAACCACTATTTACAAAACAGTGGGCTGGACTTTGTCTACAGGTGATAATTAACCAACCCCTGATCTAAGTTAAGCTTTTATTTCTTTCTGTAAAATGAGTAGTCACACTCCCAATTTATTCTTGAAAAAACCTTTATTTTTGCATTGTTTTGCTTAAATTAAGACTCATATGTATTTTAAATAATATATTTCTCCAAGCAATTGTAAAATTAAAAGACAAAGATGCCAGGATTAAGTAATACCTTAATGAACAGAAATGTTCATATTTAATCATTAGCAAAGTGCTTTTTGGAATCCCTAAAATTATGTCTGGAAGGCCTATACCATAATAATTAGCAGAGGCACTAAGTGTGAAATGACTAGGATTCCAGATGGAATACTACTTCTTAAATTTATAGAGAAATGTTTTGTGGAAGCAGCATAATTACAGATATAGAGCATAACATCCTCCCAATTTTTAGGGAAATGGTCCTTAGCATATAATGAAAGCTTGAATATGTTCCTTTTCAAAAGAAACTGGAAATTATCATGCTTTAGAGTGAACTGCCATAGTTTTTGTATTTGAGGATGGAATAAGTGAAACAATAGTTCAGTAATAGTTGTATTATTGCAGTTTTTGAAATTTATGCTTATTAGCGTGATTTATCTTGACTTATTTAATGATATCATATAATCACAGCAAGAATAACCAAATGCCGAAGCATGAGAGGCACTTCTTCCTTAAAGAGGTGGCACAGCTCCAGCTCTGGCAAGTCTGGTGCTGAAGTTGGGGGTGGGCTTCTGAGGGAGTGAGAAGCCCAGAGCCCTGGAAGCAAATCAGAGCCACCTGAGACTAAAGCTATCAGCGCAGGAGAAGGGGGGTGAGAGGGAAAGAAGACTCCCTGCAGAAGGCTTTGGAGGTAATGTTCTTAGTACCAAGAGTCAGTTGTCTAAACACAGGCCCTGAGGTGCTAGTTGAGAGGTTAGTTGGTCTAAGACTCCAGCTCAGAATAACCTTGATGTCAAACTATTTGCCATGAATCATGTTATCATGGAATTTAGTACATTAAAATAATTCTCACATTTCTTTCATATCCTGATTTTTTAATTTCATTTATGATCTCTCTTTTTTCTTACATGCTTACTTATAAAAGGCTTCCCTTATAGCTCAGTTGGTAAAGAAATCACCTGCAATACAGGAGACCCCAGTTCGATCTCTGGGTCAGGAAGCTCTGCTGGAGAAGGGATAGCTTTACTCCAGTATTCTGACCTGGAGAATTCCATAGACTGTATAGTCCACGGGGTTGCAAAGAGTCAGAAACAACTGAGCAACTTTCACATTCACTTTCATACCTTAAAAAGAGCAGGCATACAGTCATTCTCTAAAAATGGAAAAGAGATACTAAGAGTATGTCTTACATGACAGCTATGGTTCCTCTCTTTTGCATCTTAGCCATCTATTTCTCATACACAGTAATCTACACAATACAGATATATAGTCTCAAAAAAAAATCCCACTATCCTGAGATTGTCATGTACAAACATGAGCAGATATTTTGAGGCACCGATTAAAATTCTAAATGAAGCCAATGGATCTGACATCTACAATCTCTTTTTTTTGCTTTTTTGTTGTTGTTGTTGTTGTTGTTGTTTTCCAAATCACTATACCACTGCCAATACAGGTGAAGTTTTGCTGTCTGAATGGGATCGGATGTTCATGAAGAATCATTGTTTTAATATTCTGTGAGCTTGTAAGTTTTAATAAGTGGGATACTCTAAAGAAAACAGGTGCCAGTATAAGGAACAAGAAAGTTAGAATAAACTTGTTGCAAGAGACACCCTGGTGTGATTCCACAGAACATAAGGAGAGAAGAGGCAGGTGGGGGTAGGGCTGATAGGAATCTGTTTCTTTAATAGCAAATCACACCTCCAAGACTGTTATGATACTTATGATTAGGCAAAAAATAACCTTAGGGTAAAGATGACTGTGTAAAAAACAATGGATTTATTTTTTAAAATTAAAATGAATAATTTCAGGTATGTAAGGGGAAGATTTGCAAAACTTACAATGAACATCATTCTTAATGGCAAGAAACTAGATGCTTTTCCACTAAGACCAGGAACAAAGCAAGGAAGTCCCATCTTACCACTCCTTTTCAACATCATACAGTTAGAACTAGCTAATGTGATGATAAAGCAAAGAAATAAAAGATATGCAGATTAGGAAAGAAAGATACAAAACTGCCTTTCTTTGAAGGTGACATGATTGTCTGTATAGAAAATCAGAAAGAACTGGCAAAAAATCAAATAAAAAACTTTCCTGCAACTAATCAGCAATTATATAGCAAGGTTGCAAGATAAGTTATTATACAAAAGGCAATCATTTCCCTATAGACCATAAATGAACAGGTGGAATTTGAAATTAAAACTCAAAAAATCATTTACATTAGTATCCTCCAAAATGAAATGCCAACAAACATGTATAAGATCTATATGACAAAAAATCCATTCACTACTTGTGGGAACGTGAAATGGTACTTTGAAAGCCACGTGAAGTGGCTACTTTGAAAGACCAAACATATTCTCATTGCATGATCCAGCAGATGTGCTTCTTGATATTTACCCCAAAGAGTACATCCTCAAAAAATAAGCAGGCAAATGGAACTTTATTCATACTTGCTAAAATTTTGCAGCAACCAAGATGTCCTTTAGTAGGTGAATGGGTAAATAATTGCATACATCCAGGCATTCAAACACTCAGTGCTAAAAGGTTATGAGCTATCAACCTAGGAAAAGCATGGAGAAACCTTAAAAGCATATGATAAGGAGAAGGAAACCAGTCTGAAAAAGCTACATACTGTACGATTCCAACTATATGACATTCTGGGAAAGACAAACTCTGGGGACAGGAGAAACATCTGTGGTTGTTAAGGGAAAGGGATGACTAGGCAGAGCACAGAAGACTTTTAGGGCAGTGAAACTATTCTGTGTGATACTGTACATCATTGTGCACCATCAAAACCCAGAGAATATAGAACACCAAGTGTGAACCCTGATGTAAGCCATGGACTCTGGGTGATAATGATGGATATAGGTTCACGGATTATAAAAAATGTACCCCTCAGATGTGAAATTTTGATAGAGGGAAAGAACCTATGTGTATGTGGGTATGATGGGCATAGGGGAATCTGTACCTTCCTCTCAATTTTGCTCTTAACCCAAAACTGCTCTAACTAATAAAATGCGTTTTTCATTCGGCAAAAGACTTCAATAGATATTTCTTCAAAGAAGGTAAAAAAAATAGCTAATAGACACATGAAAACATGCCCAGCATCGTTAATCACTGGTGAAATGCAAATCAGAATCACAAGACACCAACCACTTCACACCTTCCAGAATAAAACATAACAAAGCAAAAAAAAAAAAAAGGAAAGGAAAAAATGTGTTGGCAAGGATGTGAAGAAGTTGGAACCTTTGTGCATTGCTATGGAAATGTAAAATGGTATAGGTACTACTGCAGAAAATAGTTTGACAGTTCCTCAAAAAGTTCAACATAGAATTACCATGCAATCAAGCAATTCTCTTCCTAGCTGTGTGTCCATCCCTAAGGATGGATATCTCTGCCTTTTCTTGTCCTTCAGGTGGGTTTCCATCCTTTATCGATTTGCATGTAGCTGTTGAGACTGAATGGAAAAGGAAATGGCAACCCACTCCAGTGTTCTTGCCTGGAGAATCCCAGGGATGGGGAGCCTGGTGGGCTGCCGTCTATGGGGTCGCACAGAGTCGGACACGACTGAAGTGACTTAGCAGTTGAGGCTGAAAGCTGACATTGGTGCCTTCACTAATATTACTGTATGGATAGTTTGTCTGGAAAAAAATGGTCAGAGATGGACACAGTTTTAAGCAAATAATTTCAGAATAATATCTTATTCATGAAAATTTAGTGTTTGATGGGGAAAATTTAGGTCCATTCTTTTTTTTTTTTAAACCCTGAGGAGAAAGTAAAATTTCCTAATTGAGGATTATCATTTTAGTTGCTGAAATAGCAAAGATGGAAAGTATTTGTTTTTAAGATATATATTTTAGACAGTTTAGTGACAACTTGATTAAACTCACTTAAAGATACTATTTGAGTTCTTTCCTCTTTGTTAGTTATATTTATGGTTATCATATGGACAAAACTTAATTTTTGAGACAAAAATTTAAATTACAAAAGAACGAAGATTTTCACTTACAATATTATCCAAAGTAAAGCAATCATTTATAATTAAAACATTCTGGCATCACAAATTATTATAATTATATCCAACTAAACTTTAACTGTTTTAATACATAGGACTTCAGGGAAACTTCTCTCTGTACGCAGTTACTTTAATGAATATGGGAAGTCTGTTGAGATAAAATGTGACAGTGGAACTGGCTGATTCCCTTCATTATACACCAGAAAGTAACACAACATTGTAAAGTAATTATATTCCAACAAAAAATAATTAAAAAAAAAACATATTTAAAGCCAAAGTGAGAGATTCATCAAACGTGTCATATAAAAAAGGATGTCTTACAGTCATCAAGAGCAAAGTAGAATATTTAATGGCAAAACTTGATGATAGTGTTCCAATAAATCTTCATTTATGGATACTTAAATTTTACATAATTTTCAAGTGTCCTGATATACTCTTCTTCTTTTGATTTTTTCCAACCTTTTTAACATGTGAAACCCATTCTTAGCTTACCAGTTTTACAAAAGGCTGGTGTGCTGGATTTGACCTTTGGGACCAATTTTGTCAAATCTTGCTTCAAACATTGAACCTCAGGACTTGGATAAATGTCCTATTTTGTAAATGCTTTACTACTTCGTCTTCCAGCCACAGCCTAAACCAGACTGGCTGATTCCTGCCACGCCAGCAACAATGTGCCCTGTCACAACCATTGTTCCCTTCTAAAGAGCAATTGCCTAATGCAGACAGACTTATTAGACGCATAAGCAAAATGAAAGAAAAAAAAGTAATATTCTCAGCCTGCCTGTCAGTATGAACTTACGCTAAAAGCAATGACTAGATGTCAAGCTCCAAATTAATTTAAGTTTTTGCTCTAGGATTGATTTTTTATTAGTTCAATGTGGAATTTTATGTTATTTTGGTTAGATATCATTTTAACTCATTTTTTCTATCTACTGTGTTTTTTTTTTTTTAATTTCTGATTTTGCCATTTAACATGTTAACCACCCTCCTAATTCTGCTATATCCAGGTATGCTAAACAGGGCATGTTTATTGTCAATTAAGTTGACAAAATAGTAAACACACAGAGCCCAATAGAGAGTTACCTGAACCCTTAAATCAAGACGAGGAACCAACTTCACAATTTAGATCCCTATGTCCACAAAGTATTCCTAAGATAACTTTTTCAGGTTCCCCAAAATACACATTTTTTTTTTCAGTATTTTTAAAAGGAAATAAAGTTAACTTGGTTAATATGACTTGCTCTTAGAAAATTCATGATAGTTCTAGTGAATTCTTTTTCCCAGTATTCACAAGCCATTTGCCCAATAAGTGGTTCTAAATTTTTTTTTAATTTTATTGAGAATTTATATTTCACATTATTTTGGAATTCACTGTTTTCCTCAATGTTAGAAATTAAAAGTTTACTCATCTCTTAATTCTACCACCTCTTCCTTGACCTTAAACTCCCTATTATTAACAGCATTGATTATGTAATCATATGTGCAAGTACTTTTTAGTATTTTAGAATGAAAGTCATCAAAGTGTGGACACTTGAACTCACTTAAAGCAGCTAAACATGCTTTTTTGTTTTTTACAAAATCAACTGATACAGTCCAAGATTATTTGCAAGCTACGTGTAATTCTCAATGTTTCTTTTTGGTCTCTAGTCAGACTGCCTCTTCCCTTTCCAATTCTTGGAAAATTGCCTCTTCCATTTCCCACAGTGATTTCAAAATTTAAAGCATCAGGACTCTTAAAATTTTCACAAAGTAATCAAGCAACAGTTAGAACTGGACGTGGAACAACAGACTGGTTCCAACTCGGGAAAGGAGTACATCAAGACTGTATATTGTAACCCTGCTTATTTAACTTACATGCAAAGTACATTATGCAAAATGCTGGCCTGGATGAAGCACAAGCTGGAATCAAGATTGCCAGGGGAAATATCAATAACCTCAGATATGGAGATGACACCACCCTTATGGCAGAAAGCGAAAATGAAATAAAGAGCCTCTTGATGAAAGTGAGAGAAGAGATTGAAAAAGTTGGCTTAAAGCTCAACATTCAGAAAACTAAGATCATGGCATCTGGTTCCATCACTTCATGGCAAACAGATGGGGAAACAGTGGAAACAGTGACAGACTTTATTTTCTTGGGCTCCAAAATCACTACAGACGGTGACTGCAGCCATGAAATTAAAAGACGCTTGCTCCTTGGAAGAAAAACTATGACCAACCTAGATAGCATATTCAAAAGCAGAGACATCAAAGACAACAAAGGTCCTTCTAGTCAAAGCTATGTTTTTTCCAGTAGTCACGTATGGATGTGAGAGTTGGACTATAAGGAAAGCTGAGTGCCAAAGAATTGATGCTTTTGAACTGTGGTGTTGGAGAAGTATCTTGAGAGTCCCTTGGACAGCAAGGAGATCCAAGAAGTCCATCCCAAAGGAAATCAGTCCTGAATATTCATTGGAAGGACTGATGCTGAAGCTGAAACTCCAATACTTTGGCCACCTGATGAGAAGAACTAACTCATTTGAAAAGACCCTGATGCTGGGAAAGATTGAAGGCAGGAGGAGAAGGAGATGACAGAGGATGAGATGGTTGGATGGCATCACTGACTCAATGGACACAAGTTTGAGTAAGCTTCAGGAGTTGTTGATGGATGGGGAAGCCTGGAGTGCTGCAGTCTATGGGGTCGCAAAGAGGTGGACATGACTGAGTGACTGAATTAAACTAAATAAGTATTGGTGAGAATGTGGAGAAATGGGAGCCCTTGTCACTGTTAGTGGTAATACAAACTGATGTAGCCACTGTGGAAAATTTTTATAACTCAAAAAAATAGGATTGCCATCTGACCCAGAAATTCCACTTCTGTATATATACCTGAAGGAAATGAAATCATTATTTCATACCTCTGTCCCTCACCCATATATTCATAGCAGCACTATTTGTAATTTCCAAGCTGTGGAAACAACCTAAGTGCCTATCCACAGATGAATGTACATAAAGAAATATGCACACGCACAAACACACACACAGGAGAATGTTATTCAGCCACAGAAGGAAAGGAATCTTGCCATTTTGACAATGTAGATAAATTTGGATGGTATTAAGCTAAATGAAATAAGCTAACCCTAGAAAAAACAAATACTGTGTGATCTCATTAACATGTGGAATCTAAAAATGTCAGAATCATATAAACAGAAAGCAGAGTGGTTCCTGCCAGTGGCTGGTGGGTGGGAGAAATGGGGAGTGGTCAGTCAAAGGGTATAAAGTTTCAGCTGTGCAGGAGGAATAATTTCTGGAAACCGAACTGTACAGTATGTTTACTGTAGTTACTAAATCTTGCTGTATACCTGATGTTGGCTGAGAGAATAGATCATGAATATTCTCACCATACAGAAAAAAAAGTGATAACTATGTGAGATAATGGATGTTATAATTAGCTTGATTGTGACAATCATTTCACAATGTCTACACATATTGAATCATAGTATTGTATACTCTAAAAGATAAAAATTAAAAATAGATATTTTTCCTCTGTATGCTGTGTCAAATAGAAGACAATAGCCATAAATAAAATTTCTCATTTTAGTAGATTTACAATGTACTTTTATTAAAACAACTGAGCTTTGATGCAGACCTAGATAATGGATTTGTGGACATGGCTGGAGACAAACTGGGAGAGTAACACTGACATACACTACCGTGTGTAAAATAGATAGCTAGTGGAAGCTACTGTATAACAGAGGAGCTCAGCCAGTGCCCTGTGATGACCTAAAGTGGGGGGATACAGGGGTATTGGTGGGATGGATGCTCAACAGGGAGAGGATATATTTATACTGTGGCTGTTTCACATTGTTGTATGGCAGACACCAAAACAACATTGTACAGCAGTTTTCCTCCCATTAAAAAATAAATTAAAAAAATAAAGTATACCAGTATACCAAAGCATATCAAGAAATAAATCATTCTGAATTTTGCCCGCAAAAAAGTTGGACATTGACAAGCTGAACATACCATAAATGAATCTCTGCCTTATTTATGGGGACTCTGTACTTGTCTTTCTGAATCCCTCAGTATGAAAACATCACTCCTGGCAAATTTTAAGCTCAAAATGTTGGCATGCATTCCTCCTAAAATGTTGTTTTGGGCTCCTCAGAGCATATGAAACTCTTGACCTGGGTCTTGACAGACTGTGGCCCAAGGAAGTGACCAAAATAGTAATAAGAAAGCTTCATAATTAGACTAATCTCAATCAGCATAGTCTTATAAAGGTTTGTGAACTTTAAGACCAAGAGGTAGGGTTTTAAATCCACACTTTCTGACACAGGACCCGCTAAATGAATAAATTAATATTATGTATCAACATATCCTGGGGAACCTATGTCAGCGATCTAGAACCAGTTTCAAAAGCATTCTATAAGCACTAAATTAGAAAAATTTTGATATTCTAATTGTAAATAATTCTTGTTTAATAAAGTAGCTTAGTTCAATTTTATATATGTACTTGAAAGTAATTTTTTAAAGATTTTTCAGGATTTAGGTTTCCACAATATCCAAATGTTGGGGTTTTTTCCTACTTTAGGTATTGTAAATATAATAATTTTCAAGCACTTGTCAAATATTATCAGACCTAGAAAATATCAATATTGTACTTGGATGTCTCACTTTCACTAATACCTACAGTATCAAGCCTTGATCCATCCTCTTTTTTCTCAGAAGCACATCACTTTGATAGACTAAACCGCTCTAGGACTCCCCCGTAGACGTCTATGCTCATTGACATGGTGGTTCCACTATGTGGGTCCACTCTGAAGCTCTTCACTCACTGTGCTCTGACTCCAAACACAGCTCCTTGGACAGTAAAAGCTCAGCCATATGTCACCATGTGGACTTAACTCAGATTGCCTTACTTATATAGAAGACAGTTTTACTCTCTATCTACTTATACTGCTTCTTTTTCTTAGTTGAAACCTGCACTTATGTCATACACCCAACTAAGTTTTTGCATATTGTCTGTTTTGTCCTTAAGAACATGAGCACAGTGAAGGCAAAGTCTTTGCCTTATTCATTATACAATCTTATACAATTATTCATTATACAGTCTTCAGGGCACAGAACAGAACCCAGCATGTAGTGGGCACTGAATAAATATCTGTTCCATAAACAAATGACTGAATTGAAGAAATGTGCCAAGAAACTAAATTGGGCCTTTTGTTCAAGGTAAAAGATTTCCAGCAGATGGTCTCTGTTTTAAGTACTTTGGTTCATACTATCCCAGAGGAGGTAAAATAAAGTAGTGGACATCTAAATATCTGACCAAGTCATTTTCTCACCAAGAAAATACTTCTGGAGCCTTGCCTTAGTCAATCTGGACCCTGCCAGGAAGGTACACACTGAAACAAGGCCCTTCCCATGACATCCTAGAACAACAAAGGCCTTAAATGTCCTCAGGTATGTAGGAGCGGGCTTATAGGATGAAGCAGCCTATCCTTAATGAGTTATTCATGATTCAGCTAAAGATATCCTGTCTCCAAGGTTTTCTACTTATGGAAGCATCCAGAATTCTGCTTCCTCTGAGGATGTAGAAAACCTTAAGAAATCATTGCTCCCATCCTAGAAAAGAGAAGATATCTGAATATATTTCAAAATTATCATTTTAAAAAACCCTTTTATTTCTCTTTTTTTCTCATTTTTTTCCTCTCTGAGCTTACGTCACAAAACAAATCAGGGGAACTGAATTCTAAAAGGGTTCTAGAGAGAGACGATGCATTGGAGAAGGAAATGGAAACTCACTGCAGTGTTCTTGCCTGGAGAATCCCAGGGACAGTGGAGCCTGGTGGGCTGCTGTCTATGGGGTCACACAGAGTCAGACATGACTAAAGTGACTTAGCAGCAGAGAGAGATGACAACCTCTTTTACTATCATTAGAACATAGGAGAAGAAGGGGCATCCCTATGGGCTGATGAGAAGAAAACAACCACATTACTCACAATTCTTAAAGTCTCCCCTGGTGGCTCAGTGGTAAAGAACTCATCTGCCAATCCAGGAGACATGGGTTCGATCCTGGGGTCTAGAAGATCCCCTGGAGAAGGAAATGGCAACCCACTGCAGTATTCTTGCCTGGGTGGTACCATGGACAGAGAAGCCTGGTGGGTTACAGTCCAAGGGCTGCAAAAGAGTCAGACACAACTTAGTGACTGAACAACAACAAGAACATGTGGGCTAGCATCACCCTTTATCATCCTTGAGAGTCTCAGGTAAAGGGGAGTTCTCACTCAGTTGCTCACTCTTTTGCACAGGCCTTCACCTGTTGGGGGGGGGGGGGACCTGAAAAATCGCACAAGGGCTCAGGTACTCAGGGTCAGGCAGTGGTTGAGGGAGCAGCAGCTATTCCAGAAAAAGGGCACCCACATCCCAAGCACATGTGAGGTACCTGGTGGTCGGGTCTAGACCCTTCATTGGCAGGAGCTGAAAGGTGGGAAGGTCAGGAAAACTTCCAACTTCCTGATGAAACTGTGAGAGCGAAGCTAGGCTGTGGCTGGGGGTGGGTGGGGAAGCCGTAAGGCTACCCTGACCTGCTGCACACTGATGCCAGGCAACAGACCCCAAATGACACAAGCAGCGTTTGGTTGCCAAGGGAAAATGTGAGAGCAGGAAACCAAACACGCCCTAACCCTGGACTCAGCAGGAGAGAACGGTTATCTGCTACCTATGAGGTTCCGGTACAAGGTCTGCCTAAGGCTGGTGGTGGAGAACAAACAACCCCACTGTCTGCTCACGCAGAGAACTCTGACCTGGATAACAGCAGCAAGAATCCACTGCTGGAGGGTGGATAGAACAGGCTTCAGAGGCACATGTGCAGGGATGGTTGATGTCTAGGGGTGGAGGCCATACTGACAACTATCTGCTGGTGGCCACAGTCACTGATCTCTCTTGAAGTGTAAAATATCAGCAGTTTACCAATGGAAGAATTGAAGGTTATGGGACCCGGAGGTAAGGAGGCAACTTTATGCCAATGAATTTGACAAACGAAATTAATTCTTTGAAATGCATATACATATATATTTTTTGAGATTTAGAAATTTTTCTTTGATTTTAAAAAAATTTTTTTTAATTTTATTTTATTTTTAAACTTTACATAATTGTATTAGTTTTGCCAAATATCAAAATGAATCCACCACAGGTATACCTGTGTGCCCCACCCTGAACCCTCCTCCCTCCTCCCTCCCCATACCATCACTCTGGGTCGTCCCAGTGCACCAGCCCCAAGCATCCAGTATCGTGCATCGAACCTGGACTGGCAACTCGTTTCATACATGATATTTTACATGTTTCAATGCTATTCTCCCAAATCTTCCCACCCTCTCCCTCTCACACAGAGTCCAAAAGACTGTTCTATACATCAGTGTCTCTTTTGCTGTCTCGTACACAGGGTTATTGTTACCATCTTTCTAAATTCCACATATATGCATTAGTATACTGTATTGGTGTTTTTCTTTCTGGCTTACTTCACTCTGTATAATAGACTCCAGTTTCATCCACCTCATTAGAACTGATTCAAATGTATTCTTTTTAATGGCTGAGTAATACTCCATTGTGTATATGTACACAGCTTTCTTATCCATTCATCTGCTGATGGACATCTAGGTTGCTTCCATGTCCTGGCTATTATAAACAGTGCTGCGATGAACATTGGGGTACTCGTGTCTCTTTCAGTGGGATTGCTGGCCATAAGGCAGTTCTATTTCCAGTTTTTTAAGGAATCTCCACACTGTTCTCCATAGTGGCTGTACTAGTTTGCATTCCCACCAACAGTGTAAGAGGGTTCCCTTTTCTCCACACCCTCTCCAGCATGTATTTCTTGTAGACTTTTGGATCACAGCCATTCTGACTGGTGTGAAATGGTACTTCATAGTGGTTTTGATTTGCATTTCTCTGATAATGAGTGATGTTGAGAATCTTTTCATGTGTTTGTTAGCCATCTGTATGTCTTCTTTGGAGAAATGTCTATTTAGTTCTTTGGCCCATTTTTTTGATTGGGTCATTTATTTTTCTGGAGTTGAGCTGTAGGAGTTGCTTGTATATTCTCGAGATTAGTTGTTTATCAGTTGCTTCATTTGCTATTATCTTCTCCCATTCTTAAGGCTGTCTTTTCACCTTGCTTAGAGTTTCCTTTGTTGTGCAGAAGCTTTTAAGTTTAATTAGGTCCCATTTTTTTATTTCTTCTTTTATTTCCAATATTCTGGGAGGTGGGTCATAGAGGATCCTGCTGTGATGTATGTCAGAGAGTGTTTTACCTATGTTCTCCTCTAGGAGTTTTATAGTTTCTCGTCTCACATTTAGATCTTTAATCCATTTTGAGTTTATTTTTGTATATGGTGTTAGAAAGTATTCTAGATTCATTCTTTTACAAGTGGTAACCAGTTTTCCCAGCACCACTTGTTAAACAGATTGTCTTTTCTCCATTGTATATTCTTGCCTCCTTTGTCAAAGATAAGGTGTCCATAGGTGCGTGGATTTATCTCTGGGCTTTCTATTTTGTTTCATTGATCACTATTTCTGTCTTTGTGCCAGTAAGCATACTGTCTTGATAACTGTGGCTTTGTAGTAGATCCTGAAGTCAGGTAGGTTGATTCCTCCAGTTCCATTCTTCTTTCTCAAGATTGCTTTGGCTATTCGAGGTTTTTTGTATTTCCATACAAATTGTGAAATTATTTGTTCTAGCTCTGTGAAAAATACCGTTGGTAGCTTGATGGGGATTACATTGAGTCTATAGATTGCTTTGGGTAGTATACTCATTTTCACTATACTGATTCTTCTGATCCATGGACATGGTATATTTCTCCACCTATTAGTGTCCTCTTTGATTTCTTTCACCAGTGTTTTATAGTTTTCTATATACATGTCTTTAGTTTCTTTGGGTAGATATATTCCTAAGTATTTTATTCTTTTCGTTGCAATGGTGAATGGAATTGTTTCCTTAATTTCTCCTTTTATTTTCTCATTATTAGTGTGTAGGAATGCAAGGGATTTCTGTGTGTTGATTTTATATCCTGCAACTTTACTATATTCATTGCTTAGCTCTAGTAATTTTCTGGTGGAGACTTTAGGGTGTTATGTGTAGAGAATCATGTCATCTGCAGTGAGAGTTTTACTTCTTCTTTTCCAATTTGGATTCCTTTTATTTCTTTTTCTGCTCTGATTGCTGTGGCCAAAACTTCCAAAACTATGTTGAATAGTAGTGGTTAGGGTGGGCACCCTTGTCTTGTTCCTGACTTTAGGGGAAATGCTTTCAATTTTTCACCATTGAGGATAATGTTTGCTGTGGGTTTGTCATATATAGCTTTTATTATGTTGAGGTATGTTCCTTCTATTCCTGCTTTCTGGAGAGTTTTGATCATAAATGGATGTTGAATTTTGTCAAAGGCTTTCTCTGCATCTATTGAGATAATCATATGGTTTTTATTTTTAAGTTTGTTAATGTGGTGTATTACATTGATTGATTTGCGGATATTGAAGAATCCTTGCATCCCTGGGATAAAGCCCACTTGGTCATGGTGTATGATCTTTTTAATGTGTTGTTGGATTCTGATTGCTAGAATTTTGTTAAGGATTTTTGCATCTATGTTCATCAGTGATATTGGCCTGTAGTTTTCTTTTTTTGTGGGATCTTTGTCAGGTTTTGGTATTAGGGTGATGGTGGCCTCATAGAATGAGTTTGGAAGTTTACCTTCCTCTGCAATTTTCTGGAAGAGTTTGAGTAGGATAGGTGTTAGCTCTTCTCTAAATTTTTGGGAGAATTCAGCTGTGAAGCCATCTGGACCTGAGCTTTTGTTTGCTGGAAGATTTCTGATTACAGTTTCAATTTCCGTGCTTGTGATGGGTCTGTTAAGATTTTCTATTTCTTCCTGGTTCAGTTTTGGAAAGTTGTACTTTTCTAAGAATTTGTCCATTTCTTCCACGTTGTCCATTTATCAGCATATAATTGCTGATAGTAGTCTCTTATTTGTATTTTTTGTATTTCTGTGTTGTCTGTTGTGATCTCTCCATTTTCATTTCTAATTTTATTGATTTGATTTTTCTCCCTTTGTTTCTTCATGAGTCTGGCTAATGGTTTGTCAATTTTATTTATTATTTCAAAGAACCAGCTTTTGGCTTTGTTGATTTTTGCTATGGTCTCTTTTGTTTCTTTTGCATTTACTTCTGCCCTAATTTTTTAAGATTTCTTTCCTTCTACTAACCCTGGGGTTCTTCATTTCTTCCTTTTCTATTTGCTTTAGGTGTAGAGTTAGGTTATTTATTTGACTTTTTTCTTGTTTCTTGAGGTATGCCTGTATTGCTATGAACTTTCCCCTTAGCACTGCTTTTACAGTGTCCCACAGGTTTTGGGTTGTTGTGTTTCCATTTTCATTCATTTCTATGCAAATTTTGATTTTTTTTTTTTATTTCTTCTGTGGTTTGTTGGTTATTCAGCAGCGTGTTGTTCAGCCTACATATGTTGGAATTTTTAATAGTTTTTCTCCTGTAATTGAGATCTAATCTTACTGCATTGTGGTCAGAAAAGATTCTTGGAATGATTTCATTTTTTTTGAATTTACCAAGGCTAGATTTATGGCCCAGGATGTGATCTATCCTGGAGAAGGTTCCGTGTGCGCTTGAGAAAAAGGTGAAATTCATTGTTTTGGGGTTAAATGTCCTATAGATATCAATTAAGTCTACCTGGTCTATTGCATCATTTAAAGTTTGTGTTTCCTTGTTAATTTTCTGTTTAGTTTATCTATCCATAGGTGTGAGTGGGGTATTAAAGTCTCCCACTATTATTGTGTTATTGTTAATTTCCCCTTTCATACTTGTTAGCATTTGTCTTACATATTGTGGTGCTCCTATGTTGGTTGCATATATATTTATAATTGTTATATCTTCTTCTTGGATTGATTCTTTGATCATTATGTAGAGACTTTCTTTGTCTCTTTGCACAGCCTTTGTTTTAAAGTCTATATTATCTGATATGAGTATTGCTACTCCTGCTTTCTTTTGGTCTGTATTTGCATGGAAAATCTTTTTCCAGCCCTTCACTTTCAGTCTGTATGTGTCCCCTGTTTTGAGGTGCATCTCTGGTAGACCACATATATAAGGGTCTTGTTTTTGTATCCATTCAGCCAGTCTTTGTCTTTTGGTTGAGGCATTCAACCCATTTATGTTTAAGGTAATTATTGATAAGTATGATCCCATTGCCATTTACGTTATTGGTGTTCGAGTTTATACACCCTTTTTGTCCTGTCTACTGAATCTACTTTAGCATTTGTTGGAGAGCTGGTTTGGTGGTGCTGAATTCTCTCAGCTTTTGCTTGTCTGTAAGCTTTTGATTTCTCCTTCATATTTGAATGAGATCCTTGCTGTAGGTTATTTTATTTCATCACTTTGAGTATGTCTGGCCATTCCCTCCTGTCCTGAAGAGTTTCTATTGAAAGATCAGCTGTTGTCCTTATGGGAATCCCCTTGTGTGTTATTTGTTGTTTTTCCCTTGCTGCTTTTAATATTTGTTCTTTGTGTTTGATCTTTGTTAATTTGATTAATATATGTCTTGGGGTGTTTCAAAGCATCACTATGAACAAAGCTAGTGGAGGTGACAGAATTCCAGTTGAGCTATTTCAAACCCTGAAAGATGATGCTATGAAGGTGCTGCACTCAATATGCCAGAAAATTTGGAAAACTCAGCAGTGGCCACAGGACTGGAAAAGGTCAGTTTTCATTCCAATCCCAAAGAAAGGCAATGCCAAAGAATGCTCAAACTACCGCACAACTGCACTCATCTCACATGCTAGTAAAGTAATGCTCAAAATTCTCTAAGCCAGGCTTCAGCAATATGTGAACCATGAACTTCCTGATGTTCAAGCTGGTTTTAGAAAACGCAGAGGAACCAGAGATCAAATTGCCAACATTCGCTGGATCATGGAAAAAGCAAGAGAGTTCCAGAAAAACATCTATTTCTGCTTTATTGACTATGCCAAAGCCTTTGACTGTGTGGATCACAATAAACTGTGGAAAATTCTTCAAGGGATGGGAATACCAGACCACCTGATCTGCCTCTTGAGAAATTTGTATGCAGGTTAGGAAGCAGCAGTTAGAACTGGACATGGAACAACAGACTGGTTCCAAATAGGAAAAGGAGTACGTCAAGGCTGTATATTGTCACCCTGCTTATTTAACTTCTATGCAGAGTACATCATGAGAAACGCTGGACTGGAAGAAACACAAGCTGGAATCAAGATTGCTGGGCGAAATATCAATAAACTCAGATATGCAGATGACACCACCCTTATGGCAGAAAGTGAAGAGGAACTCAAAAGCCTCTTGATGAAAGTGAAAGTGGAGAGTGAAAAAGTTGGCTTAAAGCTCAACATTCAGAAAATGAAGATCATGGCATCTGGTCCCATCACTTCATGGGAAATAGATGGGGAAACAGTGGAAACAGTGTCAGACTTTAATTTTCTGGGCTCCAAAATCACTGCAGATGGTGACTGCAGCCATGAAATTAAAAGACGCTTACTCCTTGGAAGGAAATTTATGACCAACCTAGATAGCATATTCAAAAGCAGAGATACTACTTTGCCAACAAAGGTCCCTCTAGTCAAGGGTATGGTTTTTCCTGTGGTCATGTATGGATGTGAGAGTTGGACTGTGAAGAAGGCTGAGCACTGAAGAATTGATGCTTTTGAACTGTGGTGTTGGAGAAGACTCTTGAGAGTCCCTTGGACTGCAAGCAGATCCAACCAGTCCATTCTGAAGGAGATCAGCCCTGGGATTTCTTTGGAAGGAATGATGCTAAAGCTGAAACTCCAGTACTTTGGCCACCTCATGTGAAGAGTTGACTCATTGGAAAAGACTCTGATGCTGGGAGGGATTGGGGGCAAGAGGAGAAGGGGATGGCAGAGGATGAGATGGCTGGATGGCATAACTGACTCGATGGATGTGAGTCTGAGTGAACTCTGGGAATTGCTGTTGGACAGGGAGGCCTGGCGTGCTGCGATTCATGGGGTCACAAAGAGTCAGACATGACTGAGCGACTGATCTGATCTGATGTGATCTGGGGTGTTTCACCTTGGGTTTATCCTGTTTGGGACTCTCTGGGTTTCTTGGACTTGGGTGATTATTTCCTTCCTCATTTTAGGGAAGTTTTCAATGATTATCTCCCTAAGTATTTTCTCATGGTCTTTCTTTTTGTCTTCTTCTTCAGGGACTCCTATGATTCGAATGTTGGGGCGTTTAACACTGTTCTGGAGGTCTCTGAAATTGTCCTCATTTCTTTTAATTTGTTTTTCTTTTTTCCTCTCTGATTCATTTATTTCTACCATTCTATCTTCTAATTCACTAATTCTATCTTCTGCCTCTGTTATTCTACTATTTGTTGCCTCAAGAGTGTTTTTTATCTCATTTATTGCTTTATTCATTATATATTGACTCTTTTTTATTTCTTCTACGTCCTTACTAAACCTTTTGCATCTTCTCAATCTTTGTCTCCAGGCTATTTATCTGTGAATCCATTTTGATTTCAAGATTTTGGATCATTTTCACTATCATTATTCGGAATTCTTTTTCAGGTAGATTCCCTATCTCTTCCTCTTTTATTTGGTTTGGTGGGCATTTGTCCTGTTCCTTTACCTGGTGGGTGTTCCTCTGTCTCTTCATCTTGTTTATATTGCTGAGTTTGGGGTGGCCTTTCTGTATTCTGGCAGTTTGTGGAGTTCTCTTTATTGTTGAGTTTCCTCACTGTGGGTGGGATTGTACAGGTGTCTTGTCAAGGTTTCTTGGTTAGGGAAGCTTGTGTCGGTGTTCTGGTGGGTGGAGCTGGATTTCTTCTCTCTGAAGTGCAATGAAGTGTCCAGTAATGGGTTATGAGATATTAATGGTTTTGGAGTAACTTTGGGCAGCCTGTATATTGGAGCTCAGGGCTGTGTTCCTGTGTTGCTGGAGATGTCTTGCGTAATATGTCTTGCTCTGGAACTTGTTGGCCCTTGGGTGGTGCTTGGTTTCAGTGTAGGTATGGAGGCGTTTGATGAGCTCCTGTCAATTAATGTTCCCTGGAGTCAGGAGTTCTCTGGTGTTCTCAGGATTTGGACTTAAGCCTCCTGCTTCTGGTTTTCAGTCTTATTTTTACAGTAGTCTCAAGACTTCTCCTTCTATACAGCACCATTGATAAAACATCTAGGTTAAAGATGAAAAGTTTCTCCACAGTGAGGGACACCCAGAGAGGTTCACAGAGTTACATGGAGAAGAGAAGAGGGAGGAGGGAGTTAGAGGTGACCCGAATGAGATGAGGTGGAATCAATAGAGGAGAGAGCAAGCTAGCCAGTAATCACTTCCTTATGTGCACTCCACAACTGGACTGCTCAGAGATGTTCATGGAGTTATACAGAGAAGAGAAGAGGGAGGAAGGAGACAGAGGTGGCCAGGAGGATAACATGGGGTAATCTAAAGGAGAGAGACAGATCCAACCAGTAATCAGTTCCCTAAGTGTTCTTCACCGTCTGGAACATGCAGAGATTCACAGAGTTGGGTAGAGAAGGGAGGGGATAGGGAGGAGACAGAGGTGACCTGGTGGAGAAAAAGGAGAGTCTAAAGGGAGAGAGAGCAGTCAAGCCAGTAATCTCACTCCCAAGTAAAAATGGGTACTGAAGATTGGGTTCTTAAATGTACAAAATTGATAACAAATACCAAAAAGCACAGATTAAAAATCTAGAGTAGAGTTTGGAATTTCAAAAATACAATATTAAAGAAAGAGAGAGAAAAAAAAGTCACAAAATTTATTATATATATATATATATATATATATATATATGAAGTTTGCTTTTAAAAACTAGGGTCTTTTTTTTTTTTTTTTTGCAAAGTAATAGTAGGTCATAAAAGTGAAAATTAAAGGAGTAATAGAGGACTTAAAAATTAAAAAGAATTAAAAAAAAAGAATGATCATAAAAATAGTAAAAATATATCTAGGACTTTCTCTGGTGTTGTTGTGGGTATTGTGGGGTCAGTTCATTTTCGGATAGTTCCTTGGTCTGGCTTGTATTTCTCAAGATCTATAGGCCCCTTCTCATGTAGTTGGTACTAACAACAGGGTTTTAATCTATTGCACCTGTCACTTCCAAGGCGGTTCCCTCTGTTTTAGCTTTTTCTGTTTGCTGGTCTCTTCAGTGTCTGATTTCCACCCTGACACAAAGAGGGTGGTGGTTGACACTTTCTTTTAGGCTCACTTGTTCAGTTGCGCTGTGGGGAGGGAGGATGCTGCAAACAAATAACACTGGAACACTGGTGTGTGCTTGCAGTGCCTCAGCTACACTAGGCCTGCCCCCGCTCACAGTCCACACTGCTCAGGCTCTAGGTTGCTCCACTGGGAACACTCCGAAGCTGGCCTTGGGCTGCATGCACCTCCCACGTCTAAGCCGCTCAGGTTCAGGCACTCGGGTAGTCTTTAAGAGGTGCAGACTTGGCTGGGCCTGTGTTTTGTGCCCTTCCCAGGTCCAAGCAGCTCAGCTGATGAGGTGTTTGGTGAGCATGGTCACTGCGACTTATCGCCTCCCCTGTCCCTGCCGCTCAGTTTTCTGGGTGTACAACCGGCGCACTTTCTCAGGCGGATGTTGACTGTCCAGAACCCCAGGAAGTCTTAGTTAGCAAAGAAGCCTGCTTACAGTTTGGTAGATGATGTCTCTCTGGGGCTGCGATTGCCCCCTTCCAGCTCTGGCTGCCTGTCACTGGAGGGGGATGGTCTGCAGCCGGCTATCTCTGTTCAGTCCTTTGTTCTGTGCGCAGGCCTGGCTGTGTCTTAGGTTAGGGCTGGCTTTGCCCGTGGTAGCTATCCTGCAGTCTAGTTTGCTAGCCCAAGTTAGTTCCCTCAGATTGCCCTCAGGGCATTCAGGCCTGGTCCTTACTCTAAGCGATGCAGCCCTTGCCTCCCTGCCCAGCCCCCGCTTGCTAGTGGTGGGTGCAGGCATCTGTGTTGCTTCTCTGCTGGGGGAGTTGCCATTGGGCTCATAATCTGTGGGTTTTAATTATTTATTTATTTTTCCTCCCTGTTACGTTGCCCTCTGTGCTTCCAAGGCTTGCCACAGACTTGGCACTGAGAGTGTTTCCTGGTGTTTGGAAACTTCTTTCTTTTTAAGACTCCCTTCCTGGGATGGAGCTCCGTCCCTACCTCTTTTGTCTCTACTTTTTGTCTTTTATATTTTTTCCTACCTCCTTTCGAAGACAATGGGCTGCTTTTCTGGGTGCCTGATATCCTCTGCCAGCATTCATAAGTTGTTTTGTGGAATTTGCTCAGTGTTTAAATGTTCTTTTGATGAATTTGTAGGGGAAAAATTTGTCTCTGAGTCCTATTCCTCTGCCATCTTAGGACCGCCCATCCAGATTCTTTTTCATTACAGGTTATTACAAGATACTGAATATAGTTCCCTGTGCTATATTGTATGTCCTTTTTTTATATATAGTAGTTTATATGTGCTAATCCCAAGTTCTTAATGTAAACCTCTCTCCCTTTCTCCTTGGGTAAACTTGTTTGTTTTCTATGTCTGTGGGCCTGTTTCTGTTAAGTTCATTTTTATCTTATTTTTATTCCACATATAAGTGATATCATATGATATTTGTCTTTCTCTATCTGGCTTACTTCACTTAGTATGATCATTTCCAGGTCCATCCAAGTTTCTGCAAATGGCATTATTTCATTCTTTTTATGGCTGTGTAGTAATATTCTATTGTATGTATGTATATATATATGACTGAAGAGACTGAACATAGATATATATGTCTTTCTATATATATCTTTGAGTATATATATATATATATATATATATAAAGATAGACTTGTATGTGTGTGTATATATATATATATAAGATATATTTGTATATATATGACATCTTCTTTATCCATTCATGTACTGGTGATATCTAGGTTGCTTCCATGTCTTCGCTACTGTAAATAATGCTGCAATGAACATTGGGGCAGATGTATTTTTAGAATTAGTTTGTGTCTTTTTTGGATATATGACTTTTCAATAACAGGTTATGTTTTAGCCATTTTTTGTTTATACTTAACTATTCTTAATTGAGAGAGAATTCCTTTTTACAATGAAGACACACAAAGTAATCTCATTAAGTATTTTAATATATATTCAGTTTATGAAATATATTGAAAAGATATGCCAAAACGAAGCTAAAATTAAAAAAATATATATATATATGTTGAAGGTATTTCATATTCCAAGATTATCAGAGGACACTGTACAATTTCGTTATTGCATTTAAGATATTATTTTACTTATAAACATTTTATAAACATGGCATCATGGACTCAATGGACATGAGTTTAAGCAGAATCTGGGAGTTGGTGATAGACAGGGCAGCCTGGCATGCTGCAGTCCATCGGGTCACAAAGAATCAGACGTGGCTGAGTGACTGAAATGAACTGAACTGAACTGAAGAAACTTTTTTTTCTAGACCTCAACTAGAAACTTCCCAGTAAGATCACTCACAATATTATAACACAGAGCTAGGCACTATCTCTCATATTTTACTAAGATGCTTTCATGACCCAGAGGTAAGACTCTGGCTCACTCCATGGCACATAGATGGAAAAACAATGGAAACAGTGACAGACTTTATTTTCTTGGGCTCCAAAATGACTGTAGATGGTGACTTAAGCCATGAAATTAAAAGACGTTTGCTCCTTGGAAGAAAGGCTATGACCAACCTAGAACACATATTAAAAAGCAGAGGCATTACTTTGCCAAAAAAGGTCCATCTAGTCAAAGCTATGGTTTTTCCAGTAGTCACGTATGGATGTGAAAGTTGGACTATAAAGAAAGCTGAGTGCTGAAGAATTGATGCTTTTGAACTGTGGTGTTGCAGAAGATTCTTGAACATCCCTTGAACTGCAAGGAGATCCAACCAGTCCATCCTACAGGAAATCAGTCCTGAATATTCACTGGAAGGACTGATGCTGAAGCTGAAACTCCAATACTTTGGCCACCTGATACAAAGAGCTGACTCATTTGAAAAGACCCTGATGCTGGGAAAGATTGAAGGCAGCATAAGAAGGGGACGACAGAGGATGAGATGGTTGGATGGCATCACTGACTTGATGGACATGAGTTTGAGCAAGCTCTGGGAGTTGGTGATGGACAGGGAGGCCTGGCATGCTGCAGTCCATGGGGTCACAAAGAGTCAACATGACTGAGCGACTGAACTGAACTGAGAGGCTTATCATTCTTGAGAAGCCACGTAGCCACCATTCCACCCACTCCCCTCAGGACTTGCACACTTCTGGACACTCTACATCCCCCCAAAAAGCCTATGCAGGGCCATGTAGCAGGCATCCAGGGTCAGCTTCCATATCCCAGAATCTGCTGAAGTTTGTCAAACTCACCAATGCTAACCTGTTTATCCTGTGTCACCCTGTTCTTCCCACAGAAACCACAATAAAAGCACATCCCCACAGATGTCTCTCCCTGTGCCTATGACCAACCCCAGTGGCATGCAACGTGAGAAGCTGTGCTTTCCCAGAGAATGTGCCATAACTGTGACAGTCTCTCTGCCTTCTCTCTTGATCTGGGTTCAGCCACACTACATCTCGCTCAAGGTGATATGGTTCAGATACCATATTATCTATGTGACATTTTCAAGTTGTGTGGAAAAACCCTTCAACTCTCTGATCTCTGCCTCCACTGAACTCCATATTCTTATAACAGATTAGCAACTCATGTAATTGAACCTAAAACTTAGTGCACAAAAAATTGTAACTTAAAAGGACTGTTACCTGCCAGGCTCCTTTATCCATGGAATTTTCCAGGCAAGAATACTGGAGTGAGTTGTCATTCCCTTCTCCAGGAGGTCTTCCTGACCCAGGGATTGAACCTGGGTCTCTTGTATTACAGGCAGAGTCTCTACCACCAGAGCCACCAAGGAAGCCCAAATGAATTATTACATTTGGGTAATATAATATGATATTTAAAAGGATGTATAACTTTGAGTTACCAAGAAAAAAGGAGGTGGTTTAGTCTGAATCAATGAGAAAACAAGGCTGTAAAACAGAAAAGTATTTCGAAAAGAAAGCAATAATTAAATGTGAGCCACTGTGTATCTTCCCTGCTAAGTGGTTGCCCACTCTCCCACAAAGCTCCAGCATCCCAAGATTACTTGTGAAAGTTGGACATGGTGTCTCTGTGGATAACTTCTCTGTATTTCCCACTTAGCCTCCTTTACTTTCTATAAATTCTGTCTCATCTTCGTGCACCAAAACAATAGCTGTATAATTGACATTGTTTCCAAATGGGTGTTTTTCAAATGCCAAAAACTAACTTCCCACAAGTCTGACATTCAGTCTGTCTTCATTTTTAAGTGTTCTCTTCAATATATTTTTAAATATCCAGTTATTCTATTTGAAGGATATATTTCAGGGTCAGATTTAGGAACACTAAAAATTCAGGGAATCATTGCAATCCAAGCCTATGATGTCCTAATTTAGGACTTGGGAAGCAGTAAATTAGTGTCAGGATTTACTTTAAGGTGAGTAGTTCAGAGAGAAATGAGAGAAATTTTGAAATAAACCGAGTTGGAGTCAGGTTTAAATTTATGGGATTCTTGGCCCAGAATTTCCATCTTTGGTGGTGGCCATCCACAGAGTTAATCCCCAAAGGGAATTGAGGAGGAATCAGGGATCATCTCTAAAACTCCCCCTTCTTTCAAAGTCTACATGTCTTCTTTTGCTTCTGGGGAACTTTCACTTCATGAATTGTGGACACAGATGATCCATAAACCTGAAGGTGATGATGTTGCTGGCCACCTTATGGGCGACTTGCAACATACTAATTCACGTTTAGAAAATGTGGAACGCCAGGTATATCATGCTGGCGGCTGTGAATGGGCCACCTCCCTAGGTTTCCTAAGAGTGTCTTATTATTTTCTCATCTGTCAGGGTTGTTTGAATAAAGGGCAGGAACAGTGAATTCCTCCCAAGATGGGGATCCTGTTTTGTGGTGAACTCTTCATAAAGGATTTAAAGGACTTTTCTCTAGACAAGTCCTGCTTCATGTTACAATATTAGGAGCCTTCAGGTGAATGACTCATAGGTTTTCCAGAAGAGGTTTTTAAAAAATGGCACATATATTTTATTAGTAACACTGGAGTTGCAGAGGTAATTACTGTTTTCCGTTGTAAACTTGGGTAAGGACCATGCCTTACACCTTTCTATAATTGTCTCTTTTCTTGTCCTATTTCTAGCATTATGTTTTATACATATCAGGTTTTTAACATGCATTTGTTGAACAAATCACACACTGAATTATTAATAAATCACACAATCAAAAATTACACTGAAGCCTTTCAGTAGCAATATTTTAGACTATTGAGCTTGTGCTTTTGCTTAAACATTATTCCATTTCTCAACAATTAGTTCTTCAACTTCTTGACGTTGAAAGGAAAAAAACAATCTCACACCCAATTCTAATTTTCAAACTTTTACCATAATTTAACACGTGAATTTCAGTTTACAGTTTGTTTGTATTTTATATCCTGCTCATTGCAAGCTCTCTAAAAGGTGATATCCAAAAATACAGAATTCAATAAAAGATGCGTGAAAAATAAATGCCACTTGATTTCAGTCTTTACTTTGTGATGGAATTCTCACTTCTTATTTCTTGAAGCAGATTCTACTTTTCTAAATGTTGCTTTCCCAAAATAAACATGTAAACAACTAAATTAAGCTGACAAATGTGCAGCCTGAGAGCTGGAGGAACCTGGAAAAATGAATGCTACAGTTTAGACACAAAGGGCTCAGTCTTGTGCTCACAGAGGTGTGTGTAACTTCCAGACCCTTATTTCTGATGTGTCTTCCTACATTATGGGCTTCCCTCATAACTCAGTTAGTAAAGGATCTGACTGCAATGCAGGAGACCCTGATTCGATTCCTGGGTTGGAAAGATCCACTGAAGAAGGGATAGATTTGCATAGATGGATTCTCTCAAACTGCAGACTTATTGCAAATACGCTAAAAATAAATTGGAAAATGTAATGTCTCCAGGTAAAAATCACAAACCAAAACCTTTTGATCATTTAAGACCTATATGTCTTCCTTGGTAGCTCGGATGGTAAAGAAACCTCCCGCAATGCTGGAGACCCGAGTTCAATCCCTGGATTGGGAAGATCTGGAGAAGGGAATGGTAACCCACTTCAGTATTCTGCCTGGAGAACTCAGTGGACAGAAGGGCTTGGCAGGCTATAGACCATGGGGTGGCAAAGAGTCAGACATGACTGAGTGACTAAGCATACACACACACACACACACACACACACACACACACACATACACACACACATATGCGTGTGTATATATATAATGTAGAAAAAAAACTTGTGTATATGCACACACATACACACACACACTCAGGCTGTGTCTTTACCGAAAAAAAAGAAGAAGTATAATTTCTGGGAAGCATTCTTATACAGAAGATATGTATTTTTGACCCCTCCATCTCATATGGCTACTTTCTCTTCCCTCCTCATTAAAGAGTGTATCTGCCTGAATATATTATGTTAATATTGCCTTCTTAGAGTCCTGCTCTATCCATCAAAATTATTCTTCCCCTTTCACCCAAAATATTTGGGAAGAATATTCAAAGAATTGCCCAGGGTGCAACAGGGGTGGAAGTAGGGAATGAGGCAGCTCAGTGAGGTGGGAAAATTGCTTTCTAATGTACTTTTCAGTCTTTCACCATTTTCTAGAGCACTCACTTGAGACCCCATAATTTCCCAAACATCATATTAGCATGTAAAATAATTATATGAATTAAAATATACCTGCAAAATACCTAGAATGGTAATTGTTCCATAGTAGACACTCAAGATGTATTTAATGAATGATAAAAATCATATCTTAATGGAAATGGAAAGTGTGTTTATTGGGATCACCCAGAATGATGATGTTAGCAGAAATAATGAAGCTCTAATTCTCATTACTCTAGTTCTCAAAACTTGACACAATCATTTCAAGTATACAGTTGTCCTCCCCCCTTCTCTATGGGGGAATGTGTTCCGAGACCCCAAGCAGATGTCCGAAACCATGGATAGCACCAAATCCCACCTATGCTATGTATTTCCCTATACATACATACATACATACCTATGATAAAGTTTAATATATGTTAGACACAAAAGGAGATTAACAACAATGAAAGTGAAAAGTGTTAGCCTCTCAGTGGTATCCAACTCTTTGCAACTCCATGGACTAAAACCTTCCAGGCTCCTCTGTCCTTGCAGTTCTCCAGGCAAGAATACTGGTGCAGGTAGCCATTCCCTTCTCCAGTGTATTCTCCCTGACCCAGGGAATCACATCTGGGTTTCCTGCATTGCAGGCAGATTCTTTACCATCTGAGCCTTCAGAGAAGCCAACAATAGCTAATAATAAAGGAGAACAGCTATAACAATCTAATATAACAAAAGTTTTGTGAATACGGTCTCTTTCTCAAAATATCTTACTGGACTCTACCCACCCTTCTCCTTGTGATAATGGAAGAGGATAAAATGTCAGTAGGATGAAATAATGTGAGTGAATGATGGAGGTGTTTTGAAGTAGCAATAATCTAATACTGACCGTCTGAGGAGGTATGGGCCATCACCTGCTTTGGGAGAGACTGGGTCCTGGAACCACGGTTATGTCAATTGTGGTGGATTCCTGAGAGGAATGACCTAAGACTTCCTCATGCTACTCAGAAAAGCACACAATTTAAAATTTATGAATTATGTATTTCTGGAATTTTCCATTTAATATTTTTAAACTACAGTTGACTGCTAGTAACTGAATCTGCAGAAAGTGAAATCATATGTAAGGAGGACTACTATATTTTTCTTTTAGATACAACTTTATTGGGAATTTGTGACAAAGTCACTAACAATTCACATGATCTTATTAAGTCCTTTCCTCAGTGATAGACAGGTTAATATTCCAGAATCTGGGAGCTTTAAAAAACTTTACAAACCATGCTGCTCAAACTTCCCATTTTACACACAAGAAAGCCAAGTCCCAAGGTCTCAGTACTGAGTTCTAGAGCCAATACTAACATGCACATCTCCCAAGTAACAGCACTGAAATTTTTTATTGTTGTCTTCTGTCTGTCTGTGAAGTTGCTCAGTTGTGTCCGACTCTTTGCGACCCCATGGACTGTAACCTACCAGGCTCCTCTGTCCATGGGATTTTCCAAGCAATAGTACTGGAGTGGGTTACCATTTCCTTCTCCAGGGGATCTTCCTGACCCAGGGATCGAGCCTGGGTCTCCTGCATTGTTGTCTTAGGTCAACACAAAAACAGAGACCACAATTGAAGGATATATTCTGAGGAAAAAGAATACAAAAATGGGATTCTGGGGCTCATCATTTTATAGGTGTATTTTATCACCTACAAAGTTTTATTTAAGATTCCTGCTGAAATACAAGTCCAGGTTTTGCTTGGCAGTGGATCTGACTTAACAAAAGAATGGGTGTGAATTAGGGCACTAGTGATTTAATGCCTATGAATAACCAGCAGTGAAGAAAACATGTTATCCCAAAGCAGTGATGCTATGTCTGGCTCACAAATTATTCCGCATGGTCACCATTAGCTGGCCTACTCATGAGGATAGTTGGTTATGCATTGAGCAGCGATAAACATTAAAACTCACCTTTTCCAATCTGTTCAAATGATCCCCTCATATTGTAGACTAACATGCCACTTCATCCTCTCCTTTTATAAAGAATGAAGACATCAGAGCTTACAATAAACTCAAAGTTCTAGCCAAAGGACATAGGTTTTCTCTGACGCTTTAACTTTTTTTTTTTTTATATAATATTAGGTTCCTAATAGATGCTCATACATAGTGGGGTGAATGAACACAGATATCTAATCACCACAAAGATGATTGTTGAAAGCTTCCTCTCATGACCACAACACTCATATCCTATCAGACAATGTGGAAGAGACAGGAGTCAGCTTTTTAATGATGTTTCTGAGAACTAAGTGTACACTAACTCTGGACTGGGATCAAATTTGAAACACTGGCTTTCTGAGAAAATGCATAATACCCTACTTAAAATTTGATAACACCAAAGACACTAATGAAAGAATACAAAAGGGATAAATGCCTCCTGGATTGTCACACACCTGCTGGCTGAGTATTTTCAAGGTGTCAGTAGTTCAGCAATGCATAACTTGTTATCATCTGTTTTACATCTTGAGTTCCAAGTAATAAGAGTTTCCCCAAACAATGAGTCTGCATTAGAAAAAGTAAAAATAAAGGCAAGAAGTGTTATAGGCCTTCTCTCCAATAGACATCAATGAAGCTATAAATGTGATAAAAATCAGACTCACTCTTCACATGCTTCCTTATAATATGATCTTGACTGTTGCCAAGAAGGGTATTGATAGATTGTTTCAGGGAAGATCCTTCCTGAGTCATATTTGCCCCAGTAAAGCAAAACACTTTATTTAAATAACTGTTGTCATAAATAGATAATATAAGGCATGATGTGCTGGTTTTTTGGAGCACATAAATACTCATATAAGTTACATTTTTAAAAATCTCTGCACCTGAATTAAAATTGCAATTTATTTGTGAGAAAATTCACTTTGTTACAACTTATAAAAATGAAATTGTAACTCTAACACATATAGAAATCAATGACCACTGCTATTTTTTTACTAGTACTCAGCATATTTTTGATTACATTATGTTTTTTTTTAAGTGGAAAGCAATGAAAGATGTGATAAAACTGAGAAAAAGAGTGTATCTGAAATCATTTTAAAAAATTGGATACTGTAAAGAATTCTAAGGAAATTTAATGCCAAAATGATCATCAACACAAACATTTTTCTATGAATCAGAAAGCTATCTGACTGGGAAGTCTAAATACAAGAGTAAGGGAAAGTAACAAGAGAAAAACTTTACATCAATGATTTACAAAGCATAAATTGAAGCTGCTATTATCTGCTATAAAAATACACTGAAAGCTAAAATGAAATATCTGAGAGCAAGTGTGTAGAAGCAGAGATTAAATCTTCCTGTAATGTAAAAGCAAGCTTCAAATATAAATGAGTCAGATCTTTTACTTCTAGTCAAGATGGAGTAAAAAGGACTGGAGAATTACCCTTTCTCCTCACCCCCCGGAAATGACCTCAACACCAACTAAAATATCTGAAAAAGAGTTCTCTAGTTGATACTGGATATCAAACAACAAAGAACAATGGACCTTGAGGGAAGGAAGGCAGATGAGAAGGGTCCTGTAATTCCCTGAGCTCACTGTCTTGAAAGAGTTTTCAAGATGCAGGGCAGGGAGGTTTAGCCCAAGTGGAGTTTGACAGGCTCTCTGAGTTTAGGATGTAGCAGGTAAAAGCATATAAGGCACATATTGCATTTTGTAGGATGAATAAGTGTCTGAATACTGACCAGCTTAACTCATGTGTTAATATTGAGACAATCCTAGGGAAACCAGGCAAATTAACATGTCTTTATCCCTACTCAAAAATAAACCTCCCCTAAATTGTCAGTAGAGGAATAGATAGGATTATCAAAATATAGTAATACAAAATATTTCCTGAACCTGAACCATGAGTCAATGGATTAAATTGTTTTACCAAAGCCAAGCATGATGAAAGAAAGAAAGCAAGGGAGGGAGGAAATGACAAAGGAAGGAAGGAAGGAAAATATCGAGGTAATGTATCATCAATTTCATAACAGGAGGGATAAAGAAATTTATCCTCAAAAATCTCCAGTGTGGAACAAGCATGGATTACATAAAAAGGAATATAAAGTAGAATGGCATCCATTTTTTGAAACCACATTGAGAAGCAAAGTCAGTTCAGTTCAGTTCAGTCGCTCAGTCATGTCCGATTCTTTGCGAAGCAAAGGCTTTTCAGAAGCAAAAGGCTTTCACAATTCTGAGTGAAGAAATTATCACCCTGTATTATTGCACACAATCAGAATCTTAATTAAAGAATGTGGAAGAAGAATAACAACACTTAGATTTCCAAGATATCAGGATCTTACTTCCCATGCATTTTTTTCTCAGGAATCCACCCAAAGGGAGCGTGTGTGAGCTCTCAAAACAAGGAAGTTAACCAAGAAAAGAGGCCCTAGGAACCAGGTGTCCAGAGACTCTACACAGAGTCCAGGCAGAAGGATGCTCTGGTGCTTGTGTAGGGACATCCCAGAGTGACAGCTGTGAGCAGGCCTGGACCGCCACCCATCCGCTAAAGCAGATGACTCCGACCTCCAGGAGGGGAACACTCTAGAAAAACAATTAAACGGAACATTCAATTTTATAGGAAACTGCAGTGGAAAGTTGTTAGAAACTATGGAAAGGATGAGTGATCAGTATGAAACTCATCAAATGACAAACAAGGTGTGTGAACATCAGGACTAACAAAAATTTGTACAAGAGAAGAAATCCTGGTGTAACATTTGGCTGAGTACAGATAGCATGTGCATAGACATAGGGATTTAAACACAGAATATTGATTTACCTTTATGGGGAAGGCAGTGATGCAGGCAAGAGGTTGTTAGAAACTTATGTCCTTCTGTCTTGTCAAACAAGTAGGTCATAGCCAAACTTCATTAAGGAATAAAAAAGCAGAAATATGCAGATAAAAGTCAGAGAGTTACAGGAGTTGAATGTGGTTGATTCTGACCATCAAAACCAGGAGACAAGGCAAGGTTAGAGCACAAGCTTACTGTTTAGGACACAGGATTTACAGAGTTATGTGTACGCATTGGGTTGGCAAACATCTTTTTTTTTTAATTTAAAATCATGTTTTAATTTATTAAAGTATGATTAATTTACAGTGTTGTGTTGGTTTCAAACAAAACTATATGGCATGAATTTATTCTTTTTTATGGCTGAGAAATATCCTATTGAATATATGTATCACATCCTTAATGAAGAATTTTAAACTCAATTTCTCATTTCTTTGTCTTTCCAGTATCCCTAGTTTGTTCTGGGAGATCCCTGATTCTTTTTTTCCTCTCTCAATTGGAGAGGCTTGTTGTAACACATCCCTCTTACCTGCGAGCTGCTTGCTCTCTCACAGGGCTCGGTAAAAGCTCCATCCAGAGCAAGACATTTGAGAGTCCTCCAGGCAGAGGGCCTGAATCACACAGTTGTGGATATAAATCCTGCTGTTAACAAAGAATTCATCATTATTCCTGATGGTTTAAGTCTCACATTTTTCTAAGTCTCACATTTCATTCTTTTTAAAATGACTTTCAATCTTTTAAAAAGTTTTTAGATATTATTCAGCCATAACAAATTTCCCTGGTGGTCAATGATAAAGAATCTGCATGCCAATGCAGGAAATACAGGAGATTCAGGTTTGATCCCTGGGTTAGGAAGATCCCCTGGAGGAGGAAATGGCAACCCACTCCAGTATTCTTCCCTGAATAATACCATGAACAGAAGGGCCTGGCAGGCTATAGTCCATGGAGTCACAAAGAGTCAGACACAACTGAGCAACTTAACACATACACATGCATAGCCATAAAACAGAATGAAATGAGACCATTTGCAGCAACATGAATCAACCTAGAGGCTATTTATCATACTAAATGGAGTAAGTGAGACAGAGAAAGACAAAAATCATATCACTTGTATGTGGAATCTAAAGGAAATACAGATAACTTATCTACAGAAGTAGACTCACAGACATAGAACACAAACTTACGGTTACCAAAGTGGAAAGTGGGGGAAGGGGGACAAATTAGGAGTTTGAGATGAACACATACACACTACCATGTATGAAATAACAACGATATGCAATATAGCATACGGAACTTCACTCAATGTTTTGTAACAACCTCTAAGAGAGAAAATAATCTGAAAAATAATAGATGCATGTGTATAACTGAATCACTTTACTGTAAGCTGAAACTAACATAACCTTGTAAATAAACTATACTCCAATAAAAAATAAATCTTCATTGAATGCGTTAAAACTCTCAGTGTCACCTGCTTTAATAAGATCACACTGGGTGAGATCAGCTCTGGGGGAAGAGAAGGCAGCAGGACTTTCATGTGACAGAAAGCATGAGGGGAAAGGGAAGAAAGGAAGATTTCTGTCCACAGGGAAGCCATCTCCTTTTGGCTGTATTCAATTATGTCTTATTTCTCACTGAAGATGTTGATCTCAGAGCCCTCAAGGATACTGAGAGTTTTCTTTATGGTGATCCACTGATGTTTGATACAGAATTTGAATTTATCACAATTACTAAATCAAAAAGTCCACTAGCTACATGGTCTCTGAAGACCTACCCCGAGCAAGATTTGAAGATCTCTGCTTTTCTAACTAAACATGAAAAAAAACTGCCTGTTGGGATTTTCTGTTGCACATCAGGGAATCTATACCAACAGTCTGACCATAGGGTGGGAGCCGAACTGCCAGGGGCTGGGGCTTATGGACACCTCAACCAAAAAGCATGTCCTAGTTCAGGATGTGTGAGAATGCAGGGGAGGGTTTAATACACATAATTCTGCTTCATACGCACCCTTCCTGGAGACAGAGAGATGCCACAAGGACCTTCTCATCTCACAGGGAGTAACAGCAAGGCACATGGTGAGACAAGGGCTCAGGGGGAGCAGTTATTCTCCCCCAGGTAGTTGATGCAGCAATATCGCTTGAGGGTCAGGAATTCACTATTTTGAGCTCTTTGCTTTTCCTTCCAGAAGGAGACTTCTGAGTGTGCAACACACTTCTCTCCTCTCTTTGGGAGCTGGCTGTCTGAAGAGGAGCCTTGCAGAGAGGGTCACTAGCCATGTCTTGGCTTGACTCAGGTGCCTCAAGACTCGGTGAGCTCCATGCAGATGGTTACCACTGCCCTACCATCGCGGCCGTCCTCTTTCCCCTTCTGCAGAGCCTTCCTTTTGAAGTGCTGAGTAAACCTATCACCTCTAAATGCTGATGACAAATTCTGTTGTCACCTCACCCAGGGTAGATTGTTTAATTCAGAACAAGAGAGAGGACCAAGGAAGACTGGATTTCCTGCCCTGATTTATGGGAAGGTTGTTCGGGGTCAGAAGGTCCTACCCAGTTGCAGCAAAGCAGAGAATTTTATATTCCGACAATGTCTGCAAATGTGGTTACAATATTTGTGTGCTTGTCTACTACTGTGCTGCTTGTCTTGTAGTGGACACTTAAAATATATTTTTTAATTTAATAGAAATAATTATGTTTAAAAATGAAGAGGTGTGCTTAACATGGTAAAATGATGGACTTTTTACGTCAACTCAGGCAGGATTCTTGAAAAGCCAAGGTTAGAGTTTGAAATCAAGTTTATACATAAATAAGACTTACTGAAGGAGCAGGGAGAGACACATCTAGGTATAGGGAATATTTTGAGCAAAAATTCAGAAGCAAGATAGGTGACCCATGCAATATTACTGCCATATAATACCCAGGGCCAACATTTTACAACCTCAAAGAAGATGTCATAAATACTGACGATTTGGCAGCAAGATCATCCCCAAGTGGCCTCTTCAAGGTCTATGTGACTCAACATCTCCCTGCCTCGTCATTTGCTGCCTCACTCACTCAATTTATAGGCAGCCATAATTTATTCTTCAACCCTCCCCAACCCTAAGTAAGTGGCCCCATGACCTTCTTAGGAGTGGAAATCTAGATCAGAGAGATTTATGTTAAAAAGCAGAACTAAATGCATTTTTTGTTAGTTATCAGGTTGATAGCTCTATGCTATTTAAATAGATTTCCAGTCTTGCAAATAGATCATGGCAATCATTCAAAAATAAAAGAGCACACGGAAGACTCAAGAAATCTCATTCTCTAGCATAAGATGAAAATAAAAGAGCTCCTGTGGTTGTGTGGGAAAGAATAGGCAATAAAAAATTAAGTGATTTGATCATCCTACAAGTGGCATTGAGACAAATCTTCTTTAATGTATGGATATGGGACTCGATGAAGAGGCTCATAAAACCAAGACCACAAATCAGTGTGGAGAGCAGTGTGCGGCACGTGTCTTTGTCTCTGGGAACCCCTCTAATCACCTTCAGAACTAGAGGTGAGAAGTGGGTAAAAATAAAATCAGAAGAACACAGAATTTCTATCATCCTTTCTAGAGCCAATATCATGGGCTCTTGGTGCCTGACTCACAGCTGCATTCTGCCCTGTGTCTGAGACACGAGGTAACCCCTCCCAGCCTCCCGCCAATGGTCATGCCGTGCAAAAAAAGGCTTGGTCTACAAAAGCCAGCCTGGTCATTTAAAGCATCCCCTCTCTCAAAAAGGACACATACAAAGACTGCTTTATGGCTTCATATATTTTTATAAACAGCAGGATATTTAAACCTGACCCATTTTTTTTCCCATGATATAATGAATTGCCAGGAATGGCTATACTAGGAGAGACAAAGTTACTTTTATTCCTTGCTATCTAAGAAAAATAATCAAATGATTTTCTCTTTCACTTTGCTTTTGCATTTCAACAATCCTGAGAGTTCACAGGTTGACAGTAGGCGTGTTTTGTTAAAATAGAACCTATAAAATACAAGTGTATGGACATTTTTTGGAAGTCAGATAATACAGATTCTCAAGTGCAGAAGTTTTCTATTTCCTAGGGAAGAAGGAAGGAACTGTGATGATAGCAAAAGAACATTTAATTCAGCTTCATAAGACCTGAATTCAGAGTCTTGTAGTGAAAGGAGACCTTGTAAATCAGCTGGTGCTAACCAAACCCCACATTTGACAAGTAAGGAAACTGAATATCCAGAGATTACAGTGGTAAAGATGGAGCTGGAACCCCGTCTCTCAGTCCTTCTGTCCAAAAAGAGCTGTTTCTGTTACTGAACTCAGGTCCAGCAGTTCTCTGCTCAAAAGCCAATATTTGAGGGGCAAGTGTTGGTAGAGAGGAGAGGCTTTTACTCCAAAAAGCTGGAGAGAAGGTAGACTTGTGTCCAGAGACCAACTCTGAATATTCTGCTCAGCCATGACTTTTTTTTAAAGGCAGGAAGGGGAAACAATCTCAGTTAATCATTAAGGTAACATGTCAGATGTGTCATCTCTTTTCCATTGTGGGAAGACCTGTTGACTTCTCCTGATCTTCCTTTGGATGCTGTCTTTCTGGTGCACCCATGGGATCCACCTGCAAACTTGCTAAAGAGAAGCTAGGTAGGAGCAGAGAGTCAGTCACTCTTTATCTGCCTAATTATTCATTCTTACTCTTAATCCAGAAGAGCAGCCAGCAGGTTAGGCAAGGTATTATGTACATTCAGTAAAGCAAAAATTAGTACCTAGGTTAAATATTACCCAGTGATCTCATCATTATGATTAAGGTTTGAGAAAAACAGGAATGAACAAACAGAAAAGGAACAAAAGATCTTACACATCCCTGGCCCAGTCTCTTTCCCTCTTTGACACCTGGCTGTGAGCAGAGGTAGGAATGGGGATGGTTACTCAGATGCAGTCAGGGGTTATCACACAGCAACTTGTATATTGTGTAATATAACAGGTTAAATACAACAGTGAGAAGAAATGCCCCTGTGGGGAATTGAATTCAATTTAAAGCAACACCAAAGTCAACAATAAACCTGAGTGTCAGCATTTTTCCAAACTCGCTTCTGCTATGCAATGGACATCCACAGGCCATACTTCCCACAGGAACTGCAGTGCCTGAATTTTCCAAAGTACCCCCAAGATCCACACATATGGCTGTTGGAAAATTTTTCAGTTTCAAAAAATTCTGTGATGCCATACTATAGAAACATCTCTTTGGTTTACATTTTCACATATCATTCTTTTGCCTTCTTATTTCTTTCATTAAAAAAGTAACAGATAAAAGAACAGACGTCTCATCTACATGCTGTTAAAAGTGTTCAGTTCAGCTCAGTTCACTAGTTCAGTTGTATCTGACTCATTGCAACCCCATGGACTGCAGCACACCAGGCTTCCCTGTCTATCACCAACTCCCAGAGTCTACTCAAATTCCTCTCCATAGAGTTGGTGATGTCATCCAACTCATTGTCACATCTTCTGTCATCCCCTCCTCCTCCTCCCTTTAATCTTTCCCAGCATCAGGGTCTTTTCCAATGAGTCAGTTCTTCTCAACAGGTGGCCAAAATATTGGAGCTTCAGCTTCAGCATCAGTCCTTTCAATGAATATTCAGGACTGATTTCCTTTAGGATTGACTGATTTGATCTTTCAGTTCAAGGGATTCTCAAGAGTCTTCTCCAACACCGCAGTTCAAAAGCATCAGTTCTTCAGTGCTCAGCTTTCTTTATGTCCAACTCTCCAATCAATACATGACTACTGGAAAAACCATAACTTTGACTAAATGGACCTTTGCTGGCAAAGTAATGTCTGTGTTTTTTAATATCCTGCCTAGGTTGGTCATAGCTTTTCCTCCAAGGAGCAAGCGTCTTTTAATTTCATGGCTGCAGTCACCAGGTGCTGTGATTTGGGAGCCCAAGACAACAAAGTCTGTCACTGTTTCCATTGTTTCCCCATATATGTGCCATGATGTGATGGGACTCTATGCCAAGATCTTTGTTTTTTGAATGTTGAGTTTTAAGCCAGTTTTTCACTCTCCTCTTTCACTTTCATCAAGGGACTATTTAGTTCCTCTTCACTTTCTGCCATAAAGCTGGTGTCATCTGCATATATGAGGTTATTGATATTTCTCCCAGCAATCTTGATTCCAGATTGTGCTTCATCCAGCCTGGCATTTTGGATGATGTACCCTGCATATAAGTTAAAAAAACAGGATGACAATATACAGCCTTGATGTACTCCTTGCCCAATTTGGCACCAGTCTGCTCTTCCATGTCTTGTTCTTTTTTTTTTTTTTCGATTTTTAAAGTTTTTATTAGATAAAATTTGTAAACAATTCAAAACAATAAAATCATTTAAATTACTTATGCAGCAATATGTGATGCATCAAAAGATAGTACTCATAAAAGCAACAATGATAATGTTAATTTTAAAAGATTAGTTCAACAGTGTTCTCAATTATTATGTTGGGTAATATGTAAGTATCATCATTATTTTATGTTATGATTTTATATACATTCTGGGCATTTTGTTTAAAAAGGTAAAGATAATAACATTTGAAAACACATTAAATTTTTTTTTTAATTTTATTTTTTCCTAACTCTCACTCCTTGACCTGCATACAGTTTTCTCAGGAGGCAAGTCAGGTGGTCTGGTATTCGCATCATTTGGAGAAGCTTCCACAGTTTGTCGTGATCCACACAGTCAAAGGCTTTGGCACAGTCAATAAAGCAGAAATAGTTGATTTTCTGGAACTCTCTTGTTTTTTCGATGACCCAATGGATGTCAGCAATTTGATCTCTGGTTCCTCTGCCTTTTCTAAATCCATTTTGAAAATATGGAAGTTTACAGTTTGTGTACTGTTGAAGACTGATTTGGAGAATGTTCAGCGTTACTTTACTAGTGTGTGAGATGAGTGCAATTGTGTGGTAATTTGAACATTCTTTGTCATTGCCTTTCTTTGGGATTGGAATGAAAACTGACCTTTTCCAGTCCTGTGGCCACTGCTGAGTTTTTCAAATTTGCTGGCATATTGAATGCAGCACTTTAACAGCATCATCTTTTAGGATTTGAAATATCTAACCTGCAATTCCTTCACCTCCACTAGCTTTGTTCATAGTGATGGTTCCTAAAACCCACTTGAATTCACATTCCAGGATGTCTGGCTCTCTGTGAGTGATCAAACCATCCTGACATGAACCTATGTGTCATCAAGATCTTTTTTTGTATGGTTCTCCTTTGTATTCTTGCTATCTCTTATTAATATCTTCTGCTTCTGTTAGGTCCATACAATTTCTATATTGTGCCCATCTTTGCATGAAATGTTCCCTTGGAATCTCTGATTTTCTTGATGAGATCTCTAGTCCTTCCCATTCTATTATTTTCCTCTATTTCTTTGCATTGATCACTGAGGAAGGGTTTCTTATCTCTCCTTGGTATTCTTTGGAACTCTGCACTCAAAGGGGTATATCTTTCCTTTTCTCCTTTACCTTTCACTTCTCTTCTTTTCTCAACTATTTTTAAGATCTTCTCATTTTGCCTTCTTGCATTTATTTTTTCTTGGGGATGGTTTTCATTACTGTCTCCTGTACAATGTCATGAACCTCTATCCATAATTCTTCAGGTACTCTGTCTATCAGATCTAATCCCCCAAATCTATTTATCACTTCCACTGTATAATTGTAAAGGATTTCATTTAGGATATATGTGAATGATCTAGTGGTTTCCCCTACTGTCTTCAATTTAAGTCTGAATTTGGCAATAAGGAGTTCATGATCTGAGCCATAGTCAGCTCCCAGTCTTGTTTTTGGTGACTGTATAGAGATTCCTCATCTTTTGCTGCAAAAAATATAATCAATCTGATTTCGGTATTGAGTGTCTAATGATGTCCATGTGTAGAGTTGTCTCTTGTGTTGTTGCAAGAGGGTGTTTGCTATGACCAGTGAGTTCTCTTGGCAAAACTCTGTTAGCCTTGGCCCCACTTCATTTTGCACACGAAGGGCAAACTTTGCCCCACTTCATTTTGCACACCAAGGCCAAACTTGCCTGTTACTCCAGGCATCTCTGGTTAAAAGTATAAACCAAATAAACAAGGCTCTGCTTTCCAGGCTTTCTACTCAGTAACAGCTACTCTGCAGGCCATTTTTTGTGTATTCAGTCTCCATGAATTTTCAGGATGGCTGTAAAGTAGACTCATCATGTTGTTTAACAGATGAGGAAACTAAATCTCAAAATGGTGGTGTGCTTACCTCAAATGCACTTACCTTAAAAAATGAAAAAGTTCAGTTTGAAACACTTTTAGCTCAATGAGTTCTTACTAAAGCATAATTATTATTATTTTTTCTAATGAGACTGCTTGTAAGGAAAAAATGGAGACACAGACACAGAGAACAAACATGTAGACACTAAGAGGGAGAAGATGGGTAGAATGAATTAGGAAATTGGGATTAACGTGTATACAGTAATATGTATAAAATAAGTAATAGAACTTTCTGTATAGCACAGGGAAAACTACTCAAAGCTCCATGGTGACCCAGATGGGAAGGACATCCAGAAAAGAGGGGATATATGTAAACATATTTTTGACTAACTTTACTGCACAACAGAAATTAATACAACATTGTAAAGCAGCTATATTCCAATTAAAAATAAATTGTTTAAAGAGTAAAAGGAATTGTTCAAAGAGCAATGAAGTGAATGCTCTCTGTTTTCCTTACACAATGCTGGACATAAATGTCAACTTTAAACTGGGAAGTTGAAAGTACTGTCATTTCCACTCAGTATTTCACTACTTGGCAGATGGTACCCCAGCATACAACCTTATGATGTGTTAGCTTCTGGAGTTGTTCAAAACTGCTTTTTAAATATATATTAAAAAATATTCTTTTCTGAATTATTTAGTGATTCAAGTTTCTCTCTGTTGACATGAGAGATTCTAACTAGGAATCTTGGTAAGGCTTCACCCAGGAAGTGAAATATGAGCTGACATTTAAACAATGTTTTAGTTGTTTGTACTTTCCAATCTGCTACATTAAATTTTCTGGCCCTTCTCCAGGAAAACCTCTGTAAACCAGAATTTATATCAAAACCAAAAACCAACAACACATTTTAGTGAAATCAAATAATATATATTTGCAATGTCAACATGTTAAGTATTTATCTCATAATTGAAATAATTATTTTCATTTTTTCGTCCTGAAAATATGAATCCTTGTTTGCTCTAAGAAAAGTGGGGCACATCTGTATTATTGGATATGGAATATAAATAGAACATTTAGAAAGGGAATGAGACACTGAAAAGAATTACTGTCTCTGCCAAAACTACTCACCTACTTTGAAGATGGTCTTATAGTAATTAGTTAAGTATTTATCTATTTATATCTTTATTTATGTTGTCCTCAAGTCACAACTTAATCAGCATTTTTAATAGAAGCTGGTCAGGACACACAGACTATAGTCTGCAAGAAAGAAATAAAAAAGAGCTAAAAATAAACAGAAACAACAATGTTAGATTCAACCAAGTTTAAAACCCCTAAGAGGTTCTTTCCTGATGATCAGATTCTCAAGCCCATCCTGTTTCAACAAGGGCTGGACCAAATTACCACTGCTCTACACTTCACCGAATCTCAGGCTTATATTATCTATTTTTCTTTCTTCTTCCTTAGGTTTCAAATCTCTCTGTCTTGAGTCTCCAAACCCAGGCTGTTAATCAAATATTGACTCCTGGTTACACCTTAGTATGGTAAATTGATTTGAGAAATTTTCATTTTGGCCTGTGCCTAAACTCATTAACTCAATTTCAGTGATCTGTCAGAAAAGATACCTTTTTGTTCCTGATTTCTCCAATTCAAGTTGGTATCAACTTTCTAATCCTAGAAGTAGTTAGGCACAGTTTAACATATTGTTTTCCTTGATTGAAATGCACATTACATTATGAATAGGACATAAAATATAATAGATACTTATTAAAAACTGATTAGACTCTCCCCCACCCCAGAAATTTGATGTTTCATGATTAGCTAACACCACATGGTCAACATGAGGATTATTTTGACACTCAATCAAATTATTCTCTAAACATATTTATTGAATAACTGTAATCCTGAGAAGAAATCTGACTCAATAGTCAGATTTTGCTTTAACCTTAGTTTTTTATTTCTTTTGTTTGGAGTTAAGAATTTTGCCTATAGCCTGAAATATACAGAAGAGCCCATTCTAAGGCTCTGACCTTTAAGGGTATAACACTTTTTCATTTACATGGAGATAAAATGTTTAAGAATAGAGAATAACATTTGTCTTGTTGGAGATTTACAGGAACATTCTGACCTGAGCTATGTGGACAACTGCAAGAACAAAGGATTCTTACACCAAGAAGCTTGCAACCATGCACCTCCCTCATCTAGCCTTTAAAAATGCTTGGTTGAAATCCTTAGGGGAATTGGGGGGTTTAGCTATGAGCCACTGATCTCTTTGAATGGCCCTGCAATATACCTTTCTCTGCTCCAAACTCTGATGTTTCCATTTATTTGGTTTCACTGTGGGTAGGGCACACAAAGTTGCATTTAGTAGCATAATTACTGGAGGAAATTTTTCTAGATGTGTTTCATTAACACTGAAGAGTAGATATAGGACATTAACTTTAACTGATTTAAAGTTTCATGAGGATAACAATTGTAAAAACAAACCAGTTATAATTCAAAATTAAACAAAAAATGACAAAGGAAGTGGAAACCGTGTCATAAGCAGACAGATGAAAATATAGTTAAGTTTAGGGGTTACAGAACGTTTAATCAAAGAAATGGCATTTGAGTTCAAACATCATTTAACAGCAAGTGGTGACAATGTTGAAATACATCATCACGGATTTAGCAAAGAGTTGCTAGAGCTGGGACTGTAGAAGATGTGTCAGAATTGAATGTCACATCTGTGTGAATTCTTGTAGACACCAAGCAACCAGAATGAATGGCCATTCTGTGGGGTATAGAGCACCCTGGGGAGGTAGTGACCCAAGCTCTCTTTCCGGACACACCATAAACTGCAAGCACTTGTAGAATATGGTTATATCCCAAGAACTCCTTTGGGGCTTCTTACTCCCTTGCTCCCTTTCCAAAAGTGCAGGATTTCCTAACTGATAAGGAAATGAGAAACCTGGTCTCCGTCTTTGACCCTGGATCACTCTGGAACATCTCGGCCAGAGTGGAAGGTCTTCCTTTGAGTGCCGGCTCCCTGTGGGCATCCTGCAGCAGAGCATATGTCCCCACGTCAGAGTCACAGTGTGTTTGCTGACCTGCTCCCAAGGCTTCTGCTTCATGACCAGAAGCCCAGGATACAAGGACAAGGTCAGAAAGTAACCCCTTCTTGCAGCCATATCCTTTTGATCTCAACTAGTTAGTTATCTCAGAGAAGGCAATGGCACCCCACTCCAGTACTCTTGCCTGGAAAATCCCATGGACGGGGCAGCCTGGTAGGCTGCAGTCCATGAGGTCGTTGGGAGTTGGACACGCCTGAGCGACTTTTCTTTCACTTTTCACTTTCATGCATTGGAGAAGGAGGTGAAAACCCACTCCAGTGTTCTTGCCTGGAGAATCCCAGGGACGGGGGAGCCTGGTGGGCTGCTGTCTCTGGGGTTGCACAGGGTCGGACACGACTGAAGCGACTTGGCAGCAGCAGCAGTCAGTTATTTGCATCAGGTGGCTAAAATATTGGAGATTCAGCTTCAGCATAAGCCCTTCCAATGAATATTCAGGACTGATTTCCTTTAGGATTGATTGCTTTGATCTCCTTGCTGTCCAAGGGATTCTTAAGAATTTCCAGCACCACAGTCCAAAAACATCAATGCTTCAGCACTCAGCTTTCTTTATTGTCCAACTCTCACATACATACATGACTACTGGAAAAACCATAGGTTTGACTAGATGGACATTTGTTGGCAAAGTAATGTCTCTGCTTTTTAATATGCCCTCTAGTTTGGTCGTAGCTTGTCTTCCAAGGAGCAAATTATTACATGGCTGCAGTCACTATCTACAGTGATTTTGGAGCCCAAGAAAGTAAAGTCTGTCACTGTTTCCATTGTTTCCCCATCTATTTTCCATGATGTTTTGCCTTTTACTATAAAAGGAACCTGAATTCTAACTCAAGAAGATAAGGGAAGATGGTTGTTTAGACATCAGTTCACCATGTCCTCGGACTGCTGGCTTGCTGAATAAAGTTGCTTTGTTTGGCCCAACAGATTTTTTTTAGATTGGCCTGTTGTGCTGCAAGTTGTATGAGCTGGAGTCTGTCTCACTAATGTCATGTAATAACTAGGGAGGACAGGGCGTATGGAGGGGTGGTTAGAAAATATAAAATCTTAAAACCTGTGGCTTCCAAACTATATGGCCTACAGATCAGATTAAAATTGGAGTCTCTTGTTACCTAAGTACACCCTAGGAGATAACAAAGTAATGTGAATTTTCAAAAACACATAATTTAGAGAAGGTATCTAAGAGTTCGAAAACCTAAGTAGGATTTAATGCTATTGGAATCTGCAAACTGCCATTGATTTTTGTTTAATTCAATTCTTTTTTTTCTTAAACTTTGAGAGAATAGCCACATTCTGCTATTTATTTTTAAATTGATGTAGGCATTTCCGGCTCTTACATTTCTAAACCACAACTTTGTCACATTCCTGCTGCTACAGACTTCCTTTAACCCAATTGTCATCAAAATGAGAAATAGCAACCATTTACTGCTTCTACTTAGCAGTGGCCAAACCTCAGTGGTTATTTCAAAGTCTCTGTATGACTCTCCTGTTGCTTCCTCTTCCAATGCTTGAGAAGAAAGTGAATGTTGAAAAAATTGTAAAATTTGCCTACTTGTTTTTAAACTGTGATAACATTTTAAAATAAGGACTCTCCATAACTTTGAAAAAACTCATTAAATTTGTGTATTTGTGTATATGTGAAACATGACATGTGGCTAAAAAATTGTGAAAATCTATACGTATAGTCTGGAAGAACAATAACAGAGCAAACACCTGTGGTGTCTGCGTCTTCTGCTCTGAGTCAAGATGGAGGATAAGGAAACCGACTTGTACTCTCTACTGAAAAAAAAAAACCAAAAACACCAGAACATATTTGAAAAAACAAACAAACAAATATTAGCAAATGAAGGACTGTAATCTGTAAGAGAGGGACAAATGAAGTAAACCTTAAGCTTGTCCTCACTTGCTGTGTTGAGAGAAGTGGAATGCAGAAGAGTCCCAGAGGACACCCTAGGTAGAGAGATGGAGATGGATGTCTTGGAAGACCATGGTGGCCAGAGTTCACATAGAGTGCAGAACTAAACACATAGAGTGCAGAAATTAAAAAATTAAAAAGAACATTCCATTTGAAATCAAATAACTAAGAACAAATCTAAAGACAAAGATAAACTAAATCATTTACTATTAAAACAATTGAGAAAATTTAAAGAAAACCCAAATAAATGGAAAGCTATATCATATTCATTCACTGGAAGACCCAATAATGTTAAGATGCCAAGACCACTTCAGTACCTATTGCCAGAATGATTAAGAGAAGAAAAGGAAAACTCATACTTCCAGTGCTGGTGAGAGTGTGAAGCAATGAAAACTCACACACCACTGATAAGATAGAAATTTTAAACAACTTTTAAAAATGTTTGGCAATATCTACTACGGCTAGCCATCTGCTTGCCTATTACTTAGCAAGCTTCCCTGGTGGCTCAGACAGTAAAGAGTCTGCCTGCAGTGAGGGAGACCTGGGTTCAATCCCTGGGTAGGGAAGATCCCCTGGAGAAGGAAATGGGAGCTCATTCCAGTATCCTTGCCTGGAAAATCCCATGGACGGAGGAGCCTGGCAGGCTACAGTCCATGGGATTGAAAAGAGTCAGACATAACTGAGCAACTTCACTTTACACTCCTACAGATTTGTTTAACTAAAATGCACATGTATATTCACTGGATATGTATTGGAATATTCTAATTCATCATAAAAGCCCCAAATTCCAATCTATGTAAATGCCTATCAACAGTAGAACATATACATAAAACAGAGTACACTTCCACAATGGAAGATGCACAGCAAAAAGAATGAACAATCTAAAACAGGTAAAATTGAGTGATTGGCATATGACATAAAAGATGCTATATCCTAGGATTCAACTTCTTTAAATACATATAGACAAAATTAGTCTGCAGTTAGCTTGGGTATAAGTGACTAGAAGGGAACATAAAAAGTCTTTTGTTTCTTGATCTAAGTGCTGGATATATGGTTATGCTTTCAGATTGTGGAACCATCTACTCTATGTGCATGATTCTGTGTATATGTTATACTTTAATAAAAAAAAATTTAATATTTGACATCCAACGTACTAGCTTTGTACCACTTTGTAGAAAATGCTGCAGTTGTAAAACTCTAATATTATAAAATGTTTCATAACCAGAGAACAAAAATAAATAAACCTAGACTAGTCTTCTAAATAGCACATTTTAAGCTATTTGCTGCAATAGTTGGTATATCAACAAATAGAAGTTCACAAACCTACTTCAGGTTTTTGGCAACTCATTTTCCCTTCAAAATTGCTTCTTTTCTAATTAAAAATGCCATTAAAAATGGCATTCCATGCGGAATGCCAGGCTAGATGAAGCACAATCTGGAATCAAGATTGCCAGGAGAAATATGAATAACCTCAGATATGCAGATGACACCACCCTTATGGCAGAAAGTGAAGAAGAACTAAAGAGCCACTTGATGAAAGTGAAAGAAGAGAGTGAAAAAGATGGCTTAAAATTCAACATTGAGAAAAACAAGATCATGGCATCCGGTCCCATCCCTTCATGGCAAATAGATAGGGAAACCGTGGAAACAGTGACAGACTTTATTTTGGGGGACTCCAAAATCACTGCAGGTGGTGACTGCAGCCATGAAATTAAAAGACCCTTGCTCCTTGGAAGAAAAACTATGACCAACCTAGAATGCGTATTAAAAAGCAGAGACATTACTTTGCCAGCAAAGGTCCATTTAGTCAAAGTTATGATTTTTCCAGTAGTCATGTATGGATGTGAGAGTTGGACTATAAAGAAAGCCGAGCACTGAAGAATTGATGCTTTTGAACTGTGGTGTTGGAGAAGACTCTTGAGAGTCTCTTGGACTGCAAGGAGACCCAATAAGTCAATACTAAAGGAAATTAGTCCTGAATATTGGAAGGACTTATGCTGAAGCTGAATCTCCAATACTTTGGCCACCTGATGCAAAGAACTGACTCATTGGAAAAGACCCTGATGCTTGGAAAGATTGAAGGTTGTAGGAGAAGGGGATGACAGAGGATGAGATGGTTGGATGGCATCACGAACTCAATGGACATGAGTTTGAGTAAGCTCTGGGAGATGGTGAAGGACTGGGAAGCCTGGCATCCTGCAGTCCATGGGGTCACAAAGAGTCAGACACTGTGACTGAACTGAACTATTCTGAACTGAATCTCTCTATCTACCTACCTACCTATCATCTATTTTCTCACTGAGATTCTTGTTGAATTGAATATGTTAATTGATTTTGGAAGAATACCATTAAGACATCCAATATCTCCAGTTCCTAAATATAATATTATCATTCACTTATTCAAGTTTATATATATATATATATATATATTTAATATCCCTTGGTAAATAGTGTTTTTCTTTTAATTTTGTATGAGAGAAGGGTCTTGTGTTTTAGCTGATGTCTGATCCCAGCACCGACTCCGAGTTTGGAACACAGTAGCTGCTCAGCAAACAAGGAATGACATTTAATTAAACACAGTCTCATTTCCTTAGAGTGGAAAGTTAACTCTAAACACCAGGGAACAAGAATATCTTTGCATCTTGGTTTCATATAGATACTTCAACATTTTTAATGGTCATCTTAGACTGAAAATTACAGTCTAAATTATAATTTTTGGAATTTTTATACAGTGCACTGTCAACCTGATAATATCCGTATGATGAAAAAGTACACAGCAATATATTCTCTAGAGTCTGTGGCATTAATATAGCCTCTATCCTGCTACATTTAACATCTCCTCCAGGGAGAAGACGTAAATGTTTTCTGTTTCCCACTGCATCTCCCTAAGAACATGCTGCTACATAATAATGATGATGTTAGTACTTATGATACACTGATCAGCTCTAAAGGGATTAGTAACTGGGGAAAAGTGTCTCTAAATGATTGTAATAAAGATTTCAAACAATAAATTAAAATAAAGAGAAGGAAACAAATAAACACCTTCTATAATAGAATCCAGAGTTGTGAAAGTGTGGTGAACTAAATTTAATTGATTTTTCCATTTAAATGTTCAAACTTGGAAAAACATAATATAAACTGGAAAAAGATTATAAAGAAATGAGATATGATGCAAATGATACTAATACTCTCCCTGCAGATTTCAGATCTGAGACCGCATCTAAGGATGTGGAGGAACATATGTTGCTCAAAGCAGGTTTAAAGTGTGGGGGACAATGTGGGGTGATTAAGATTGAGTTCAACAAATTGCTATCATCCTGCCTCTTCTAAGCCAACTTTCATCTACTTCATCTTCATTTACTACCCCTTGTTTTTAATTTCTGACCTCTGCCTCTCAGGATGTGATATTTCCTGATTAGCCACTAACGTTAGACCCTAATTGCCTCCTTTCCAAGAAGCCACTGCCTCCTGTACCACTTGGCAACTCATTGTTTCTATGCATGGCCCTTGATTGTTTCTGGTTTTAGCCTGTCATGCCTCTTGTCACCATGACAACACATAAATGACCTAAACATCATGAAAGTAACATCTAGAGACTAGAGTATTCTGTGTATAACCCCTTCTAAGACACGAAGAAATCCTCCAAATTTCTTTTTTTATGTCATCTACTTTCCTTTGTATTTTGATCAGGTTAATTTATCTACAAGGTATTTGTAACAGAGTTGTTTGTGCTAAGTGAGATTTCACCCTACTTGCCACAATTTTATGGATGCTGGCAGAAGGCATGAGACACCTGGTTCAGAGATAAACTACTTTACTACACATAGCGATAGCAATGGCCAGAATACTAGTATTTAGGCCAGTTTCCTGAGCCCTAGTTCCATCATGTGATGTGAAAAAGACTAGGTAATTGTCATGTTACAGAAAAGAATTCAAGGTTAGGGAACTCCAAACATTTATAAATGAGAATACACATACGTGCTCTTTATCCTGGAGAAAGAAATTCTCTTTGATTCTGACCTTTGATTAGGAAGAAGATGCCATATTTTTCTTTTAAGACTGTTCTGAGTGCAGACATTCTTAGGAAAATAATCTAGAAAAAAGGCAATCAGCACCTCAGTTCACAAAGCAATCTGAAGTATGAGACACCCATAAGAAACTGTCTTCTAACAGTGAGGTACCAAGACCAAAGCAGATGGAAGAGGCCTACCCTGGAGATTCAATAAAGGTAGGCAGAGGTTTGTAAATAATGTCATTCCCAAATCAGACCAAACCTTTCGCTGCTCTAATTTTACACTTGTGGCAAGTATAGTTGAATGTTGAGTTTTAATAATAATATAATATGCAAATTAGCAATAAAATTTTATAAACATTATATATATATAATCAAAGCTAATTTGAGAAAATTCCGATTATACAATTAATTTCCCAAAACAAAGGGACTGACTTATATGTCTATGTTTAAAGAGTAATTTTGCAACAGTTTAGAATAATTTGAGTTCACTCAGCGTGCAATTGTATTTCTAACCAATGTGTTTCTGTGTTTAAACAGTTAATAACACAATGATGGTAAAAGACTAAGAAACAGAACTTTAATTACTTCAATCCTGCCATTCTATGTGACTATTTGGAGTTTTTCATTGTGTTCCAATTACTTTCCACTACTGAAGTCAATCCTTGGGAGAAAAATGTTGAAATTCTAGAATTCATCATGAAATGAGATTTTACAAATTGCTGGCAATACATCCTTACATAAAAAAATTTTCATAATAAATTTAGTATCTGTCACTTTTTGGGAAAGAAGTATTTTTAAATAAAAATTAATAAAAAGTGTTTTTTGTTGAACTGTAAGCCAAGATTGATTGACCTTCTGTTGAAAATGAACATGCAAAAAAGTCAGTTGTCACAAAATCATTGACAAACATGCAAAAGATAGGTCTTGACACAGAAATTGTAATTTTATTATTCACTTCTGTGACAAGCCATTATGTAGGTGCAAATTTAAACCCCTGTTTCAAATAATGTGTTATTGTAATTGAACAGTATTAAACAATTTGTTTTTCCCTTTTTCACTTTACAGTTATTTTATATTTAATTTAAAAAATTTGCCAGCATGATTATATAACAAAATTGAGTAAAAGAAAGATGTCACAGTCTACATTTATTTTCTGGTCATTAATATGGTCTGTTTCATTTTATGATTACTATTGCACAGTTTTATTGTATAGAAGAGATAATAATATAAATATTTCTTCTCAGATGTCAAAAAGATTGGGGCCATGAACAATGAGCATCACAGATATTATGACCAATCACTCTCTAAGTAACCAGAATTGAGTTTTACATCTTAAAGGATAAAATTTAAAAAGACTAAAAATCACAAGGTTGTTATGTTCATAGAGCATTATTTACAGTAGCCAAGACATGGAAACAACCTAAATGCCCACCGACAGATGAATAGTTAAAGAAGGCTGGCACATACATTCAATGGAATACTACTCAGCCATAAAAAGGGTGAAGTACTGCCATTTGCAGCAACATGGATGGTCCTAGAGATTATCATAATAAGTGAAGTAAGTCAGAGAAAGACAAATAGCATATTCTATCACTTACATGTGGAATCTAAAATATGACATAAATGAACTTATCTGTGAACAGAAACAGACCTACAGACAAAGAGAGCAGGCTTGTGATTACCAAGGGGGAGGGGAGTGTGGGAGGGAAGGATTGGGAGGTTGGGACTGGCAGACACAAACTATTATATATGGGATGGATAAACAAGGTCCTAGGCTAAAGCTCAGGGAACCATACAACATTGTAAATCAAGTATACTCAATTTTTTTTTTTAATCATAGGATTGGCAGGGACTGTGGTTAAGAGATCTACCCCATAGAAGGAAAGTGGAATTCTGGGACACACATGTGTACTGGAATGATCAGACCATTTCTCACAAAACATCACAACCTCCTCCTTATGGTTAGTTGCATTTTATTTCCCTGTTTTGTTGTCAGTTAGGACTCCTTGAAATAATCTTTCTCTCTATCCTAATAATTATATCAGTTACCAATTCTTTATTGTGTTGTATATGTTTTATTAGTACATGCTTTCACTTAATTGTCATACAATCTCAAGATGCAAGTATTAAACACATTTTAACAACCAAAATCATTTCACCAAACATCTTCCTCTTATGAATTTGAGTGAGAAGGGAAACTGCTCTAAAAAGTGCCAGAACTTGCACTGTAGCTTGTAATCACATATTTTAAAAGATGAGGTCGAATTTACTAAACTAAACCTAGATAGCATATTCAAAAGCAGAGACATTACTTTGCCAACAAAGGTCCATCTAATCAAGGCTATGGTTTTTCCAGTGGTCATGTATGGATGTGACAGTTGGACTGTGAAGAAGGCTGAGTGCCAAAGAATTGATGCTTTTGAACTGTGGTGTTGGAGAAGACTCTTGAGAGTCCCTTGGACTGCAAAGAAATCCAACCAGTCCATCCTAAAGGAGATCAGTCCTGGGTGTTCATTGGAAGGAATGATGCTAAAGCTGAAACTCCAGTACTTTGGCCACCTCATGCAAAGAGCTGACTCATTGGAAAAGACTCTGATGCTGGGAGGGACTAGGGGCAGGAGGAGAAGGGGACAACAGAGGATGAGATGGCTGGATGGCATCACTGACTCGATGGATATGAGTTTGAGTGAACTCTGGGAGTTGGTGTTGGACAGGGAGGCCTGGCATGCTGTGATTCATGGGGTCGCAAAGAGTCGGACATGACTGAGCGACTGAACTGAACTGAACTGAACTGACAGACTGTTATTTTAGGAATCAGTTAACTAAAATGGACCAGAATGGGCAAATTTAATTCAGATGACCATTATACCTGCTACTGTGGACAAGAATCCCTTAGAAGAAATGGAGTCACCCTCATAGTCAAAGAAATCGTCTAAATTGCAGTATTTGGGTGCAATCTCAAGAATGACAGAATCATTTCTATTCATTTCCAAGGCAAACCATTCAATATCACAGTAATCAAAGTCTATACCCCAACCAGTAATGCTGAAGAATCTGAAGTTGAATGGCTCCATGATCACCTACCAGACCTTTTAGAACTAACACCAAAAAAAAAAAAAAAAAAAAAAGGTATCCTTTCATCATAGGGGACTGGAATGCAAAAGTAGGAAGTTAAGAGATAGCTGGAGGATCAGACAAGTTTGGCCTTGAAGTACAAAATGACGCAGGGCAAAGACTAACAGAGTTTTGCCAAGAGAATGCACTAGTCATAGTAAACCTCCTCTTGCAATAACACAAGAGATGACTCTACACATGGACATCACCAGATGGTCAACACCGAAATCAGATTGATTATATTCTTTACAGCTGAAGAGGGAGACGCTTTTTTTTCTTTTTTTTTAATTTTATTTTATTTTTTAACTTTACAATATTGTATTGGTTTTGCCATATATCAACATGAACATACAGTCATCAAAAACAAGACCAGGAGCTGACTGTGGCTCAGATCATGAACTCCTTATTGCAAAATTCAGACTTATATTGAACAAAGTAGGGAAAAACCACTCAACCATTCAGGTATGACCTAAATCAAATCCCTTATGATTATACAGTGGAAGTGAGAAATAGATTTAAGGGACTAGATCTGATATTCAGAGTGCCTGATGAACTATGGATGGAGGTTCATGACATTGTACAAGAGGCAGTGATCAAAACCATCTGCAGCAAAAAGGAATTCAAAAAGGTAAAATGGTTATCTGAGGGGAACTTACAAATAGCTGAGAAAAGAAAAGAAGCTAAAGGCGAAGGAAAAAAGGAAAGATATATCCATCTGAATGCAGAGTTCCAAAGAATAGCAAGGAGAGATAAGAAACCTTTCCTAAGTGATCAATGCAAAGAAATAGAGGAAAACAATAGAATGGGAAAGACTACAGGTCTCTTTAAGAAAATTAGAGATACCAAGGGAACATTTTATGCAAAAATGAGCACAATAAAGGACAGAAACAGTATGGACCTAACAGAAGCAGAAGATATTAAGAAGAGGTGGCAAGAATACACAGAAGAAATATACAAAAAGATCTTAATAACCCAGATAGCCAGGATGGTGTCATCACTCATCTGGAGCCAGACATCCTGGAGTATGAGGTCAGGTAAAGCATCGCTACTACCAAAGCTAGAGGAGGTGATGGAATTCCAGTGGAGCTATTTCAAATCCTAAAAGATGATGCTGTGAAGGTGCTGCACTCAATATATCAGCAAATTTGGAAAATTCAGCAGTGGCCACAGGACTGGAAAAGGTCAGTTTTCATTCCAATCCCAAAGAAAGGCAATGCCAAAGAATTCGCAAACTACCACAGAATTGCACTCATCTCACACGTTAGCAACACAATGCTCAAAAGTCTCCAGGCTAGGCTTCAACAGTACATAAACCAAGAACTTCCAGATGTACAAACTGTATTTAGAAAAGGCAGAGGAACCAGAGATCAAATTGCCAACATACGTTTGATCATAGGAAAAGCAAAAGAATTCCAGAAAAATATATATTTCTGCATCATTGAGTATACTAAATCTTTTGACTGTGTGGATCACAACAAACTGTGGGAAATTCTGAAAGAGATGGAAATATCAGAACACCTTACCTGCCTCCTGAGAAATATGTATGCAAGTCAAGAGGCTACAGTTAGAACTGGACATGGAACAAAGGACTAGTTCCAAATTGGGAGAGGAGTACATCAAGGTTGTATATTGGTCCCCTCCTTGTTTAACATCTATGCAGAATACATCATGCAAAATTCTGGGCTGGATGAAGCTCAAGCTGGAATCAAGACTGTAGGGAGAAATATCAATAACCTGATATACAATGTCACCACCCTTGTGGTAGAAAGTGAAGAACTAAAGAGCCTCTCGATGAAAGTGAAAGAGGAGAGTGAAAAAGCTGGCTTAAAACTCAACATCAAAAATGAAGATCATGGCATCCGGTCCCATCACTTCACAGCAAATAGATGGGGAAACAATGGGAACAGTGACAGACTTTATTTTCTTGGGCTCCCAAATCACTGCAGATGGTGACTTCAGCCATGAAATTAAAAGACGCTTGCTCCTTGGAAGAAAAGCTATGACCAACCTAGACAGAATATTAAAAAGCAGAGACATTACTTAGCAGACAAAGATCCATCTAGTCAAAGCTATGGTTTTTCCAGTAGTCATGTATGGATGTGAGAGTTGGACCATTAAGAAACCTGTGGCGGATTCATTTTGATATTTGGCAAAACTAATACAATTATGTAAAGTTTAAAAATAAAATAAAATTAAAAAAAAAAAAGAAAGCTGGGCACCAAAGAATTGATGATTTTTAACTGTGATGTTGGAGAAGACTTTTGAGAGTTCCTTGGGCTGCAAGGAGATCAAATCCTAAAGGAAGTCAGTCCTGAATAATCTTTAGAAGAACTGATGCTGAAGCTCCAGTACTTAAGCCACCTTATGCAAAAAAGCTGACTCATTGGAAAAGACCCTCTGCTGGGAAAGATTGAAAGCAAGAGGAGAAGGGAACAACAGAGGATGAGATGGTTGGATGGCATCACCAGTTTGATGGGCATGAGTTTGAGCAAGCTCCAGGAATTGGTAATGGACAGGGCAGCGTGGTGTGTTACAGTCCATGAGGTCTCAAAAAGTTGGACACGATTAAGCAACTGAACTGACTGACACAGTGTTATGGGCTGAATTGTGTAGCCCTCTATTTCTTATGTTGAAAGCCCTGCCCCCAAATCCTTAGAATGTGAGTATTTGTAAATAGGTTCTTTAAGGATGGAATTGAGTCAAAAAATGAAGTCTTTGTGTAGGTTCTAATCCAATATCCCCGACCCAGGAATCAAATGCAGAAATACTGAACCCATGCATCTCAACTAAGACCTGACATAGCCATGCATAAATAAGTAAACATTTTACAGCTTCACAGGTGGTACACTGGTAAATAATCTACCTGCCAATGCAGGAGATTCAGTCTCTGTGTCAGGAAGATCCCCTGGAGAAGGAAATGGCAACTGACTCCAGTATTCTTGCCTGGAAAATTCCATGGACATAGTGACCTGAGAAAGAGTTGGACATGACTGAGCACACATGCACACAATCCAACATGACTGGTATTCTTTTAAGAGTAGGAGATTGATGACCCACCTCCCAGAATATTGGAAATAAAAGCAAAAATAAACAAATGGGATCTAATTAAAATTAAAAGCTTCTGCACAACAAAAGAAACTATAAACAAGGTGAAAACGCAGACTTCAGAATGGGAAACGATAATAGCAAATGAAGCAACTGACAAACAACTAATCTCAAAAATATACAAGCAACTCCTGCAGCTCAATTCCAGAAAAATAAACGACCCAATCAAAAAATGGGCCAAAGAACTAAATAGACATTTCTCCAAAGAAGACATACAGATGGCTAACAAACACATGAAAAGAGGCTCAACATCACTCGTTATCAGAGAAATGCAAATCAAAACCACAATGAGGTACCATTTCACGCCAGTCAGAATGGCTGCGATCCAAAAGTCTACAAGCAATAAATGCTGGAAAAGGTGTGGAGAAAAGGGAACCCCCTTACACTGTTGGTGGGAATGCAAACTAGTACAGCCACTATGGAGAACAGTGTGGAGATTCCTGTAGATGTATGGCAAAACCAATACAATATTGTAAAGTAAAAAAATAATAACAATAAAATTTTTAAAAAAAGAAAAAAAAAACTGGAAATAGAACAGCCATACGACCCAGCAATCCCACTGCTGGGCATACACACCGAGGAAACCAGAATTGGAAGAGAAATGTGTACCCCAGTGTTCATAGCTGCAGTGTTTATAATAGCCAGGACATGGAAGCAACCTAGATGCCCATCAGCAGATGAATGGATAAGAAAGCTGTGGTACATATACACAATGGAGTATTACTCAGCAGTTAAAAAAAAAACATTTGAATCCATTCTAATGAGGTGGATGAAACTGGAGCCTATTATACAGAGTGAAGTAAGCCAGAAATATAAACACCAATACAGTATACTAATGCATATATATGGAATTTAGAAAGATGATAATGACGACCCTGTATGCGAGACAGCAAATGAGACACAGATATATAGAGCATTCTTTTGGACTCTGTGGGAGAGGGAGGGGGGGATGATTTGGGAGAATGGCATTAAAACATGTATAATATCATATAAGAAACAAATCACCAGTCCAGGTTCAATGCAGGATACAGGAAGCTTGGGGCTGGTGCACTGGGATGACCCAGAGGGATGGTATGGGGAGGGAGGTGGAAGGGGGGTTCAGGATGGGGGAACACGTGTACACCCATGGCAGATGCATGTTGATGTATGGCAAAACCAATACAATATTGTAAAGTAAAAAAAAATAATAATAATAATAAACAAATTTTTTTAAATTAAAAAGGGTAGGAGATTGAGACACAAAGACACACCAAAAGAAGGCTGTGTAAAGAGGAGAACCATCCAGCAGTCAAGGAGAAAGGCCTTAGAAGGATAAAGGCCAACACCTTAATCCTTTATTCAACAAATGCTTTTTGAGGCTCTGACACGCACCTGGCTGAGTTTTGAGACTACGTAGGTGAACACGATTACAGGGTCTCCGTGCTACCATCCTTGTAATTTTCACATGATGCCATGCATGCTGATAGCAGTGAAGCCCCGGGACTCTGATTCCAATGACCAGGCCCAGGACACTGCCTTTCTTTTCCTGTTTTTTGTGGAGCTTCTTCCCCTAATCCTTTGTTTGAATTATTCACAATCATAAGCAGCAACCCTGAAAGCTTTCTGATTTTTAAATAAACATATGCACAGATGTTCACCCCATTAATAAAAAAGGATATGCAAATGGGAAAAATGGTGAGATGCCATCTTTTAATCCTTCAGATTTGCATAATTTTGTCATAGACAGTGCAGGTTATCTCTAAACTATCTACAGAAATATTTTCAGAATATATCCATATTATAGTAGTGATCCTTGAAATAATATAAATGATTCATAACTGTGAGGAATTTTACTTTGCAAACTATACATTAAACCCCAAAAAATGAGTATTTTTATTGCCCTACTTCTCAGGTTTTTTTTGTTTTTGTTTTTTATTGACGGATGATTGCTTTACAGAATTTTTTTGTTTTCTGTCAAAACTCAACATGAATCAGACATAGGTATACATATACCAGGTTGTTTATTTACTAGTGTGCTTCAAGAATCTCAAAGCAGTGGTTATCAGTGTTAACTACACATTACAATCACCCAGGGATTTTTAGGAATTCTGATGCCAGGGTCTGACACCCAGAGATTCTGATTTACTTGGATAATATGTGACACAGGCATCAGGATTCTTAAAGGCTCCCTAGGTGACTTTAATATGCAGGCAAAGTTGAGAATCTGTACAAAAGAGAAAAAGAGAGTGTTTTGCTGTTGCTGAGGCTGTCTGAACAATCACTTTGCAGCATCTTGGAGAATACTGTTATGTTTCATGACATAAATTAGAAAAAGTTCTTCTCCAGTTTGGAAAGGAGAATCTTTCAGTTCAATCATTATGACACTCTTTCTAGTGGTCCCCAGTGGATGCCATTCCATTTCTATTACATGTAGATCTATCAGATGCATTCAATATTGTTGATAATGTGATTGTGATAGTTTGATTATGATTCATGCTACACCTGCATGTCCAAAGCAGTGTAACATTCAAAAGTCCAGGACTTACTGCTTAAGGGACTAACATGCTTGTGTGTAAATCCATTACACTGCCACAAAAGACAGAGACTGGACTATTAACAGGTACCCATCAATCAGTGCAGCTCAGAAATCCAATAAGGTCACAGAAAAAGTAACCAGTGGTCATTCCATTATATATACACCTTTCCATTAAACCATTGTAATTAAAGATCCTCACTTCTCCTACCCTCTTACCCAATGTTCCAACATTTTTAATAACCAAGAAGACCATTAAAGAATGAGGACTTATAAATTCTTCTTAAGAAGTTCTTCATGCTCAAGTTCATTCCCTTAAGTCTTGTAAGGACTTAATTCCCAGTCTACTCTGAGCACAGAAATGAAGGTGCCACCTCCCTGAATTTTTAATAGAGATAGCTTCTCCAGCCACATCTACTATCTACAAGCCTTCTCCTCCTCTGATCTCTCCCATCTCTGTGAATGATGCCAACAGCTGTTTAGTTGCTCTGGCTGAAATCATCCTTGATTTCCCTCTCTCAGACATCATTCCAACATCCAATTTATCCCGAGTACTATAATCTCAAACATAACTGAAATGAGCCATGTTTTCTTCTTCTGCACCACTAAAGCTTTAACCACCATCTCTCATCTGGACTGCTGCTCTAGACTTTCTCTCTGCCCCTCCTTTACCCTAGCCTATAATCTATATAACAGTAACTTTTACTTTTATTCTTCCATTTAATATGTATTTATCTTGAATGTGCTATGTGATAGCAGTAAGTACTCTCTTTGGTCAAAGCTTACATTCTAGTAGGGAGCTAGATCATACACTAGATAAAGAAGTAGCTTACTTTATATTAGTGATTAATGCAAGAAATATAATGCAGAGAAAGAGGGATATGAAAAGTTGGAAAAGGTGGAGAGAGATAAGAGTAACAATTTAGATAGGAAAAAGTCCCTTTTACCAAGATGACTGACATAATCCTTTTTAGGAGTAATTCATATCATACCACTCTTCTGCTTAAAAATCTTCTATTGGTTTCACTGAAAATTGAATAAAAACCAAACACGCCAACCACCATCCACAAAGGTCCTCCTACTACTATAATGTCCTCGCACCCTCTCCTCTCATTCCCTGGTCCCCAAACAAACTCAGGTGTTGTCGGTGTTCAAAGATTACCTTTCTCCTGCTTCTATGCCACCGTGAGATTTTAGAGTGTGCTTGTTTGCTAAGTGGCTTCAATCGTGTCTGACTGTGACCCTATGAACTATAGTCTGCCAGTCTCCTCTGTTCATGGGATTCTCTAGGCAAGAATACTGGAGAGGGCTGCCATGCCCTCCTCCAGGGGATCTTCCTGATGCAGCGACCAAACTCGTGTCTCATGTCTTCTGCATTGACAAGTGGGTTCATTACCACTAGCACCACCTGGGAAGCCCCTTTGAGGTTTCAGTACAAATATTCAGCTCTTCATGTTAGATCACTTCCCCCTCTACTATGAACTACTCTATTTCCACCATCAACTATTATGTTTAAGTACCCTTTTATGATATTTTATCATCTTCTGAAATTATTTTATTTGGTTGTTTGTTTACATGTTTATTATCCATAAGTCCCCATAGTACTGAAACCAAATCTAAGCTCTGTGAAATTAGTGGCCTCCAAAGGTTAGCTTCCCTAGGAAACAGACAATGAAGCTCTGAGATTTTCTTGCAGAGGGTTTACTGGGAAGTGCCCTTTGGAGCATCTAGAGTGATCAAAAAAAGCAAAATTTGGCAGAGGGAGAGCTTGAAGTACAGAGTAATTGATACCATGCAGCTGGGTTTACCTTCAGATATGTCTCAAGTCAAGGGAAGGGGAGAAGAACTTCCTATTTGCATGATCAGTGATTGGATGAAGGCTGCTTCCAGAAGACATAACCTTGGGTGAAGGCAAAGGCAGTTCTCATAAAGGAACACACCTGTGAAGACTCAGCAGCTGACAGTCCCAGAAGCAAGGGGAGCAAGCTCCCACATCCAAGGGAAATCTAGACAGTACACTCCAGCATCCACTGGAGTCGACTGTCATGGTACTCAAACTCCTTATTTCAAATGCTATGCCTCCTCTACCTGAAAGCAAGGATTCCCAGTATTCTAAATGGTCTCTTTCAGTAGAAACTTCAAAAAAAAGTTAGTAGAACATACTACAGTCTCTTCTGTCACAGTGATCTTAGGGTTACAACTGATGTTCATCATTTGCCTTTTTATTACCTATTTCTAGGTTCGGTTCAACTTTGGCCGGTACTGCTGCTAAGCAACATGGTAGTGTGTTCCAAGCCTCCTTCCTGAGGGATCTGGGCCCTTATCCAGTGTGCCCTAAGAAGATTCTAGTTGTTGCATTTTTCCATTTGCCACCAAAACTGGTTAGGGGATTGCCAACTTTGTTGCCAGTGAAATACTCCATGTCAAACACATCATTCAGTCACTTTATCCTGAAACAGAAGCCTTATTCCATCCTATCAATGTCTACTACTCCCAACTTGACGGTGACTCCTTGCCTTGACTGCTAGCTTACTGACCCAATGAAACTGAAGCAACCGGGTGTCTGTACTAGCTTATGGTTTAAAATGAGTCTTCTGTGTTCTTGTGGTAGAATTTTTCTTCCTCTGAGCTCCAGAATCCCTATGTCATCAGTGCTCAGGGTTGCAGGGTTAGGAAGTACAGAGTCCCAAACTTGGTTACTGAGAGTAACAGCAAGTGGGAGCCCATCTCACCCCTTGAGTCTCAGACCCACATATTCTCCACATGAGAGACACAGCATGGTTTAGAGTGAGTTCTCCCTCTGGGAGGGTGAAGACCCATTGTTGCAGGTTATCATCACCACGCTGGAATCTTAGCCACACTTTCAAAAGCCATCACTCTATCAGGCCAGCAGCTTTTGCCTGGTGCACCTTGCTATGGAGCCAGAGGACCCCATGGCCATTTGCCCGTGGCCAACCTCCTTGATACACAGTGGGTCCTGTGGTCTCATGCAACTTTAAGTGGTTTCCCACATTGTTAGACCAAACACTGTAATCTCAGTGCAATCTGCACTTTGCAGGCTGGATAGGCAGGCAGATACCTGATATACCTGCCAATTTTAGCCAAGATGAATTGCTGTATGTCGACGGTAAAGGGGGTTCAATGTCATCAACTTTCCACCAGGCTAGTCAGAGTCCTTAAAGGAAGAGGCTCACCTCAGGAGCCCAGAGATAGACAGTGCTTTGGTCTAGCATCAGTAACTGCAGTGTCAGCTTCAGTGTGAGAGTCCACAGGCGGAGGAGCCTCTGTGCTTGTACCAGGGCACTTTCTTCATGTTCCTGTTGTGCTAACACCAGGGTGACAGAGGTTGTGTAGTGACAGCAGACTGAGTCTTTCTCTCTTTTTAGAGATTAAGTGTCTTTGACATGTTAATATGTGATATTAACATTAATATGTGATCTTCATATTCTGTACCCTCTTGTCTTATTTATGCCTAATACTAGATAAAATGCTCCTGCTTTATGACTGCTTCTAGACACACACCACCCTGCAGAACCCAACTCATAATGTGTAGCTATGGACCCAGGGTCACTGGTTCCATGTCAGGCACTCTGTCTCTGTCATGATGCAACAGCATACTAGGAGCAGATTTTTGAACGGTTTGAAATTTTATGCTGGAGTGACATGGCCCTGCTCTACAACTCTAGAGGTCTATGTAATGATCCTACTGTTGGGGACTTGCCATAAACTCCATATGGAATCTCTCCCACCACAGTTAGCTTGAATAGCCTGGGGTCTGCTGAGTCCTGTGGTCCAAGTGACAGCAATCTTTTGACTACAGCCAATATCTCCTGGACCTCTTTCCTCCTCTGGGCTCACTAAAAGCTGTAAGCCTTCCATGTCACTCAGTAAACCAATCTGAGCACTAGTCCTAAAGGAGAAGTATGCTGCCTCCAGAATTTGAGAACCCAAGGAAACCTACTGCAGGTTATTTAATTGTCTTAGATCTGGAAAGTGCGAAATTCGACAATATGTTCTTCAGTTTGTAGGGGGATTTCTCTGCATGACACAAACCAATAGCACTGACTACATGGACTTCTGACCCTGAAGACTATCTCCAACCCTCTGCAGCTCATAATTTTATCAAAACCTTCAGAATACGTGCTGGTTCTGGTTCATCTGTCCTCATTGACATGAAGTCATCGATATAATAAATTCGCATGCTATTCAGTGGGATGTCCAGATCCAGATGGTTTAAGTGCCCTTGAATTATATCATGACAGAGGATAGTAGAAGCAATAAAGGCAGGACTGTGGGTGTAAGTGTGTGTTCTTTCCCATTCCTTGTGAATGTGACTGCTCCTGAGCTTCCCTCCTGATAAAGAGATGGGGATAAAATGCACTCATTAAGGCTGGATTTCCAGTATTGACACTACTGAAATTTTGGACCAGATATTCCATATTTGTTGTGGATGTCTGTCTTGTACATTAAATGATGTTAACAGTATCGCTAGTTTCTACCTACCATAGCTCCACCCCAGTCATGACAATAAAAATGGCACCCACTCCAATTGAGAACCACTGTGCTAATATAACTGCCGTATTTAAAACTGAAGCTGTAGACAGTAAGCTATTATATATAGAATGGGTAAATAACAAGGTCCTACTGTATAGCACAGAGAACTCTATAAAACATCCTGTGATAAACCATAACGAAAAAGAACATACAAAAGAATGTATACACATATGTATAACTGAGTCACTTTGCTCTACAGTAGAAATTAACACAATATTATAAATCAAATATACTTAAAATATAAATATGAATTCAAAAATAATAAAAATGTAAATACATAAAAGATACGTAAATAAAGCTGAAGCTGTGTTAACCTGTTCTAGCAAAGACATTTTAACTGGCACAGCAGCTACAAATGGGTCTATTGTTTATTTGGGTAGGTTTGTGGTAGCCGACCTTTACGCTCTAAGATCTATGGGATATACCTAGGGGCCAAATGATGAATTAAATGAAGATAGTCATTTAATTATATGTTGCCAATGAAGATATGATGGCAAATCCCTGTCATTTCTTAATGATTCAATGCTGTGTTTGATACACTGTCTTAATTTGGGGATAGGGTCTGGTGGTGGTGTGATCAGAAGTTTCTATGTTTGGCTTCTATGGTAGTTATTACTTCACAGGTCAAGAAACCAATGTTTATTTCTGGCAAATGCAATATCCCTGCTAATTATATTGGGAAACCAAGAGAATGATTATTGGATGAGGGAGTGGACACATAGTCCATGGTGAGTGGAGCCTGAGCCAATATTCCATTGAGTATATGTTGCCAACGTACTTCCTACTTTAACAGGAGAAATAGGATGACAAAATTTGGATAAGTCTCTGAAGATAAGTATTAAATCAAATTCAGTATTTAATAATGCTCCAAATAGCTAATAGTATCTTTTCATTAAAGTGTGATAACTTGAGCACAGGGCTGCAGGTCTTTGGGAGAAAAGGAAAGAAGGAATAATTATGATATGCCATGGCCATGAATTTTCAGGGTTTTTCCTTCTGTAAACCCAGCATCTCCTTCAGGTATGGCTTCTACATCTGAAAACTGGGTCAAATTCAGAAACAGGTCGTGGGATTGTAATGTTTGATTGGGCAGTTGACTTAGCCCCTTAAGCTTGCATCCTTTCTTCCTTCGGTTTATGCAGATTAAACAATGTCCTTGTTAGGTTCCCATCTATCTAATGCCAACTTAAAAAACAAACAAAAAAAAAGCATAACATGTGAGTTAAGTTTTATTTGGGACAAAATGAGGACTGTGGTCCAGGAAACAGCATCTCAGACTTCCCTGAGAAGCTGCTCCAAAGAGCAGCTTGGGGGAAGGTCCGTATATATATGATTTTGGTGAGCGGGGAGGAGATAGAATCAAGAACAGGTTTGTTTGCTTGTTTTTGCAAGGTTTCTGCTAGTCACAAGTAGCAGTTGTCAGAATTTTAGTGCTTTTGTCAGTAAGAGGGGATGCAAGAACTGGGCTTGTAAAATTATCTCCTGAAAATGTCTATCTGAAGACCTGCTCTGCCAGCTTTTCCCCAAGCACTGAATGCCTCATTTCTGTTCTGTGTCCTGAACTCCTTTCAAGAGGTCTTGAAAACCAGCAACTGCAGTAGTACATGCTTTAATCCTTGTAGAGGAAGATGGCAAGTGCCAATTTTAGATTGACATTTGCTTCTGAGATTACTGTATTTTATTAAACGCCCCCACAGCTTTATGTAAACCGGCTCTTTCTTGGATGGCACTCTGTGCTCACTGTTTATTATGATAATTGTGCACTTGTGTTCACCTTGCTTCTGAACGATAAGAACCACCACCTGGGCTCTAGTGTTCAGGGCCTACCCTCCTTTTGCTAGCCAGGGTAGCATTTCTCTCCATCCTACAGTCAGACCTGCCCTACAGACAGCAGGCTCCCTTGAGTTCCCTGTGATGCCCATGCCCCTCTGCGATGCATCCTATCACTTAGGTGAGCAAGTCGTCTGAGCCTTCCTGTATTATATAGTCAGCTTGCAGGGGTTTAGCACTGGAGAATGTCCACTTCAACCAGCCTTTTGATTTCCATTCTTGTTGTGGCAATTCTGGTATTTCTAATTCTATTAGCATAGATCTTTGCTTTCTCCAGTCTTTGAGGATTTCCATCCCAGAAATATGCTAGCACCAACTCCCAAGGTCTGTCCTAGAGTGGTAAATCCTGTGTCATAGGCAATTGCCTCCATATCAGTAACATCTCCCTCATCCAACCTTCTGTGCTGCTTCTTCAAATTTAGGATGTTCAGAATCAGGGCACCTGTATATGCTATGGTTCCTTCCAGGATATGTTGGCTGAACCCTGCAGTCCCTTCAGGATATTAATTTTCTCTTCCCTCTATTATCAGACTTAGCACTTTGCCACATAGGTATGTATACATTGTGGCTTAACAATGGCTCTGGTAATTAGCAGGGGAAGTAGGGGAAATCCTGAGACAGCATAGAGGCCCCACAAGGCAGGGATTTGGGGATTGTCTTCAATAAATGGGGGAGGGGTGACCACCTCAGCAAAGATTTTAGGAAGATCTCAGTAAATTCAGGGATTCAATATTTTCATGTGCTTCTAGCCAAATGTTCCTTTCCAAGGCACAGAGACCTACCTCGTTTCAATCAGGATCTTGACTTTGATGTAATAGATTTGTTGAAGTTGATGGCTCAACATTTTTTTGGTTGTTATTATGCTTATGATTGGAGAAGGCAATGGCACCCCACTCCAGTACTCTTGCCTGGAAAATCCCATGGACGGAGAAGCCTGGTAGGCTGCAGTCCACGAGGTCACTAAGAGTCGGACACGACTGAGCGACTTCACTTCCACTTTTCACTTTCATGCATTGGAGAAGGAAATGGCAACCCACTCCAGTGTTCTTGCCTGGAGAATCCCAGGGACGGGGGAGCCTGGTGGGCTGCCGTCTATGGGGTCGCACATAGTCGGACACGACTGAAGTTACTTAGCCGTATGCTTATGATTATGTTTTGGACCTGATGCCTCTCAGCTTTTTTTTTCTGCTTTCAGACTGCAATGGATGAAAATTTCTGTATAGGCTTCCCAAAAGATCCTTCAGGTTTTATACTTTGCATTAAATTGATAGTTAATCATACTTACCCTTTCATTGTCTTTCTCCAATACTTTTATTGGCCCTGGGCCAGAGATATTTAATGTTATAGTCTTTATAATGGCTATTTCTCCTGTACGTCGCAAACACTTGAGAGATTGCATGTGCCATATGGTGGGTGCCCTGCACTGGTCCCTTTTCCCAGTTCTCCACTGGAGAAATTCTGAACTGCCTGTGTGGCGATATCCATCCTCATCACAAGTGGTGAGGTCTTCCTTGCTGCTCAGACTGCCAATTACCAATTACAAAATCTGATCCCTAAGATTCCAGCTGACATTTCTCAAGTCCCTAGGCGCTGAGATTTGAGATCCTCACTCAGGAAGAGCTTCTTGTGAGTGCTCTGTGGAATAATAGTTGGAGGGAGTGAGGGAAGCAGAATTAGGCAGGAAAAGAATTCTGGGGGCAGTGTGGTTGCAGCACCTCAAAGTTGATTCCAATGAAGCTCCGAGATGGAATGACTGTTCACAAATGTCCCAGATCACGGCAAGGGAGTTTGACCTTTGCACCATTTTGCATGCTGTTTTTACTAGTCATTGAATGCAGGAAGATGGTGGGGAGTAGATGCAAGTTTACATAAAGCTTTTACTGCTGATGGAAATTTTTGGAAAAGGACAGAGCTGTGAACTGTCTGCAGCTGACATTTCCAGCAGCTCAGGAAATGAGTTCTTCTGTCTTGAAAAGCATCTGTACAGTCAACACAGCACTCAAAAAGTGAATTTCTCATGTTCATTAATGAATTTGTTACAAGAATAAAGATCACTATGGTAGAAACTAATCAAATTGCCAACATCCTTCCGATCGTAGAAAAAGCAAGGGAATTCCAGAAAAAATCTGCTTCTGCTTCATTGACTACACTAAAAACTTTGTGTGTATCACAACAAACTGTGAAAAATTCTTCAAGAAATGGGAATACCAGACCATTTTACCTGCCTCTGAGAAAGCTGTGTGCAGGTCAAGAAGCAACAGCTAGAACCAGACATGAAACAATGAACTGGTTCAAAATTGGGAAAGCAGTTCTTCAAGACTCTATATTGTCACCCTGCTTATTTAATTTATATGCAGAATACATCATGTGAAGTGCTTGGCTGGATGAAGCTCAAGCTGTAATCAAGATTGCCTGGAGAAATATCGATAACCTCAAATATGCAGATGACACCACCCTTATGGCAGAAAGTGAAGAAGAACTAAATATCCTCCTGAAGAAAGTGAAAGAGGAGAGTGGAAAATCTGGCTTAAAACTCAACATTCAAAAAAATGAAGATCATGACATCTGATCCCATCACTTCATGGCAAATAGATGGAGAAACAATGAAAACAGTGTGAGACTTTATTTTCTTGGGCTCCAAAATCACTGCAGATGGTGACTACAGCCATGAAATTAAAAGAAACTTATTCCTTGGAGGAAAAGCTATGACCAACCTAGACACTGTATTAAAAAGCAGAGACATCACTGTACTGACAAAAGTCTGTATAATCAAGCCTATGGTTTTTCCAGTAGTCATCTATGGATGTGAGATGGACCATAAAGAAGGCTGAGCACCAAAGAATTGATGCTTTCCAGTTGTGGTACTGGAGAAGACTCTTGAGAGACCCTTGGACTGCAAGATCAAACCAGTCAATCCTAAAGGAAATCAACCTTGATTATTGATTGGAAGGGCTGATGCTGAAGCTGAAGCTCCAATACTTTGATCACCTGATGCAAAGAGCCCATCATTGGAAAACACTCTGATGATGGGAAAGACTGAGGGCAGGAGAAGAAGTAGAGTGACAGAGGATAAGGTGGTTGGATGGTATCACTGACTTAATGGACATGAGATTGAGCAAGCTCCAGGAGATAGTGAAGGACAGCCAAGCCTGGTGTGCTGCAGTCCATGGGGTCTCAAAGAATCAGACAGGACTGAGTGACTGAACAACAACAAAAATAAACACCAAAATGGAACTTCCTAGAAATGTCCCCTCTCTACTAGTGTATTCAGCCCAAAATATTCATATTCCTGGAAAAATGAAAATTAATGCCATCATCAAAGTCTTGAAAATGCAAACATAGTGATATCCACCTCGTTCTCATTTAACTCCCTTGTTTTGCCCATGCAGAAGGTGGGCAGGTTTTGGAGAGTGATGGTGGAGTTTCATAAAATTTGTCAATTGCTGACTCCAGTTGCATTTGGTATCCCAGATGTAAGACTTCCCTGGTGTCTGCAGTGGTAAAGAATCCATCTACAATGCAGGAAATACGGTTCAATCCCTGGGTCAGAAAGATCACCTGGAGAAGGAAATAGCAATCCACTTCAGTTAGTGTTCTTTCCTGGGAAATCCTGTGGACAAAGGATCCTGGTGGGCTATAGTCAATGGGCTCGTGGAATAGTCAGACAGGACTTAACGACTAAAGAGCAACAATATCCCAGATGTAGCATATGTTCCAGAGCAAATCAACACAGACTCTGGAATCTATCATGCAAATATGACCTAGAAAAAAAATGTTTATCCCTCTGCACATACATTCAAGAAAGACCAGAAGCAGTTTACTTTGCTCTTCACAATCTGACACTCGGAGTGAATGCATTCACATGCTATACTTTAACATAAAAGAGACCTTGACCACCTTGATTTCACCCAATATTTCACTGGATCTCTCCATAATCAAAATATGCCACTTGGATCCCATGAGCTGATGTAACAAATATTTTCAACACCTTCATATAATGTATTTGAAGTGTTAGAGATAAACCACATAAAAATTTAGCCAGGAGCCACCTCAATGCTGTGGTCTAAATCATGTTACGATATCCCTTCTAAAGTAAAAGGCAAGCTGTACCATCTTGCACTACTAACCACAGGAAGGAAGAATGATGTTTCATGTACTTTTTTGAACTGGGGAGGCAGCATATTCCATGTTCAAATATGCCAGCTTGACACGTCTATCAAGTAACTCATAAGTCTTCCAATCTGAAGTGAAAAGCAGAGCAGGAGAAATTTTGCAGTAAGTCTAAAGGGTAGTGAATGCACCTGGACCAAAAGACACAGCAAATTCCAAGATATTCAGAATGCATGGTTTATAAGAGTGCAGTTTGGACCCTCTCACAAACAACTATAAAAGAATCAGATGTCTGGGACAAGTGATCAAATCTTGGCTCACTTCTCCAGGTAACCATTCTTTTTGAGAAACAGCTTCTACCCTGCTGTTTGGTCCTCATAGAAATGGAGCACTTAATCAGGTGACGTCAACGGACTAGAATGTTATCTGATCCACCAAGCCCACTGACAGCCATTCACAGCTACAGTATATCAACAAAGGCCTTAGTATGACATATGCAAGGTGTTAGAGATAAACCACAAACAAATGTAGGCATGAACCAACTCAATGAGCATGTTGAGATAGTCCTGAAAGGAAGGCCAGCTGTGACATCCCACACAGACTTGAGCAGGTCCAGAAGTCCCACGCAGGTTCCATGAGCCCAAGCCTCTGGCTTTTTGGCACCAATACCTGCTTCACTGAATCCCTCCCTCAACTGACACTTGTGTCCCTTTGGGTGAATTCATTATGAATTTAATAGAGGAGGTAAAATAATAGGCCTAGTTTCCAAATGGTGGCACTAAAGAAGAATGGATATCTGTATCATTAAAACCCCACTTACAGAGAACACTGACAGGGACTCTTTTGGGGGTGGGTGGGAGCGGATCTTTGAGTGCCTCTATTTGGTTTCCCACCTGTCTGGAAATAAATGGTCATAAGTACACACCTGCAGGGATTTATAGGCAGCAACTCATGAGCTGGCTGGATGGTAAGGAATTAGGGCAACTATTACAGAGAAAGCTTTCCAGGATAAGACAGACAAATAACGTGCTTTGTGCTGTCCATGACTCTTTCCTCAGACATGCAGTCCTTTTCCAGTGGCCTATGTATAAAGTGACCCTCACTAAGCCTGACCTGGCTCCCACCGGGGCAGAATACCCTACCCATCAACAGCAGGAGTGAACACTGAGACCCTAACATGGCCCAGAGCCCCGGGTACCAGACAGTCCCTTGATGGCAGATTGGTTGTACTGGACCTCTCCCATTACGGAGGGGGACATGGTCTTCACCACAGTACATATCTGTTCTGGATCTTCTTCTGCCTTCCTTGTCCATCACACATATGCCAGCATGACAACCTATAGAGTAATAGGATATCTTACTCACCATCAATCTATTCCAGACAAAATTGTGTCTGATCAAGAAACCAACACCGCTGCTTGGTGGTCCTTCTTCAAAGGTTTGAGTCTCCGACTCACAGGGTGACTCTTTAAGCTCAGCGATGCCACCATCAGGCCCACAACAACTCCTCCTTGGAAGTATGTTTCAGCTTTGTGGAACTTCTTGAAATGTCTAAGTTTTAATTCTAATCTTTCCCCTTGTTCCTTCACCCCTAGGGATGGTGGTTGCTTTCTATAGTTGCTATTACCATGGTACCCAAAATTTTGCTTTAACTCTTTCCAGAAACCAGAAACAGTAAAATGTTATCATTTAACCATACTCTTACTGATTCTTTACACTTAATTCTCTCTATTCACATCACTGATGTAATTTCTGTCTGTTGACTGTGCTTTGACTGATACACACAGTAAATAGTTGTTGAATGGATCAGTAAATGTATTCCTACAGGGACTCAACCACAAACTTTTCAGGGAAAATAGCCACAGGACTCTTAGTTTAGAAATTTTACCATCTGGACTCCTGTTTCATGTTTAGGTCTAACTTGGTGACCATAATTTCACAGTGCCATTTTCCATTGTTCTTTTTTTGACCACCTCTACATTGAATGGAAGTATATATTGTCCTCTTAACTGTAGCTGGTCACCTAAAGTAAATAGGAGTTCCTATTCTGTTCTGATGATATGAAATCAGCATCCAGAGTCTAGAACCAGTATCATAAATACATTTCTAACCCTTATGACACCACTTCTACACAGATAAGCCACTATTTCCCAGTGAAAGTGAAAGGCACTCAGTTGTGTCTGACTCTTTTGCACCCCAAGGACTATACAGTCCATGGAATTCTCCAGGCCAGAATACTGGAGTGGGTAGCCTTTCCCTCCTCCAGGAGATCTTCCCGACCCAGGGATTGAAACCAAGTCTCCCGCATTGCAGCCAGATTCTTAACCAACTGAGCCACCAGGGAAGCCCAAGAATACTGGAGTGGGAAGCCTATTACTTCTCCAATGGGTCTTCCTGACCCAGGAATAAAACTGGGGTCTCCTGCATTGTAGGCAGATTCTTTACCAACTGAGCTATTAGGGAAGCCCCTGATTTCCCAGTATCACTCTGTGTATCAGTGTCCACAGACACAGAATAAATTGTTACTTAGTGTAACCGAATAGCCTGCTGATAAATTAATGGAGAGAATTTAGTGTGTAAGATGTTCAGAACTATCTCCAGACCAAAGCATGAGTTTTCCCTTTTTGTAATCTTCCATTAAGTGTGATATTGAGAATAATCCGAGAGCAATTTTGAATATTAAAGTTAATATTACCCAAATGATTTCAATTGAATTAAAAAATTGCTTCCAAACAATCTGATGACATATTGTTGAATTAAATGTGGCATTTCCCTGGCATATTTACCAGTTTTTAAATCAGAAACCAGAAAAAAAATGGAATTTAAAGCAACACCATGTGAATTAAGAGACAACCTTACACTCTTCTGATTTTTATTCTGTAAAAACACATTAAATAGAAGTCATCATTTATGTAAAGCTTAACTGGACTTTTAATTTGCTTTTAAACGTCATCTCAAGTCCTTAATAAGTGAAAACTAAGGATGGGGATTGCAGTTAATGCTTTTTAATCCTGTACAAATTGTTAACAAAGATGCTGAGCTGGGAAAGGAGTCTGCAGGGGAAATCACGCCAACTTGCTCTCTGTAGGTGTAAAATTTCTGCAAAATAATTATATCAGTCATCTCAAACACATTTCCCTGCTTTTCTTTGTGTGAAAGAATTTTCCTTCATCTTGTAATGTATGTTGCACTCATCTTGAATTAAGAAGGAGCTTCTTAATAATCTTGGACTTTTATGTACTAGGTCTAGAGATCAACGTGAAATTGGAGATAGTGAAATGAAAGTTTCTCAGTCGTGTCCAGTTCTTTGTAAGCCTGCCAGACTCCTCTGTCCATGGGACTCTCTAGGCCAGAATACTGGAGTGGGTAGATTTTCCTTCTCCAGGGGATCTTCCCAACCCAAGGATCCAACCCAGGTATCCCACATTGCAGGCGGATTCTTTACCATCTGAGCCACAGGGAAGCCTGAAATTGGAGATGGAGGAAATAAATATTTAGTGATTTAAATAAGAGACCAAGTGACTTCCCTAGTGGTCCAGTGGTTAAGACTCCACAATCCCAATGCAGGGGATGTGGGTTCTGTCCCTGGAAGATCCCATGTGGTACATGGCCAAATAATAATAGCAGAAACCCAGTTCAGAATGATATTAATATCATTCCTTCAGAATGCTCCCTGCTGTGATCTACCTTACATGTCTATTCCCTGTGAACTATATAAATGAGGTGGCCTCTTACCGAAAAGGATGCTTATATAGGAACAGACAATAAGATGAACATTGTGGGAGGACTCCATCACCACCTGATTTTGATGATTATCTTCCCAGATCTTTATTTTCACCTGTTTGGACTCTCCTCACCCCTCCTGGGTTTAGTCACCCTCTGCAGGCTTGTTATATCATTGTCTCCACAGTTGTACATTCCTGTGCGTCAAGGACAGCCTTGGCCAAAAGACATTACCCCATCATTCATTCACAGCTGCAATACCAGTGTCAACCCCTGGTGATTCATCTTAATATCTCTCAGCACAAAGAGAATAGCAGCATTTTTCTCTCCCAGGCTTTAATTTCTTTTTCCATGGGAAGAGAGGCATAATATTGGTTAAACAGGTCAGTCAAATCATGTCTCTAATAAAAACGGTATATTTTTGCAACCCTATTTCTAAGTTAATAAAATACAAAGCAAGGAATGTGCAAAAAACAGACAAAACAATAGCTTTGGATTCTGCTCAGTAAAAGCAAGTTAAACCCAAATTTAGGTTTAGCCATGTCATTATCTGAGCTCCAGTGGTTCTTAGGTATCTACGTGCATATGGTCTGTGAGATCACCCACTGTCTTTCAGCCTCCTGTTAGATGACCAGATGGACTGGCTGAAATCCCAGAGAGCAGCAGGGTGATGTGGACCTTCCACTGCTCAGCACTGCAAACCATCTCTGTCTCTGCTTCTCACAGTTGTCAAGGGATATTTTCCCTAAGTACAGTTTACTTAGACCTACAGTTTGGTCTGTTATTCTCAAGCATTTTAATTTTCAAAACACATTTAAGTTCTTTCCCCTGACTATACCCAATGTCATTTGAACACCAAGAATAAAAAAATATTATATGGCTTCAAATGAAATTTTTATTATGAAAATAATGTTTTATAATTTTAGTAATACTAAGATTTTTAGGCTTTATTGAATTGAGATTTGTATGCTCATTTAAGTGTTCATTCAGTTAGGCATTTTTTGTAAGAATGTGTTCTATATTCTTTTGCATCTATTAACAACTCTATGCAAAATTGCTCAAATGTTTATCTTTAGTTTTTATAGTTTTATAGTACTAATGAAATTATATATTATATAAGAGAAATAGGTATATAAGTACGTATATGTGTATATATCTATGTGTGTGTGTGTATATATATATATTCTGAGCTTATGGGTAAAAAAATAAATAAAATTGTTTAACAATGTAGAAACAATAAAATCGTTTAACAATCTACTATGCACCAGGCTTTGCCTTTCACTTTTGATATATTATCTCATTAAACCCTGAAAGATGAGAGAATTAAATATAGGGCAATAAGACTCAGAAAATTTAGACTGCATTTCAGTCTGTTATGCTTTGATTTGCCCTTTCATCCTTCAAATAATATATGAAGCTACAAATAAAGGCTCTAAAATATATTATGAATTGTATAGTGGTTCAAATTGATCTTCATACAGATAATTATGAAGAAAGACTACTGAAAATGGAAAGAACAGCAGGATTTAAGTGAAATTAGAACTGAGTTCTAGTCTTGTTTGCAATCTGGACCAAATGACTTATCTTTTTTTTTTTTTTTTTTGATTTATTTATTTATTTATTTATTTTTTTATTTTTTTTAAATTTTTTTATATTTTTAAACTTAACATAACTGTATTAGATTTGCCAAATATCAAATGACTTATCTTTCCCCACCGGGCTCCTCTGTCCGTGGGACTTTCCGGGCAAGAATACTCGAATGGGTTGCTATTTCCTCCTCCTAGGGATCTTCCTGACCCAGGGATTGAACCCAGATCTTGCGCATTGCAGGTGGGTTCTCTACCATCTAAGCCATCAAGGAATCCCAAGAGTACTAGAGTGGGTAGCCTAACTCTTCTCCAGGGGATCTTCCTGACCAAGGAATCGAACCAGGGTCTCCTGCATTGCAGGCAGATTCTTTACCAGCTGAGCTACCAGAGAAGCCCCAGTAAATAGACATTAGCATCTAACTGAGAGGATTATCTCAAAGAATATTTCAAATAGCTAATGAAAAACTCTTTACCCATAATAATCACTCATCCAGTAAATACATGTCCTTTCCTCTTATTGGCTGTACACATGAAGAGTCAGGATCCTATAAGTCTGGACTAATAATTTCTATCCTCAGACTGATTGTGAGAATTAAAAAACATATTTGCATATTAAATTTGATATACAGTAAATTATTACTTCTGTTACTCCATAGGAAACACTAGAACAAGCATTTGTAACTAGGGACCTATGTTATTGAGTATAAGTCATTACTGTAAATATTCTAGACTGAATTGAAAGCAGTCATTACCTCCCAATCCTAACTCTCACATGAGTTTATACTGCGATCTGGCATGATGAACCCTGAAGGCTTAAGCAGGGAGAGACTCTCCTATCAGGAACATTTTCTGATTAAGGAATTCCCAGTGCCCATTTCCACATGGCCACAAAGAGATACTGAGTTGTACTAACACCGTCTGGTCATGGACAAGTTGAAACAAGACCGTTCTGCTCTCAGATTCTGGCAAATCACTGCTGCCCTCATGACTGGGCTTGCAGAATTTGATTACAATTTAGATGCTCAGACAAAAGATCACAGTTCATCCATAAAGATTAGATTTTTTTCAGGAGTTCTCATCTACTGGCTGCAAGTTTAGCCACGCCATCTCAGGAGAACATGTGTCTTATTTAGCCATATGTTGCCTGTGCTTGCTTGTGGCTGGTAGAATTCAGAACTGGTGGGATGTATAGTCTCTCCTTGGCTTGGATGGAGCTGGGTGCAGCTGCCTGGCCCACAGGGTCCCTTTCAACTCTACCACCTGAAGACCCTTGAATCTGTGCATTTCCTCCACTCAGCGTCCTAGCCTGTTTATCTTCAGCTCCTGTTGCCACAAAGGACCTGATGGCTGACCCTTCATAGCTCAACTCAGCATCCTTGCCCCATGGTAATTCTGGGTAGTTTGGAGAAATTAAAATGACTCATGCCTGTGATTACTCACTGAGCCTTCAAGTTGGCATGGCCAAGCCCCATGTTGTTTAAGAGAAGCAAAAGGAAATGTCTCTTTCCAGAGTCCAAAACTAAGAGCACAGGCTAGAGCTTCTCCCAACCCCACCGCCTGTCTTGAGCCCCTTACTAATCAACTTTTAGTGAGATGAAGCCATGCAGGAAAAAAAAAAAAAAAAAACCTCTAACATGTACAACAGGCCACCTTTCTCCTTGCGTCTTTTTTCCTTGTGCCATAATATCCAGATGCTGGGAAGAGCCTGAGTCTCCTTTGACTTTGCCACATGAAATCCTTCTTCCATCTGACTCCAAAGGCAGCCTAATTCCTTAATACACTAAATGGGAGTGGTAGGAACTTGGGAACTCCTTTTCCAGAAAATTAGCATGGCTTGAAAAGTTGTTGTCCTGTTTTGACCGTCCAAAACTGCATGTTGCCTACATTTTCTCTTTATGTTCATCTTATTTCAGTGTCCCTACCCCAATTCCTCCCACCCCAACTGACTCTGGACCAATAAGGGTGACAGTCCTAGTGATTAAAGCAGAGTAAAAGAGACCTATTGTTGTAAATGAGACCTTACCCATTACTTTTAGTAAATGTGGTAGATACCAAGGGAGGGTGGTGGTGGTGGGGGGGTGAATTGGGAGATTGGAATGGACATATATACAGTATTATGTGTAAAAGAGATAACTAATGAGAGCTTACTGTATAGCACAGGGGGGGAAGTACAATCTGTTTATAGGACATGTATTAAATTAACCTTGAAATGCATTCCAACATACAGTAGGTACAGACAAATACTGTTTGATTCCACTTGTACAAGGTATCTAGAATAGTCAAATTCATAGAGTCGGAAAGTACATTGATAAATGCCAGGGGCCAGGGGTGGGAAGGGTGAGGGGAGTGGGGATTAAGTGTTGAATGGGGACAGAGTTTCAGTTTAGGAAGGTGAAAAATTTGAGAGATGAATGATAGTGAGAGTTGCACAATGTGAATGTACTTAGAGCCACTGAGCTGCGAACTTAAATATGGTTAAAATAGTATCATAATAGAAAAATTAAAACAACAACAACAACAAAAAATGTGGTAGATCTCAGATTAATGAGAAAGGAGGCTGGGAGCCTTTTCTCTGTTATTTTAATTCAGCAGATCCAGCAAGACTGGGTCAATAGAAGGAACTGCACAGAAATGTATTAACATTAGATGCCATTTCTTTTCCTATCACAAAATAAAAGTGGTCATTTTCTCCATAAACATTCTCTAGGGTCGCTATGTTCCTGGCACTGTGCTACGGCTGCTAAAGAGATGTGCGAGGACCTGCCTTAGAATTCCAAGAACTTGCAGTCTGGTGGAGAGGAAGCATCGCAGTTATGATAAATGTAAGTCCTCTGATGTCGGCATCCTGTGAGATGTGCTCAGGGAGCAGATAAACACCATTTTCCTTAACTTCCGTGTCCTTCACTATCTTTATTACGAGGTTTCAATTCATTTCTGTTGAACTCATTTGAATGCTCCCAAATGTGACTGAGAAAGAAATTTCTTAGAATTGAAAAACAGATTACCAGGAACTTCTACCATTTCTAAGATTTTGAAGTTCTATCAAAGCCAATAAGAACAATGTCTCCATAGGTTTTCCCTTCACTGAAGACATTAACAAAGTATCCCCTATTACATCTAAAACTTCCAAACAAGTAATTTTCATAACATATAAGTTACTTAATATGTTCACATCCATCTCCATAAAATTTTTATACTGTGAAAATATGGTTTTGCTTGTGTGCCTCTGATGTCACCTGAAGAGAAGAAAAAGGGTCTTTTTAACAGAAGCAAAAGGGTCTCGGGAAACAGACTCATAGAAGAATCTTTCCAACCAGCAAGTGAGAACTTGTGATATTAAAAGCACACATCTATTTATGAAAAAATAAATAGAAACCTATTGCTCCCCAATTCTTCCCTATTAGAAAAAATTTGCAAAACTGAGGAAACTTCTTGTAATACTTCAGACTCAGAGTTAAAAGAATATTCCCAAATAAAAAATTTGCTTAGGATTCCATTTGTTCTCACACTTCCCAAATTAAAAACCTGTCCATGCAAAGCAGCTAAATTTAGATGCTAAACACCAATCAGGGGTGTTTTAAAGTCCTAACGTTCTGTCTGAAGATTTTGAGTTTTTGTCTTCATACAGGGAGGAGTTCTTCAGGGGCCTTACAGCACAGGATTTTAGAACATTTTTCTTTCTTCCATTAGGCATATAAAAGCAATAGGGAGCAGCAGGTTTGTGTGTTCATGTATTATTGATACAAACCTTTTTATTCCCAGATCTTCTTGTACTGAGATACATAAGGAATAAAAATGAATTGAAATTGTCAGAACACACAAAACATAATAATGGAACCTGGACAGGTCCAGAGGCACGTGGCACATCATGAAAAAATGTAATGAGAGTTTTTGTATTTCACATGGTTGCTCCTCTTAACAAGAAAAATGACTAAACTCAAAGGAATCAATCAATTCAAGCTGAAATCAGGTGTCAGATCTTTGCATCTACAGATACTTCAATGTAAACAAATATGTTCTTCCTTTAGATATTCAGTAAATTCGGAAGTTGATAACTAGCAGGTTATTTATTTCTGTTGAAGTTCAGTTGACTTACAATATTATATTCATTTCAAGTGTTCAACATAGTGAATTGATATTTTCATACATTACAAAATAGTCACCATGTGAGTCTAGCATCACCTGCCACCACACAATTATTGACTGTATTCCCTGTATGTCACATCCATGACTTATTTCATAACTGAAAATTTGTGCTTCTCAACCTCTCTCTTATTTTGCTCATCACCTCCTCCCTGGCAACTACCTGTTCTCTGTGTCTACAAGTATGATTCTATTTTATGTTTGTTACTTTTTTAGATTACACATGTACATTAAATCAACCAGTATTTGTGTTTCTCTGCTTGACTTATTACACTTAGCATAGTACTCTCTAGGTTTATCCAGGATGAATGTTGAATTTTTTCAAAAGATTTTTCCACATTTTATTGACATGTTCATATAGTTTTAATTATTTGTTAATAAGATGTATCACATTGATTGATTAGCAGGTATTGAATCACCCTATTAATACATTGTTGAATTCAATTTATTAATGTCCTGTTGAGAGTTTTTTGTCTTATCTGTGGTCATCTGTGATATTGGTCTGTAATTACCTTTTTGTAGTATCTTTGGTTTTGGTGTCAAAGTGAAGCTGGCCTCTTGGAATGAGTTTGGTAGTGTATCTTCCTCTGAAATCTTTTTAGAACCATTTTAGAAAGATAGTGTTAACTCTTCTTTAAAGTGTTAGTGTTTGGTAAGGTTCACCTACAAAGCTATCTGGCCCTGGACATTTGTTTGCTAGGGATTTTTTTCTTTATTGCTGATTCAGTTTCATTACTAATAATTGTGCTTTTCATACTTTCTATTTATTTCTGATTCAGTCTTGGGAGATTGTGCATTTCTAGGAATTTATCCACGTCTTCTACATTTTCCATTTTATTGAACGACCATTGTTCATAGAAATCACTTTATTCCTTTCTATTTCTGTGTGTGGTGTCAGTTGTAACTTCTCTTTCATGGCTGATATTACTGATTTGTGCCTTCTCTCTTTTTTGATGAAACTGGTTAAACAATTTTGCTTATCTTAAAGAACCAGTTCTAATTTCCTTTGATGTCTTCTTTTTTCATTCATTCTTTTTTTTTTTTTTTAGTCTCTGCTCTGATATTTATAATTTATTTCCTTCTGCTAATGTTGGGTCTTATTTGTTCTTCTTTTTCTAGTTTCTCTAGATGTAAGATTAGATTGTTCATTTGTGTTTCTCTTGTTTTCCAACTTATCTCTCTTTCAACTGCTTCTGCTCTATCCCATAGATTTTGATTTATGTGGTTCCATTTTCATTTGTCTCTTGGTATTTTTTAATCTCCTCTTTGATTGTTTTCAGTGACTGATTGGTTGTCTAGTAGCATATTGTTTATATTCCATGTGCTTCTGTTTTTTTTGTTTTTTTTTTTTTTTCCATTTTGCTCTTATACTTGACTTTTAGTCTCATACCATTATGGTCAGAAGAGATGCTTGATATGATCTCAGTCTTCTTAAATTTATTGAGACTTATTTTATAGCCTTACATGTAACCTATCCTGGAGAATATTCTATATGCACTTAAAAAAATGTACATTATGCTGCTTTGAGATAGAATATTCTCTATGTATATAGTAAGTTCCTCTGGTCTTATGTATCATTTAAGGCCAGTGTTTGCTTATAACTGACAGTTTAAAGCAAGAAAGAATAATTCATCTGTTACTGAATGGGATTCCCTTTTCTGATGCTTTTATCTCTGCACCACAGACTCTCTGGCACCTTAATAATTCAGCTACTGAAACTTCTAGTCTACATTTAAAAAAATAAATATAAAAGTTAATGTTAAATTCCCTTTTGATATTTTATTGAATTGCTTTGATCATTAGGTATGGTCAAGTATGATCGAATTTGTTCACAATTCTTCTCATATGCCTTTAAATATTTTCATTTTTTTTAGAATTTCTTAATATAGTCTTTTAGCAATAAGTGAATATGAGATATTAAAAATAGGAAAAAAGGTATACCCCAAGAAGAGTTTCATATATGCCCCACTTTCAAAGGAATTAGATTGGCAAACTATTACAAAGAAAGCAAAAAAGGGAGAAAATGTTATTAACACACCTCCTTGATTAAATGTAGTGAGACTAGGAAATAATTGATAACATCTAAAAATGATTAGGGAAATCCAATTTATTAGAATTACTTGTTAGCTCAGTATCTTTAAAGGACTTGCCTTTTTTTTTTTAACCAAGTCATCTTTGCACTCTCATTCAAGAATTGCAAACAACATTGAGGTAGCTCATGCAGGAATTTGTCCAATAGTCTAAAAATCAAGAAGGACATGGTAAGTTTGGAATTCAAAATATCTGCCTCCTGGGGGCAGTCTAGCATTCGCTTCTGTGCACATGAAGAAACCGCTCCTCTGCGCTTGCCTCTGGAGATGCCACAGTACCTCCCTCATCTCTTGTGTCATCCCAATGCCTCCAGGTGTGAGGGAGGAGCATGGGTCATTCAGCAGGCTACTGAATGGAAACTGAAGTCACAAAACCACAGAGAGAGGGAGGCAGCAGAACTGGGAGCAACATAGGTGGAGACAGTTGTTGGGGGAAATATTCACACTATATTGTCTATATTGATCATCCTCTCATCTTCTGATATCTGTACTACTAACTCTCCTTAGATGTGAGTATTGTGGAAAGAGTTGGCTGGTATATATCAACTGATTGAGCTTTGACAAACCAATGGACCTTTCTAATTTTTGTTTTCTGTAGATATGCTCATCAGTAAAAATCACTCTTTTCTTGACCACACAGGCTTGGATCTAGATACAACAAGCTTATGTGAAACTCCAAGTGTTTTACAAGTGGAACATTTTGGTGGAGGTCCTTAACTTGAGAACTGAAACTCACTCATCATTCAGGGCATTTCCCCCTAATTGGCCAGGCTGGTGAAGGGAACAAATTCAAGATCAGAGGATAACTCAATAAAACAACATCAGATCAAAGTGGGAACCATAGCCCAAAGCGCCTGAGAAATAACTCATCTTATGTAGGAGGGATATTTCCATTTAACTCAAGAATGGGTAAATGGATTTCTGGTATCAGAACATTCTGCTCTTCAACAGTGGTGAGAACGACCAAATACTTGTTCCTTGGCTATCTTTTTCTTAGACTCCATACAGATGATACAAATGACTTGGTTCCTGGTAGCAAATTACAAACCAAATTAGCAACCAACCCTCTGATTATCACCCATGACCCGGTCACTATCAGTTAATACTAGTACTACTTATTGAAGGCAAAGGAGAAGGGGGTGAAGGAGAGTGAGGTAGTTAGATAGCATCACTGACTCAATGGACATGAATTTGAGCAAACTCTGGGAAACAATGAAGGACAGGGTAGCCTGGCATGCTGCAGTCCATGGGGTCACAAAGAGTCGGACATGACATAGTGACTGAACAACAACCACGACTAGTTATCAGATAGTTAAGCCTAGTCATGGAGTCCAGTACCATTGTAGGTAACAATTTCCTCATATTAGTTAAAGTGAAACCTCTCTATTTGAAAATATATACCATTCTGTCAAATGGCAACTTAGAAATGATCACCCCACAACCACCTAGTAGAGTGAGTTTCTTCTGAAAAAGTGTAACCTCATCCATTACTGTCTTTGACTTTAGAGTCTCCTTTCCTGAACTCATCCCTACCTTACTGTGCCATGTACTGAAAAAGGGAGGAGGTTGTCTATATTCAGGCCGATTGAAATGCTAGCGTGGTTTAGTCTCATGACTTTTGATGTACAGGACTAAGAAATATGTGACAGATGTTGTCAATAAAGCCCACCTGAGTGAGGCATAGCCCCTTATCCTTGACTGTAGGGAGTATAAAAGTGTGAGAAGTTTGAATTGCATGTTAGTCAGTAAGCTTCAGCCTGCATGACCACCGGCACAGCAACTTTAACAGCCACTATGTAGGCAATTGCTATGCGACTGGCAAATCATCTCACTGTCCTGACTTGGTATCCACCTCTCCTCCAAGTCTCATCTTTAGGGCCACCACCTAGATGTGGGGGTGGTGGGAGAAAAGGAGAAGGAGGCACTCAACCCCATGCACATCCATGAGGCTACTCAGTCCTGTGTATATTCACCTGGAGCTGGAGACATGAGATGGTCATGCTGCAAGTTTTACACACTTCTCTCCAATTGTGATGTGCCCTTTCCCCTTCCACCAACGGCATCTCTCTGCTTACATAACCGTTAAGTCCACCTGAAAACATCCTTCCTCCCCAAACCTTCCCCGACCTGTTCATGTCACCTTGATTGAACGCTTCCCTCAAATCGTGCAAGACATATGACTAAATCTAAATTTAGGGTGCAATTTAGCTATCTTAAACTTTCTCAAATTTTCTGTACATTCCCCAAATAGACCAAGATAATTTAAATGCAGCATAGTCTAACTCAAGGTCTTTCACCCGTGGCATGACTGACATTTGGGGCCGGATATTTCTTCGTTGGGTGGAGGGTCTTGTATATTGTGAGATGTTTAGCAGCACTTTTGGGTCTACCCACTAGATGCAGGTAGCATCCTCCAGTTGTGACGATCAAAAATGTCTCCAGGCATTGCCAAATATCCCCTGGGGTGGAGATGAGGGCAAAATTGCCCTTGGTCGAGAACCACCGATTTACTCTGATGTTGGAATAATTTTAATACTTGTTATTAAAAGACAAATTTAGATGTGACACTTGCTTTCATTGAATGTACTTTCCATACTGAAATAGTACTGGTTGGTTGTTTGCATGTATCTGAAGATGAGGACAGCTTTGGGGATCCTCAAGCTTCAGAGAAGGACACCAGAGAGTTGAGCCCAAATTTCTGGGATGTATTCAGGTCTGTCTTGTCAGCAGACTCTAACTGTAAAAAAGGTCAACCATACATGATACATGCCCCTTTAAGTCCAGAGTGGATGGCTGAGGGACTTGGCTGATGTTGCACTGGCCTGAAAAGTTAGATGAAGGTCTTGGAGCTTTTGGTGCCAGCAGCATCACCTGGGTGTCACTACTGCTGACCCCAAGAATTCTTCTCCATTGGTATTCGCACTGTGGTCTTGGAGACCTCTCCTCCACCCCCCTACTTCAGAGTGCAGCTCGGTCTTGGTCACTGGTGATAAGGTAAGCTACTAGGTCCTGGTGCATACGAGGAAGTAGCCCTTGGTCAGCTCTGTTGATTGCAGGCTCAGGCGACTGGGCCCTCAGGCTGCACATTTCAGAACTGAAACCCAGTACTGACTCAAACGGTGTGTCACTCACTGATGAGCTGTTTAATGGCTGAGGCCCAGGAAATTTGTTAGATCTTTTGTGATGACCATATGTCCCTGGTCGATCATTAAGGTCAGAGTCAGCGGGCTATTGGTTTTATCCCACTCCTAAGCTCCAGGCTTTTGAAGCCCCAGAATTTCTTTCCAGATTCTATTCATAGTACTCTTCTGTCTGGACGCTTAAAACTAAAGAAATATCTGTTCATTCCTCTTCCTGAACACCCTTAAAAAAGTAGGTCAGCTTGCTGTGTTTTAATTATAAGGCATCCTGTGAGTCTTTAGAAAAGAAGCCAATTGAATGCTTGTTGTTGTTAGGGTAATTATTTCCTACAGAATGCGCAGACTTCGGTTTTGCCAACCAAATCACTCCACAAGACATGTAATTTAAACCTCTATTTTATCTTATTTGTTGAAATTAAGTAACAGGAGGAGAGCTTATTTTAAATGCTTCTTTAAAACAGGCTAAAAAAGAAAGTCCAAAATTTTTCTGTGTAAGTCCCACACATAAAAGTTTGCCCTACAATTATATTCGTTTCAAATTTGTATTGTTCTATTAAAATCTATGGATGTAGAATGCAGAGTAATGCAATAGAACATATTTATATGTCTTTTAATGTGTTCTGCTCATTTGGTTTTCAAATTCATTTTTATTGGAGTATAATTACTTTACAGGGTTGTGTTAGTTTTTGCTGTACAGCAAAATGAATCACCTATGTGTATACATATGTCCGCTCCCTTTTGGACTTCCTTCCCATTCAGGAAACCTACACAGAACACAGTGCTCTGTGTTCTGTGTAGGTTTCCCTGTGCTATAGGGTAGGTTCTCCTTAGTTATCTATTTTATACATAGTATCAATAGTATAGATATGTCAATCCTAATTTCCCAGTTCCTCCTACTTCCTCCTTCACCCTTGGTATCCATACATTTGTTACATTTGTTCTCTACAACTATGTCTCTATTTCTGCTTTGCAAATAGATCATTTATACCATTTTTGTAGATTCCACATATATGTACTAATATACAATATTTGTTTTTCTCTTTTTGACTTACTTCACTCTATATAACACTCTCTAGATCCATCCACATGTCTACAAATGATTCACTTTCATTCCTTTTTATGGCCGAGCAATATTCCACTGTATACGTACCACATCTTCTTTATCCATTCCTCTATTGATGGACACTTAGGTGTTTTGCTCATTAATTTTTGATAATGCTATTATCTTCTTGTGATTAAAAAAATAATATCAAAATTAGATTCATGGAAGAAGTACAGAAGTAATTCCCCAGTGAGAACTTAATCATGTAGTTTCACTGGTCATTTTCATGTGGTTGTATAAACACAAGTCAGGGACCACATACAGTGTTTCTCCATGAGGGGTCAGATTTCTACTCTGTGTGGCCTGTGTTAAAGGAGTTCTTTCCAGCAGGGAGTGACCTTGGGGTTCTCTTTCAAGAACAGCACAGGAATGAGAAAGACAAAGAAAAGGAAGAATATATTGATTAGCTGATGCAAATCATCAGGATCAAGCAATCCACCAAGTGTTTCAAAACAGTAGTTAACAGCTTTCAATTTTTTGACACTTTTGGTCTTGCAGACAAATGTGGTAAGAAAAGGATTTTTTTTTAATTACTCAATAGGATTTTCTTTTAGAAATTTCTGAGGATTTTGTGGAGTCCTAAGAATAGTTGTTTCCTTGTGCTAAGCTTCACTTTCTTCTTGAACATTCAGCCACCCTGAATGTCGACTGCTTCTTGTCTACAAAGTTTTAGAGATGTTCCTGTCAGTTATCGCCTGGATCTGCTCCCATTGAGCTGACCTGTGGCGGATTCATTTTGATATTTGGCAAAACTAATACAATTATGTAAAGTTTAAAAATAAAATAAAATTAAAAAAAAGAAAGAAAGAAAGTGAGTAGAGACAGACACACAGACAAAGAAGACAAACTTACAATTACCAAAGGGGGAAGGATCGGGAGGGATAAATTAGGAGCTGGGGATTAACATATGCACACTACTATAAATAAAGTAGATAACCATCAAGGACCTACTGAATAGCACAGGGAACTGTACTCAATATTTTATAATAGCTTATAAGGGAAAAGAATCTGGAAAAAAAAAAAAAACCTGGAACACTTTGGTGTACACCTGAAACTAACAAAACATTGTAATTCAACTAACTATATTCAATTAGAAAAAAAAAGGGTGGGAAGAATGAAGGTGATCAGATGTGTGGCTGGACTGAAAGTCAACACTTTTACACGTTGGTTCTCTCCTAGGTTAATGTCAGCCATAAGTCTATACCAGGCAGAAGGAAGAAATCTCAATATATGCTGCTGCTGCTGCTAAGTTGCTTCTGTTGTGTCCAACTCAATACATGAGTTTAGGCCATTTTGTAATCATTCAGGCTTAGAGGGGAAGCAAAAATTGGGGGCCATTTCATAAATATCCTCTTATTTGGACACCTCCTAAACAAAAAGGAAGAAATATGACCTTTCTTGATCAAAGAATTAGTAGCTAATTTTTGAGGCTTTCATTTTTAAGAGTAAAATGAAAAAGAAATGTGTGGATTTTCTCTTTAGCAACCATATTAACTAATGTAATTACTTTTCAACCTACATAATATCTTTTATAAAAAGGCCAAATGTGTTACCATTTTGGTTTTATGTGCCAGACTCTGTGATAAGACTTAAACATTAAAATTAGGAGCTGTGTTAAAAGAGGTCTTTGTAGATTAGCTGGCTAAAATGCTCAATGAACAGCTAAATTTGGATTTCAGGTGAACAATGAATACATTTTATATTGCATGGATCAGACTTATTTCAAAAAAATGTTAATTATGGATTAGCTGAAATTAAAATTTAATTGGGCTTTCTATATATTTACTAAATCTGACAAACCTAAACATTAAATCTTATAAGTTAAATTTACAATGTGGTAGAATTGAGTCCATAGACTTTCAGAGACAGAAACCAGATTTACTTTGAATGTGGGATTCATACCTCAATCACATTAAAGTCATCAAAGTCTATTTACTTAAATAAAGAAATAATAATGTAGTTACTGAAGACCCAAGTTAGGATGATAGACTCTCATGACCTCTGCAAGCATAGTGACACCACTTTTGTTCAGGTTAAACTGGTTTTCAGGCAGAAAATGTATAATGAATGAATATCTTATGGTTTAAGGCTAAGAACCTAGACAGCATATTGAAAAGCAGAGACATTACTTTGTCAACAAAGGTCCATCTAGTCAAGGCTATGGTTTTTCCAATGGTCATGTATGGATGTGAGAGTTGGACTATAAAGAAAGCTGAGTGCCGAAGAATTGATGCTTTTGAACTGTGATGTTGGAGAAGACTCTTGAAAGTCCCTTGGACTGCAAGGAGATCCAACCAGTCCATCCTAAAGGAAATCAGTCCTGAATATTCATTGGAAGGACTGATGCTGAAGCTGAAACTCCAATACTTTGCCCACTTGATGCGAAGAGCTGACTCATTTGAAAAGACCCTGATGCTGGGAAAAATTGAAGGCAGGAGGAGAAGGGAATGACAGAGGATGAGATGGTTGGATGGCATCACTGACTCAATACACATGGGTTTGGGTGGACTCCAGGAGTTGGTGATGGACAGGGAGGCCTGGCGTGCTGTGGTTCATGGGGTTGCAAAGAGTCGGACACGACTGAGAGACTGAACTGAACTGAAAGACAAAGAAAAGAGGATATAAGTACAGGTATAGCTGGTTCACTTTGCTGAAAAAGGGAAACTAATGCAACATTGTAAAGCAACTATACGCCAATAAAAGCTGAAACAGGCCTAAGAATTAATCCCCTAGTTGGGAGTTTGGCTATAGGATCTTAAAAAACAAACAAACAAACAAAAACTACTGGCTTTAATTCCCTGTTTCCTGAAAGTGCCCAGGTGGGTGCCCCTGACATCTGTCTCCATGACTCCTCTCCTAGGCCATGGGCTCTCTCATCCCACATGTGAAGCATCCTTCCATGAGTTGTGTTAACAGTCATACTGTCCCCATTCCTGCCGCTACAAGAAGATTTTATCCATCATGTGATGATCGTGAGGCTTAACTTTAAAAAGGCAATTGTGTTCTCCTACTTCTGACAGAATTGCCACAGTGCTGTTCTCTTTAAATAAGTGCAATGCTGATAATATTTTGCTTCAAGCCAAGTTTTAGTTGGTATAATCCCATTTAATGTTCACTACAATCTTGGGAGGAAAGTAGCACAGGTCTAGACCTGAAGAATAAATGTCTAAATGTAAGTGCTTCTGATTGGACTCCATTGTACCATATCGAACTAACTCCCACTTCTAAGTATTCACTTATGAATATTCATATGTGGTTTGTATGCAGTATTCACTATGTATTAATATATTACAATTTTTTAAGCTGGATGAATTCAGCTTGTTCTGTGACTGAATCATCAAAAGAGTCATAAATATTCTGTAGCTAGTGATCATGTTGATACTATAAGGAAATGAACACAGGCTTTGGAGTAAAAAGACCTAGATTAGAATCATACCTCATTCACTGAGGTAGGCTCAGGGGGCATGGACACCAACTTAGACTTTTTATTTGCTGAATTGTGACCCCCTCTAAATTCAAGTGTTTAGTTCCTAACCCCGTACCTTTCAATGTGCCGGTCCTTAGAGATACAGTCTTTAAAGAAATAATTAAGTCAAAATGAGGTCATTCAGTGGCCCTAATCCAATCTAGGTGTCCCTGTAACAAAAGGAAATTAAGACACAGACAAATACAGAATGAGAACACACAGGGAGTAGATCACCTCCTACAAGACAAAGGGAAACCTCAGAAGTCAACCTGCTGACCCCTCGATCTTGGACTTGCAGCCTCCAGAACTGAGAGAAAACAAATTTCTATTTGTGCCACCCAGCCTGCTCCACTTTGTTACAGAAGCCCTATTAACAGACCAACTTCTTAACAGATTAGATTTTTTTGATTATTTGCTATCCCCAACTGACACTTTACATACTATATTACAATCATTCTGTAATGCACATTCTTTTCATTTTTGGAATTGGTACAGCCAGTAACATCTAACATCCTACAAATAGAATTAACCTTTTTTTTTTTTCTTTTAGTTTCAGTTCAGTCACTCAGTCATGTCCAACTCTTTGCAACCCTATGGATTGCAGCACACCAGGCTTCCCTGTCCATCACCAACTCCTGGAGTTTACTCAAACTCATATCCATTCACTCAGTGATGCCATCCAACCATCTTATCCTCTGTCGTCCCCTTCTCCTCCTGCCCTCAATCTTTCCCAGCATCAGGGTCTTTTCTAATGAGTTGGTTCTTCACATCTGGCAGCCAAAATATTGGAGTTTCATCTTCAGCATCAGTCCGTCCAATGAATATTTAAGACTGATTTCCTTTAGGATTGACAGGTTGGATCTCCTTGCAGTCCAAGGGACTCTCAAGAGCATTCTCCAACACCACAGTTCAAAAGCATCAATTCTTCGGCATTCAGCTTTCTTTATAGTCTACCTCTCACATCCATACATGACTACTGGAAAAAACATAGCTTTGACTAGACGGGCTTTTGTTGGTAATGTGTCTGCTTTTTAATATGCTGTCTAGGTTGGTCATAGCTTTTCTTCCAAGGAGCAAGTGTCTTTTAATTTCATGGCTGCAGTCATCATCTGCAGTGATTTTGGAGACCCCCAAAATAAAGGCTCTCACTGTTTCCATTGTTTCCTTATCTATCTGCCATTAGTCATATATAAAATAGTAGTGTGCCTGTCAATAAATGGCACCTTAGGTTAAATCAATTTAATTGCTAAGCAATAATAAGCAAGTTTCCAGGGTATTATTTTCCATTTTCAGCACCCTTGCCAAGTTGGGCTTTGAATTTTACGGCGTCATTTCTTCAGAGGTTGTCATTGCCTTTTCTCTCTGTTGGCTATGCAAGCCACAGGCATTGATCTGTTGAAGCAAATAATTTGTATTCAGATATGTGATTACCAGCAATAGTCATTTCCTTATTTTTTTAGCTATTTTTTGTGGTTTAAGTGCTCTCAGCTTTCTAAAGTTAATTCTAAGGCCATTGTTTGAGAGGTAAAACTGTATATTATTAAAACAGTAATAAATTGGATATATTTTGCTATTCTGGTCATTTCTCTTTCAGACATAATTTCTGTGGATAGAGGGATTTTTATTTGGTTAGAGTAAAGGTTTATTATTTAAAATCTCTTGCAACCAGGAAGATGCATTACTTTGTCTGGGTTAATGGTGAATCTCAGTTATTTTAAGTTTCTTTGTTCATTTATCCACACCTCTGTTGAGCAACATTTATGTGTCTGGCTTTATACTCATAGGTTTCTATACTTGGCCCTTAAAAAGCTAACACAGCCTTAACTAGACTTTAGAGATTGTGTAAGTGACATCTACCTAATTATATTTTATAACAAATACAAATTATTTTTAATATATTCCCTCTGAAAAGTATCGTAAATACAGATTGGTGAAACTTGAATAATCTATCTTAAATAGCTTCCCAGAGGAAAGTTTCATAAGATGAAGTAAACTGAATTTTGCAACATCAATTAAACTTTTCAATACCTCTGAAAGCAAGAAATAAATCTTCACACTATGTATAGGAAATTGAGGGTTGGAAAGATTGAGTATAATTTAGTGGCAGACCAGCAATCCAAGTGTCTTGCTCTGATACACTAATAAAACACACAAAACCTGAGTCTTATACTGATATTCTATGTACACCAACAATGTAAAGATAGCTTAGCATAAAAGCAAGCAAATCACCCACCATATCTAATGCTTTTAACATGATCAAGGTGACGTGTAGTTTTTCATAGTATTAATGTTTGTTATTGGATATGTTTAAAAACAGTTCTGATGGGGTTTACTGGTTACTGAAGGGTTGCCTTTCAGACATGCATGTCAAAACTGCACTAAAACTGGAGTCTTTGGAAGACTCCATCAACACACAAGCATATCCTGCCTTTGCAAAAATGGAATCCACTAAAGGAAAACAGAATTTTAGTCTAGTGTGACGATTAGGTCTTTTCTTTAAGTACCAAAGGATTCTTCTTTTTTTTTTTAGTACTTAAATAGCACATTAAATTTTCCAAGCACTTGGAATATTCCCAAGAGGAATATTCATTAATTATTCCTCTAAAAACCCAACAAGAGAGATGGCTTGAGCCATTTTCAATCACGTTGCTGCTGCTGCTGCTAAGTCACTTCAGTCGTGTCCGACTCTGTGCAATCCCTGAGAAGGCAGCCCACCAGGCTCCCCCGTCCCTGGGATTCTCCAGGCAAGAACACTGGAATGGGTTGTCATTTCCTTCTCCAATGCATGAAAGTGAAAAGTGAAAGTGAAGTCGCTCAGTTGTGTCCGACTCTTAGCGACCCCATAGACTGCAGCCTACTAGGCTTTTCTGTCCATGGGATTTTCCAGGCAAGAGTACTGGAGTGGGGTGCCATTGCCTTCTCCATTCAATCACGTTAGTTGGTTCCAAATTTAGGGTTAAGGAGCAAGGATGAAAGAAATTTGGCTTTTGCAAAAAATAATGAGATTTGCAAAACACACACCAGAAAGGAGAAAGGTCTGTTGTTATTATTACTAATCTTTTTGGTCACATTTGAGTCCCCTATGTATCAACCCCCAGAATAAGCGTCCATCAGAAATACATTTTTCATGTTTTCTTCTTGATCGCTACACTGTATATGAAAATCTCAGTCAACAAATAACTGATTTGATTGCAAAAGATATATGGTACCAAACTGATTCCAATGACAGGTGTAGAAATCAGTGTAACCCAAATAGCATATACAGGGCTTTAAGTTATTTTCTGTTAACAATTTTAGCTGACCCAATTGCATTTTGGCAAGTAATATTGATTGAGATCAATGATGCTCTCATACTATGTGTACAGTTTGAGATGTGTGCTATGATTTTACTGAGCCAATTGCTTTGCTTGTATGTGGTATTGATTGATAGCACCCCACAGAACTAAGAGACAGATTTCAGTCTCTAAGAGATTTTGAACCCCAACTATCACCATGAGTTTACATGTTTAACTGCTGAAGATCTCAAATCAATTTATGTTTGTTGAAGAAAATCCTAAAAATTAAAAACATACCTGAAATAGTTTTTATAAATAATATATGCTTCTAGAGAGAAAGCTGGATTAATTATTCAACACAACTATTTATACCTAATCTCCTCTCTGTATGTCTTTAAGAGTACCTTTCAAAATTGCTGTAAAAAGCATTTTGGCAATAAAGTACAAGTTATTATAAGATGTGAAGATATATTGTCTGTATGAATCTCATACTCATCTTTTGATTCAGGAGGTCTGAGGTGGAACCTAGGAAATGCATTTTAGCACATACACACATATCTGCATTTTCTTAGTTCTGACAAATGTGATCCATATTTTAAGAAACAGCACTTTAGCAGAAAATGCATTGGATTAAAAATTAGAAAATCAGAGAACAGAATCCTGCCAGTTGATAGTTACATGTCTTTGCACCTTTGCATGCTGTTATAGGTTGAATAGTGTCCCTTCCAAAACCCCTTTAAAAAGCTAATGCTGGAATCTAACCCCCAGTAACTCAGAATATGACCTTATTTGGAGACTGAATCTTTATAGAAATGATCAAGTTAAAATGAAGTCATTAGGTTGGGTCCTAATCCAATGTAATGGTGTCCATTTTTTGAAGACTATGTTTTGGGGAGAAGTTTTAGATTTACAACAAAATTGAGAAGGAGGTATAGAGATTTCCCATTTAACCATACCTGCACACCTGCAGACCCTCCCCCATTATCAACATGACTCACCAGATGGTACAATTTTTTTACCAATGATGAGGCTACATTGACATATCATTATCTTCCAATGTCTATAGTTTACAACAGGGTTCATTTTTGGTATTGTACATTCTATGGGTTTGGGCAAACTTATAATGACAAATATTCATCATTGTAATATCAATAAAGATCCTGAAAAGGTTGCAGGGACCTCCATTCCAAGGATGAGAATGATTGCTTAAATAAATTGATACAGACTTTGAAGTTTGAGTTACTAAAATTCTGCACCTAATAGAAGTTTAGACACAGAAAATGTAATCAAGCTCCTTGTTTTACAGATGAGGAGGCAGGTAAGGAAATGCTTAACCTGGTTACATTGGGGGTTCATTCATTAATTTATTCATTCCCCTTTTTTATGAATTCAAAAAGAGCTAGGAAAAGAAACCAGCTTTTCATGCATTGCTCCTTCCACACAAGCGTGTGCTTGCTGTTTACGAAGGAAACCTCAATTATACTTTTGCATGTATTAGTACTATCTTGCTTTACTTCCTTGTGATTCAGCTTTTAAAAAATGACTGATATTCAGTTATTCATACAGCTAGCAAAGTGGTGCTGTATGACACCTGAAAGTGATGAAAGTACAACTGAAAACATCTATTGTCCTTAAACTACCAGAAGAACTTTTCCATTTCCTATGTGCTTCTTTGTAAAATTGGAGAGTAGCACTGGGGGTTCTGGGGCTGAGATGTTTATTTCTCATTGAGCAGCCAGGTAATGCTCCTAATTTCTAGTTTCCGTGAAGTTAGGGGCCATGTGACTGCTGCGTAACAACACATGATGTGTCACTTTTAAACCAAGGCTTGTTTTTTGACCTTTCAAAACTGATTGTTGTTAGTCACCCAGTCATATCTGACTCTTTGTGACCCCATGGACTGTAGCCAGCCAGGCCCCTCTGTCCACGGGATTTCCCAGGCAAGAATACTGGAGTGGGTTGCCTTTTCTTTCTCCAGGGGACCTTCCCAACAGATTCTTTACCGTCTGAGTCATCAAAAATGATAGAACTGTTTTAATTGAAGTATAATTGACATACAACATTGTATTAATTACTGCTGTGCTTCAAAGTAATTCTGTTATACATATATATATTACATATATATATATTACATATATATATACATTTCCTTTTAAAAATATTATTTAGCTCCTGCAGATTCCAAGCAGATTCTTTACCATCTGAGTCATCAAAAATGATAGAACTGTTTTAATTGAAGTACAATTGACGTACAACATTGTATTAATTACTGCTGTACTGCAAAGTAATTCTGTTAAACATTTATATATATATACATATACATACATTTCCTTTTAAAAATATTATTTAGATCCTGGTGGCTCAGACGGTAAAGCATCTGCCTGCAGTGCGGAAGACCCAGGTTTGATCCCTGGATTGGGAAGATCTCCCAGAGAAGGAAATAGCAACCCACTCCAGTACTGTTGCCTGGAAAATTCCATGGACTGAGAGGCTCCTCACAGCCTAGTAGGCTACAGTCCATGGGGTCACAAAGAGTCGGACACAACTGAGTGACTTCACTTACTTACTTCACTTACTGAGTAATGTAGATCAGAAAGAGAAAGACAAATAAACGAAGGACTCTTAAAAGCTGGTGCACTCAAGTAGCCAGCCTCCTTCTCCTGCCTGGGCACATGTGGATACCCCAGAATGGAGGACCGTCCACACACTGGGACACATCTGCACATGGGAACCCGGAGAAGAAAGGCTGCAGACACTGATGAGAAACAAACATTGCTGTGTTTAGCCTTTGGGTATTTATTTATTACTACAATATAGCCTAGACTTGCCTGACTGATGTAAGGGCAAAACTAAGAAGATTAATGCAGCATGATTAGAAGTAACCAAATGCATTGTTTAATTAAATGTTTGAGACTGATAATAGTTCTAATTCCCAATGTAGCTGCTTTCACTTTTCTTTCTGAGCAAGAAGGGAAATGAGATGAATCACAAACTTCTATAATGAATGAGAGGAAGCAACCTTCACATAGTCTCAAAAATAAACAAGATGTTAACTAAACACAAACAGGCTCATAAACACAGATTGTGTTTAAAATGCTTGTTTCACCTTTTGATAGCTTAACAATCCTAAATTTTCTTTGTCCCAAATTCACAATAATGACAATACTAGCTAATCATATCAGGAACAAGGCAAAACAAATAATTGGCAAAACCTATTGACCAGTATCAGAGCTATAACTTTCCTCAAGAAACTTTGTCTGTCACCATCTGACAGAGGGGGGGAAAATAATTAGGTTCCATTTGGGAAAGCGGAGTTAATGTTATTTAACCAAACTGCATTTAGTCCCTGAAACAGCAGAGAGCCCAACAGTGTTCATGACATGAAAATGTTTTAACTCATGAAAGAATCCTTAAGATGGAAAAGGAGCTCCTGAAATGTGCTCTCTGTTGAACCCTTCTGTGTAAAAGTTAAATGGCAGTTTAAAATTCTAATTTGGATATGTATGAGTTTTACATTGCTGCTATAACAAATTACCACATTTTAAGTAGTTTAAAAACAACACAAATGTAATATCTTTTGGTTCAATAGGCCTGAAGCCTACCATAGATATCACTGAGCTGGAATCATAGTCTCTGTTCAGAGGCTCCAGGGGTGAATTCATTTCAGTGCCTTTTCTGGCTTTGCAGGCTGTTCATAGTCTCTGCTCCACGGACGCCTCCCCACTTTATCTTCAAAGCTAATATTATTGCATCTCCCTGACCCTTCTTCACATCTTCATCTGACTACAACTAAGAAAGGTCTTCTGCTTTTAAAGTTTCCTGTGATAAGCTTGGGGTCACCAGGATATCCAAAATAATCTTCACATTTCAAGGTCCTTAACTTTAATCACATCTGAAAAGTTCCATTTCTCATGTATGATAATATACTTCCAGAAATTAGAACTTAGATATCCTAGTGTGGCTGGGACGAGACATTCTGGCTACCACATCATGTATAGAACCTGATATATTGGAACAAACACTTCACTTAGAACTCAGTGTCCTCTGCTCTAGACACACTCCTCATTTCAGGTCAATTGTGGGCAAATAGTTAGCTTTTCTAACTTTGTCTAAGCAAAATATAGATGATACCTCCCCTGGCTGTTGCTCAGTCCTGTCCGACTATTTGTGACCCCATGGACTGTAGCCCACCGTGCTCTTCTGTACATGGGATTCTTCAGACAAGAATACTCAAGTGGGTTACCATGCGCTTCTCCAGGGGATTTCCCAATTCAGGGATTGAACCCTGGTCTCCTGCACTGCTGGTGGATTCTTTACCATCTGAGCCACCAGGGCCTCAAGTCTGTATTTGGGTACATGGGTATATAATTTTTACATTTAGTTATTTATGATTTCTTCTACTTGATTAAGCTTCTCAGTTGCCTCCTCCCAGAAATCTTCTAACCAAACCTCAACTTTCCTAGTTCCTCTCTTTTGGGACTACAGTCTGCATCAACTGAAATGGAACAATGCTAAATTAGGAAAATGAATACATTTATCTAATACTTTAACAAATATCTCTATTGCACCTTAATTATACAAATAGAGGACCCAGAGAAGTGACCTAAATCATAGAAATTTCAACAGAATGAAGGCCTCAGTTGACAAGTCACTGATGGATCCTTCGCATCTCAGCAGCTACTCTGCGAAGACCCACAGCACGGGTGCTGAGAAAACAAAGGCTAAGGTCAGACCTAAGTTTACATTAAATTTCTTCATTCCCAACTGCCAGTTATATTTGGGACAAATTCCTTAAACTTAACCTCAATCTCTTTGTGCCTCAACTGAATCATTTGCAATAATAGCTAATTCATGAGGCTGCTGTAAAGATTAAAAGATATTGTGTATATAAAGTGGCTGGAATCATACTTGGCATAAAACTACATTCAATAAAGAATGACTGCTGTAGATATTTTTATTGCTTTACTGAATCGGTCGGGTTTCCCAAAGAAGTGATACCCTCATGTCTCTCAATGTCTTCCACATTCGTCTTCAAGAATTCATGGTTCATCTGTTTATTTGTGTATGGTGCTGGGGTATAGAAGGGAGAAAAGAGACTTAATGTAGTCTTAGTGGAGCTTACATTCTAGTGGTGGGAGGTAGGCAAAAACAAACAAGCGAAAAACAAAAATGGGCACACACAAGCAAACACTATTACTTTAGATTGAAACTAGTGCTAGGAAGATAATAAATAGGGCAATGTGACAATGAGTAGTTGGTGGTCAAGGAGCCAGGTAAGGAGATAACATTTCAGCCACCACTCAAAAGACCAATCTGGGCCAGGCAAGTGAACAACAGGCATAAATAAACCAAGGCAGGACAGAGGTGATGCATTTGAGAAGCAGTAAGGCATCTCGTTGAACACAGTCTGGGATGCAACAGGGAAAGTGGCATGAGATTATACTGAAGATAGGGCTGGGGTACCAATTTATGGGACCTCAAGACCCTGCATGAACACTGACGGTATTACTCTAAAAGCAGTGAGGAAATGTTTAATCATAGCATTCAAAGACTGAGTCAGTTCTAACGAGGTGGATGAACCTAGAGCTTGTTATACAGAGTGAAGTAAGTCAGAAAGAGAAAAACAATTACTGTATACTGGGCTGGAGGAAGCACAAGCTGAAATCAAGATTGCCGGGAGAAATATTAACAACCTCAGATATGCAGATGACGCCACCCTTATGGCAGAAAGTGAAGAGGAACTAAAAAGCCTCTTGATGAAAGTGAAAGAGGAGAGTGAAAAGTTGGCTTAAAGCTCAACATTCAGAAAACTAAGATCATGGCATCTGGTCCCATCACGTCATGGAAAATAGGTGGGGAAACAGTGTCAGACTTAATTTTGGGGGGGTCCAAAATCACTGCAGATGGTGATTGCAGCCATGAAATTAAAAGATGCTTACTCCTTGGAAGGAAAGTTATGACCAACCTAGACAGCATATTCAAAAGCAGAGACATTATTTTGCCAACAAAAGTCCATCTAGTCAAGGCTATGGTTTTTCCAGTGGTCATGTATGGATGTGAGAGTTGGACTATAAAGAAAGCTGAGCACCGAAGAATTGATGCTTTTGAAGTGTGGTGTTGGAGAAGACTCTTGGGAGTCCCTTGGACTGCAAGGAGATCCAACCAGTCCATCCTAAAAGAGATCAGTCCTGGGTATTCATTGGAAGGACTGATGCTGAAGCTTAAACTCCAGTACTTTGGCCACCTCATGCGAAGAGTTGACTCATTTAAAAAGACCCTGATGATGGGAAAGATTGAGGGCAGGAGCAGAAGGGGATGACAGAGGATGAGATGGCTGGATCACATCACCGACTCAATGGACATGAGTTTGGGTGAACTCTGGGAGTTGGTGATGGACAGGGAGGCCTGGCATGATATAATTCATGGGGTTGCAAAGAGTCGGACACACCTGAGAGACTGAACTGAACCGAATGCATATATTTGGAATCTAGAAATATGGGACTGATGAAATTATTTGCAGGGCAGCATTAGAGACACAGACATAGGGAACAGACTTATGGACATGGGAGGTAGGGAGGAAGGAGAGGGTGGGATGTATAAAGAGAGTAACATGGAAACTTACATTACCATAAATAAAATAGATAGCCAATGGGAATCTGCTCTATGACTCAGGGAACTCAAACCAGGGCTCTGTAACAACCTAGAAGGGTGGGATAGGGAGGGAGATTCAACAGGGAGGGGACGTATCTATACCTATGACTGATTCATGTTGATGTTTGGCAGAAACCAACAAAATTCTATAATACAACTATCCTTCAATTAAACAACTAATTTAAATTTTAAAAAAGATAATTTGCTTTTATAAGCATCTTTTATACAATGATGGCTGCAAGGGAATAGATTTGGGTCTAGAAGGTAAGAAAGGATGGGTTGGCAAGAGTGCAGTCAGAGACTGTGAGATCACATCATATCCCGGGGAGAGACTGGAGGATGAATCCAGAACTAGAGGAATGGCTGACAGCTCAAAGATATACACCTATCACTGAATGCTAGGACTTGCATTAGATTGAGGTGAAGAGGTGAAATTTCTTCTCGAAGGGGAGCTTTCCAGGGTGTTTCCTAGACTTTCTGCCAAAAGACATGGGTGTATGGTGATGCCATTTACTCCAGTAGATAAGAAGGAATGAGAGGAATTTGGTTTGGAGGGTGGTTGTAAAATAGAAACACCAAGCTCCATTTTGGATGTATTTCTGAGTTGCCTACTAGACCTGATATCAACATGTTGCAGGCTGATAGAGGTCTCCTAAGTGGGAATGACAGTCACTTCCTCCCACGTTTGTGTGCCTTTCCTTTTTATGGGTAGCATCTTGGGTATACCCATCACCCTTGGGCATATCCCCCTGCCCTGTCATGACAGCACCGATTTAATGACTGAACGCCACTCAGGTCTCTCTAGTCTAGGCGAGAGCCTGGAGAACATCTTTGTTATCCCTAAGTAGGACTCCATGTCCAGTGTAAAGGAGTAGCCCCCCAGAATGCTCATATATATACTAACAGGTATATATGGAATCTAGAAAGATGGGACTGATGAAATCATTTGCAGGGCAGCAATGGAGACACAGACATAGAGAACAGACTTATGGACATGCCAGGGAGAGGGAGGAGGGAGAGGGTGGGGTGTATGAAGAGAGTAATGTGGAAACTTACATTACCATACATAAAAGAGATAGCCAATGGGAATCTGCTGCATGATTCAGGGAACTCAAACCAGGGCTCTGTAACAACCTAGAGGGGTGGGGTGGGGAGGGAGGTGGGACGTGAATGAAACAGCATGTTGATGCTTTGTACGTTAGCTTCTCATTTCATTTTTTTTATAAATTTGTATTGGACTATATTTGCTTTATCATGGTGTATTAGTTTCAGCTGTATAGCAAAGTGAATCAGCCATAAATGTATCCCCCCTTTTTTTGGATTTCCTTCCCATTTAGGTCACCACAAAGCACTGAGTATTGTTCCCTTAGCTATACAGGAGGCTCTTATTAGTTATGTATTCTGGCTCTGCATCTCTACCTGCTTCTTAAGAGAGGAACACATACCTGGAGACACCTGTGGCTCAGTCCTGAAGGTTCTGTACCCAGTAGTGTTAATACATCCCTCCTGCCACGCCTGGGAAGCACTCTTGGAAGCCAGTCGCTTTTCTCAGATCAGCATCCCACAGCATTAACTCAGCAGCTCATCCGTCCTTGTCACTGTAAGACACTCCTCACATCTCAGCCAGAGTGGAAACTGCTCCTCACCGATGCTTCAACTTGAATGACTCAGTGAGAACACTGTTCTAATTAAACCCATTGCTAAGTCATTTCAGTCGTGTCCGACTCTGTGCGACCCCATAGACAGCAGCCCACCAGGCTCCCCCGTCCCTGCGATCCTCCAGGCAAGAACACTGGAGTGGGTTGCCATTTCCTTCTCCAATGCATGAAAGTGAAAAGTGAAAGGGAAGTCGCTCAGTTGTGTCCGACCCTCAGCAACCCCATGGACTGCAGCCTACCAGGCTCCTCCATCCATGGGATTTTCCAGGCAAGAGTACTGGAGTGGGGTGCCATTGCCTTCTCCGAATTAAACCCATTAGAGCAGTCCATTTCCTTTAACTTGGATGGCTTTATCCCTTCTTCCATCTGGGAAAAACTTAGTTCATATTAAAGTGACTCATATGGGCGTATACAATCTCTTCTAGCAACTTACATCATTTTTCTCTTTTGAAACATCATTGTAGATTCACGTTCTTTCCTAAACTCAGTTCAAATTAACTGCATTCCTTGTTTCCCTTTAGATACTCAGACAATCAGCATACGCAACTAGCAGCATTCACGCCTTGTCCCACCCATCCCCCTTCCCTCAGAAAGCTTCCTGCTTCCTGCTAATGATAATCACTGCTCATCTGGACATTTTTGTCCCAACATATGGACTCTAATACTCTTTGCTTTATTTGTGTGTTTTGGTTTTAGAGTGGAGAGCAGTATTCTCCACCAAGTTCTTCAGCAAGAGGTGAACAAGGGCACACATACTGGTGGGGTGGGGCAGGAGACAGAGTGGCTCTAAGAACTCTCAGAACAAAGCACTCAAGTAACCATCTCAAAAATCATGAGTTACGTCAATGCTTTAAATTGATATCTCTTTTTTTGAAGTTTTTATGTATTCACAAAAGTATTTTTGCAATATGCATAAAATATGAAGAATAGGTCTTTTTAAGCAATAGAACATTCCAGTACTTTTAAATCTTCTTGTGTGACCTTCCCTGATCTCCTGCAACATCTGAGTCAGCCACAGTCCTACGGTGTCTGTAAGACAGTTTTACTGTGTATCCCTAGCAATACATTCCTCAATAATACATTGTTTAGCTTTATCTATTTATAAGCTTTATAGAACACATATATATTCTTCTGCAGCCTGGCCTGTGCTCTGCATTGTTCTCGAGATTTATCCTCATTGACACACGCAGCTGAAGGTCATCCATTTTCACTGCTTTATAGATTTGCTATTGTCTGACATACTGTGGTTTATTTATTCCCTGGTGGATGGAAATCTGGGTTCTTACCAACATTTTATTCTCACAAATGTTGCTGTTACAAACTTTGTTGTGTTTATCTCTGGATGTTATATATCAAACACTTTCTCTAGGACATATGTCTCAAAAAATGCAATTTCTACAGTAACAATAAATGTCAATTTTAAGCTTTGGGGGATGAAACTAAATGCTTTAGGACGTATTTTTAAATTTTACATTCCCACCAGTGTCCACTTGGTTCCCATTTATGACAATATTTTTCCACCTTTACCATTTTTTTGCTAACTACATAAAAGTGAAATGGTATTGTGAGTGGTTAAGCATCTTCTACTGTGCTTATTAACCATTCAGAATTTCCTCTTCTGCTGATATTTTTGTGACTCATGGGCCAAATGCTCCAATCTTGCTCTTAATTCTTCATTCTTCTAAGTAGATTTTTGAGTCAGCTTGTAAATTTTTTACTTCAATGACCTGTTGGGATTTTGAACGAAAGTATTCTGGATCTGTAGCTCAACCTATTACATTTCATAACAGTGTGTTGTTTTATTCATAAATATCTATCTCCATTTATTAGATCTTCTTTAATATTTTTCAATAAAATACAAAATTTATCATTTTCTCTGTAAATGCCTTGAATATTTTGGTTCAAGATTTTCTAGGTCTTTGGCACTTCATTCTATTTTTTGTTGTAAGTTTTTTATGTACTTTATAAAAGTACATTTTTTGATGTTTAGAAATGCAATTATCTTTAATTCTGTAACCAGGAATATTGTTATCTCAGTAGTTCTAATATATTAATTACTGATTCCTTTGATTTTTCTACATAGATAATCATGCTAACTGTGAGTGACGGTGGATTTGTTTCTTTCTTCTCAATCCCTTTACTTTTCATTTCTTTTCATGCCTTCTTATTTCACTAGCTAGGACATTAAATTCAATGCTGAACGAAAGTAATGATAGCAGTTACTCTTTCTTTGTTTCTAATCTAAAATGGAATATTTTAAACAATTCTCTATTAATATGATATGTCTTCAGATTTATTTCAAAGTATGGTTTATCTGGTTATGGAAGTTCCTTATGCACAAAAATACAATTTAAAAAAGATTCTACAGTGGTCCTTAAACATATGAAAATATGTTTGACCTTCCTCATGATTAGAGAAATGAAAATTCAAGCACTTATTATCTATCAGACTCAAGAATATTATAAACTGTGACGATGTAGTTTGTAGTGAGACTATGAGGAAACAGAAATGCCATATATGGCTGTTGAGAACACGAACCCTTTCTGGAGGTGCTGTGGGTGAACTGTATCTTCCCTAAAATCATACCTGAAATGCTAACCCCTAATGTGATGGCGTTAGGAGGTGGGGTTTGGAAGGTGATCAGGTCATGAGGGCAGAGCTGCTACTAAAGGATTAGTACCTTTATGAAACAGATCCCAGAGAGCTCTCTCCCCTTGTCTACTGCCTGAGGATATGAAAAGGTGGCTGTCTGCAACCTGGAAGTGTGCTCCCACCAGAACCTGATGGTGCTGGAACCCTGATCTCAGGCTTCCAGCCTCCAGAAGTGGGAGAAATGCTTGTTGTTTAAATCACGCAGTCCATGGTAACTTATTGTAGCAGCCTGAACAGACTAAAGCAGAGGGGAATTTGGAAATACCAATAGTACTATTTATGCACTTATCTTTTGACCCAGCTATCGTACTTTGAGGAATTTACACTAAAGATAAACTTTCAACAAGAGAAACATACATACATGCTGTTTGAAACTACACATTATTAGTAACAATCTGAATTTCCATATATGTGAGAGTGGATGAATAAACTATAGCCAATCCATGAAGTTGAGTTCTATGAAGCTGTAGAAAATGAGATGCTGTCTAGGAATGGATACAGATAAATTTCCAAGATATATTGTTAAACTTTAAAAGTAAAGTACAAAAGTTTATCTAATCTATGCTGTCTTCCACCTTAAAAAGAAAAGGAAATAAGACAATGTATGTTTATATATAGCTCAGTTGGTAAAGAATCCGCCTGCAATGCAGGAGACCCCAGTTCGATTCCTGGGTTGGGAAGATCCCCTGAAGAAGGGATAGGCTACCCACTCCAGCATTCTTGGGCTCCCCTTGTGGCTCAACTGGTAAAGAATCTGCCTGATATGTGGGAGACCTGGGTTCAATCCTTGCGTTGGGAAGATGCCCTGGAGAAGGGAAAGGCTACCCACTCCAGTATTCTGGCCTGGAGAATTTCAGGGACTATACAGTCCATGGGGTTGCAAAGTGTTGGACACGACTGAATGATCTTCACTTCACTTCACTTCACATGTTTATATATGTGTGTGTTTGTATTAAGTCGCTTCAGTCATGTCTGACTCTTTGCAACCATATGGACCATAGTTTTCCAGGTTTCTATGTCCATGGGATTCTCTAGGCAAGAATACTGGAGTGGGTTGCTGTGCCCTCCTCCAGGGGAATCTTTCTGACCCAGGGATTGAACCAATATTTCTTATGGCAGGTGGGTTCTTTTACCACTAATGCCACCTGCCTGCCCCACTGTGACAACAAAAGCCACAGAAAAGATGGACTGGGCCATAGTGACAGTAGTTACTGGTGGAGGCTGGGGACAACTCCCAAAGATGCATCCGTAGACTGTTCCCCAGGACCTGCGAATGGAACCTTATTTGGGAAAATGGTCTTTGCAGATGGGAGAATTCTGAGATGGAGAGATGGTCCTGGATTATTTAGGCTAGCCCTAAATGCAACCACAGAGTCTTTCTGAAAGAGAGGCAGAGAGAGGTTTCTGCAGATGCACAGAGGACAAGACAAGACGGAGACACAGGCAGAACTCAGAGATGTAGCAAAAGCCAAGTAACTTGGGGGAAGCAAGAACACATGTATACCTGTGGCGGATTCATTTTGATATTTGGCAAAACTAATACAGTTATGTAAAGTTAAAAAAAAAAAAAAAGAAAACAGAAAACATATTCTAAAGCTGAAGCCATAAGAGCTGTCCACAAATATTGTTCTCCAGCTAGTAAATTTGTTTTTCACAGAGGTATGAGTTAGCAGTTCTGAGACTAACTGAGTAATAAGTAAATGAGCATGGATAAGGAGAGCCATGTTATTCATTGTCAGAGAAAGCCATTTATAGGTAAGGAAAGAAGGAGGCTAGATGGATTCTGAGATGGGGATTGGAATTGATGGTGTCACTATGAATTTATTGCTTGTAATATACATCTATATACAGATGTGGTATATATGAATATTTATTAATCTGTGTCAACATTTATCTTTCTTAGCTCCATTTGTTGATGGCAGTCTAAAATTCAGAAAAGTGGGGATGTATATGTACCGCTGATTCACTGTGGCATAGCAGAAATTAACACAACATTGTGAAGCAACTGTACCCCCCAAAAATAAAAAATAATAACAGCCCACTGGCAAGGAGGACATCCAGCACCCACATCTCCACTGTCACGGTCCTTCTCTAACAGAAAGAACCAGTGCTCCTAAAAGAAACAGTCAATTCTAGAGCTGGGACAGAGCAAGAACAAGCTAAGCCTGAGAACTCTTTTCAACTTAGAAAATAAGAAAATGCTCAGAATGTGATAGGGACATAATTCAAAATAAAATCAAACTGGAAGTGGCCCCCAATGGCCAAAGCTTGGGTGATATGATCAATAGAAGAAATAATGAAAGTAAAGAGTTAATCTCACAGAGCAAGACAAATATATTCACAAGTTCATGATGATATAAATGAATAATTGAGTAAATGAGAGAGAGGAGAGCTCTTTCTCACAGAAGAAATTTAATTATTAAAAAAAGAAAGAATTGTGCAAATACATTACCATTTTAGTAAGCAACACAGTAATAAGTCTTGCAGTAGAACACCATCAATGATATTAATATGCAAAAATACCATGAGAAATGAGATATTTACCTGGTCACAAAGAACCCTCCCACGAAATAACTGTTAAATTACGAAGGGGGAAAATAGTATATTCTCAAAGGAATGATCAAGCAGACGCTACCTTAAGAGGTTTGTAAGGAAGGCATCCCCATCAGTGAAAGGTAGAAACATCACATGTTTACTGAGATGATGCTCCAGGATCCCACATCACTCCTCTGCTAATTCCTGCCAAAAATACATAACTCAACTTTACTCATTAAGGAGCGTAAGATGAACATAAATTAAGAAATAGTGTACAAAATAACTGACCAGTACTCTTCAAGAATATAATGAGCCTCCCCCAGCAAAAGTGAAAGATTATCAGTAATTACAAGAGACTAACAACTATGACTGTTAAATCAACATCTAATTTTGGGTTGAATTCTGGTTCTGAAAAAGTAAATTCATGGGACAGCTAATGAAATTTGGCAAAGACCTGTAGACTAATTATAGTGCTTTGCCCATATTAATTTCTGGGTTTTAATAGCTGCGCTCTTGGTAAAGAATCTGTCTGCAATGCAGGAGATGCAAGTTTGATCCCTGGGTTGGGAAGATCCCCTGGAGAAGGAACTGGCAACCCACTCCAATATTCTTTCTAGGAAAATCCCAAGGACAGAGGAACCTGGAGGAACCATGGACAGAGGAATCCATGGGGTCGCAAAAGGGTTGGACATGACTTAGTGACAAAACAACAGAAACAAACATTATTATTATATCTTAACCCCTGAGTAAGCTGAGAAAGTATATACAGGAATTCTTGACATTATTTCTGTAAGTTTTGGGGAAGACTGAGCTTGTTTCAGAAAGAAATAAATAAAATATCATTTAGAAATGTCCATGCATTTTACACTTGCTGATAATGGTTTATTAAAATATTGAATTTTATTCAATGATTCCTTACATCTATTATGATATTTTTCTTTTAAATAAATTAATATGTTGAACTACATTATTTGACTTTTCCAATGCAAGTGCAATTTAAAACATCCACTCATAGTTATTAAGTAGCTTTGTCAGTAAATATTTTATTTTTAAGCATGTCTAATTTGATTAATTTTCTTGTTTGGAATTTTTTTATCTGAATTCATGAAGGATATTGGCAATTGCTTTTCTTTCTCAGACTGTTCTTTTATTTTCATTTCCAATTTTGTAATATCTTCATAAATGAGTTGGAGGGTTTTCATTCCTTATACTCTGATTTGGTGTAAAAATTGGGATTTACCACAGATAGTTTATTATTTTATGATTACTAGCTTATTATTGTATTATTTATGGTAAATCTCAATTCACAAATAGAGCTTCTCTGGTGGCTCAAATGGAAAGAATCTGTCTGCAATGTGGGAGATTTGGGTTCAATCACTGGGTTGGGAAGATCCTCTGGAGAAGGGAACGGCTACCCACTCCATTAATCTTGCCTGGAAAATTCCATGGACAGAGGAGTCTGGCGGGCTACATTCTATGGGGTCTCAAAGGGTCTGACATGACTGAGTGACTAACACTTTCACTTTTCATTCACAAAACTTCTCCTCCCAAATCCTATAATTTCTGGAAGCAGTGTACTTTCTAATCCAATTGATCTAGACTTGGTCATGTGATGTAGTTCAGCTGATAGTATATGATTGGGTGGGATACATGTCACATTCAGACAGACACCATAGTGCAATTGGATGGATAAAAAAGAAAGTGTCAGTCGTTCAGTCATGTCCAACTCTTCGTAACCCCATGGACTATAGCCCTCTAGTCTCCTCTATTCATGGAATTCTCCAGACATGAATATGGGAGTGGGTAGCCATTTCTTTCTCCAGGGGATCTTCCTGCCCAAATATTGAACCCTGGTTTCCTACATTACAGTCAAATTCTTTATTATCTGAGCCATCACGGAAGCCTAATTGCATGGATACATAGGTTCTTTTCTTGCTCCTGCATCCCCTCTGGTGAGAAAGATGTATCCAGAAAAAGAGTAGCTATTTCCACTTGAGTCCTAGAAGACATGAATTAGAAGATATGATCCCAGTGCCCATCTGGAGAAGAGCTACAGAAAGGTTACAGCAACAAAGAGAATATGACCTAAGGTGAACAAGAAATACATACATTCTGTGTATGACACAGCTATCTTAGGACTGTTTGTACATAGCATGACCTTTTAAAAATTCACTTGTATTCTAAATATTAAATATTTTATAGAACTTACTGATAAAGCCAGTTCAGGTATTTTCCCTGTGGCAAGATTTTTAAAAATACTTATTAATTTTTCTTAATGATTATAAGACTATTCAGATTTTGTATCTTTTCTCAAGTCAATTTTATACTATGTAATGCTTGGAATTTCATATATTTTTTCAAATTTATTGGTGTAACATTTTTCATACTACCCTCTTACTTTTTGGTGGTGGTGGTTTAGTGTCTGACTCTTTGTGACCCCATGGACTGTAGCCCATCAGGCTCCTCTGTCCATGGAATTCTCTAGGCAAGAAGAGTAGAGTGGGTTGCCATTTCCTTCCCCATCTTACTTTTTAATGCCAGAGAAATTATGTCCTGTTTTCTATTCCCTCATATTATATATTTGGGTTTTCTCTTTCTTTCATTCCATGGTTTTCCTCTTTTGGGGGGAGCAGGGGGAGAGAAGTAAGTCCACTTAGACATTTTCAAATATTATTATGTTTTCAAAGAACCATGTTTTGGATTAATTGATTTTATTAGATAGGGTTAGTTTTAGATGACAGTAACAGGGAAATTCCAAATCACAATGGCTTAATAAATATAGAATTTTTTTCTCTCACATCAGAGAGGGTTCTGCTGGTCAACAGAACAGCTCTAGTCAAGATCTTAAGGAGTGAAGATCTTTTTAGTACATCATTTCATCTTATCCTTATGGTCCAAAATGGAGGATAAGGAAGGGAGGGCAAGGAACATCTACTAGCTTTAAAGATGATTTCAAAAAGCTGCTCCAAAACATGTTCACTAACTTATATTGAACAAAACCTCTTCCCACAATCTCATCCAGCTACACCTGTAGTTATTATTCATGTTGCACACATGAATACTGGGTATTGTATTAATAAGGAAAAAAGACAATAGAATTGAATAGGGAAAGCAAATAGTCCTTGCAACACTGATCTTCACCATCACATGTAAATTTTATGATTCAGCTTTTATATTTATTGTCTTTCTGTCTACACAAATTGAGATTATTCTTGTTTCTTACTTGTTTAGTTGTAAAAGTAACTGATTAATATTCAAGATGGAGGATTGATATGTTTTTATTTGTGTCTTATAGTTAAAATATCTGATTATTCTTATAAGTTCTCTTAATTGAATGTAAAAATAAAATAAATGCTCCACAACACCTAAATATATCCTTTATTTCTTTCAAGTTAATGGATAAAATACTGTTAAAAATAAAGTCTTTGGAAGTTCAGAGATTCTGATTTTCATGTTCATGCTTTTTTTCATTTTCCAACTTCCTACAATAAAAATAGGTTGAATTGTAAAGAATAAAAATTAACCAAAGATAATGAAAATCATAAGTAATGGACCAAAGCATAATTATAACAAAATAAGCAATCAACCAAATAAACTTGAGAAGGGTATTAGAAAAACAAAATAAAAATTAATTAATAAGTACTAGAACATTGTCATGATTAGCATCAAATAAAAATATATTTGACTCAAAATTTTAAATATCTCATTATATTAATAAGAGAATCAAATTAATAATGATATAGCTGATTGTAAAAGACATCAAATCATGTTGAGCTGTCCAACATGCTCCTATTGGTTCCTAATGTGGCTGAATCATGCCAAGCATATCCCAGGAAGAATTTAGGCATGGGGCCATACTGCGTGTATTAGAAGTCTACATTCTTAGCCAAATCAACCTCAAGCATATCAATAAACAGCCACCTAATTGAGTCTCCTTATCAGTGCATTTACTTAGACAGAAAATTACAAATCCCATTTACTTAATTCATTACTATATACTCATTCATCCCCTAATCAATGGCCATTTTTTCTTCCTATATGAGGTACTGCATCTCTTCAGTTAAAATTCCATTTCCCTGAATATTCCATACCCTTTGGCATTACAGACCAATTTAAATATTTGGTATTGTTACCTGAAGAACATCCTGGGAACTGCACAAAGAGTTCTGAGACTCTATAAACAGAAGATGTGCTTTCTAGGGAATACAAATCCAATAGCAGCTAACTATTAGAAGAGTAAAGATAGACAAATCTGAAAGTTATTTTTAAGTGTGAATTTAATATATTGGAAAATATCAGGGAATTTATTGAAAGTAATTGAAATAAAGGCTTTGTAAGAATTAGCCTGATTTTATACACACCATGTGCGTGTGTGCTAAGTCACTTCAGTCACATCTGACTCTGTGAACCTATGGACTGTAGCCCTCTAGGCTCCTCTGTCTGTGGGGATTCTCCAGGGAAGAATACTGGAGTGGGTTGCAATGGCCTCCTCCAGGGTATCTTCCTGACCCAGGGATCGAACCCACATCTCTTACGTTTCCTGCATTGGCAGGCAGGTTCTTTACCACTAGTGCTACCTGGGAAGCCCCTATACAGACCATATCATAGAATAAAAACAGGAAAAAAAATATTTCTCAGTACACTAAAACAGCTTGACCTGCATGCTTTGATGTTTTTATTTTTCACCCAGAACAGTGTGTATTTTTCACATACCAACCAGAAAAATATGCTCTTGCAAACTCCTTTGTCTCATGACATCCGCCTACTTCTGTACTGTATTTCCAGCACCTTCCTCTATTGATAACATTCTCAGTTTTCTCTGCTATCTTTCACTGAAACATCCTGAGATATTTGGGAGTCATCTGGCCTCAAGGCTCCGTATCCAGCCTACTACTATTTCCTCACACAGATACAAGTGTCCAATTCCATCAGTGTGATCAAAGCTGAGCTTAAGCAGTACCGGTTAGGCAACTATGCTTTAGGATTTGCCCTCCTCAAGAAGAGTGCAGGTCTCCTCAGAAGGGAGCCACACGCATTGTAGCCATTGTTGTTGTTCAGTTGCTAAGTTGTGTCTGACTCTTTGTGACCCCATGAACTAAAGCACATCAGGCTGCCCTGCCCTTCACTATCTCCCGGAGTTTGCTAAAACTCATGCCCATTGAGTGGGTGATGACATTCAACCATCTCATCCTTTGTTGCTCCCGTCTGCTCCTGCCCTCAGTCTTTCCCAGCATCAGGGTCTTTTCCAGTGACTCAACTCTCCTTATCAGGTGGCCAAAATACTGGAGCTTCAGCTTCAGTCCTTCCAATGAGTATTCAGGGTTGATTTCCTTTAGGATGGACTGGTTTGATCTCCTTGTTCTCCAAGGGATGCTCAAGAGTCTTCTCCAGCACCACAATTCTTGAAAGCATTAATCCTTTGGCTCTCAGCTTTCTTTATGGTCTAACTCTCACATCCATACATGACCACTGGAAAAACCACAGCTTTGACTATACAGACCTTTGTCACCAAAGTGATTGATGTCTCTGCTTTTGAATATGCTGTCTGGAATTGTCACAACTTTTCTTGCAAAGAGCAAGCATCTTTTAATTTTTTGGCTGCAGTCATTGTCTGCAGTGATTTTGGAGCCCAAGAAAAGAAAATCTGTCACTGTTTATACTTTTCCCCCATCTATTTGCAATGAAGTGATGGGACTAGATGCCATGATCTTCATTTTTTGAATGTTGAGCATTAAGTCAGCTTTTTCAGTCTCCCTTCACCTTCATGAAGAGGCTCTTTAGTTCCTCTTTGCTTTCTGCCACTAGGGTCTACCATGAATGTGACCAAATTGGCAGGCAATATCCCTTAAAGGATAAACCATTTCATGAAACAAAGGCAGGTAAATAGATACATAGGAAGACTGACAAATAGATAAATAGTAGAGAGTTATTTGCACTCAGAATTTGTTAATTTCTATGATGGTGTAGCCATTGCTAATATCCAAACTTTTCCCCTCCTCAGTGTTGGAAAACCTTATGGAAACAGAGCATATACATATGAAACAAGACAAAAATTTTCCTGCAATTATCCTGTAGATTTGGGATGGCAAATATATTTCAACTTAGACAAGAAAAATTGGTCAGTAGTGATGTCTAAAGACCTGAGTGGAGAATAATTCTGAGGCCTCAACAAGGCATATTGGGCAAAAACATGATGATTATATTAAGCAAAGTGTGTCCCAGGAACGTAAAGAGAGTGGTACCCTATTTGTTTGATTTGACACCCCTGATCCAGATGCTTCTTAGATATTTTGAAAGAGAGATCAGCAAGCTAGCGAAAGAATACTGGATTTGTAATCTGATACTATCTGAATGTTAGTTCTATACATTTTATTTATTTTTTCATATATTAATTTTAAAATATTAAATTATTTTACAGAAATAAAATATCTTTAAGTATTTTCAATATGTAATTATTTTCAATATTGAAAATTTTTCAATTTTTTTATTGAAAATAATATTGAGTCCTGCCTCCTTATAACGTGGGTTAAATATTTTTAAAAATTTGTGAAAACAAGTATACTTGACAGCTAAGGACAGCCATTAGAAAGAAGTGGTACTAGAAGCTATACAAGTTTGTACTGAGGATACAAGCCACTTACTGGATCTTAACCTCTCTGGGAGCCTTATCCAATGAGTGCAAACAATATATCATGCATGCTAAGTCACTTCAGTCATGTCCAACTCTTTGCAACCCTATGGACTGTAGCCCTCCAGGCTCCCTTATACACAGGATTCTCCAGGCAAGAATACTGGAGTGGGCTCCCATGCCCCTCTCTAGGGGAATCTTCCCGACATGGGAATCAAAATTGTGTCCCCTATGTCTCCTGCATTGGCAAATGGGTTCTTTACCACTAGTGCCACCTAAAGAAGCCCAACAATGTCCTAGGATTTTTGTAAAACTTAACTGACAATATGTCCAATATGTGTAATATGTATAGATACGCAATTTGTACATATGCATACATAATTTATGTATGTATAAATCTGTTGATATAAATAAACATATAATTTATAGAATTTTTAGATGTCCACTGAAATACCCTATTTAGTGATTGTACATGAAATGGGATATTGCTTGCTGTGAATGTTTGTAGAGATTCTATTTTTTGTGTGTTGTGTCTATATTCTAAGTGTTTGTCACAATCTATGTTAGCAGTGCAGGTGGGCAAAGAGAATTGGTATAGTTCCAGGAAACACGGGACTTTCACCAAAGAAAGACAAGAGCGATTAGACCTGATAATCACACAAAATAACTGGATGGAAAGAGAGCCAAATAACATGTTGTGGAGCAGCCAAAAATATCATGAGGGTCTCCTTCCTCTTGGGAGATAAAGGCTAGGCTTGACCCCACAATTAGAGTGATATGATGAAGACATGTTAATAAAAGGAAGGAATAAACTAGGAAGGGACATCTGACTGTAGGGGGTAGTGAGGCACAGGAGTGAAGAAGGGGAAGGAAGATAGGAGCAGGTGAACACTCCTCCTAACTCAGCCCTGGGAGTCTGGACCCTGAGATGCAGACGTTGAAGTTTTAATCTCAGCTGTGCTGATCATCATTTGTGTTATCTTGGCGAGGTTATTAATCTCCTTGTGCCTCAGATTCTTGTATGTAAAAATTCAAAACATAGTAATATATATCTTATTGGGTTAAATAAAATACTGTAAGTAAGGTGTTTAGAATAGTATTTGGATCAAAGTAAGTGATATTAAGTGTTAGCTATTATTATTAAAAATAGATTTATGGTTTTTTAAATGAAAGCACCAAAATGGGAATAAGAGATGACAGAGTTATTCCCATTGGTCCATGGGGTCACAAAGAGATGGACACAACTGAGCACACACACGCATACACACACACAGTGAGAAATCTAAGATGCTTCCACCTGTGATTCCTAGTCATCAATTAAAATCAAAATTATATCAGGAATGTTTTCAGCTGCAAGTTTAACACCATACCTGAGTAATCAAGATTTAATTAATAAAACCATTTAATTCTTACCTATAATAAATATAGCTGTTAAGTGTTACTGATATGGTGCTGTGTGTGCTGTGCTTAGCAACTTAATGTGGCTCAATCGTATCTCTCTTTGTGACCTCATGGACTGTATGTAGCTCGTCAGGCTCTTCTGTCTATGGGGATTCTCCAGGCAATAATACTTGAGTGGGTTACCATGCCCTCCTCCAGGGGATCCTCCCAACCCAAGGATGGAACCCAGGTCTCTTGCATTGCAGGTGGATTCTTTACCATCTGAGCCACCAGGAAAGCCCAAGAATACCAGAGTAGGTAGCCTATCCCTTCTCCAGGGGATCTTCCTGACCCAGGAATCAAACCGGGGTCACATTGCAGATGGATTCTTTACCAGCTGAGCTTCCAGGGAAGCCCCATTGATGTGGTACAGGAGCTCAAAATATTATCAAAAACCAAGGCCCTTCTTAATTTTCTTATATGCCATTTTCAGCTTATTTCCTTTTTCCTCATGATCACAAGGTGGCTGCCACAGCCACACACATAAAATGCCCTGGCTAAAAGGAATGAGGTTTTCTTTGCTAACAGCTAAACAGATCTCCAGTCTACACAAAACTGGGAATTATGTTAAAAAGAAAGAAGAGGTATGACTTCTGGTGGGAAGGAAACTAACAGTGTATAACACAATTCTCATGATTTAGAAATGTTCTGAGTTAAAAAAAAAAAAAAAGAAATGTTCTGAGTTATTATTTTGAAGGCAATTCAGCTACCTTCAGCAAGTGGGACGTGTACATGTTTATTTTAATATTTAGATACAAAGATTATGAGGTATCTGGACCAAGGAAGACAAGAGAACTGTGCTTTGGGCAACTTTCCCACAATGAATTTCAAGTATAAGTATGTGCATCAAAAAATAGATTTATTTTCAGAAATGCAAATGAAACAGCTGGAATAACTGAAAATCATATCGCTGTGTTTCCTCTATGATCATCCCCCACCGTCTATATTATCCAAACTTTGAAATATGTTTTGAACTGATATTTAAACCTAGATCCTCTTTTGAAAATCCGCTCTGCTCCTTCTTCCTTCATTTGCAGCAAAACTTTGAAACTGAGTTGACTTTACCTTCTCTCTGCACTTCTGTCCTTCCATGACCACTCTCTAGCAAATCACTTGCCACCACTGCTCTTTGCAATCTTCTCTTGTCAATATCTTTGTTTACCTCCATGCTGCCAGACGCAATAACTCAGTATCCAACACAGGTCATCAGTCACACCTTAAACCACACTCTTTACCTCTGACATTCTGGCTATTCCTTCTCATCCTCCTCTACTAGATCCTCCTTGACTTCCCAGCTTGCAACTGTTGGAGAGCTCCTCTAGATCACGTGAAGATCTTTGAGACCTCTTACCTTCTTTAACCACACACATCCTCTAAATGGCACACACAGTCCTACCACTTTAATTACCATCTACAGGGCCAAATACTCCAAAAATCACCTCTCTAGCCAAAGCATGTTACCTGAAATCTGGAGTCAACTATGCCCAACACACATTTCAAACTTAGCATCTCCCTCTTAATAAGTCATAAGCCCCTACTTGATCCGCTCCACCAAGAATTCTCCACCACCCACCCCATGCTGCCTTCCACTTTCTCTGTTATCTACACAACCCAAATGTTCCATGCATTCTCTGCTCCTTCTGGTTGGTGTGATCCTCCCCAGATGACCAGATGACTTGTCCCTCTCTTCCTTCAGGTTTCCCTAACCACTTGTCTAAAATGTGTCTTCTCACTTTCGTCATTTTTTATTCTGCTTAACTTCTCCCCACAGTCACCATAGCCATCAATTTATGTGTATTTGTTGTTTGTGTCCTCCACCAGTGTGTTTGCAACACAAAACTAGTGACAGTGTCTGCTTTGTCCACTGCTGCGGCTGGAATATTGACCAGTGCCTGGGAGGTGCTCCAGTCCACGTGTTTTTAAGTTAGTGAATCAGTGAATGGCTGTTTCCCTTTCGTATTTTTATAATCATATAAACTTCACAGTTTTTGACTGTTTTCACTCTTGATTAAAAATTAATGCTTTCAATAGTTTCCTTTGTTCAGGCATGTAATGAGACTAATATTTTGTTATGTTATTTAACAAAGTATAGGAATTTGAATTTTTTTTTTAAACACAAATAACCCATTATCCTCGCCTGGCCCTGCAATAAACCTTTCTCTGTTTAAAACAAAGCAAAAAGCAAAGTATAGAACTTACCTTGCAAATTCCATTATCTTTTGTTGTTTGATTTTTACCAACATCATGTTTCATATATTAAGGTCTTCTATAAACTTAACTGGTGGTATAAATATTTATTTGAAAAGATCATATTGAAATCACAATGCTTTGAATTAAATCATCTTTGCTATTTGGGAACCATTTTCTTATAGCCCAGAATATTTTAATAATCTAATTGGAAATCATCCTAAAATTAAATGCTGTGAATTTTCTGAATATACCTATTAACACCTTGAAATCACAAGGCACTGATTTCTATTAGGCCTGACACTGTTACATACTTTACCCCTGTTTTATGTAAAATATTTTGATGTACTTGTTTTAGCACATGCTCGTTAATACTGTAGCCTTTATACAAATGTTTTAAGGACACCCTTACATAAACGCACATGGTAATGCCTAAACGGATTACTTCACTAAAAGATGTCTTTAGAAGATGATGAGAAAGTAATTGAAGATAAAGCTTTTGTTTTCTGGCTACTAATAATTTCTCACACATGCTAACAGAAATTACACAAAGGTATGGAATGGAAGAGAATTTGAAAACCTTTCTTGGAATGGCTTTTAGTTCCTGCCCCCGTACCCCGCAACGGCCTTGTTTTTTATTTGCTTTCCAACGAGAACCATCTTTTCGATTGTAAAATGAAATGGCTCTGCAACCATTTCCATTTATGGACATACTCTGCATACATCGTGCATGTCTCTCTCACCTCCTGTCATGCAACCCCTTTTCCTCTTTTTCCTTTAATCCATCCGCTTTTACTTCTGCCATTACCCTGTGTTTAGTGATCACATTATCTGCTGGCTACCTCCCCACGTATCTCATTATTGTTTGGAAGTAATAATGATGTTTCTTTTTCTCACCCTCTGCCCTTCGATATTGGCCTTACTTTCTCTTAAGACGATTTCATCTTACTCATGTTTTAACTATCCTATGTGCAGTAACTAATCACATCTTTGGATCTCAAAATGAAACTGAGTTCATGCTGATGAACAATGGCAAACCCAACTTCAACATCACTAAAAAAGATTGAGGACATCATTTGTCCTTTTTTATGCTCATTTTTTCTGATCTGTGTTACTCATGCCCTTCTGTGCTTCTCCACGTACAAGAGAGGTACAATTTTACTCTTTCTTTCTTTGTCTTCAAAACTATACATCTAAATAAACTATACTTGGATAATTTTTTCAGAATAAACTATAAGCTTATAGATTAATTATGAGTGAGTGCTTATATATAACACATTTCCTTAAAATAGATCATTTTTATTGTAAATGATGCTGTTGTATTTAAATCAAACTTAACATTATTTAAAAGACAATATATGCAAATAAAACAGCATAAACTTATAAGAAAAATTAGTCTAAATTATCCCACTAGGCAAGGTAGGTCATGCTAAAAAAAGAAATTTCCAAATCTTATAGATATATTTTCTCCTCAGCTCTAAAATCTGTTTTTCTTTCATCTTGTTAACTAAAATGTGTTTTCATACATACTATCATAATTTTCTTTCATCCAGTGGGTTTTTAAACTTGCTCACTAATTCCACTCAGTTGTGTAGCATTTAACACTTGAAATCCAGATTTATACCCTGAAAAGAGCTGAACTTGAACTTCATAATAAGAGCAGGAGATAAATATCATCATTCTCCATCCATGGATGAGGACTGAAGATCCAGGAAGAGGCTCAGAAAAGCTGGTTTTCTTATTAACATCATGCACCTTAGAAGGGGCAGCAGAATGAAAGACAAGCGTTCTGAGTCCTGGACCATGGTTGTCTCTGCCTGTCCCACAGAGTTTGCAGAGCAGAACATTCATAAAAATAAACATGGATGTGCTCCCTTAGCCTTCAGCTGGTCCACAGCAGAGTGACACACACAGTGTATTGCTTCTGTCTCCACACACCAACAGGCATTTGCTTGAACTGTGTCTTGGAGGTGTGATTTGTATTTGTCCCCCTCAAGCATTTAATGACCTTATCCTTAATTTTCTGGAGAAAGAGAGATATAGGGAAAGTTAGAGACCCCAGAGTCCAGATTGAATTTCTTATTTCAATTTGATAATCAGGTTGGATTCTATACAACATAGGAAGAAGCATAGGAAGAAGAAGAAAAGCTGAAGTACCCTGGGCTTGTCATTTTAAGTTGCTGAATCTTGACTTTCTCATCTAATAAAGTGAAAGAGATAGACTCAATAATTATATAATAATAAAAATGAAACCAGCCTCTAGTGAATTCAGTGCTAACTTCAGCTCAATGATAAATCTTCACATTCATTCAAGATCTCATTTGACATTCACAATAGTCCCTGGAGGAGGAATACAATTATTACTATCTCCATTTTATAGATGGTGAAACAGAATCTTGGAGAGTCAGTTCCTAAAGTGACAAGTCTGATGAGAGACAGAGGGACCAAGTCCATACTCATAACTCCCAGGCAGTAAGCCTCTTACTGCTCTAGCACCTTCACAGTTCCTAAGGGTTTGGGATTAACAGATACTTACTACTGTATATAAAATAGATGACCAACAAGGACTTACTGCATAGCACAGGAAACTATACTCGATATCTTATAATGACCTATAAGGGAAAGAAGGTAAAAAAAGAATACGTATATATGTATACATGTATATACATATATGTATATATATATATATAAAATATATAACCAAATCACTTTGCAGTGAAACAAATAGAGCACTGCAAATCAGCAATATTTCAAGAAAAAAATATTGAAGAATAATCACTCCACTCTTAAATGGACATGGAATTATTTCCTATTTTCTCATTACCTGTTGAAACATTTGGGACTGTTTCCTTAATTATAAAGCAATATTTGTTGTTTAACTGAAAGAACTAGGCGAGGGACTGATAAATGGGAAGTCATTGGAAGTTCTTAAATTGATGTTGGATGCTGCTAAATTAAGAACTCTCATCACTCAGGGAGAACTCTGTTAATAAAATTTCAATTAAAACAAGATCATATGGTTCTATTAAGTGTAACAAGGAAAAACATACTCCTAGCAGCTTCTTTCTCATGAGAGCGTTACATTTGAATGACATTCAAGTATAGATGTTTTCATTGCATGCAATTAACAAGTGTTAGATTTCTCTCAACAAATGTTTAAGAAACACAAATTTATTATTATTTTCAGCTAAAGAATATTAATGCTACATCAAACATTTTAATATTAAAGATATCACAAATGATAAACCACAGCAAAAATTTTTCAATATGGTGTTTAAACTGAAAGAAAACCTTCTTTTCAAAAGTATTTGGAACTTTTTTTTTTTCTTGCTGGAACTGACATAGGAATAATACCTATCTCATTAGTCCTTGGTTTCCTTGGTGACTCAGACAGTAAAGCGTCTGCCTGCAATGTGGGAGACACAGGTTCAATCCCTGTGTTGGAAAGATCCCCTGGAGAAGGAAATGGCAACCCACTTTAGTACTCTTGCCTGTAAAATCCTATGGATGGAGGAGCCTGGTAGGCTACAGTCCATGGGGTTGCAAAGAGTCAGACACGACTGAGCAATTTCACTTTCATTAGTCCTTTGCTTGTGCTTCATGCAGTCCAGCATTTCTCATGATGTACTCTGCATATAAGTTAAATAAGCAGGGTGACAATATACAGCCTTAACATACTCCTTTCCCGATTTGGAATCAGTCTGTTGTTCCATGTCCAGCTCTAACTGTTGCCTCCTGACCTGCATACAGTTCTCTCAGGAGGCAGGTCAGGTGGTCTGGTATTCCCATCTCTTTCAGAATTGTCCAGTTTGTTATGATCCACACAGTCAAAGCCTTTGGCATAGTCAATAAAGCAGATGCAGATGTTTTCCTGAAACTCTCTTGCTTTTTTTGATCATCTAATGGATGTTGGCAATTTGATCTCTAGATCCTCTGCCTTTTCTAAATCAGCTTAAACATCTGGAAGTTCTCAGTTCACGTACTGTTGAAGCCTGGCTTGGAGAATTTTGAGCATTACTTTGCTAGCATATGAGGTGAGCACAATTGTGTGGTAGCTTGAGCATTCTTTGGCACTGCCTTTCTTTGGGGTTGGAATAAAAAACTGACCTTTACCAGTCCTGTGGCCACTGCTAAGTTTTCCAGATTTGCTAGGATATTGAGTGCAGCACTTTCACAGCATCATCTTTTAGGATTTGAAATAGCCCAACTGGAATTCCATTACCACCATTAGCTTTGTTTGTAGTGATGCTCCCTAAGTCCCACCTGACTTCACATTCCAGGCTGTCTGGCTATGGGTGAGTGATTACACCATCATAATTATCTGGGTCATGAAAATATTTTTTGTATAGTTCTTCTGTGTATTCTTGCTACCTTTTCTTAATATCTTCCTAACACCTGGGAGAAATATCAATAACCTCACATATGCAGATGATACCACCTTTATGTGAAGAACTAAAGAGCCTCTTGATGAAAGTGAAAGAGGAGAGTGAAAAAGTTGGCTTAAAACTCAACATTCAGAAAACTAAGATCATGGCATCCGTTCCCACCACTTCATGGCAAATAGATGGGGAAACAGTGGAAACAGTGTCCTACTTTTTTTTTGGGGCGGGGGGCTCCAAAATCACTGCAGATGGTGACTGCAGCATTGAAATTAAAAGATGATTGCTCCTTGGAAGAAAAGTTATGAACAACCTAGAGAGCATATTAAAAAGCAGAGAGACACTACTTTGCCAACAAAGGTCCTTCTAGTCAAAGCTATAGTTTTTCCAATAGTCATGTATGGATGTGAGAGCTGGACTACAAAGAAAGCTGAGTGCCAAGAATTGATGCTTTTCCATTGTGGTGTTGGAGAACACTCTTGAGAGTCCCTGCATGGAGATCCAACCAGTCCATCCTAAAGGAAATCAGTCCTGAACATTCATTGAAAGGACTGATGCTGAAGCTGAAACGCCAATATTTTGGCCACCTGATGCAAAGAACTAACTCATTTGAAAATATCCTGATTCTGGGAAAGATTGAAGGTGGGAGGAGAAGGGGATGACAGAGGATGAGATGGTTGGATGGCATCACTGCCTCAATGGGTATGAGTTTGAGTAAACTCCAGGAGTTGGTGTTGGACAGGGAGGCGTTGCGTGCTACAGTCCATGGAGTTCACAAAGAGTTGGACACGACTGAGTGACTGAACTGAAGTGAGTCCTTTGCTTCTAAATAACTGAAAATTAGATTCAGAGGGCCACTAATTCTAGGCTTAATACTGAAGTAAATGTGATCCTGAATGTGATCTTTATTTTCATCTATTTTGATGTTTTTACTATTAAAATTGTGCTACTAAGGAAAGAAAAATATATTCAAGGGGCTAATTTAATCTTCTAGGCAGACCATTTAAATGTTTTCTTTAAAATAAAATTTGACTATACACATATATGTTACAGAGACAAGGGAAACAGTGAAGAAATAAAAGACAACTAATGCATATCATAATGTGGGATTGGTGAATCTTTCAATCATTTTAAAGTAAAAAGGGGTTCAGGATGGGGAAGACATGTATACCTGTGGCAGATTCATTTTGATATTTGGCAAAACTAATACAGTTATGTAAAGTTTAAAAATAAAATAAAATTAAATTAAATTAAAAAAAAAAAAAGAATTTAAGAGCAGTCCCAAGATGGCAGGGGAATGGGACGGGAAGACCATGTTCTCCCCCACAAATTCATCAAAAGATCATTTGAATTTTTAGCAACTTCCACAAAAGAACTTCTGAACACTGGCAGAGGACACCAGGCACCCAGAAAGGCAGCCCAAACTCCTCAAAAGGAGGTCAGACAGAATATAAAAGATGAAAACAGAGTCAAAAGATTTAGGGATGGAGACCCATCCTGGTGAGGGAGTCATGAAGAAATTTCCACACAATAGAAAACCCTTTCACAGGCGAGTCTGTATGGAGCTTTGGAATCTCAGAGGGCGGCATAACTGGGAAAAAAAACAAACAAATAAACACAGAATACACGCTAACTGCAGCTAACAGTGGAGAAGCAGCTTAGACGCTTGCCTCCACCACCAGCGATTGGGGGCTGGGCAGAGAGGCATGGGCTGTTTTGTCCATCCTTAGGGTAAGGACTGGACTTTAATGCCTTGAGGACAATCTGAGGGAGCTAATGTGACAACACAAACTGTGGGGTCATCAGTGAGACAAAAACAAAAAGGGGGGAACGTTCCCACTAACGATTCTAATGCCACATGGTGATCCCTGGCGTGCTTACAAAACAAAGGATTGAGTGAACACCAAGGAGAGCAAGTCAGCTGCCTTTCATGGCCTCCCTCCCCAGAGGCAGATAGGCAGGCATGCGACAGCCAGAGCTGGAAGGCAAGGGGCTGCTGTAATCTCGACCACATAGATCTTATCTTCCACCAACCTGAGCAGGTTGTCAGTTGCTAACCACGTCTTCCTGGCATCCTGGACAGTTAACATCTTCCAGGAGGGTCACAGCCTGAGATCAGCTTCCTAGAGGAGACAAAAGGCACACCTGTGACTGTGCCCTTGTGGCACACCCAGGAAACTGAGTGGTCGGGATCAGGAAGGTGATAAGACACATGGCTGACCTGGGACAGAGCACTCACCAAGCACTTGGTCACCTGAGCAGCTTGGATGGAAGAAGGGCACAAAACGCACAGCCCATCTGGGTCTGTGCCCTTGCGGAGCACCAGAGAACCTGAGTGGCTTAGACCTGGGAAGTGCATGAAATGCAGGGTCCACGGGGGACAGTGCCCTTGCAGAGCACCCTGGAGACTGAGCAGTGTGGACCTGGGAAGTGCACATCGCCTTGGACTGTGGCAAGCCCAGTGTGCCCCATCTGCCGAAAGCACGTCCCACACATGCCAGTGGTGTTTGTTTGCAGAGTCCCTCCCTCTCCACAGCACACCTGAACAAGTGAGCCTAAATAAGTGGCCACCTTTGCCCCTTCATGTCAGGGTGGAAATTAGACACTGAAGAGACTTGCAAATAGAGGAAGCCCAAATAAACAAAGAAGGGTGGATGGCTCTGGAAGAGACAGGTGCAACAGATTAAAACCCTTCAGTTAATTCTGATACTGTGCCTTCGAGGGGCAACTATAGACCATGAGAACAAGTACAAGTTGGAAGAAAGGACTATCTGACACTGAACTGATCCCACACTGCCCACAGCAGCTCCAGAGAAATTCCTAGATATATTTTTACTATTATCACTTTAAAATTTTGGTTCTTTATTACTCTAACTTCTATTTTTGTAGCCTACTATCATACCTTTCAAAAAAAGCCATATTTTTAAAAACAAATTCCATATATATATATTTTTATTTTGTGTGTTCGATTTTGTTTTGCATTTTTGGATTGTATTTTTGAGAGTCTAACCACTGTTCTACATTTTAAATCTCTGCTTTTTGATATTTGTTATCAATTTTGTACCTTTAAGAATCTAATCTTCATTATCCATTTTCACTTAGGGATTTGATTACTGTCTTGATTACTCTCTCCCCTATTGACTCTCCCTTTTCTGCTCCAGGTCACCTCTATCTCCTTCCTCCCTCTTCTATTCTCTATAGAACTCAGTGAATCTCTCTGGGTGTTCCTGACTGTGAAGAGTTCTTTCACCATTAACCTAGGGGTTTTATCTTCTTTGCTGTGTGTCTGAAGAAGTCTTGAGGCTAACATAACAGAAGGACCAAAACCCAGAGGCAGGAGGCTTAACTCCAAAACTTTAGAACATCAGAGAACTCCTCACTCCAGGGAACATTAATAGACAAGAACTCACCCAAGTTTCCATACCTATACCTACACTGAAACTAAGCTCCACCCAAAGAGCCAACAATTTCCAGTGCAAGACACACCATGCTAATTCTCCAGCAAAACAGAAACACAACACTAAACATCAAAAGATGGGCTTCCCAAAGCCATGCCTGACCTATTGACTCCCCAAAACTCACTACTGACACTTCATTGCACTCCAGAGAGAAGAGATTCAGCTCTACCCATTAGAAAACAGACACAAGTTCCCCCAATCAGGAAACGTTGACAAGCCACTGGTCCAACTCCACCCACTGGGAGCAGATTCAACAATTAAGAGGAACCATGAACTTCCAGCCTGCAGAAAGGACACCCAAAACACAGCAATATAAACAAAATGAAAAGGCAGATAAATATTCAGCAGGTGAGGGAACATAATAAAAACCCACAAAACCAAACAAAAGAGGGGGCTATAGGGAATCTACCAGAAAAAGAATTCAGAATGATAATAAAGATGACCCAAAATCTTGAAAACAAAATGGAGTTACAGATAAATTGACTAGAGACAAGGATTGATAAGATTCAATAAATGTTTAACAAGGGCCTAGAAGAAATAAAGAAGGGTCAATCAATAATGAACAATGCAATAACTGGGATTAAAAGCACTCTGAGGGTAAACAATAGTGCAAAACAGGCAGAAGGGAGGATAAATGAGGTGGAAGATAGAATGGTGGAAATAAATGAAGCAGAGAGAAAGAAAGAAAAAAGAATTAAAAGAAATGAAGACAACCTCAGAGACTTCTGGGATGATGTTAAACACCCCAACATTCGAATCATAGGAGTCCCAGAAGAAGACAAAAAGAAAGGGCACGAGAAAATACTTGAGGAGATAATAGCCAAAAAACTTTTCTAAAATGAAGAAGGAAATAACCACCCAAGTTCAAGAAATACAGAGAGTCTCAAACAGGCTAAATCCAAGGCAAAACACCCCAAGACACATAATAATCAAACTAACAAAAATTAACCACAAAGAGAAAATATTAAAAGCAGCAAGGGAAAAGCAACATATAACACACAAGGTGATCCCTATAAGATAACAGCTGACTTTCCATTAGAACTCTTCAGGCCAGAAGGGAATTGCAGGACATACTTAGTGATGAAAGAGAAAAACCTACAACCATGATTACTCTACCCATCAAGGCTCTCATTCTGATATGAAGGAGAAATCAAAAGCTTTACAGACAAGCAAAAGCTGAGAGAATTCAGGACCACCAAACCAGCTCTTCAACAAATGCTAAAGGATCTTTGTTAGATAGGAAACACAGAAAAAGGTTTATAAAAACAAACCCAAACAGCAAGGTAAATGGTAACCGGTTCATGCTTATCAACAATTACCTTGAATGTAAATGGGATGAATGCTCCTACCAAAAGACGAAGACTGGCAGAATGGATACAAAAACAAAACCTCTATATATACTGTCTACAAGAGACCAGCCTCAAACTTAGGGACACATTCAGACTGAGAAGGGCTGGAAAAATATATTTCATGCAAATGGGGACCAAAGGAAAAGAGGAGTAGCAATACTCATATCAGATAAAATAGACTTTGAAATACAGAACATGATAAGAGACAAAGAAAGACACTACATAATGATCAAAGGATCAATACAAAAAGAAGATAAAACAATTATAAATATATATGCACCCAACATTTAGACTTCCTTGGTGGCTCAGACGGTAAAGCGTCTGCCTACAATGCGGGAGACCCAGGTTCAATCCCTGGGTTGGGAAGATCTCCTGAAGAAGGAAATGGCAACCCACTCCAGTATTCTTGCCTGGAAAATCCCATGGATGGTAGAACCTGGTAGGCTACATACAGTCCATGGGGTCGCCAAAGAGTCAGACACGACTGAGCAACTTCACTTTCACATGCACCCAACATAGGTAACATAGGAGCACCACAATATGTAAAGCAAATGTTAACAAGGATGAAAGGGGAAATTAATAGTAACACAATAATAGTGGGGGATTTTAACACCTCACTCACACTTGTGGATAGACCAACCAAACAAAAAATTAACGAGGATGCAGAAAAAGCCTTTGACAAAACCCAACACCCATTTATGATAAACTCTACAGAAAGCAGGCATAGAAAGAACATACCTCAACATAATAAAAGCCTAATATGACAAACCCACAGGAGACGCTATCCTCAATGGCAAAAAATTGAAAGCATTTCTTCTAAAATCAGGAGCAAGACAAGGGTGCCCCTTCTCACCACTATTACTCCACATAGTTTGGGAAGTCCTAGCCACAGCATTCAGAGAAAGGGGGGGGGGGGGGAAGGAATCCAGATTGGAAAAGAAGTAAAACTCTGTCTGTTTGGAGATGACATGGTCCTCTACATAGAATACCCTAAATATACCACCAGAAAAATACTAGAGCTAATCAATAAACAAAGAAAAGTTGCATGATGAAGAATTAATACACAGAAATCCCTTGCATTCCTATACACCAACAATAAAAAAAAAAAAGAGAGAAATTCTGAAAATCTCTGGAATCAGGGAAACAATCTCATTCATTAAAAGAATAAAATATTTAGGAATAAATTTACATAAAGAAACAAAAGACCTATATTTATAAAATTAAAAATCACTGATGAAATAAATCAAAGATGACACAAATAGTTGGAGAAATATACCATGCTTGTGGATTGAAAGACTGAATATAGTGAAAATGAATATACAACTTAAAGCAAACTATATATTCAATGCAATCCTTATCAAGCTACCAAAGGTATTTTTCACAGAACTAGAACAAATAATTTCACAATTTGTATGGAAACACACAAAAAACTCAAATATCCAAAGCAATCTTGAGAAAGAACAATGGAACTGGAAGAATCAATTTTCCTGACTTCAGACTATAGGACAAAGCTATAATCATCAAAACAGTATGGTACTGTCACAGAGACAGAAATATAGATCAGTGGAACAAAATAGAAAGCCCAGAGATAAATACAAGCACCTGTGGATACCTTATCTTTGATAAAGAAGGCAAAAATGTTCATTGGGGAAAAGACAACCTCTTTAACAAGTGGTGCTGGGAAAACTGGTCAACCACCTGTAAAAGAATGAAAATAGAACACTTTCTAACACCATACACAAAAATAAACTCAAAATGCATTAAAGATCTAAATGAAAGACCAAAAACTATAAAATGTTTAGAGTAAAGCATACAGAACACTCTCTGACATAAACAACAGCAAGATCCTCTATAACCCACCTCCCAGAGTAATGGAAATTAAAAAAAAAAAAAAGGGAACTAATTAAACTTAAAAACTTTTGCACAATGAGGGAAATATAAGCATGGTGGAAAGGCAGCCTTCAGAATGGGAGAACATAATAGCAAATGAAACAACTGACAAAGGATTAATCTCAAAATTATACAAGCAACTCATGTAGCTCAATATCAGAAAAACAAACAACCCAATCAAAAAGTGGACCAAAGAACTAAAGAGACATTGCTACAAAGAAAGCATACAGATGGCTAATAAAAAACGTGAAAAAATACTCAACATCACTCATTATAAGTTCAGTTCAGTAGCTCAGTCATGTCCGACTCATTGTGACACCATGAATAGCAGCACGCCAGGCCTCTCTGTCCATCACCCACACCCAGCGTACACTCAAACTCATGTCTATCGAGTTGGTGATGCCATCCAGCCATCTCATCCTCTGTCGTCCCCTTCTCCTCCTGTCCCCGATCCCTCTCAGCATCAGAGTCTTTTCCAATGAGTCAACTCTATGCATGAGGTGGCAAAAGTATTGGAGTTTCAGCTTTAGCATCAGTCTTTCCAATGAACACCCAGGTTTCATTGGGTGAAATTTTGGTTCTCTTTAGGACGGACTGCTTGGATCTCCTTGCAGTCCAAGGGACTCTCAAGAGTCTTCTCCAACACCACAGTTCAAAAGCATCAATACTTCAGCGCTCAGCTTTCTTCACACTGCAACTCTCACATCCATACATGACCACTGGAAAAACCATAGCCTTGACTAGATGGACCTTCCAAAGTAGGCAAAGTAATGTCTCTGCTTTTCAATATGCTATCTAGGTTGGTCATAACTTTCCTATGTAACTATGTGGAGTAAGTATCTTTTAATTTTATGGCTGCAGTCATCATCTGTAGTGATTTTCAAGCCCCCCCAAAATAAAGTCTGACACTGTTTCCACTGTGTTTCCTCATCTATTCACCATGAAGTGATGGGACCAGATGCCATGATCTTAGTTTTCTGAATGTTGAGCTTTAAGACAACTTTTTCACACTCCTCTTTCACTTTTATCAAGAGGCTTTTTAGTTCCTCTTCATTTTCTGCCATAAAGGTGGTGTCATCTGCGTATTTGAGGTTATTGATATTTCTCCTGGCAATCTTGATTCCAGCGTGTGCTTCATCCAGCCCAGCGTTTCTCATGATGTACTCTGCATATAAGTTAAATAAGCAGGGTGACAATACACAGCCTTGATGTACTCCTTTTCCTATTTGGAACCAGTCTGTTGTTCCATGTCCAGTTCTAACTGTTGCTTTCTGACCTGCAAATAGGTTTCTCACGAGGCAGGTCAGTAGCTCTGGTATTCCCATCTCTTTCAGAATTTTCCACAGTTTATTGTGATGCACACAGTCAAAGGCTTTGGCGTAGTCAATAAAGCAGAAATAGATGTTTTTCTGGAACTCTCTTGCTTTTTTTATTGATCCAGTGGATGTTGGCAATTTGATCTCTGGTTCCCCTGCCTTTTCTAAAACCAACTTGAATATCTGGAAGTTCATGGTTCATGTTGCTGAAGCTTGGCTTGGAAATTTTTGAGCATTACTTTACTAGCGTGTGAGATGAGTGCAATTGTGCGGTAGTTTGAGCATTCTTTGGCATTGCCTTTCTTTGGGATTGGAATGAAAACTGACTTTTTCCAGTCCTGTGGCCGCTGCTGAGTTTTCCAAATTTGCTGGCATATTGAGTGCAGCACTTTCACAGCATCATCTTTCAGGATTTGAAAGAGCTCAACTGAAATTCCATCACCTCCAATAGCTTTGTTCATAATGATGCTTTCTAAGGCCCACTTGACTTCCCATTCCAGGATGTCTGGCTTTAGGTGAGTTATCATACATTGTGATTATCTGTGCTGTGAAGATCATTTTGGTACAGTTCTTTTGTGTATTCTTGCCACCTCTTCTTAATATCTTCTGCTTCTGTTAGGTCCATACCATTTCTGTCCTTTATGGAGCCCATCTTTGCATGAAATGTTCCCTTGGTATCTCTAATTTTCTTGAAGAGATCTCTAGTCCTTCCCAAAATAGTTGTTTTCCTCTATTTCTTTGCATTGATCACTGAGGAAGGCTTTCTTATCCCTCCTTGCTATTCTTTGGAACTCTGCATTCAGATGCTTATATCTTTCCTTTTCTCCTTTGCTTTTCACTTCTCTTCCTTTCACAGCTATTTGTAAGGCCTCCTCAGACAGCCATTTTGCTTTTTTGCATTTCTTTTCCATGGGGATGGTCTTGATCCCTGTCTCCTGTACAATGTCATGAACCTCTGTCCATAGTTCATCAGGCACTCTGTCTATCAGATCTCGTCCCTTAAATCTATTTCTCACTTCCACTGTATAATCATAAGGGATTTGATTTAGGTCATACCTGAATGGTCTAGAGGTTTTCCCTACTTTCTTCGATTTCAGTCTGAATTTGGCAATAAGGAGTTCATGATCTGAGCCACAGTCAGCTTCCAGTCTTGTTTTTGCTGACTGTATAGAGCTTTTCCATCTTTGGCTGCAAAGAATATAATCAATCTGATTTTGGTGTTGACCATCTGGTGATGTCCATGTGTAGAGTCTTCTCTTGTGTTGTTGGAAGAGGGTGTTTGCTATGACCAGTGCATTCTCTTGCACAACTCTATTAGACTTTTCCCTGCTTCGTTCTGTATTCCAAGGCCAAATTTGCCTATACCCCAGGTGTTTCTTGAATTCCTACTTTTGTATTCCAGTACCCTATAATGAAAAGGACATCTTTTATGGGTGTTAGTTCTAAAAGGTCTTGTAGGTCTTCAGAGAACCGTTCAACTTCAGCTTCTTCAGCGTTACTGGTTGGAACTTGACTTACTGTGATATTGAATGTTTTGCCTTGGAAACGAACAGAGATCATTCTGTCATTTTTGAGATTGCATCCAAGTACTGCATTTTGGACTCTTTTGTTGACCGTAATGGCTGCTCCATTTCTTCTAAGGCATTCCTTCCCACAGTAGTAGATATAACGGTCATCTGAGTTAAATTCACCCATTCCAGTCCATTTTAGTTTGCTAATTCCTAGAATGTCGATGTTCACTCTTGCCATCTCCTGTTTGACCGCTTCCAATTTGCCTTGATTCATGGACCTAACATTCCAGGTTCCTATGCAATATTGCTTTTTACAGCATCGGACCTTGCTTCTATCACCAGTCACATCCACAACTGGGTATTGTTTTTGCTTTGGCTCCATCCCTTCATTCTTTCTGGAGTTATTTCTCCACAGATCTCCAGTAGCATATTGGGCACCTACTGACCTGGGGAGTTCCTCTTTAAGTATCCTAACATTTTGCCTTTTCATACTGTTCATGGGGTTCTCAAGGCAAGAATACTGAAGTGGTTTGCCATTCTTTTCTCCAGTGGACCACATTCCGTCAGACCTCCCCACCATGACCCGCCCATCTTGGGTGACCCCACACAGCATGGCTTAGTTTCATTGAGTTAGACAAGGCTGTGGCCCGTGTGATCAGATTGACTAGTTTTCTGTGATTATGGTTTCAGTGTGTCTGCCTTCTGATGCCCTCTTGCAACACCTATCGTCTTATTTGGGTTTATCTCCCTGGACGTGGGATATCTCTTCATGGCTGCTCCACAATGAGGTACCATCTCACACTGGTCAGAATAGTTGCCATCCAAAAGTCTACAAACAATAAATGGTGGAGAGGGTGTGAAGAAAAGGGAACCCTCTTACACTGTTGGAGGGAATACAAACTAGTACTGCCACTATGGAGAACAATGCAGAGATTCCTTAAAAAACTGGAAATAGAACTACCATATGACCCAGCGATCCCACAGCTGTGCATACACATCAAGGGAACCAAAACTGAAAGGGACATGTACCCCAGTGTTCATTGCAGCACCATTCACAATAGCTGGGACATGGAAGCAACTTTGATGTCCATTGGTAGAAGATTGGATAAGGAGGTAGTGGCACATATACATAATGGACTATTACTCAGCTATTAAAAAAATCTCATTTGAGTCAGTTCTAATGAAATGGTTGAAATTGGAGCCTATTATACAGAGTGAAGTAAGACAGAAAGAGAAACACCAATACAGTATATTAATGCATAAATATGGAACTTAGAAAGACAGTAATGATGATCCTATATACAAGGCAACAAAAGAGACACAGATATAAAGAACAGACTTTTGGACTATGTGGGTGCTGGCGAAGGTTAGATGATTTGAGAGAATAGCCTTGAAACATGTATATTACCATATATAAAAAGATGACCAGTGCAAGTTCGATGCATGAAGCAGGGCATTCAAATCCAGTGCTCTGGGACCACCCAGAATGATGAGATGGGGAGGAAAGTGGGAGGTGGTTCAGGATGGGGACACATATACACCCATGGCTGATTCATGTTGATGTATGGCAAAAACCACCACAATATTGTAAAGTAATTATCCTCCAATTAAAATAAATTAATGTATTTTAAAAAGTAAGAATTTCTTTTATAAATCTATAAAGTCTATAAATCAAGAAAGCATAAAATCATAAAAATATTGATCAAATCTACCAGGAAATAATTTAAAATGTGAATTTATTTTTATCTACAATGTCTTTTAAAGAACTTCTGTTCCATTGGTACTTAAGGACAATATTCAGTAGTAAATAGAAGACAACTTGTCCCATAAAATATAGATTGGTCTTAAGTATGTACCATGTCCTACCCTACCAACATTCCCAGGTCAAGAAAGTGACATAATTGCTTAGAGCATATAATAGTCACATTCAAAAAAAGAAATCATTCTCTTTCCAAAAATCTAGATCTTCAACAGCTTCTTCTTATGGACAAAACCTCAAACATTAGGTTGTCAAGTAACTGTTTAACATTATTTTAGGCCTGGCTCCAAATTTCCATCTGGTTTCTTGTTTTTTCAAAATGTCCACACATGAATCTCTGTGATCTTTGGCTATTTTAGCACCAGAGCCAGAGGCCCTTGCTCTGCCCTCCTGGGGCTACTGTAATTACTGTTGCCTTGTTAGGACCTCAAGTCCTGCATTTCCAAGTCATATCTATAGAGAAGTTCCACCCACACACCCTTGAGCCTTTATCCTTGCAGTGAAAGGATGGTTTCATCAATCATAAATTGGCACTTGACATGGGTGCTTGCCATCTACCTCCACAAGAATTAAATCACACCCTCGGGCCAGCAGACTGGAACAGCCCTAGCAGCCACCACAAGTGAACCCTTCAGAGAAGGATTCCCAAGGGAGGAAATGTGAAAACAAGGAGACATTCAAAGCAGGAAGCAAGAAACACAGACAGATGTCAGCGGATGAGACAGAGGATTTGCATTTCTTTTCCATGGGGATGGTCTTGATCCCTGTCTCCTATCCAGTGTCATGAACCTCCGTCCATAGTTCATCAGGCACTCTGTCTATCAGATCTCATCCCTTAAATCTATTTCTCACTTCCACTGTATAATCATAAGGGATTTGATTTAGGTCATACCTGAATGGTCTAGAGGTTTTCCCTACTTTCTTCAATTTCAGTCTGAATTTGGCAATAAGGAGTTGATGATCTGAGCCACAGTCAGCTCCCAGTCTTGTTTTTGCTGACTGTATAGAGCTTTTCCATCTTTGGCTGCAAAGAATATAATCAATCTGATTTCGGTGTTGACCATCTGGTGATGTAATGTGTAGAATCTTCTCTTGCGTTGTTGGAAGAGGGTGTTTGCTATGACCAGTGCATTCTCTTGGCACGACTCTATTAGACTTTTCTAGGAAGGGAGGAAATGTGAAAACAAGGAGACATTCAAAGCAGGAAGCAAGAGACACAGACAGATGTCAGGGGATGAGACAGAGGAAGAGACAAGTGTGCAGGGACAGAAACTTCAAGCAGAACCTGACAGCTGAAGAAGTCAAGGACTCGGCAGAAAGTGTCACCTGGAACAAAGTTTTCATCTAGCTTTTGCTGAAGGACATTTTAGTCTTCTCTATCACCATTTTGACATAACCCCAACCCTACTTTCTATAAATTTAGTTTTGTATAGAAAATAAGTATGGATTCCAAATCAGAAGGCGTTTCTACATCTGAAAAAAAAAAGATGATTTCTGTCCTTGAAATATGTTCCGCTTGGTCTAATCAAAGACTGAATAAAATCTTTTGAGAGGAAACCACAGTAACAGGCCTTTTTTTTTTTTTTTTCTTTACAAAATAGAATGCATTCTGTCAGTCCTGATTCATTAAAACAGATTGGAATTGTGTCTACTTCATCTCTGTTCACCTTCATCTTTGAATGAAACTTTCTGAGCTCTAATAATAAACTTCTCCTGAGATTTTTCAGCATCAGTTGTGTTTTCCAGGAATTAATTTTTTTTTAAAGGATGCTTTCAGACAATCATAAACAGATATTGAGAGAACTGTATTTCCTCTTTGTTAAGGGTATTTTATACAATGGAACAAGAATTGGAGAAATCCAAAATTTAGAATGAATCCCCGTTTCTACAACTTCTTAGTTATTTGACCCTAGAGAGTCACTTAAGCTTTCTGAGTCTCAACTTCTTCATCTGGGGGATGAAAAGAATGATACTTGCCAAAAAAACCAAACAAACAAACAAAAAAAACCCAACAAAAAATTGGCTAGAAAATCACTGACAACACTTTATTCCCAAAGATAATTATTAAACTTATTTTTAACATTAGCAAGTTTGAATCTTCCTATTTGGAAGAAATCCAACAGTGAAACTGACCATAACGTGTACACAACAAAGCAACTTTAGAATATAATATATGTATATTGATAAGTGAATTTGTGAGGGTTAGAAATCGGGTGTACCTCGTATCAGTGGCCTCACCAGATGCTAAACAGGAAATAGGCTTATTTCTTTTTATCTTAACCCCAGTCCCTACTGGTGCATTTGTCAAAAGTCTGCGTTGCTTGCAACATACCTGGCAGCTGTTCTGGGAGTCTCTGAGGTCACTGCCTTGCACATGCTCCAGGCCAGCCCTTAGGTTTCCTCCCAGGCCCTCCTCCACAGACTGCTGTTAACCACGGAGGAGCCCTCTTTGGCTCCACGGAGGAGACGGAAACGCTGCATCCTTTATCCCTCTGGCCAACTGAGGGATGTGAGAATTGTGATGGTGATCAAGTCTCTTCTTGAGCTGGGGGGAAAAAAAAAGAAGCTCATTCCGGAAGGCAACAGATTACTGCTGTGAGGAGTAGTCGAGACAAGTATGCAAAAACATCCCTCAGGACCTTCCAGGCCCCAGTGGAGTCATGCGTGGTAAGGGACCCTCCACCCTTAACCACAGGACCCTTCAAGCCTCAGAAGTGAGATGGGACTCCATTGCACCACTCATGTGCTCACATCCCCATGGGCCTTTAAGGCCAGGCTGGCTGGGAGAAAATCTACTGCACTTTTGGTGATCTTTGCCCTACAGTGTGGTTTTTTGACCCCTACATCTGAGGCCAGAGCTCACAGTCCACTTCTCAAAGTTCAGGTTCAGTTCAGTACAGTTCAGTTCAGTCGCTCAGTCATGTCCATCCGACTCTTTGTGACCCCATGAATCACAGCACGCCAGGCCTCCCTGTCCATCACCAACTCCCGGAGTTCCCTAAGACTCACTTCCATTGAGTCAGTGATGCTATCCACCCATCTCATCCTCTGTCGTCCCCTTCTCCTCCTGCCCCCAGTCCCTCCCAGCATCAGAGACTTTTCCAATGAGTCAACTCTTCGCATGAGATGGCCAAAGTACTGGAGTTTCGGCTTTAGCATCATTCCTTCCAAAGAAATCCCAGGGCTGATCTCCTTCAGAATGGACTGGTTGGATCTCCTTGCAGTCCAAGGGACTCTCAAGAGTCTTCTCCAACACCACAGTTCAAAAGCATCAATTCTTCGGTGCTCAGCCTTCTTCACAGTTCAACTCTCACATCCATACATGACCACAGGAAAAACCATAGCCTTGACTAGACGGACCTTAGTTGGCAATGTCTCTGCTTTTCAATATGCTATCTAGGTCAGTCATAACTTTTCTTTCAAGGAGTAAGCGTCTTTTAATTTCATGACTGCAGTCACCATCTGCACTGATTTTCGAGCCCCCAAAAATAATGTCTGACACTGTTTCCACTGTTTCCCCATCTATTTCCCATGAAGTGATGGGACCAGATGCCATGATCTTCGTTTTCTGAATACTGACTTTTAAGGCAACTTTTTCACTGTCCTCTTTCATCTTCATCAAGAGGCTTTTTAGTTCCTCTTCACTTTCTGCCATAAGGGTGGTGTCATCTGCAATCTGAGGTTATTGATATTTCTCCCCGCAATCTTGATTTCCAGCTTGTGCTTCTCCCAGCCCAGCAGTTCTCATGAGGTACTCTACATATAAGTTACATAAGCACGGTGACAATATACAGCCTTGACATACTCCTTTTCCTATTTGGAACCAGCCAGTGTTCCATGTCCAGTTCTAACTGTTGCTTCCTGACCTGCATACAAATTTCTCAGGAGGCAGGTCAGGTGGTCTGGTATTCCCATCTCTTTCAGAATTTTCCAGTTTATTGTGATCCACACAGTCAAAGACTTTGGCATAGTCAATAAAGCAGAAATAGATGTTTTTCTGGAACTCTCTTGCTTTTTCCATGATCCAGCAGATGTTGGCAATTTGATCTCTGGTTCCTCTGCCTTTTCTAAAACCAGCTTGAACATCAGGAAGTTCACATTTCATGTATTGCTGAAGCCTGGCTTGGAGAATTTTGAGCATGTGAGATGAGTGCAATTGTGTGGTAGTTTGAGCATTCTTTGGCATTGCCTTTCTTTGGGATTGGAATGAAAACTGACCTTTTCCAGTCCTGTGGCCACTGCTGCGTTTTCCAAATTTGCTGGCATATTGAGTGCAGCACTTTCACAGCATCATCTTTCAGGATTTGAAAGAGCTCAACTGGAATTTCATCACCTCCAATAGCTTTGTTCATAATGATGCTTTCTAAGGCCCACTTGACTTCCCATTCCAGGATGTCTGGCTCTAGGTGAGTGATCACACCATCGTGATTATCTGGGTCATGAAGATCTTCTTCTGTGTATTCTTGCTACCTCTTCTTAATATCTTCTGCTTCTGTTAAGTCCATACAATTTCTGTCCTTTATTGAGCCCATCTTTGCATGAAATGTTCCCTTGGTATCTCTAATTGTCTTGAAGAGATCTCTAGTCTTTTCCATTCTGTTGTTTTCCTCTATTTCTTTGCATTGATCCTCTATTTCTTTTCATTGATAAGGAAGGCTTTCTTATGTCTTCTTGCTATTCTTTGGAACTCTGCATTCAGATGCTTATATCATTCCTTTTCTCCTTTGCTTTTCACTTTTCTTTTCACAGCTATTTGTAAGGCCTCCCAGGACAGCCATTTTGCTTTTTTGCATTTCTTTTCCATGGGGATGGTCTTGATCCCTGTCTCCTGTACAGTGTTAGGAACCTCTGTCCATAGTTCATCAGGCACTCTGTCTATCAGATCTCGTCCCTTAAATCTACTTCTCACTTCCACTGTATAATCATAAGGGATTTGATTTAAGTCATACCTGAATGGTCTAGTGGTTTTCCCTACTTTCTTCAATTTCAGTCTGAATTTGGCAATAAGGAGTTGATGATCTGAGCCACAGTCAGCTCCAGGTCTTGTTTTTGTTGACTGTAAGAGCTTCTCCATCTTTGGCTGCAAAGAATATAATCAATCTGATTTCGGTGTTGACCATCTGGTGATGTCCATGTGTAGAGTCCTCTCTTGTGTTGTTGGAAGAGGGTGTTTGCTATGACCAGTGCATTTTCTCAGCAAAACTCTATTAGTCTTTGCCCTGCTTCATTCCATATTCCAAGGCCAAATTTGCCTTTTTCTCCTGGTGTTTCTTGACTTCCTCCTTTTGCATTCCAGTCCCCTATAATGAAAAGGACATCTTTTGGGGTGTTAGTTCTAAAAGGTCTTGTAGGTCTTCAGAGAACCGTTCAACTTCAGCTTCTTCAGTGTTACTGGTTGGGGCATAGACTTGGATTACTGTGATATTGAATGGTTTGCCTTGGAAACGAACAGAGATCATTCTGTCATTTTTGAGATTGCATCCAAGTACTGCATTTCGAACTTTTTTGTTGACCATGATGGCTACTCCATTTCTTCTAAGGGATTCCTGCCCGCAGTAGTAGATATAATGGTCATCTGAGTTAAATTCACCCATTCCAGTCCATATTAGTTTGCTGATTCCTAGAATGCCAACGTTCATTCTTGCCATCTCTTGTTTGACCACTTCCAACTGGCCTTGAGTCATGGACCTGACATTCCCGATTCCTATGCAATATTGCTCTTTACAGCGTCAGACCTTGCTTCTATCACCAGTCACATCCACAACTGGGTATTGTTTTTGCTTTGGCTCCATCCCTTCATTCTTCCTGGAGTTATTTCTCCACTGATCTCCAGTAGCATATTGGGCACCTATTGACCTGGGGAGTTCCTCTTTCAGTATCCTATCATTTTGCTTTTCATACTGTTCATGGGGTTCTCAAGGCAAGAATACTGAAGTGGTTTGCCATTCCCTTCTCCAGTGGACCACATTCCGTCAGACCTCTCCACCATGACCCGCCCATCTTGGGTGGCCACATGGGCATGGCTTAGTTTCATTTAGTTAGACAAGGCTGTAGTCCTAGTGTGATTCGATTGACTAGTTTTCTGTGATTATGGTTTCATTGTTTCTGCCGTCTGATGCCCTCTCACAACACCTACGGTCTTACTTGGGTTTCTCTTACCTTGGACGTGGGGTATCTCTTCACGGCTGCTCCAGCAAAGCGCAGCCGCTGCTCCTTACCTTGGATGAGGGGTATCTTCTCACCACTGCCCCTTCTGACCTTAAACATGGAATAGCTCCTCTAGGCCCTCCTGCACCCGCACAGCCACTGCTCCTTGGAGGTGGGGTTGCTCCTCCCAGCCATTCCTGCACCGTCACAGCCTGACACTCTCGGCTGCTACCCCTGACCTCGGACCTGGGGTAGCTCCTCTTGGCCATTCCTGCGCCATTGCAACCTGGCACTCTCGGCTGCTGCCCCTGACCTCGGACCTGGGGTAGCTCCTCTCGGCAGCACTCAGTGCACCAGTCGCAGCCACCCACGCACTAACTTCGGATTAGTTCATCTTAAATAACACCACTTGTCCAGTCCACATAATATTATGCAAACTTCCTTCTAATACACAGTTTGAAGAGGCAAACAGAAGACCAGGATTGACTATCCCACACACTACCCTGCATAATCTGAACCCTGATTTCCAGTGAGCAAGTTCATAGATAAAATGAGGGGTGAAGCAATGCCTGAAGCAGGGGTTGGCAAACTAGGCTCATTGGCAAAATTTGGCCAGCTGCTTAGTGTGTTTTTGTTTTTAATTGAACTATAGTTGATTTACCTTGTTGTATTAGTTTTAAGTGTACAGCAAAGAGATTCAGACATACATGTGTGTATAAATGTATACATATATATGTGTGTGTATATAAATATATTCTTTTTCATATTCTTACCATTATAAGTTATTACAAAATATTGAACTTAGTTCCCTGTGCTATACAGTAGATCTTTGTAGATGATTTTACATATAGTAGTAGTGTGGAAAATTCTTAAAGAGATAGAAATACCAGACCACCTTACCTGCTTCCTGAGAAACCTATATGCAGGTCAAGAAGGAACAGTTAGAACTGGTTCTAACTGCTTGGAACACAGACTGCTTCCAAATTGGGAAAGGAGTGCATCAAGGTTGTATATTGTCACCTCCTTATTTAACATCTATGCAAAATACATCATGTGAAATGCCAGGCTGGGTACAGCACAAGCTGGAATTAAGATTGCCAGGAGAAATATCAATAAACTCAGATATGCAGATGACACCACCCTTATGGCAAAAAGCAAAGAGGAACTAAAGAACCTCTTGATGAAGGTGAAAGAAGAGAGTGAAAAAGCTGGCTTAAAACTCAATATTCAAAAAACTAAGATCAAGGCATCCAGTCCCATCACGTCATGACAAATAGATGGGAAAACAATGGAAACAGTGAGAGACCTTATTTTGGGGGGCTCCCAAATCACTGCAGATGGTTACTGCAGCCATGAAATTAAAAAATGCTTGCTCCTTGGAAGAAAAGCTATGACAAACCTAGACAGCATATTAAAAAGCAATGATGTTACTTTGCCAACAAATGTCTGTATAGTCAAGCTATGGTTTTTCCAGTAGTCATGTATGAATGTGAGAGTTGGATAATAAAAAAGGCTGAGCACTAAAGAATTGATGTTTTTGAAATGTGGTGTTGAGAATCCCTTGGACAGCAAGGAGATCCAACCAGTCCAACCTAAAGGAAATTAACCCTGAATATTCATTGGAAGGACTGATGCTGTAGCTGAAACTCTAATATTTTGGCCACCTGATGCAAAGAACTCTGAGTCATTGGAAAAGACCCTGATGCTGGGAAAGATTGAAGGTAGGAGAAAAAGGGGATGACAGAAGATGAGATGGTTGGATGGCATCACCAATTCGATGGATATGAATTTGAACAAACTCTGAGAGATAGTGAAGGACTGGGAAGCCTGGTGTGCTGCAGACCATGGGGGGTCACAAAGAGTCGAACAGGACTGAGCAACTGAACAACAAAAATGTGCATCTTAATACCAAGCTCCTAATTGATCCCCTTCCCACTTTCCCCTTTGTTTTGGATGTCTGTGAATCTGTTTTTGTGTTGTAAATAAGTTAATTTGTATCTGTTTTTAGAGTCCACTTACAAGTGATATTGTGTGATATTTATCATTCTCTCTGACTTGCTTCACTTGGCATGATAATATCTAGGTCCATCCATGTTGCTACAAATGGCATTACTTCATTATTTTCTATGACTGAGTAATAGCCCATTATATATATATATATATATATATATATATATATATAACACATCCTTATTCATTCCCCTGTTGATGGACATTTAGGTTGTTGCCATGATTTGGCTATTGTGAATAGTGCTGCTGTGAACACTGGGGTGCATGTATCTTTTCAAATTAGTTTTCCTCTTTTCTGGATATATGCCTAAGGGTGGGATTGCTGGGTTATATGGTAACTCTATTTTTAGTTTCCTAAGGAGCCTCCATATTGTTCTGCAGGCTTCTCTGGTGGCACAGTGGTAAAGAACTCACCTGTCAACTCAGGAGACTTGGGTTCAATCCCTGGGTCGGGAAGATTCCTGGAGAAGGAAATGACTACCCACTCCAGTATTCTTGCCTGGGGAATCCCATGGACCGAAACAGCTGGAGGCCTACAGTCCATGGGATCACAAGAGTCAGACAAGACTTAGTGACTAAAAAACACGTTTCGGCCAACAGCGTAAGAGGGCTCCTTTTTCTCTACACCCTCGCCGGCATTTATTATTTGTAGACTTTAAGGGGATGGCCATCATTGCCAGCTGCTCGTTCTATAGGTTTTACAGGAACACAGCCATGCCCACCGTTTACTGGTTGCCTATGGCTGCTTTTGTGCTTCAGTGGCAGAGTCAAGTAGTTTCAACAGAGAGCTTATAGCCTGCAAAGCTTTAAGATATTTGCTGTTTGGCCCTTTAAAGAAACGTTTGCCAACACTCTATCTGAAGTTAGGAAATGTGGCCTAAGCTTAGAAGCTGGAAAGCTAGCTGTGTGGTGAAAAAACCAAGGCAACTAAATTAAACCTACCTTGAAGAAGCTTAGACTCTGATAAAAAGATATGCAAGGAAACCAGTAAGTTAAAGGAAGATGGAGGAGGAAACTGACCCAGAAGCTCCACTTTGAAGCTCACCACCTGCTCAGGAACGACCAGTGGAGCATCAGGACGATGCCACCTGTCCTTCCATATTCACTGTCCTTTCTTGCCCTGCTCAGTGGGTTAAGTACAGGGCTTTTTCCAATGCCATTGACTCTGCTTCAGCTCAAGGCTGGGATGAACTGGAGCAAAGTAAAGTGTTCTAGGTTCCAGAGTGCTTCTCAGACACAGGGTGCTTGTCCACAGCTGCCTGACTATGACCCCAGTCCAGAGCGGCCATGGACAACAGATACATACACTCCCCTCTCCAATGACAGAACAGCTCAGGGCACCCGCTCCAAGGTGAGAGCTCAGCAGGCCAGCAGGCCAAGTGCTGGTGTGCACAGAATGGGCATGCTCAAAGGTTCCTTCATCTGTTTTCAGAAACCACTTTGACTCGTATTTTGACACTTCCCTCTGCCTTTCCCCTTTCCCCCTGATCTGCATCTACCCAGATCATCCAGTACACATGAATGAGAAGTAAGGTCAAGGGATTGCAAAGGACTGAGGTCCGAAACTATTAGTTCCCACAGTTAGGTGTTGAGTCACCTCTTATTTCCATCTGCAAATGCCCTACAGAACCAGTATCAACTTCTGCTATTTTCCTCAACTCTCAGGCACAAAGGGCCCATCTTTCCCCACCATGCTGGAGAACTAGAAACTTAGACTAGCTGGTGTCTGGATTTGGGAACCCACCCTATTAACTGTTTCCCAGGACTTGCATATCCCCAGAAAACTCCAGAGGGGTCAGCCAGGACAGGGATACCCAGGTTCCCTTGCCTTCCAGAGCCCACTCACCTTTTGGGGTCTGCTCCTGCACATACACCCCTGGGAGGAGGAAAGAAGACCACCCCTCACAAGTGATCTCTTGCTCTCTCATAGCCCTAGATTCCCTCCCTCTAATCAAAGGAACACTGTTTTTCACTAAGACTTTGGGGCAGAAAGACATCATATTTTTCTCAAGCCTATTGTTTGCTCCTCTTCATCCATTATTCAGAGGGCCTGAGCTGTTTAGCTTAAAAACCAGAGTAGCATCTCCTCTGCTGTCTTTTGCCCAAATATCTTTTCCCTAAAGCAGTAAATCTAGAAAAACCTCTTATTTTAACTAGGGATAGAGAAACCAAAGGGAACTGCCAGGTGATATTGTTTAAAATTTGGTTAATATTTCAAAATCATAATCCCACTGAAGCCAATTATTCAAGTTATCTGTCTCTTAGCTGTGAAATACACCAAAGATCAAAGTGCAGAGAGCCAGTGTGTATTATGGTACACATTGTTCATTTTACATACATCCCCAACACACAAACAAAAATACAGCTAAAATGCAATAGCACAAGGGAACATTTTTGCAATACACATAAGAGATCAAAGTTTTTACCTATCTAGATCAAGAGAGATACATAGTAAGATACATGTAAAAAATTGATGTATACAAGGACATATCAAGATTTGTTATAAAGCAGTGAAAAATATTTAAGGCTTTCCTGGTGACTCAGATGGTAAAGAATCTGCATGCAATTCAGGAGACCTGGATTTGATCCCTGAGTCAGGAAGGTCCTCTAGAGAAGGGATTGGCTACCCACTCCATTATTTTTGCCTGGAGAATTCCATGGACGGAAGAATTCTGGTGGGCTATAGCCCATGAGATCACAAAGAATCAAACATGACAGAGCAATTAACACTTTATTTATTCATTTATTTATTTCTTGCAAAAGATGTAGTACAAGAATATAAATGTGTATGAATAATATTAACAAAAATAAAGATAAATCCCCTAGGGATATTAAGAGGAATGCAACCTCCCAGGCCCAATACTCATGTACTAACACAGGATTTTGAAGGTGAAGCTTGAAAATCTGCATTTTCAGTTAAGCTCCCCTGAGTATTTCTAGAGCCTACTAAGGTTTGAGTCGCACCAGTATTGAGGATATTATACTTGTTCAGAGTCTAAATTAATTCTACTCAGGAAGATAAACTTTAAATTCTCTAAAGTAGGAACCAATATACTGTCGACTTAAAAAAAAAAAAGTACAGTGTGAGAGTAGTGAGTTGTTTTATTTGGGGTAAAATGAGGATTATCATCCAAGAGATAGCCTCTCAAGTAGCTCTGAGGAAATGCTCCAAAGAGGTAGGGGGAAGGTGATATTAATCAATATCAATTAATATGTGATATTAATGAAGGGAGAATACATGCAATCAACACACATTTTGGCAAAGCCTTGCTGCTAGTCAGGAGGAACAGATGCTAACCTTAATGATTTTAGTGCTTTTCTAGATATGAGCAGATATAGGATTGGGCTCGTAAAATTTTCTCCTAAAAATATCTGACTATCTGAAGGCCTGTTCTGGCAGTTTTTCTCAGAGCACAGAGATCCTCATTTCTGATCTCCACCCTGCACTCCTTTCAGGGCTGTTGAAGGCTGGCAGCCACAGTGGTTTATGCCTTAGTCATTGAAGAGGCAGAAGGCAAGTGCAAACCACCATATCAACAATAACCACACCACAACAAACAACAACCACACCTGGAGATGAAGTCCCAGCGAGGGGACAGTCCCTGCTTTATTCCTTATCTTGCATTCCAGATTCCACACATTTCCAGTAGTAACTGCTCTCTATCTGCTTACACCACAATCTTCCCTAAATCTTATTTCTAAATAAAAGTGTCAATTACTATTCAAACAATTGCCCCTGCATCCTGCGTGGTTTTTAGGTTTGGGGGTTGGTACACACTACCTTGATCACATTACAGAATTCCACTGATAGTCCAGAAGCCCCCTCAGAGCATCATTGCTGCCTAAATGAACATATAACATAAAACTCAAGTATGTACTCAGTAAGCCCTATTACTTGGTGCTACCTAAATGCACTCAGAGTGAGTAACACAATGATGGGATTCCTTGGATAAATGTGGGTCAGTATAGCCTCAATGAAATTATCTGGAAACATACTTCTTTAAAGTGGCCTACTTTGTGGTAAATAAATTGCATTTGTATTTATTATCCAAATGTAAGCAAGAGAGACTATAAAGGAAAGGAAACTAAAAAACTGGCCTACGATCACAAAATGATTCTATTTAGAACACTGCCATCATCTTTTGGCAGAACTATCTTGTTGGCTTCACTTTGGAGCAGATTGCTTTGATTTTTCCTGCATTCCAAAATTTGGGTGCCAGGCTCTATAACTAGCACATTAATGCCAATGTTTGTTAACTGACCAGAAAATAAAAATAAAAGTCACATTCTAGTAAACTATGCCTGTGTTTTTAGAACAGTTCTTGTCTCCAACCCCTAATTGGAGACTTTATAATGGTCCATAGGAAAGTTCTATAATGGGTGATACTAGAATATGCAGGTACTCTATCTAGCATCTTTCCTCATCTACTCTTCATCCAATAATATTGACTCCTTTTCCATGCTTAGTAACACTTTAAAAATTTCTCTCTTATTGCACAGGTTATGTTGTGTCAAAATCATTTGTTCAGATGTCTGTCTCAGCTTCTTAATAATAAGCGACTTGAGAAAGCCATCTCTCAGGTTGTCACCAGTTCAGTTTAGTTGCTCAGTCGTGTCCAACTCATCACCAGCAACAAATACTGCCAATAAATGCTAACTAAGACAGTGAGTAATTCCACTGCAAAGGAATAATAAAACCAGGCTTACATATTTAAGTCTAGCCAGGCTGTGCAAATGCAATGGAACAAACCATCTTACTCAGAGTGTAAAATGGACAATGCTACTGCTGCTGCTAAGTCGCTTCAGTAGTGTCCGACTCCATGCGACCCCATAGATGACAGCCCACCAGGCTCCCCCATCCCTGGGATTCTCCAGGCAAGAACACTGGAGTGGGTTGCCATTTCCTTCTCCAATGCATGAAAGTGAAAAGTGAAAGTGAAGTCGCTCAGTCGACTCTTTGCTACCCCATGGACTGCAGCCTACCAGGCTCCTCTGCCCATGGGATTTTCCAGGCAAGAGTACTGGAGTGGGTTGCCATTGCCTTCTCCAAAATGGACAATAGCATATGTTAATACTTATCAGATATAAAATTCAGTTAACACTTTAGGACAAGATCCACACAGTGTGAGCATTCATTAAACACTACCTGTTGATTTGCTTTTTCCATCTGCACGTGAAGGATTTCTGTGTAAAGTCTTTTAGAGGTAACCCTGATGGGAGCCTATGTGGTGCCAATGTTAGTCTTTCTTTTTTCACCATAAATACCCTCCCTCATGGATAGCAACAGCAAGAAATACAGATTAGGCCCAGAGAATGTTTTCAGCTGGTCTACTGAAATTTGGAGGAAAAATAGGGATGGTTTACATGCACACACCACATCAATCAGCCTAATTCACTTGACATTCCATATGCCTGTCTCTCCCCAAATCATTCTTCCATCCCACTACTACTATCCAGGATTCCTACCACTTCCTCTGAACTTCCATTAGCCCAATGGCATTGTCTTCTGCAAATTAGTACCTTCTATATGACTTGCACAGATCCCAACCCCCCAAACCCTATATGCACAATTTTACATCCAGTCCACACCTAGTCAGCTTCTCTCTTACATGAATGGAGCACAGTAGATAGGTCATCTTTCAAGTAAGTAATTATTATCTCATTATGTCTAAAATTTCTTATGAAGTAGTAGCAAAGAACCCACCTGTCCATGCAGGAGACATTAGATACTCGGGTTCGATCCCTGCATCAGAAAGATCCCCTGGAGGAGGGCATGGCAATCCACTCCACTATTCTTGCCTGGAGAATCCCATGGACAGAGGAGCCTGGTGGGCTTTAGATCACAGGGTTGCAAAGAGTCAGACATGACTGAAGAGAATTAGCAGCAGCAGCAGAAGCAGCAACTAGTTAAAGTTGATGAAACTTAGAAAGTAGTTCACTTCTGGTATTTGGAAATTCTAAATAAAGCATAATTATTTTTAAAATTATCATAAATCTTTAACAAATTCTAAGTATTCTGGAAAGGGATTAGTACTTGTTATTTAAGAATTTTTTAAAATTTTTTTAATCTCATTATTCCTGCCCTATATTTATAGGACTAAGACCTTTTCCTTAATAAACTATAGAAGAGCTAGCATCACCAGAAGAGATGGGGTATGTTTATCACTCAATAATAAATTAAATTAAATTCTCTCCTTGGGGCAATAATAGGTGCAAAACATGTGATCCAGTATTCACTGATGGTAATCTTGAGTGGTAAGAACATGTGTGCCTGTCTTATTTACCTTTATGTTCCACTTCATTTAAACATTTTTTTTTTTTTTTTTTTTGCTTTTCAAACTTCTTCTTTTTCTTTTAATCATTATGGGGTAAATCAAAGATCCCTTCTATCAACCCATTGTGCTCTTCTGTGACACATAGTAACTTTCTTCCTTCAACTTTACAGAAACTCCTTTAGGAAACTTCTCCTTTCTCTTCCTGCCACTCATCTGAGAGAGGTTCTCCAGGCCAGTCCTGGAAAATTCCAGGACAAGGGGACCACTTGCAGAATCCAGGTAGGTGCCTGAGGAGGTGAGCAGAACTGGAAGCCAGGGGCACTGAAAGCACCTTGTTTATTTACCTGGTGTTTGCTCCCTAACATGAGTGTGCTTACCTGAAAAGATGCTCTTGCCAAGGAAGGGGAAATAGTTGTCACAAACTGGAAATGTCTGTTATCAAGAGTAATTATAGCATTAGGAGATAAGTGTTAGAAATAGTAAAAATCAGAAAGAATGGCATGGCAACCTTCAATAGCAAAACACTTACTTATTACAAAAGTAATCTAAGCGCACCTTGTGTCATAGAAGTGTTAGGTAGGTAGAATAGGGAAAAGGAGTCCAAAATGGCGGTGGCCAAAAGACAAGGAAGGGAAAAGCCTGAGAAAATAGAACAAAAGAAGGTCCGAGGACCAGAGTGAGGACCTCAGGTAAAACAAACAACACTCCTGGCTGGCTCAATTTACATAGGACAGGCCCAGGGAGAAATAAACATATAAATAGAGGAGCCAAAGCTAGCTTTCTCTCTCTCTCTCCCACACGCTGGGGCACTCTTCTCCTCATGTCTTTGGATCGACGTGCCCTCATGCCTTGAAGATGGATTTTCCTGCTATCTTCTAAATAAAATAAAGCTATAACACTGAGCTGTAGCACTGATTTGTCTAAGAGCTATAACATGGTCCATTCGAGACCTGAGAGCTATAACACCATCTATCCAAGACCTGAGAGCTGTGACGCGCCAAGGGGGCCTTAATGTCCATCACTCCAAATCTTTGTTGTGATGAGACAAAGAACCAAGGAACATACACTCGCGTGACAGAAGCGACTGACTCCAGAATCTCCAGGCTCCTCAGAACTAGCAATGAGTTAGGGTGATACCCCTTATGCAACTAAACAGAATAAAATAGTTTATCTGACAGTTGGTCATGCAAAGCCTGTCTGTATAGCCTAATTTAAATACAATTTATCATTACCTCCTGAATAAAATGTGTAAAGCAATTGAATATCTTAACATCAAATTCATGTAATACTGATAGATTCCTAGCAGTATTGTATAAATACTGCTGGCGGAAGTTTACTTTTTCACTTTATGGAAACAGTCATAGCAAAAATTTTACCACATGACTAAACAGGAAAGAAGACTTTATCTAAGATTATTGCAATAAGAGAGAGATTAAAACTCCATCTAAACTCAGCGGTAAACCATGGGCTGGAGTTTTTGCCTTATGTTCTAAAATTTTTATGTCAGGAGGCAATTTTATAACTTGGGGCAAAGCACCTAAGGAATTTATCTCCTACCCTCCCAAGGGCACTGGAAGGTAAGTGATATCATATGCCAACAATACAGCACTATCTTCCTTGTGATTACACTTCAAAGGGATGGCTCCTGGGTCCTTAAGAAAGACATTCCTGGAGTGTAATTCAGGAAAGAAGTCAGGGAAGGATTTATGTACATTTCAAAGGGTCAGAGAAAGACTTTGCAATTACAAATTTTCAGAAGTAAATGTTCTGAGAAAAGGGAGGTCAGGGGCATAGAGTTGAGCCACCTAAGTCACAGCATTTACAGGGTTTCTTTGACTCTCACTATTCAAAGGGGATAATTCTTGCATTATTTAAAAGAAGGGTCATTACAGCAATGCCATCCCTATAGCTATGTCTCCTCTTAAAAGTTTTAAGGTCTTTGACAATGAAATCCCATTTGGAATGCACTGTCTTCAAATTCATTAAAAAGAAGCATGTCTGTTTTTTTTAAAGAACTACTTAATCTCCAAAAATATGCAAAAACCTTTCAATAGCTTTTGTTATGATTTTAAAATGCTCCTAGGATGATGATGCTGTTGAGTGCTAAAAAGGATTTAATTGTGTTAAATAACTTGGAATAAACTAAATGAATTTTATTTGAATATGTGTTTATTCAGTGGTTCAGGGCATTCCTAAAAAGATGAAATAAAAATTCAATTTGGGTGGGTGAAATTTTTTATTTTCTCTTTCTTCAGGCTATAGTTACCTCTCAATAAATATTTCAAGTTCCTATTATGGCAAAGAATAATATTTCATGATTTAATAGATTAAAAAATGAATAAAGCTAATCCTTGCTCATAACTCACACAAATAGATTATGCAAGTCACCAAGTCACTCTAATACAAGGCAGATGGAAATTGGAGCCATAAAATAGTATGAACTGCTGTGGCATTACCAAAACATGAAAAATCAAATCTTTTAATTTTTTAATTAATTTATTTTAATTGGATACTAATTACTTTACAATATTGTGGTGGTTTTTGCCATATATTGACATGAATCAGCCACGGTGTACATGTGTCTCTGATGCCAAACCCCCCTCCTACTTCCCTCCCCATCCCATCCCTCTAGGTTGTCCCAGTGCACCGGCTTTGAGTGCCCTGTTTCATGTATTGAACTTGGACTGGTCATCCACTTCACATGTGGTAATATACATGATTCAGTGCTATTCTCTCAAATCATCCCACCCTCTCCTTCTCCCACAGAGTCCAAAAGTCTGTTCTTTATATCTGTGTCTCTTTTGCTGTCTAGCATACAGGGTCAGCATTACCATCTTTCTAAATTTCATATATATGCATTAATATACTGTATTGGTGTTTTTCTTTCTGACTTACTTCATTCTGTATAATAGGCTCCAGTTTCACCCACCTCATTAGAACCAATTCAAATGCATTCCTTATAAAAGCTGAGTAGTGGTCCATTGTGTAGGGAGAAGGCAATGGCAACCCACTCCAGTACTCTTGCCTGGAAAATCCCATGGACGGAAGAGCCTGGTAGGCTGCAGTCCATGGGGTCGCTAAGAGTCAGACACGACTGAGCGACTTGACTTTCACTTTCTACTTTCATGCATTGGAGAAGGAAATGGCAACCCACTGCAGTGTTCTTGCCTGGAGAATCCCAGGGACGGGGGAGCCTGGTGGGCTGCAGTCCGTGGGGTCGCACAGAGTCGGACATGACTGAAGCGATGCAGCAACAGTCCATTGTGTATATATACCAGAGCTTTCTTATCCATTCGTCTGCCAATGGACATCTAGGTTGCTTTCATGTCCTTGCTATTGTCAACTGTGCCGCAATGAACAATGGGGTACACGTGTCTCTTTCAATTCTAGTTTCTTTGGTGTGTATGCTCAGCAGTGGGATTGCTGGGTCCTATGGCAGTTCTATTTCCAGTTTTTTAAGGAATCTCCACACTGTTTTACATAGTGGCTGTACTAGTTTGCATTCCCACTAACAGTGTAAGTTCTATTCAGTTCAGTTGCTTAGTAGTGTCCGACTCATTGTGACCCCATGAACCACAGCACACCAGGCCTCCCTGTCCATCACCAACTGCCAGAGTCTACCCAAACTCATGTCCATTGAGTCAGTGTAGCCATTCAACCATCTCATCCTCTGTTGTCCCCTTCTCCTCCTGCCCTCAATCTTTCCCAGCATCAGAGTCTTTTCAAATGAGTCAGCTCTTCACATCAGGTGGCCAAAGTATTGGAGTTTCAGCTTCAACATCAGTCCTTCCAATGAACACCCAGGACTGATCTCCTTTAGGAGGGACTGTTTGGATCTCCTTGCAGTCCAAGGGACTCTCAAGAGTCTTCTCCAATACTATAGTTCAAAATCATTAATTCTTTGGCACTTGGCTTTCTTTATAGTCCAACTCTCACATCCATGCATGACTACTGGAAAAACCATAGCCTTGACTAGACGGACTTTTGTTGACAAAGTAATGTCTCTGCTTTTGAATATGCTGTCTAGGTTGGTTATAACTTCCTTCCAAGGAGTAAGCATCTTTTAATTTCATGGCTGAAATCACCATCTGCAGTGATTTTGGAGCCCAATAAAATAAAGTCAGCCACTGTTTCCCCATCTATTTGCCATGAAGTGATGGGACCAGATGCCATGATCTTCATTTTCTGAATGTCGAGCTTTAAGCCAACTTTTTCACTCTCCTCCCTATCACTTTCATCAAAAGGCTTTTTAGTTCTTCTTCACTTTCTGCCATAAGGGTGGTGTCATTTGCATATCTGAGGTTATTGATATTTCTCCCAGCAATCTTAATTCCAGCTTGTGCTTCTTCCAGCCCAGCATTTCTCATGATGTACTCTGCATATAAGTTAAATAAGCAGGGTGACAATATGCAGTGTAAGAGTCTTCCCTTTTCTCTACACCCTCTCCAGCACTTATTGTTTGTAGACCTTTTGTAGCATCTATTCTGACTAGCGTGAGATGGTACCTCATTGTGTTTTTGATTTGCATTTCTCTGATGAGTGATGTTGAGCATCTTTTCACGTGTTTGTTAGCCATCTGTATGTCTTCTTTGGAGAAATGCTTATTTAGCTCTTTTGCCCATTTTTTTAATGGGTCATTTATTTTTCTGATATTGAGCTGCTTGTATATTTTTGAAATTAGTTCTTAGTCAGTTGCTTCATTTGCTATTATTTTCTCCCATTCTGAAGGCTGTCTTTTCACTATGCTTATAGCTTCATTGGTTGTGCAAAAACTTTTATATTTAATTAGGTCCTATTTGCTTATTTTTGCTTTTATTTCCATTAGTCTGGGAGGTGAGTCATAGAGGATTTTGCTGTGATTTATGTCAGAGAGTGTCCTGCCTGTTTTCCTCTAAGAGTTTTATAGTTTCTGGTCTTATGTTTAGATCTTTAATCCATTTTGAGTTTATTTTTGTGTATGGTGTTAGAAAGTGTTCTAGTTTCATTCTTTCACAGCTGGTTGACCAGTTTTCCCAGCACCACTTGTTAAAGAGATTTTCTTTTCTGCTTCTTTTGTCAAAGATAAGATGTCTGTAGGTGCATAGATTTATCTCTGGGCTTTCCATTTTTTTTACATTGATCTATATTTTTGCCTTTGTGCCAGTACCATATGTCTTGATGACTGTAGCTTTGTCATATAGTCTGAAGTCAGGAAGGTTGATTTTTCTAGTTCCATACTTCTTTCTCAAGATTGCTTTGACTATTCGAGGTTTTTTTGTATTTCCATACAAACTGTGAAATTATTTGTTCTAGATCTGTGAAAAATGCTGTTGGTAGCTTGATAGGGATTGCATTGAATTTGTAGATTGCTTTGGGAAGTATACTCATTTTCACTATATTGATTCTTCCAATCCGTGAACATGGTATATTTCACCATCTATTTGTGTCATCTTTGATTTCTTTCAGCAGTGATTTATAATTTTATATAGATAAATCTTTTTGTTTCTTTAGGTAGATTTATTCCTAAATTTTTTTTTTCATCACAATGGTGAATGGGATTGTTTCCTTAATTTCTCTTTCTGTTTTCTCATTGTTAGTGTATAGAAATGCAAGGGATTTCTGTGTATTAATTTTACATCCTGCAACTTTATTTTATTCATCGATTAGCTTGAGTAATTTTTTGGTGGTGTCTTTAGGGTTTTATATGTAGAGGATCATGTCATCTGCAAACAGTGAGAGTTTTACTTCTTCTTTTCCAATCTGGATTCCTTTTTATTTCTTTTTCTTCTCTGATTTCTGTATCTAAAACTTCCAAAACTATGTTGAATAGTCATGGTAAGAGTGGGCACTCTAGTTTTGTTCCTGACTTTAGGGTAAATGCTTTCAATGAAAAAATAAAATTTATTCAGTAAATCTCTTTTAGTTCACAAGTACCTTAGCCAAGCATTAGAAAGCTCAAAGTAATGTAAACTCCCTCAATTTCTTACAACAAAAGGGATGAAATATTATCAAATGTAAATGTATTTCATGGAACCCAAGTTCAACCTTCTGGAGAAAATAGATCCAGAAACAGGATAATAAAAACATCAAAAGTTAAATTAAAAATAATAATAATAATAAGAAGAAGAACACCAAAACTACTCTCTTGTGTCTCTTTGGATTAGCATGGTCTCTTATCCCTGTTTCTCTCCTTTTATTTTTCTTTTTCTGCAGAATTGATGTCTCTCCTTTGACATGCACCAGACTAAACATGGCTGAGCCAGATCCTAGTTTGCATCACTTCTTAACTTCAAAGCTAATAAAAAGTAACCCGTCTGTCAGAGACCAAAATCCAAATACCCTAAAGAGTGTGTCTAAGAGCCCAGCTTGGGCCAGGAGTCTGTTCTAGTCAGCAGATAGTCAGAGATTAGGAATGCTGCTAAGTCACTTCAGTCGTGTCCAACTCTGTGTGACCCCATAGATGGCAGCCCACCAAGCTCTCCCATCCCTGGGATTCTCAAGGCAAGAACACTGGAATGGGTTGCCATTTCCCTCGCCAATGGAGATTAGGAATACTGAGGTACAATTTAGTTCACCCAACCAGAGAGTGAAGCACTCCTGGATGAGGGGAACATGACTTAGGACATTAAATATGCCTAAATATGCATTAAATATGCCCCAAATATGCCTAAGACAGCAAGAGAGATGTCAGACCAACAAGTCGATACTACCTTCATCAATACACATATTCCATGGAGTTGTCTCTTAGCAGGAATCAAGTTCTAAAGTTACCACACATTGAACAACCTCTTATGGACAAAATTATTTTGAAAATATCTTTAAAAGCCCAAAATCCTTCCACGCATGTGGTTACTTATATATAGCCCCCTCATATCCTATAGAATGCTTTGTTCACAAGTAACAAATGTTCTTGACTCAATCGGCTTAAACAACAAGGATGCAAACTTGTCATCTCCCAAACAAGTGATCCATGGCTTGTAAACTAAAGTGTTCAATGTCGTTATGGCACCAAAGTCTTTTTTGTCTTTCCCTTCTGCCATCCTTAGCGGGTCTGTCTTTCCCAGGCTAGCACCCCTCAGGCCACAGCAGACCAGGGAATTAATCCATCTAGGAAGATGTCTCTTCCTTATTTGTCTAATCTAAGGAGTAATGTAAATTCTTTCCCAAAGCCCCCTACTCTCAGTAGACCTTTCCCAAGTCTCGGTAGACATGGGACAGAACTCACCCCAAAATAACCTCTAGAAGAGGTGTAAGATCACTGGACCAAGTTTATAGCAATCAAAATTTATGCAGGAGCGACTCTGGGCAAAGATGGACACATACAGAATCAGGGTTCTCGCAACCTGAAAGAGGTAGGAAATGAACAAAACTTATAAGACTCTTGGCTCCTGGCATGTTTGTTTTAAGTCTAATTAATCAAAAAAGAAAACAGTGAAAAGAAACCTTAAACTTCACCACATCCAGTGAATTCCAAGATTAGCCATTGTGTGTGTATGTCTATTGACAACCTGTGACCTGGAAATATTCTTTCTGAGTATTCTGGAGTATCCTAGAATGTTCTATGGGAGCTTCTTGCCCATAAACTTAGGCAGTTTGTGAAGAATCCACGTGGATAGGATGAGAGGACTAGTTTCACTGGCCTGGTTGTTTTTTTGCTTACCCACAGGGGTTCATGTTCGCCTGAGGGCCTGGAGGGACCCTTCAGTAAAGGCTGAGGGTTACACACCATCTTCTTCTCTAGGACACCAACAGAGTCACATTCTGGCTACTTGACAGTAGCCAAACATTTCTCTAGCTACTTGCACTAAATTCCCACTAAGTCCTGAGAAAACTATTCTATAGAAATTTTTTCTCAAGCAGCAAAGTGTTTTATCTTAAATTTTGCCCACTACTGAAAATTTTTTTTTTTTTTTTTTTTTTTTTTTAGAGTAGTTGTTTGTCATGACAAACTATAACCTTCCTGAGAACAAGTCTTTGATGCTCAGAGCATCAAGTCTGAGGGTCAGGGTTACACTGATCATAAATGTTCATGAAGGGAAAACCAAATTTTCTTCACCCAGTCTGCACCTTTACCTGAGTCACAATATTTTGTCAGTTGCCCTATGAATTACTAACTGTCCTTAGTAACTGAACATATGACTCCTTTGTAGAATTATGCACAGAAACAGATACATGTATCAAAGGCTTGATGTTAGAACAGAACAGAGTATACAGTTGGTCCTCAAGGAGAGCAGGACTCCCCAAGCCCCTAAATGTGTGTTGTACATAAGAACCACCTTCCAAATAATGTGTCAGGTAAAGGGGACAAAAAGGGTAAATTTTCACTGGAGATACTTAACAGACACTACCTCAGCCAGATGATCAAGGTCAACAACAATGGTGAAAAGTCATGTTGATTATATTTTCTTTAATATGAGGTGATAACGAAGGCACTTTACCTCTGTGACCTTTCTCCTAAAACATAGTTCCAATTATGAGAGTAATACAAGCTAATTTTACTGAAAGACATTCCACAAAATACCTGACCAAAACTGTCAAGTTTATCAAAAACAGGGGAAGATTAAGAAACTGTCAAAGCTAAGAAGAGTCTAAAGAGAAGAGATGACATGTTGTGTGGTGCCCTGAATGGGATCCTGGGACTGATAAAAGGACATTGGGTAGAAAATATGGAAATATGAATCAAGTATGGACTTTAATAGCAATGTATCAATATTAATTCATTAATTGTAACAGATGTACAAATGTATAAATATGCTAATGTAAGAAGTTAATAACATGGGAAACTATATAGGGTATGTGAGACTCCCTGTGCTATTTCAACTTTTCTGTAAATCTAAAACTTTTAAAAGTAGAGTTTATTTTGAAAAAATTGAACAGTCATGTATAGCCCACTTATCCACGGTAATTTTTAATTTCCTCTTCTTTTTATGGCTTGTGCCTGGGCCTTGTTGGGGCTCACAGGCTTTTTAGTTGCACTGCACTGGCTCAGTTGCCCTGGGGCTTGTGCAGTCTTAGTTCCCCATCCAGGGATGGAACCCATATCCCCTGTATTGCAAGGTGAATTCTTCACTACTGGATCGCCAGCAAAGTCCCGGAAACTTACAGTTTCTCTAAAGGTACTGAGATGAGTCCTGGAGAACATGGTGGATCTGCAGAGCAGACACACTCACCCAGGATCTTCACCTCACCTGAGTCTGGAGTGGAGAGGGAAGAGGAGAAAGACAGTTGCCAAATCATGGCATTGAGTGGATCATCACCCCCGTGCCGTGGAGGTCTGAGATACAGCAAAGAGAGAACACTGCCTTCCTCACAAGCAGAGTGGGTGAAGGCTACAGCTGGATGGCAGGACTGTCAGCCTAGAGCGGCCACTGCACATGATGCCAGAGGACCCCCAGCTTAGCGGCCCTCCCCACACTGCCTCCTGTCACACTGAGGGAAGGAGAAGCTTGGCAGGAAGACCTCTAGCTCTGATTTGCAGACCTGGCAGAGCTAACCCAAAGGTCCAGGAGCTTTTATCTTCTCACAGAACTTTGACTCCTCAGAATCAATAAAGACAACATTTTCTTGAATGAAAAAAAAAAGGTATAGCACAGTACTGTTCTTCCCAAATACATCAAAGAAAATATTTTAAATCAGTTCTTCCCAGAACAAATGAAAACAAATGAGATAAGGGATCAGGTTGCTCAGAGCTGGCTCAACTATTATATGTGATGTTACAGAAAGAGGGCAGTTTAACTTTTTTACTTACGAAGTTGGCAAATATTAAGAGACTTGGCTGTGTCAACTGAAAGGTAGAAACATAGTTCAAGGGGTTTGAGTTTAGGTCTCATTCAGGGACCTTGCAGAAGACTAGAGTTTGGGAGATAGGCTCTCAGTTGCTCTAGGGCAATTGCTCTGAAGACACAGGAGAAAAGCCAGTTTATATATGATTTATGGCTGGGAATGCATGCAGTCAAACATCTATCTCAGTAAAAAATTACTGGTAGTCATAAGGAACAGATATAGCAAGTTAAGGATTTTCATGATTTTTCTATGTATGGGAATGTGCAAGAGTCTGGGTTCATTAAAATTCTTCCTGAGGTATACATCTAAGCCTCTAAGGAGCCTGCTTGTTCACAGCACAGAGCGTACTGCTATTGTCTTTATTCCCTCTCTGAGTGTACTGTTGAACTTGACCGCAGGGAGTTACAACTTCAATCCTTGTAGACCTGGCTGGTGAGCCACAGTTAGTTTTTTGCTTATAGCTGGGTGGTACTAATCTAGATCCCTGATTGTCCTTGAGAAGTTCTCTCATACAGAGACCTGCTCAACTTTGCTTAGCCCAGGCTTTTTTAACACTAGCTGAACAGAGAATCTATTTCTCTGGTTATCTCACAATGATTAGTACCTGCAGAACATACTCTATGAAAATCCTCCTAAATCGAAAGCTAGTAAGAACACTAGAGTTGGGTCCTGGCTATAAATCAATAAGCATATGTATTTTACTTGACAGATAATTCCCAGTAAATTAACAGGTATTGTGTCTTCCTGACTGTTTCATATGTTCTGATTGAAAATTCCCATCCTGGATCTGCATCAACTCAAAGAGAGAGAGAGAGAGAAAGAGAGAGAGAGAGAGTACACGCGGGAGAGAGAGGAGCTCCTTCTCCCTCCAGGAGCCCTCTTCCTTAAGAGAGGAATATTTGCATTGTGTGTATCACTTAAAAAATTTAGGGATTGCTTTCTCTTTGGGATTATCTGTGTAACTGCTGCTTCCAACTCTTCACTGATCATTTATTTCTAACTGTCTGCCCTTGCTGGTCTGTTTTGCTCCTTTCCCTCACAGTGTCAGACATCAAGATAGGCAGACAAACATGTCCCCACTTCTGCCCTCTGTAAGTTCTTCTGACTAACCAGGAGAGTTCCCTCATTCATAAATGTTATTTTAAGGGAGTTCTAAGACTTTAGATTGTGTATGTAGTCCATGGAATTCTCCAGGCCAGAATACTGGAGTGGGTAACCTTTCCCTCCTCCAGGGGACCTTCCCAACAGAGGGATCGAACCCAGGTCTCCCTCATTGCAGGTGCATTCTTTACCAGCTGAGCCACCAGGGAAGCTAAGACTTTAGGCCGTAAAGAATCAATATATATTCTCATTTGTCATTCATTCACTTTATAAATCTTTTCTTGAGGACATACCATGTGCCAAACACAGTTCCAGACACTGGCAATACAGTGATGAATCCAAGTTTATGCACTCATCCTAGTGGGGAGATAGAAGGAAGCAAATAAGTGCTGTGGGCATTAAATGTCATAAAAATGAAGCAGAATAGAAGGTATAGAAACTGATAAGGAGAGTGCTATTTTATATAGCAATATCAGGGAAGACATATGGATAAAGTGACATTTCAACAGAAACATGAAGTCCGTAAAGGAGATGGCCAAGCGAAACATGCAGGTTAAAAAAGAAAGAAAAAAGCATGGGTTCAGCAGGAGGACACAGCAGGTGCAAACTCTTTGATTGGGAGTGTGCTTGGCATGTCCTAGGAATAGCAGAGGGAGCCTATATAGCCTCTGCAGTGGGAGAATTAAGGTGGGGGTGCACACAGGAGACAAGGGCAGGAAGTTTGGTGGTTGAGCAGAGCAAATCACGTGAGTTGTTCACTCACAGTAAAAACTGAATTTTACTTTGATGTAAAGTGGGAGACCATTTTAGTAACTATTGTAAAAATCCTGTGTCCAGTTTCTCTGATTTAATCATTTTCCTTTTGCATAAAAATACCAAAGCACAACAACCAACAAGTTTACAAAGACACAACATACTCATCAAAATTAAATTCTGGAAAATGTTTTCTCTTATTCAATATTCTCCTTTTATCTTAGCAGCACCAGAATGCTACTACCTTCTCCAAGTATTATATTTCACCACAGATTTTAACCCTCACAAAGATTACATTTTCCTTCCTTAAGCAATGACCTCGAACTTAGCCACATCTAGCTAATTTTAATTTTTTTTATGATTAACCATTCAGAAAGGGTGTATCCTTTCTCTTAATATTTTAATGTCAGATCTCAAATCCTCAAATTACTTGGGTTCATCCTGCCTGACCTGATAAATTTCATATTTCCCAGAATTGCTGTGGTGCAAGTCTTCTATCCTTCCAACACTCCATCTCTTCATTGAGTTACACTCTGTCTTCAATTCTCACTTGTCCTTCACTAATGTAAATTATGAAAGAAATCTGCAACATTTCAAAATCGTTTCCCAGCAGTCAAGATTTCTCACCTGCCAATACAGCCTTGGGGCATTGTTACATACTAAATCTTGGTGAAGTCTGGAGAGGTCTAGAAGTTGTTTCCTTTTGTCGTGCAACAGATAAATACAGCAGTTAAATTATGTATCCCAAATTCATTACCAGTTATGGGCTTATCAAATATTTTTTTGGAATGTATGTGTCAACTCACGGAGAAATAATTCCAAAGCCTGCCACCAAATTACTTTTTTGTGCCACTTGAAAATGAGGCACTAAAATAATTACAACCCCTGGATATATCACAAGATCATGAGCCAGATATTTTATGTAGAAACTGAGAGTTTGAAAAATTTTAAGCAATTAAATTTACCAATCTTTATATAAGTCAAAAATAAGTATTTGCTTAAATTCTCAACCAAAATCATAAGTTTGATTGGAGAAAGACCACATAATGAGCTTAATCTGTGACCGTAACTTAAAGGAACTCATCTCTTGTCAATATAAGGTAGCATAAAAAGACACATTCTTTTTGTGAGCAGACAAATCCAGATTGCAGTCTTTCTTTAAAAATTTCTTTAAGTGTAATTAGTAACAAATATGTTTAAAATGTGTCTGTGACAGTTTCCAATTTTTGATATTTTGGTTTTTGAAAATTGATTTGGGAGAGAGGGAGAAAGAGAGGGAAAGAGAGATACCCCTTGAAGGTCTTTTCTCTCCACCTTTTATCCTCTTAATACAGGCTTTTTCCCAAGTAGATATTTAATAATTTACATTGAAATATGGTAGGGCAAATAATGTTAAAGGAACCTCAGTGCAAGGCTTAAAGAAATAATTTTAGCCAAGGTTGAAATAAAAGAGAGGAACTTCAAAGGGGATAATGAAGAAAATATAATGATGCTATTCATTCATTCATTCACTCATTTATGAAAAGATGCTGGAGTGCCTGCTCTTAGCTGGTGCTCTGCTAATCAAGGGCTGGGGTGGAACAGAGTTCTAGACTTGAAAAAGCTTACCAACAATTAAAGACATAAGGTGTACATGTGAGGCATACTAGATATATGTAGGAAGTGAAAGCAGAGTGAGTGCCAACTGAAACATCATTTCCATTTGAGAATGTTCTAGGGGCTGCTTGCAAATAGAGTGGTGGTAATTAGCTTAGCAAAGTTAATAATTACCTTAACAGACTGAAGGGAAAATAAGAGTGACAGTGATCAGAACTGATTCTCTGGGTCCTGTCAGAATCTTATTAAAATAGTGTCGGGAGAAATATAACAGGAAGCCCATGACTAAAGGACACCTTGCTTGCTTTGTGTGGCTGTGATTCACAAACTAATCAATCTGACAATCTGATCAATGTGATTCCTGAGAGTTTTATATTAGTTTTACCTAGAAATTTTGTGTTATTGATTGTCTATCTTTTGCATTTGCAAAGAAGCTGTTTATCTCTAAATTATGCAACCTTCATGCCAAAAATTTTGCAACATTCAGGTTGCTCAGTCATGGCTACAAAATAACTAGCATGAAATCTGAGGGTGTGCAATAAAATATTTAGCAAGACATTTAAAAGCCTGGTTAATATTTAACAGGAATCTTATGTAATAAAAATGACGATGCTGAATGTGACTCATGATAACCTTTAGACTTGTATAAAAATCAAATTAATGATGGTTTTAAAACATGAAATGATCACTTCAAGGGAAGAAAATTAGTTTTGTGTGACCATATGCTGCAAATTCTGAAGAGAGTTAGAAACCATCAAGAAGCACCATAATTATAGAGACAAAAATTCTACTTAAAATTGACTCACATATGAAACACTTCCATATTGCCCACTGTTTAAGATGCTCCCCTCCCCATATTTCTCAGCATGGGATGCAAGCTCTCCAGCACCCTTGCCCTGCCTCTTCTGTAGTGTCCAGTTCACCCATCACTCACTTTAGCAAAAGGCAACTTGCTTTTCTGCAAAACCATGATGGGGCTGCCTTCACCATGGCCTTTGCTGCTGTGTACTCAACTTTCTCCACATCTCTTCCCTTGTAGCTCAGTTGGTAAAGAATCTGCCTGCAGTGAAGGAGACCTAGGTTCGATCCCTAGGTTGGAAGATCCTCTGGAGAAGGAAATGGCAACCCACTCCAGTATCCTTGCCTGGAAAATCTCATGGACAGAGGAGCCTGGTGGGCTGAGGTCCATGGGATCGCAAAGAGTCGGGCACAACTGAGCGACTAACACTTATTCACTTACTTACTTATCAAAGTACAACTGACCTCTAGTTCTTCATGAAGTGACCTAGTCTCAATTATTGCAGTTTTCAACCTGACTGCACATTGTGCAACCATGTTCTACAATTTTTGAGGAGCACTGAGGAGTGTGTGGGCAACATTTCAATCCAAGGAATCCTTAAAGGACTCAATTGCCAAGTGTGCAATGATCCCCAGGATAGTGGACCAGGAGGAAAGGAAGGAAATGGGGACCATGCTGAATAAAGAACAACAGAGAAAATAAGCTAACTCAGTCTGTGTGTGTGTGTGTGTGTGTGTGTGTGTGTGTGTGTGTGTGTGTGCAGGATCCCCCATCCCTGGGATTCTCCAGGCAAGAACACTGGAGTGGGTTGCCATTTCCTTCTCCAATGCATGAAAGTGGAAAGTGAAAGTGAAGTCGCTCAGTTGTATCCGACTCTTATCGACCCCATGGACTGCAGCCTACCAGGCTCCTCCATCCATGGGATACTCCAGGCAAGAGTACTAGAGTGGGGTGCCATTGCCTTCTCCGATTGCAGCTTTATTGAGATACAATTCATCTATCACAGAATTCACCCACTTAAAGTGTACAATCCAGTGGTTTTTAGCATACTCACAGACAAGTGGAACCATTTCCACAGTCAATTTCAGAACAATCTCATCATCTCCAAAAGAAATTCCTTATACTTTAACCATAACTCCACTGTTCCCCAGTCCAACAGACCTAAACAAGAACTAATCTGCTTTCTGTCTCTCTAGATTGGCCTTTTAAAGATTTTCGTATGAACAAAGCTCTACTCTTTGGTCTTATGTGCCTAGCTTTTTTCATTCAGCATCAAGCTTTCAAGGTTCACCCATGCTTATTATGGTCATTATTTCAGCAGGTGGGACCATCCATTGGAAGTGGTGAGCAAGAAACCAGTCCTTAAAAGGTTGCCCCACCCAGAGTAACCCTGTGAGAGTTGAGCAAAGTATGGGGAATCAATCTTGCTGTCCAGGGAAGATTTCAATATTATAAAAAATAAACAAAGTCCAAGCCTAGGTATGTGGACTAGACCAGTAAAGACAGAGCTTCGGGAGTTTTTCCTAACCTCCACACATGTATGTTTATGGCACAAAACAAGCTATAGACCCATCCCAATCATTCCAGCCCTTTCCCCTCCTTATTTTGACATCATGGACCATAGACCCAATCATTGACAGAAAAAAAACAAAAACAAAAACAAAGAGCATGAACAATGTAGTAGACCTTTTTTGGTTATCATAGCATAATCTATCAATATGATGACCATCATGAAAAATAGGATATCCTCAGCACGACATCTTTTTTTCTTTTTTTATTGAATTATAATTGCTTTACTATGCTGTGGTAGTTTCTACTGCACAGCAATGTGCATCAGCCGTAGATACACATATATCCTCTCCCTCTCGAGCCTCCCTCCCACCCTTCCCCCATTCCACCTCCCTAGATCATCACGGAGCACCTAGCTGAGCTCCCTGTGCTAAACAGCAGCTCCCCACTAGCTATTTCTGCACACGGTGGTGTATGTAAGTCAATACTAGTCCCCCAATTTGTGCCACCCTGTCCTGTCCAAATTGTGTTTGTTCTCTATGTTTCCACCTCTATTCCTGCCCTGAAGGTAGTTTCATCAGTAACATTTTTCTAGATTGCATATATATGCATTAATATATGATATTTGTTTTTCTCTTTCTGACTTACTTTACACTGTATGACAGGCTCTAGGTTCATCCACATCCCTACAAGTAAATTAGTTTCACTCTTTTTTTATGGCTGAGTAATAGTCCTTTTTATGTATGTACCACATCTTCTTTACCCATTCATCTGAAGTAGACACCCAGGTGGCTTCCATGTCCTGGGTATTGTAAATAGTACTGCAATGAACATTGGAGTACATGCTCTATGTTAGTGTTTTATGGAACATTATGCTGTTCTCTACTGTGGCTATATCAATTTATATTCCCATCGACAGTGTAAGAGGGTCCTCTTTTCTCCACACCCTCTCCAGCATTTAATATTTGTAGAATTTTTGATGATGGCCAGTATGACTTATATGTGTTGACACCTGATTGTAGTTTTCGTTTGAATGTCTCTAATAATTAGTGGTGTTGAGCATATTTTCACGTTCTTTTTGGCCATCTGTATGTCTCTTTGGAGAGATATCTGTTCAGGTCTTCCACCCATTTTTTTGATAGGATTTTTTTTTTATATTGACCTCCATGAACTGTTAATATATTCTGAAGATTAATCCTTTGTCTTTTGCTTCATTTGCAAATGTTTTCTCACATCCTGAGGGTCGTCTTTTCATCTTGTTTATGGCTTCCTTTGCTGTGCAAAAGCCTTTAATTTTAATTACATTGCAAACATTTATTTTTGTTTTGATTTTCATTACTCTAAGAGGTAGGTCAAAAAAGATCTTGCTGTGGTTTATGTCAAAGAATGGTTTTCCTGTGTTTTCCTCTAAGAGTTTTATAGTGTCTGGTCTTACAATTAGGTCTTTAATTCATTTTGAGTTTATTTTTATGTATGGTATTAGGTAGGGTTCTAATTTCATGTTTTTACATGTACAGATTTCTCAGCACCACTAATTGAAGTGGCTGTCTTTTCTCCATTGTATAGGCTTCCTGCATTTGTCATAGATTAGTTGACCTTAGGTGTATGGGTTTATTCTCTCTGGGCTTTCTACTGTAAGCTTTGTAGTATAGTTTGAAGTGAAGGTGCCTTATTCCTCCTGCTCTAGTTTTATTTCTCAAGATTACATTGGCTATTTGGGGTCTTTTGTGTTTCCATACAATTTGTAAATTTTTTTTTGTTCTAATCCTATGAAGAATCCAATTGGTAAATTACATTGAATCTGTAGATTGACTTGAGCAGCATATATATTTTCACTATATTGATACTTCCCATACAGAAACATGTTTTATTTTTCCATCTGTTTGTGTCATCTTTGGTTTCTTTCATCAGTGTTTTATAGTTTTCTGAGTTTTTATAGTTTTTATAGATTTCTGAGTAGGTATTTAAGTAAGTAAGTATGCTTCCTTAGGTAGGTTCATTCCTAGGTATTTTGTTCTTTTTGTTGCAATGGTAAATGAGATTGTTTCCTTGATTCCTCTTCCTGCTCTTTTATTGTTAGTGTATAAGAATGCAAGATTTTTTGTGCATTAGTTTTGTATTCTGTAATTTGACCAAGTTCATTGATTAGATCCATTAGTTTTCTCATAGCATCTTTAGGGTTTTCTGTGTACAGTAATATGTCATCTGCAAACAGTGGTGGTATTACTTCTCCTTTACCAACTTGTATTACTTTTTTCCCCTCTGATTGCCATGATGAGGACTGAAAAAGCTAATGATCAGGTAAGAGGGCCAGAGTCCCCAAGTGGCAGGAGGAAATAAACTACAAAGTGATGGACGTTTTTGTTTTTGTTTTTTTCTCTTCTCTGCACAGGATTAAAGGGCTTCCTTTAATCCTGTGTTGCCATGATGACAGTTGGTTGCACCTGAAACTAACTTTATCTCAAACCTTGAGCTGATAATTGCTCAGCAAACCAATATGTCTTATTCATGGAAATGAACTATGTTAATGAAACTATGTATTTGCTTGGGAATCTGCTTTTCTTCAAGACTCATGTCAATTGTTTTATGGCCAAGGATGACTCCCCTTGCACTGAATCCATCTCAAAATGGATGTTGTGGGAGAGGATCTTGGTTCAACTCAGTCTTTTTGAGGTGTTTCTTTTATCTATGATTAGCAGCTTGCAAACAAGTATATAAGGCTTTACTAAAAACTAGCGAGGAAGCACTCTTTCTGTCCCCTTCTGATGTCTGTGTCAGAAGCTTTCTCTATCCCTTTACACTTTAATAAAACTTTGCTACACAAAATCTCTGAGTGATCAGGCTCATTTCTGGCCCCAGATTGAAATCCTCTTCTCCAGAGGTCATGAATACTGGATCTGTTCACAACTCATGGCCATAATCTGTCAGAACTTCCAAAACTATGTTGAATAAGAGTGATGAGGGTGGACATCCTTGCCTTCTTCCTAATCTTAGGGAAAATGCTTTCAGTTTTTCACCATTGAGAATGATGTTTGTTGTGGATTTGTCATAAACGACCTGTATTATGCTGAGGTAGGTCCCCTCCATGCCCATTTTCTGGAGAGATTTATTTTTTCAATCATAAATGAGTGTTGAATTTTGTCAAAAGCTTTTTCTGCATATATAGAGATGAACATAATTTTTATCCTATAATTTATTAATATGGTGTATCCCATGGGTTGATTTGCATATATTGAAGAATATATTCACCTATTGCATATATTGAAGAATCCTTGCATTCTGGGATAAATCCCACTTGATCATGGTGTATGATACTTTTAATGTGTTGTTGGATTCTGTTTGCTAGTATTTTGTTGAGGATTTTTCATAAATGTTGATTAGTGATATTGGTCTGTAATTTTCTTTTTTTGTGATATTGTTGTCTTGTTTTGGTATCAGGGTGATGATAGCCTTGTAGAATGAATTTGGGAGTGTTCCTTCCTCTGTGGTTTTTTTAGAAGAGAAGGGTAAATTTTAGCTCTCCTCTAAATGTTTGATAGAATTTCCCATGTGAAGCCATCTGGTCCTGGACTTTTTTTTTTGTTGGAAGATTTTCAATTACAGTTTCAATTTCATTACTTGTGATTGGTCTGTTTATATTTCCTGATTCTTGCCCGTTCTGTCTTGGAAGGTTGTACATTTTCAAGAATCTGTCCTATTCTTCAAATGTTGCCCATTTTATTGGTGTATAGTTGTTTGTAGCTGTCTCTTATGATCCTTTATATTTCTACTGTGTCAGTTGTGATTTTCCCTTTTTCATTTCTAATTTTATTAGTTTGAGTCCTCTCTTAATTTTCATGAGGAGTCTGGCTAAAGGTTTATCAGTTTTGTGTATCTTCTCAAAGAGCCAACTTTTACTTTTATTGATGTTTGCCATTTTCTTCACTTCTTTTCTTTTTTAAAATTTCTTCTCTGATCTTAAAGCTTTTTTTCCTTTTCTGATTTTGAGTTTTCTTTGTTCTTCTTTCTATAGTTGCTTTAGTTGTAAGTTTAGACTGTTTACTTGTAATTTTTACTATTTCTTCAGGTGAGATTGAATTGCTATAAACTTCCCTCTTACAACTGCTTTTGCTGCATCCCATAGGTTTTTGGTCATCATGTTTCCGTTGTCACTTGTTTATGTATTTATTAAAATTTCTGCAATGATCGCTTAGATATTTAGCAGTACACCCTGTAGTCTCTGTGTGCCTGTGTTTTTTAAAGTTTTTTTTCCTTGTAATTAATTTTTAATCTCTGTGGTCAGAAAGTAGCTTGAAACAATTTCAGTTTTCTTAAATTTTCTGAAACTTGATTTGTGACCCAAAATGTGGTCTATACAGGAGAGTGTTCCACGTGCAGTTGAGAAACTATCTTTTTATTCTTTTTTTTATTCTGCTCTGTTTGTATTATGTCAGTTTCAGGTGGAATGTCCTATGAATATCAGTTGATTATATCTTGTCTATTGTGTCATTTAAGGCTTGTATTTACTTTTTTATTTTCTACCTGGAAGATCCGCCCATTGGTGTCAATAGGGTTTTAAAGTCCCTCACTTCTATTGGGTTACTGTCAATTTCTCCTTTTATGGTTGTTAGCATTTCCCTTGGAGAAGGAAATGGCACCCTACTCCAGTACTCTTGCCTGGAAAATCCCATGGACGGAGGAGCCTGGTAGGCTGCAGTCCATGGGGTCACTAAGAGTCGGACACGACTGAGCAACTTCACTTTCCCTTTTCACTTTCATGCACTGGAGAAGGACATGGCAACCCACTCCAGTGTTCTTGCCTGGAGAATCCCAGGGACGGGGGAGCCTGGTGGGCTGCAGCCTATGGGGTTGTGCAGAGTCGGGCACGACTGAAGCGACTTAGCAACAGCAGCATTTCCCTTGTGTGTTGAAGTGCTTCTGTGTTAGGTGCATGCATGCTTATAATTGTTACAAAAATATTCTTAGATTGTTCACTTGATCATTACATAATGTCCTTCCTTATCCCTTTTAACAGTTTTTTTTTAAATTATTATTTTAGCCTATTTTGTCTGATATGAGTCCTGTTGCTCTAGCTTTTTTTTTTTTTACTTTACAATATTGTATTAGTTTTGCCATACATCAACATGCATCTGCCACGGGTCTACATGTGTTCCCCATCCTGAATCCCCCTCCCACCTCCCTCCCCATACCATCCCTCTGGGTCATCCCAGTGCACCAGCCCCAAGCTTCCTGTATCCTCCATTGAACCTGGACTGGCAATTCGTTTCTTATATGATATTATACATGTTTCAATGCCATTCTCCCAAATCATCCCCCACCTCCCTCTCCCACAGAGTCCAAAAGACTGTTCTATACATCTGTGTCTCTTTTACTGTCTCATATACAGGGTTGTCATTACCATCTTTCTAAATTCCATATATATGCATTAGTATACTGCATTGGTATTTTTCTTTCTGGCTTACTTCACTCTGTATAATAGGCTCCAGTTTCATCCACCTCATTAGAACTGATTCAAATGTATTCTTTTTAATGGCTGAGTAATACTCCATTGTGTATATGTACCACTGCTTTCTTAACGATTCATCTGCTGATGGACATCTAGGTTGCTTCCATGTCCTGGCTATTATAAACAGTGCTGCGATGAACATTGGGGTACACGTGTCTCTTTCAATTCTGGTTTCCTCAGTGTGTACCCCAGCAGTGGGATTCCTGGGTCGTATGGCTGTTCTATTTCCAGTTTTTTAAGGAATCTCCACACTGTTCTCCATAGTGGCTGTACTAGTTTGCATTCCCACCAACAGTGTAAGGGGGTTCCCTTTTCACCACATCCTCTCCAGCATTTATTGCTTGTAGACTTTTGGGTTGCAGCCATTCTGACTGGCGTGAAATGGTACCTCATTGTGGTTTTGATTTGCATTTCTCTGATAATGGGTGATGTTGAGCATCTTTTCATGTGTTTGTTAGCCATCTGTATGTCTTCTTTGGAGAAATGTCTATTTAGTTCTTTGGCCCATTTTTTGATTGGGTCATTTATTTTTCTGGAATTGAGCTGTAGGAGTTGCTTGTATATTTTTGAGATTAGTTATTTGTCAGTTGTTTCATTTGCTATTATTTTATCCCATTCTGAAGGCTGTCTTTTCACCTTTCTTATAGTTTCCTTTGTTGTGCAGAAACTTTTAATTTTAATTAGATCCCATTTGTTTATTTTTGCTTTTATTTCCAATATTCTGGGAGGTGGGTCATAAAGGATCCTGCTGTGATGTATGTTGGAGAGTGTTTTGCCTATGTTCTCCTCTAAGAGTTTTATAGTTTCTGGTCTTATGTTTAGACCTTTAATCCATTTGGAGTTTATTTTTGTGTATGGTGTTAGAAAGTGTTCTAGTTTCATTCTTTTACAAGTGGTTGACCAGTTTTCCCAGCACCACTTGTTAAAGAGATTGTCTTTTCTCCATTGTATATTCTTGCCTCCTTTGTCAAAGATAAGGTGTCCATAGGTGCGTGGGTTTATCTCTGGCCTTTCTATTTTGTTCTATTGATCTATATTTATGTCTTTGTGCCAGTACCATACTGTCTTGAAAACTGTGGCTTTGTAGTACAGCCTGAAGTCAGGCAGGTTGATTCCTCCAGTTCCATTCTTCTTTCTTAAGATTGCTTTGGCTATTCGAGGTTTTTTGTATTTCCATACAAATTGTGAAATTATTTGTTCTAGCTCTGTGAAAAATACCATTGGTAGCTTGATAGGGATTGCATTGAGTCTATAGATTGCTTTGGGTAGTATACTCATTTTCACTATATTGATTCTTCCGATCCATGAACATGGTATATTTCTCCATCTATTAGTGTCTGCTTTGATTTCTTTCACCAGTGTTTTATAGTTTTCTATGTATAGGTCTTTAGTTTCTTTAGGTAGATATATTCCTAAGTATTTTATTCTTTTCGTTGCAATGGTGAATGGAATTGTTTGCTTAATTTCTCTTTCTATTTTCTCATTATTAGTGTATAGGAATGCAAGGGATTTCTGTGTGTTGATTTTATATCCTGCAACTTTACTATAATCATTGATTAGCTCTAGTAATTTTCTGGTGGAGTCTTTAGGGTTTTCTATGTAGAGGATCATGTCATCTGCAAACAGTGAGAGTTTTACTTCTTCTTTTCCAATTTGGATTCCTTTTATTTCTTTTTCTGCTCTGATTGCTGTGGCCAAAACTTCCAAAACTATGTTGAATAGTAATGGTCAAAGTGGGCACCCTTGTCTTGTTCCTGACTTTAGGGGAAATGCTTTCAATTTTTCACCTTTGAGGATAATGTTTGCTGTGGGTTTTTCATATATAGCTTTTATTATGTTGAGGTATGTTCCTTCTATTCCTGCTTTCTGGAGAGTTTTTATCATAAATTGATGTTGAATTTTGTCAAAGGCTTTCTCTGCATCTATTGAGATAATCATATGGCTTTTATTTTTCAATTTGTTAATGTGGTGTATTACATTGATTGATTTGCGGATATTGAAGAATCCTTGCATCCCTGGGATAAAGCCCACTTGGTCATGGTGTATGATCTTTTTAATGTGTTGTTGGATTCTGATTGCTAAAATTTTGTTAAGGAGTTTTGCATCTATGTTCATCAGTACATTGGCCTGTAGTTTTTGTGTGTGTGTGTGGCATCTTTGTCAGGTTTTGGTATTAGGGTGATGGTGGCCTCATAGAATGAGTTTGGAAGTTTACCTTCCTCTGCAATTTTCTGGAAGAGTTTGAGTAGGATAGGTGTTAGCTCTTCTCTAAATTTTTGGGAGAATTCAGCTGTGAAGCCGTCTGGACCTGGGCTTTTGTTTGCTGGAAGATTTCTGATTACAGTTTCAATTTCCATGCTTGTGATGGGTCTGTTAAGATTTTCTATTTCTTCCTGGTTCAGTTTTGGAAAGTTGTACTTTTCTAAGAATTTGTCCATTTCTTCCACGTTGTCCATTTTATTGGCATATAATTGCTGATAGTAGTCTCTTATGATCCTTTGGATTTCTGTGTTGTCTGTTGTGATCTCTCCATTTTCATTTCTAATTTTATTGATTTGATTTTTCTCCCTTTGTTTCTTCATGAGTCTGGCTAATGGTTTGTCAATGTTATTTATCCTTTCAAAGAACCAGCTTTTGGTTTTGTTGATTTTTGCTATGGTCTCCTTTGTTTCTTTTGCATTTATTTCTGCCCTAATTTTTAAGATTTCTTTCCTTCTACTAACCCTGGGGTTCTTCATTTCTTCCTTTTCTAGTTGCTTTAGGTGTAGAGTTAGGTTATTTATTTGACTTTTTTCTTGTTTCTTGAGGTATGCCTGTATTGCTATGAACTTTCCCCTTAGCACTGCTTTTACAGTGTCCTATGGGAACATAGGTTTTGGGTTGTTGTGTTTTCATTTTCGTTCATTTCTATGCATATTTTGACTTCTTTTTTGACTTCTTCTGTGATTTTTTGGTTATTCAGCAGCCTGTTGTTCAGCCTCCATATGTTAGAAGTTTTTAATAGTTTTTCTCCTGTAATTGAAATCTAATCTTACTGCATTGTGGTCAGAATAGATGCCTGGAATGATTTCATTTTTTTTTTTTTTAATTTACCAAGCCTAGATTTATGGCCCAGGATGTGATCTATCCTGGAGAAGATTCCATGTGCACTTGACAAAAAGGTGAAATTCATTGTTTTGGGGTTAAATGCCCTATAGATATAAATTCGGTCCAACTGGTATATTGTATCATTTAGAGTTTGTGTTTCCTTGTTAATTTTCTGTTTAGTTGATCTATCCATAGGTGTGAGTGGGGTATTAAAGTCTCCCACTATTATTGTGTTATTGTTAATTTCCCCTTTCATACTTGTTAGCATTTGTCTTACATATTGCGGTGCTCCTATGTGGATGCATATATATTTATAATTGTTATATCTTATTCTTGGATTGATCCTTTGATCATTATGTAGTGTCCTTCTTTGTCTATTTTCACAGCCTTTGTTTTAAAATCTATTTTATCTGATATCAGTATTGCTACTCCTGCTTTCTTTTGATCTCTACTTGCATGGGATATCTTTTTCCAGCCCTTCACTTTCAGTCTGTATGTGTCCCCTGTTTTGAGATGGGTCTCTTGTAGACAACATATATAGGGATCCTGTTTTTGTATCCATTCAGCCAGTCTTTATCTTTTGGTTGGGACATTCAAACCATTTACGTTTAAGGTAATTATTGATAAGTATGATCCCGTTGCCATTTACTTTATTGTTTTGGGTTCGAGTTTATACACTGTTTTTGTGTCTTCTGTCTAGATAATATCCTTTAGCATTTGTTGGAGAGCTGGTTTGGTGGTGCTGAATTCTCTCAGCTTTTGCTTGTCTGTAAAGCTTTTGATTTCTCCTTCATATTTGAATGAGATCCTTGCTGGGTACAGTAATCTGGGCTGTAGGTTATTTTCTTTCATCACTTTAAGTATTTCTTGCCATTCCCTCCTGGTCTAAAGAGTTTCTATTGAAAGATCAGCTATTATGCTTATGGGAATCCCCTTGTGTGTTATTCGTTGTTATTCCCTTGCTGCTTTTAATATTTGTTCTTTGTGTTTGATCTTTGTTAATTTGATTAATATGTGTCTTGGGGTGTTTTGCCTTGGGTTTATCCTGTTTGGGACTCTCTGGGTTTCTTGGACTTGAGTGATTATTTCCTTCCCCATTTTAGGGACGTTTTCAACTATTATCTCCTCAAGTATTTTCTCATGGTCTTTCTTTTTGTCTTCTTCTTCTGGGACTCCTATGATTCGAATGTTGTGGCATTTAATATTGTCCTGCAGGTCTCTGAGATTGTCCTCATTTCTTTTAATTCATTTTTCTTTTTTCCTCTCTGATTCATTTATTTCTACCATTCTATCTTCTATTTCACTAATCCTATCTTCTGCCTCTGTTATTCTACTATTTGTTGCCTCCAGAGTGTTTTTGATCTCATTTATTGCATTATTCATTATATATTGACTCTTTTTTATTTCTTCTAGGTCCTTGTTAAACCTTTCTTGTATTTTCTCAATCCTTGCCTCCAGGCTATTTATCTGTGATTCCATTTTTATTTCAAGATTTTGGATCATTTCCACTATCATTATTCAGAATTATTTATCAGGTAGATTCCCTATCTCTCCCTCTTTTGTTTGGTTTGGTGGGCATTTATCCTGTTCCTTTACATGCTGGGTATTCCTCTGTCTCTTCATCTTGTTTATATTGCTGAGTTTGGGGTGGCCTTTCTGTATTCTGGTAGTTTGTGGAGTTCTCTTTATTATGGAGTTTCCTCACTGTGGGTGGGTTGTATCAGTGGCTTGTCAAGGTCTCTTGGTTAGGGAAGCTTGTGTCGGTGTTCTGGTGGGTGGAGCTGGATTTCTTCTCTCTGGAGTGCAATGAAGTGTCTAGTAACAAGTTATGAGATGTCAATGGATTTGGAGTAACTTTGGGCAGCCTGTATATTGACGCTCAGGGCTGTGTTCCTGTGTTGCTGGAGAATTTGTATGGTATGTCTTGTGTGGTATGTCTTGCTCTGGAACTTGCTGGCCCTTGGGTGGTGCTTGGTTTCAGTGTATGTATGGAGGTGAGCTCCTATCGCTTAATGTTCCCTGGAGTCAGGTGTTCTATGATGTTCTCAAGATTTGGACTTAAGCCTCCTGCTTCTGGTTTTCAGTCTTATTTTTACAGTAGTCTCAAGACTTCTCCTTCTATACAGCACCATTGATAAAACATCTAGGTTAAAGATGAAAAGTTTCTCCACAGTGAGGGACACCCAGAAAGGTTCACAGAGTTACATGGAGAAGAGAAGAGGGAGGAGGGAGTTAGAGGTGACCCGAACGAGATGAGGTGGAATCAAAAGAGGAGAGAGCAAGCTAGCCAGTAATCACTTCCTTATGTGCACTCCACAGTCTGGACCGCTCAGAGATGTTCATGGAGTTATACAGAGAAGAGAAGAGGGAGGAAGGAGACAGAGGTGGCCAGGAGGATAAAAGGGGGTAATGAAAAGGAGAGAGACAGATCCAGCCAGTAATCAGTTCCCTAAGTGTCCTCCACTGTCTGGAATACACAGAGATTCAGAGAGTTGGGTAGAGAAGAGAAGGGGGAGGGAGGAGACAGAGGCGACCTAGTGGAGAGGAAGGAGAGTCCAAAGGGGAAAAGAGCAGTCAAGCCATTAATCTTGCACCCAAGTTAAAATAGGTACTGAAGATTGGGTTCTTAAAGGTACAAAATTGATAACAAATACCAAAAAGCAAAGATTAAAATTCTAGAGTAGAGGTTGGATTTTCAAAAATACAATATTAAAGAAAATAAGAGAAAAAAAAAAGTCACAAAAGTTATTAAAAATATATATATATGAAGTTTGCTTTAAAAAATAGTCTTTTTTTGGAAAGTAATAGTAGGTTATAAAAATGAAAATTAAAGGAGTAATAGAGGACTTAAAATTTTTTTAAAGTTTAAAAAAAGAAAAATAAGAAAAAAAAAGAATGATCATAAAAATAGTAAAAATATATCTAGGACTTTCTCTGGTGTTGTTGTGGGCAGTGTGGGGTCAGTTCATTTTCAGATAGTTTCTTGGTCTGGCTTATATTTCTCAAGATCTATAGGCCCTTTCCTATGTAGTCGGTACTAACTACAGGGTTTTAATCTATTGCACCTGTCACTTCCAAAGCAGTTCCCTCAGTTTTAGCTTCTGTTTGCTGGTCTCTTCAGTGTCTGATATCCGCCCTGACACAAGGGGGCGGTGGTGGACACTTTTTTAGGCTCACTTGTTGAGTCGCACTGTGGGGAGGGAGAGACGCTGCAAACAAATAATACTGGCGTGTGCTTGTAGTGCCTCAGCCACCCTGGGCCCACCCCTGCTCACGGCGCGTGCACCCTCCCTGCCCACACAGCTCAGGCTCTAGGTTGCTCCACTGGGAATCGTCCGAGACCGGCCCTGAGCTGCCTGCACCTCCCAGGTCTAAGCCGCTCACATTCAAGCACTCAGGTAGTCCTCAGAGGCGCAGACTCCGTTGGGCCTACGTTTTGTGCCCTTCCCAGCTCTGAGCAGCTCGGGTGATGGGGTGTTTGGTGAGCACGGTCACTGCGACTTATCGCCTTTCCCATCCCTGCCGCTCGGTTTTCTGGGTGTAAAACCGGTGCACCTTCTCACGTGGATGACTGTCCAGAACCCCAAGAAGTCTTAGTTAGCAAAGAAGCCTGCTTGCAGTTTGGTACATGTCTCTCTGGGGCTGCGATTGCCCCCTTCCGGCTCTGGCTGCCTGTCCCTGGAGGCGGACGGTCTGCAGCCGGCTAGTTCTGTTCAGCCCTTTGTTCTGTGCGCGGGCCTGGTGATGTCTTAGGTCTTTTCATGTGGTAGCTATCCCACAGTCTGGTTTGCTAGCCCAAATTAGTTCTCTCTGATTACCCTCGGGGGCATTCAGGCCCTATCCTTACTCTAAGCAATGCAGCCCGCGCCTCCCTGCCCAGCCCCCGCTTACTAGTGGCAGGTGCAGGCATCTGCGCTGCTTCTCTGCTGGGGGAGTTACCATCGGGCTCCTAATCTGTGGGTTTTAATTATTTACTGATTTTGCCTCCCTATTATGTTGCCGTGCTTCCAAGGCTCGGCACACACTCAGCAGTGAGAGTGTTTCCTGGTGTTTGTAAACCTCTATTTTTAAGACTCCCTTCCCTGGACGGAGCTCCGTCCCTACCACTTTTGTCTCTTTTTTTGCCTTTTATATTTTTCCTACCTCCTTTCGAAGACAATGGGCTGCTTTCCTGGGTGCTTGATGTCCTCTGCCGGCATTCAGAAGTTGTTTTGTAGATTTTACTCAGTGTTCAAATGTTCTTTTGATGAATTTGTGGGCGAGAAAGTGGTCTCCCCATCCTATTCCTCCGCCATCTTAGGACCGCCCCCGAGAGACTCTCTAGCTTTCTTTTGATTTCCATTTTCATGGAATATCTTTTTCCATCCCCTTACTTTCATTTTGTACATGTCCTAGGTCTGAAATATGTCTCTTGTAGAATTCATGTATATGGATCTTTTTCGTGTGTGTGTCCATTAGACCAGTCTGTGTCTTTCTGTTGAGGGCATGTAAATGGCTACATTTAAGGTAATTATTGATATGTATGTACCTATTGCTATGTTCTTAATTGTTTGGGATTTGTTTTTGTGGGTCTTTTTCTACACTTGTGTTTCCTGCCTAGAGAAATTCCTTTACCATTTGTTGTAAGGTTGGTTTGGTGATGCTGAATTCTCATGGCTTTCTGTTTATCTGTAAACTTTTTAATTTCTTCATCAAATCTGAATGAAATCCTTGATGGGTAGAGTAATCATTGTTGTAGTTTTTTCCCTTTCATCAGTTTAAATATATATTGTCACTCCTTGCTGACCTGCAGAGTTATGGCTAAACAATCAGCTGATAGCCTTATGGGGATTCCCTTGTATGTTATTTGTTGCTTTTGTCTTGCTTATTTTTAATATTTTCACTTTGTACTTAGTTTTTGTTAGTTTGATTAATATATATCTTGTTTCTCTTAGAGTCTGTCTTGCATGGAACTCTCTGTACTTTCTGGGCTTGGATGGCTATTTCCTGTCCCATGTTAGGGTAATTTTCAACTGTCATCTTTTAAATATTTTCTCAGACCTTTTCTCTTCTTCTGGGACCCCTATAATTCAAATGTTGTTGTGTTTAATATTGTCCCAGAATAACTGTCCTCAATTCTTTCCATTCTTCTTTTTTTTTTCCCCCTCTATTCTGCTCTTTGGCAGTTATTTCCATCATTGTCTTCCAGCTCACTTATTGGTTCTTCTTGGTCAGTTATTCTGTGACTGATTCCTCCTGAGTATTTTTTATTTCATTTGTTGTGTTGCTTGTCACTGTTTGTTTACTCTTTTGTTCTTTTAGATCCTTGTCAAATGTTTCTTGCATTTTCTCCATTCTGTTTTCTAGATTTTGGAACATTTTTCCTATCATTACTCTAAATTCATTTTCAGATAGATTGCCTATTTCTTTTTCATTTATCATCTCTAATATATTTTTTGTCATCTCACTTTTTTTTTAATGGGTGGGACTGTGTCTAACTAGTTTTTGGCCTGAGATTTCCAGCAGTGGGATTTTCAGACAGTCAGGCAGAGCTGGGTCTTGGTGCTGAGGTGTGGACCTCGGGGATACCTCACTATGATTAATATTCCCTGGGGCGTGAAGCTGTCTTTTAATCCAGCAGTTCAGACTCAGCACTCCTATCACAGAAGCTCAGGCCCAATCTTCAGCCTGTAGAGAGAGAAATGTCATATGTCACTTATAAGTCTAAAATCTATTATACAAATTGATGTATTTACAAAACAGAAAGTGACCCAGAGACATAGAGAACAGATTTATGGTTACCAAACAGGAAAGTGGGAGGAGAGATAAGTTAGGAGCTTGGGATTAACATATACAGAATACTATATATAAAATTGAAAACAAAACAAAAAACAAGGCCCTGTTATATACAGCAACTATATTCAATGCCTTGTAACAACCTATATGGGAGGAAAAAAGTTCCAATTTATTCACATCTTGTCAGTAATTCTTATTGTCCACCTTTTAAAATACAACTTTAATAGTAGGCACGTAGTAATATTTCATTGTGGTTTTGATTTGTTTTTACCTAAAAGCTAATGGTTCTAAGGATATTTTAATGTGTTTATTATCCATTTGTATCTCTTCTTTGAAGAAATTTCTCTTCAAAATTCTTGCTCATTTTCTAGTTGGATTATTATTAATTATTTTACTGTTGGATTGTAAGTGTTTTGTTTTTTGGGTTTTGTTTTGTTTTGTTTTGTTTTCTTTTTGGATACCGGTCTCTTATCAGATATATGATTTGCAAATATTTTCTCACATTATGTGGATTTTCTTTTCAATTACTTGACCATATCCTTTGAATCACAAATATTTTAATTCTCATATATTTCAATATATGTTTTTTTTCTTTTGTCACTGATGCTATTAGTATTATCCCTGAAACCATTGTTTAATCCAAGATCACAAGATTTCTTTCTATGCTTTCTTCAAATGACTTATAGCTTTATCTCAACTAGTGAAGTTGGTCAGTCGTGTCTGACTCTTTGCAACCCCATGGATGTAGCCTACTAGGCTCCTCTGTCCATGGGATTTTTCAGGCAAGAACAGTGGAGTGGGTAGCCATTTCCTTTTCCAGGGGATCTTCCCAACCCAGAAGATTGAACCTGGGTCTCCAACATGGTAGGCAGATGCTTTACCATCTGAGCCAGCAGAGAAGTCCTTTATCTCATATACTGAGTTAATTTTTGTATATGATGTAAAGTTTGGAGTCCAAATTCATTTTTTTGCATATTGTGCATTGCAAATTCATTCATTTGTGTGTCCCATCACCACTTGTTGAACAGACTATTATTTTCTCATTAAATTACCTTGACACTCTTATTGAAAATCAAGGGTTAATTTCTGTACCCTAAAATATGTTCTATTGATCTATATTTCCATCTTTACGCTAGTACCACATTAAGATGATTAACATAATCATTAACATGATTATTGTAGTTTTGTAATAAATTTCAAAATGGGAAGTGTGAGTCCTCTAAATTTGTTCTTTTTCAAAATGGCTTTGTGTATTCTGAATCTTTTGCATTCTGTATGAATTTTTATAGTTACAGCCAATATTTAGGAGCTTTTTGTACATTCCTGGTGGTTTCCTATATAGATAGCTATGCTATCTGCAAATAGGGACAGTTTTCTTTCTTTTTTTTTTTTCTAATTTGTTTATCTTCTGTTTAATTTTCTTATGTTATTGCACTGGCTAGGTCTGCTAGTATTATGTTGAATAAATGCGATAATATGAACATCATGCCTTCTTGATTGCAGGGGGAAAATATCCAATCTTTCACCATTTCTCCTCCAAAAGACTTGGAAGCTCTTGGTCTCCTCTGCCTGGTTGATCACTCTCTTTCCCTTGGAATGTCCCAAGGCTTTGAATTTCTACCTTCACCTCTCTATGAACATAGCCGCATCCATTAAATTTTTTAGATGTTAGCTGTAGGGTTTTGTACATGTCCTTATCAAGTTGAAGAAATTATCCTCTATACCTATTTTATTGAGAGTTTTGTCACAAATGTGTATTGAATTTTGTCAAATGCTTTTACTACATTGACTAATATGATCATGAGATTTTTATTCTTTAATCAAGAAAAATATGGTCTGTTAATATGGTTGAATACACTGATTGGTCAATTCTTTGATACTGGACCTGTCTTGCATACCTGTGATTACCTTTCTTGCTTATAATAAGTAATTCTTATTGCATACTATATTATTAATATAAGTATTAATATATGCTATATATAATATATTGTTGAATTCTATTTGTTAATATTTACAAACTTTTACCTCTCTACTCATGACAGATATTGATCTTTAGTTTTTCTTTTGTTCAATGTGTCTGTCTGGTTTGGATATCAAAGTAATGTTAGCTTCATGACATGAGCTAAGTTATGCCTCCTTCTTTTCTATTTTTTGAAACAGATTGTTTAGAACTGTGTTAATTCCTTTGTAAACATTGGTAGTATTCACCAGTAAAACCGTCTGATCCTGGAGGTTTCTCTATGGAGAGTTTTTTTGATTAGACATTAAATTTCCTTCATATTACAGGATTATATTGTTTTAATTTTTATTCTATTTATTAAATGTATGTATATGTTTTTAGTTGTTTTTTTAATATTTAAAATAAGAACATTTCTTATATGGCCTCTTGGCCACTGCCTTCTCCTCCGAAGACTTGGAAGCTGTTGGTCTCCTTTGCCTGGTTGATCACTCTCCTTCCCTTGGAATGTCCCAAGGCTTTGAATTTCTATCTTCACCTATGAACATAGCCTCCTCCATTAAATTTTTTTTTTATTTTGCCTAAATCACCACTCCTCTACTAGCATGACTTTTCTACTCACATCTATTCCAAAGTGGAAGTATTATCAAATGTTGGCTGTCCATTGGCGAGCTTCATGCTTTTGGTCAAATACCTTCTCTCTTTGTTTTCTGAGAAGGAGGAGAATTCTAGCAAGATGATATCTAAGGTCAGGCTTTAAAATTGTTATTTCGTGTTTTTAGTCATAGAAACACCATCTTTCCTTTGAAGTCAACACCTCTCATTCTAGAAGGAGAAACTAGAAATCTTTTACTTGTTTAATTTTTTTTCCCTTCCTATTGCTTTTTTTTTTTTTTAGTCAAATATGTCACCATCACTTTCCAATCATTTTTGAAGTGCTCACTGGTCTCTTTCCTGTGGTTGGAACTATCATTTAGTTACTTCCACTATTTTCTTCTTTTTCTCTATCATGAATGCCCTGTCCCTTCCTTCTGTTATCTGAACATCATTCATGTGAGATTCCATAGCATTGCACTCTATCATATAAATATACACATATTATATAAATACATATATATATATACATTTTATGTGAATATTATAAATATGGATTAAATGAATGCACTACAAGTCATCAATGTCTTCAAATATGTCACCTTAAAAAATCATCCAGTTTTGTTAAAATAACTCTATATTGGTAATAACTTCATTGGAATTGCTCTCAGGTGTTTGGGCATGTATATAATTTTAATTTTCTCAGGGTGAGAAATGTAATTTTAAAACATCAAAAGTTATTGAACATTATCCATCGAACAGGCCAGTAGCATTTTCAGTTTTTTCAAGAAGTTATGTCAATAAGAAACAAGTATCCTTATGCTTTTGTAATTCACTCTGAAAACAAATCCAAATGACAGCATTCCAAAGTTATACTGTGGCAATGTCAACAAACTTAATAGTTAGATAGCTTGCCAAAGTAGCTCTTTGAATGACAACATTCTATTAAATGTACAAATTACATTTTGCCTTTTAATCACCACAGCCTGTCACATATCATTCAAAAAATATTTTATACATTATCTTCTCAAAGTCACAGATTGTAAGCTCCTCAAGGATATATTTTTCTACCTCACATGTTTGTATCTTTTACAATGCATAACATCTTTATTACTTATGATATGGCCAGTGTGGACTCCCTGAAAAAAGTCAATACAATGTGTACAGTGCTTCAGTGTATAATTCAAGAATTAGAGAGATGGCCCTCATCATACGATTTGATTTTGTTATGAGGTTTACATATCAAATTTGTGTTATCAAAGATAAAAGTCCCCAAAGGACAAAGCAATTTTTAAAACAGAATGAAATGGCAAACTGTATTGTGGAATTGCTCTTGGATACTGACATATGCATGAAATGAGCTAATGAATAATACTGAAGTGACAGATTCAATATTATGTTTCCAGGAGCTGTTATGATACATGCAAAACTCATCAATTTAGAGTATTCCATTTAGTTATTATTTGTCTCTTCAGGGAATTCCTGAACTATTAAACTTAGTAATTTCTATATCTGCAATGAATATCTGATTAAATGGCTCACCTAATTAAACAGTAAACAGGTTACCAAACTAAAAGCCCCTGAGGGAGTAAAAGGCTAAAATCTTCATCTTTTCTAATTTCAAGTTTTTAATAAGGAATATTAGCTATCTAAGATAAGCTTAATAAAATTCCATCATGTAAATAAATTCACATATAGAGCAAGAATTTTTTTAATATTTTGTTTTCATAAAAATTACATAAGACAGTTTTGTAATGTAATATTTAGAAGTGAAGGTTTACATGAACACAAGACTTGATACAAACATTTATAGAGTCAAGGCATTAGTTATTGAAATTCAAGGAAAAAGCTGAAACTACAGTTGTACAATAAACGTGTGCTTACCTAATCTTATTACTTTTGCACCTAGTTCCCTTTAAATAAGTAGACATATTACCTTGAGTTCCTTCTGGAGGTGTCAGTCACTCCATGAAACACTCTTTCAGGAGGGGTTCCCCTCCCTTAATAAGCCTTTTGACCAGGACTACATAATGAATCCAGGCAGAAGCTGACCCCATTAAGGCACTTCGACCCAAAGCATTTTTAACAAATCAGGTCCACATGCTCGCCACTTTAAAAATTACTACTCGCAAATGTTGGCAGAAAATAAAGTGGCTTTTAATCAGAATGCTGGCAATCTGGGGGAATGGTGGAGGTGCGGTCCCCCAAAACCCACTTGCGAAGATTCTGCTAGGCCATAAACGTTTTTAAAGGGAAATAGTCTCAGTTAATCATTGAGATGAAGGATCAGAGTCATCACCCTTCCCCTCTGTATGGGCTGGGGCCAGAGATGAGTAGAGCATAGAGGGTGCCTGGTTTATGTTTAGTGACAAGACAAAGGGGATGCCTGCAGGGAGCTCTTCCCTGCCAAACGCTGGTTTTAAGTCTGGTGACTGGTGGGAAGAATGTGGTGAATTTCTGTGTATACAGCAGTTGATCTGTGACTTCTGAGGTTCTAGGATGAGGGTACTCTGCAGCTTGCAAAAGCATCTCTAATAATAAAGGGGTTCAGCTGAGAAACAAATAGCATGAGCTTGAGCTCTTAATGCAAATGCAGAGAGTTAAACTCTATAAAATCCATTTAATCTGGTGGGGCATGGTTTTTAAATGGCTGAGAGATGTGGGATAAGCCATTTAGAAAGAATTTCCTTAACTCTAGTCAGGGTTGTCTGTTCTTTGACCGCATTGATCACTTCTATCTACTCTGTTTTTTAAAAACTTTCAAAAAACTGCTTGTACAAGTATTCTATATATATCTGGTTTAGTCTGTTAACATTTGGAAGTTTTTCTGGGAGTGAAAAATTTTCAAATAATACTCTTCACTCCTTTCTGCATTAAGGAGTTATGCTACTTTATTTTAAGAGAGATCCCTACCGTCTTACACTGTTGGTGGGAACATAATTTGGTGCCGTCACTATGGAAAACAAGTATGGTAGTGCCTCAAAGAACTAAAAATAGAGCTACCATATGATCCAGCAGTTCCTCCCCTGGGTATATATCCAAACAAAACTAAAATTCAAAAAGACATATGCACCCTTATGTTCATAGTAGCATTATTTACAATAGCCAAGCCATGGAAACAATTTAAATTTCCACTGACATACAAATGAATAAAGAAGATGTAGTACACGCATACAACGGAATACTACTCAGCCATAAAAAAGAATGAAATAATGCCAGTTGCACCAACATGAATGGAGATAATCATACTAAATGTAGTAAGTCAGAAAGAGAGACAATATCACATGATATCATTTAAATGTGGAATCTAAAATGTGACACAAATGAAATTACACATGAAACAGAAACAGACTCACAGACATAGATAACAGACTTGTGGCTGCCAAGGGGGAGAGGGTTGGGAGACAGGATTATGAGTTTGGGATTAGCAGATGCAAACTATTACATATAAAATGGATGGACAAGTTTCCACTCTACAGCACAGGGAACTATATTTAATATCCTGTGATAAACTATAATGGGAAAGAATATGAAAATCAGGTATATATAACTGAATCACTTTGACATACAGCAGAAATTAGTGCAACATTGTAAATCAACTACACTTCAATAAAAGTATTTTTAAAAAATTCAGTTCAGTTCAGTCGCTCAGTCATGTCTGACTCTTTGCGACCCCATGAACTGCAGCACGCCAGGCCTCCCTGTCCATCACCAACTCCCGGAGTTCACTCAAACTCACGTCCATTGAGTCGGTGATGCCATCCAGGCATCTCTTCCTCTATCATCCCCTTTTCCTCCTGCCCCCAATCCCTCCCAGATTCAGAGTCTTTTCCAATGAGTCAGCTCTTCACATGAGGTAGCCAAAGTACTGGAGTTTCAGCTTTAGCATAATTCCTTCCAAAGAACACCCAGGGCTAATCTCCTTTAGAATGGACTGGTTGGATCTCCTTGCAGTCCAAGCGACTCTCAAGCGCCTTCTCCAGCACAACAGTTCAAAAGGGATCCCTAAAGGACTCTTGTAAAGGAAAGGACGTTGTGAATTAGGTGAATGAACAGAGTCCCCATGAAGGCATGAGAAACATTCCCTCTGTTCCTGCCTTTATCTTTTCTCTGTGTGTCTATACTGCATGCCACTGGGAGACCAGAGTCTGGCAGTGTTCTCACCGAAAATCCAGATTTTCCCATGGAGTCCAGTCCTGTAGTTCAGCCACTTCTATTTTATATTTATGTATAAAATAATACAGCTGCCCCTCTGCTCTTTAAATCACTTAAGTTAAACCTATGATAGGATGTAGTAGTTTTGCCAGTGAGTTAGGAATCTAGAACAACTGCATTTACATGCAAATTTCAACCTCCTCTGAACTTTTTCATTAAACCAACCATATTCTTTACTCCTCTGACTCTATGAGGAAAAAAAAAATTAAAAAGAAGGTATCCAAAGCCAAACTAAAGCAAATTGTTTTCCAGTGTTTCTCTCATTTTAAGTAGAAATTCAACTCACATTATTTGACTCCTCCCAATGATACCAGCTTCCCTGTGTGTCCAGCATCACAGGAGATGTCAGTCTACAGACTGGCTCGGGACTTCAGTCTATGTTATAAACCACTGCATATGATCCATTTGGTATACATGTTTCACATTATTTGAAGCAAATTCTTTTTAAAATTTTTATTGGAATACAGTTGACTTACATTATTTCCAGTATACAGCACAATGATTCAGTTAAAATATAAAATATATAGAATATACTCTCTATATATTCATTTTCATATTATTTTCCATTATAGATTATCACGAAATATTGTATATAATACCCTGTGCTGTAAAGTGGGTCCTTATTGGTTACCAATATTTATATATTGAAATGTATCAACATATTATCTATAAATCATGTTATATATACATACACACACACACATATATATAGTAGAGTGTGTATGTTAATCCCAAAGTCCTAATTGACCCCTCCCCACTTTTCCCCCTTAGTAACTATAAGTTGGTTTTCTATGTCGTGGGTCTGTTTTCTGTTTTTTAAATATGTTCATTTGTAACATATTTTAGATTCCACATATAACCAATATCATATGGTATTTGTCTTTTTCATTCTTTGTCTTTCTCTTTCTGACTTATTTCACTTAGTATGATAATCTTGAGGTTCACCCATGTTGCTGTAAATGGCAGTATTTCATTCTTTATTAATGGCTGAGCAATATTTCAGTGTGTGTACACACCAAGTGAAGCAAATTCTTGTTTCAAAAAGCTTATCTTGTAACATTGTCTATTAAAGCCACGCTTTTTGATTAACAGTATTTCTATTAATATTTACCTTGGAAACAAAAGACTCTACAAGGACTTTACAGTAGAAATTCAATAAGTACTTGAAGCTGTACTGGTTCAAATTAATTCTTCCTTTGCTGGAAAAGTGGTCCTACAGAAGCCTTCACCTTTCTGAACCAAGGAAGGTAAGAATCTAGATACTTCCAGAGAATCTAGCTCAACCTTGACTTGGCACTTCGTGTTCAGCGTTTATTACTGCATCCTATGTACTGCTAGGCAAGACAGGTTTCCAAGGAGGCCACAGTCCAGTCAGAGAGAATGCAAGCAAACAAAATCATCTCTGCAGGATGTGTGCTGAGCCTGGTCAGGATGGGAGGCCAGAACAACGGAGGAAGAAAACAAAATTTGGCCTCACTGGAGAAAATGAAGATGACCAATGGCAGTGGTGGTCGGGGTTGAGGGGTGGAGTGGGAAGGGTTTCTGAGAAGAGATGAGGTTACCAGAAACTCACTGGGCTTTGGAAGGCAGACATGGAGTGAAGGCGACACTGGGTGATGAAGGAAGCATCTGGCAGATGGAGGAGCTCATGCAGAGCCTTGGAGACCTGGGCAAGGGCGGGCTGTCGAGGGGACCCCACATACTTCAGTGGAGGCAGACTATAACAGCAGGATGGGGAAAGGGGGCGGGGAGGAGAGAAAGGTAAGAACTTAATTTGCTAGGTTAGGAAATTTGGAATTAATCCTTCAGGAGATTGAAAATAGTAAAGCTTTGCAAGCAGACCTGCTCTGATTGCAGCCTGAGGAGTGCCCCAAATCCTCCCCAGCCTGGAGCGGGGGACAGAGAGGCCTGACCGCCGCCGGCAGCGTGAATGCAGAGCCGGGCCGGGCTTCACTGCTGAGTCTTCGCAGTCGGCTTTAAGCCCAGTGAACCTGGCTCGTGTTAGAATCGCTAGAGGAATTTAAACACCAGGCCCCACTCAGCGCCATCCTAGGGCCCCCGCCGTGGACTCTGCCCTTCCCTTTACTGCGTTGATCTCTGTGGAGTAGAATGCTCCGGCTGCTCCAGCGAGCGCAGTGAAGACTGGGGCCAAGTGCTTCCTGGGGAGGAAGGGCCCAGGTGAGGCAGCCAGATCTAGAATCAAGTCTTGGCTTTGTCAACTTTAGCTGTGTGACTTTGCAAAACTCCTTAACCTCTCTGAGCGTTGGTTCTCTCACCTTAAAGACGAAACCAAAGGAGCCATCTAGGAAGGCTGTAATAATTGAAGAACGCTGATCTCAGGAGCAAGCCCTCAGTGGGCAAGGCTGGCAATTAACTTTCTCCCTTCCATCTGCAGGATGCTTCAGACAGGCAGTTGTCCCAGGATGAATGTGGCTCTGGCTCCCTGAGTGTGGTCCTGATTAGAGTCCTTTCAGAAATTTTAAAGAATCCAGGCAAGCAGAGTGGTTTAAGAGAAGGGAAATCTGCACTTCTATTTTCAGAGGACTCCACCACCCCAGTCCATACCATTTCTGAGGGTAATGAGAATGTGATTCATAGTTTAAGCAGAAAAACCTGGTTAGAGAAGAGGGAATTCTGCCTGGAGCAAAGAGCTCGGGGAGCTTTGGGCAGAAGGTACCGACCTAGAAACAAAGGAACATCCATGTAATTGGCTCCCAATGCACATTCACTGAGGACTTTTTCTTCCTTCCATCCCTAAAGGCAAAAAAAGCAGAAGAAATCTTTCCCTCTGTCTCTACAGCTGGCATTTTGCAGCAATCATTAGTAGAACATGTTGGCACTGGAAAACAGATTCGGCTTTGCCAGAACTGCTGTCATTTGTGCCAAGAGCAGATAGGAATAGAAATAATAACACCAACATTGTAGTTACCATACCAGGAGTCAGGCAGCACTTCTGGGCCTGCAGCTTCAGTAAGTCCAGCCCAGCATCTGAATGTGGCCTGACCTCTGGGCATCATTATGCCTGTGTGAAGGGGGAGCAGAGAGGGAAGGCCAGGAGGTGCAGGACTGTCACCTAATGCAAGATGCCAGCAGAATCAGTGGTCCCAGACTGCCCCTTCCCAAGGGGATTACTTCCTTTAATTGCAGGCAAAACTTGAAAACTAATCCCACTTGAATGGAAGTATTAATTGGTAGAAAACTTCCAGAACACAGTTTAGAGAATTGGGCTATTTTATCAATAACCTTTTGAAAAAATGTCATATGTTTAATCCAGAATGTCATTTCTAGGACTATACCCTGACAGAATCATTTAAAATTCATGTAAAGGTGTTTTAAGTATAAATATACATATTATAGAGAGATTTTAATAAAAAATAAAACATTTTGAATACACAGCAATAAACTGTTAAATAAACTGTCATTGTATATTGAATATATGCATCCATTGAAGGAACTTTATTGGAATTTAAGTGAAAATAGTCATTGTTTAAATTTTCTCTTTTTTTTTTTCATACATGATATTTTACATGTTTCAATGCCATTCTCCCAAATCTTCCCACCCTCTCCCTCTCCCACAGAGTCCATAAGACTGTTCTATACATCAGTGTCTTTTTTGCTGTCTCATACACAGGGTTATTGTTACCATCTTTCTAAATTCCATATATATGCGTTAGTATACTGTATTGGTGTTTTTCTTTCTGGCTTACTTCACTCTGTATAATAGGCTCCAGTTTCATCCACCTCATTAGAACTGATTCAAATGTATTCTTTTTTTCATTTAAAAAAAAAAAAAAAGAGAGAGAGAGAGCCACTCAGATTATCCAGTAAAGAGACTGTTTCCTTTTTACACATGATACATATGAAGTGAAACAAGCATGGAATAGAAAAAGTCATTAGGAACAGAGGTGACTTTTAGAAAAGAGAGAGAGAAAACGAAAAATAAAATCAGGAAGATGGTTAGCGACACAACACTAGAAAATTGTGAGAGGCACCTGCTGTCTTTACTCTTTCATAATTACGTTCCAGGAGTATTAACCACTGCAGTTAAACAAGAGGGGAAAAGCAGGCAGAACAAATATTGTAAAGTAGGTAGTACAATATTTAGTATTTAAAAATAATAAAATTTTATATTTGAAAGTTACAGGAAATAAGTTCTGGAAAGTAATAAGACAGTAAGAAGTTTTGGGAAATTTAAAAAAATGAAAAATATCATAATGTATAATGAAAAATCAAAAAAGATAAATTACCTAAGAACAAACATTTGAGAAAAGTGCAAGGATGTCAAATCTGCCTGTAGACCTGGGTCCTGATCACAGTAGCGGGAGGGAGTGCCCTGGGAACCATGATTTGCATTATTTTTCCTCCATTCTTAAAGCAATGAAAAATCTCTGGAGAATTTCAAAAGGAAACCTGAAGATGATGTTTGCCCTCTAAAAGTGTATTCTAGCTATTAATGAGGAAGTCGTTTGGGGATGAGCCACATAGATATGGAGAGAGAAGTCTACGACTTATTAGAATAGTGTCTGCAATAGTAAGAAATTCAGACAAGAGATACTAGTAGGTTAGGCTAGGATGACAGTAGTAGCAACAGGGAAAATTGTAATAACCTTGTGAAGTTTAGGAAACACAATTAATAGGATGCTCAAATAAATGGGATACAAGGGTGAGCATGAAGAAGCTGTTCAGATGACTTCTGGGTTTCTGAGTCACACAAATGTATACATAGAGACACCACTTATGTGAAATAGAAAACACTGAAAAAGGGCATATCTTTTACTGCACTTCACTTTATTATACTTCCCAGATATTGCATTTTTATAAATTGAAGATTGGTGGCAACCCTGCATTATCTGATAACTGTTATAAATTTTTAGCAATAAACTATTTTAATTAAGTTTTGTACATTGCTTCTTAGACACATTGCTGTTGCACATTCAATGTACTACAGTATAGTGTAAACAGAATTTTTATATACCTTGGAAAACCAAAAGGTTCTCACAACTCACTTTATTTCGATTTTCACCTTATTGCAGTGGTCTGGAACTGAATCAGCAATATCTTTGAGGTATTGTAACTCAAATAACTCCAGTAGCACAACCCAAAACTCAAAAACTTATTTTCTCAAAATGATTCCTCTAACATGTTTCAACCAACTATTTTGAAACTCAGAAAACTGGGGAATAATTTTTAATTGCCTTTATAAATATCCTTTATTCTCTTAAGACATGGGATAACATTGTCTGATGGGGGACTGTCAGAGGGCAGTTAAAAGAATTACCATGAATTAAAAATGCATTTTAGGTGTATCAAAATATTATCATGAAAAATATAAAGTTTTTATGTGAGGAAATTATAAGCGGTAACCTAACCAACCCACTCCAGTGTTCTTGCCTGGAGAATTCCAGGTACTGGGGAGCCTGGTGGGCTGCCGTCTATAGGGTCGCACAGAGTCGGACACGACTGAAGCAGCTTAGCAGCAGCAGCAGCAACCATGCCTTCCTCTGCAGAAGTACCTTGAGTTTTAGTAAGAAAAGCAAATTTTAGCTTTTCTTAAGCATCATTTGAATGTCTAGCATGAGTTTGTGTTTGTGATATAGCAAAAAGAGAGAAAAAAAAAGTTAAAAAGTCATCTTGGAAAAAATAGATATGTTGCTTTTGTTTAAAGCAGAAAAGGGAGAGATGGAGGAAATGTCAAATAGTCATCCAATGCTGATCACAGCTCAAGAAGGCAAAGATCAGAAAGTGCCCACTGCATTTAGGAAGACAGAGTCCATCAGTGACCTGGTAGAATTCACACTCATGGTGGTGTGGAGAGTGCAAGGCAGAACCTACTTGTGAGGTGGCTAGTGATGGTGGAGACCAAAGCATCCAGACAATTGGCTGGCAGGTGGCACAGTAGCTCAAGAAGAAAGTAGAGTCTAGGTATTTGTTGGTGTTGTTTAATTTTAATAAGTATGTAAACATTCTAATAAGTAAATAATAAATATGTAATATTCTAATATTAAATAATAAAAATGTGTAACCATTCTAATGAGGAGGCCATCAAGAGATAAAATATTAGATTGAAAGAAAATTATTAAGTAATTTTTTATTTTATTTTATTTTTTTAAATTTTATTTTATTTTTAAATTTTACATAATTGTATTAGTTTTGCCAAATATCAAAATGAATCCGCCACAGGTATACATGTGTTCCCCATCCTGAACCCTCCTCCCTCCTCCCTCCCCATTCCATCCCTCTGGGTCTTCCCAGTGCACCAGCCCCAAGCATCCAGTATTGTGCATCGAACCTGGACTGGCAACTCATTTCATACATGATATTTTACATGTTTCAATGCCATTCTCCCAAATCTTCCCACCCTCTTCCTCTCCCATAGAGTCCATAAGACTGTTCTATACATCAGTGTCTCTTTTGCTGTCTCGTACACAGGGTTATTGTTACCATCTTTCTAAATTCCATATATATGCGTTAGTATACTGTATTGATGTTTTTCTTTCTGGCTTACTTCACTCTGTATAATAGGCTCCAGTTTCATCCACTGCATTAGAACTGATTCAAATGTATTCTTTTTAAAGGCTGAGTAATACTCCATTGTGTATAAGTACCACAGCTTTCTTATCCATTCATCTGCTGATGGACATCTAGGTTGCTTCCATGTCCTGGCTATTATAAACAATGCTGCGATGAACATTGGGGTACACGTGTCTCTCTCCCTTCTGGTTTCCTCAGTGTGTATGCCCAGCAGTGGGATTGCTGGATCATAAGGCGGTTCTATTTCCAGTTTTTTAAGGAATCTCCACACTGTTCTCCATAGTGGCCATACTAGTTTGCATTCCCACCAACAGTGTAAGAGGGTTCCCTTTTCTCCACACCCTCTCCAGCATTTATTACTTATAGACTTTTGGATCGCAGCCATTCTGACTGGTGTGAAATGGTACTTCATAGTGGTTTTGATTTGCATTTCTCTGATAATGAGTGATGTTGAGAATCTTTTCATGTGTTTGTTAGCCATCTGTATGTCTTCTTTGGAGAAATGTCTATTTAGTTCTTTGACCCATTTTTTTGATTGGGTCATTTATTTTTCTGGAGTTGAGCTGTAGGAGTTGCTTGTATATTCTCGAGATTAGTTGTTGGTCAGTTGCTTCATTTGCTATTATCTTCTCCCATTCTGAAGGCTGTCTTTTCACCTTGCTAATAGTTTCCTTTGATGTGCAGAAGCTTTTAAGGTTAATTAGGTCCCATTTTTTAATTTTTGCTTTTATTTCCAATATTCTGGGAGGTGGGTCATAGAGGATCCTGCTGTGATGTATGTCAGAGAGTGTTTTGCCTATGTTCTCCTCTAGGAGTTTTATAGTTTCTGGTCTTACGTTTAGATCTTTAATCCATTATGAGTTTATTTTTGTGTATGGTGTTAGGAAATATTAAGTAATTTTTTAAACAATGCAAGGAAAGGTACCAAGATAAAAGGAATATATTTTATGCCTGGATGTTGGGATCTAGCACAATTTTTTTTTTTTTTTTTTTACTTTTTTTTTTTTTAATTTTATTTTATTTTTAAACTTTACATAACTGTATTAGATTTGCCAAATATCAAAATGAATCCGCCACAGGTATACATGTGTTCCCCATTTACTCTAGTGAATAGAAGTTTATTTTATATTCAGAAAATTAAGGACTGTGAACTGAATTTTACAAAAGACACAAAAGGATAGTGGTCGTCAAGGTGCAGTTCTCTGGGTGTGGATCTGGGATGCTGGAGTCTCATTGACATGGGTACCACTCTGTCCCAACTTCTCCTTCCCACTCAGAGCTTGAGTGGTGTAAGAATTTCATACTGAATGAAGCTGGTTACTTAGAAGTTTGCAAAATTATGTTTAAATGGAGGATAAGTATTAAAATAAGGAGGGTTTCCAGTTCCAGATAAGGCAGAATAGAAATATTTTACCCAATTACTCTCTGCTTCTTAAGCATGTGATACATGAAACAAACATCAGAAGATTCTTTCAGGTGAAAAAAGAGAAGATAGCTTTTCTAGGGATCTTGTGACTCAAACAATAACCTGGCAAGTTCTGGATTTCTTCTTGCCTTGGTTAACGGAGAATTTTGGAAGCCTGAAAGAGCAATAGGGCAGACAAAAATTGAAAATAAACAAAAATAAAATAAGCCTGATTCTTTTTTTTTTTTTAACTTTACAATATTGTATTGGTTTTGCCATACATCAACATGCATCTGCCACGGGTGTACACGTGTTCCCCATCCTGAACCCCCCTCCCACCTCCCTCCCCATACCATTCCTCTGGGTCATCTTTAGCCAAAGGAACTAGAAGGGAGTGGCCACATAGGGCATAACCTTTTGGATAACACCAGACACACCTCGGAAGAGCTGCCTCCCCTAAAACCTATCTACTCTGGCAGTTGACACCAGAAGTACTTGAGAAAGAGATCTGATTACCAGCACAGCCTGGCAGTCAGAACATGACTTCCCATCCTGGCAGGCAGGTGTCCATGTTTACTGCAAGGGTGTGCAGAGCCCAACAGGCATCCTCCCCTGGGCAAAGAAAGGCAGCGCCCCACTGCCCCCTGAAGGTGAGTGTTGGCAAAGCCTTCAGGTATGAGTAGAACCCAACTACCACCCTCATTTAGAATGATTGCTGCTGCTGCTGCTAAGTCTCTTCGGTCATGTCCGACTCTGTGTGACCCCAGAGACGGCAGCCCAACAGGCTCCCCTGTCCCTGGGATTCTCCAGGCAAAAATACTGGAGTGGGTTACCATTTCCTTCTCCAATGCATGAAAGTGAAAAGTGAAAGTGAAGTCGCTCAGTCGTGTCCGACTCCTAGCAACCTCATGGACTGCAGCCCACCAGGCCCCTCCGTCCATGGGATTTTCCAGGCGAGAGTACTGGAGGAATGATTGACTACCATCATCTAAATCAATAAAAAATAACTTTTTATGTCAAAAACCAGGAAAATCTCAAGTTGAATGAGAAAAGACAACCAAAAGAGACAACATCAAGAGGGAGTAAGAAAGACAACCTCACAGGAGTAAGGACATCCCTGAAGTAGAACAGATTTCATAGAACCGGGCCAACTCCAATTTGGGTTGATGAACTCTAACTGCCTGTGAGAAGGCAAAGGAAATTCAATAAAACAGCAGCTGAAACCTCAAAATATCCATAATATTTTTCATACACATTAGTCAACCTTTATGAATTATCAATTAATCAACCGCCAAGACACAAGACAAAACAATTAAATGCCAAGATCGAAGAAAGGCAATACTATATGCTTAGGTGGTGAGGACATTGAAGTTAAGTGACCAGGAATTTAAGACAACAATTAAAATCTAAAAAATAAAAGATGGACAATTTCATCCTAACATTGGACTTTATTACATAATCAAATCAAATAAAAAAATAATCAAATGTAAAATGAACTGATCTATAGAAGCAATTAAACAGATTTAATGACAGATTAGACACAGCAGAAGAAATTAAAAACAAGCCATAAGACAGGTCAATAGAAAGTGTCCAGATTAAAGGAGAATAAAAAATATGGAAATAAAAAAGAAAACAGCTTCAGTAACATAAAGGATATACACTTTTAGTGTATGTACAATGGAAATTCCAGAGAAACATAGGCAGAGAATCATAGCAGAAGCAATATATAAAAAGATAATGACCACAAAAATTTGTTAAAATGATGGATTATATCCAGTTGAAGATTCAAGTTCAGTTCAGTTTAGTTCAGTCACTCAGTCGTGTCCAACTCTTTGTGACCCCATGAATCACAGAACGCCAAGCCTCCCTGTCCATCACCAACTCCCAGAGCTCACTCAAACTCATGTCCATCGAGTCAGTGATGTCATCCAACCAACTCATCCTCTGTTGTCCCCTTCTCCTCCTGCCTCCAATCCCTCCCAGCATCAGGGTCTTTTCCAATGAGTCAACTCTTCGCATGAGGTGGCCAAAGTATTGGAGTTTCAGCTTCAAAATCAGTCCTTCCACTGAATACCCAGGACTGATCTCCTTTAGAATGGATGGGTTGGATCTCCTTGCAGTCCAAGGGACTCTCAAGAGTCTTCTCCAACACCACAGTTCAAAAGCATCAATTCTTCATCACTCAGCTTGCTTCACAGTCCAACTCTCGCATACATACATGACCACTGGAAAAACCATAGCCTTAACTAGACGGACCTTTGTTGGCAAAGTAATATCTCTGCTTTTCAATATACTATCTAGGTTGGTTATAACTTTCCTTTCAAGGAGTAAGCATCTTTTAATTTCAAGGCTGAAATCACCATCTGCAGTGATTTTGGAGCCCCAAAAAAATAAAGTCTGACACTGTTTCCATTGTTTCCCCATCTATTTGCCATAAAGTGATGGGACTGGATGCCATGATCTTAGTTTTCTGAATGTTGAGCTTTAAGCCAACTTTTTCACTCTCCTCTTTCACTTTCATGTACTCTGCATATAAGTTAAATAAGCAGGGTGACAATATACAGCCTTGATGTACTTCTTTTCCTATTTGGAACCAGTCTGTTGTTTCATGTTCAGTTCTAACTGTTGCTTCCTGACCTGCATATAGGCTTCTCAAGATGCTGGTCACATGGTCTGGTATTCCCATCTCTTTCAGAATTTTCCACAGTTTATTGTGATCCACACAGTCAAAGGCTTTGGCATAGTCAATAAAGCAGAAATCGATGTTTTTCTGGAACTCTCTTCCTTTTTCCATGATCCAGCGGATGTTGGCAGTTTGATCTCTGGTTCCTCTGCCTTTTCTAAAACCAGCTTGAACATCTGGAAGTTCACAGTTCACGAATCTCTGCAATTTCAAAGATGAATTGACTGATAGATAGATTCATACATATATACATACATAGATATCACACATGGATACAGAAGTGCATCATAATTAAACTACTGAAACTCAAATACAAAAAAGAACCTTTAGAGCAGTAATTGAGAAATGGCATATTATCTTCCAATGAGCAACAGTAATATTGAAACTGACTTCAGAACAGCAATGACATAAGCCAGAAGACAGAAGGATATCTTTAAAGATTAAAAAAGAAAATAACTGGAATTACATATCCTGCAAAAAAAAAGTTCTTAAAAAATAAAAGCAAAACTGAGAAGAATTAAGAAAGTTCTTCTACAATGAAATTCCTCTAAAAGAAAGATGTAAATCAGTTCTTCATGCAAAGGAGAAATGGACCCAGGTGAAAGCTTGTTCAGTGTAGGAAGTAACTAAAGACAATGGAGGAGTTAAACGGGTGAGTGACTTTAAATCAACATATTGTCTCTGTAACAATGTCAGTAAGACCTGTGTGTTTTAAATTACATGCAGAATGAAAATATATGACAAATAGCCCTAAAGGTGGGAGAAGGTTAGAAAGAATTAAAATTATCCAATTTTTTTGCATTGTTTAGAAAGCAATAAAATACTAATCTTTATTATACTCTTATAATTGGTAACCACTAAAAGAGAATTTTTAAATGTATGTCTATTTGAGAGAATAGCATTGAAACATATACATTATAATATGTGAAATGAGTAGCTAGTGGGAGTTTGCTGTATGATGCAGGGAACCCAGAGCTAGTGCTCCATGACAACTTAGAGGGTGGGTTGGAGAAAGACGTGAGAGGGGAATTCAAGAGGGATGGGATATATGCATACCTATGACCCACTCCAGTGTTCTTGCCTGGAGAATCCCAGGGGCAGGGGAGCCTGGTGGGCTGCCGTTTATGGGGTCGCACAGAGTCGGACACGACTGAAGTGACTTAGCAGCAGCAGCATGGCCAATGTGTGTTGATGTGTGGCAGAAATCATCATAGAACTGTAAAGTAATCACCCTCTAATTTAAAATAAACTATGACTAGCAAGCTAACAAACTGGAAAAAATAAATAACAAAAATATTTGATTTCAAGAAGAATAAGAAGAGAAGTAAATGTAAAGGAAAAAGAAAGTGGATAAAAAAAGAGACAAGATGGCTTAAATTGAAAACAGATGGTAAGATAGTACTTTTAAACTCAAATATAACCATAAGCGTTTTAAATCAAGTGGGCAAAATATTCTAAATATATTATGAAGTGTGCTTGACTAATTTTTTAATGAGGCATGCATTAATATGAAAGTAATCACATTTTGAAAGAAAAAGATGCAAACACCAGGCAAAAAATAAAACCTAGTATATCTATATTAATTTCAGACCAAAGAGGCTTTAAGGCAAGGATCTTTAGTAGATACAAGAAATAAATTTCAAGATGATAAAATATTTAATCCATAGGAATATGTAATAATTACAAACTTAGATGAGTATTATAGTCTTGCCCAGGGATCCCTAGCCCCTGGACCACCAGTATTGGTCCATGGCCTATTAGGAACCCGGCTGCACAGCAGGTGGTGAGCAGCTGGGGAAGGAGTGGAGCTTCATCTGCTGCTCCCCATGGCTCTCCATCACTCACTTTAATACCTGAACTATCCTCCCCTTCCCCTTCCTCAACCCCTAGCCCTGGATCCATGGAAAAATTATCTTCCACAAAACAGGTCCCCATGCCAAAAAGGTTGGGACCTCTTGGTCTAGTCTTGATATAAATAATGGAAATATAACTAAATACCAAAAGAGGAAAAAAAATACACAAATCCATAACTGGAGAATCCAAAATCATAAGTGGAGAACTTAACACATCTCTCTCATGTGAGAAAATGTGTGTGTGACGAAGCATGCAAATCCAAAAGATACAGAAGACTGGAACATCAAAATTAAGAAGTTTGCTTTAATGAAATAGAATACTTCCATCAACACTGGCACTTTTCGCAAACATGCATAATATACTGACTCCAAAATTAACTGTATATTTGAACCATAGAAAAAGTTCTCCCAAAATGTCAAAGAATTGACATCATACAGAGTATACCTGCTTTTGCCATTTTTCCAATATTATATTTAAGGTCCTGGCCAGTGCAGTAAGTTTATGAAAAAATGTTCTAATTCTAAGAATTTGAAAAAAGATCTTCACTATTCCCAAACATTTTATACATGTTGACAATTCAGAAGGATCTATAAGCTATTATAGTTTCCAAGAGAATTTAGCAACATGGCTACACGGAAGATCATCTGTGTCTCTACATATCAGCAACATTAAGAGAATGAAATTAAACAAAGAAGATAGGTAAACATACAAATATAATCAATAAAATAAAAGGGAAAGATAAAAAAATTATAATTAGACATTGAGAAAAATGGATACAATGTGATATGAAAACAAAAGCAACATACACAGAAAAAATGACAATATAAAACTTGCTTTAATACAATAAATTTCCAATGAAGCTAAGAAAAACCACATGATAGCAAAATTTAAGTTCTGCTAAGTTACAGTACTGTGGTCTGTTTTTTTGATACGGGAAACAAAAGTTTTCACTGTGAAAGAAAGCTTGATGTTCTATAACCCACAGGCCATGACAGAATGTTCTAAAAAGTATATCATGCCCTTTTTTAACCTTCTTTGATAGCTAATCAATTTCCTCCAACTCGCAAGTATCTCACAAATATAATCTTTTCCAAAGAACATACACTAAGAAAGAACAGAATTTTGTAAAAAATTCATTTTCATGTTCAAATGAGTGAATCTCTTAAAAGCAAGTAAAGGGAAGTTGAGAATCCTTATTTTTGTGAATTTTTGAAATTTCTATTTTTGCTTTGTATTCACTTATTATTTCTAGGAGAAGCTCTAAAATACTGACGTCAATTCTAACAAAAAATTACTGCACAATCAGTAACAATATTTAACTCATCTCATTTTCTTTGCTAAGTATAAAAAAGGAATTTTCTTAAAGAAACTAATATATGAACCAATCTTCATATAATTACTGTAAAATGCTAAGGGCTAACAGAACTTTAGGGCCGCGCCTGTGGCTCAGCAGTAAAGAATCTGCCTGTCAATGCATGAGACGCAGGAGATGCCAGTTCGATCCTTGTGTTGGGAAGATCCTCTGAAGGAGGAAATGGCAACCCACGCCAATATTCTTGCCTGGACAGCCCCATGGGCAGAGGAGCTCGGCAGGCTGCAGTCCACTGGGTCGCAAAAAGTCAGACAGGACTGAGAAACTGAGCATGCACACATCAACAGCACTTTAAGACAATCCCTGGGCCAGAGAAATGCCTCTTTAAGTATAAAAATTAGGCTATCACGAGTCAACTATTACAGTTCCCAGGGTCCCAGGAGTTTGCTGTGTTCAGTTCACAGTGGAGACCTCCTTCCCCACAAAGGGGTGGTGGCCATGAAGAGATTTGGTAATCTTTTGACACTTCCCTCTCAACTCCCTGAGGTCTGAGACCATCATTTCAAATTTTATTTGCTGTATAAATCTCTTGAATTTTCTCTTTAGTTGTAGTTCCAATCCAGAGCTACAGATTTAAGACCACACTTGCCACTTCAGATCTAGATTTCTACAAAGAGCAGGTCTCAGATAATAATCACTGTAAAGATTCAAATATTACCATGACTATGTCTTCTTCCTTGGAAAATTAAATCCTTGAAGTTAACTAACAGAAACTGCCATGATTAATAAATTTTTGACTATACTATTTGTACTGATCTTTCCTTTCCCTAAATTACATCAACAAAGCAGAAGAAGTAAATATGAGTTATGGGGAGAGGACAGGAGCTTTAAAACCTCACTTTATTGTGCTGCACCATAGTTCAGCCATAGAAGAGAAGCCTGCTCATTTTATACTTCGCAAAGCAGAAAAGAACCATAAGACACCCCCTAGTATCTGGCTCAGTAGTTTTGGGTGTATCCCAGGGAAATATTTAGTCAACAAGTTCTTCAAGTGATTCTGATTGCAAAAAGGAAAAAAAAAAAAAAAAAAGAATAATTAGAGTCAGAATGGCTGGATATACTGGAATTTTTAAAACATCAGTTTTGAATGAATAAGTAATTAATAAATGGCTTCCACTTTTTTTCTTTTGGCCATATCTTCCAAGCTAAGTTACTTTTTGAGTCCTCTGACTCCACAGGATGAGTGAAAAGAGACCTCTCTGTGAACCCTGTTGTATCCTGGAGTCTATCATTCATGTCAGCCTGGCAGGGAGTGCAGGGCTGTAATTATCCTTGCGGTACAACTTGGAGAAATAGTTCATCAAACTTTCTTCTTCTGGCTTATTTTCAAGAATATCACTTTTTGTAATAGAGTAAATATTATCACTCAGAAAGATGATGCTTAATACCACTTGCAGAAATTCAGTCTTAGCCCTTAATGCTCCAGATTGATCTTCACTCTTGCCTATTTGTCTGAGTCCCGGAAACTCTGATCAATAGGAAACAATTTGCCATCCCAAATATAGTAGTACAATTTCCTTGTAGGACTTTAAATCCAAGGTATATCTGTGCTTGTCATTGTATGCATGAAAAATGTACAAGAAATAAACATTTGTCCATAATATTAACTACCACTGCTCCTCTTCAAGCATTGGCTGGATTCTCAATCTTCTATCATTTAAGAATCCTCTCTTAACGAACAAAAGTAAATACCTTCAAGTATGACAAAATCAGATAAAAGCCTTCAATCTTGTGGTCCAGATGCTATATAAACTTAGTATGCTCCCCACACATGTCAACCTTGATCACTCATTGCCTGATATCATGGGTTTCCAGCATCTTTTTCATGAATTCTCCTTTGTTGGTTATTTTTAGAAGTAATTTTTAAATCGTGTTTTATGAATTAGACAGTTAATTACCTTTTATAATGAATTTCTTGTTTAATTTTCTGAATGAATTCACCATTTGATGGCTTAACCTTATCTTGGAAACTTGAAATGCAGGTCTAGAATCTGAAGTCTCAAAATTTTCAGATGCTATTTTAAGTAAACAAAATGATAAAACAGGAGAAAATTGCATTGTGTTCTATTCCTTGTGTACAATTGTGTACAATTTCTTGTTATTGTGTACATTTGTATTATCATTGTTTCATTCATGAATATATTAATCAGATTGATATTTACTTCATAGGATAAATTGGACTAAAAAGAATTAAATAAAATATCTCTGGTGTTCTGCTCTTTAATCCTCCCTTCAACCAATAGACAGAGCTCCCTATCTAAATGCAGATATAATCACGACATTTTCTTTAAGGGATCCCTCATCATGTACTTATAAAGCTTGAACACCTTGACATAACATACAAGACCCTTTGAATATTATTCATATTTGTCTCTGATCATTAAATTGTGCTTTAGCAAGACGTTCACTTGATTGTAGTCAAATCACGTGCATGCACACACACACACACACACACATACACACACACACACACACACAAATTGTCCTTCCTATCGTCTCAGTCTATAGGTATGTTGGGCCCACTACCTGAAGTGCTTCCGCAACCTGTAAGGCACATCTCAAGCCAAGCTCTAGAAAGCCTTCTTGAGCCCACCTCTATATGGAATTAGATGCTTCTATAACTCTGTGTCTATTTTCTATCCATGCATTTAACTCCACTGAGTTCTCATTTTCTATCATAACATCTTTCCAGGAAGGGGAAAGTCCTTGAGAAAAGAGACTCTACCTTATTTGAAGTTTAATCTTCTGGCTGGCATCAACAAATGGCTGTTTAACAGGGTAGTTAATTAATTTAAAAAGCAGTTAGTTGTTGCAACCTATCTGAGGAAATGGACTTAAATAATAGAGCTCCCATGCTAGTAAATAAGCACATATGCTTGATATTCAAAAGACATAAAAACAAGATTTGTTTCTTATAGTCCTATAAAATTTTTGTAAGATTCTTTTCTTAATTAGTGATTTCTTTAGTCATCCAGTGACCTGTATGGGAAAAAATCTAAGTAATAGTGGATATGTGTATAACTGTTTCACTTTGCTGCACATCTGAAACTAACACAACATTGTAAATAAACTATTCTCCAATAATACTTTTTTAAAAAGTTAATTATAAAATAATGAATAAAATATTCTGTCCTCTTTATTCAGTAGTAACATGGAGGGTGGGAGAGAACACAGGCATGTGCATTAATGTTGTGTTTTCATGTTCCGGTTGTGAATTTGGTTGAGGCTTCTTAGCTCCTCAGAGTCTCAGGTTCTATGTGTAAAATGATTACGTGAACTAGTCATGAAATATCATTGCAAATCAAATGACATAGCTATGTGGTAAGATCAATAGGAAATACATATTTTCTTCTTTGCTAAATAAATCTGTTTATTCCAGGGGATCACATGTCAGTACAGAGTTACATTTGAAGAAACAGTCCTACAGCCACATTAATTAAATACTTTTGTGTTTCTCACTGAACATGAATTTATAACCCATGACTTCTTAAAAGTCACTCTTCCACGTCCAATTTTTTACACTTGTCCTGTATTTGTATTTGCCCCAAAGCCTGTCTCCTCACACCTCATTCTCAATGCTCCACTAAAGCTGATACTCTTACCCAGAAAATGCAGGCTCTCTCTTCACTTCCATCTCTCCACCCATATCTTTTCTCAAAAGAGCAGGAAAAAACCTAGCTCATGAATAGTCAGGCACTTTTAGTACCTGCTCCTGTTTTATGCACGTGATGCTCAGAAATCTCGAGAAGATGTGTGTTCCTGTCCAGGCAGTGGTGATGGCTTTCAGGATTCTCTATGCACCAGCAACATCCTGTCACACTGAACTGTGCCATCCCATCCCTCTCAGCACAGGGGCCAAGCACAGACACTTCTGTTACTAATTGTTCCATTCAGTCACTCAGTCCTTTTAGACACCAATTCTGTGCCGGCACTGTGCTAGCAATGAACGTCCTGGATTATGGTTTCAAGAACTTCAAAGTATAGTGGAAGAAAGATACGTGAAAAGAATGTTTATATCACTGCCTAATAAGTAAAATAATTCAAGTAATTAACCTCTATTATTCTCCTTTGTGCTAAGCAGTGTGTAAAGATCTGGGGTTATAACAGTGGACAGTGTAGACACTAAAGACATAAACTCAGTACAAGGAACATGTTGGGAGGAGGTATAGTTTAGGAGACCAGGCAGACATTCCTGAAGAAATGATTGTTAATGTTTTATCTGAAGGGCTTCTGGTTCAAGATGGCGGAGTAGAAGGACATGCACTCATCTCCTCCTGTGAGAGTGCCAAAATCACAGCTAGCTGATGAACAACCATCGACAGGAGGACACTGGAACCTACCAAAAAAAGACACCCCATGTCCAAAAACAAAGAAGCCACAGTGAGATGATAGGAGGGAGACAATCAGGATAAAAGCAATTCCCATACCTGCCAGGTGGGTGACCCACCAACTGGAGAACAATAATACCAAAGCAGTCCTCCCACTGCTGTGACAGATCAGAACTCCACACTAGGCTTCCCAACCTGGGACCTGGCAAAGGGACTGAGAATCCCCAGGACATCTGACCTTGAAACCCAGGGGGATTTGCTTACAAGACCTCCATGGGACTAGGAGAAACAGAGACTCTAATCTTGGAGGGCACAAACAAAACATTTCCCACACCAAGACTCAGAGGAAAGAAGCAGTGATTCCACACGAAACTGAACCCAAACGACCTGCTACTGACGGAGGGTCTCCTGTGGAGGCATGGGGCAGCAGGGGTCAACGCAGGGGTAGTGGGGACCGGCAGCAGCTGTCTGGGAAGGTTCCTTATGATGTAAACATTAAATGCATAAACATTGGCATTATAGGGGCCCCAGAAGGAGAATAGAGAAAGAAAGGACCTGAGAAAATATTTGAAGAGATAATAACTGAAAACTTCCCTAACGTGAGAAAGAAAATAATCAGCCAAATCCAGGGAGCACAGAGAGCCCCAGGCAGGATAAATCCGAGGAGAAACACACCTAGACACATAGTAATCAAACTGACAAAAATTAAGGACAGAGATAAAATATTAAAGCAACAAAGGAAAAATGATGACTAACATACAAGGGAACTCACATCAGGCAATCAGCTGATTTCTCAACAGAAACTCTACAAGCTAGAAGGGAATCGCATGACATATTTAAAGTGAAGTAAGCCAGAAAGAAGCCTGGCTTGGAGAATTTTGAGCATTACTTTACTAGCGTGTGAGATGAGTGCAATTGTGCGGTAGTTTGAGCATTCTTTGGCATTGCCTTTCTTTGGGATTGGAATGAAACCTGACCTTTTCCAGTCCTGTGGCCACTGCTGCGTTTTCCAAATTTGCTGGCATATTGAGTGCAGCACTTTTACAGCATCATCTTTCAGTATTTGAAACAGCTCAACTGGAATTCTATCACCTCCACTAGCTTTGTTCATGGTGATGCTTTCTAAGGCCCACTTGACTTCACATTCCAGGATGTCTGGCCCTAGGTCAGTGATCACACCATCATGATTATCTTGGTCGTGAAGATCTTTTTTGTACAGTTCTTCTGTGTATTTTCGCCATCTCTTCTTAATATCTTCTGCTTCTGTTAGGTCCCTACCATTTCTGTCCTTTATTGAGCCCATCTTTGCATGAAATGTTCCCTTGGTATCTCTAATTTTCTTGAAGAGATCTCTAGTCTTTCCCATTCTGTTGTTTTCCTCTATTTCTTTGCATTGATCACTAAGGAAAGCTTTCTTATCTCTTCATGCTATTCTTTGGAACTCTGCATTCAGATGTTTATATCTTTCCTTTTCTTCTTTTCTTTTCACTTCTCTGCTTTTCACAGCTATTTGTAAGGCCTCCCCAGACAGCCATTTTGCTTTTCTGCATTTCTTTTCGATGGGGTGGTCTTGATCCCTGTCTCCTGTACTATGTCATGAACCTCCATCCATAGTTCATCAGGCACTCTGTCTATCAGATCTAGTCCCTTAAATCTATTTCTCACTTCCACTGTATAATCATAAGGATTTGATTTAGGTCATACCTGTATGGTCTAGTGGTTTTCCCTACTTTCTTCAATTTCAGTCTGAATTTGGCAATAAGGAGTTCATGATCTGAGCCACAGTCAGCTCCTGGTCTTGTTTTTATTGACTGTATAGAGCTTCTCCATCTTTGGCTGCCAAGAATATAATCAATCTGATTTTGGTGTTGACTATCTGGTGATGTCCATGTGTAGAGTCTTCTCTTGTGTTGTTGGAAGAGGGTGTTTGTTATGATCAGTGCATTTTCTTGGCAAAACTCTGTCTTTGCCCTTCTTCATTCCATATTCCAAGGCCAAATTTGCCTGTTACTCCAGGTGTTTCTTGACTTCCTACTTTTGCATTCCAGTCCCCTATAATGAAAAGGACATCTTTTGGGGGTGTTAGTTCTAAAAGGTCTTGTAGGTCTTCATAGAACTGTTCAACTTCAGCTTGAAGAGGAACTAAAAAGCCTCTTGATGAAAGTGAAAGTGGAGAGTGAAAAAGTTGGCTTAAAGCTCAACATTCAGAAAATGAAGATCATGGCATCTGGTCCCATCACTTCATGGGAAATAGAGGGGGAAACACTGGAAACAGTGTCAGACTTTATTTTTGGGGGCTCCAAAATCACTGCAGATGGTGACTGCAGCCATGAAATTAAAAGACGCTTACTCCTTGGAAGGAAAGTTATGACCAACCTAGATAGCATATTCAAAAGCAGAGACATTACTTTGCCAACAAAGGTCCGTTTAGTCAAGGCTATGGTTTTTCCTGTGGTCATGTATGGATGTGAGAGTTGGACTGTGAAGAAGGCTGAGTGCCGAAGAATTGATGCCTTTGAAGTGTGGTGTTGGAGAAGACTCTTGAGAGTCCCTTGGACTGCAAGGAGATCCAACCAGTCCATTCTGAAGGAGATCAGCCCTGGGATTTCTTTGGAAGGAATGATGCTAAAGCTGAAACTCCAGTACTTTGGTCACCTCATGCAAAGAGTTGACTCATTGGAAAAGACTCTGATGCTGGGAGGGATTGGGGGCAGGAGGAGAAGGGGAAAACAGAGGATGAGATGGGTGGATGGCATCACTGACTCGATGGACATGAGTCTGAGTGAACTCCAGGAGTTGGTGATGGACAGGGAGGCCTGGTGTGCTGCGATTCATGGGGTCTCAAAGAGTCGGACACGACTGAGTGACTGAACTGAACTGAAGCCAGAGAGAAAAACACCAATACAGTATCCTAACACATATATACGGAATTTAGAAAGATGGTAATGATAACCCTGTATGCAAGACAGCAAAAGAGACACAGATGTATAGAACAGTCTTTTGGACTCTGTGGGAGAGGGAGAGGGAGGGATGATTTGGGGGAATGGCATTGAATCATGTATAATATCATATATGAAATGAGTCGCCAGTCCAGGTTTGATGCACAATACTGGATGCTTGGGGCTGGTGCACTGGGACGACCCAGAGGGATGGTACAGGGAGGGAGGAGGGAAGAGGGTTCAGGATGGGGAACATGTGTATACCTGTGGTGGATTCATGTTGATATATGGCAAAACCAATACAATATTGTTAAGTTAAAAAAATTTTTTTTAAGGGAAAAAAAAGACAAAAAAAAAGTGATGAAAGGGAATAAACTACAATCAAGAATATTCTAACCATTGAGACTCTTGTTCAGATTTCAAAAGCTTTCCAGACAATCGAAAGTTAGGAGAATTCAACAGCACTAAACCAGCCTTATAAAAAATGCTAAAAGAACTTCTCTAGGCAGGAAACAAGAGGAGAGACCTACCTACAGAAAACAAACCTGAAACAATTAAGAAAATGATAATAGGATCATACATATTACATACAATAACCTTAAATGTAAATGAATTAAATGCACCAACCGAAAGACATAGACTGGCTGAGCAGATGAAAACATGTGCATGCACATACTTCCACTTACCACATCACTCTGCATGACCCCCCAAATTGTATGTAAGTATTTTATACTGTTAGTTTAATCATGTTCCCATTAAGGCTTGTAATTGTAATTATCTTTTATTTTTGTCTGGCTTTTGATTGTGAAAATGATAAACAACTTTTACTATTGTGATTATTTAACTATTACGCGCTTAATACCATTGTATTGTGATTGGTCAACAGAAAAATAATAGAACTGTATATCACCAAAACTAGGTACTAATAGAAAAATCTGTAATCACTTTTTAAAACCCAGATGCATATCAGAATTATCTTGGAATTTTTTGAAAAAATACAAATATCCATGTATTTTTCCCTAGAGCTCCAGATATGTCTCTAGTGGGCAGTTGTGTTTTAAAACAACTGGAATATATGAGGATCTTTTACTTTATTTCATTTGTTTCACTTTTTCTATTCCATATTCAGTGCTCCCATTTTATTTAGTTTATGTGTTCTAATTTCTCCATCTCTTTTATGTTCTTTCTCAAGTGAATCCCTGGAATGAACCAGTTCTCAGTTCAGTTCAGTTGCTCAGTTGTGTCTGACTCTTGGTGACCCCATGGACTGCAGCACCCCAGGCTTCCCTGTCCTTAACCAACTCCTGGAGCTTGCTCAAACTCATGTCCATTGAGTCGGTGATGCCATCCAGCCATCTTGTCTTCTATCGTCCCCCTTTTCTCCTGCCTTCAATCTTTCCCAGCATCAGGGTCTTTTCCAGTGAATCAGCTCTTTGCATCAGGTGGCCAAAGTATTGGGGCTTGAGCTTCAGCCTCAGTTCTTCTAGTGAATATTCAGGATTGAATTCCTTTGGGATTGTCTACTTTGATCTCCCTGCAATTCAAAGGTCTCTCAGGAGACTTCTCCAACACCACAGTTTGAAAGTATCAGTACTTGAGCACTCAGTCTTCTTTGTGGTCCAACTCTCACATCCATACATGACTACTGGAAAAACCATAGCTTTGACTAGACAGACCTTTGTCAGCAATGTAATGTCTCTGCTTTTTAATATGCTATCTAGGTTTGTCATAACTTTTCTTTCAAGAAGCAAGCGTCTTTTAGTTTCATGGCTGCAGTCATCATCTGCAGTGATTTTGGAGCCCAAGAAATTAAAGTCTCACTGTTTCCATTGTTTCCCCATCTATATGCCATGAAGTAATGGGACTGGATCCCATGATCTTAGTTTTTTTGAATATTGAGTTTTAAGCCAGCTTTTTCACTCTTCTCTTTAACTTTAATCAAGAGGCTCTTTAGTTCCTCTTCACTTTTTACCATAAGAAATGAGGAAAGGAGCTAGGAAAGGGTTTAGTGGGTACCTAGGAAGAGGGCGAGAAGCTTGAAAGTTGGTGAACATCAGCACCCGCTGTGTAGCACGCGACCGTGTGTGGCTTTGTCAGGAAGGGACCAGAAAGGAGGGAACAGAGAGGAAAGATGTTCAGCCTGAGCCCTGAAGGATTCACAGGGAAAGTGGGGGTAGTCTTCCAGACCTCAAGAAGGGAGTCTGTCAAGGGTGCAGCTCAGCCCACACACATATCAGTGACGCGGGAGACGTGGTCCAGAGGGTGCTGGTCAGAAATGTGATCTGAAATATGAAAGAAAGTCACTTTCCTAAATAGCTGTCAGCACGTTATCTCAATGGTCTTTCCAGACAAGTTAGCAATTCATCTCCAAACAATAAAAAGGGAAAAAACAAAACCTTACATCTATTTTGTTAGTTTCTCCTCCTTTCACCCATGTTTATTATATCGTACTGCATTCAGGCATCTAACACATAGAAATTCTACTCGTAGACTCTGTCTTTTGTTTAAAATTGGACTATAATTGCATTACAGTGCTTGTTAGCTTCTGCTGTGCAATGAAGTACATCAGTTATCTGCATACATACATCCCCTTCCTCTTGAGCCTCCCTCCCTGGCACTCCACCCCCGTAGGTTATCACAGAGCACCAAAGTGAGCTCCCTGTGTTGGACAGCAGGTTTGCACTAGCTATCTATTTTACACATGGTAGTGTAAATATATCAGTGCTAAGCTCTCAGTTCATCCCACCCTCCTCTTCCCCCTAATGTGTACACATGTCTCTTCTCTGTGTCTGCATCTCTACTCCTGGCCTGCAGATAGGTTCATCAGAAGCATTTTTCTAGATTTCATATATATGCATTAATATATGATATTTGTTTTTTCTCTTTCTGATGTACTTCACTCTGTATGACAGACTCGAGATCCATCTGCTGCTGCTGCGGCTGCTAAGTCGCTTCAGTTGTGTCTGACTCTGTGCGACCCCATACACAGCAGCCCACGAGGCTCCCCCGTCCCTGGGATTCTCCAGGCAAGAACACTGGAGCGGGTTGCCATTTCCTTCTCCAATGCATGAAAGTGAAAAGTGAAAGTGAAGGCGTTCAGTCATGTCCAACCCTCAGCGACCCCATGGACTGCAGCCTTCCAGGCTCCTCCATCCATGAGATTTTCCAGGCAAGAGTACTGGAGTGGGGTGCCATTGCCTTCTCCATAGATCCATCTACATCTCTACAAATGACCCTATTTGCTCCTTTAAGTGGCTGAGTAATAATTCATTGTAAGTATGTACCACATCTTCTTTAAGTTTTGTTCATTTGCTTATTACTTGTCTGCATCCTCCTCTAATTTTGCTTTTTAATCCTCAATGAGGAGTCAGAAAACTTTGTTGCCACTTTCCTATCAGAATTCCATTAAAAAATATATGATTTTACTGACACATGTTTCTAATATTGCTCTTTTAAATATCTTTCTTCTAAGTAATTTTTAAACATTTAAGTAGGCAGAGAACCTGTACAGGGCACATAAGGACAAGGTTTCTTGTTTCATTGAGAAATGACAACAAAAAAAATGTGCTCTGTGGTGCTAATAGGGGTAACTGAAAGCATAATTATTCCAGAGAACTTGGATTTTAATTATCACTTACTGCATATTTATTAAAATACCTGTCAATCTATCTCCAAAGATGTCAAAATCTATGGCAAAAATAATGCTTGATGAATTCATATGAAAAGTTATACATTTTAAAATCAACATGTAAAAACACACAAAAAATAAATTGACATGACACAGTATATGCTATAATTTCATTTGTGGATTTTATTTGTTAGTCAGTCACTAAGTTGTGTCCATCTCTTTGTGACACCATGGACTGCAGCATGCCAGGCTTCCCTGTCCTTCACTATCTCCTGGAGTTTGCATAAGTCAACAATTTCCAGAATACATTGATTGTAATTAAAAGCTATTAGCTATATATATTTTTTGCTGTTGGGTGTTTTTTCTCTTTTTTTAAATCTTATAACCATTTTTACTGTCATGTAGTTGATTTACAATGTTAGTTTCAGGTGTACAGCAAAATGATTCAGATATATGTATATTAAGTTGTATATTTGTCTGTGTCTAATCTTTTTTTTTCTTTTTTAAATTTTATTTTATTTTTAAACTTTGCAATATTGTATTGGTTTTGCCAAATATCGAAATGAATCCACCACAGTTATACATGTCCCTAATCTTTTTCAGATTCTATTCTCTTCTTCAGTTATACCTTTTAAAAATCCATTTCTATAATATTTCTATTGTATGACTTTGAGATTACAGACATTTAGACCTCAATACTCCTGTTTCCAAAACAGAAGGTTAGATATGTTTTAATTTAAATAGATTCAGTAGATGAGTTTCAAACAAATGCAAGATATAGAATTTTTTTTACAATCATTCTTCAGGAGTGGAAAACTTTAAATAAAGGAATTAAATGGAAGAATAATGAATAGACACAAAATTTTTCCAAGGTAAAAAGAGTTCTGGACTATCACACCCAAAGGTAAGGAATCTCAATTATCTGGTGGTGTTTTCCATGTCACTTGGAAATCCTCCTTCCCAGCATTCCATCCACAGAGACAGAAAGGCTACACTGTCTCAGGTTTCATCTATTTGTGGTACATCTCAGCAGTAATTCCAAGGATTATACCCCTTATTATGAGGGACTAGGAAGATGCTGCCAAAGAAGACAGAGCGCCACCTAGTGAACCCCTCGAGGAATCTCTCCAAGGTCAGTCATTCAATGACATGCTTTGATGGGCACTTTCTCAGCACGAAGAGCTGGGTGCACACCTCTCTGAAACCACACACGCTGATAATGTCAGCATATTGAAGTTCTCCCACCAAGTTTTCTGCTGCCTCACCCTTGCACTTGAGGTTCCGGACCTGGGGTGCCCAGGCCATGTCTCCACATCTATACCTGCAAAAATTCTACTGTCTCCAAGACAATTTCAATGATGTTTTCTCAGTAAGACTTCCAAATGTCTGCTCCTCACCAGAGTGTCTTTCTGTGCTTCTACCATAGTATCTGTTGTCTCCCTTCCTCATATATGTTTGTACATCATATATTCAGTTATTTTTTATATTTTCGTACATGTGTGATATCCCACTCAACTGTATTTTTGAAAGTAGAAACAATGTCTGATCATGTGATAAACACTCAAGCAACTCAAGTCCTAGAAGACATTTTGAATTACCAAGGATGTTGACCCATTCTGTTTTATCTTTTCATGACAATAGTCTGAGAGCATCCCTGGTGGCTCAGATGGTAAAGAATCTGCCTGCAGTGCAGGAGACCTGGGTTCGATCCCTGTTGGGAGGATCCCTCAGTGGAGAGCATGGCTACCCACTCCAGAACTCTTGCCTGGGAAATCCCATGGACAGAGGAACCTGCTAGACTATGGTCCATGGGGTCACAAAGAGTCATGGGGTCCCAACTGAAGTGACTGAGCACAAACACACAAGGCTGACTGACTCAGAAAGTCATACCCCTCCCCTGGCTTCTAGCTGAAAATGCTGTAACAACCATTAACTCTGATTACTTTATAAAACTAAAAATAGACTCCCAAGTCACTCACGGAATGTTTGTCAATGAGTTAATAAATTGATGATCTTAAGAACTCTGTCAGTGTAAAGTGCTGCATTAGAATGAGCGGCGAGCAGAAGTTGGGTGAGAAGCTCTAGTCTCCCTGCCCCTCAGTGAACCCCACAAACTCCCCCACCTCAGAGTTATGCCATGAGGTAGAGAAGGTTCAGGGTCAGAGGCAAGTACCCGGAGAGGAGAAGCCAGCCCCATAGAGCTTAACTGAATGAGGCATAAGAGAGGACCAGGCAGCTGGCTGAAGCCCAGGTCACAGAAGAGCCACAGTGGGGGGACCACAGCTTTGCCCACCTGAGAGCATGTTGAGGGTTGGTCTCTGTGTATGTGGTGGTGGGCAGTGCAGAGAAGGAAGCATGCTCCTCAAATGCTAAAGTGGAGGGAAGTTCTCACAGGCAGAAAAGAATTAAGCCCACAGGTGAGAAGGCAAATGTACTCTTATGGCTCAGATGGTAAAGAATCAGCCTGCAACACTGATGACCAGAGTTCGACCCCTGGGTTGGGAAAAATCCCCTGGAGAAGAGAATGGCTACCCACTCCAATATTATTGCCTGGAGAATTCCATGGACAGAGGAACTTGGTGGGCTACAGTCCATGGAATCGCAAAGAGTCTGACACAAGTGAGGGACTAACGCTTTCCTTTTCACCCTTAATCAGGGTCTAGCAAAAAATGTAGGTAAAGGAGGAGGGGGGCCAGGAGAAAAGGAAACAGTTGAATCCTGTCTTAAAGGCCTGCACATCAGGAATCAGCCTCCTATGAGCAGCAGCCTGGACCTCAGAGCAGAGACAGGGACAGGCATTGACAATCCTGGATCAGTGTTTCTCAGACTTGGCTGAGACAAAGATTCTCTCAACCAATGTCTAGCCACATTAATCGGAGCCCTGTTCTCCACCAGCACTCAACCTTGGCCTAGAAAGACTTTCCTAAAACACTAACCTGTTTCTAACAGTTCAAGCCATGCCCTTAGGATGACCTAAGCTCCCCTTGAGTGCCTGCCTGTGAAAACTCAAAGCTGCCAGGAGGATTTTGTTCCAGCCCACAGGTGCAGATGGGGCCTGAGTCCCAGGCTCTGTGGGAGGGCAGAAGCCTGACTTCCAGAAGTGATCATTAACCAACCCAAGTGGGTTTTCTATGGACCAGTCCCCTTCCCACATTCTGTGACTTTTCCTTCCCTGACTCCGCTAGGCCCTCACTCATCACCCCCACTTCCTATCCCTTCGTTCTCATTTAAAGCACCTGGTCACCCAAGCATAGCTGAGCTCAGTTCAGACTGAACTCTTTTCCCCACTGCAATTGTGCATCACTGATTAACATCTGTACTTACTTTAGTATCCAGCTTTATTTATCTTTGACAACTATACACATTTTTAAAAACTCCAATATCCAGACTGCATCTCATATCAATTAATTTGGAGTCCCTAGGGTTGGGAACTGGTCTTCAAAATCTTCCAAAGCTCCCTGTGGGATTATAATTATCAGCAACGGTGCTCCTGTGACAGCCAAGCAGAATAAATTCCCTGTGTCATCTCTGAAGGAAACCAGACTTCCACGTTACCAACCAACCAGTAGCCACCAGGCTCCGGGAAAGAGAAGGGGTATTGTAGCCAGAAGGCCAACATCATACTGGTCCAGGATGAGGCTGAGGATGCTGGGTGATGGCAGGGCCCAGCCCAGAACATCCAAAGCAAGGCTAGAAACAGGGAGGTGTGAGCACGGCCTGGGTTCTCCATGGAACCAGCACCCAAGGCCCAGGTGCGGGTCAGAACCAGGACAGGGGTCATTTGGGATCACTGACATGAAGGGCCGTGGGCGGAGGCATCAGTTTAAAACTGTAATTATTTTTTAAAAAATTTTATTGATGTATAGTTGAGTTACAATGTTATGCCAATTTCTGCTGTACAGCAAAGTGACTCAGTTATATATATACATACATTAATTATTTTTATATTCTTTTCTATTAAGGTTTATCACAGAATACTGAATAGAGTACCCTGTGCTACACAGGAGGACTTTGTTGGTTACCCATTCTAAATGTAATAGTTTTAATCTACCAACCCCAGACTCCTATTCCATCCCTACCTCAGCCCCGCCCCCTTGGCAAATACAAATCTGTTCTCTATGTCTGTGAGTCTGTTTCTGCTTTGCACATGGGTTCATTGGTGCCATCTTTTAGGGTTCACATATAACTAATATTATCTGGTATTTGTTTCTCTTTCTGACTTACTTAATTTAACATGATAATCTCTAGTGGTGTCAGTGTTGTTGCAAAAGGCATTATTTCTTTCTTTTTATGGCTGAGTAATATTCCATTGAATACATACACCATGTCTTCTCTATCCATTCACCTGTTGACGGACACTTAGGTTGCTTCTATGACTTGGCTATTGTGAAGAGTGCTGCCATGAACATTGGGGTGCATGCATGATTTTGAATTATGGTTTTCTCTGGGTATCTGCCCAGGAGTGGGATTGCTAGACCATACGGTAATTGTATTTTTAGCTTTTTTAAGGAACCTCCACAGTGGCTATACCAATTTACATTCCAACCAATGGTGTAGGAGGGTTCCCTTTTCTTTACACCCTCTCTAGCACTTTTGTTTGTAGGTTTTTTGATGATGGCCATTTTGACTGGTGTGAGGTGATACCTCATTATATTAAAAGGTTTGACTTGCTCTTCTCTAATAACTAGTGGTGTTGAGCATCTTTTCACATGCTTTTTGACCATCTGTGTGTTTCCTTTGGAGAAATATTTATTTAGGTCTTCTGTTCATTTTTGATCGGGTTGTTTTTGTTATCTTTTTTACATTGAGCTACATGAGCTGCTTGTGTATTTTGGAGATTAATCCCTCGTCAGTTGCTTTGTTTACAGGACCCCTAAAGCAGGACCCACACTTCTCAGAGAGAGGGAGAAGAGACTGGGCATAACATTGAAGACTGAGTAGGACTGTCTTAGAATAAAAGGGTGAGGGAAGTGTACTCTGAGCAGATAAAACCACAGGTGCTGAAAACCTTGGTATGGGAGGGGGTCATGGTGACGACCTGAGTGCTTAAAGCAGCAAAAGCTGGTCATTTAGAGAACAACAGTCACACCCTTAGAGCAAAGGAAACTATTGCACTCAGTGGTGGGAGAATCTGGAAGTGGGCTTTGAATTTCCTAGAGACAATTTCCCAGAGCAAGGGTGCACTCTCTGAAGTCTCTGGAGGAGCCCCTGTGAGAATTAGTGCCTGGGATTCCTGGGGGTAGAGGTCAGGGGTGGTGGAAGCAAAGAAGTGGGTGGATTCAAAGTTCCCTGAGAGGTATCACTGCTGGGTCTTTGTGGTGAAAGTGGAAGTCCAAGTCATGTCTGACTCTTTGCAATCCCATGGACTACACAGTCCATGGAATTCTCCAGGCCAGAATACTGGAGTGGGTAGCTTCTCCCTTCTCCAGGGGATCTTCCCAACCCAGGGATCAAATCTGGGTCTCCCACATTGCAGGTGTATTCTTTACCAGTTGAGCCATGAGGCAGGCCCAAGAATACTGGAGTGGGTAGCCTATTCCTTCTCCAGCAGACCTTCCCAACCCAGGAGTTGAACCAGGGTCTCCTGCATAGCAGGCAGATACTTTACAAGCTGAGCTTCCAAGGATTCCCCGAGGCTTGTGGTAGATAGGATTAAAAAAATAAAAATAAAATAAAATAAAAAAAATGGGTGAGGGAGAGCAGGGAGCAGAATAACCACCCTGCAACCAGCTTGTTCAACAAGCTAGGATAATGCAGATTTGGGGGCTACAAAGGAAGACAAAGGCTCAGTTTTTGTCATATTCAAGTTGCCACAATCAGAATAGAACTCTTAGATTATTTGTTTGACATTAAAATAATCAGATCAATAAATTTGTTGTTGATTCTAAATATAATATCCATGCTAGAATTTAGTTCTTATCATACAGATGTCTGAAAATGTTTTGTCTTTTCTATCACTATTCTGCAACTTTTAACAAAATATATTCCTTGTAACAAGTTTTTGGTGAGAAGTTTTCTATATATAAGAGCATACTATCTTCAGAGACAGTTTTATTTCTTCCTTTCTGATTTGGGTGCTCTTTCTCTCTCATATGTGTGTGAGTGAGTGTGTGTGTGTGTGTGTGTGTGTGTGAATTTTCTTAATTGCTGAAAAAGATCAGTTTTCAATCCAGTTCCAAAGAAAGGCAATGCCAAATAATGTTCAAACTACCACACAATTGCACTCATTTCACATGCTAGCAAGGTAATGCTCAAAATCCATCAAGGATGCTTCAGCAGTACATGAACTTAGAAATTACAGAAGTTCATGCTGGATTTAGAAAAGGCAGATGAACCAGAGATCAAATTGCCAGCATCTGCTGGATCATCAAAATAGCAAAGGAATTCCAGAAAAACATCTACTTCTGTTTCATTGACTACTCTAAAGACTGTGTGGATCACAACAAACTGGAAAATTCTTAAAAGGATGGGAGTATAAGACCTCATTACCTGCCTCCTGAGAAACATGTATGCAGGTCAAGAAACAAAAGTTGGAATCTGACATGGAACAACAGACTGATTTAAAATTGGGAAAGGAGTACATCAAGGCTGTATATTGTCACCCTGCTTATTTAACTTATATACAGAGTACATAATGTGAAATGCCAGGCTGGATGAATCACAAGCAGAATCAAGATTGCTGGAAGAAATATCAACAACTTCAGACATACAGATTATATCACTCTAATGGAGAAAGTGAAGAGGAACTAAGGAGCCTATTGATGAGAGTAAAAGAGGAGAGTGAAAAAGCTAGCTTGAGAGTCAACATTCAAACAATTAAGATTATGGCATTCTGGCCCATCACATCATGGCAAATAGATGAGGAAAAATTGGAAACAGTGGCAGATTTTCTTTTCTTGGGCTCCAAAGTCACTGCAGGTGATGACTGCAGCCATGAAATTGAAAGACGCTTCCCCTAAGGAGAAAAGCTATGACAAAACTAGATACTGTATTAAAAAGCAGAGACATCACTTTGCGGACAAAGGTCCACACAGTCTAAGCTATAATTTTTCCAGTAGTCACATATGGATGTGAGAATTGGACCACAAAAAAGGCTAAGTGCTGAAGAATTGGCGCTTTCAAATTGTGGTGTTGGAGAAGACTCTTGAGAGCCCCTTGGACAGCAAGGAGATAAATCAGTCAATCCTAAAGAAATCAATGCTGAGTAAAACTGATGCTGATGCTCCAATACTTTGGCCATCTGATAGAAATTGACAACTCATTGGAAAAGACTCTGCTGCTCGGAAAGATTGAAGACAAAAGGAGAAGAGGATGACAGAGGATAAGATGGTTGGATGGCATCACCAACTCAATTGAAGTGAATTTGAGCAAACTCAAGGAAATACTGAAGGACAGAGAAGCCTGGGGTGCTACAGTCCATGGGGTCGTAAAAAGTCAGTCACAGCTTAGTGACTAACAACAGCAATGGGGCTCCCAGTACTACGTTGAATAGAAGAGGCAAGAGTGAGTATCTGTGTCTTGTTCCTGGTCATGGGGAAAAGGCTTTTCATTTTTCACTAAGTATGATGTTAACTGTTGATTTCTCATATACGAACTCTATTATTTTTGTGGTATATTCCTTCCATAATGAATTTGTTGAGAACTTTTATCATGAAAGGATGTTGAATTTTATCAAATACTTTCTCCACATTTATTTAAATGTTCATAAGATTTTTATCCTTCCTTCAAGTAATGAGATGTATCACATTTTTGACATGCATATGTTGGACCCTTCCTGATTCCCAGGGATAAATCCCACATACTCATAATGTGTGATCCTCTTAGCATGCCCTTCAATTCTGTTTGCTAGTGTTTTGCCAAGGATATTCGCATCTGTGTTCATCAGGGTCATTGGCTTGTAATTTTCTTTCCTTGTAGTGTCCCTGCTGCACTTCATTATCAGGACACTTTAGTGTTTCTATTACTTCAAGATTCAGGACTGATAAATGTATTTTAGGAATTTGTCCATTTCTTTTAGGTTATCTAATTTGTTATTATTTAATTGTTCATTGAAATCTCATCATCTTTGTGTTTCTGGGATCAATTGTTATGTGTCCTCTTTCATTTATAATTTTATTTGATTCATCTCTTTTTTGTTAATTAGTTAACTGCTCAAATTTGTTTATCTTTTAAGAAAAAACTTTTAGTGTCTTTGATCTTTGTCTTTCTAGTCTCTATTTCATGTATTTCTGCTATAATCTCTATTATTTCCTTCTTTATGCTACCTTTGGGGTTAATTTGTTCTTTTTCTGTGCTTCATTGAGATATAAGGTTAGGGTGTTTGAGATCATTTTTGTTTCTTTCTAATGTGGGCATCTGTCACTAGAATTTCCTTCTTAGTACAATTTACTGCATCCCATAATTTTCTTCATAAATTTTTGTTTGTTTGACATTATTTATTTTTATTTTCTTTTTTATTTCTTCTTTGACCCATTGATTATTTGGAATCATGTTGTTTCCACATGTCTATAAATTGTCCTGCTTTCCTCCTGTTATTGATTTATAGTTTCATATATTTGTGGTAAAAAAAATTGCCTGATGATTTCAGTCTTCATAAATTTGTTAAGACTTATTTTGTGACCTATCATGTGATCTACCCTGGAGAATTTTAATGTGCACTTTAGAGGAATGTGTATTCTGCTGCTCTTGGATGGGATGTTCAGAATTTGTCTGTTAGGTTCTTTGGTCTAAAATGAAGTTCAAATCTTTTATTTCCTTGTTGATTTCTGGATGATTTATCCATTGTTGAAAATGGAGTGTTAAAGTTCTCTACTATCATTTCTGCCTATTTCTGCCTTTGCTGCTGCTGCTGCTAAGTCACTTCAGTCGTGTCCGACTCTGTGTGACCCCATAGACAGCAGCCCACCAGGCTCCCCCATCCCTGGGATTCTCCAAGCAAGAACACTGGAGTGGGCTGCCATTTCCTTCTCCAATGCATGAAAGTGAAAAGTGAAAGTGAAGTCACTCAGTTGTGTCCAACTCTTAGCAATCCCACGGACTGCAGCCCACCAGGCTCCTCTGTCCATGGGATTTTCCAGGCAAGAGTACTGGAGTGGGGTGCCATTGCCTTCTCTGATTTCTGCCTTTAGATTTGTTAATATTTGTTTCAGATATATGAGTGTTTCAATATTGGGTGTGCATATATTAAAATTTCTATACCTATTTAATAAATTTATATCTACTTAATAAATTGATCCCTTTTACATTATATGGTGAGCTTTCTTTCTATGGTAATAGGTTTTGACTTGAACTCTATTTTCTCTGACATAAACATAGCTACACCTGCTCTCTGGTTTGCATTTGCATGGGGTATTTTTTTTCCATCCCTTCACCCTCAGCCTGTGAGTGATCTTGTAGCTTAAGTGTCAGGTAGGCAGCACTGAGTTAGGTTTTGCTTTTTTGTTCTATTCAGTCACTCTATTTCTCCTAATTGGAGAATTTAAACCATTTATATTTAGAGTAATTATTGATAGGTAAAGACTTACTATTTTCATTTTGTTCATTGTTTTCTTATTTCTTTGTAGTTCCTTTCTTCCCCTCTTGCTGTCTTTGAGAATTGATTTTTGTTGTGTTGGTTTTGGTTCTTTCTCTTTATCAGTTTTTATCTGTTATAGGTTTTTGATTTGTCATTACCAAGAGGCTTTCATAATACATATTATAGTTATAACTGTCTATATTAAGCTGATAATTTAAGTTCAAGTGTATAAGAAAGTTGTACACATTTACTTGCTTGGAGTAGGAAGGAAGAGAAAGAGAGAGAATGAGTTGATGAGGGCAGAAGGCAGCCCCCCAACCCTACATTTTGCCCTCTAGACTAGTCTCCCATGTTTTTCTCAGTCATAAAACACATCTTACTCACCAATTTCACTTTGTGGAACTGTTATTCACCAATAAGTAACTCCAGTATTAGCTACTATTTTTTTTCTTCCAGTTATATTGAGATAAGAATTCTATGTGATTCATTCTTAGTGGCCAAAAGGTAGGGAAATCATGAACATTTTGCTTTACATGAACTAAATAAAAATCATCATAATGAAATCTCTCAATCTGTTACCCAGAAATACAAACACAAATACAAATCTATTAAAATCCTAAAGAATAATTGTAAAAGCAACTATTATTTGCTTTACTTTAAAAGCTCAGGCGTTATGTATAGTGTTTCATGCACACAGCCTTCAAAAAATCACTTTAGTTATATGTGTATCTCCTTAAAATGTCTTACATTAGGCAGCTACAAAAAGCCCTTTCCTTCCTCTGGGTGCCTTCACTGCATTTGTACTCCCCCTTCAGCTCTGCCCTCCACTATCACCAATCTACTTGAACTCCTTCCCTCCACATGCAACCCCAGATGTGGATTCTGGTCTCCAGTGCTAAGGGTCATTCATTACAGAGGATAGATCTTTAGAGTGCTGGTGAAGAGCTCTTCCACTGTGTGACATGGAACCACTACTTCAGGATCTAACCTTCCTGCTAGAATAAATGCTCCACATAAGCAATTTGTTTATTCATTACTCTATATCCAATCACCTAACTCTATACCCAGTCACCTAACTCTGTATCCAATCACCTAACAGTGCAGAAAGTGAAGAGGAACTAAAAAGCCTCTTGATGAAAGTGAAAGAGGAGAGTGAAAAAGTTGGCTTAAAGCTCAACATTCAGAAAATGAAGATCATGGCATCTGGTCCCATCACTTCATGGGAAATAGATGGGGAAACAGTGGAAACAGTGTCAGACTTTATTTTTTGGGGCTCCAAAATCACTGCATATAGTGACTGCAGCCATGAAATTAAGAGACACTTACTCCTTGGAAGAAAAGTTATGACCAACCTAGATAGCATATTCAAAAGCAGAGACATTACTTTGCCAACAAAGTTCTGTCTAATCAAGGCTATGGTTTTTCCAGTGGTCACCTATGGATGTGAGAGTTGGACTGTAAAGAAGGCTGAGCGCTGAAGAATTGATGCTTTTGAACTGTGGTGTTGGAGAAGACTCTTGAGAGTCCCTTGGACTGCAAGGAGATCCAACCAGTCCATTCTGAAGGAGATCAGCCCTGGGATTTCTTTGGAAGGACTGATGCTAAAGCTGAAACTCCAGTACTTTGGCCACCTCATGCAAAGAGTTGACTCATTGGAAAAGACTCTGATGCTGGGAGGGATTGGGGGCAGGAGGAAAAGAGGATGACAGAGGATGAGATGGCTGGATGGCATCACCGACTCGATTGACGTGAGTTTGAGTGAACTCCAGGAGTTGGTGATGGACAGGGAGGCCTGGTGTGCTGCGATTCCTGGGGTCACAAAGAGTCGGATACGACTGAGAGACTGAACTGAACTGAACAGTGCAGAGAACACAGTCAAACTTAGTAAATATTTGTTGAATGAATGAATGTCTAGACTTTCTTAGTGTGAGGTGGGAGAGGAGCTGCAAAAGGAATATGGCCAGGATGGAACAGGAAAAGGATAGAAAGCAAGGAGAGGAGAACACAATAGACAGAATAGAGGATTCAAAACATGGTACCCCGAGTCACATCAAAGAGCTTCTGTCTTCTGACTCATCCCCTTGTCATCATCCTGGAGATCCATTCATCGGGTATGCTGTAAAAGATGTCAAGATCAAGAAGCGATTCAGGTTCTCAAACGTGAGAAACTGCTCCTTGTTCTGTTGCCAGGTTCCAGCCAATCCCTCACTAACTGCTCGTGCCATTGTCTGATGACATTTTCCAACAGAAAAAGATATTTCCAGATGTTCATGAACATCCTGATTGGGAGTTTCCATCTGAAGTTATAGGAATTAAAAGGGCTTTGAAATAGAGAGCCCTTTAGAGATAAAGATGACATGTACAAGGCGTTCTAGTGTTATGAACAAATAATCAGGCTTAGTCCTTTTTGTGATCTTTCAAATCTTATGTGCATAGGGACAAGATTCTGAGTTTTTTTGTCAGGAAACATGCAGGAAGAATTGGTGATATTCAACATTTAAATGTCAGAAATTTATTTTAAAAAATAAACCTACTGTGTCTGCATGCCCTGGAACCCATGTGCCACAACTAGAGAGTCTGTGCACAGCAACCAAAGATCCTGCATGCTACAACCTCCATGCAGCCATTTCAATAAATAAATGCAAACAAACAAACAAAAAAATCATATCCCTGTATTATCAGCAGCACCAGTGAGAACCTATCAGAAAGTACAAGTCTATGGGGGTGCGTCCAACTTGGGTGAGAATAGAGGGTTCTCCTCATTCTGAGCTGCCCACATCCTAGAATCTATTAATGGCAGTAGTGGTATTCTCCCAAGTCTATTACATATCTTTTCACCAACTTCTGTATGTGAGAAGCATCTTTTCTCCTCTTTCACAACCACAGCACAAATTCCTCCCACTCAGGCAGCACCTATGATTATGCTCAAAATAAACCTCATTTAAGTTAGTGAATATTAAAAACATTTCTACCTAAATGTGTGTTATATAAGGAAGGAAATGGGGGAAAGCTATAGAAATATAAGGGAAAAATCTCCTACAGCATGTCAGTTTAATCCACACAGAAATGATGGGTTATGTTTTAACAGCTGAAGGAATTTTGTGGTTAAACCTCTACAGAATGCATCCCAAAGACGTGTCCATGTGATCCCTGACCCAAAAATCTTCCTAGATATCATAATACTTCATACAAACTTTGGCAATTCAGGTATATTCTCTAAGCTTAATCAGTTTCAGATATTAGTGGAATGAAGCACCCATCTGATTGCATGGAGAAAATATTACCTTGTAGTATGTTACACTATATCATTGGCAGCTCACTTTCATGCATGGGTTTGCATTAGGATCAACCTTTTGGGACATGAAAGAGTTGGTTATGATGCATAACAGTGAAATTACTAAATGTTTTGCAAGTGAAGTTCACACAGCATGACTATTATTACAAAACCTAAGAAAATCACATTAGTAAGTAATATGCCTATGGAATAAATAAATACTAGAAAAAATATTTGTGGGTTTATTAACCAAGCTGAAAGCGAAAGTGTTAGACGCTCAGTCATGCCTGACTGTGCAAATCCCACGCACTGTAGTTTGCCAGGTTCCTCTGTCCATGGAATTTTCTAGAATACTGAAGTGGGTTGCCATTTCCTTTTCCAGGGAATCTTTTCACCCCAGGAATCGAACCCAGGTCTCCTGCATTGCAAGCAGATTCTTTACCATCTGAGCCACTAGGGAAGCCCTATTAACTGAGCTAATAGAATGACATATCATGGCCACCTTTAAGAATCTAAATTTAAGAAACAGTCTTTTGGACTCTGTCGGGGGAGGAGGAGATGATTTGGGAGAATGGCATTAAAACATGTATGATATCATATAAGAAACGAATCGACAGTCCAGGTTGGATGCAGGATACAAGAAGCCTGGGGCTGGTGCACTGGGATGACCCAGAAGAATGGTATGGGGAGGGAGGTGGGAGGGGGGTTCAGGATGGGGAACACGTGTACACCCGTGGCGGATGCATGTTGATGTATGGCAAAACCAATACATATTGTAAAGAAAAAAAAATAATATAATAAATAATATTATAATATAATTATAATAAATAATATAATTAATAAATAATAAAAAAGAAAAAGAATCTAAATTTAAGAAACAAACACAAAAATCATTTTAGAGGGCTAAATTGTGGACACAGGAAAAGTACATCTATGTTATAATCCCTGGAGTCTGTGAATATTACCTTATTTGGGAAAAGCATTTTGCAGATGTAATCAAGTTAAGGATCTTAAGATGAGGAGATAATTTTGGATTATCCAGGTGTGCCCTGAATCCAATGAGAAGTGTCCTGATAAGAGACAGGATGAGGCAAAATCAGCCAACAGAAGAAGGCAATAGGAAGACAGAGGCAGCAGGGCAGCAGCAAGCCCAGGAATGCAGGAAACCACCACAACTGTGAGAGGCTTGATTTGAAGTAGAAATATATGCTGGAAGAAATTCTATTACCACATATATTGAAGGGTACATTTTTAATTAATTTTTGTTGGAGTATATTTGCTTTACAAAGTTGTGTTACTTTCTGCTGTACAGCAAAGTACAACAGTGATATGTCTATATATACCCTTCTTTTTTGGATTTCCTTCCCATTTTGGTCACCACAGAGTATTGAGTAGACTTCCCAGTGCTACACAGTAGGTCTGCCATTAAAAAAAAGAACAAAATTGAAGAGTGCATTTAGAACTGAGAGGAGACAAACTGAGAGCTGACACACTTGCATGATAACTCTCATCTATAATCACACATGTGGACACCAAGGCTAAGAGGTGATACAGCCCCCAAATTGCATAGATGGAAATTACGCCCAGAGCCATACATGATTAATAATTCCTGAAATTGGGCTCTGAGCATGCCCTGAGAGCAGTATGATGAAAATTGCCCACTTAAACGATCTTGGTGATGGCTCTATACTCCTAAATGCCTGCAGATGGTGACTGCAGCCATGGAATTAGCAGACACCTGCTCCTTGGAAGGAGAGCTATGACCAACCTAGAGAGCATGTTAAAAAGCAGAGCCATCGTTTTGCCAACAAAGGTCCATCTAGTTAAACCTATGGCTTTTCCAGTAGTCATATATGGATGTGAGAGTTGCAAGAATTGATGCTTTTGAACTGTGGCATTGGAGAAGACTCTTGAGAGTCCCTTGGACAGCAAGGAGATCCAACCAGTCCATCCTAAAGGAAATCAGTCCTGAATATTCATTGGAAAAGCTGAATCTAAAGCTGAAACTCCAGTACTTTGGCCACCTGATGGGAAGAACTGACTCCCTGGAAAAGACCCTGATGTTGGGAAAGATTGAAGGCAGGAGGAGAAGGGGAAGACAGAGGATGAGATTTTTGGATGGCATCAACAACTCAATGGATATGAGTTTGAGCAAACTCTGGGAGCTGGTGATGGACAGGGAAGCCTGGCATGCTGCAGTCCACAGGGTCGCAAAGAGTTAGACACGACTGAGTGACTGAACTGAACTGAACTGAAAACTGGTTCATTCCAGGGATTCATTCAAACGTCATTCCTAGGCTTTAACTCAGGATCAAGACTGTTGATCAAGCAGCTAAAAGAACACACCACTTAGTCCCTGAGAACCCTTGAAGGCATAAAATGACTGCCTTATAGATCAGATTTGTGAATTTTAGGACCAGAGAGTAAATGTCCAAAGGCATGTCGTGGAGGGAGGCCCAACATACCTGGAAACAGCCCAAACAAGAACAGTAATCAAAGGCAAGGTGACAAGCACCAAAAGAAAAAATCTGGGCATCTGTACTTGAAGGATGAGATTTGTAAACAAGAAGAGCTAATGTTACAGAGTCCAAGCTCGCACTGCTGGCCACACGACATGCCAATAAATCAAGAAATGACTTGATGGGACAAGGAATAGAGACTTTATTCAAAAAGCCAGTAGACCTAAGAACACAGTGGGCTCATGCCTCAAAAAGTTATCTTACCTAGGTTGGAATTCAGGCTTCTTTTTCACTAAAAGGGGAGAGAATAAAGTCAAACACTTCCTAGTTCCATCAGCCTCCAGAGGGAATGTGTTAATTTCTTCCTTCATGCAGTTATATATAGGTGGGCCTGGTCAGGATGTTTCCTGAAAGCTAAACAAAGGCATTTTAGCTTAATGCTCATTACCTGGGAGGCAGGGTTTCCAGAGCCATTATGTATAATTTAAGGTTATAAGCAACATCCCTTTAGTGATGAACTTATAATAGAATACAAAGATTCTTCCCTATTTCACTAACACAGAAGAATGTTGTGAGCAGGTTAGTGGATTAATCCCAGAGTGACATACCTCTGACTTTTTTTAATGACCTCTTAGTGTACCTTTGTGGAGTTATACTGAGTTGATTTAAAGGGCCTGCACTGGTACGGTCAGCACATTCTCCAACATTATAACAATCTGCTTGCTGCCTCTGAAGACTCACACTGGGCTCTAGAATCATTTCCATATTTAGGTTTGAATCCACTTAAAACTCAGTGGGTCACCCCACAGCCTTTGGCAAGATGCTGTCAGAAAGCACATCCTGAGTCCTATAGCAAGTACTTCATGTCTCAAGTAACTTCCAAACACTACTAGGTATTTTTACTTTTACTTTAATTAAGATATAACTGATATAGGGGTATATTTTAGTGTATTACAAAATGACTTGAGACATATATATTTTGCTCAATGATCACCACAATAAGTTCAGTTAACATCCATCAACAAACATAGTTAGATTTTTTTTTTCCTGTGATGAGAACTTTCAAGGTTTACACTCTCAGCCACTGAAACCAACACAGTTCTGTAAATTAAAAAATCCTTCAATTAAAAACTAAGTAAATTTTTTAAAAATACATGAAAAAATATATACAGCACAATAATGTTAACTATAGTTACCATGCTATACATTACATCTCTAGGACTTATTTATCTCATAGCTAGAAGTTCTTACCTTTGCCCATTTCCTGCCCATCACCACCCCACTTCTGGCAAACACCAAGCTAGTCTCTGTATTTGTGAGTTCTGGTTTTGTGTGTGTGTTGGTGTGTGTGTGTGTTTAGAGTCCACATAGAATTGAAATCACACAGTGTTTGTCTTTGTCTGAATGATTTCACTGAACATAATGCCCTTAAGGTCCACCTACACTGTTGCAACTGGCATTATTTTCTCATTTTTCATGGCCAAATAATCTTCCATTGAATACATACACTACATTTCTTTATTCATTCATCCATTGATTGATATGTAGGTCATCTCCATGTGTTGGTATTGTAAATAATTCTGCAGTGGACATGAGGATGTAAATAAATTGGTTGAGTTAGTATTCCCTTTCCCTTTGGATAAATGGAGACCCAGATGTGGGATTGCTTGATCATGTGGCAACTCAAAATTATTTTTCATTTTTCGAGGAACCTCCATGCTCTTTTCCATCATGGCTGCACTAATCTACATTTGTACCAGCAATGTTTCCTTTTCTCCACATCCTAGCCAACACTTGTCTTTTTGATCACAGCCATTCTGACAGGGGCAGAAGCCAGGAGGACCCCATGCCTGAGGGGCAGTGGCCGAGACAAGCTACACCACGTCCGAAGTTAGGGGTGGCAGCCGGGAGGAGCTACCCCGCGTCCAAGGTCAGGGGCGGCAGCTGAGAGGAGCTACACTGTGTCCGAGGCCAGGGGCGGTGGCCGGGAGGAGCTGCCCCACGCAGGAGGCCAGGGGCAGCGGCCGGGAGGAGTGGCTGCGCATGCACCTTCGGGCCTAGAGCAGCTATTCCACGTTCAAGGTTTGGAGAGGTGGTGGTGAGGAGATACCCCTTGTCCAAGGTAAGACAAACCCAAATAAGACGGTAGGTGTTGCAAGAGGCATCAGAGGGCAGCACACTGAAACCATAATCACAGAAAACTAGTCAATCTAATCACACTAGGACCACAGCCTTGTCTAACTCAGTGAAACTAAGCCATGCACTGGGGGCCACTCAAGACAGGCAGGCATGGTGGAGAGGTCTGACACAATGTGGTCCACTGGAGAAGGGAATAGCAAACCACTTCAGTATTCTTGCCTTGAGAACCCTATGAACAGTATGAAAAGGCAAAATGATAGGATACTGAAAGAGGAACTCCCCAGGTCAGTAGGTGCCCAATATGCTACTGGAGATCAGTGGAGAAATCACTCCAGAAAGAATGAAGGGATGGAGCCAAAGCAAAAACAATACCCAGTTGTGGATGTGACTGGTGATAGAAGCAAGGTCCGATGCTGTGAAGAGCAATATTGCATAGGAACCTGGAATATCAGGTCCATGAATCAAGGCAAATTGGAAGTGGTCAAACAGGAGATGGCAAGAGTGAATGTCAACATTCTAGGAATCAGCAAACTAAAATGGACTGGAATGGGTGAATTTAACTCAGATGACCATTATATCTACTACTGCAAGCAGGAATCCCTTGGAAGAAATGGAGTAGCCATTATGGTCAACAAAAAAGTCCAAAATGCAGTACTTGGATGCAATCTCAAAAATGACAGAATGATCTCTGTTTGTTTCCAAGGCAAACCATTCAATATCACAGTAATCCAAGTCTATGCCCCAACCAGTAAAGCTGAAGAAGCTGAAGTTGAATGGTTCTATGAAGACTTACAAGATCTTCTAGAACTAACACCCAAAAAAGATGTCCTTTTCATTATACGGGACTGGAATGCAAAAGTGGGAGGTCAAGAAACACCTGGAGTAACAGGCAAATTTGGCCTTGGAATATGGAATGAAGCAGAGCAAAGACTAATAGAGTTTTGCCAAGAAAATGCACTGGTCATAGCAAACACCCTCTTCCAACAACACAAGAGAAGACTCTATACATGGACATTACCAGATGGTCAACACCAAAATCAGATCGATTTTACTCTTTGCAGCCAAAGATGGAGAAGCTCTATACAGTCAATAAAAACAAGACCAGGAGCTGACTGTGGCTCAGATCATGAACTCCTTGTTGCCAAAATCAGACTGAAATTGAAGAAAATAGGGAAAATCACTAAACCATTCAGGTATGACCTAAATCAAATCCCTTATGATTATACAGTGGAAGTGAGAAATAGATTTAAGGGACTAGATCTGATAGACAGAGTGCCTGAAGAACTATGGATGAAGGTTCATGGCATTGTACAGGAGACAGGGATGAAGACCATCCCCATGGAAAAGAAATGCAAAAAAGCAAAATGGCTGTCTGGGGAGGCCTTACAAATAGCTGTGAAAAGAAGAGAAGTGAAAAGCAAAGGAGAAAAGGAAAGATATAAGCATCTGAATGCAGAGTTCCAAAGAATAGCAAGGAGGGATAAGAAAGCCTTCCTTAGTTATCAATGCAAAGAAATAGAGGGAAACAACAGAATGGGAAAGACTAGAGATCTCTTCAAGAAAATTAGAGATACCATGGGAACATTTCATGCAAAGATGGGCTCGATAAAGGACAGAAATGGTATGGACCTAACAGAAGCAGAAGATATCAAGAAGAGAAGGCATAAATATACAAAAGAACTGTACAAAAAAGATCTTCACGACCAAGATAATCATGATGGTGTGATCACTGACCTAGGGCCAGACATCCTGGAATGTGAAGTCAAGTGGGCCTTAGAAAGCATCACTTCAAACAAAGCTAGTGGAGGTGATGGAATTTCAGTTGAGCTCTTTCAAATCCTGAAAGATGATGCTGTGAAAGTACTGCACTCAATATGCCAGCAAATTTGGAAAACTCAGCAGTGGCCACAGGACTGGAAAAGGTCAGTTTTCATTCCAATCCCAAAGAAAGGCAATGCCAAAGAATGCTCAAACTACCGCACAGTTGCACTCATCTCACATGCTAGTAAAGTACTGTTCAAAATTCTCCAAGCCAGGCTTCAGCAATACGTGAACCGTGAACTTCCTGATGTTCAAGCTGGTTTTAGAAAAGGCAGACGAACCAGAGATCAAATTGCCAACATCCGCTGGATGAGCAAAAATGCAAGAGAGTTCCAGAAAAACATCTATTTCTGCTTTATTGACTATGCCAAAGCCTTTGACTGTGTGGATCACAATAAACTGTGGAAAATTCTGAAAGAGATGGGAATACCAAACCACCTGACCTGCCTCTTGAGAAATCTATATTCAGGTCAGGAAGCAACAGTTAGAACTGGACATGAAACAACAGACTGGTTCCAAATAGGAAAAGGAGTATGTCAAGGCTGTATATTGTCACCCTGTTTATTTAACTTCTATGCAGAGTATATCATAAGAAATGCTGGGCTGAAAGAAGCCCAAGCTGGAATCAAGATTGCTGGGAGAAATATCAATAACCTCAGATATGCAGATGACACCACCCTTATGGCAGAAAGTGAAGAGGAACTAAAAAGCCTCTTGATGAAAGTGATAGAGGAGAGTGAAAAAGTTGGCTTAAAAGTCAACATTCAGAAAACGAAGATCATGGCATCTGGTCCCATCACTTCATGGGAAATAGATGGGGAAACAGTGGAAATAGCATCAGACTTTATTTTTGAGGGGCTCCAAAATCACTGCAGATGGTGTTTGCAGCCATGAAATTAAAAGATGCTTACTCCTTGGAAGGAAAGTTATGACCAACCTAGATAGCATATTGAAAAGCAGAGACATTACTTTGCCAACAAAGGTCCATCTAGTCAAGGCTATGGTTTTTCCTGTGGTCATGTAAGGATGTGAGAGTTGGACTGTGAAGAAAGCTGAGGGCCAAAGAATTGATGCTTTTGAACTGTGGTGTTGGAGAAGACTCTTGAGAGTCCCTTGGACTGCAAGGAGATCCAACCAGTCCATTCTAAAGGAGATCAGCCCTGGGATTTCTTTGGAGGGAATGATGCTGAAGCTGAAACTCCAGTACTTTGGCCACCTCATGTGAAGAGTTGACTCATTGGAAAAGACACTGATGCTGGGAGGGATTGGGGGCAGGAGGAAAAGAGGATGACAGAGGATGAGATGACTGGATGGCATCACTGACTCGATGAACCTGAGTCTGAGTGAACTCCGGGAATTGGTGATGGACAGGGAGGCCTGGCGTGCTGCAATTCATGGGGTCGCAAAGAGTCAGACACGACTGAGCGACTGAACTGAACTGATTCTCACAGGTGTGAGATGAAATCTCATTGTGGTCTTGATTTGCATTTCTCTGATGATTAGTGATATTGAGCAACCTTTTGTGTATTTGTTAGAAAGCTTTAAGCCTTCTTTGGAAAAAATGTCTTTGCAGAAGATCTGCCCATTTAAAAAATGTATTTCAGTTCTTTTCCTACTGAGTTGTAAGAGTTCTTCAGTTCAGTTCAGTTCAGTCGCTCAGTCATATCCGACTATTAGTGATCCCATGAATCACAGCATACCAGGCCTCGCTGTCCATCAACAAATCCCAGAGTTCACTCAGACTCACGTCCATCAAGTCAGTGATGCCATCCAGCCCTCTCATCCTCTGTCGTTCCCTTTTCCTCCTGCCCCCAATCCCTCCCAGCATCAGGGTCTTTTCCAATGAGTCAACTCTTCGCATGAGGTGGCCAAAGTATTGGAGTTTCAGCTTCAGCATCAGTCCTTCCAATGAACACCCAGGACTGATCTTTAGGATGGACTGGTTGGATCTCCTTGCAGTCCCAGGGACTCTCAAGAGTCTTCTCCAACACCACAGTTCAAAAGCTTCAATTCTTCAGGATTCTTACATATTTTGGATTTTAACCCCCTGGTTTTTATTTCAGTCTCTTCTGTTTCACCCACTTGCTTGAAGAAATGGGCCTTGCCTGTCCCTACACTGTCTTCTTCAGAGACTGAAATTCTAATTTCTGTGTATGTACACATACTACTTATACTGAGATCTCCCCAAAATCACTTTCTCCTGGAACTGGAATATTCCTCTATTTGCTGCCAAATCTCCTTTCTACCTACAAGTTACCTGGTGCACATTGTTGGATTCTTGGCTGTTAAACCTGGCTCTCCCAGAACCTTGCCTTGACTATACTCTTTTATGCAGGAATATGTCTGTGCCCATTCTCCTGGATGCTAAGCATTGTTTATCTGACCAAAGTATTCACAGTTGAGCCACATTTACACTTCATTGGCCACATATAGGGTAGTATAAAGTGATTACTGATGTTCAACACTTTGACCTGGAAATACTACTAGAATCCTAGATACATGAGAAATACTAAAGCACACTGAATTTTCTCTATTGCCAGGTAAATATATAAAATATTTTAAAAAATAATTCAACAAGGCATGAAATAATATCTATCAAATATTAATTTAACCAAGAATTCAATTTACCGTAACATGTATTCCACCCAAATATTGTCAGTTATCAATTATAACCCCATTCAAACAAATGCATATACATGGCTGTAGGTACACAGACCTACATATCACAATGATTTTTGTCCCCAGTACAGTTAATACTCTTCCACACTTGCTAGTCCAGAGAGTCTTTTTTCATCTCATTCCTCCCCACAAAAAAAAATTGATGTAAAAACAACAGAATTTTGGAACATCAATTTTTGCAGTGGAGAGATACAAGGATCTGGAAGAGTTCTGTGCTCTGCTCACAGGGCCCAAAGAACATCTGAATTATTCCAGATTTGTTTTGGAGAACAAGGAAATGTCTCATGATTTATTATAACTACCAAAAGTTTTCAAATTTTTATCTTTTTTTTTTTTTTGACACATCCAAAATCTGAGTAACTGGACTTTCTGTTCCAGCCAAGACTAGATTTACTCTCCACCTTTAGGTAACTAAGAAAACAGTCCAAATATATGTCCAACAAGAGCTTTTAGACAGCGAACAGGAAACAGAACAGACAAGTGATCTCGAGGAGATAGGGAACAAACAAGATGAGCCACAGGGTTTGCCCAGCTCACTGCTGCCGCAGCAGAGTATTTCGGGACACAATGGCCCCCCTGAGTGAGGAGACAGAATGGAGAGTCCAAGGAGGCACAGGAGGCAAGATCTGCAGGCAAAATCCTGGACAGGAGAGAGCTGCACAAACAGGGAAGAAATACATACACACAAATAGGGGAGAAAAGCACACACACAAACACATACATGCAGGTGGCCTGAGGGGTCCCTTTGAGTCATCAGCTGATGGGCATCTGTGTGTGACTAATCCAGGGAGCAGGGAAAGCACCACTAGACAGAAGCAGGAGGGCAATCACTGAGTTGACACAGAACAGAAAGTAGTCCAGATTTCCACCAGCCAGCGTAGAAAACACTCAGAATAGAGAAGGTGTCAGGTGTCAGGTGGAGTGTTTAGAAGAGCATGGCCTCAGTGGTTGGCAATGTTTAACCCTGCATTTAAAGGACACAGACATAGAGAACAGACTTGACACAATAGGGGATGGAGATGGCAGGATGAATTGAGAGAACAGCTTTGATGTATATACACTACCATGTAGCTAGTGGGGAGCTGCTGTGTGACACAGGGAGCTCAGCTCAGTGCTCTGTGACAACCTAGAGGGGTGGGATGGGAAGGTTTAAGAAGGAGGGGATATATAATTATGATTGATTCATGTTGTATGGCAGAAACCAACACAACATTGTAAACCAATTATTCTCCAATTTAAAAAAAAAAAAAAAAAAAAAGGCTGCTCTTATCTCACTTATCCAAGCCTCCAAAGAACACCTTAAACTGTTTCAAACTCTTTGCAGGTAACTGAACTGCAACTCAGAGTAAAACTCAAGAATATTTAAAAGAAAACAAAAATATCAGCAGTCAACAATGCAAAATTCTATGTGTAGCACACACTCAAAGGTTAAGGATATGCAAAGAAGTGGGGAAATATTAGCTATAATGAGGGAATAACCCTGTGTACAAGACAGCAAAAGAGACACTAATGTATAGAACAGTCTTATGGACTCTGTGGGAGAGGGAGAGGATGGGAAGATTTGGGAGAATGGCATTGAAACATGTAAAATATCATGTATGAAACGAGTTGCCAGTCCAGGTTCGATGCACGATACTGGATGCTTGGGGCTGGTGCACTGGGATGACCCAGAGGGATGGTATGGGGAGGGAGGAGGGTGGAGGGGTCAGGATGGGGAACACATGTATACCTGTGGCGGATTCATTTTGATGTTTTGCATAACTAATACAATTATGTAAAGTTTAAAAATAAAATAAAATAAAAAAAAAAGAAAATCAGTTAATAGAAGCAGCCACCAAAATGGCACAAATGATAGAATTTGTAGAAAAAGAACATTAAAACAGTTATTATAACTATATTCCATATGGTCAATAACTGAGTAACTGAGCAATAATAATGCTTATTGAGTTTTAGGTTTTGGCTGTATACACAACAAAAGCATGCTGACTTTGTTGTTGTTCCTGTTACAGAAAATTTTGGAAAGCACCTAAACAGAAGGGCAATATATGTTAGTTATTATTTTTCCTTTTATATTTTAACAAGAATATGCCTTCCTGTATTTGGTTAACTAGAAAACTGGTAAAGCATATCTGTCTGCCACAATAAAGAAAACTGTATTTCTCTTTGGACTGATATCTCTGCTTATTTCATTGATTTATGGAATTACTGGTGTCAAAGCACATTGGGATTATTGAGAAAAATTAGAAGCATGAATCATGCAAAATGACCTTTAGTGTGGTGGGATTTCATTATGAGCCAAGGTGTAAGTTGAAGAAGAAAACGGATCATCAGAAATTGGGTCCCACTGCCTACTTAGCAGACAGGAAGCAAGTTCATGGTCCTGGTGTGTGTTTGTAGAAATGAAGGCTTATCCTGAATTATAGCCCCTACAAATGAGCCTCAAGGTGAGTAAGATGAATGTTTAAGCAACAAATTACACCCACTCCAGGTATCGAGGGTATTACTCGTTTGCTTTCCTGGCTCAAAATAATCTCCTTCCAGCTGGCCAAATTACCCCAAACCTCTTCATATGCCAACAAATGAGACCCAGTCAAGATCCTTCCACTGAATCAGAATCCACTCGAAGTGGAAGTGTGTAGCACCAGGTGAGGGCGGTCTGTGCTATTCCACTTTTCACTATACCCAAAATGTGCCTGTAGTAGAGCTAAAAGATGCAGAGGGAGGCAAGGAAATCATCACTTTTTTATTGATGATTTGGCCTCACATTCATTCCCTTCTCCTACTGATTTTCCACGAGCTGATCCCCAGTCCCTGTGTGTCCCTGTGATGCTGCGTCTCCTTAGATGCTACTTTCAGTGCATCACCCACAGAGCAGTAATGGCATTCTGTCACCCTAAGGCAGTCAGTCAGAGCTCCCATTTCTTACAGCAAAGCCTCTGGCATGAGGACAGATGGTCTTGTAGAAGAAACCCAGACTCAGTAGCCCAGATTTCTATGGACCCACCCTTACTCCACTGCTCACTGGCTGAGAACTCAGGCCACTAAGCCTCGACTTCCTCTTCTGTAAAATGGGGATGACCGTAGTGGTACCTACTTCACAGGTCTCTGGTTAAGACTGAAATGAGATAATTTATGTGGGACACAGCATTGGAAACACTTTATAAATCATAGCAATGTTTACCGATTCAAAAATGTTTACCTGGATTTCATAATAGGAACAGCCTCCCTCCATAAGGGGCTCCCCTGGTAGCTCAGATGGTAAAGAATCTGCCTGCAATGCAGGAGACTGGGATTTGATCTCTGAGTCGAAAAGAACTGGTGGAGAAGGGCATGGCAACCCACTCCAGTATTCTTGCCTGGATAATTCCGTGGACAGAGGAGCCTGGTGGGCTACCGTCCATGGGACTAAGTGAGTAACAACGACTAACACTTTCACGTTACATTTTCCCTCCACAGGACTACTTCTTCTTATGACCTGCCCTTCAACAACACAGGCACACAAGGCACACATGAAACCCGCTCCCGTCTCCATTTTCTCTAAGCTTTCCTTTTCTAAATCTCCTTTGTGTCAACACGTGATCTATGTATCCATTCTTTAAGATTTACCACAAGTGCCACCTTTATCAGCATACTTTAGCTGCACTGAATCATTATAATTCGTCTTTAAAATTCATAAGTGATTGTCCGTGTGTGCTCAGTCGCTCAGTCATGTCAGACCCTTTGCAACTCCATGGACTGTCTCCAAGAGCCTGCCGGCTCTTCTGTCCATGGGATTCTTCAGGCAAGAATACTGGAGTGAGTTGCCATTTCCTTCTCCAGGGATGGAACCCATGTCTCCTGTGGTTCCTGCATTGGAAGGCAGATTCTTCACCAGTGAGTTACCTCGGGAGCCCCATTCGCTAGTAAACCAACTTATATATATATATTGATTTTTAATTAAAAAAAATGTGTGATTTCTTTTTATGCATCTTATCTCTTCTCTCCAATTATTTATTTATTTATTTATTAACTAATAATTCTTTGTCCCGTATGGTAGATACTACACTGCTGGACACAGCGAGTCATTACTGACTTATGATTACAGGAAGATAAAATTCAAAAGGCATGAAAAATAATCAGGGAGCTTATATGGCAAGTAGTTGCTTGGTGGCATTAAGGAGGTCCAGGTGGCAATTTGGCCTTGTGACACAGCAAAGAAGAAAGAATCGAGGGATGAAAATATGATGCATATGGGGTTTCTCTCCTGCTTTTGAAATTTGCAAATGAATAACAGTAATTTTTCATAGTATTTTGTTTTTGTCACCCAGATTTAATCCTAATGCTCTCATACTCTCCACTCATCAGAGATTCATGTTCAAGTAGTTCCCTTACTGTCTGGCCCCAGAAGTACATTTAAAGGCTATAAATTAGTCTACAATGTTAACCACCAAAAATTAAAATGAAAGCAAAACAAAGACCTGGGTTAAGAGATAAAGTAAAGGAAACAGTTATCTTTTGAAATCTAACAAAAATCAACAAATGATGGATCATATGGCAAGGTTTTACCCTAATTTTGTGAAGAAAACAAGAAACCCCCATACCCACTTGAGAAAACAACAGTGTTTCTTTAATATAACATGATTATAGATCTGGTGTTAGAGAAAACTGTGGCCAAGTTATCATAACATAACATAGCCTTCTGAGATAAGGAAATTCTAAAACCAGGAAGCCATAAGGCAGTGAACTATCCAATTTTATTCAGTTTTCTCCAGAAGAGGAAGCTTCTTCTCTCTCTCAAGGACCAATATATATCACTGGGGTAGAAATATTGCATACTGAAATAAAAGAGTGGGGAATCCACTTGTCTAGGTTGTTGGAAATGCACATCAAGAATGACTTTGACCAACCAGCAATCAGATCTCTAATTAGATTTCTGAAATGGATTTCAGCAACAAAGTGGGGATCAGAGGCACTGTGAGCATGTTGGTTATTCTGCAAGATTAAGATTTTGGTGTATATTTATAATATGACATTTGTTTGAAAACCAGCTGCTTATGAGTCTGGTTATTTTGTGTCAACCTGAGATTCAGTTCACCCATGGGCAAAGTGACGAAATTGTGCCCTGAACTCCAGAGCTTGGGTGCAGTTCCAGATCCTAGAGTGATCTCTCAGGATATGGCCAGCCCATGGGACCCAGCCTCCACCCACAGAGCCAGCCTCTACCCATGGGGCCCAGCCTCCACCCTTGCTGCCACTAACCTTTCCTTGCTTCCTAGCCCCTGAAATATAGTACTGCTCTGTCCAGGATGTCACTTGCAAGAAGAGCTACCAAGAAGGGCAGTGCCCACCAAATCACAGTGCTCCCTCTGCCTGTACAGTCTCCAGCAGTGCTCAGCATAAAACTCGCTTTATTCCCTGAATTCATAACGGCTGTCATTTCTCTCCCTGTGCCAGGAATGCCATTTCTCTCCTCACAGCTTGGTTGCCTTACACTCACCAACTCCAGGAGGCTTTCTTTGACCTGATTTCCAACCCTCCAACACACTGGATTAGGACATTTTATCTGGTGCTCTTTAGAAACATTCTTGCTACTGCATCCCCACGTTGTTTTAAAATGATCCACTTATTGGTCTGCTAACTGCAATGCTCCGTAAGTGAAACTTAGCCAATGGCACCCCACTCCAGTACTCTTGCCTGGAAAATCCCATGGATGGAGGAAGCTGGTAGGCTGTAGTCCATGGGGTCGCTGAGAGACACGACTGAGAGACTTCACTTTCACTTTTCACTTTCATGCATTGGAGAAGGAAATGGCAACCCACTCCAGTGTTCTTGCCTGGAGAATCCCAGGGACGGGGGAGCCTGGTGGGCTGCCGTCTATGGGGTCGCACAGAGTCGGAAATAACTGAAGCGACTTAGCAGCAGCAGCAGCAGCAGCAGCCTTGTTCATCCTTACATTCCTAGCACCTGGCATTATGTTTCATTTCCAGGAAGACCTCAATACATTTTTTATGAAAAAATACTCTGCTAATTTATTGTAGTAAGAGATAAGAGCCTTTTCTACACAAGTTCTTTCATAGATATTTCAATTCTATTTCCCACTGGAACCCAACCTTCATAACATTTGCACAAAATGACAGTTCCCAAAATAGGGTGATTCTTGGGTCAGCAAATGGTTGTATTTCCCAGAAAATATATTTTTAAAAGGCATATTTTGTAGGACACTTGTATATATGGCACTTTCTATGCACTAGGAACTATTCTAAGTTCTTTATAAATATTAATTTGAACTATCTTTATATCAAACATCAGAGAGAGGTGACATCACTATTCCACTTAGAGTTGGGGAAGCAGAGATACAGTAACGTTATGTAACTTGGTGAAGATGGCTTAGCCAGTAAGTGAATGAACCAGAATTTGAATCCAGGCAGCCTGGATCAGAGCCCAGAGCCTTTGTGCTGGCCTAATGGATTTGCCAGTAAGTCTTCAATCCACAGAATCAGTGGCCATGCTTGTTTGTAGAAGCCTAGATATATAAGTCATTTCCTCTCTTTCTCCCTTGCCTTGCCTTCTTAAACAGATGTCTTTTAAACCTCACACTTTAGACAAGCATTTTTATTGACTTATTTCCTTTAAGGAGCCTGACCTATTTTACAAAAAGGAAAAAGGAAAAACAAAAACAGGAACTCAGTAATCCTCCTGAAATCCTTTGAAGAATGTACATTGAAAGAAAAAGAAATATTTTTAAATGGATATTTAGATATATTCTTATCCCCTTAGGATAAGACTGAATAATTATTTCATTCTGCCCTGAGACTGAAAAACGATTAAGTCTTGGAAAGGAAGCAAAAGGACATAAGGGCTCTTTATGAAAATCTTCTATTTCCGTTTTTTTGAAGTTCAAATCCTGCGATGATTAGCAACAGATGACCTTGACTTTCCCCACTTTTGGGGGGAGGCATATGTTATCACAGAGATCAGAGATCAAATGAATTAGGCTCTCCAGCTGCACACTTAAATTGCATCTGGACAAAACCATCTTTAGGACAGTCAGGCCCCAGAACTTTTCTTCATAGGAATCTTTGCCAGAAGGAATGGGGCTTCTCTGCTGGCAATGCAATCAAGTCATAAAGGAGAAAAACAGTGAGAAAAAGGCTTCCAGGACTAATTAAAAACTGTGTAACAGGGAGGAGCCAAGATGGCGGAGGAGTAGGACGGGGAGAACACTTTCTCCCCCACAAATTCATCAAAAGAGCATTTAAACGTCGAGTAAATTCCACAAAACAACTTCTGAATGCCGGCAGAGGACATCAGGCACCCAGAAAAGCAGCCCAACTCTTCGAAAGGAGGTAGGAAAAAATATAAAAGACAAAAAAAGAGACAAAAGAGGGAGGGACGGAGTTCCGTCCCGGGAAGGGAGTCTTAAAAAGAGAGAAGTTTCCAAACACCAGGAAACCCTCTCACTGCCGAATCTGTGCCGAGCTTTGGAAGCACAGAGGGCAACATAAAAGGGAGGGGGAAAAAAATAAATAAACAATTAAAAATCGCGGATTGTGAGCCCTACGGGAACTCCCCCAGCGGAGAAGCAGCGCAGACGCCTGCACACGGCATTAGCAAGCGGGGGCTGGGCAGGGAAGTGCGGCACGGGCTGTGTCCCTTAGAGTAAGAATCGGGCCGAATGTCCTGAGCGCTATCTGAGCGAAATAATTTGGGCTAGCAAACCAGACTGTGGGATATCTACCACGCGAAAAGCCAGCCCTAACCTAAGACACCGCCAGGCCCGCGCACAGAACAAAGGACTGAACAGAGATAGCCAGCTGCAGACCTTCCCCCTCCGGTGACAGGCAGCCAGAGCCGGAAGGGGGCAATCGCAGCCCCAGAGAGACACTATCTATAAAACTGTAAGCAGGCTTCTTTGCTAACTAAAACTTCTTGGGGGTCTGGACGGTCAATATCTGCCTGAGAAGGTGCGCCGGTTTTACACCCAGATAACCGAGTGGCGGGGAGGCGATAAGTCGCAGCATTGGCGCCCGCCAAACACCTCATCACCTGAGCTGCTCGACCTGGGAAGAACACAAAACGCAGGCCCAACCGAGTCTGCGCCTCTGAGGACTACCCGAGTGCCTGAACCTGAGCGGCTTGGACCTGGGAGCTCAGTCCAGGGCCGGCCTCTGATTGTTCCCGGCGGAACAACCTAGAGCCCAAGCAGTGTGGGCAGGGAGGTTACACGCGCCGTGAGCGGGGGCAGACCCAGTGTGGCCGAGGCACTTCGAGCGCACGCCAGTGTTATCTGTTTGCAGCATCCCTCCCTCCCTCCCCACAGCGCGGCTGAACAAGTGAGCCTAAATTAAAAAAAAAAAAAAAAAAAAAAAAATAGGGTCCTCCACCGTCCCCTTTGTGTCAGGGCGGGAACCAGACACTGAAGAGACCAGCAAACAGAAGAAGCTATAACAGAGGGAAACGCCTTGGAAGCTACAGGCCATAGATTAAAACCCTGTGGTAACTACGGATTACATAGGAAGGGGCCTATAGATCTTGAGAAATATAAGTCGGACTAAGGAACTGCCAAAAATGAACTGAACCCACAATACTCACAACAAAACCAGAGAAAGACCTAGATATATTTTTACTATTTTTACGATCAATCTTTCTTTCTTTCTTTTTTTTTAATTAAAAAAAATTTTTTTTAAGTCCTCTATTGTCCTTTAATTTTCACTTTTATAACTATTACTTTGCAAAAAAAAAAAAAAAAAGACCCTATTTTTTTTTTTTTTTTTTCTTCTTCTTCAGCAAATTTCATATATATATTTTATAATTTTTTGACCGTGGTTTTTTTTTTTTCTTCTTTTTCTTCTTTTCTTTAACATTGCATTTTTGAAATTCCAAACTCTACTCTAGATTTTTAATTTTAGCCTTTTGATATATGTTATCAATTTTGTACCTATAGTTTTTTTCATAATTGCTGTGACTTTTTTTTTTCCTCTGTTTCTTTCTCTTCTTCTTTTATATAACATCGTATATCTGCAATTCCAAACTCTACTCAAGATTTTTAATTTATGCTTTTTGGTATTTGATATCAATTTTGTACCTGTATTTTCTTTATAATTTTTGCGACATTGTTTTTGTTGGTTAGTTTGTTTTCTCTCTTTATTTTTCTTCTTCTTCTTCTTTTTTTTTTTTTTCAACGTTGTATTTTTGAAATTCCAAACTCTACTCTAGATTTTTAATTTTTGCTGTTTGGTATTAGTTATCAATTTTGTACCTGTAGTTTCTTTATTACTTTCACGACCTTGTTTGTTTTTCTTTGTTCGTTTTTTCTCTCTTTCTTTTCCTTCTCCTTTTCATTAACATCGCATTTTTGAAATTCCAAACTCTACTCTAGATTTCTAATTTTTGTTTTTATGTATTTGTTACCAATTTTGTACCTTTAAGAACCCAATCTTCAGGACCCATTTTTCACTAGTGTACGAGATTACTGGCTTGACTGCTCTCTCTCCCTTTGGACTCTCCATTTTCTCCACCAGGTCACCTGTATCTCCTCCCTAACCCCTCTCTACTCTACCCAACTCTGTGAATTTCTGTGTGTTCCAGACGGTGGAGAACACTTAAGGAACTGATTACTGGCTGGATCTGTTTCCCGCCTTTTCATTTCCCCCTTTTATCCTTCTGGCCACCTCTGTCTCCTGCCTCCTTCTTCTCTTCCCTGTATAACTCCGTGAACATCTCTGAGTGGTCCAGTTGTGGAGTGCACATAAGGAAGTGACTACTGGCTAGCCCACTCTCTCCACTATTGATTCCACCTCATCTCATTTGGGTCACCTCTAACTCCCTCCTCCCTCTTCTCTTCTCCATGTAACGCTGTGAACCTCTCTGAGTGACCCTCACAGTAGAGAAACTTTTCATCGTTAACGTAGATGTTTTATCAGTGGTGCTGTATAGAAGGAGAAGTTTTGAAACTACTGTAAAATTAAGACCGATAACTGGAAGTAGGAGGCTTAAGTCCAATCCCTGACTCCAGGGAACTCCTGACTCCAAGGAACATTAATTGACAGGAGCTCATCAAACGCCTCCATACCGACACTGAAACCAAGCACCACACAAGGGCCAACAAGTTCCAGGGAAAGACATAACAAGCAAATTCTCCAGCAACAAAGGAACACAGCCCTGAGCTTCAAGATACAGGCTGCCCAAAGTCACCCCAAAACCATAGACATCTCATAACTCATTACTGGACATTTCATTACACTCCAGAGAGAAGAAATACAGCTCCATCCACCAGAACATCAACACAAGCTTCCCTAACCAGGAAACCTTGACAAGCCACCTGTACAAACCCACACACAGCGAGGAAACGCCACAATAAAGAGAACTCCACAAACTGCCAGAATACAGAAAGGACACCCCAAACTCAGCAATTTAAACAAGATGAAGAGACAGAGGAATAGCCAGCAGATAAAGGAACAGGATAAATGCCCACCAAACCAAACAAAAGAGGAAGAGATAGGGAATCTACCTGATAAAGAATTCCGAATAATGATAGTGAAATTGATCCAAAATCTTGAAATTAAAATGGAATCACAGATAAATAGCCTGGAGGCAAGGATTGAGAAGATGCAAGAAAGGTTTAACAAGGACTTAGAAGAAATAAAAAAGAGTCAATATATAATGAATAATGCAATAAGTGAAATTAAAAACACTCTGGAGGCAACAAATAGTAGAATAACAGAGGCAGAAGATAGGATTAGTGAATTAGAAGATAGAATGGTAGAAATAAATGAATCAGAGAGGATAAAAGAAAAACGAATTAAAAGAAATGAGGACAATCTCAGAGACCTCCAGGACAATATTAAACGCTACAACATTCGAATCATAGGGGTCCCAGAAGAAGAAGACAAAAAGAAAGACCATGAGAAAATACTTGAGGAGATAATAGTTGAAAACTTCCCTAAAATGGGGAAGGAAATAATCACCCAAGTCCGAGAAACCCAGAGAGTCCCAAACAGGATAAACCCAAGGCGAAACACCCCAAGACACATAGTAATCAAATTAACAAAGATCAAACACAAAGAACAAATATTAAAAGCAGCAAGGGAAAAACAACAAATAACACACAAGGGAATTCCCATAAGGATAACAGCTGATCTTTCAATAGAAACTCTTCAAGCCAGGAGGGAATGGCAAGACATACTTAAAATGATGAAAGAAAATAACCTACAGCCCAGATTATTGTACCCAGCAAGGATCTCATTCAAGTATGAAGGAGAAATCAAAAGCTTTTCAGACAAGCAAAAGCTGAGAGAATTCTGCACCACCAAACCAGCTCTCCAACAAATACTAAAGGATATTCTCTAGACAGGAAACACAAAAATGGTGTATAAATTCGAACCCAAAACAATAAAGTAAATGGCAACGGGGTCATACTTATCAGTAATTACCTTAAACGTAAATGGGTTGAATGCCCCAACCAAAAGACAAAGACTGGCTGAATGGATACAAAAACAAGACCCCTGCATATGTTGTCTACAAGAGACCCACCTCAAAACAGGGGACACATACAGACTGAAAGTGAAGGGCTGGAAAAAGATTTTCCATGCGAATAGGGACCAAAAGAAAGCAGGAGTAGCAATACTCATATCAGATAAAATAGACTTTAAAACAAAGACTGTGAAAAGAGACAAAGATGGTCACTACATAATGATCAAAGGATCAATCCAAGAAGAAGATATAACAATTATAAATATATATGCACCCAACACGGGAGCACCGCAGTATGTAAGACAAATACTAACAAGTATGAAAGGAGAAATTAACAATAACACAATAATAGTGGGAGACTTTAATACCCCACTCACACCTATGGATAGATCAACTAAACAGAAAATTAACAAGGAAACACAAACTTTAAACGATACAATAGACCAGTTAGACCTAATTGATATCTATAGGACATTTCATCCCAAAACAATGAATTTCACCTTCTTCTCAAGCGCACATGGAACCTTCTCCAGGATAGATCACATCCTGGGCCATAAAGCTAGCCTTGGTAAATTCAAAAAAATAGAAATCATTCCAAGCATCTTTTCTGACCACAATGCAGTAAGATTAGATCTCAATTACAGGAGAAAAACTATTAAAAAATCCAACATATGGAGGCTGAACAACACGCTGCTGAATAACCAACAAATCACAGAAGAAATCAAAAAAGAAATCAAAATTTGCATAGAAACGAATGAAAATGAAAACACAACAACCCAAAACCTGTGGGACACGGTAAAAGCAGTCCTAAGGGGAAAGTTCATAGCAATACAGGCACACCTCAAAAAACAAGAAAAAAGTCAAATAAATAACCTAACTCTACACCTAAAGCAACTAGAAAAGGAAGAAATGAAGAACCCCAGGGTTAGTAGAAGGAAAGAAATCTTAAAAATTAGAGCTGAAATAAATGCAAAAGAAACAAAAGAGACCATAGCAAAAATCAACAAAACCAAAAGCTGGTTCTTTGAAAGGATAAATAAAATTGACAAACCATTAGCCAGACTCATCAAGAAACAAAGGGAGAAAAATCAAATCAATAAAATTAGAAATGAAAATGGAGAGATCACAACAGACAACACAGAGATACAAAGGATCATAAGAGAGTACTATCAACAATTATATGCCAATAAAATGGACAACGAGGAAGAAATGGACAAATTCTTAGAAAAGTACAACTTTCCAAAACTCGATCAGGAAGAAATAGAAAATCTTAACAGACCCATCACAAGCACGGAAATTGAAACTGTAATCAAAAATCTTCCAGCAAACAAAAGCCCAGGTCCAGACGGCTTCACAGCTGAATTCTACCAAAAATTTAGAGAAGAGCTAACACCTATCCTGCTCAAACTCTTCCAGAAAATTGCAGAGGATGGTAAACTTCCAAACTCATTCTATGAGGCCACCATCACCCTAATACCAAAACCTGACAAAGATCCCACAAAAAAAGAAAACTACAGGCCAATATCACTGATGAACATAGATGCAAAAATCCTTAACAAAATTCTAGCAAACAGAATCCAACAACACATTAAAAAGATCATACACCATGACCAAGTGGGCTTTATCCCAGGGATGCAAGGATTCTTCAATATCCGCAAATCAATCAATGTAATACACCACATTAACAAATTGAAAAATAAAAACCATATGATTATCTCAATAGATGCAGAGAAAGCCTTTGACAAAATTCAACATCCATTTATGATAAAAACTCTCCAGAAAGCAGGAATAGAAGGAACATACCTCAACATAATCAAAGCTATATATGACAAACCCACAGCAAACATTATCCTCAATGGTGAAAAATTGAAAGCATTTCCTCTAAAGTCAGGAACAAGACAAGGGTGCCCACTTTCACCATTACTATTCAACATAGTTTTGGAAGTTTTGGCCACAGCAATCAGAGCAGAAAAAGAAATAAAAGGAATCCAAATTGGAAAAGAAGAAGTAAAGCTCTCACTGTTTGCAGATGACATGATCCTCTACATAGAAAACCCTAAAGACTCCACCAGAAAATTACTAGAACTAATCAATGACTATAGTAAAGTTGCAGGATATAAAATCAACACACAGAAATCCCTTGCATTCCTATACACTAATAATGAGAAAACAGAAAGAGAAATTAAGGAAACAATTCCATTCACCATTGCAACGGAAAGAATAAAATACTTAGGAATATATCTACCTAAAGAAACTAAAGACCTATATATAGAAAACTATAAAACACTGGTGAAAGAAATCAAAGAGGACACTAACAGATGGAGAAATATACCATGTTCATGGATTGGAAGAATCAATGTAGTGAAAATGAGTATACTACCCAAAGCAATCTATAGATTCAATGCAATCCCTATCAAGCTACCAACAGCATTCTTCACAGAGCTAGAACAAATAATTTCACAATTTGTATGGAAAAACAAAAAACCTCGAATAGCCAAAGCGATCTTGAGAAAGAAGAATGGAACGGGAGGAATCAACCTACCTGACTTCAGGCTCTACTACAAAGCCACAGTTATCAAGACAGTATGGTACTGGCACAAAGACAGAAATATAGATCAATGGAACAAAATAGAAAGCCCAGAGATAAATCCACGCACATATGGACACCTTATCTTCGACAAAGGAGGCAAGAATATACAATGGATTAAAGACAATCTCTTTAACAAGTGGTGCTGGGAACTCTGGTCAACCACTTGTAAAAGAATGAAACTAGAACACTTTCTAACACCATACACAAAAATAAACTCAAAATGGATTAAAGATCTAAACGTAAGACCAGAAACTATAAAACTCCTAGAGGAGAACATAGGCAAAACACTCTCTGACATACATCACAGCAGGATCCTCTATGACCCACCTCCCAGAATATTGGAAATAAAAGCAAAAATAAACAAATGGGACCTAATTAACCTTAAAAGCTTCTGCACATCAAAGGAAACTATTAGCAAGGTGAAAAGACAGCCTTCAGAATGGGAGAAGATAATAGCAAATGAAGCAACTGACAAACAACTAATCTCCAGAATATACAAGCAACTCCTACAGCTCAACTCCAGAAAAATAAATGACCCAATCAAAAAATGGGCCAAAGAACTAAATAGACATTTCTCCAAAGAAGACATACAGATGGCTAACAAACACATGAAAAGATGCTCAGCATCACTCATTATCAGAGAAATGCAAATCAAAACCACTATGAGGTACCATTTCACACCAGTCAGAATGGCTGCGATCCAAAAGTCTACAAGTAATAAATGCTGGAGAGGGTGTGGAGAAAAGGGAACCCTCTTACACTGTTGGTGGGAATGCAAACTAGTACAGCCACTATGGAGAACAGTGTGGAGATTCCTTAAAAAACTGGAAATAGACATGCCTTATGATCCAGCAATCCCACTGCTGGGCATACACACTGAGAAAACCAGAAGGGAAAGAGACACGAGTACCCCAATGTTCATCGCAGCACTGTTTATAATAGCCAGGACATGGAAGCAACCTAGATGTCCATCAGCAGATGAATGGATAAGAAAGCTGTGGTACATATACACAATGGAGTATTATTCAGCCATTAAAAAGAATACATTTGAATCAGTTCTAATGAGGTGGATGAAACTGGAGCCTATTATACAGAGTGAAGTAAGCCAGAAAGAAAAACACCAATACAGTATACTAACGCATATATATGGAATTTAGAAAGATGGTAACAATAACCCTGTGTACGAGACAGCAAAAGAGACACTGATGTATAGAACAGTCTTATGGACTCTGTGGGAGAGGGAGAGGGTGGGAAGATTTGGGAGAATGGCATTGAAACATGTAAAATATCATGTATGAAATGAGTTGCCAGTCCAGGTTCGATGCACGATACTGGATGCTTGGGGCTGGTGCACTGGGACGACCCAGAGGGATGGAATGGGGAGGGAGGAGGGAGGAGGGTTCAGGATGAGGAACACATGTAAACCTGTGGCGGATTCATTTTGATATTTGGCAAATCTAATACAGTTATGTAAAGTTTAAAAATAAAATAAAATTAAAAAAAAAAAAAAAAAAAAAAAAAAAAACTGTGTAACAAAATAAATGTCATCAGTTAAATTGTTATGTTCTTATAAGTACCATGAGTGGTTAAAGCAAAGATGCTTTGCCACTGTTTAGAAAACTGACCAAGAAGATTTCTTAAGGGAGTAACTTCAAACATCGTGTCTTTAGCAAGTCAATGTGTAAGGCACAGATTGTATGTCTTTATGTTGTCTCATGGAAAATAAGAAAAAAATTTTATTATGAAAGAATATTGAGAAGGATTTATGTTTTGCAAAGTTATTGTGTGAAGAATCACATTTACCTTCCAGTCAAAAGAAAAGCAAAAGTCAAAAAATGTTTTTCAAAAGACTATACCTCAATCAACAAAATACAGTGATCACTGAGAGACAGGAAGTAAATAAGATGAACTTATGTGGCTTCAGTTTCCTGTTGGGAAGGAGAAACTAGTTAGAGATGGCCAACTCTCTAAGTTGGGGAAACTGGCCAGTTAATTCTTAGTAGAGAACACTGGAAAGCACAGAGCTACACAAAGAGTTCTAGATATTTGCAAAGGGTTTCATAACATATTCAACTGAGTACTGTTCAGTGCATAAACGTGAGGAAATTAGTCTAGAGTAAGACTTACCCAAAAGGATTAAAGAGAACAGTACATGTGGCTCACACCAGACCAAAAATCATATTTTCTCATAGCAGCCAGACTAGTCTCAGAACTGACAGGGTACCGTGTGGAGTATTTAGATAGGTCTTAGTTCCTTTGGTGGTAAATTGTTGTGCTTAGTCACTCAGTCAAGTCCCATTCTTTATGATTCCAAGAACTGTAATCTGCCAGACTCCCCTGTCCATGGGGATTCTCCAGACAAGAACATTGGAGTGGGCTGCCATGCTCTTCTCCAGGGGATCTTCCCAAGCCACGGATCAAACTGGGGTCTCCTGCATCACTGGCAGATTCTTTACCATCTGAGTCACAGGGAAATCCTGGACTAAACATGCTCTTGTTCTGCATAACACATATAAAAAGCAAAGCCTGAGAGAGTCAAACTCTTCACAAGTAAGTTAACTGGGTCACAGAACAATGCTAAATTATAGTTATAGGAATCCCCAAATAGCCAGAGACCAACAAGATAAAATTCCCAGTGCTCATGAACCAAGAAAAAGCTACTAGTCATGGAAAGAGGCAAGAATATAAAATCTATGAGGAGAAAAAAATCAACTAAAACTGATCCAAAACTGATATAGACGTTAAGATTGTCAGACAAAGCATTAAAATTTTCCTTATAGCTATATTCCAGATGCTTAAATGTTAAGAAGAAACATGGAAAGAAATTTAAAAGACTCCAATCAAACTTCTAGAGAAGAAAAATACAAGGTGTGAGACAAATACTGCATTAGAAAATGATTAGTGACAGATCGAACATTACAGAAGAAAAGATTAGTGAACTTGAAGACATCACAATGGAAACAAACCAAGATAAAACAGAAAAAATTTAATTAAAAAGATGATCAAAGTATCCATGAGTATGGGGCAATTTCAATCAAAAACCCATGAATGGAAGGAAAACACAAGGAAAAGAAAAAGTATTTGAAGAATTAATATTTAAATGTTTCTAAATTTAGTTCAAGAAGCTCAGTAAACTCCAAGCACCAGAAGCATAAAGAAAACTACACCAAGGCTTTCATCTTAATCAAGTTGATCAATGAATTCAGTGGTAAAAAGGGACTCTCAAAAGCAACCAGAGAATAGACACATTACCCACCATATAATGAAGGTAGGAATGACATCTGTTTCTCATCAGAAGCAATCAAGTGAGAAAACAGTTGAGTAAGGTCTTTAAAATATTAAAAGGCAATTAAAAGTAACTGATTTTCTATCTTCCTGTTGATTTTGTCAACAGGAAGAATAAACATAGTCCTCTTTGGACCTACAAAATATAAAAGACTTTGTCATCCATTTATATCTTAAGAAATTAGAAAGAGACAGTCAAGTTAAGTCCAATATAAGCAGAAAAAAAGTAATAATAAATTTACAGTGAAAATAATTAAATAAAAGTCAGAAAAGCAATAGAAAAGATCAATGAAATTAAAAGTTAGATGCTTAAGAAAAATCAGTAAAATTAACAAAACTCTAGCCATACTGGTGTAAAAAAGAGACAGTGGAAAGAATTACCAATATCAAGATACATAAAGGGGTAGTAACTATAGACTCTATATATATTACAAGGATAACATATGAACATTAATATATGAATAACATAAATGACTTCATGCCAGTGAAATCTACAATGTAGATGGAACTGATGAATTTCCTTGAATGATACAAACTCCCAATGATCTCCCAAGAAGGAAGAGATAACATGAATAATTATGTATCTTTTAAAGTAATTGAACTTGTAGCTTAAAAACCTTTCCACAAGGAGAACTCCAGGCCCAAATGGATTATGAGTATATATTGCCCATTCTTGAGAAATGATACCAACCCTATAGCAACTCTTTCAAGAACATTGAAAAGAAAAGAATACTTCCCAATCTATACTATGTCCTGCTCCAAAAGCAAACAATTTTAAGAAAAGATAACTATAGATCAGTTTCCTTCATAGCCATAAATAAAAATTTTCTATCAAAAACGATTAATATAATTTACCATATTAACAACCAACAAATAAAAATGACCACAATTGTCTCAATAGATATAAAGAAGGAAGTTGACAAAACTACAGTCATTCTTGACAGAAACTCTTGACAAGCAGAATAGAAGGAAATTCTCTCAGTCTGACAAAGGGCATCAATGAAAAGCCGATGGTTAATATTATGCTTAATGATAAATGTAAGCACTTTTCCCCTTAGATTAAGAACAAGACAAGGATCTCTGGACTCACTGCTTTTATACAACATTAAATTGGAGGTTTGAGCCAGTGCAATAGAAAATACAAACAAATGTAAATCATCCACCCTGGAAACGGGTAATTAAAATTTATTCATAGATATAAACATCAATGTAGAAAATCTGATGAAATCTCAAAAGAAGTTCTTAAAATTAATAAATAAGTTTACTTAAATTGCAGGACTCAACATGAATATATAAAAACAAATTACATTTAAATATTTTAGCAACATGCTATCAGAAACTGATATTTTAAAAATCATGTCATTCATAATAGTATATGAGAATATAAATATTTGGGGATTAAATTGAACAAAAGATGTGAAAGGTTAGTACACTGAAACCCATGAAGTATTGAGAAAAATTATAAAGACTTAAATACATGTAGAACACATCATGTTAATCAACCATAAGACAATATTGAAAAGGCAGTTATTTCCAAATTAATCTATAGGTTCAATTCCTATCAATTTCCTATCAAAACTCCCAGAAAACTTGTTAGAAATGAACAAGTTGACCCTAAAATTTGTATGGAAATACAAGGGACATAGAAGAAGCAAAGCAAACTTGACAAAGAAGTACAACATAGGAGGACTTCCATTACCTGATTTCAAGCTTTCCATTTGGCCACAATTATCAAGGAGTGTGCTGTTAACATAAAGAAAGACAAACAGGTCAATGGAACATGAGAGACCTTCTACAGATTCAATTATTTATGGACAACTGATTGTAGCAAAAGTGCAAAAGCATGAGTGGACAAACCATAGAATCTTTTTTCAATAAATGCTGCTGGAAAAATTGAAATTTCATATGTTAAAAATGAAACTGCCTTATGATCCAGCAATTCCACTGCTGGGCATACACACTGAGGAAACCAGAATTGAAAGAGACACGTGTACCCCAATGTTCATCACAGCACTGTTTATAATAGCCAGGACATGGAAGCAACCTAGATGCCCATCAGCAGATGAATGGATAAGAAAGCTGTGGTACATATACATAATGGAGTATTACTCAGCCATTAAAAAGAATACATTTGAATCAGTTCTAATGAGGTGGATGAAACTGGAGCCTAATATACAGAGTGAAGTAAGCCAGAAAGAAAAACACCAATACAGTATACTAATACATATCTATGGAATTTAGAAAGATGGTAACAATAACCCTGTATACGAGACAGCAAAAGAGACACAGATGTATAGAACAGTCTTTTGGACTCTGTGGGAGAGGGAGAAGGTGGGAAGATTTGGGAGAATGGCATTGAAACATGTATAATATCATATATGAAATGAGTCACCAGTCCAGGTTTGATGCACGATACTGGATGCTTGGAGCTGGTGCACCGGGACAACCCAGAGGGATGGTATGGGGAGGGAGGAGGGAGGAGGGTTCAGGATGGGGAGCACATGTATACCTGTGGCGGATTCATGTTGATATATGGCAAAACCAATAAAATATTGTAAAGTTAAAAAATAAAATAAAATAAAAACTGGATAAAATTTTTTAAAAAATGAAAAAACACTTCATCTTTTACACCATAATTAACAAAATGGAACACAGGCCTAAATGTAAAGCCTAAAACTATAAAATAACTTCAAAGAAAACACAAGAAATTATTGATACCTGAAGTCAGGCAAAGATTGGTTAGAGGAAAAAACAGAAGCACAATCCCTAAGACTAAAAGTGTTAAATTACATTTCATAAAAATTAAAAACTTCTGTTCATTAAAAGACCCCATTCAAAAATTAAAGGACAAACCACACCATGGAATAAAATATCATCAAATCACATATCAGATAAAGAATTTATATTCATAGTATAGAAACATGACCTTCATCTCAACACTAACATAAACAACCCAGTTTAAAAATACACATTTGAATCAGTATTTTGCCAAAAAAATACACAAATAGCCAATAAGTATTGAAAACATGGTCAATATAATTTGTCCTTAGAAAAATGAATATTTAAACCATAATTAGGTGCAATTACACATCAAGCAGGATTAATGTAACCAAAAAGACCAACAAGGTCACTTGAAACCAAGAAACCAGTATCCTTGTGCTTTGCTGGTGGAAATGTATATGATACAGCCACTTTGAAAAAGCAGTAAGGCAGTTTGTTCAATATTAACCTAAACATACCATACTTTCCAGTAGTTATATTCTTAGATCATAACCAACCTGAGAAAAATGTCCACAAAAAGACTTGTGCATGAATGTACATAGCACCATTATTCATAATAGCCAAAAGCTGGAAACAAGCCAAATGTCTATCAAGTGATGGAGATATCAGAGGAGAAAATGAAATAAAAGGGATTCAAACTGGAAAAATAAGAATCAAAACTGTCACTATTTGCAGATGACATGATATTATATATTGTAAATCCTAAAGATGCTAACAGAAAACTAAAGCTCATCAATGAATTTGGTAAGCTTATAGGATACAAAATTAATATGCAGAAATTTCTTGCATTCCTATACACTAACAATGAAAGATCAGAAAAAGAAATTAAGGAAACAATCCTATTTGCCATCTCACCAAAAGAATAAAATACCTTGAAATAATCCTATGTAAGGAGGATTTCCTGTACTCAGAAAACTAAAAGATGCTGATGAAAGAAATGAAAGATGTCACAAACAGATGGAGAGATAAACCACGTTCTTAGATTAGAAAAATCAAATTGTGAAAATGACTATACTATCCAAAGCAATCTATAGATTCAGCGCAGTTCAGTTCAGTTCAGTTCAGTCACTCAGTCGTGTCCAACTCTTTGCGACCACATGAATCGCAGCACGCCAGGCCTCCCTGTCCATCACCAAGTCCCGGAGTTCACTCAGACTCACGTCCATCGAGTTAGTGATGCCATCCAGCCATCTCATCCTCTGTCGTCCCCTTCTCCTCCTGCCCCCAATCCCTCCCAGCATCAGAGTCTTATCCAATGAGTCAACTCTTCGCATGACGTGGCCAAAGTACTGGAGTTTCAGCTTTAGCATCATTCCTTCCAAAGAAATCCCAGGGCTGATCTCCTTTAGAAAGGACTGGTTGGATTTCCTTGCAGTCCAAGGGACTCTCAAGAGTCTTCTCCAGCACCACAGTTCAAAAGCATCAATTCTTCAGCACTCAGCTTTATTCACAGTCCAACTCTCACATCCATACATAACCAAAGGAAAAACCATAGCCTTGACTAAACGGACCTTTGCCGGCAAAGTAATGTCTCTGCCTTTCAATATGCTATCCAGGCTGGTCATAACTTTTCTTCCAAGGAGTAAGCGTCTTTTAATTTCATGGCTGCAGTCACCATCTGCAGTGATTTTGGAGCCCAAAAAGATAAAGTCTGACACTGTTTCCACTGTTTCCCCATCTATTTCCCATGAAGTGATGGGACCAGATGCCATGATCTTCGTCTTTTGAATGTTGAGCTTTAAGCCAATTTTTTCCACTCTCCTCTTTCACTTTCATCAAGAGGCTTTTTAGTTCCTCTTCACTTTCTGCCATCAGGGTGGTGTCATCTGCATATCTGAGGTTATTGATATTTCTCCCGGCAATCTTGATTCCAGCTTGTGCTTCTTCCAGCCCAGCGTTTCTCATGATGTACTCTGCATATAAGTTAAATAAGCAGGGTGACAATCCCTGTTAAATTACTGATGGCATTTTTTCACAGGATTAAAACAAAAAAAAAATTACAATTTGTAAGGAAACACAAAAGACCCTGAATAGCCAAAGTAATCTAGAGAAAGAAAAATGAAATTGGAGGAATAAGACACCTGACTTCAAAATACACTATAAGGCTATAGAAATCAGGAATGTATGGTGCTGGAACAAATACAGTGGAACACAGTAGGAAGTCCAGAGATAAACAAACCCACATACCTATGGTCACTTAATCTACAACAAAGGAAGCAAGACTATACAATGGAGAGAAGACATCCTCTTCAATAAATGGTGCTGAGAAAACCGGACAGCTATATGCAAAAGAAAGAAATTAGAATATTCTCTAACACTGTACACAAAAATTAATTCAAATGGGGATTAAAGACATAAATGTAAGGCCAGATACAATAAAACTCTTAGAGGGAAACACAGGCAGAACATGCAAGTCCTTTTTCAATCTCCCTACAAGAGCAATGAAATTTGAAACAAAAATAAACAAATGGGACCTAATTTATCACAAAAGATTTGCACAGCAAAGGAAACTATAAAGAAAATGAAAACAAGGATCAGGATGGGGAACACATGTATACCTGCGGTGGATTCATGTTGATATATGGCAAAACCAATACAATATTGTAAAGTTAAAAAATAAAATAATAAAAAAAAATCCACATAATGGGAGAAAATATTTGCAAAGGAAGCAACCAGTGAGAGATTAATCTCCAATATATACAGTTTCATGCAGCTCAATATCAACAACAACAACAACTAAGATACAAGATGGCAGAGGAGTAGGTGGACATGGAGTGCATCCCTCTCCAGGTATACATCAGGAATACACCTCCAGAAACAGAAGATCTTGCAGAACTCCAGCTGAGAGCAGGCAAGAGTACCTGACCACTGGAAAAGAATATATAGAACCACACAAAAGTTGGTAGGACAAAGGAAGGAGGGTGAAAAAGAGGGGGGTGAGTAGGACTGGATCCACAACTGGGGATGGGACAAATGAAGCTAGGGTCAGCTCCCCACATGGGACAATTCTTTAGGACAGACAGAAGTGAAGCATTTGAGGGTATTGGAGAGTGAAACAGCTAATCTGTGCAGTCTGAATGGAACGAGAATCATACAAGCAATCTTGTTGTAGCCACATGTACCCTGGACAGGGATGCAAGTCCCCTAGAAAGTGCAGTGACTGGGAGCTGGGGCATAGAGATTGGAGAGCAATCCTTGGGTAAGATCTGCTGCTGACTGTGGGGAGACAGCCCAAGGGGACCTGAGGGAGGAATTCACAGTGGGAAATGCTTGTGAAGGAAAACCAGATAAACATGGAAGTAAGGTGATACTGCTGGGTCACAGATAGAGGTTGGCCCTATTTGTGACTCTATAGCCTCTCTATCGGAGAAGGCAATGGCACCCCACTCCAGTACTCTTGCCTGGAAAATCCCATGGATGGAGGAGCCTGGTGGGCTATAGTCCATGGGGTCACTAAGAGTCGGACACGACTGAGCGACTTCCATTTCACTTTTCACTTTCATGCATTGGAGAAGGAAATGGCAACCCACTCCAGTGTTCTTGCCTGGAGAATCCCAGGGACGGGGGAGCCTGGTGGGCTTCCGTCTATGGGGTCGCACAGAGTCGGACACGACTGAAGCAACTTAGTAGCAGCAGTAGCAGCAACCTCTCTATAGCCTCTCTCTACATAGAGGTCAGCACTAGACAGCTGAAATACCCCAGAGATGTTGACCATTTAAGTGCTTGATGCACCAAGAAACAGCAAAGGACCCCTACTGAGGAGTCCTGTAAGTGCCTGAACAGACCAAGTAACAGAGAAGGCCCTCTGATTGTCAGCTGTCAGAGTCTAAGAAAAGACTCTCCAACATCACTGCAGATGGTGACTGCAGCCATGAAATTAAAAGACTCTTGTTTCTTGGAAGAAAAAAATATGACCAACCTAGACAGCATATTAAAAAGCAGAGGCATTACTTTGCCAATAAAGGTCCATATAATCAAAACTATGGTTTTTCCAGTAGTAAGGTATGGATGTGAGAGTCGGACCATAAAGAAGGCTGAGCACCAAAGAATTGATGCTTTTGAACAGTGGTGTTGGAGAAGACTCTTGAGAGTCCCTTGGACTGCAAGGAGATCAAACCAGTCCATCCTAAAGGAAATCAGTCCTAAATATTCTTTGGAAGGACTGATGCTGAAGCTGAAACTCTAATACGTTGGCCACCTGATGGGAAGAGGTGACTTATTGGAAAAGACCCTGATGCTGGGAGGGATTGGGGGCGGGAGGAGAAGGGGACGACAGAGGATGAGATAGTTAGACGGCATCACCGACTCAATGGACATCAGTTTGAACAAACTCTAGGAGATAGAAAAGGATAGGGAAGCCTGATGTGCTGCAGTCCATGGGGTCGCAAAGAGTTGGACACAGCTGAGCTGACTGAACAACAAGGACCATAGCTCCTGAGACTGAGGCAGTTGGTGCCCCTGTACACTTGGCACCATCCGAGCTCCCATGATCCAAGCAGCTGTGCCACCTCCACACTAAATCCTCACTGGGGCAGAACTCCCAGAAGCTAGAAGCTAATAGTGCCATACCTCCTGTGACAATTGCCACCAGCACCCCTGTGCATTTGGCACTGCCAGGGTACCCACGGGCCAAGCTCTCCTTGTCACCCCCCATGCATGATCCCCACTGGGTCAGAGCAGCTAGAGGCTAGAAAAGGCCCCAAGAGCACCATATTCCCTGCTAGCTGCCGATTCCCAGCTGCCAGCTCCCCTGAGTACCTAGTACTGCCAGGGCCCCTGCAATCCAAGCAGCCATACCACCTCCCCACCAGTCTTCCCTAGGGCAGACCCAAGTCCTCCAGGGCAGCCTGAGAAGTAAACCCCTGGGGATGACTCATACACAGAGGTGGAAATAAAACCACAATTGAAACCCAGGCACAATGTGGCCAAAAAAGAGAACCCCAAACCTTCCCATCAGTGGTATAAGCTGCAGATGAAATCCACACAATCAACTAGGCAGTGTTTGAATCTATGGAATATATAAAAGGACAGTGAGAGGTCCCACAAAAGAAAATGCACTAGCATGGGCAAATGCAGATGATAGAGGCAAGAACACGCAGGAGTAGGACCAGATTGGAGTCTGATCTGCCCCCACAAAAGACCCAGATACCAGCCCATTACTGAAGGGCCTCCTAGGGAGGGTGAGATAGACTGTGATTCAGAGGGAAAAGACACTGACAGCTGAGATCCAAGAAAACATTTACTATTCTTATATTTTATCTTATTCTGTAGCTGGATCTGAATTTTTTTTCTTTTTTCTTTTTTTCCCTCTGTTGCTGTAGTTGCTGTTTTTATTAGTAATAATAAGTCTATTTACACTTTTGAGTATTTTTTTTGTTGTTAATCACAATTTTTATTTCCTTTAAATACATCTGTCTCTACTTTGGCCTCTTGTGGTTTTGAGGTCCCCTCCTTTATTTTCCTTTTTTAATTAAAATATTAATTTGTTATTATTTTGCTACATATATTAGTTAGTTTGCTTTTCTTATTCTTTTCCTGTTGTAGTTATTTTTTTTAATTTATTTATTTTAATTGGAGGCTAATTACAATATTGTATTGGTTTTGCCATACATTGACATGAATCAGCCATGGGCGTACATGTGTTCCCCATCCTGAACCCCCCTCTCACCTCCCTCCCAAACCCATCCCTCTGGGTCTACCCAGTGCACCAGCCCAGAGCATCCTGTATCATGCATTGAACCTGGACTGGCAATTTGTTTCACATATGATAATATACATGTTTCAATGCCATTCTCTCAAATCATCCCACCCTCGCCCTCTCCCACAGAGTCCAAAAGACTGATCTATACATCTGTGTCTCTTGCTGTCTCACATACAGGGTTATTGTTACCATCTTTCTAAATTCCATACATATGCGTTAGTATACTGTATTGGTGTTTTTCTTTCTGGCTTACTTCTCTCTGTATAATAGGCTCCAGTTATACTTTAATATATATAAACCTCCTTTATCTACTCTATTTGACCTTGTTTTTCTATTCATTTTTCTTTTCTTCCTTTTCTCTCTTTTTCTCACCATGTTTATTAGTCTGTCTTGCTGTCATTGCTTTGTTCCCCAGTTGGCATATTGTTTTGGTTTTGTTTTTCAGTTTATGTTTTAGTTAGTTTTGTTTCCAACTGATTGATATCATTTTTGCTTTATTTTGCTCATGGAGTCAATCTTTTATACTTTATTTCTTTTTTTTTTTTTTTAGTCTGATTTGTTTTTTGCTTTTTTTTTTTTTTTTTTGTCTGTATGTGTGTGTATATATTCCATTACTTTTGTTAGTATTTGCCTGACCTTCTATTTGCCATTTGTCTGGGGTTTGCATTTTGTTTCTTGTTTTAGTGTGTATGTTTTAGTCCCCTTTAATGCCATAAGAGGCCATCTGTAGAATCTCAGTTCCCTGGCAAGGGGTTGGGCCCTGAACCTTTGGAGTGAGAACACTAACAACAAGACTCTAGAATGCCAGAAAACTTCTAACCCCAGGACGTATTAACTAGTGAGAACTCCCACAAAGGCCTCCACTTGTATACAAGACCTGGCATCACCCAACTTCCAGCAGCACCCAGTGCAGGACACCTCATCCCAACAAGAAATAAAACAAAAACACAAACCCAATCATCAGCAAACAGGATTACCACCTCACACAGCCCTGACCACCACAGGCAAAAAAAAAAAAAAAAAAAATAAAGCACCTCCTCCCACCAGAGCACAAGAACAAGTCACACCCAATAGAAGTCTACAAAAACCACTGGATCAACCCTACCTACCAAGAGCAGAAACCAAAAAGAAGATGGAATTCAACCTCAAAGACAGAGAAGGAGATCCCAAACACAATATTTTAAAAAAAAAAAAAAAGGCAGAGAAGTATTGCACAAATGAAGTAACAAACTAGAAACACACAAGACCAAGTAAACAAAGAGGAAATAGGAAAACTACCTGAAAAAGAATTCAGAATAATGACAGTAAAGATGTTCCATAACCTCGAAAATAGAATGGAGAAAATACCAGAAGCAATCAACACGATTAACACAATTATGAAGAACATAGAAGAAATAAAGATTAAACAAACAGAGATGAATAACTCAATTAGTGAAATTAAAAATGCTCTGGAATGAACCAATAGCAGATTAATGGAAAGAGAAGAATGGTTAAGTGAATTGGAAAATAGAATGGTGGGAATAACTGCTGAAGAGCAGAATAAAGGAAAAAGAATGAAAAGAATTGAGGATAGCCTTAGAGACCTCTTGGACGTCATTAAATGCACCAGCATTTTAATTATAAGGGTAACAGAAGAAGAAGAGAAAAACAAAGGCACTGAGAAAAATTTTGAAGAGATTATAATTGAAAACTTCCCCAGCATGGGAAAGGAAATAGTCAATCAAGTTCAAGAAGCACAAAGGGTCCCACAAAGGATAAACCCAAGGAGAAATACATTGAGACACATACTAATCAAGTTAACAGAGATTAAACCCAAAGAAAGAATATTAAAAGCAGCAAGGGGAAAGCAAGAAGTAACATACAAAGGAAAATGCACACAATTGACAGTGGATCTTTCAGCAGAAACTCTACAGGACAGAAGGGAATTATAGGATATATTTAAAGTTCTGAAAGAAAAAAGAACTACAACCAAGATTACTCAGCAAGGATCTCATTCAAAATTAATGGAGAAAACAAAAGCTCTACAGACCAGCAAAATTTAAGAGAACTTAGCACTACCAAACCAGCTTTACAACAAATATTAAAGGAACTTATATAGGTAATAAATGCAAGAGAAAGGAAAGACCTCCAAAAACAATCCCAAAGCAATTAAGAAAATGCCAATAGGAATATATATACATATACATATATATATAATTATATATAAATTAAACCTCATATATATATAATTACTTAAAATATAAATGGATTAAGTGCTCAAATCACAAGGCACAGACTGGCAGAATGAATACAAAACAAGACCCATACATATGTTGTCTACAAGAGACCGACTTCAGACCTAGAGACATATACAGTGTCTCTAAAAGTAAAAGGATGGGAAAAGATATTCCATGAAAATGGAAATCGAAAGAAAGCTGGAGTGGCAATTCTCATCTTAGTCCACATAGTCCTTAAAATAAAGAATATTACAAGACATAAAAAAGGACAATACATAATGATCAAGGGATCAATCCAAGAAGAATTCCTAACAATTATAAATGTCTATCCACCCAACATAGGAGCTCTCAACACATAAAGCAAATACTAACAGACATAAAAGGGGAAGTTGACAGCAACACAAAAATAGTAGAGGACTTTAACACCCCATTTACACCAATGGACAGATCATCAAAATAGAAAATTAATAAGGACAAAAATCTTAAATGAAGCACTAGACCAAATGGACCTAATCAATATCTTCAGAAATTTCCACCCAAATGCAGAATACACTTTCTTCTCAAGTTCACATGGAACATTCTCCAGGATAGATCACATATTGGGTCATAAATTAAACCTCAGTAAATTCAAAGAAAATAAAATCATAACAAGCATCTTTTCTGACTGCAATGTGATGAGACTACACATCAATTACAGGGGGGAAAAAAACTGTAAAAAATACAAACACAGGGAGATTAAACAATACATTTCTAAATAATGAACAGGTTACTGAAGAAATCAAAAGGAAGTCAAAAAATTCCTAGAAACAAATAATGAAAACATGACAACTCAAAACCTATTGGATGCGGCAAAAGCAGTTCTAAGAGGGAAGTTAATAGCAACACAATTCTACCTCAAGAAACAAGAAAACATTGAATAGACAAACTAACATTACACCTAAAACAACTGGAAAGAAGAACAAAAATCTCCAAAGTTAGTACAAGGAAAGAAATCAGTTTATGATTTCTGATCTTTAATCAGAGCAGAAATAAATGGAAAGGAAATGAAGGAAGCAATAGTAGAGATTAATAAAACTAAAAGCTTGTTCTTTGAGAAGATAAACAAAAGTGACTAACCATTCACCAACTCATCAAGAAAAAATGAGAGAAGAATCAAAACAACAAAATCAGAAATTAAAAAGGAGAAGTTAAAACAGACAACACAGAAATGCAAAGAATCATGAGACTATTATGAGCTAATATATGCCAATAAAATGGACAACCTGGAAGAAATGGACAGATTCTTAGAAAAGTTCAACCTTCCGAGACTGAACCAGGAAGAAATAGAATTTATGAACACCCCAATTCAGTTCAGTTCAGTTCAGTCACTCAGTCATGTCCGACTCTTTGCATCTCCATGAATTGCAGCACGCCAGGCCTCCCTGTCCATCACCAACTCCCAGAGTTCACCCAAACTCATGTCCATCGAGTCGGTGATGCCATCCAGCCATCTCATCCTCTGTCGTCCCTTCTCCTGCCCCCAATCCCTCCCAGCATCAGTCTTTTCCAATGAGTCAACTCTGCGCATGAGGTGGCCAAAGTATTGGAGTTTCAGCTTTAGCATCAGTCCTTCCAAAGAACACCCAGGACTGATCTCTTTAGAATGAACTGGTTGGATCTCCTTGCAATCCAAGGGACTCTCAAGAGTCTTCTCCAATGCCACAGTTCAAAAACATCAATTCTTCAGCTCTCAGCTTTCTTCACAGTCCAACTCTCACATTGATACATGACCACTGGAAAAACCATAGCCTTGACTAGATGGACGTTTGTTGGCAAAATAATGTCTCTGCTTTTGAATATGCTATCTAGGTTGGTCATAACTTTCCTTCCAAGGAGTAAGCGTCTTTTAATTTCATGTCTGCAACCACCATCTGCATTGATTTTGGAGCCCAAAAAAATAAAGTCTGACACTGTTTCCCCATCTATTTGCCATGAAGTGATGGGACCAGATGCCAAGATCTTAGTTTTCTGAATGTTGAGCTTTAAGCTTGGAGATCAAAATTGTGATATAAAATTTCCTAAAAATCAAAAGTGCAGAGCCAGGCAACTTCGCAGGTGAATTCTATCAAAAATTTAGAGAACTAATTCTTATCCTTCTAAAACTCTTTCAAAAAGTTGCAGAGGAAGGAACACGGATGTGTTCATTCTCATTCTATGAAGCCATCATCACCCTGATACCAAAACCAGACAAAGACAACACAAAAGAATAAAATTACAGGCCAATATCACTGATAGCATAGATGCAAAAATCTTCAACAAAATTCTAGCAAACAAAATTTAACAACATATTAAAAAGCTCCTACACCATAACCAAGTCACATTTATTCCAGGGATGCAAGGATTCTTCAATATATGCAAATCAGTCAATATGATACACCATATAAACAAACTGAATGATAAAAAAAATATGAAAATCTCAATAGATGCAGAAAAAGCTTTTGACAAAATTCAACACCCATTTATGATAAAAAAAAAAAAAAACTATTCAAAAAATGGGCATAGAAGTAATCTACCTCAATATAATGAAGACCATATATGATAAACCCACAGCAAACATTGTTCTCAGTGATGAAAAACTGAAAGCATTCCTTCTAAGATCAGGAAAAGACAAGGGTGCCCACACTGACCACTATTATTCAGTATAGATTGAGAAGTGCTAGCTACAGCAATCAGAAAAGAAAAAGAAATAAAAGGAATCCAGATTGGAAAAGAAGTGAAACTCTCGTTGTTTGCAGATGACCTGATACTATACATAGAAAATTCTAAAAATACCATTAGAAAATTACTAGAGCCAGTCAGTGAATTTAGCAAAGTGACAGGATCCAAAATCAATCCACAGAAATCACTTGCATTCCTATACAATAACAAGGAAAAATCAGAAAGAGAAATTAAGTAATCAACTCCATCTACCATTGTAACAAAAAGAATAAAATACCTAGGAATAAACCTACCTAAGGAGACAAAAGAGTTATACGCTGAAAACCATAAGACACTGTTGAAAGAAATCAAAGGCAATATAAACAGATGGAGAGAGATTCCATGTTCCTGAGTTAGAAGAATCAATATTTTGAAAGTGACTATACTACCAAATGAAATCTACAGATTCAGTGCAATTCCTATCAAATTATCAATGGCATTTTTCACAGAACTAGAATAAAAAAAATCTCACAATTCATATGGAAACACAAATGAGTCCTAATGACAAAAGAAATCAAGAAATAAGAATGGAGCTGGAGGAATCAACCTTCCTGACTTCAGACTATACTACAAAGCTATAGTCATCAAAACAGTATGGTACTGGCACAAAAACAGAAATGTAGGCCAATGAACAAGATAGAAAGCCCAGAGATAAACCACTCACCTATGAATGCCTTATTTTTGACAAAGGAGTCATTAAAATACAATGGGTCAAAGTGTCTCTTCAATAAGTGGTGCTGGGAAAACTGGATGCCTACATGTAAAAGAATGAAATTAGAACACTTCCTAACACCATACACAAAGATAAACTCAAAATGGATTAAAGACCTAAATGTAAGACCAGAAACTATAAAACTTCCAGGGGAAAACAGAACACTCTATGACATAAATCCTCCTCCTAGAGTAATGGAAATAAAATAAATAAATAAACAATTGGAGCCTAATTAAACTTAAAAGTTTTTGTACAGCAAAGGAAACCATATTCAAGGTGAAAAGACAACCCTCAGAATGGGAAAAAATAATAGCAAATGAAACAACTGACAAAGGATTAATTTACAAAATATACAAGCAGCTCATACAAGTTAATACCAGAAAAACAAACTACCCAATCAAAAAATGGGCAAAAGACCTAAACAGACATTTTTCCAAAGAAGACATATTTGTAGCTAATAAACACATGAAAAGATGCTCAACATTGCTCATTATTAGAGAAATGAAAATCAAAACTACAATGAGATAGCACCTCACACCAGTCAGAGTGGCCATCAACAAAATATCTAAAAACAATAAATGCTGGAGAGGGTGTGGAGAAAAGGGAACCCTCTTGCACCCTTAGTGGGAATGCACACTGATACAGCCACTATGGAGAACAGTATGGAGATACCTTATAAAGCTAGGAATAAAACCACCATATGACGCAGCAATCCACTGCTAGGCATATACCCTGTGGAAACCAAAATTGAAAAAGACATATGTTATCCAATGTTCATTTCAGCTCTTTTTAAAATAGCTAGGACATGAAAGCAACCTAGATATCCATCAACAGATGAATGGATAAAGAAGCTGTTGTACATACATGCAATGGAATATTACTCGGCCATAAAAATACATTAGAGTCAGTCCTAATGAGGTAGATGAACCTAGAGCCTATTATACAGAATGAAGTCATAAAGAGAAAAACAATTATCATATACTAACTCATATATATGGAATCTAGAAAGATGGTACTGATAAACCTATTTGCAGGGCAGCAATGGAGACAAAGACATTGAGAACAGACTTACAGACATGGTGGCGGGGGAGAAGAAAAGTATGGGAGGTATGGAGAAAATAACTGGAAACATACATTAACATATGTAAAATGGATAGCCAATGGGAATTTGCTGTATGACTCAGGGAACTCAAACTGAGGCTTGATAACAATCTAGAGGGTTGGAATAGGGAGGGAGGTTCAAAAGGGAGGGGACATGGGTAAATGTATAACTGATTCATGTTGATATTTGGTAAAACCAATGCAATACTGTAAAGCAATTATCCTTCAATTAAAAATAAATAAATAAATAAAAAACAAACAATCAAAAATGGGCAGAAGATATAAATAGATATATCTTCAAAGAAGACACAATGATGGCCAAAAAGCAGATGAAAAAATGATCAACATCACTAATTATTAAAGAAATGCAAACCAAAAGTATAATGATGTATCACCTTACACCAATCAGAATGGCCATTATAAAAAATTCTACAAATAATCCTGGAGAAGATATGGAGCAAAGGGAATGTTTGTACACTGTTGGTGGGAATGTATAGCCACTATGGAAAACCTTAAAAAAAGTATGGGGGTTCCTTAAAAAGTAAAAATAGAGTTACCATGTGATCCAACAATCCTACTCCTGGGCATATATCCAGAAAAATCCATAATTTGAAAAGCTACATGTACCCCAATGTTCATTGCAGCACAATTAACAATAGCCAAGACACGGAAATAATCTAAATATTCATCAACAGGGAAAGTGAAAATTGTTCAGTCATGTCCAACTTTTTGCAACCCCATGAATACTGGATTGATATGAATACTGGCCAGAATACTGGAGTGTGTAGCCTTTCCCTTCTTCAGGGGATCTTCCCAGCCCAGGGATTGAACCCAGATCTCCCCCATTGCAGGCAGATTCTTTATCAGTTGAGACACATGGGAAGCCCTTGAATTCATCAACAGAGGAGTGGATATAAAAGATGTGGTACATATATACAATGAAAGACTAATCAGTCAGAAAAAGAGTGAAATAAAACTATTTGCAGCAATATGGTAGGAGGGGAAACCTAGAGATGATCATACTAAGTGAAGTAAATCAGACAGAGAAAGACAAATATCCTATGGTATTGCTTATATGTGGAATCTTAAAAAATGACACAAATCAACTTATTTACAAAAAAGAATAGAGTCACAGATATCAAAAACAAACTTATGGTTACAAGGGGTAGAAAAGGGGGTGATGGATGAATTGGGAGATTGGGGTCAACGTATATACATACTATTATATATAAAATAGATGACTAATAAGGACCTATTGTATAACACAGGGAACTCTACTCATTAATCTGTAATGACCTATGCAGGAATAGAATCTTAAAAAAAATGGATATATGTGTGTGTGTGTGTGTGTGTTAATTGCTCAGTTGTGTACAACACTTTGTGACCCCATAGACTATAGCCCTCCAGGGGCCCCTGTCCATGGAATCCTCCAGGCAAGAATGCTACAGTGGATTGCCATTCCCTTCTCTACAGGATCTTCCTGACCCAGGGATTGAACCTGGGTCTCCTACATTGCAGGCAGATTCTTTACCATCTGAGCTACGTGGGAAACCAATTATACTCCATTTTTTTTAAAAAAGGAATACTGTTAGCTGCTTAGTTGTATCCAACTCTTTTTGACCCCATGGACTGTAGCCTGCCAGTCTCTTCTGTCGATGGGATTTTCCAGGCAAGAATGCTGGAGTAAGTTGCCATTCCCTTCTCCAGGGGATCTTCCTGACCCAGGGATCGAACCTAGGCCTCCTGCATTGCAGGAAGATTCTTTACCATTTGAGCCACCAGGGATGCACACCCCCGTGCCCCCAACCCCCTGCAAAAAAAAAAAAAAATATATATATATATATATATATAAAAGTTAACAAAAACTGCAATCAAGCAAAAATATTTATCCACCTTCAGCAACTTTGCACCACTATATATTTGACTAACTCTTTAGAAAATATCTACCATGCAGACAGAGAAAACATTTTAGTTCATCTCAAAAGGAACATAAGGCTGAATTGAGTGTGAAAAGTCAACGAATCTTGAAATTGGAAGAAAACTTTGGCTGTCCTTATTGGCTACTCACTGCTGTCTAAATGCCCCTCTCAGCCCCTCCCAAGAGCTGATCAGATCTCTGCTGAAAGGTCTTTCATAGAAGAGAACTTGTTGCATCCAAAAGGCAAAATTTTCATATTTGCAAAGCACTGACAGCCAGAAAAAGTAACCATGGACTTTCTATTGCATCCACAACATGAAGCTGATAGAAGGGAGGTGATATCCATTAACGTGCAGATACTCTGGCTTCCATGCTTTACACATGCACAACACACAGGTAGTGTATATGAAACATGTACATGAAACATGTATATGAAACCAAATCTTAGAGTCCCAAAGCGCCATTGGATACAAGTTCCTTGAATGCAAAAACAAAATTGATTTCTTTAAGTACCAGAACTAGAAAGATTACATCTAAAAATTAGCCTGTTGGGATTACCTTAGTGGTCTAGCAGCTAAAACTCTGAGCTCCCAATGCAGGGGGCCTGGGTTGAATCCCTGGTCAGGGAACTAGATCCCACATGCCAGCACAGCTAAATAAATAAATAGAAACTAGTCTGTGAATTTTAACATTGACATAGCATACAGCATAAAGTTTCCATTTTTGTTTTTAACTTCTTCTTATGCATGTACTTTAAGAGTAACTGAGATTTAAAAGGAGAAAGGAATGATTTTTATTTTGACATTGTGACAGTTTTGGTGAATAGTATTCATAAGGGGGGAAGTATTTGCCTCATTTATTTGCACTATGCAAGGATTTAGTAAGATCTTTAAGACAATGGTCACACAGCTTCAGTTGCATGTGTCAGGTATTATGCCACCAGAGAAGTTGAAAGTCCAGAGGCATTTAGTAATAAAAACAGAAATCTTGAAACTCTGGATGCAAAGCAACCTCATTGGCACAATCTATAATCTGAACAGTAAAATCTTCCCTTGCACCAGTATCATTACTATGCTGAATTTATTAGGTATACTATTTTTAACATCCAAAACTAGATAGATGATTTTTATATTTGTTTGTTCTATATTACTTATTACCTTTTTATTATCTACCTGAACAAAAAGACCCACCTTGAAGTCTGGCTCATATTAGCTGTGGTCAAGTCATGTGACAACTTCGCTTTGCTCATCTCTGACAACAGCATTATTTATTATGCCACAAATGCATCAGAAGACAGTGTTGAAAATCAAGCAACAGAGTGGGCATGGAAGTGACCGGGAAGCTCTGAAGTGCTGAACAAAAGTGAGAGAAAAATTTTGTATTAAATTGTGAGAAATGTGTTTATTAAATCATATAATTCTTTGGTAACCAAAACATTCAATTCCCTGTGAAATAGCTGACTTGTTCTATTTTTTTTTTCATGCTTTCAATTTTATAAATGGCTGTCGCTATTCAGTGGGACAAAACCCAAACTCCATGCTTTATATCAAGTGTTCCCAACCCCTGGCCACAGATGGGCACCTGTCCACAGCCTGTTAGGAACTGAGCCACACAGCAGGCATGAGTGGCTCTCTAGCATTCCCTAAAGCTCCCATTACTGCTTGAACCATCCCCCCATGCCAGGTCCATGGAAGAAGTGTTTTCCATTAAACTAATCCCTTGCACCAAAAAGGTTGGAGCCTGCTGCCTTATATACTAGAATGAGTACTGTGTACCAGTAAAGTATAGTGCATTCTTTATGTAAGCATATTTACATACTTAATGAATATATTTATTTGAAGAGATTGGCTCCAACTTATCATTTGGAAGGAAACTCATTCTGGGACATCTTTTGCAAATGACATATATTTTTATTTTTTTAATTTTTCCTTACAATTTAGCATGCATAATTCTTAAATACTTTTTGAATTTTGAACACTTCTGGGAATCTCAAAAAGTGGAAAAATCTGTATCTAGTAAAAAGGATATATGCACACACATTTGAAATTCTGCTTATTTCAGTAGATGCACAGACTTCATGCAGTCTAAGGTTTGACCTATAGTCTACTAGGAACCCCTGTTTTAAATTTTTTATGAAAATTTTTAATTAGCACAATTAGAGGCCACAGAGTAAATTAAACCCCTCCACATTTGGGGGTGGTGTTTAAATAATGCTTCTTTGCATTTGCAAATTTCCATTTCTTATTCCATCTGGAATGATGTACCCAGCAAACAAACCAGTGCAAAGCCATTATTCAAAGTGAGATATCATTTGTAAGCAGAAATGCGGTGGAAAATTAATTAAATGTGGCTGAAAGTTATAAATTAGTTAACGTTACCTCAAAATTCTGTTAGTTAATAGATGCTACAGGATGGGATGGGAATGGAGAATCTTTCTGAAAGCCCTTTATCTTTTGCAAAAGTATTTCTGGAATTCGAAACAGCAGCCACACAAATCTTCCAGGTACTCAGGTCAAAGCCTGTCTTCTTTCTTTGGAAATTAGCAATTTTCCTGATAGCAAATAATCTACATAATTCCTATAAACCTTGTGATGCTTGTTATAAATGAAATCTAAGTAACTTTACTAATGTATGTAAGGACCCTAGCTCTTTCTGCCAGGAATTTGACTCTGCTGCTGTTAAGTCGCTTCAGTCATGTCTGACTCCATGTGACCCCATAGACGGCAGCCCACCAGGCTCCCCCATCCCTGGGATTCTCCAGGCAAGAACACTGGAGTGGGTTGCCATTGCCTTCTCCAGTGGGTCTTCCCAACCCAGGGATCAAACCCAGGTTTCCCACATTGCAGGCAGATGCTTTTACCATCTGAACCACCAGGGAAGCCCACTAATTAAAATCTTGCCTACAGACACCCAAATTTTGTGTGCACTGGATTATTTTCCATGAAGGGAAAGCTATAATTTTAATAAGAAAAAGTGATTTAATTTTCAACCAGTTCTATACAAATATGAAGCAATCACCAGCACAAGTAAGACTTGCTCCTAGTTTTTGCTTTCTGTTTCAGAAAAAGATACTGTATGGAAAATGGGTTAAGTTCTTTACCTGAATCAATCACTCTTATAGTTCTCTGTAGCTAAAATATTTCACAATTAACTACAACCAGATTTTGTGTTTCATTTGAAAAGAGCTTTTATACATGGCCCACTTGGAAAATCCCTTTGAGCTTGAAATTGATATGTGCTTCAGTTGGTAAAGAATCCACCTGCAATGCAGGAGACCTGGGTTCGATCCCTGGGTTGGGAAGATCCCCTGGAGAAAGGAAATTTCTGGTATTCTGGCCTGGAGATTTCCATGGACTACAGTCCACAGGGTCACAAAGAGTCAGACATGACTGAATGACTTTCACTATGTTATAACAGATTATGTAATCACTGGATCTAAAATACTCAGCAGCCTACTGTGTTTAAGAAGCAATATTAAAACCCCACAAGGCAGGCTTCTTGTCAGATTTTTCTAGGGAATTAGTCTTTATTTCCACCCTCCCTTATCCTTTTCCCCCAAAAAAGATTTTTCCCAAAATTGTTGGAAGATTTTATTTTTTATTTTTTAATATAAATTTATTTATTTTAATTGGAGGTTAATTAAACTTGTTGGAAGATTTTAAACTCAGATACCCACAATGTTTTAACCCTAAAACATTGGTCATTAATACAAAAAGCTAACACTATATGTTCGGAAGTGCTCTGTTTTCTGTCTTTAGAAAAACCTTCAATTTTAGTAAAAATAGTTAAATTGAACCAAGAATTTGTCAGTCAAGGAGATTTGACATTTAAATATTTTAAAAATATTTTAACATTTGTAGTAGTAGAAACATATTTTTTCTCATTACCCCCCATTGCTACCTTATTCCCTCGTGCCAAATCAACAATTTCAATACTATTTGAAACTGCTGCAGAGAAAAACATACAGTTTTAAGACTAAGAAGAAGCCTTTGCCAAGAGGAAGCATCTCTCTTTCCTTGGCCACAGATTAAGCCTGAGCCTAGCCTCACAAAAATGTGATATATGTTTCAGTGTCGCCAGGAAACTTGAGGGAAGAGGCAGAAGGCATACAGCTTATTGTGAAAACCCAGCAAAATCTAGAAAATTGCCCAGAAAGACCCACTTGACACCATTCTTTCATTCTGCTCATCTGGTTGGTCTTGCCTTCTGGCCTTCAGGAAAACCCAGCTACTAGGTTGCTTGAGTCCACAGAGCCACAAAATCTAAATAAGTGCTGATAACTGACAGGAATTACGCTTCCGATGTCTGCAAAGGGGGGGTAACCCTCCAACCCTGCTCTGTTTCATCTCTGCATCTCTGGACGTCAGCATCTGACCTTTCCTCATTAGAGTGTGAAACGGAATATCACCTGCCATATCTGTAAACTAGGATGTCACAGCCATCAGTGTTTCTGGCCCTCCAAATGTGAATTTCTGAGCCAGGGTGTGTGGTGGGGGGGATGTGAAAATACAAGATGCTGCTGGCGCCAGATAGCTGAGACACATATGAAAGGAATGATCTCCCTAAGCCCAAAACTTGCATCTTTCCTTACATAGAAGAATGCTAAATTCCTTAACTTGAGATAGCTGGTTTCCCTTAATTAACAATATCTCTGTCGTTCAAGCTGCCTGCCTCCCTTTGTTACAAACTTCTATATAACCTGACTCCCTACCCTGCCTCCTTGGAGCAGTTTCTCAGGTCTACCTGAGATGCTGCCTATTGGGCTTGAAGTCCTAAAAATCACCACTGAATAAACATAACTCTCAACTATCAATTCAGTTCAGTTCAGTTGCTCAGTCGTGTCCGACTCTTTGTAACCCCATGAACCACAGCACTCCAGGCCTCCCTGTCCATCACCAACTCCCAGAGTCCACCCAAACCTATGTCCATTGAGTCAGTGATGCCATCCAACCATCTCATCCTCAATCTCATCCTCTGTTGTCCCTTTCTCCTCCTTCCCTCAATCTTTCCCAGCATCAGAGTCTTTTCTAACAAGTTAGCTCTTTGCATCAGGTAGCCAAAGGATTGGAGTTTCAGCTTCAGCATCAGTCCTTCCAATGAACACCCAGGACTGATCTCCTTTAGGATGGACTGGTTGCATCTCCTCACAGCCCAAGGGACTCTCAAGAGTCTTCTCCAACACCACAGTTCAAAAGCATCAATTCTTCGGCACTCAGATTTCTTTATAGTCCAGCTCTCACATCCATACATGACCACTGGAGAAATCATAGCCTTGACTAGATGGACCTTTGTTGGCAAAGTAATGTCTCTGCTTTTCAATATGCTATCTAGGTTGGTCATAACTTTCCTTCCAAGGAGTAAGCATCTTTTAATTTCATGGCTGCAATCACCATCTGCAGTGATTTTGGACCCTCCACCCCAAAAAAAGAAAGTGTAACACTGTTTCCCAATCTATTTGCTATGAAGTGATGGGACTGGATGCCATGATTTTAATTTTCTGAATGTTGAGCTTAAGGAGATCAGTCCTGGGTGTTCTTTGGAAGGCATGATGCTAAAGCTGAAACTCCAGTACTTTGGCCACCTCATGCGAACAGTTGATTCATTGGAAAAGACTGATGCTGGGAGGGATTGGGGGCAGGAGGAGAATGGGACGACCGAGGATGAGATGGCTGGATGGCATCACTGACTCGATGGACATGAGTTTGAGTGAACTCCGGGAGTTGGGGATGGACAGGGAGGCCTGGCATGCTGCAAATCATGTGGTCGCAAAGAGTCGGACACGACTGAGCTACTGAACTGAACTGAACTGAAGCCAACTTTTTCACTCTCCTATTTCACTTTCATCAAGAGGCTCTTTAGTTCTTCTTCACTTTCTGCCATAAGGGTGGTGTCATCTGCATATCTGAGGTTATTGATATTTCTCCCAGCAATCTTGATTCCCGCTTGTGTTTCCTCCAGCCTAGCGTTTCTCATGACGTACTCTGCATATGAGTTAAATAAGTAGGGTGACAATATACAACCTTGATGTACTCCTTTTCTATTTGGAACCAGTCTGTTTTTCCATGTCCAGTTTTACCTGTTGCTTCTTGTCCTGCATACAGAATTCTCAAGAGGCAGGTCAGGTGGTCTGGTACTCCCATCTTTTTCAGAATTTTCCACAGTTTATTGTGATCCACAGAGTCAAATGCTTTGGCATAGTCAATAAAGCAGAAATAGATTTTTTTCTGGAAAAGGTCTTGCTTTTTTCATGATCCAGCAGATGTTGGCAATTTCATCTCTGGTTCTTCTGCCTTTTCTAAAACCAGCTTGAACATCAGGAAGTTCATGGTTCACGTATTGCTGAAGCCTGGCTTGGAGAATTTTGAGCATTACTTTACTAGTGTGTGCAATTGTGCAGTAGTTTGAGCATTCTTTGGCATTGCCTTTCTTTGGGATTGGAATGAAAACTGACCTTTTCCAGTCCTGTGGCCACTGCTGAGTTTTCCAAATTTGCTGGCATATTGAGTGCAGCACTTTCACAGCATCATCTTTCAGGATTTGAAATAGCTCCACTGGAATTCCATCACCTCCACTAGCTTTGTTCATGGTGATGCTTCTTAAGGCCCACTTGACTTCACATTCCAGGATGTCTGGCTCTAGGTGAGTGATCACACCATCGTGATTATCTGGGTCGTGAAGATCTTTTTTTGTACAGTTCTTCTGTGTCTTCTTGCCACCTCTTCTTAATATCTTCTGCTTCTGTTAGGTCCATACCATTTCTGTCCTTTATTGAGCCCATCTTTGCATGAAATGTTCCCTTGGTATCTCTAATTTTCTTGAAGAGATCTCTAGTCTGTCCCATTCTATTGTTTTCCTTTATTTCTTTGCATTGATCACTGAGGAAGGCTTTCTTATCCCTCCTTGCTATTCTTTGGAACTCTGCATTCAAATGGGTATATCTTTCCTTTCTCCTTTGCTTTTTGCTTCTCTTCTTTTCACAGCTATTTGTAAGGCCTCCTCAGACAGCCATTTTGCTTTTTTGCATTTCTTTTTCTTGCGGACGGTCTTGATTCCTCTCTCCTGTACAATGTCATGAATTTCCTTCCATAGTTCATCAGACACTCTGTCTATCAGATCTAGTCCCTTAAATCTATTTCTCACTTCCACTGTATAATGATAAGGGATTTGATTTAGGTCATATATGAATGGTCTAGAAGTTTTCTCCACTTTTTTCAATTTCAGTCTGAATTTGGCAATAAGGAGTTCATGATCTGAGCCACAGTCAGCTCCTGGTCTTGTTTTTGCTGACTGTATAGAGTTTCTCAATCTTTGGCTGCAAAGAATATAATCAATCTGATTTCAGTGTCGACCATCTGGTGATGGCCATGTGTAGAGTCTTCTCTTGTGTTGTTGGAAGAGGTCTTTGCTATGACCAGTGCATTCTCCTGGCAGAATTCTATTAGCCTTTGCCCTGCTTCATTCTGTACTCCAAGGCCAAATTTGCCTTTTACTCCAGGTGTTTCTTGACTTCCTACTTTTGCATTCCAGTCCCCTATAATGAAAAGGACATCTTTTTTGGATGTTAGTTCTAGAAGGTCTTGTAGGTCTTCATAGAACTGTTCAACTTCAGCTTCTTCAGCATTACTGGTTGGGGCATAGACTTGGATTACTGTGATATTGAATGGTTTGCCTTGAAAACAAACAGAGAACATCTGTTGTTTTTGAGATTGCATCCAAGTACTGCATTTCAGACTCTTTTGTTGACTATGATGACTACTCCATTTCTCCTAAGGGATTCCTGCCCACAGTAGTAGATATAATGGTCATCTGAGTTAAATGCACCCATTCCAGTCCATCTTAGTTCTCTGATTCCTAGAATGTTGATGTTCACTCTTGTCATCTCCTGTATGACCACTTTCAATTTTCCTTGATTCATGAACCTAACATTCCAGGTTCCTATGCAATATTTCTCTTTACAGCATCGAACCTTGCTTCTATCACCAGTCCCATCGACACATGCATGTTGTTTTTGCTTTGGCTCCATCCCTTCTGTCTTTCTGGAGTTATTTCTCCACTGATCTCCAGTAGCATATTGGGGACCTACCGACCTGGGGAGTTCATCTTTCAGTGTCCTATCTTTTTGCTTTTTCATACTGTTCATGGGGTTCTCAAGGCAAGAATACTGAAGTGGTTTGCCATTCCCTTCTCCAGTGGACCACATTCTGTTAGATCTCTCCACCATGACCCTCCCGTCTGGGGTGGCCCCCATGGCGTGACTTAGTTTCACTGAGTTAGACAAGCCTTTGGTCTGTGTGATCAGATTGGCTAGCTGCCTGTGATTGTGGTTTCAGTCTGTCTGCCCTCTGATGCCCTCTCTCACTGCCTACTATCTTACTTGGTTTTCTCTCACCTTGGATATGGGTATCTCTTCATGGCTGCTCCAGCAAAGCACAGCCTCTGCTCCTGATCTTGGATGTGGAGTAGCTCCTCCTCTCAACTATCAGGTTGTAACTATTTTTTTAGTTGACAACCAACAGTCAATTCTGGTGAGAAAGTGGATGGATTTTGACTGAAGACACCTTCAGTCGTCCCCAGGGGCCTGTAGGATTTAACAGACGTTGGAGCTTCAAGCTCAAATGATAAATACTAGTGGGTGAATTATGATGACCAGTCAGCCTGGAGGGAACTATACAGGTGTCCCAGGAGACCACCAAAGGCCTAGGATCACTACATGAACTCACGTTTTGAGAGGTCCTGCTTCTTTGGGGTGGGTGCCCACCATGAAAGTTCTGCAGTCCTTGGCTGAGGGATAGAAAATCCACTGAAGCTACTCCTGTTACTCTCTACCTCAGGTCACAGAATGAGCTAGTAGATCAGTCGTATCCGACTCTTTGTGACCCCATGGACTGCAGCGCACCAGGCTTCCCTCCCCATCACCAACTCCTAGAGCTTGCTCAAACTCATGACCATTGAGTCAGTGATGTCATCCAACTATTTCATCCTCTGTCATCCCCTTCTCCTCCTGCCTTCAGGGTCTTTTCCAGTGAGTCAGTTCTTTGCATCAGGTGGCCAAAGTATTGGAGCTTCAGCTTCAGCATCAGTCCTTCCAATGAATATTCAGGCCTTATTTCCTTTAGGATTGACTGGTTTGGTCTCCTAGCAGTCCAAGGGACTCTCAAGAGTCTTCTCCAACACCACAGTTCAAAAGCATCAATTCTTTGGCACTCAGCTTTCTTTATAGTCCAGCTCTCATGTGTATACATGACTAATGGCACCCCACTCCAGTACTCTGCCTGGAGGATTCCATGGACGGAGGAGCCTGATGGGCTATAATCCACGGGGTTGCGGAGTGTCGGACACAACTGAGCGACTTCACCTTCACTCACTTTGACTAGACGGATCTTTGTTTACAAAGTAATGTCTCTGCTTTTAATATGCAGTCTAGGTTGGTCATAGCTAGTAGATACTGTGGACTAAATCCTGTGTCCCTTCAAATTCAAAGCCAAACCCCAATGTGATGGTGTTAGGAAGTGGGGGCTTTGGGAGGTGATTAGGTCATGAGGGTGGAGTCATTGTGAGTGGGATTAGTGCTAGCATTAAAGAGGTCCCACTGCCCTTCCTCGCCTCATGTGAGGTTATAAGAGAAGAAGGGCCTCTATGCATCAGGAGGTTGACTCACCAAAACCTGACCATGCTGACACCTTTACCTTCCCATACTCCAGAGCTGTGAGAACTAGATCTTTGTTGTTTAAGCTGCCCAGTCTATGGTGTTTTCATTATGGAAGCCTGAATAGACCAAGTACTTGGAAAAGTCCAGAAGGTGGGCTAGAAGCAGAAGAGGACACAGGAGGAGAGAGTTCCTGGGGAACTTGAGTGTTTGAAGACAAGACAGAAGAGGTAGCATCTTCTATGCCTTTTCCCCTCCAGGAAACCTGGGAAGACATCTCTGCTTGATCACAGGTTGCTGCATTGGATCACAGATAGGAGGGCAGAACCCTATGCTGGACTGGAGAGGAGAAGGAAGTTCCTTAGAATCCAATACCTTCTGGAAAACCGAAGGATGGGCAGGCACTGGACCCTTCTGCAAACTTCTCTTTAATGGGAGGGGAAGCTCTTCCTTCCAGTTTCTCACCCTGGCCCTCCATCTTCTATGCATGTGCATTCATCTCTGGTCACACCCCATTTACACCCTTGGTCCCTGATTATATTGATATTTCAGCATTTTGTGTCATGATTATTCTGCTAACTAGCTGAATTACTAGGGCACTGAACCACACCAAATCAACGGCCTTTTTTTCACTGGCATGCCCCATCTTCTTGTAGTTACACAGCTTTAAAGCAGTAGACACTAACACCAGAGAGGAAATACAGGAGGAAAGCTGCAAGACTGTACTTGTTTCTACCCCCATGCTTTTAAGGCACAGAATATGCATAAGTCTGAATAAGAGAAAAAGAGAAGTCTGAGGTAAACAGTAAGGAAAATATGCTTTCATGTTCATTGAGCAAATTTATTAGGTGTCTCCTCATATGGTTCAGTTCAGTTCAGTTCAGTCACTCAGTCATGTCCGACTCTTTGTGACCCCATGAACCGCAGCACGCCAGGCCTCCCTATCACCAACTCCCAGAGTCCACCCAAACCCATGTCCATTGAGTCAGTGATGCCATCTAACCATCTCATCTTCTGTTGTCCCCTTTTCCTCCTGCCCTCAATCTTTCCCAGCATCAGGGTCTTTTCAAATAAGTCAGCTCTCCACATCAGGTGGCCAAAGTATTGGAGCTTCAGCTTCAACATCAGTCTCTCCAATGAACACCCAGGACTGATCTCCTTTAGGATGGACTGGTTGGATCTCCTTGCAGGAACACACAAAAGAATAAAACCCTGCTTTCACCTTTCTGATGGTTTAATATATTCAGACCAGCGATGGGGACCAGCAATGTGGATACTGTTAGGTGGACAGTGGAATAGATACAGACCAGCAATGAGGACATTGTCAGATGGACAGTCATCAATGATGTTTACAGCTCTATGACTCATTTTTCGTGTTTCCTAAGTTTCTTCAATGAATATGGATTGTTTTTGTAATGAGAATATATTTTTACAAAAAGTATAAAACATCAGACTTTTTCTTTATCAAGGTGAAGACAGTACCATGCACATAACTACTTCTTACTGAATCTTTGTTTTTTTTAAACAGGAGAACTAGGCTTAAAAGCTAAATTCTTTAAATCTCCAAATCCCAGGTCTTTTCCACCACCAGACACTGACTGTTAATAACCTCAATATGCAGTCTCAAGGATCAAGGTAAGAACTGCAATATATTCAGTCATTAAAAAAATGAAATGAAAGAAACCTACATAAGACAAACTTCTTCAAAAATTTGAGTCTCACTTTATGATTTTGCTCTCCTATATCACTCTTCCTTTTAACTTTTAAAATATCTTCCTTTTATTTTTTTTTCTATTTCCATTAACAATATATCCTTAAATAGTATTTAGGAAAGAAATAAACAAAAAAATTACTTATTTGCTCTATGCTAAAAGATCACTGTTGATAACATGGAATAATACATTTTACATTTTTCCCTAGAGTTACGTTTTTTAAATTATTTTTATAATTATACTAAATACCTGGTTATAAGTTTTTAGTGGATTTCTGTCTTAATTACCAAGTTATTATGAAAACTGAGTCAACAATAAGTGAAAGCATTACTTGCTCAATCATGTCTGACTCTATGTGACACCATGGACAGTAGCCCACCAGGCTCCTCTGTCCATGGAATTTTCCAGATAAAAATACAAGGAGTGGGCAGCCATTCCATTCTCTGGTGGATCTTTCTGACCTAGGGATCAAACCGGGGTCTCCTGCATTGCAGGCAGATTCTTTGCCATATGAACCACCAGCGAAGCCCAACAATAAGGGAACTGCACAAAAATAGAATGCTAAAAATATATCATATAAGCAAAGTTAATATCAACTTTTCCCAAAGTGAGTGGCATAAAACACTAGGCCCACAAAATGTCTGTTAAGGAAAAAAAAAAGTATTGGTAAAGTAAGTTTAGGCAACATTTCATATTCTCATCCTATTTTAGAGATTCACAGTGTACTTTACAAATATCTGAGAGAGACAAAACATGTCAGGGGAAAGAAAAAATTCATTTTAGACTTTAGCTCATTTCCTAAATGTATTTGTATATAAATTTTTTTTTCAAAATATTTTACACTTGTTAATGTCCTCTGGAAAGGAACAAACTTCGCAATACACTGCATTGGCTTCGTCCCCAGTGCTATCTCCTTGCTGGATTTTTAAAGTTCTTAGGCAGAGCTGCCCTTGCCATGCAGAGCTCAATAGGGAGACAAAAGGCGCTTCCAGACAGTCTGGGTCAGAGGGGAGTGAGGGAGATGCCCAGGATCTTGGTGGGCTTGGAAACGGCATGTATGGATCAGCACTCAGGGCTCCTCATATCCTCAAAGTCTTTGTTTAACATAACATTTCAAGATCCTACCCTCTCCCTGTCACATGTATCAGTCACGGAGGATATTGGCAGAAACCACAAGTGGAAGGTGGACCACAGGCATTGTTTGATGGTTCTTCCTTTCTACCCGTATGCTTCCTTCTTCCCCTTGAAGCATCAAAAACACTTGGCTTAGTTTCACGCTACCTGGCTTCCCTCATTCAAGTACAAGTTCTGGTGGTCCTGCAGCTGGATGATTCTCATGGCCTTCCTGTCCTCTTTCCTCCAATCTTCTGTCTCACTCAGTAAACTCTTTAGGGGGCATCTACTCTGTTCTCAGAAGACATTTGCATGAGCTGTGGTCTCTGCCCTGGAGAAGCCCAGCCTTGGTCGGGGAGAACCCCCACAGTGAGATCTCACCTAGACCCTGCCTAATCCTTGCCTCCAGGACTCTATACGCCAGCGCATCTTCTGAGCTTCCCGTGATAACCTGTTCAGATTTTTTTAAACTGGCCAATATGAGATGAAAATTATCAGCCATGAAATACTAGCATTGTGCCCCACAGAGAGATCAGATGCCCGGGAGCAGCTGCCCGGTGTGTCTATGTACAGTTATGCTGAGCTATCTGAAACCTCACTGGTCCCACAAAGATGACAATTTCATATGACTCAATACAAGAAGGTAAAGTCTCTGCTCTTCTATTTGTTGGTCACCAGATTATGCCAAAGTCCTGAGATGGATTGTTTCCAAATCTGGAAGGCATGTTAGGGATGGTCAGACTTAATAGACAGACTGTGAGGCATGCAAAAAAATCCACTTTATGAGCTCAAATCCAAAGCCATTGGGCATACTCTCCAGCTGCTGGCAGTGATCAAAGGTCCAGATGCTTCTCATATGGGCAACTCCATGCAGTTTTTCTCCATGTACCTCCAAACCCAATGAATGTCCTGAGTATTCCAGCTTTTTGTTCATATCTGACTTGCTCATTGGGTTATTGTGAGAATTAAAAGATATAAGAAATAATCTATGTAAAGTGGGCAAAATAATTATATTTGCCTTTAGCAATAGGCCTGATGATGTCTCACTTTTTCTAAGAAACCTTCATTTGTAGCCCTCAACCTTCTTCCCTCTCCCTGACTGTTCTCCTAGCATCCCTTTGTACCTTAAGTAAATCACATATCAGGGCCTCTCTTGAGTTAGAATTATTTATGCATGTGTCTATTTTCTCCCATGGATTATGGACGCCTTCTGAGCAGGGAGTATATTTTATTCATGTGCCTCACCCACATTGGGCAGGGGGCCTTACACTGTGAAAGCAATTTGCTTGCACAAAGCACCTTCTTGGATTATGATTTTCATCAAGCATATTCTAAATTGTATTAAATATTTCAATTTTTTGTTAGTGAAGGTCAGGACCACTCCTCTTCTGGAGCAATGTTCAGAAGAGGAGTTAAAGTTAAAAGTTAGGAAATTCTTCTTTCAATGAGAAGGCTTATCTGGATGGCAGAGATATGGAACCAACTGCATCTTTGTACTGTCTTTTTGCCTTAGTAAATACAAGTCATCCTTCCTTAACAAGATATTTCTTATTTTATGATTTCTTAGACAAAGGCATGAATGCATAAAACTAACAATTGTCTAAGGAACTGGGGAGTAAAGACTGAAGGAAACATCCAGGAAAGTATATACTCTATGACTTCTCTTTCAGTGTTTTGGGAAGCTACCAAGGAACTCTGCTCAATGTTATGTGGAAGTCTGGATGGGAGGAGAGTTTGGGAGAGAATGGATTCATGCATATCTATGGCTGAGTCCCTTTGCTGTTCACCTAAAAATTATCACAACATTGTTAACTGGCCATACTCCAATAAAAAAGTTTAATTAAAAGGGGGGAGGGGCAGAGCAGGGATAGCTATTCCTGTGAATGGGTTCCATACTCGGTCCAACTTTCCATTCACACTTGGGTAAAACAAAATCCAGACAAGTGAAGAAACATGCTTAAAACTCATGCAGTAGAAGGATTTCTGTTCTGAGATGGGTTAGGCCAAACTGTATAGAAAGCCAGAGGTCAATCTGAGATGCCTTCAGAATCTTCTAATGTTAGGCATCATACCTTACTAATTCCGAGAGCTCTCTTGCCCTTGTAGTCTAAACACTAGCAGGTGGGGTAGCCAGGATGAACAGTAGAGTCAAACAGTAGCTTTAAATGTTGCTCTAGGAAATACTGTTCTTGGTCGTGTCCAGGCAGCCAAGGAGACATTACAACTGAAGAGATTCCTGAGGAGAGAGGATCACACTAAAACTCAAGTTTGGAAGTATTATATGATATTTTAGGACTTTGAGAAGATCATTTTTGTTGTCTTACAGACAACCTGGAGCTCATAGGTCCAACTATAAAAGATGCCAGTCAATCCTGACTCACCCGACATGGAGCCAGAGGAGCCACAGGTATGAAAATATCATTTTTATGTCCTTCCTCTTCACCACACATATTTACTCACCATGTCAGGGTTCGGCCTTCTTTCATCAGGCTCCTTTCTCCATGCCATTGTCTCCCCATTCCAATCTTCTTTCCCCATCTTGGTGCCATGCTTTCCCTTTGCTCTGGGATCAGCCTATTGTCCCTTCCTCCCTGGGTCTAGCCACATCCAGATAGATTTCAACCCTAACCCTCACCTGTGCCAAAAAAATTCCTTGACCTCCAACCCTCATTCACAACTGGCAGAAAAATCACATGTGCAAAAACTGACTGCAAATGTATGTGATGCTTTGTCAGAGGCAGAGGAGGGCTGTGGTTAAAAGAGAAGGTTCTGGAGCAAAGACTGGTTCAGATCCTGGCTCTGTCACCCCATCACTTAAACTCTGTGTGCCTCAGCTGCCCAGTTTCAAAATGAGGTACCATCTATATTAGTTAGAATATTTGGCTGAATCAGTTCAGTTCAGTCGCTCAGCTGTGTTTGACTCTTTGCGACCCCATGGACTGCAGCATGCCAGGCTTCCCTATCCATCACCAACTCCTGGACCTTGCTCAAACTCATGTCCATTGAGTCAGTGAGGCCATCCAACCATCTCATCCTCTGTCATCCTCTTATTTTGGCTGAACAAGTATGAGCAAAAATAGCAGTATCTTAAATGAAATGGAATTTTGTTTCTCTCTGGTGGAAGGGTGCAGGATTGTTAAGTGGGTGTCATGCTCTGTGGGATTAGGCTCCTGTTTGCTCTTCTTCAGCTCTTCTCAAACTGTGATCTCTATCCCATGAACCATGATGACCGCCCAATCTCACACCATGATGTCCACACCCTAGCCTGAAAGGGTAAAAAAAAGAGGAGCTTGCCTTCATTTCCTTTAAAAGCATGACCCAGAAATCCCCCTGCATCATTTCCCTTCACAACCCCTTGACCAGAATCTGGTGAATAGTCACATCTACTTTCAAAGGATGCCATACGCTTTGAGAAAACTTCCATTACTGTGTCATAACAGGAGAGAAACTGAAGGGAAATCCAGTAAACTCTGACACACCAGTGCTATGGCTTCTAGAGATTAAATGGATTACACACACATAAAACAATGCCTAAAACATAGTAAATTCTTGATGGTCATTAGCTATTACACAATCACAGTATTAATGATTAGTTATTATGGCTGTTTCTTCTCCCATTTTTGATACAATATGTTCACAGACTGTGAAAATCATGTGAAGTATTTAGACCTCATAATTTTAAAAATAGCCACTTATTTATTAATATGAAATGCATGCGAAATTTTAAAACCTAAAATAAGTCCAAGTAAAAAGAAAAAAAATACAACTAACCCATCAAATTTTTAATTTTTAAAAAGCTGCAAAATTATAATAGGAATACTTTGGGTAATAGAATTTTTCAGTTATTTTCAGAAAATCTGTATGTATACATCAATACACATTCTATTACTCAAAAGTATTCCTATTATAATTTTGCAGCTTTTTAAAAATTAAAAATTTGATGGGTTAGTTGTATCTTTTTCAATATGGGCTTCCCTGGTGGCTCAGAGGTTAAAGCGTCTGCCTCCAATGTGGGAGACCCGGGTTCAGTCCCTGGGTCGGGAAGATCCCCTGGAGAAGGAAACGGTAACCCACTCCAGTATTCTTGCCTGGAGAATCCCATGGACGGAGAAGCCTGGTGGGCTATAGTCCATGGGGTTGCAAAGAGTCGGACACGACTGAGCGACTTCAGTATTCACTATTCACTATACATCAATATATTAACTAGGAAATTAATAAAATTGTGGGATTCAGAAAAACCAACTATAATTGTTTGTATTGGCATATGTTTGAAAGGAACTGAATCATCAACAAAAAGAGTTGATGATTATAAAGGTATTTTCCTTGCAAAAGATCAAAAGAGTCAATTTGTTGGCCCAGTACCTCTTTAATCCAGGGATATAACCAGCAGAGTCCACTAATGCCTCCTAGTACTTCTCAGAGGATCAAGACTCCCTGATGGAAATGTGGAAACAGAAGGAACATCAATGAAGGCAATCTTTTAAAGCAAAAAGGAGCAAAATGTTGGCCAGCTCAGGTTTGCACACAGTGGAGACTTTCTTGTACGCCAAGTCCTTAGGTTCTGTGTTTCACAGCTCTTTGGGACAGTGCAGAAGGCTGATTTTCCTACCCCATGGATGAACTTAGACTTTTTGTATTGCTTATTATCATGAAGGGGCTTCCCAGGTGGTGGAGTGGTAAAGAATCCGCCTGCAATGCAGGAGGTGCAAGAAATGTGAGTTCAGTCCCTGGGTCAGGAAAATCCCCTGGAGTGGGAAATGGCAACTCCAGTATGCTTGCCTGCAAAATTCCGTAAACAGAGGAGCGTTGTGGACTACAGTCCCCACGGGGCTCCAAAGAGCCAGACACAACTGAGCACACACTCTCTTTGAAGCTTTATTGCAGCTTGGAGACAGGTAGAACAGGGTACTGGTTTAGAGCCAGACTATCTGGGTTTAAATCCTAACTTTACTTATTGGTTGTACAGCCTTGAACAAGTTACATAATCCCTGCATATATTAGATTTGTCATCAGAAAATAGGAAGAATATCAGAAAATAGGAAGAATAACAATGGCACCCCACTCCAGTACTCTTGCCTGGAAAATCCCATGGATGGAGGAGCCTGGTGGGCTGCAGTCCATAGGGTCACTAAGAGTCGGACCGACTGAGTGACTTCGTTTTCACTTTTCACTTTCATGCATTGGAGAAGGAAATGGCAACCCACTGCAGTGTTCCTGCCTGGAGAATCCCAGGGACGGGGGAGCCTGGTGGGCTGCCATCTATGGGGTCGCGCAGAATCGGACACGACTCAAGCAACTTAGCAGCAGCAGAGTAATTATGATGATTAATTAAAATAATATGCATAAAGCCTTTAGAGCAGAAGCATTCAGGAAGTATTGGCTTTTTAATTATCAATATTACCCAAGTCTTACAAACATTAACCTCTTATGCTTACAGGGCTTTGCCATTCACAACACCTCTATATCTGCTTTCTTATTTGAGCCACTATACTTCTCAATGGGCTTCCCTGGTGTCTCAGCTAGTAAAGAATCCGCCTGCAATTCAGGAGACCCCGGTTCAATCCCTGGGTCAGGAAGATCCCCTGGAGAAGGAATAGGCTACCCACTCCAGTATTCTTGGACTTCACTGATGCATAGATGGTAGAGAATCTGCCTGCAATGCGGGAGACCTGGGTTTGATCCCTGGGTTGGGAAAATCCCCTGGAAGAGGGTATGGCAGCCCACTCCAATATTCTTGCCTGGAGAATCCCCATGGACAGAGCATCTTAGGAGGCTATAATCCATGAGGTCACAGTTGGGCATGACTGAGTGACACAGAACAGCATATAGTACTCAATAAAGGTTGATATCCCCAATTTTTTCCCCAGTTTTAATGTGATATAATTGACACAGAGCACTGTATAAGTTCAAGGCATACAGCACAATGATTTGACTTACACACATCATGAAATGATGCTCACAGTAAGTTTAGTGAACACCCATCATCTCATAAAGATACAAAAGAAAAGAAAAATATAATTTTTCCTTGGGAAGAGACCCTTGGGATTTACTCTCTTAACAACTGTCATATATACCACACAGCATCATTATATATTTATCACATTGTACATTATATCCCCAGTAATTATTTATCTTATAATTAGAAGTCTGTACTTTTCGATTCATTCAACCAATTGCTCCTCCCCAACCCTCCACCTCTAATAACAAATCTGATCTCTTTTTTAATGAGTATGTTTGCTTGTTTGCTAGTTTTTGAGATATAACTGACCTATAATAATTTATTAATTCCTGGTATACAACATTGTATATAGACATGTCTATACATCTCAAAATGGCCATCACAATAAATTTAGTTACCATTTGTCACTACATAAAGATATTACATAATTATTGAATATATTCCATACACTGACTATTTTACATTGCTAATCTCTTAAATTCAAACATGTTTTAACAACCCTGCATTTTCACTCCCCTCTGCCATGTTTACAGTTTTTTATATCATGTTTTACATCTTTTCTGCATATCCCTTAACTACTTACTGTGGATATAGATGATTTTTGACTTTTAACCTTCCTCCTAGCTTTACGTGTGGGTGATTTGTTAACTTTATTGAATATTTGACTTTGCTGCTGCTGCTGCTGCTAAGTCGCTTCAGTCGTGTCCTACTCTGTGCAACCCCATAGATGGCAGCCTACCAGGCTCCCCTGTCCCTGGGATTCTCCATGAGCTTTTTCCTTTCATAATTTTCAAGATTCTAGTTGAAGCTTTTTCTTTTTCACTTGGAAAAGTTCCTTCAGCATTTGCTGTAAAGCTTGTTTGATGATGCTGAATTCTTTCAGCTTTTGCTTGTCCGGGAACTTTTTAATTTTTCTGTCAGATCAACAAGAGCCTTGCTAAGTTGAATATCCTTGGTTGTAGGCTTTTCCCTTTCATTGCTTTAAATACAGTGTGCCACCCCCTACGGGCCTGCAGAGTTGCTGCTGAAAAATCAGCTGATAACCTTGTGGGACTTCCTTTGTACTTGTTGCTTTTCTCAATGTTTTTTTTTTTATATAACTTTTTTTTTAAAACTTTACATAATTGTATTAGTTTTGCCAAATATCAAAATGAATCCGCCACAGGTATACATGTGTTCCCCATCCTGAACCCTCCTCCCTCCTCCCTCCCCATACCATCCCTCAATGTTTTTAATAGTCTCTCTTTATCTTTAATTATGGCCATTTTAAGTGCAATGTGTCTTGGTGTGTTCCTCAGTGGGTTAATTTTGTTTGGGACTCTCTTGGCTTCCTGGACCTAGATGTGTTTCCTTTCCCAGGATAGGGAAGTTTTCAGTTGTTATGTCTTGAAATATGTTCTCTGTCACTTTCTGTCTTCTCCATCTGGGACCCTAGAATACAATATTAGTTTGTTTGATGTTGTCCCAGGGGTATCATAAACTGTCCTCATTTTTTTGGTTCTTTTTTTTTCTGTTCCGTTTCAGTGATTTCCATTCTACGGTATTATCTAATCTATTGTTGACTCTTTCCAGTGTATTTCTCATTTCAGTTATTGCTCGGTTGTTCTTTATAGTGGAGAAGGCAATGGCACCCACTCCAGTACTCTTGCCTGGAAAATCCCATGGACGGAGGAGCCTGGAAGGCTGCAGTCCATGGGGTCGTTGAGGGTTGGACACGACTGAGCGACTTCACTTTCACTTTTCACTTTCATGCATTGGAGAAGGAAATGGCAACCCACTCCAGTGTTCTTGCCTGGAGAATCCCAGGGACAGGGGAGCCTGGTGGGCTGCTGTCTATGGGGTCGCACAGAGTCGGACACGACTGAAGTGACTTAGTAGTAGTAGTAGTAGTTCTTTATATCTTCTGACTCTTTCTTAAAGACTTATAACTTCTCAGTCTGTTCCTGCATTTTTTCTTCCAGGTTCTTTAAACACTATGATCATCATTACCTTGAACTTTTTATTGTGTTGATTATCTCCATTTCACTTAGTTTTTGTGGGGTTTCATCTTATTTCTTTGTTTGGAAGATATTCCTCTGTGACCTCGTTTTGATGAATTTGTTATTTATATGTATACGTAACTGGTGTGTTTGTGTGTGTGTGTGTGTATGTGTATGCTCAGTCACTCAGTTGTGTCTGACTCTTGCGACCCCATGGATTGTAGCCCTCCAAGCTTCTCTATCCATGGGATTTTGCCAGGAGGAAAACTGGAAAGGGTTGCCACTTTCTCCTTCAGGGCTACTTCCCAATCCAGGGATTAAACCTGGGTGTTCTACATCTCCTGCATTGGGAAGTGAATCCTTGGGAAGCCCTATGTTTCTGGTAGGTTGGTACACTTCCAGACCTTGGAGAAATGCCCTTCGGCAGAAGGTGTCTCACACGTCTCTCCACTCTGATCTCCAGAGCTATGTGATCCCTCTGTGGGCTGCACTGCTCCTACTCTTCTGGTAGGTTGGCTACTGCGGGTGCTCTGGTAGATGTGGCTGGCTGCTGACTGGTTTCCAGGCCCTGTATTGTGCAGAGGCTTCTGGCAACTTGTTGGTAGGTGCAGGCTGCCAGTTGCAGGACCCGAGTGCTGTGGATCCCAGTGTGGGACTTGGACCCTTTGCCCCTTGAGAAGACCCTCTGAATTGTAATTATTCCCCTGTTTGTGGGCCACCCACCTGTGCCTATAAGACTCGACTCTACAGTATCTCTAGTCCTTCTACCCATCTCATGGTAGTTCCTTACTTCTTCCTTTAGCTGTAGCTCTTTGCTCTGTATTCTCTCTTTAAAGGCAAGAAAGGTGAGTTCAGAGACAGAAAATAACTTGCCTAATATTCCTGACCTTCCACATCACAGAGCCAGGACTAAGTCGGTGACTCGGTGCTCCTGGGGATCTCTTCCCTCTGATTCGGCCAGAGGATCACTGGTGGGGGTGGTGATGCTGCAGTTAAGGCAGTGCCTTCTGTGCAGATTTCCATGAGCCCTGCCACATGACTGCCTTCCTGGACACCCTGATCACATGGGGACAGCAGGGGGCCTGAGGGCAAAGGAGAAGCTCCACCCACACAGAGGGGGCAGCCTAGCCCCAATCCTTTCTACTCCAGTCAGACTTTTGCTCTTTCAGAAATCTGAACATTTCTGGATCTGACAGCTGGTGTGGGAAGCCAGCCTCACTCCTGTCCCATAATCTACCATTTTGAGAGCTCGTTTACCCATCTCAATTTCTTAAAATGGACTTTTAAAAAAATAGCATTTTAAATAACACATTTTTTTTTTTATTTTATATTACCATTTTAAGGATCCTCTTCAAACCTGGTTGCTGCTCCTAGGTACCACCTATACAGAAATTCTAGAGGGGCCACTGGAAGGAAGCTTAAAAAGTTCTTACAAGGAGCAGAGCTGAGAAGCACATAGAGGGGCTGGGTGCCCAGGGGAGGGTGTGTTCTCCCTGAGGCTGCCCAGTGGTGATGTGGCCACCACAGACGGGTACAAAAGGCAGCTCTGGGAGAGAGCTTCTGAGTTCTGGTAAAGGGAAAAGACCAACAGAATCGTACTTCCTAGAACTGACCTAGTTCTAGTTTCTGTCTCAGTGTTGAAGTCTGACCATCTGGGAATCCAAGACTCTTTCTTAAGGTCTACAGGGTCCCTCTCTTGTTTACAGAAGTGTCTGTGATGCAATGGCATCTTTGTTGCTTGAAACCAAAGATTCAGACAAGGAGGTATATAAATTAGCAACTGAGACTTCTCTCAGGGTTTAGAAACAAAAGTGCCCTCTCTTTCACCTATGAAACCATGTGAACAGAGACAGAGAGCATATCTGAAGGAGAAGGGAGTGAGGCAGAGGCTCAAAGAGAAGCTGGAAAAGGCATGGAGTCAGGATTAATCTATTCAGCCCTCCCTTCCCTGTGGTTTCCTGAGATACCCAGTAGCCTTGCAACAAATTCCACTTTTTGGCCCAAGCTATCTGAGGTCAGAGCTCCATAGTTTGCAGCCAAATATAAAACTAACACCTCTATTTCTTATCATAGAATACAGTGGGAAAATCAACTGGATTGACTCTGGATGTGCAATTCAAATGTGAATATATATATATGTACATGGATATATAGAGCCCCAAACAGGCTGTCTGAGAAATCTAGCAAAGCATGCATGTATGCATGCATGCTCAATCGCTTAGTCTTGTCCGATTCTGCACCCTCATGGATGGTAGCCCACAAGGTTCCTCTATCCATGGAATTTTCCAGGCAAGAATACTGGAGTGGGCTGCCATTTACTGCTCCAGGGGGTCTTCCCAACCCAGGTGTCCAACCCACATCTTCAATCCACATCCAACGGAGGAGATGCATTGACAAGCAGATTCTTTACTACTGAGCCATCAGGGAAACCCTAGGAAAGTATGAGAGCACATCAAAAATCCAGAACTTAACTGCCTAGTTGATGCATTGCATGAAATACCAGTGAAAAAAGGTGGAGGTGCTGAGTTGTAAAGCTGCAGAATAGTATACATAGCTAAAGCTAGTCATGGGTAACTACAACCCTTGTTCTTGCCTAATAACCAGTTTCTTTCCATCCAGTCCACTAATCTTGAGTTACAGCCACTGGTCTTACACAACGAACTGCAAAATAGAGATAATATCAAGGCTATCTACAAAGAATTAGCATCTATTTGCAGAAGAGAAGCATGCATGTAATTAAAAACAAATAAACTGCTTTTTCTAAAAGAGAATAGTTGTGGACACCAGTGATATTAACTAGGGTAACATAATTGTTTGTATAGACAATCTTCCATGAAGATCGTAAAGAGCTCTGGGGTAAAGGATGCATGATTATTTATCCTAAAGACAGTGGCCTCCAGAGACCGTAAGAATTTTTCTTCCTGAAGTCATTTGTTTATATTCCAGGACTAGAGGATGTGAACAAGTGATTCCAGAAGTCCCCTCCCCAGGGATGGCTGCTTTACACCACAGCAAAGATCTCTCCTCTCCTCTCCCACCTCCACCACCCTCACTATGGGTGCCCACAGCCATCTCTCCAAATCTTTGCAATTCCAGACTTCACACTGTATCCCAGATCACCCAAGACAGCCCCAGTCTACACCTATTACACAGGATTGTTATGAGTATACTTCATTTCATTCTCAAAAATGTCCATTTGGAAGATAAATACCGATGTGTCCCACAAGATCTCAAGAGCTATCCTTAAGAAAAGGCAAATATTCCCCAACTTTTGACTTTTCTTGATATTTGGTGATTCATTCCCTTAATTTTCCAACTCTGGTTACTCTGGTTGTATTGCCATTGAAATAGTCAAATTGCCCCTGGAGATTTTTCCTCTCTGTTATCCTAGAATTTGGTGCCTATACTGGAGCACACATGACCTTCTGCTTTGGACCCTTTGTGTCCCCTGCATTTGTCTACACTATTTTTCTTCATATGCATCAATGTCCACTTGACATTCCTAGTCTGGAATTAAACAAATGAGTGAAATAGCTCTTGGATAAAGCCATCAATTACCCCCAAATTTACCTGTTTAAAGAGTCAGGTTGTTTCCAGGTTTACAAGGAATATGATTTGCCTACACTCACATTGTACAATGATGACACCACCCTTATGACAGAAAGTAAAGAGAACTAAAGAGCCTCTTGATGAAAGTGAAAGAGGAGAGTGAAAAAGCTGGCTGTAAACTCAACATTTGAAAATCAAAGACCATGACATCTGATCCCATCACTTCATGGCAAATAGATGGGAAACAATGAAAACAGTGACAGACTATTTTGGGGGGCTCCAAAATCACTGCAGATTGCGACTGCAACCATTAAATTAAAAGACACTTGCTCCTTGGAGGAAAAGCTATGACCAACCTAGACAGCATACTAAAAAGCAGAGACATTATTTTGCCAACAAAGGTCCATCTAGTCAAAGCTATGGTTTTTCCAGTAGTTGTGTATGGATGTGAAAGTTGGACTATAAAGAAAGCTGAGTGCTGAAGAACTGATGCTTTTGAACTGTGGTGTTGGAGAAGACTCTTGAGAGTCTCTCGGACAGCAAGGAGATACAACCAGTCAATCCTAAAGAAAGTCAGTCCTGAATGTTCATTGGAAGGACTGATGCTGAAGCTGAAACTCCAAAACTTTGGTCATCGGATGCAAAGAACTGAATCATTCGAAAAGACCCTGATGCTTGGAAATATTGAAGGCAGGAGGAGAAGGGGACGACAGAGGATGAGATGAATGGATGATATCCCTGACTTGATGGACCTAAGTTTGAGCAAGCTCCAGGAGTTGGTGATGGACAGGGAAGCTTGGTGTGCTGCAGTCCATGGGGTCACAAAGAGTTGGACACAACTGAGTGACTGAACTGACTGACTGATCCATTACCAAAAAAATTTAAACTCATCCCAGACAACTATATAGTTTCCAGTGCCCTTCTTATATTTATGGGAGAAGCTACCTATTGGGAGACATTTGTTTATCTTCTTTTATTCTAACTCCTACTTTTAATCCAACACTTAACCATCAGCACCTTTTACCCTCTACTTCCCCTAGCCCTGATCCTGATCCCTTAACATCCATTTTCCTTGCAGTGGCAATACTGTTCCTTGTCCTTCATTGGTCCTTAATTTCGTAGGCTCTTGCCCACTGCCATCTGCTGGACCCTATGTCTCCTCCAAAGAACCCTCCCTCAACTCTTCACTTTCCAATCTAAGCCACCAACCAGCCATATGAATCTCATCAGAAAAGTCAGTATCTTTTCACTTTTCCCTCCAGAATAATTTCATCTGTCTCAATTTCTCCCACCCAAATTTGACATAGGCTTATTTATATTATTCTTCTTTAATGTTAAAAGAAAATATAAATTGTCTTACCAAACAATAATGGCAATTATGTTCAGGAGTAATATTCCAACATTTTAACAGAAAAAAAAAAATGATACCAACACCAAACTACGAGAACCGACTGCAGCAATGCTGCAATGCTGAATGACGATCCAGTGGGAGGAGATGCCCCTGAGCAATGAAAGCAGTAATTTGCACACCTGCTGCATATTGGAATCACTTGGTGAGCTTTTCAGGCCCATCAGTGACTGGCCCTAGCCCCAGTCCAATTCAACCAGTCTCTGGGGGCAGGTCCAGGTGTTGGTGTATCTTAGAGCCTATGCAACTGATTCTGCTGTGCAGACAGGGTAACAGTCCACGGTTGGATGACTGAGATGAGCAGCCAGGCTGTCACTGCTCTAATGGGAGCTAGTTTTTTAAATGGTTTTTCTGAGGCTCAAAGCGGTGATATGAATTTAACAAAATCAACACAAGAATCAGTGCCTAAGTAGAAACTCTGTCTTGATGCTCTGACACCCTCTTCTTTCCACTGCACAGACTTCTACAGAACACATTCAGTGTTCCTGTGTATATAACCACATTATATATGTATTTTGTCAGAGTAGGCATTTGTGATCTTTGACATATGATGCTGTGTAGCTCTCATTGACCTACTTTCTTGATTGCTGATCAGAGGCAGTTACTGAGGATGAGAGGATATAGCCATGTTTAAGACCCGCCATGCAATGTCTTTCAGTAAGCAAACAGTTGTCATCAAAAGCTGACCAAACCAAAGAATCTAGAAGAGGGGAAGCCCTCTGTAACTCTAATCCCATTGCAGGATCCAAGTGGTGTCTTGTACCGCGAGGATTCTATGGGAATGCAGGCAGGCAGTATTTACAGCATTTGTACAAGGGTACAGCTGAACTGGTAACACAGGTTCAGAATGAGTAGAGAAAAGCCGTGTTCAGTTTATTCCCTTATTTTATAGATGAAGTCAAATGCATGCAGTGGGCTGGATGCAGGTGAATTAGAAATCAAGTAGCCTGATGCTACACCAACTCCACTGGGATGCAGGGGAAAGCATTCCCTACCGTGTTCCTAATACTTCCCTTACAAAGGCAGGGAAAAGGAGTGAGGCGGGAAGAGAAAGAGAGAGACAAAGAGAGACAGAGAGAGATCTCATATATTCACTGCAATTAATTTGTTAAGGTTGTTTGGCCCTGATATCTGAATTCAAACACAGGCAGTCTGTGAAAAGAACTCAGATTTTTTCATCCTTATGCTAGACAGCTTCCCCCAAAGTATTTAATAATTTTAGTAAATAATCTACATATTGCTTTTCAATCTGTCCTTTTCATGCAAATATACAATAAAATTAATTTGGTACAAATTAATATGACACAGTTGAAAATATAACCCTTCCTACTTAGGTACTATTTAGATTGCAGAGACTGAGACAGGGTTAGGGTGAGAGGGGTTTCTGGTTTCTTTCTTCCCACTTCCCAGAGGCATGGAGAGAATTACTCTGTGCAATGTGCCTTCGAGTTTTTGAAGGAGAGCTATTATAACAATGTAAATGTACAACTATTTTGTACATGAAAAAGGAACAGGAATTCTCCAAGCACTTGCTGTTGTTTAGTTGCTAAGTCGTGTCCAGCTTTTTTATGACCCCATGGATTATAGCCCACAAGGCTCCTCTCTCCATGGGATTTCCCAGGCAAGGATACTGGAGATGGTTGCAATTTCCTTCTGCAGGGGTTCTTCCTGACTCAGGGATTCAACTCATGTCTCCTGCATTGGCAGGTGGATTATTTACTGCCACACTAGGAAGGAAGCCCTTATAGGAGCACTAGGAACCAAAGCAATTCTGAATTTTGAGGGTAAAAACAAGCACTCTAATTCCTCAAAATCAGTCTTGGGTATCAAAAAACACAATCCAATTCTAAAATGTTTCATTACAGCAATGGAACAATCTCGTTTGCCCCACACCTGGTGGTATGCAGAGCTTTACTCTGGCTGTAAAACAGAGACCCCATAACCAATGAGAAGCATATTAACAGCTCCTGCTGTGTTATTTAATTTATAGGGAAAAGAGGAAAAAAGAAAAAATACAAGTCGAAGCCTTGGGCTGGCAGTCTGTGGCTCAGACAGGCTGCATTTTAACCAGCCTAAGATATTAAATGTTTAGGCTCAGGGGATCTGTGATAGTTTAGGCCCAGCTGTAATATCAGTTTAACAATCAGAAAAAAAAAAAAAAACAACTTTCCACTTCAGAAGCAAAATTAAAGTAACAATCATTAAACAATGTAATTGACTGACTGTTATAACTTTGACTCAAATAGAGGTGTGAGGTTTCCTGTTGTCTCAAATTGTCAATAATTGCAGTCATCATTTAATGTAATTTATCTAGCAACCATTAAATAACCCAAGAATGGGAAAGCCTAATAAACTGTATAAATGTATTTTATTGATGCACATATTTTATGTAACTCTATATGTACATGTAAGTGTACCCCATTAATCCAAAAACCACTCATTTAGAGAGTGGATTGTTATAGACACTGAATATTTTTGAAACAGTTCAGACATAAAATCTCCGTTAGGATTAATGATGAAGCATTTAAGTAATTTCAGGGCTGAAAGGGAAAAAGGAGGAAGTTCAATGTTTTAGAGATCCTTTTAGGTTAAATTTTTATAATTGGATTATTATTTTGAAATTAAAGCATTCATTGTAGGAAGGGTTGAAATTGACTGAATGAGAATATTATGGGAGGCAGAATAGCATGGATGAAAAGCTGAGTCTAATAACAGTGTGAATTCTAGTTCTGCTTCTTGCCCCACTGGGATGTTGTATTTAATAAAATGTTGCCTTTAATGAAGAAAAAGGGGAAAGTGCTTGTAGCTGAGTCTGCTCAAGAAAATCTTAATCAGATACTCACTGTGTCCTTATCTTGACTATGACTCAGGAAGACATGGATTCATTCAATAATAGAACCCAAAAGTATCCTGATACGCAAACACCAGTGCGCCACAAATAGGCTCATCATGGGTCCAAAGGTATCCTACAACAAGGCTGCATATGGGGTAGAAAGGCAAGAATTGGGGCCCAAAAATCTGGGACAACTGTGCAATTTGACAAGCCATTGAATATCTCTGAGTTTCATTATCTTTCATTAGTAAAATAGAGATAACACCAACTCATAAGATTGTTAGAAGGATTCAATTAAATGAAAGAATACTTTAATGCATGGTAACTTTTACCTATCGGAGAAGGTGATGGCACCCCTCTCCAGTACTCTTGCCTGGAAAATCTCATGGCTGGAGGAGCCTGGTAGGCTGCAGTCCATGGGGTCGCTAAGAGTTGGACACGACAGAGCAAATTCACTTTCACTTTTCACTTTCATGCATTGGAGAAGGAAATGGCAACCCACTCCAGTGTTCTTGCCTGGAGAATCCCAGGGACGGGGGAGCCAGGTGGGCTGCCGTCTATGGGGTGGCACAGAGTCAGACACGACTGAAGTGACTTAGCAGCAGCAGCAACTTTTATCTGTAAGCAAAGTAATGATATTAGCATCATTTTTAAAATAAACATTCTAACAAAGAGAAAATGTTTTAATAGCAGTCATTGGAGACCTTCCTGGCTTCAGACTATACTACAAAGCTACAGTCATCAAAACAGTATGGTACTGGTACAAAAACAGAAATATAGACCAATGGAACAAAACAGAAATCCTACAGATAAACTCACACACTTATGGGCATCTTATTTTTGACAAAGGAGGTAAGAACATACAATGCAGAAAATACAGCCTATCCAATAAGTGGTGCTGCAACAACTGGACAGCTACATGTAAAAGAATGAAACTAGGATACTTTCTAACATCATAACCAAAAACAAGCCCAAAATGGATTAAATATTTAAATGCAAAGCCAGAAACTGTAAAGCTCTTAGAGGAAAACATAGGCAATACACATTTTTGACACAAATGAAAGCAAGATCCTCTTTGACCCGCCTCCTAGAGTAATGGAAATAAAAAACAAATGGGAACTAATTAAACTTAAAAACCTTTACACAGCAAAAGGAAATAATAAATGAAATTAAAAGACAACCCTCAGAATGGGAGCAACTGACAAAAGATTAATCTTCTAAGTGTATAAGGAACTCCTGCAACTCAATGTCAGGAAAACAATCTGTCCAATCAAAAAATGAGCAGAAAACCAAAACAGACATTTCTCCAAAGAAGACATTCAGATAACCAATAAACACATGAAAATATGTTCAACATCACTAATCATTAGAGAAATGCAAATCAAAATTGCAATGAAATATCACCTCACATGAGTCAGAATGGCCATCATCTACAAACAAGCAGCAAACGCTAGAGAGGATGTGGAGGAAAGGGAACTCTATTGCACTGTTGGTAGAAATGAAAACTGACACAGCCACTATGGAGAACAGTATGAAGATTCCTTTTAAAACTGGGAATAACACTACCATATGACCCAGAAATCACATTACTGGGCATATACCCTGAGAAAACCATAATTGAAAAAGACACATATACCCCAATGTTCATAGCAGCACTATTTACAACAGCTAAGGCAATGGAAGCAACCTTGATGTCCATCAGCAGATCAATGGATAAAGAAAATGTGGTACATATACACAATGAGTCAGTTCTGATAAGGTGGATGAGCCTAGGGCCTGTTATACAGAGTAAAGTAAGTTTGAAAGATAAAATATATATACATATTAATGCATATATATATAATCTAGGAAAACGGTATTGATGAGCCTATTTTGATGGGAGGAATGGAGATGCAGATATAGAAAATGAACTTGTGAACACAGTGGGGAAAGCAAGGAGTAGAATGAATAGAGAAAGTAGCATTGAAATATAGACACTACCATTTGTAAGATAGCTGGTGAGAAGTTGCTACATAAAACAGGGAGCCCAGCTTGGTCGTCTATGATGACCTAGAGAGGTGAGAGGAGGGAGATGAGGGAGGCTCAGAAGGTGATGTATGTATAATTATAGCTGATTTTTGTTGTCATTCAGCAAAAAACAACACAACATTGTAAAGCAATTTTCCTCCAATTAGAAAGAAATTTAAAACAAACAAACAAACAAAAATTGTGTGAGAGGATAGCACTGAAACATGTACATGACCATATGTAAAACAGATGGCCAGTGCAAGTTCAGTGCATGAAGCAGAGCACCCAAAGCGAGTGCTCTGGGACAACCCAGAGGGATAGGGTGGGGAGGGAGGTGGGAGAGGGGTTCAGGATGAGGGGGACACATGTATACCTGTGGCCAATTCATGTTGATGTATGGAAAAACCATCACAATATTGTAAAGTAACTATACTCCAATTAAAATAAATTAATTAGAAACTAACAAAACAATAGTAGTCATTGAACATAACTAGGATACTGAAATTTAGATTATCAATTCTGTTTAAGCTGAAAGCAGCATCATCTCATGGCCTATTCTAAGTTCACGCAGTAATTGCTAGATGAGTGGCACTATTCTTAAACTTTGCACATCCAAATTCAAAAAATAAATGATTTTCTCTAACTACTTAAGTAGATAACACCCCAAGTGTATTAGTCAGGTTTCTCCAGAGAAACAGAACCAATAGGATATATACTTATAGAGTAAGTCCCCTACACATGAATGAGTTCCATTCTGAGAGTACCTTTGTTCATAAGTTCAACAATTTGTTGTTCACAATTTGTTCATAAGTTCAACAAAGTTTGCCTATGTACCCAGTTAACACAACTGACTATATAGTTCTGTTTAGTTCTGTTGCTCAGTCATGTCCAACTCTCTTTGACTCCATGGACTGCAGCATTCCAAGCCTCCCTGTCCATCATCAACTCCCAGAGTTTACTCAAATTCATGTCCATTGAGTCGGTGATGCCATCCAACCATATCATCCTCTGTCATCCCTTTCTCCTCCTGCCTTCAATCTTTCCCTGCATCAGGGTCTTTTCAAATGAGTCAGTTCTTTGCATCAGCTGGCCAAAGGATTGGAGTTTCAGCTTCAGCATCAATCCTTCCAGTGAACACCCAGGACTGATTTCCTTTAGAATGGACTGGTTGGATCTCCTTGCAGTCCAAGGGACTCTCAAGAGTCTTCTCCAACACCACAGTTCAAAGGCATCAATTCTTTGGTGCTCAGCTTTCTTTATAGTCCAACTCTCACATCCATACATGACCACTAGAAAACCATAGCCTTGACTAGATGGACCTTTGTTGGCAAAGTAGTCTCAGTTTTTTAATATGCTGTCTAGGTTGGTCATAACTTTTTTTCCAAGGAGCAAGCATCTTTTAATTTCATGGCTGCAGTCACCATCTGCAGTGATTTTGGAGCTCCCCAAAAATAAAGTCTGTCACTGTTTCCCCATCTATTTGCCATGAAGTGATGGGACTAGATGCCATGATCTTAGTTTTCTAAGTGTTGAGTTTTAAGCCAACATTTTCACTCTCCTCTTTAACTTTAATCAAGAGGCTCTTTAGTTCTTCTTTGCTTTTAAGTATTGTCCTGTAATAGGCTTATAATAATTTCCACACAAATAATACATAAAAAAAAAAACAAGTAACAAAGGCAACGTTTTAAATCTTACAGTACAGGACCTTGAAAAGTGCAGTAGTGCAGTACAACAGCTGGCACCCAGGTGCTGGCATCGAGTGAACAGGCAAGAAGAGGAGTTACTGACTGGAGGAGGGAGAGAAGGTGGGAGATGGGAAAGTGAAGGGCTGTCAGCAATAGGAGACAGAGGGCAAGATGCAATTTTACTTACATCTGATGCTGATAGCACAGGTTCTGGTTCTTTGCTAGATTCAATTCTCTGTACTTTCTTGAAGGGGCTTCCCAGGTGGCTCAGTCATGAAGAAACTGCCTGCCATTTCAGGAGACACAGGAGACAGGGGTTGGATCCCTGGGTCAGGAAGACGCCCTGGAGTAGGAAATGGCAACCCACTCCAGTATTCTTGTCTGGAAAATCCAATGGACAGAGGAGCCTGGTGGGCAACAGTCCACAGGGTCACACAGAGCCAGACATTACTGAGCACACATGCACCCTCTTGAGAAAATAATCCAATGATGTCTATGTAGTAGCTCTTGCTTTTTCTTGTCATAGATGACAGGGTGGCCCTGGCTTGCATTCTGAACAGCTGCTGCAACCTTCATGTACCGTTCTATGTTCATGTTCTCAAAACTAACAGTGCCTCCTCAAATAAAGACAATCCCCTTGCCATTTCCTGCATTGTGAATCTCTCTGGTTTTTCAATTACTTCTTCGTCTTGTCCTTCCTCATCCTTTCTCTGGGCCTCCAATTCCATGAGGTCTTCACTGGTAAGCTCCTCATGTCGCATCTTCACTGGTAAGCTCCTCATGTCGCACAGCAAGGACTTCAATGAAGCCATCTCTTGCAGATCCAGAGCCAGCTTATTGCTGAACATCACTAAGCTGCTGAAGATCTCTTTGGACTCCACATTCATCTTCTCCAATCCATGAAAATCATGGACAAAGTGCAGGCAAACGTTCTTCCAAACCCCATTCATGGTGATGGCTGTAACCTCATGCCAAGTAGAGTCAATATTTTTGATGGACTCTTAGATGTTACAGTCCTTCCAAAATTGTCACAAGTTTGTTGCTGATTCATCACTCACCTTTATTGCCTGACAAAGTGTGACATAAATAATATTTCTAGGAAGTTGTTATAACTCTCTGGTCTATAGGTTGCATGAGCAACATAGTATTCAGTGGCAGACGCACCATTTTGACAATGGGATGAAAGTCATCCATGGATGGGAGGTTGCCCAGAGCATTGTCAAAGAGTAAAATAATACTGGATGGGATGTTCTTCTACAAGCAATATTTCTCCACCTCCAAGATAAAATGGGAAAAACCAATCCTGACAAATGGACTGTCTAACCCTACTCTAGGGGTTACTCTTGCACACAACAGGAAAAGAGCCCTTGGCTACATTTTAAGGACTCTTGGGTTCTCTGAATTATAAACTAAGAGAGGCTTCAGTTTCACATCACAGTAGCATTGACATAAAACTACAGTTAGCCTATCTTTTGATGCCTCGTGGGCTTCCCTGGTGGCTCAGATGATAAAGAATATTCCTGTAATGTGGGAGACCCAGGTTTAATCCCTGGGCCAGGAAGATCCCCTGGAAGAGGAAATGGCTACCCATTCCAGTATCCTTGCCTGGAGAATTCCAAGGACAGAAGAGCCTTGTGGGCTACAGTCCATGGTGTCACAAAGAGTCGAATATAACTGAGCAGTTTTCACTTCTTTTGCCAATTTATAGCCTGGCATGAAATTTTTTCCTTACTGATGCAACTTCAATCTGGCATCCCTTTTCAGTGCAGTCCTGTCTCATCCACATTAGAAACCTACCTGGGTAAATACGTGCCTTTATCAATAATTTCTCGAAGCATTTCAGGAAATTCCCATACAGCTACCGTATCTGCACTCGCTGCCTCACCACTTACTTTTATATTGTGAGGGTTGACTCTAGCCTTAAACTAATGAAGTCAGCCATTTTTTGTTGTTGTTCAGTTGCTAAGTCATGGCTAGCATTAAAAGATGCACCCTCTGATTCTTCACCATGTTTCTTCCTCAAGTCTTCATAAAGACTAATAGCTTTCCCTTAAATCAGCATTTAAGCTGAGCTAGACTTGATGCTGATGTTGATCCTTCATGCACATACTGAGAAGTCTCCCCACTTTCCACGCTTCTTCAATATTATACTCCACATCATTGGCACAGTAGACTTCACATGTTCCATGATCTTGTCCTTGTTCTTTAGAATACTGCCAATGGTTGAATGATTCATGTTTTAAGAAAGAGTGGTGTCTACCATTTTTTCACCTCTCTCCACTCTCTCAATTTTTTTTGTTTCCATTGTTGTTGTTCGGTGCTTCTTAGCACTACCAGCTACATCCCTGCTGCTTTTACACTTGCTTCCAAAGGTCCTGGGCTTTAAACAAAGATACTATACTTCCAGTGGTCATGTATGGATGTGAGAGTTGGACTGTGAAGAAAGCTGAGCGCTGAAGAATTGATCCTTTTGAACTGTGGTGTTGGAGAAGACTCTTGAGAGTCCCTTGGACTGCAAGGAGATCCAACCAGTCCATTCTAAAGGAGATCAGCCCTGGGATTTCTTTGGAAGGAATGATGCTAAAGCTGAAATTCCAGTACTTTGGCCACCTCATTCAAAGAGTTGACTCACTGGAAAAGACTGATGGTGGGAGGGATTGGGGGCAGGAGGAGAAGGGGATGGCAGAGGATGAGATGGCTGGATGGCATCACCAGCTCGATGGACATGAGTTTGAGTGAACTCCAGGAGTTGGTGATGAACAGGGAGGCCTGGTGTGCTGCAATTCATGGGGTTGCAAAGAGTCGGACACGACTGAGCGACTGAACTGAACTGAACTACTATACTCTGTATAGTACTGTACAGTAAAGTACACAAAAGCACAACCACTTATAAAGGATCCATGCATGTGACAACATACACCAGACATGTGAACTAACTTACATAACTGGACGTGTGAACACACATTCCCATCTATGAAACTTTGCATCTTGAAGGTCTTATGTAGGGGGTTTACTGTATATGTGTGTAGAGAGGTTTATTATAAGACTGGTGCAAGGTCATGGAGGCTGAGAAATACAAGGACCTGCCCTCTTCAAGCTAGAGACCCCAGGAGGCTGCTGGTGTCTGAAGGCCCCCAAACCCAAGAGCCAACAGTGTAAATCCCAGCCCAAGTCTGAAGACTTGAGAAATAGAAGCACCAACAGCCCCAAAGATGGATGTCCCAGCTCTAGAAGTCAGGAGAATTCAACCTTCCTCTTCCTTTTTGTTCTATCCAGACCCTAAACAGATTGGATGAAGCCCATGCACACTGAAGAAAGAAATTTGCTTCAGTCAGTCTGCGATTCAAGTGCTGATCTCTTTCAGAAAGAGCTTCACCCAACAACCATGTACCAGCTAGCTGGTCATCCCCTGGCCTAGTCAAGTTGACACATAGAGAATGTCTTGGTTCCTGTTAGTGCTCATGCTATTATAAAGGCATCTTTTACTCCTTTTTTTGTTCTCTTTATTTATTCCAATAACAGAACAATTGTTTTTTCAAATGAATTCTTACTTGGAATCATTGAAAAAGTGTGAGGGGATCTTTAGCCTTCCACAGACCCTCCCAGACCCCACACCCTTGAGACACATTTTGGGGAAACCCTAAGGCTCCATGGAATCCAGATCGAAAACCACTCTCTTCCACCATCATGCACTGTTTCTACAGTCTATGGGGAAAAGGGAATTAAAGAACTGAATATTCCTATGCACATTTGAAAGTAATATATCTATTTGGACATTATACTAAATTTAGCAAGGCTTCTTCTAGTGTGAATTATTAAAGAAATGTCAGATTCATGCATTAAACTTACAAAAAGGATTTTACTTCAAGGAGATTATGTGATAAAATATGATAAAATGTGACAAAAATCTAACTAATTTAGAAATGAATATAATTTTTCATGTGACTTTCTAGTACCTTTAATGTCTTTTATGCTATTCTATTTCTCCTGAAAAAAAATCAGTTAACATTATAATGTGAGAATATATGTATATGTGTGTGTCTGTGAAAGTGAAAGTGAAGTCGCTCAGTCGTGTCCAGCTCTTTGCGACCCCATGGACTGTAGCCTACCAGGCTCCTCTGTCCATGTGATTTTCCAGGCAATAGTACTGGAGTGGTTGCCATTTCCTTCTCCAGCAGATCTTCCCGACCCAGGGATCAAACCCAGGTCTCCTGCATTGTAGACAGACTCTTTACAGTCTGAGCCACCAGGGAGAATATATGTATATATATGTGTGTGTGTGTATATATATGTATATATGTGTGTATATATCTTGTTCGTGTGGGTGTATAAAAGAGCAAGCAAGAAAGACAAATGAATGCCTAGTACAGTTATGCTAATACTGATCCTTTTTCATTTATTTTCTCACTTGATTTTTCTTTTGTCATGCCAAGTACATTTCACTTAATTTTTTATTGGAGTGTAATTGCTTTACAGTTTGGGGTTAGTTTCTGCTGTACAATGAAGGGAATCAGCTATATGATGCATATATTCCCTCCTTGAGCCTCCCTCCCAACAGGCCCATCACAGGGTACCAAGCTGACCTCCCTATGCTACACAACAGTGTCCCACTAGCTATGCTTTATATATGATAGTGTATATATGTCAATGCTACTCTCAACTCACCCCACCCTCTCCTTCCCCCACTGTGTCCACAAGTCCATGCTCTATGTCTGTGTCTCTATTCCTCCCCTGGAAAATAGGTTCATTTTTACCATTTTTCTAGATTCCAGATGCATTCATTAATATACAATATTTGCTTTATTCTTTCTGACTTACTTCACTCTGTATGACAGGCATTAGTTCCATCAACATCTGTATAAATGACCCAATTTCATTCTTTTTAAGGTTGAGTAATATTCATGTTATATACAGAGTCTTCTTTATCCATTCACCTATCAATGGACACTTAGTCTTGACTGCAAGGTCTCAAATGCCCATGGTTAAGAATGAGGCCATATTATGTTAATATTCAGTCCTGCTTGCTACCTCTCACCTGTTCAGCACAGACTTCCTCCTCTCTTGCAGATCTGCCTCAAGGACTTCTTGATGCACAGTGTGTAGCACGGGTTTTCACTTGAGTGATCACCCGTCCCTGACTTCTGCCTCTTGATGCCCCCAGCCCTGCCTCATCTCTGTGCTCCTCTCAACATCCTCTACCTCCAAAAACAGAAGAATCCCCCAATCACCTTTTGGTGAACAGAATCCTTCTCAGGTTAGTTGCATTTGCACCCTCGTCAAACGTGTCATCCGCATGTGTATGGCTGCATTTTGCAATTCTCCATTCTACCCCATTATTGTACTTGTCTGTCTTCAGGCCAACACCACAGGGACTTTCTATAAGCAGTTTTAAAATCTGGCAATTTTAGTCATTCAACTTTGTTCCTCTTTTTCAAAGCTGTTTGGTCTATTCTGAACCCTTTGTTTTTCCATATAAACTTTAAAGGCAGTTTTACAATTTCTACAACAACTGCAAAGCACCTTTATGGTATTTTGTTTGGGATTAAACTGAATCTACTGATCAACATGGGAGAGTTGCCATCTTGACAATACTAGTTTTTGGATCCATGATACATTATATTTCTTCATTCTCTCGGGTCTTGAATTTCTCTCATTTAGGTTTTGCAATTTTCAATTAATAAATTTTGGTCCTTTTTTGTCAAATTTATACCTAGGTATTAAGTATATGTTATTGTAAGTGGTATTTTTTTTTTCAATTTGAGATTGTTCATTGTTGATATATAAAAATATAGTTATTTTTTTAAATGTTATCTTGTATCCTGCTAACTTATTTGTCTTATTAATGTTTTTGTAGAGTGCACCTATCATTTTTAACTCATATATTGTAAATCTCTGTTACTGTTCTTTAAATTTAATTTATCTATTTTAATTGGAGGCTAATTTCTTTACCAACCAGTCCATCCTAAAGGAGATCAGTCCTGGGTGTTTACTGGAAGGACTGATGCTGAGGCTGAAACTCCAATACTTTGGCCACAATGCGAAAAGTTGACTCATTGGAAAAAACCCTGATGCTGGGAGGGATTGGGGGCAGGAGGAGAAGGGGACGACAGAGGATGAGATGGCTGGATGCCATCCCTGACTCAATGGAAATGCATTTGGGTGAACTCCAGGAGTTGGTGATGGACAGGGAGGCCTGGCGTGCTGTGATTCATGGGGTCACAAAGAGTCACACACGACTGAGCGACTGAACTGAACTGAACTGAATTATTTTACAATATTGTGGTGGTTTTTGCCATATATTGACATGAATCAGCCATGAGTGTACATGCGTCCCCCATCCCGAAGCCTCCTCTGACCTCTCTCCCCACCCCTTCCCTCTGGGTTGTCAAAGTGCACTGGCTTTGAGTGCTCTGTTCCATGCATCAAACTTGGACTGGTCATCTATTTCACATATGGTAATATACATGTTTCAATACTGTTCTTTCAAATCATCCCACCCTCACCTTCTCCCACAGAGTCCAACAGTCTGTTCTTTACCTCTGTGTCTCTTTCGCTGTCTCGCATATAGGATCATTGTTACCATCTTTCTAAATTCCCTATATATGTGTTAATATACTGTATTAGTGTTTTTCTTTCTGACTTTCTCCACTCTGTATAATAGGCTCCAGTTTCATCCACCTCATTAGAACTGATTCAGTTGCATTCTTTTTAATAGCTGAGTAATATTCCATTGTCTGTATGTATCACAACTTTCTTATCCAATCGTCTGCCAGTGGACATCTAGGTTTCTTCCATGTCCTGGCTATCGTAAACAGTGCTGTGATGAACATTGAGGTACATGTGTCTCTTTCAATTCTGGTTTCCTCGGTGTGTATGCCCAGCAGTGGGATTGCTGGGTCATATGGCAGTTCTATTTTCAGTTTTCTAAGGAATCTCCACACTGGGGAGGCAGGAGGGAGGAGGGTTCAGGATGGGAAACACATGTATACCTGTGGCAGCCATTCTGACTGATGTGAGATGGTACCTCATTGTGGTTTTGATTTGCATTTCTCTTACAATAAGTTGTGTTGAGAATTTTTTTAATGAGTTTGTTAGCCATCTGTATGTCTTCTTTGGTGAAATGTATGTTTAGTTCTTTGGCCCATTTTTTGATTGGGTCTTTTTTTTTTTTTTTTTTTTTTGGTATTGAGCTGCATGAGCTGTTTATATATTTTTGAGATTAATTCTTTATCAGTTGCTTCATTTGCTATTATTTTCTCCCATTCTGAAGGCTGTCTTTTCACCTTGCTTATAGTTTCCTTCATTATGCAAAAGCTTTTAAGTTTAATTAGGTCCCATTTATTTATTTTTGCTTTTATTTTCATTACTCTGGAAGATGGGTCATAGAGAATCTTGCTGTGATTTAGGTCAGAGAGTGTTTTGCCTATGTTTTCCTCTAAGAGTTTTATAGTTTCTGGTCTTACATTTAGATCTTTAATCCATTAGCAAAAATCAACAAAACTAAAAGCTCTGTTATTAAATGCAAAATCACTGAGTGTCATTACGTCCTCTTAATTGATTGACTATATCATTGTGAAATATTTTCCTTTCAGTTCAGTTCAGTTGTTCAGTCGTGTCCGACTCTTTGCGACCCCATGAATTGCAGCATGCCAGGCCTCCCTGTCCATCACCAACTCCCAGAGTCCACCCAAACCCATGTCCATTGAGTCGGTGATGCCATCCAGCCATCTCATCCTCTATCGTCCCCTTCTCCTCCTGCCCCCAATCCCTCCCAGCATCAGAGTCTTTTCCCATGAGTCAACTCTTCGCATGAGGTGGCCAAAGTACTGGAGTTTCAGCTTTAGCATCATTCCTTCCAAAGAAATCCCAGGGTCATAGCTGTTGTTCTGAAATTAATTTTTTTCTGATACTAGTATACCCAATCCAGCTCTCTTTTTGATTTACGCTTATATGGTACATTTTCCCACACTGTTTAACTTTTTTGTGTCCTTATATTTAAAGTGCTTTATATCAGTTCAGTTCAGTCTCTAAGTCGTGTCCGACTCTTTGCGACCCCATGAATCGCAGCACACCAGGCCTCCCTGTCCATCACTAACTCCTGGAGTTCACCCAGACTCATGTCCATCGAGTCAGTGATGCCATCCACCATCTCATTCTCTGTCGTCCCCTTCTCCTCCTGCCCCCAATCCCTCCCAGCATCAGAGTCTTTTCCAATAAGTCAACTCTTCACATGAGGCAGCCAAAGTACTGGAGTTTCAGCTTTAGCATCATTCCTTCCAAAGAAATCCCAGGGCTGATCTCCTTCAGAATGGAGTGGTTGGAGTGCTTTATATAGGCAGTATTGAATTGAGTCTTGATTTGTTACCAATCTGATAATCTCTGATTTAATTGAAGTGTTAACATGATCTACCTTAAATAGTTATTAACAGGAAAGTCACTCAGTCGTGTCCAACTCTTTGTGACCCCATGAGCTGTAGCCCACCAGGCACTTCTGGCCATGGAAATAGGATTGCCTGCCAATGCAGGAGATGCAGGGAATGCTGGTTATATCCTTGAGTTAGGAAAGTCCCATCGATAAGGAAATGGCAATTCACTCCAGTATTCTGTCCTGAGAAATCCTATGGGCAGAGGAGCCTGGCAGGCTACAGTCCATGGGATGGCAGAGTTGGACATGACTTAACAAGTAAACAACAACAACTAATAGGATTCGATTTCAATCTATCTATTTTACTATTGTTTTGTGTTTGTGTCATCTTTGTTCTGTTTTCTTCTTTTTCCATCTTTTTAAATAGATTGGATACTCTAGATGATTTCATGCATCTTTTTTGTTGGCTAATGAGAGCTCATTCTTTGACTGTTTTAATGGTGTCTGAAGGGTTTATAATACAAAGCCTCTCTGTATCGCAGTCTACTTTCAAGTTATATGATTTAACTATAATGTGAAAACCTGCCAATAGTGTGCTGCCATTTCTCCCATTCACACTTTTGTACTATTACTGTGATCATCTTATATTTTCAGGTGCTATAAACTCCACACTATATTGTTATCACTTTTGTTTAAACAGTCAGCTGGTATTTGGAGAGATTTGTAAAAGAAGAAAAAAAATCATATTCTTCCCCATGTAGTTACCACTGTCAATACTCATGTTTCTTGTGTAAATCTCTATTTCCACCTGGCATCCATCTCCCTTGGCCTGAAGGATTTTCTTTAGCATTTCCTATAGTGTCAATAGATCTGCTATGGTCATTTTCTTCAGCCTATTTGTCTTTAAAACTTTCTCACTTTTATTTTGAAAGATATTTTCACTAGTTATAAGATATTGGTTTTTTTATTTTTTCTTTTCATTTCACACCTTGTGGTTTTCACGTCTAGAAATTGAATTTGGATTCTATATTTTCCCTGTATTCATTCACTTTGCTTTATGAACAACGAAATACAACCATAGTAATTGATATGCTCCTCTGCTTGTTTTATTGTCTATGGCAGTCTTGGTCAGTTTCAACTGATTAACATTTTCTACATTACAGATCATAATTTCCTGATTCTTTGCACACATTGTAAATTTTTATTGGAAGGCAGATTGTGAGTTTTACCTTGTTGAATACTGGATGTATTTTTATTACTACAAATATTCTGGGCTTTTGTTCTAGGATCCAGTAAAGTTACTTGCAATCAATATGATTATTTCAAGCCTTGCTTTCAAGATTTTTTAGATCTTCTAGTTTGGAAAAAAAGTTAAATTATTACTATTTCCAATGATATGGTATTATATATGGAAAGCCCTGAAGACTGCATTACAAAGTTGTTAGAATTAATAAGTGAATTCATTAAATTTGCAAGATACAAAATCAGTACTCAAAAGTCTGTAGTATACTAATAACAATCAGAAAGAGAAATTAAGTAAAGAATCCAATTAAAATAAATACATTTAAATTAAAAAAATAATAAATTAAAAAAATTCATTGAAGAGAATAAAATACCTAGGAATAAATTTAACCAAGGAGGTGAAAAGCCAATACTCCGAAAACCATAGGATATTGATGAAATGAACATACAAATAAATGGAAAGACATTCCATGTTCATGGATTGGAAAAATAATACTGTCAAAATTTTCATACTACCCAAAGCAATGTACAGATTCCATGAGATCCCTATCAAAATTCCAATAGCATTTTTCACAGAAATAGAACAATCGTAAAATTTGTATGGAACAACAAAAGATCCTGAACAACCAAGACAATCTTGAGAAAGAGCATAACATAAGATATCACCACCTTAATTTTAATCTTTATTACAAAAGGTATATTAATTAAAACAGTACAATAATTTTGTCATAAAAATAGACATATATATCAGTGGAATAGAAAAGAAAACTGATAATAAATCCACATATGTATGGTCAATTAATTTTCAACAAAAGAGTCAAAAATATACATAGTCTGTTCAATATATGGTATTGGGAAAATGGGATCAGTTCAGTTCAGTTCAGTTGCTCAGTCGTGTCTGACTCTTTGTGATCCCATGGACTGCAGCATGCCAAGCCTCCCTGTCCATCACCAACTCCCGGATTTTTCTCAAACTCATGCCCATTGAGTTGGTGATGCCATCCAACCAACTCATCCTTTGTTGTCCCCTTCTCCCGCTACCTTCGATCTTTCCCAGCAATAGGGTCTTTTTAAATGAGTCAGTTATTCGCATCAGGTGGCCAAAGGATTGGAGTTCCAGCTTCAGCATCAGTTCTTTCAACGAATATTCAGGACTGATTTCCTTTAGGATGGACTGGTTGGATCTGCTTGCTCTCCAATGGACTCTCAAGAGTCTCCTCCTGCACCACAGTTCAAAAGCACCAATTCTTCAGCACTCAGCTTTCTTTATAGTCCAGCTCTCACATCCATACATGACTATCAGAAAAACCATAGCTTTGACTAGATAGACCTTTGCTGACAAAGTAATGTCTCTGCTTTTTAAAATGCTGTCTAGTTTAGCCATAACTTTTCTTCCAAGGAGCAAGTATCTTTTAAACTCATGGTTGCAGTCACCATCTGCAGTGATTTTGGGGCCGAAAAAATCAAGTCTGTTACAATTTCCATTGTTTCCCCCATCTATTTCCCATGAAGTGATGGGACCAGATACCATGATCATAGTTTTCTGAATATTGAGCTTTAAGCCAAAATTTTCACTCTCCTATTTCACTTTTATCAAGAGGCTCTTTAGTTCTTTGCTTTCTGCCATAAGTGTAGCGTCATCTGCATATCTGAGGTAAATGATATTTCTCCCGGCAGTACTCTGCAAATAAGTTAAATAAGCAGGGTGACAATATACAGCCTTGATGTACTCCTTTTCCTATTTGGAACCAGTCTGCCATTCCATGTCCAGTTCTACCTGTTGCTTCCTGGCCTGCATACAGATTTCTCAGGAGGCAAGTCAGGTGGTGTGGTATTCCTATCTCTTCAAGAATTTTCCACAGTTTATTGTGATCCATAGTCAAAGGCGTTGGCATAGTCAATAAAGCAGAAATAGATGATTTTTCTGGAACTCTCTTGCTTTTTAATGATCCGAAAGATGTTGGCAATTTCATCTCTGGTTCCTTTGCCTTTTCTAATATTAACTTGAGCATCTGGAAGTTCACGGTTCTTGTATTGTTGAAGACTGGCTAGCAGAATTTTGAGTATTACTTTGCTAGCTTCTGAGATGAGGGCAACTGCGCAGTAGTTTGAGCTTTCCTTGGCATTGCCTTTCTTTGGGATTGGAATGAAAACTGACCTTTTCCAGTCCTGTAGCTACTGCTGAGTTTTCCAAATTTGCTGGCATATTGAGTGCAGCACTTTCACAGCATCATCTTTTAGGACTTGAAATAGCTCAACTGAAATTCCATCACCTCCACTAGCTTTGTTCATACTGATGCTTCCTAAGGCCCATTTGACTGCATATTCCAGGATGTCTGGCTCTAGGTGGGTGATCACAGCATCGTAATTATCTGGATCATGGAGAATTTTTGGTATAGATCTCCTGTGTATTCTTGCCACCTCTTCTTAATATCTTCTGCTTCTGTTAGGTCCATACTTTTTCTGTCCTTTATAGTGCCCATATTTGCATGAAATGTTTGCTAAGTATCTCTAATTTTCTTGAAGAGATCTCTAGTCTTTCCCATTCTATTGTTTTCCTCTATTTTTTTTGCATTGATCACTGAGGAAAGCTTTCTTTTTTTTTTTTTTTTATTTTTAAACTTTACATAATTGTATTAGTTTTGCCAAATATCAAAATGAATCCGCCACAGGTATACATGTGTTCCCCATCCTGAACCCTCATCCCTCCTCCCTCCCCATTCCATCCCTCTGGGTCGTCCCAGTGCACCAGCCCCAAGCATCCAGTATCGTGCATCGAACCTGGACTGGCAACTCGTTTCATACATGATATTTTACATGCTTCAATGCCATTCTCCCAAATCTTCCCACCCTCTCCCTCTCTCACAGAGTCCATAAGACTGTTCTATACATCAGTGTCTCTTTTGTTGTCTCGTACACAAGGTTATTGTTACCATCTTTCTAAATTTCATATATATGCGTTAGTATACTGTATTGGTGTTTTTCTTTCTGGCTTACTTCACTCTGTATAATAGGCTCCAGTTTCATCCACCTCATTAGAACTGATTCAAATGTATTCTTTTTAATGGCTGAGTAATACTCCATTGTATATATGTACCACTGCTTTCTTATCCATTCATCTGCTGATGGACATCTAGGTTGCTTCCATGTCCTGGCTATTATAAACAGGGCTGCGATGAACATTGGGGTACACGTGTCTCTTTCCCTTCTGGTTTCCTCAGTGTGTATGCCCAGCAGTGGGATTGCTGGATCATAAGGCGGTTCTATTTCCAGTTTTTTAAGGAATCTCCACACTGTTCTCCATAGTGGCTGTACTAGTTTGCATTCCCACCAACAGTGTAAGAGGGTTCCCTTTTCTCCACACCCTCTCCAGCATTTATTACTTGTAGACTTTTGGATCGCAGCCATTCTGACTGGTGTGAAATGGTACTTCATAGTGGTTTTGATTTGCATTTCTCTGATAATGAGTGATGTTGAGCATCTTTTCATGTGTTAGTGAGCCATCTGTATGTCTTCTTTGGAGAAATGTCTATTTAGTTCTTTGGCCCATTTTTTGATTGGGTCATTTATTTTTCTGGAGTTGAGCTGTAGGAGTTGCTTGTATATTCTCGAGATTAGTTGTTTGTCAGTTGCTTCATTTGCTATTATCTTCTCCCATTCTGAAGGCTGTCTTTTCACCTTGCTAATAGTTTCCTTTGATGTGCAGAAGCTTTTAAGGTTAATTAGGTCCCATTTGTTTATTTTTGCTTTTATTTCCAATATTCTGGGAGGTGGGTCATAGAGGATCCTGCTGTGATGTATGTCAGAGAGTGTTTTGCCTATGTTCTCCTCTAGGAGTTTTATAGTTTCTGGTCTTACGTTTAGATCTTTAATCCATTTTGAGTTTATTTTTGTGTATGGTGTTAGAAAGTGTTCTAGTTTCATTCTTCTACAAGTGGTTGACCAGATTTCCCAGCACCACTTGTTAAAGAGATTGTCTTTAATCCATTGTATATTCTTGCCTCCTTTGTCAAAGATAAGGTGTCCATATGTGCATGGATTTATCTCTGGGCTTTCTATTTTGTTCCATTGATCTATATTTCTGTCTTTGTGCCAGTACCATACTGTCTTGATAACTGTGGCTTTGTAGTAGAGCCTGAAGTCAGGCAGGTTGATTCCTCCAGTTCCATTCTTCTTTCTCAAGATCGCTTTGGCTATTCGAGGTTTTTTGTATTTCCATACAAATTGTGAAATTATTTGTTCTAGCTCTGTGAAGAATGCTGTTGGTAGCTTGATGGGGATTGCATTGAATCTATAGATTGCTTTGGGTAGTATATTCATTTTCACTATATTGATTCTTCCAATCCATGAACATGGTATATTTCTCCATCTGTTAGTGTCCTCTTTGATTTAAGGAAAGCTTTCTTATCTCTTCTCGCTATTCTTTGGAACTCTGCATTCAAATGGCTATATCTTTCCCTTTCTCCATTGCCTTTCACTTCTATTTTCTCAGATATTTGTAAGGCCTCCTCAGACAACCATTTTGACTTTTGCATTTCTTTTTCTTGGGGATGGTTTTGATCCCTGCCTCCTGTACAATATCACAATCTTCCATCCATAGTTCTTCTGGCACTCTGTCTATCAGATACAATCCTTTAAATCTATTCATCATTACCACTGTGTAATCATAAGGGCTTTGATTTAGGTCATACCTGAATGGTCTAGTGGTTTTCCCTACTTTCCTCAATTTAAGTCTGAATTTGGCAATAAGGAGTCCATGACCTGAGCCACAGTCAGCTGCCGGTCTTGTTTTTGCTGACTGCATAGAGCTTCTCCATCTTTGGCTGTGAAGAATATAATCAATCTGATTTCAGTGTTGACCATATGGTGATGTCCATGTGTAGAGTCTTATCTTGTGTTGTTGGAAGAGGGTGTTTGCTATGACCAGTGCATTATCTTGGCAAAACCCTATTAGCCTTTGCCCTGCTTCATTCTGTACTCCAAGGCCAAATTTTCCTGTTACTCCAGGTGTTTCTTGACTTCCTACTTTTGCATTCCAGTCCCCTATACTGAAAAAGACATCTTTTTGGGGTTTTAATTCTAGAAATTCTTGTAGCTCTTCATCAGTTCAGTTCAGTTCAGTCACTCAGTCATGTCCAACTCTTTGTGACCCCATGAATCGCAGCATGCCAGGCCTCCCTGTCCAACACCAACTCCTGGAGTTTACTCAGACTCATGTCCATCAAGTCAGTGATGCCATCCAGCCATCTCATCCTGTCATCCCCTTTTTCTTCTACCTCCAATTCCTCCCAGCATCAGAGTCTTTTCCAATGAGTCAACTCTTCGCATCTGGTGGCCAAAGTATTGGAGCTTCAGCTTTAGCATCAATCCTTCCAATGAACACCCAGGACTGATCTCCTTTAGAATGGACTGGTTGGATCTCCTTGTAGTCCAAGGGACTCTGAAGAGTCTTCTCCAACACCACAGTTCAAAAGCATCAATTCTTCAGCACTCAGCTTTCTTCACAGTCTAACACTCACATCCATACATGACAACTGGAAAAACCATAGACTTGATTAGATGGACCTTTGTTGGCAAAGTAATGTCTCTGCTTTTGAATATGCTTCTAGGTTGGTCATAACTTTCCTTCCAAGGAGTAAGCATATTTTAATTTCATGGCTGCAGTCACCATCTGCAGTGATTTTGGAGCCCAAAAAAATAAAGTCTGACATTGTTTCCAATGTTTCCCCATCTATTTCCCATGAAGTGATGGTACCTGATGCCATGATCTTTGTTTTCTTAGTTTTCTGAGCTTTAAGCCAACTTTCTCACTCTCCTCTTTCACTTTCAAAAAGAGGCTTTTTAGTTCGTCTTCACTTTCTGTCATAAGGGTGGTGTCATCTGCATATCTGAGGTTATTGATATTTCTCCTGGAAATCTTGATTCCATCTTGTGCTTCTTCCAGCCCAGCATTTCTCATGATGTACTCTCCATATAAGTTAAATAGGCAGGGTGACAATACACAGCTTTGACGTACTCCTTTTCCTATTTGGAACCAGTCTGTTGTTGCATGTCCAGTTCTAACTGTTGCTTCCTGACCTACATACAGGTTTCTCAAGAGGGAGGTCAGGTGCTCTGGTATTCCCATCTCTTTCAGAATTTTCCACAGTTTATTGTGATCCACACAGTCAAAGGCTTTGGCATAGTCAATAAGGCAGAAATAGATGTTTTTCTTGGACTCTCTTTTGCTTTTTCGCTGATCCAGCAGATGTTGGCAATTTGATCTCTGGTTCCTCTGCCTTTTCTAAAACCAGCTTGAACATCTGGAAGTTCACAGTTCACGTAGTGCTGAAGCTTGGCTTGGAGAATTTTGAGCATTACTTTACTAGCGTGTGAGATGAGTGCAATTGTGCTGTAGTTTGAGCATTCTTTGGCATTGCCTTTCTTTGGGAATGGAATGCAAACTGACCTTTTCCACAGTGGCCACTCCTGAGTTTTCCAAATGTGCTGGCATATTGAGTGCAGCACTTTCAGAGCATCATCTTTCAGGATTTGAAATAGCTCAACTGGAATTTCATCACCTTCACTAGCTTTATTCATAGTGATGCTTTCTAAGGCACACTTGACTTCACATTTCAGGATGTCTGGCTCTAGGTGAGTGATCACACCATCATGATTATCTGGGTCATGAAGATCTTTTTGGTACAGTTCTTCTGTGTATTCTTGCCCCCTCTTCTTAATATCTTCTGCTCTGTTAGGTCCATACCATTTATATCCTTTATTGAGGCCATCTTTGCATGAAATGTTCCCTTGGTATCTCTAATTTTCTTGAAGAGATCTCTAGTCTTTCCCATTCTGTTGTTTTCCTCTGTTTCTTTGCATTGACCACTGAGGAAGGCTTTCTTATCTCTCCTTGCTATTCTTTGGAACTCTGCATTCAGGTGGCTATATCTTTCCTTTTCTCCTTTGCTTTTCACTTCTCTTCTTCTCCCATAAATTAGGCCATGTCCAAAGGAGGTGAGCAGAATAGATCATCTCTATGGTGGTTTTCCTGAAGGAAGTGATCTGTTAGTTCCTGCTACCTAGATGTTGGAAATTTTTATGTTTCTTATTCTTCCAATGAGCCAGTTATTTGTTCTCCCTTGATTCTGTGAGGTACTCCATGCTCTTCCAGTATGTTTCAATTTTACTTAAGTTAACCAGAATCTGTTTTTTCTTGGATTCAACAAAGAACTTCAATAGTCTAAACAAATTAAGTAAATCATAACTTTAATCTCCATACACTTCAGCAAATGTAAAATATCTAGTTCAACCCAAAGCTAAATCTATTACTACAGATTTATAATAATGACCTCAACATATTTGACAATACTAAAAAATATTTTGATAACTGTGGAATATTTACATCATCTTCTTAGAACTTACTTCATATGTAAAATTTTGAAAACTGGGACTTCCTTGCAGGTTCAGTGGTTAAAACTCTGTGCTCCAATGCAGGGGATTTGTGTTTGATCTCTGGTTGGGGAACTAAGATCCCACATGCCTGGTGGCACAGCCAGGGGAAAAAAAAGAAAGAAAAAAAAAAAAGAGAGAGAGAAGAAAAGAATGCCTGTATGTAGGACTTGTGAAGATTAAACGAGAACATGCCTGGAAAATGTCTAGCACAGAGTAAGTGATCTCTATCTATTGGCTTAGTGGAATACTGATCTGGTATTCCATTTTAATAAATAGATTTTATCTGAAAAAAAAAAAAGGACCCAGTTTCTATAAAAGCATCTAATCAATATTTTCACCGTGCAAGTGAGCAGTTTTAATTTCCCTTAGAAATTTATTGTGGTGGTGGTGGTGAAGTAGCTAAGTCGTGTCCTTCTCTTGCGACCCCATGGACTGTAGCCTGCCAGCCTCCTCTGTTCATGGGATTTTCAAGCAGGAATACTGGAGTGGGTTGCCATTTCCTTCTCCAGGAATTTTCCTGACCCAGGGATCGAACTCAGGTCTCCTGCACTGCAAGCGGTCTTCTGCACTGAAAGCTGTCTTCTGCATTGCAGTTGGATTCTTTACCAATTTTGCTTTAAATAATGAAGTGATCTAGTAAGGAGGTATTTTCAGATGTATGTCATCTGAGGGAATAACTAATTTAGTCTTCACTGTATATGTATGTTAACATAGATGTGTATTTGGTTACATAATAGAGCCAACTTGACTTGTTCTTAAGATTTTGTAGAATATAGATGTACAGAGAATTAAAACCAAATCCAGGATATCCTCAGCTATTCATTCTAATAGACTCATGTACCTGAACATTTAGGCTTATACAACATTAATCTCATTCTAGTTGGCATTTGGCATAGAAAATCTTTAGTTAAAGCTTCTTCTGCTGAAGCTGAAGTTTAAGAGTGTCAGGTCATTTTTTTATGTTTCCACAGTTTTCAAAATTTTACTCATTATGGGGAAAGCACACCAGCAACTGCTTTTCCCAAGAGCCTTGCCAATGAACTGACATTACAAAAGCCATTTAGCCTGCTCTGATGAGGCTGTCCAATTCTGCTAGCAGAATGAGAGGAGGGAGGTGTTGTGAAAGGCACTTATCCAACAACCATTCCTCTTTGATAGCCAACAGAATCCTAATTTCATTCAGATTCCTAAATCTCAAGGCAGGTGGTGATCTCCAGCAAATGAATCTCATGCATCTTAGCCATCATGGTAATTTGGTTCCTGTTTGCCGGTAGTTGGTCTAGTGTTTTGCATGTGACCAGCTTCTGGCTGAAAAGGTGTAAGGGAATCTGTTGAGAGAAGGAGCTTCTAGAAAAGAGTTTTTTCCTGGTTAAAAAATGTAGAGACTTGTGAAAAGCCTTTTGACCTTTAAGCCTCTTCTTTTCGCAGCTATTTATAAGGCCTCCTCAGACAGCCATTTTGCTTTTTTGCATTTCTTTTCTATGGGAATGGTCTTGATTCCTGTCTCCTGTACAATGTCAGGAACCTCCGTCCATAGTTCATCAGGCACTCTGTCTATCAGATCTAGGCCCTTAAATCTATTTCTCACTTCCACTGTATAATCATAAGGGATTTGATTTAGGTCATACCTGAATTGTCTAGTGGTTTTCCCTACTTTCTTCAATTTAAGTCTGAATTTGGCAATAAGGAGTTCATGACCTGAGCCACAGTCAGCTCCCAGTCTTGTTTTGGCTGACTATAGAGCTTCTCCATCTTTGGCTCCAAAGAACATAATCAATCCGATTTCAGTGTTGACCATCTGATGATGTCCATGTGTAGAGTCTTCTCTTGTGTTGTTGGAAGAGGGTGTTTGCTATGACCAGTGCATTATCTTGGCAAAACCCTATTAGCCTTTGTCCTGCTTCATTCCGTGTACCAAGGCCAAATTTTCCTGTTACTCCAGGTGTTTCTTGACTTCCTACTTTTGCAGTCTGACTGCGAAGCAGAAGCACACAGAAGTGCGCCGGCTGTGACGGACTGCTCAGAAGTGTGGCCGAGAGGAGCTACCCAGGGTCTGAGGTCAGGGGGTGGCGGCTGAGAGGAGCAATCTCACCTCCAAGGAGCAGCGGCTGTGTGGGCACAGGAGGGCTGAGAGGAGCTACTCTGCGTTCAAGGTCAGTAGTGGCGGCCATGAGGAGATACCCCTCGTCCAGGGTAAGGAGCAGCAGCTGCGCTTTGCTGGAGCAGCTATGAAGAGATACCCCATGTCCAAGTTAAGAGAAACCCAAGTAAGATGGTAGGTGTTGTGAGAGGGCATCAGAGGGCAGACACATTGAAACCATAATCACAGAAAACTAGCCAGTCTGATCACATGAACCACAGCCTTGTCTAACTCAGTGAAACTAAGCCAGGCCATGTTGGGCCACCCAAGACGGACGGGTTATGGTGGAGAAGTCTGACATAATGTGGTCCACTGAAGAAGGGAATGGCAAACCACTTCAGTATTCTTGCCTTGAGAATGCCATGAACAGTATGAAAATGCAAAATGATAGAATGGTGAAAGAGGAACTCCCCAGGTCGGTAAGTGCCCAATATGCTACTGGAGATCAGTGGAGAAATAGCTCCAGAAAGAATGAAGGGATGGAGCTAAAGGAAAAACAATACCCAGTTGTGGACATGACTGGTGATAGAAGCAAGACAATCGTTCAACTTCAGTTTCTTCAGCATTACTGGTCAGGGCATAGACTTGGATTACCATGATACTGAACGGTTTGCCTTGGAAAAGAACAGAGATCACTCTGTTGTTTTTGAGATTCCATCCAGGTACTGCATTTCAGAGTCTTTTCTTGCCTATGATGGCTACTCCATTTCTTCTAAGGGATTCTTGCCCAGAGTAGGAAGTATAATGGTCATCTGAGTTAAATTTACCCATTCCAGTCCATTTTAGTTTGCTGATTCCTAAAATGTCGATTTCACTCTTATAATCTCCTGTTTGACCACTTCCAATTTGACTTGATTCATGGACCTAACATCCCAAGTTCCTATGCAATATTGCACTTTACAGCATCGGACTTTACTTCCATCACCAGTCACGTCCACAACTGGGTGTTGTTTTTGCCTTGATTCCATCTGTTCATTCTTCTGGAGCTATTTCTCCACTGATCTCCAGTAGCATATTGGGTACCTACCAACCTGGGGAGTTCATCTTTCAGTGTCCTATCTTTTTGCCTTTTCATATTTTTCATGGGGTTCTCAAGGCAAGAATACTGAAGTGGTTTGCCATTCCCTTCTCTAGTGGACCATGTTTTGTCAGAACTCTTCACCATGACTGGTCTGTCTTGGGTGGCCCTACATGGCATGGCTCATACTTTCATTGAGTTATACAGGGCCGTGGTACATGTGATCAGATTGGTTAGTTTTCTGTGATTGTGGTTTTCATTCTGTCTGCCCTCTGAGGAGAAGGATAAGAGGCTTATGGAAGCTTCCTAATGGGAGAAACTGACTGAAGGGGAAACTGGGTTTTGTTTTGATTGGTGGGGCCATGCTCAGTAAATCTTTAATTCAATTTTCTGCTAATAGGTGGGGCTGTGTTCCCTTCCAGGTATTTTCCTGGGGCCAAACTATGGTGGAGGTAATGAAGATAACGGCGACCTCCTTCAAAAGGTCTCATGCATGCACTGCTACACTCAGTGCCCCCAACCCTACAGCAGGCCACTGCCAACCCATGCCTCTGCCGAAGACTCCTGGACACTCACGGGCAAATCTGGGTCAGTCTCTTGCGGGGTCGCTGCTCCTTTCTCCTGGGTCCTCTTGCATACAAGCTTCTGTGTGTGCCCTCTAAGAGTCTGTTTCCCCAGTCCTGTGTAAGTTCTGGTGGCTCTATGGTGGCATTAATGGTGACCTACTCCAAAAGGTCTTATGCCATACCCAAGTCTGCTGCACCCAGAGCCCCTGCCCTTGTGGCAGGCCACTGGTGACCCATACCTAATTCAGGAGACACTCAAACACAGTTCTGTTTCAGTCTCTGTGGGGTCTCTGAGTCCTGGTGTGCACAAGGCTTGTTTGAGCCCTCTGAGCATCTCTGTCAGATATGGGGTTGATTCTAAAAACGATTTTGCTCTTACCATCTTGCTGGGACTTCTCCTTTGCCCTTGAAATTGGGGTATCCCCTCAAATTTGCTCCAGTGCCATGCAGCCCTTGCTCCAGGACCTACCATCTTGCTGGGAATTCTCTGCCCTTGGACTGATCAGAACTCCCCTAAAGCTCTTCACTGTTTTTTCTCAGTACAGACATGTCTGATGTTCTGTCAGCAAACTCTAGACACCTTCTTCTCCTGGACTGTCAGCATTGTCCCCTCAATCCAGGAAGTTCTCTGGGCCCTCTGCCCTTCACTGAAGCCTGGAGACCCTCCCAAGGCCCTAACATGAGGCAGTTCCATGGATCACTATGTTCATTGGCCACCCACTCTCAGGGATCACTGTGCATCTTTTCCTGGTGTCCAATGCTTTGGAAACCTTTGTTTCATACATTTGGCACTTTTTTTTGGTTTCAGGCCAGAAGGTATATCTAGTCCCTCTTATTATAATCTTGATGAAAAGTTTAACTCCCTTCTGATTTTTTTTTAATTGGAAATCTGTCCCTTTTAGATATGTGGGAGAAAGAAAAAAAAGTACCAAATAGAAAGACAAACCTGAATAATGTCATCTTTGGAGAATCCAAAGGCAATAGGAGGCCACAGGGGGTAGGTGAGAATATGAGGAGAGAACAAGTTAGAAGTGCTTCTACATTCACCAAACACAAAGGTTTTTCCTTTGAAACCATCTCAATGCACAGCATGCACAGCCTCACATGGTCACAGAACATGTGCTATAAAGCTGACTTGCCTTAAAATGCATGAACCAACCTTTATTTAGAATTAATTTTTGATCCTTTAACCTTTTAGAAATTCTTAGCATCAAAATGTCAAAAAGCTTCAAAAGTTTAATCAAAATGACATCATTCCTTCTCCTGGTCAGATTCTGCACCTGCCTTTTAACAGTGGCTATGATTATTATACCTAATGGTTTTAACTCTCATTAACTGTCATATTTCTCATAAAGTATAAAGTGAGGAGACTAAAAAGTCATCAGGCATCCATTAATTGTACTACAATATCACATCTAAACACATAGTCAAATTCTTTTGGAACTGATGTTAGAAAAAAATTCATGAGCCCAGAGGAAAATTTGTCCAAATGTTTTGCCCTTTCTATACTGCTTACACTGTTTGCTGCTACTCAGCTTTTTTCTAAACTTTTTCCCTGTGAAGCTTGAGTAAAGAGAACCAAGGAAGAGAACCAAGATGAATACCACCAAGGTGAATACCAGTGCCAGGCAGATGCCAGAGGCCACAGGAGCTCCAGTAAACTGAACTAATGAAGCCCCTCAAGAATTAAGATGACTCAAAATGATTTATGTTCTAGATACCTAATACAGTGATATCAGTGGTGTTGTTATTGTTCAGTCCCCAAGTCCTGTCTGACTCTTTGTAACCCCATGGACTGCAGTGTGCCAGACCTCACTGTCCCTCACTATCTCTCAGAATTTACCCAAGTTCATGTTCATTGAATTGGTAATGCCATCCAGTCATCTCATCCTTTCTCCTTTTGCCTTCAATCTTTCCCAGCAGCAGGGTTTTTTCCAATCAGTTGGCTCTTTGCATCAGATGACAAAGTACTGGAGCTTGAGATTCAGCATCAGTCTTTCCAATGAGTATTCAGGGTTGATTTCCTTTAGGATTGACTGATTTGATCTTGCAGTCCAAGGGACTCTCAAGAGTCGTCTCCAGCACCACAGTTCAAAAGCATCAATTCTTGGGCCCTCAGTCTTCTTTATGGTCTAACTGTCACTTCCACTTATGACTACTGGAAAGACCATAGCCTTGACTATATAGACTTTGTTGGCAAAGTGATGTTTCTGCTTTTTAATCCACTGTCTATATTTGTCATACCTTTTCTTCCAAGGAGCGAGTGTCTTCTAATTTCATGGCTGCAGTCATCATCTGCAGTGATTTTTGAGCACAAGAAATGGAAATCTGTCACTGCTTCCACCCTTTCCCCTTCTGTTTGCCATAAAGTGATGGGGCTGAATGACATCTTCACTTATTTTTTTTTAATATTGGGTTTTCAGCTGGCTTTTTCACTCTCTTATTTCACCTTCATCAAGAGGTTTTTTAGTTCCTCTTCACTTTCTGCCATTAGAGTGGTATCATCTGTATGATTGATATTTCTCCTGACAGTCTTGATTCCAGCTTGTAACTCACCCAGTCTGGCATCTCACATGATGTGATCTGCATGTAAGTTAAATAAACAGGATGACAATATACAGCCTTGTAGTACTCCTTTCTGAATTTTGAACCAGGCAGTTGTTCTATGTAAGGTTTAACCCATTTACAGGTTTCTCAGGAGACAGGTAAGATGGTCTGCTATTCCCATCTCTAAGAGCTTTCCACAGTTTGTTACTATTCATGCAGTCAAAGGCTTTAGCATAGTCAATGAAACAGAAGTAGGTGTTTTTCTGGAATTCCCTTGCTTTCTCCATGATCTAGCAAATGTTGGCAATTTGGTCTCTGGTTCCTCTGCCTGTTCTAAGCACACCTTGTACACCTGGAAGTTCTCAATTCAAGCACTGCTGAAGCCTAGCTTGAAGGATTTTGAGCATAAACTTACTAGCATGGGAAGTGAGTGCAAGTGTCCAGTAGTTTGAACATTCTTTAGTACTGCCCTCTTTGGAAATTGGGATGAAGTGGAGAGTTCTGACAAAATGTGGCCTTGTTGGAGGAGGGAATGGCAAACCACTCCAGATTCTTGCCATGAGAACCCCATGAATTATATTAAAAGATATAATATATATCTATATATATATATAAAGATATATTCCCATTCCCATCAGTGACAATGGGAATATATCCCTGAGCACCAAGAATATGAACCATCAAGCTTGAGTGGCAGAAAGGCAAGGAATCACCATAGGTCATAGAAAATCGAGAACCCGGGGCACTGCAGAATTAGTATTAGAGTCTTACTCAGACTTTTGCAACTGAACAATCACAGACAAGTTTTCAATGAATTATACCTAGATACAGATAGTGGCCATGAAGTCTTATCAGGTATGTGGCAGTGTATTCACATGTCTCAGTCAATCCCCACAGCAACTGTGGAACTGCAAGGAATTGTGTGCCCTGTGGTTCACCTTGCACAGATGAGAAAACCAAGGGACCTGCCATGTGGAGGAACTGGTATTTGTATCCAGGCTTAATTCCAAAGGCTTTTTCCTTTTTAAAAATGTATTCATTTTTGAAGACACAATAGAAGCACATGTACAAAATTGAAAAGGTAAAAAAATGCAATAAAATAAAAGATAAGCCTCCATCCTATTTCCATCCCCAGATACAGTTCCCCTCCCAAATGGCAGCTATTTTGTTAACATTTCCAGAAATGTTTGCCAGCTTTGCCAGCCAACACTTCCAGAAATGAACCTGTTTGTTTCTTCCTTCAGTTCTTTTAGTTTTTGCTTCATGTATTTTGACAGGCTATTGTTAGGGTCATTAAAGTTTAGAATGGTTATATCTTCTTTTTTTTTTTTTTTTTAACTTGTTTGCAATTTTTTTTAATTTTATTTTATTTTTAAACTTTACATAACTGTATTATAATGGTTATATCTTCTTAAAGGACAGATTTATTTATCATTAAAAAGGAGTACGTCAAGGCTGTATATTGTCACTCTGCTTATTTAACTTATATGCAGAGTACATCATGAGAAACGCTGGGCTGGAAGAAGCACAAGCTGGAATCAAGATTGCCAGGATATCAAGATATGCAGATGACACCACTGTTATGGCAGAAAGTGAAGAGGAACTAAAAAGCCTCTTGATGAAAGTGAAAGTGGAGAGTGAAAAAGTTGGCTTAAAGCTCAACATTCAGAAAACGAAGATCATGGCATCTGGTCCCATCGCTTCATGGGAAATAGATGGGGAAACAGTGGAAACAGTGTCAGACTTCATTTTTGGGGGCTCCAAAATCACTGAAGATGGTGATTGCAGCCATGAAATTAAAAGATGCTTACTCCTTGGAAGGAAAGTTATGACCAACCTAGATGGCATATTGAAAAGCAGAGACATTACTTTGCCAACAAAGGTCCATCTAGTCAAGGCTATGGTTTTTCCAGTGGTCATGTATGGATGTGAGAGTTGGACTGTGAAGAAAGCTGAGCGCCAAAGAATTGATGCTTTTGAACTGTGGTGTTGGAGAAGACTCTTGAGAGTCCCTTGGACTGCAAGGAGATCCAACCAGTCCATTCTAAAGAAGATCAGTCCTGAGTGTACTTTGGAAGGAATGATGCTGAAGCTGAAACTCCAGTAGTTTGGCCACCTCATGCGAAGAGTTGACTCATTGGAAAAGACTCGGATGCTGGGAGGGATTGGGGGCAGGAGGAGAGGAGGACGACAGAGGATGAGATGGCTGGATGCCATCACTGACTCAATGGACGTGAGTTTGAGTGAACTCCAGGAGTTGGTGATGGACAGGGAGGCCTGGCGTGCTGCAATTCATGGGGTCGCAAAGAGTCGGACATGACTGAATGACTGAACTGAATTGAACGGTCCTCTTATCACTAATAATTTTCCTTGTTCTGAAATATACTTTGTATGATGTTAATGTAGCTCTTCCCTCTTTCTTTTGATTAGTATCAGTCTGGTTTACCTTCCTCTCTCTTTGCTTTCAGCTTACCTGAGTTTTTATGTATAAAATGCATTTCTTGTCCTGACACGTCAATTCTCTGATAGGACCAAGAAGGGCATTTATTTTCAGTTGTCTAACCTTCTTTGTTTAAGGTTGGAAAAAATGACTTTCAAGCTGTTTAGAGGTCAGAGTTTTTCTCAGGCCAATTATTTTTAATTAATTCTTTCTTAGATGGAAACAATGAGCACACACTTTAATAAAGAGAAAGTTGTGCCTTTATATTGATTCTAATCAATATACTGCTCTAGCAGAAGTATGTGATGAAATTCACTTGAATAACATATTGTTTCAAAGCATGATCAAAAGGACAGATAATATGAATTGGCCCTATAAATCATTTAAGATTGTGCCTAATGTTTCTCACAAGACTCTTCTCCCTAACTATGCTAACTCTTATTACTGTATAGTACCTATTACTACTACACTTACTAGCTACATTAACTCTGAAAGCATTAAAAATTCAAGGAGCATAAGCTATACAACTGACCTGTATTCTACTTTTAAAAAAGAAAAAAACGCCTATGATAAACTTGGAAAATGCTGCAAACTGTCTTAAAGTGACCTCAACTCTTAAGTTGACCATAATTTTCCTTGAATATACACTCTCCTCTTCATTTGGTACCATAATATCTTTGTTCTCAAAAAATGCAATGTTACAATTTAAATAAAGAAAAATCATCCATACATTTTATTGAAATATTTCTGATCCTAACCTTTCTCTCTTGAACCCTATGATGGGAAATCATAAAAATTGACTACTTCCATGGGAAAGAGGATCTAAACAATTAAGGTAATAATATAGCATCTTTTAGGATATTCTATTGTTCCTTTTAAGGGCTAACTCAGATATCTTAGAGTAGGTAGAGTCTTAACCATCAAAACACAAATTTCTGCATTTTTACAGACCTGACATAGTTCATGGGATTTCTGTATACCATCAAACTATAGTTGTAAATGTAAACTTGTGATATCTTTTGTTCAAGTCATATAGTTGGAAAAGATATCATGTTTAAGCCATGACAATTCCCTTAAAACATTTTAAGTGAATTTATAAATTAAATATAGCACATAACTTCAGTCATATATTTCTGATTAACTTAGTGTTACATATTGCTGAAAAATAAGGACAAACCATCCAGTTTATTTCTTTTTAAGATTCTGTGGGTAGGCTAGTGGATTCTTCTGCTGTCTGGTATGAGCTTACTTGGAGGTTGTCTTCAGCTGATGGAGAGCCTGGATGGCTCAGCAGCAATGATGAGTTTCCTAGGCCGTGATTTCCACATGACCCTCCATCACAGGTACCATATTTGCTTGACATCCCATTGGCCAGAAGTCATACATTCAATCTCAGATTCAGTGGGGAAGGGAATTTACAAGTGTCTGGATCCTGGGAGGCCTGATTCACTGGAGACCACCATTGAGGAAAAAAAATAAAAATGAATTTCCCTGGTGGCTCGGACAGTAAAGAATCTGCCTGCAATGCAGGAAACCCACGTTCAATCCCTGGGTCAGGAAGACCATCTAGAGAAGAGAATGGCAACCCACTCCAGTATTCTTGCCTGGAGAATCTCATGGACAAAGGAACCTGGTGGGCTACGGCCCATAGGGTCACAGAGTCAGACATGACTGAGCAACTAATGTAAAAATATCCTATGTGTTCATATATTTCCCACACACAAAATACACTCCCTCTCTCCTAAGAACCCCCAAATCTCATCTAATTACACATAAAGCACAAAGACCAGGATCTATTGATAAATATATCCAATAAGAACCTAGTAATCCGTATGAGATCCTGATTTAAATGAGGCTTCAGAAGCGAAATTTTCAACTGCAGCTCTTTGGGAATGGCTTTTCCTAAAAGTGAATCTGAATTTAATAGCTATTTTTGACCCATGCATCTAACATATATTGGTAAGGTAAGGAAAAAATAACTTCAACTAGACACTCACATTCCAAAATGAAAGGAACATAGGTGCATAGCTTTACTGGTCTGTAATGATTACACAGTCCTGTTAGGTACATGCTCTGCAGGCCCACAACCCTTAAGAAGAGGGAATATTCTTTGTTCCTTGATAGAGAGCAGACCTGTTTAGTGCTTCCCTTGTCCTTTATTTTCCTCAGTTTCCTCTTTGACTTTTAGCCATTTTAATACAGTCTTCATTTTTAATACAGTCTTCATTTTAATACAGCACAGATTTATCTGGATTTACTGTTTCTATTGGAGAAGTCACCATTGTTATGTCCATAGATATTTTTTCCACCTCATCCTCTCTCTTCCCTTACTTTCTGACATGTCAATTATGCAAACATTAGCTCATCACAGTTAGTCTCACACATCGTTTGCATTTTTATTTCCTTTTCAGGGCTTGAGATTGCTGCATGAACCTTGCTAACAACAAGAGCTGGAACAAACATACTCAGGTGAGCTGAGATCAAGCAGAATGCCTCTCACTCGTTCCAGGTAAACCTGTGGGCTCCATGGACCATTTGTCTGAGGATAAAAGGATAGATTTACTGTTGGATAGCAGAGAGGGAAATTAGATGAATACCAAAAAAAAAAACGGAAGGCACTTTACTGGAAAAGGGGTTGGAAAAAAGAAAGGGACAAAGCACTTTTGGAGGGGGACATGGGGCATGTATAGAACCCAGGTTAAACAAGGATATTAACACTTCTATATGTAATAGTTTGCATCAGAAACAAGGTCCTACTGTTTAGCACAGGGAACTGTGTTCAATATTCTGTGATAAACCACAGTGGAAAAGAATATGAAAAAAATTAGTGTGTGTGTGTGTGTGTGTGTAGCTCAGTCACTTTGCTGTATAGAAGAAATTAACACAATGTTTTAAATCAACTATACTTCAATAAAAAATAATACTAGCACTTCTACTTTCAACCTAGAATTCTTAGACCATTTTTTCTAGACATTCTGGTTCAGCATAGTATCTTATCCTGTGCCTATCACTACCCAACTAGGAGAAAAAGAAGAAAAGACAAAGAAGGAATGAATATGTGGCATTTTGTCAGTCTTCAATAATTTGGGACTGGAAAACTTTCCTCAGATTTCCTGACTCACAGCTGCTCTGCAACACATGCCCCAAGAACATGCTGAATTTTCTGCACAGCCCCTCCCCCGCTATTAGTCACTTAAATGAGGACTTTAGTTGGTAAACGGGATGGAGTAGGTGTATGTAAGCCTACTTGATACTTCCCAGGTACCACTCTTTTCTCATAAAAAGATGATCAGACAAATCAGCATCTTGTAGGAGCCAGATTTGGTAGGAAAGTCAATTGTTTCTCTCCTTCACTTGAATGGAAGCAAAAGAGTTCTCTTTCATTCACCTAAGAAATAAAGCTTCCTTAGAACAATGAGGATATTCAAGTCTGATGCTTTAAAACAAATAAAACCATAAATGAGCATCCAATCAAAAAGCCAACCCTTAAATCTGTTATAGCCAAAAAGGCACTGCACTTAAGTCCCAAACCTTCTAAATAAGTAATTTACTAGTTTTTGGTAAAATATTGAAATGTGCTAAGGCTCAAACTGTATAACCATAAAACAAACCAGGAGATACATGCAGCCCCTGCCTCCATCACTATTTTGTTAGGATAGTAAAGATAAGATAATGCACATCATGCTGATATAAGACATTATTTTTGTACTAATACCTATTACAAGAAAAATGAAAGATTAATTCAAGATTATGCTGAATGGTTATGAAAAACTCTGTACTTTGCAATATTTGGTTATTTTTAAGGACCCCCATTGCTATAGGCATGGGCATTTCATCAGTCACTGGAAGGAAAAAAAAAAAACCCAAAAGGGCTTTGTCTAAGAAAAGCTGGTAAAACAGTCATGCCCTGTTTTCTTCTTAATCTTCCTTCAGCATCTTCCCACCTTTCTTGGCTGCATATTTGCATTCTTAAGGGTTTTAAGCTACTGAAAACACACACACACTCACATGTAAACATATACACACACACTGATATATATATATATATATATGTATATATATATATACACATTTATATATATATAATATATATATAATATAATATATAGTATATATATAAAATAATATATAATATATAATATAATATATAATATAATATATATATATTTATTTATATATATGGCAATGGTGTAACAGAAATAGATGTTGTTATCATTGTTGGCAAAAATCTAGCTTCAGGGCCAATCTTTGCAGTCAAATGTGCAGCTGGCCCAGTAGAGCTTGGTTCGCTCTGTGATAGAAAAGGCTGCTGAATCTGCATGGGAATTAAGAACATCCTCTCCCACGGGTCTGTCTACTTCTGCTGATGCACCTCCCTGGTTTGATCATTCAGATGAAGTCTTTAAAACAGTAGCAATAGGAAATCCTTGGCACAAGAATAAAAAATATGAAGGCTGCCATAAAAGAGACTGAATTTTATAGTTATTTCGCATTATTGCTAATGTAGGCATGAAACAGACACATTTCTTGCTTACTTAGCAATGCCCTATTTTCCTTAGCTATTCTTACAGACTGAATAAGGACAACTTTTTACATCATTTTCCTTCCTGGTTCTAAAAATACTGGCTGAAGTGAATACCACTTTCTTTAATTTTCTTTGTAACTGAAGAATTGAAGAAAACGTGTTGTTATAACAATTGACACTAAGCATCTTCTCATGATGTCCACTTTCTGCCTTTCTGTGCAGTGGATGCAACCAGTTTAAACCCTTCTAAGATAAAGACAGAAGTTACAGGAGAGGGAAGAAGGGAAGTGAGGGGAAAAGGAAGAGCAAGAAAAGAAACCTAAACAAAATTGATCTTTCTTCATTATTCCCCAGCGTCAAATCATCATTTTATGCATCAATTAGAGTTGTAATTAAGATTCAGAATATGGGGATGATTCTATTGTGGAAAGTTGTTTTATTAGTCAGGACTCTTTTAGCTACAAGAGAAACAAAATTCAAATCAAACCAGCTTGGAAAAAAAAGAAAAGAAGGAGGAAATTTATTTGGCTTGTGTAATCGGGGCCCTATTTTTAGGTGTCAGGAGACTTTAGTTTGAATATGACACTGAAAATTTGATATATTTCAAGGGTTTAGGGCCACTAGGATATTGGTAATTTATAAGATTCCATGACATGTGCCTCCCTTCCCAAAAACTGGACCTAAGATCACTTTTAACAGGATGCAGAGTTATTTCACTGTGAAGAGACTGGCTCCAACTCTGCTGAGGTTGACTGTTAGATGTTAAGTCCTCTCATTATAAAGAAAGAATATGTCTTAAAGGAACCAATCAGCTGCAGAAGCAAAAGGAGAAAGGAGAGCATTACCATCATTCACATAAGGAGTTTCTGAGTAAGGGACATTTTGGAACAGATACTCAATTGCTGAGATGCCGCTTATACAAGAGAAGGACCATGGGCTCCAGTAAGATAAACCATTCATCATGTGGACACTTACCTTGTGCCCAGTACTTTTTCTGGACAGTTAGGACGTGTCCATGAACAAGACAAAGATTCTTGCCTGATGTCACAGATACACGATAGGAATTAAATATAATAAGGAAATCATATAGCATGTTAAAAATCAAATACAAAGGAAAACATAAAGCAAAGTGTAAAGAGTTGGGAGGCTCTGTAGGAAGGGTACAATGTGATTTAAATTTGAATGGTTGGGGAATCCTCGTCAAGAAGTGATGTTTCAGTGATAAATGGAAGGAGCTGAGGGAGTTTGCAAGTGGACATCTGGGGGAAACACTACATGCAGAGCAGGTGTCCAAAGATAGGAGCATTCTTGGCACATGTGAAGAATCTTAAGGAGGCCAATATGGCAAGAGTTAAGTGAACATAAAAGAAAGTAAAAGAGGTCACAGGAACATCACTGGAAGCCACCATAAGGTCAGCTGGAACAATTTAAGAGAGATAATGGAGGCAGAGTCTGAGTGATAGTAAAGAGGATATGAGGCTGTTGAGTGAGATGCTGTTTGCAAAGCGTCTCATTCATGGTAGACACCAACCCTGTGCTCAGTACAAGCAAGTCCCTTTTATGATTCTCTGCTTATCAAAGCAACTTCAGAATATATGTCCTGACTTGTTTACTTCAAGAGGAAGCCTGCCTCAGCCATAAAAAGGCAAGAATCTAGGCATCTTGTCCACCTGGCAGCTAAAGTTTTAATTACAAATACATTGTTATTCCAAGTTGTATGCTTGAGTCTCTCCAAGCCCTCGCTGACTCTGAGAGATGGATCAATCCTTAGCGGTCTGAGGGTTAAACTGGGGGAGCCACACTTGTATGGAGAGCATTCCCCAATCTGTGATTTCTGGAGCCCTTTGGGTGGACAGTCTGTCCCAGGCATATCCTGACTTTGTGACGTGAAGTGGAAATTGCTCCACTGAGTCAGACTCTTTGTGACCCCATGGACTATATAGTCCATGGAATTCTCCAGACCAGAATACTAGAGTGGACAGCCATTCCCTTCTCAAGAGGATCTTCCCAACTCAGGTAGCCTGCATTGCAGGTGGATTCTTTACCAGCTGAGCCATGAGGGAAGCCCATCATGACTTTACCAAGTGTTTCTCTTTAATCAAATTATAGAAAATATCTGGAATCGAGAGTCACCTAGAGACCTTGTGGGATTAGCTCTCTATTACTTTAATTCCAATTAACCAGATATAGAGACACCGATTGGGCCTACACTGTAAAACTCTGAGAAAATTAATTTTTTCAGGTACAGTTATTAAATCAAAAGAGAACATTTTGTATTATGGTTATATTAACAACATAAGAATGTTATTGTTTATTGAACACTTACCATGTAACTGGCACCGTATCAGATATTTTCTGTGTAATCTTCTAGCCTCAGCACAAGCCTTTCAAGGCATAGTTAGTTTAGCTGGACAAGCAAAGACCCTGCTATCCTGAAGGTCCATTCCCGGTGTCTGCTCATGGCCCATTAGCAGAAGTACACCTGTAAAATCAGATCCCTCTGTTGCTTTGCTCCATGTTTTTGTTTTCATTTCTTTGTTTGTTTTGGGGGAAAAGAGGAGGTTGTTTCATTTTGTCTGGTTTTATTTTAACTATTTTTTTTATCATCACAAGAGTGACAGCTATTATCTACTTTTAACTTTTTTTTGTTTGTTTACTGATCCCCTCTTTGTCCTCAACCAGACCTCCCAGCACTGGAAGTAGGAAAGACATCAAAAGTGGCCACAGTTCCCAAAATAAGTTCTGCAGAGCCCTGGAATTACAGGTGGCCACCCCAAAAATGGCTCCTTTGTCAAATTAAGTCTTATAATGAAAAATAAGTTTTTAAATATGTTTCGTCTCATAGTTTCCAATATTATTTGACCACATGGCCCTTTTATTGGAAAATAACTTTAAGAACTCATAGACCAAGTTCTAAGGGGCAAACTTAGGGTCTGTAGAGATTAGGAACAAGAAATATCATCTACCTGTTTTCTCAGAAGTCTCAGGAAAGAAATGTGAAAGGTTTTCCCATGAAAATAAGGTAACTGAAATAGTGAAGAAACAAGATGCATTTCCTATTACTTGATTTAAATTTCTGCAAATCTCTGCAATCCAAGGCAGAAAGGTGAATGATGATGCTGTGTATGTCGGATGACAGACCAAGCATTAAATTTAGAATTTGAATTAAAAAGCTACTCCTGCAGAATTCAGGGCAGCTTCAGGGATGTGCTGTGAGTCTCATCCACAGTGCCACCCCGCCACTAGGGGACAGTCCCTGGCTGACTCCCACCTCTCACCAAAGCCAGACCACCACCCTTCCCAACCCCATCAGAACCTCATGCAAGAAATAAACATGTGGAAAGCAGCCAGCCTCCACTCTCTGTTGCACATCTTCAAGAAGAGGTTGAAATGACATTTCTTCAAATAAAGAAGCTGCTTCCCACACCCACTTCTCACCCATCTGGACCAACAGGGGGCAGAGCACCTCTGCTCGTGGGGCCACCGCCTAGTTCCACCCCAGGTCCGAGACTGCTGGGGACGCCCCGCCAGCCACTGGTGAAAGCCAGCCCCACTTCAAACAAGGCTAGTCCTTATTCCTTAGTGCTGGAATTAAATCAGCAAATTAAAGTCATGATGTTATCAACTTAATGATTAAATTAGTTAATATCTAGGAGGAATTTTCTGTGCTTTGAAAGGAACACTCATCTTCATTTTTATTTTACTTAATGTTCAACATATTAAACATATTTCATTACCAAAACTATGAAAATTAAATTTTCTTAAACAGTTAAACATTGATTACAGTCTTAATTAAAATCCTTTAAAAGATGTAAACAATAATTTTCGATTTGCTATAACTAATACTTTTGCACGTTTTAGATATTAAATAACTCTATTAAAACATTTAAATAATTTCAAAACAACAAAGTATGTACAATTGCAATGAGAGTAAAATTTATTTCTGTTTACAGGTATTTTGTAAAAGTTAAGACCTGGTGTTTATTTTTTATTGGTATTTCTTCATTACTTTTTCTCATTATTGTTTACATACTTTCTTTTCTAACAATATTTTTTGAAGCCTAATCTGATTTTTCCCTCCCAAAATTAATGTCTCAAATTAACTGTAGTTCCAGGATTTGGGTAACTGGGTAACCAACTGATTTTTGCCAAGAGTGAAGAATCCAGTTGCTTCTCTCAAAGTAAGTTACATGGGAACAGGCAGTCATCTGTCTGGGCGGTTTGTTTATTTGACTCTTTATAGTTCTATTTTTTTTTTTTTTTTTTTTTTGGTCACACCAAGTAGCATGTAGGATCTTAGTTCCCTGACCAGGGATGGAACCCATACCCCCTATACTGGGAGTGCGGAGTCTTAACCACCAGACTGCCAGGCAAGTTCCTTGTATGACTTTTACAGTTACACTTCATTTTTTCAGTCACTAAGACCGTTAAATTCAATGTGCTTTCATCTGTTTAGTGCAACCTGGCATCTCGCCCCTTATGCACTTTTGTAACTGCTGCACGGCCAGCGTGGCCCCCTCTGTCATAGCTCTCACACTGCAGTGTAAATAGATCTGGTCCTTCAGTGCTGTGAGAGCCTCACCTGTGCTTTGCCTCATAACAGCGGCACCTGAGTGCTCACCTCCTGGAATACAAACCATAGTGTTTGCCCCGTTACTGATTCTTGCCTGTCTCATCAGCTAGTTAATCTGTTCCCTAGTACCTCCACTATTTATTCTTTTCTACCTGGTTGTCTTGTGATACACCCCTTCTGATATATAGGAAACCTCTCTACCAGTTGTTCAGTATATTCACAGCAGGAGAAAATCTTACCCATACTGACATTTCCCAAGTCTTTATACTCACTTGCTATATGCTTACACAGAAAAAGAATACATGTCCGTGTTTTCTAGAAGACTTCCCTGGTGGCTCAGTGGTAAAGAATCCACCAGCAGAGCAGGAGATGCAGGTTGAATCCCTGGGTTGAGAAGATCACCTGAAAGAGGGCATGGCAACCCACGCCAGTATTCTTGCCTGGAGAATCCCAATCTCATGGACAGAGGAATCCAGAGGGTTACAAAGAGGAGATGACTAGCGACTTAGTATGCAGGCACCCTATTTTCTAAATATAATTAATCTATTTTCTAAATATAATTAATAATTTCTAATTTAATTAAAAACTGAAAAAATTTATAACAACTAGATACAAAAATAATAACAAAACCTATATGCGTATATATATATATATACACACACTCCTTTCTTTATTAAACTTAAGGAGATAAACTTATACCATCATATTTTTCTTTTTTTTCTGTTACAGTTATTGTCCCCTTTGTATTAACTTTTCCTGAATTTTCCAGGACTTTAAAACAAAAATATTTATTTCCATTAATACTGATCAAATTGTCAGAATTTACCCAAAAGAAGTTTTCTTATGTTGCCCCTAAATTCTCAAATTGAAGAAAATAGGGCAAACCACTAGGGCATTCAGATATGACCTAAATCAAATTCCTTATGACTATACAGTGGAAATGAAAAATAGATTCAAGGCATTAGATCTGATAGAGTACCTGAAGAACTATGGACAGAGATTCCAGATATTTTACAAGAGGTAATGACCAAAACCACCCCAAGAAAAAGAAATGCAAAAGGGCAAAATGGTTGTCTGAGGAGGCCTTAAATAGCTGAGAAAAGAAGCAAAGCAAAGGCAAAGCAGAAAAGGAAAGATACACCCAAGTGAATGCAGAGTTCCAAGAATAGCAAGAAGAGATTAAAAAAAAAAAAAAAAAAAACAGCCTTCTTAAGTGAACAATGCAAAGAAATAGAAGAAAACAATAGAATGGGAAAGATTAGAGATCTCTTCAAGAAAATTAGAGGGAATATTTCATGCAAAGATGGGCACAATAAAGGACAGAAAGAGTATGGACCTAACAGAAGCAGAAGATATTAAGAAGAGGTGGCAAGAATACACAGAAGAGCTGTACAAAAAGGTCTTAATGACCTAGATAATTATGATGGGTGTGTTTACTGACCTAGAGCCAGACACCTTGGAGTGTGAAGTCAAGTGGACCTTAGGAAGCATTAGTACCAACAAAGCTAGTGGGGATGATGGAATTTCAGTTGAACTATTACAAATCCTAAAAATGTTGCTGTTCAAGTGTTATTCTCAATGTGCTAGCAAATTTGGAAAACTCAGCAGTGGCCACAGGACTGGAAAAGTTCAGTTTTCATCCCAATCCCAAAGAAGGGCAATGCCAAAGAATGTTCAAACTACCACACAATTGCACTCATTTCACATGCTAGCAAGGTAATGCTCAAAATCCTTCAAGCTAGACTTCAATAGTATGTGAACCAAGAACTTCCAGATGTACAAGCTGGATTTGAAAAGGCAGAGGAAGCAGAGATCAAATTGCCAATATCTGTTGGATCATAGAAAAGCAAGAGAGTTACAGAAAAACATCTGCCTCATTGACTATACTAAAGCCCTTGATTCTATAGCTCACAACAATCTGTGGAAGATTCTTAAAGATACAGGAATACCAGACCGCCTGACTTGCCTCCTAAGAAACCTGTATGTAGGCCAAGAAGCAATAGTTAAAACCAGACATGGAACAACAGATTGGTTCCAAATTGGGGAAGGAGTATGTCAAGGCTGTATATTGTCACCTTGCTTTTTTAACTTATATGCAGAGTGTATCATGCAAAATTCTGGGCTGGATGAAGTCAACGGGAATCAAGATTGCCAGGAGAAATATCAATAATCTCAGATATGCAGATGACACCATCCTTATGGCAGAAAGAGAACAGGAACTAAAGAGCCTCTTGATTAAAGTGAAAAAGGAGAGTGAAAAAGCTGGCTTAAAACTCAACATTCAAAAAAATAAGATCATAGCATCCCATCCCATCATTTCATGGCAAATAGATGGGGACACAATGGAAACAGTGACAGACTTTATTTTCTTGGTCTTAAAAATTTCTGCAGGTGGTGACTACAATCATGCAATTAAAAGATGTTTGCTCCTTGGAAGAAAAGCTATGACAAATCTAGACAGCATATTAAAAAGCAGAGGCATTACTTTGCCAACAAAGGCCCATCTTGTCAAAGCTATGGTTTTTTCCAGTAGTCATGTATGGATGTGAGAGATGGACTATAACAAAGGCTGAGTGCCGAAGAATTGATGCTTTTGAACTGTGGTGCTGAAGAAGACTCTTGTGAGTTCCTTGGACTATAAGGAGATCAAACCAGTCAATCCTAAAGGAAACCAGCCCTGTATATTCATTGGAGGGACTGATGCTGAAGCTGAAGCTTTGGCCACCTGATGCAAAGAGCTGACTCATTGGAAAAGACTCTGATGCTGGGAAAGATTGAAGGCAGGAGGAGAAGGGGACAACAGAGGATGAGATGGTTGGAAGGCATCATCGATTCAATGGACATGAGTTTGAGCAAGCTCAAAGAGATAGGGAAGGACGATGGATCTTGGCATGCTTCAGTCCAGGGGGCTACAAAGAGTCAGACACGACTGAGCAACTAAACAATAACCCTCTAACATCCTTAAAAAGTTCCCTTGCTCTCCAATAGCAGTAAGATGCATTTTGCTCATTCCTATATCATGGGCAATGAAAAATTAAAAAATGAGCAAAATGCATCTTGTGACATACCATGTTGAGAATCAGACCCTTCCCCAAGTCCCAAAGCTTCAGAGAGGGGCAAGGTTCGGTTCTCTTGCCGGTTCCTCAAGCAATGTTTCAGCTTGTGAACAGGAACATGGACCCTTGGGCAAGCCCCTCAGTTAACTTTATGTTTTAGGAGGAGCAGTTCATCCCCTTTTAGGGTCCCCTTGTCATATCAAGAGGCACTTAGACCACTGGCAAATCTTAGCCATTTGCTATTTTCTTCCTTACATAACTAGGATATTCCTGTCTCCTTCACTGAGGTGCCATCCAAATGTCTTTGGGAACAAACAGCCTGGAAATGTTAATATCCATTATTATTTTCATTAGCTTTTGGAGTTAATATCACAAATTGAGTACAGAGGTTCCACAGCATCTCAATGAATGCCACCTGCAATAAGATTACTTTTATTCCATTTTTCAGAGGAGCGAATGCAGAGAGCTTTGAATTAAACCCACTTGAAAGTCACAATGTAGGAATCGAACTCATGGTTCCCCAGAGTCTGGGTTTTTAGCCACTAGTTCTACTTCCTCGTCCCTTTCCATGCTTGCTCGTACCCTCGTTTCATATCTAGAGAATGTGCCCCCAAAACAGATTTTGTATTCCATTAGCCTAATCATCGCATAATTCAATTTAGTTACCCTCCTAGCAACTGGCATCGTTCCTTATTTTTAAACTGTAATTGATGGTAACCTAGAGACCACATGCTGCTTCCAAACTATGTCCATTAAGTGTCTAGGGCATCAACACTCAACTTCGCCTATTGTTCTTCTGCAGCTTCCCTCCTGGTTTCTTATGGGTGAAATCAATTACAGCCTCATGTCCTTGCCTTTCACATGCTGTCAAATCCATTCTCACACTACACACTTGGGCTAATTGTGTGAATGCCTTCCCCCTAAACTGCTGGATTTGAAAGCTGGCTGAGCCCTGTCACCCTCTGGCCACCAGCGCACACCATCTTCCCACAGTGATGTGTTGGCCTCATTTTGGAAGAACACTTTGGCACTGCTCTGAGGGTGTCTCTTCTCTCTTCTCCAATTTTCCCTCCACCAGCAACTTTACGTCCAGATGTGGCACCAAACCTGATTTATCCAGAACTTGTGGACAGAAAATAGCAAAATAGAAACTGAAACGTGAATCAATTTCTTGGAATAGATATATTTGTTAAGCACAAAAGATGAGCAGGAAAAGAAGGGGACAGCAGAACCCATATGTATATAATATACAATTTGCATTCTCTTGGGCCAACTCACTCATCATTTTGAAATGGTCCATGTTTAGATTCAGTGGACCTTCACAATAGATGCCATTAAGAGGCTTTTGTATCTCCTCTGTTTCCATGTTCTTCCCTAATGCAGGCTTTAAATCCTCATCTGTATCTTCACTGTTGATTGCCACAATTACGAATATCAAAAAATAATGAAATATCAAAGCACTCCCCTAAATAGCAGAGTGGAATTTGAATTACAGTTTTGAAACATTCTCAGAATACGTTAGAGATTTCTAAATTTGAAGAGATCTACAACAACCTCTTCATTTTTCACATAAGAAATTTAGGTGTTTGTTTATAGGAAAAAATTGAAATATCTTTGCATTACTATATATTCAATTAATAATAGTAATTCTGGAATCCCTGACCAAACTTGGAACAAATAGGAAACTCCTAGGTTGAGAAAGAGTGGGAAAATATAAAAATGCTAGGATCCATTCCATTTCAGAAATAATACTGGCTCCATCTGGTGGTGAAAGTAATAATTTCCAGTTAATAGCATCTGCATTAAAGATTAATGAACTGTGCTTTCTTGAATTGGAATCATCCAACTGGGTCCAAATACTTGAAGAATTTAGACTGCAAATGTAGTAAATGTTACCATTTCTATCCATAACTAGCTTCTTCCAAAGAGCATAATGATTAATAAATTGTTGTTTAAACTGGAATTGGAAAAGAGGCAAAATCTAGTACAGAAAAATTAAGCTATTTCCTCAACTATCTTCCAAGAAATATTTGTGTTCGTTTAAAAATACATCTATATATTTATTACTATATATTTATTATTGAAAAACAGCAACAAAATCTTTTACTATTTTTAACCAAGACAATGGGATTGGTACCAATGGATTGTTTTGTTCTGTTAATTTATTTATTTTAATTGGAAGCTAATTACTTTACAATATTGTAGTGGTTTTGTCATACATTGACAAGAATCAGCCTGCTGCTGCTGCTAAGTCGCTTCAGTCGCGTCCGACTCTGTGCGACCCCATAGACGGCAGCCCACCAGACTCCCCCGTCCCTGGGATTCTCCAGGCAGGAATACAGGAGTGGGTTGCCATCTCCTTCTCCAGTGCATGCATGCATGCTAAGTTGCTTCAGTCATGTCTGACTCTGTGCGACCCCATGGACAGCAGCCCACCAGGCTCCTCCGTCCACGGGATTCTCTAAGCAAGAATATTGGAGTGGGTTGCCATTTTCTTCTCCCAATCAGCCTATATATTGCCAATAAAAATGTAAAGATTATTTAGTGATTCTAAAAATCCATGAGATTAGTATTTTATTATCATTTTTTTCTGTTCTGTGGACTGACAAACTAAAGCATAATGAGTAGATTGTAGTATTTGTATAGGAAAGGAAAGCCCATTTTGTGTTTATCTCGTGCAATAGTTGTTACCTGGAATTCTGTGAAAACTTTGACATTTCAGGCTAAACTTTTTGTGTTTGGGTGTATTTGAGAAGAAGAAAGCTAAACTTTCTTCAGATTCTCAAAGGTGTTTCTGGTACCTTAACTTTTTATGAAACCCAGAGCACTACATATGTGTGTTCAGTTTGTGAAAATTCATCAAGTTGTGTACTTGAGGTATGTTATACTTTGTTTAACAAAACAGAAGTTAAGGAGCCATTGTTTTTACGTTCCCCAATTTAAACTAAAAATAAAAAATCCTCACCATGTACTGAGATAAACAAAAGGTAAAGTTTATTAAACTCTTGTGAGGATCAGTATCTATAATGGTAAATTATGAACAACTCCCATGGACTGTTGAGAAAGCAACTATAAAAATTACTATCAAGTGAAAATTGTCTGAAATGTGAATCCTCTTCTGAAATCCACCCATGCTGCTGCTTACTAAATTCTTCTGCAACTGGTCAAGTAATGTTTGGAATATTTGATACGATGCCTGGGGAAGACAATTGCATGCTTATTCCCACTACCGCACCAGAAAGGAGAAAGAACTTGGGGGAAATAAGCATGAAAGAAATGCATGCTTTAGATGTGTATTATGGCACCAAAATCTAAAGATAGCTCTGCACTGCCTCTGCGCTGGCCTGTTTCTTCCCTCTGACCTTCAGATTCCACTTGTTTCCCTGCTCTATGAAAGTAAATCTGGGCCCTTGAAATATTTTTATTCTGCTATTTGACCCTAAAACTTTGTGAACAGAGGGTGCTAGGGAGATATTGTAGTAGGAAAAGAGTTTTGCTTCATGGTTGCAGGGTTCTTGGGTCCCAGGCTCCTGCAGCATCCAGCCTGGGCAATGCCCAGGAGTCTGAGCATTCAACAGCCAGCAGTTGCCTCCAGTACACACCCCAGCATGTGCGTGTGCATGCACACACACACACACACACACTCACTCAGTGATTTTGTAGCCGAGTGCCTCCGTAGCTGAGCACCTACCTCATCTCCAGGGTTCGGGTCCCGCTGCTGATGGTTAGTGGCACCCTGCAGCCAGATGTCTCCCTGACAGACCCTCCTGTGGTTCTGGCCGGAGGGCTGCCTGTGAGAGGCTTCCCCGTGAACAGCTTTCCCTCACTCTCTAGAGGGTGGGTAGCTGGCAAGTCCTGACCAGGAGTGCCGCATGGTGCCTCTGCTAGCCATGAGCCAGGGCAGCGGCCCCTCCCAGTGGAGCCTAGGTCTGACCTGGACTCTCCTCCTGGGTTGCTCCACCACAGTCTCAGCGGCGCTCACGGGCCCTCGTGCTGCTATCCCTTCATTCTTCAGAGTGCTTTCCAACTTTTACTACCCTATCCCTCACATTCTGATCCCCTGGGGTAATTCATAACTTTTTGTATTAAACTTTCATTGTTCAGCTTAACGTGTGGCTGTCCTCTCCCCAAGGGACACAGACTGTTAGAGCCTATCACTCTCCATGCAGCTAAGATGTGCTAAAGGAATGGGGTGCCATCTCCTTCTCCAGGGGAATCTTCCTCATACAGGTATCGAACCTGAGTTTCCTGCACTGCAGGCAGATTTTTTAACGTTGAGGTACCAGGAAAGCCCATCTATCAGCTAGGATGTGCTAAAGGAATCTATCAGCTAGGATGTACTTTAAAGAATATATCAATATGTGAAGAGAACAGTAACTAGATTGCACTGATTCTATAGAACAGTTGATCTAGTTCAATACAGTTTTATGGCTTGCATACTAGCCATAATTGACAAGATGCTAACAGGACAGATTTTTGGATGTGTAATTCACAGAACCTTGTGAATCAGATATTTGTACAATAAAATAGATTAAAAGGTATGAAGATCACAGCTGTAAACATCTAAGAATTCTTATTTAGCCAGTCAAATAATTCAAATATGGTTATTTTCTCTTGACATCTTGACAACAGAGAGCATGAGTTGTTTGGGGGATGGTACATTTGAGTCATTGTAGCAGTTTTTTTCTACTGGTCCACCTTTTCTCTCTCTATCCACTTATTTGTGTGGATCTGACCACCCCAGGCCTCCACTTTCCTCCACCCACTTCAGGCCCTACTGTATGTATGACATGAGCCTGCGGATCAGTTCTCCCACCCTCTGACCATGAAAATTGGTGCCAAATGGGCAACAGACACAGATCCATCCGGTGAGTGTGAACCTGAGAACTTGGCTAGAATATCTTGCGAAAAGATACCTCTTTCTGTTAGGTTTGCTGAACTGCTAGGATGGATGTGTCTGGATCTGCTAGTCCCCATTTAGGTTTCCCACAGGATATGCCATCTGTAAGAAATGGGAAAGCAGAAAAAAAAAGAGAGAAAGAGATTGCTGATAACATCATCTGACGACCAGGATCTGGCATCTGGCTGCAGGTATCCAAAGTTTTCAGAAACAGGACACAATGAAAGCCCATAGGTCTGGATTGAGTTCTATCACTTGTGGTCAACATAGTCTTGATTGCTGTTATTTACCGCCAGCGATTTGTTTGCTGGAGCCCTTAGGTCCTGAGCTTCCCTGGTGGCTCAGACAGTAAAGCCGTCTGCTTGCAATGTGGGAGGCCCGGGTTCTATCTCTGGGTGGGGAAGAGCCCCTGGAGAAAGAAATGGCAAGCCACTCCAGTATTCTTGGATGGAGAATCCCATGGACAGAGGAGCCTGGTAGGCCACAGTCCATGGAGTCACAAAGAGTCAGACACAACTGAGCACTTAATTTAGGTCCTAGGCAGAAGTGAGTGAGATTCAGTCGGGTTTGTATTAAGCACCTGCTGTGTACACAGCTCTCTCTGTGCATCAGAGTGATCAAATCTGACAAGCGTTTCAAGGATGGTTGGAGCCATTACCAGAGTAGAGGCTTCCACCCTCAATGTTCAGTAACAAAGTGTCGCTGCTCTGGGTCAGACAGGCTTTCTTGGTGTATTAGAAAAAAACACTTGGCAAAATGGCCAAACACACCTTTTATGCTGCAAACCTTTTTTTTTCTTTTTGCAATGTCTGATCTATTTTTTCTCACTCTTTACCAGTTGATGATGCTGGAAATATCGAGGTAGAAATAAACTACACAAATCCAGCCCCAAACAGGAAGCTAGTGAGAGGCTGTCTTCGGCTCCTCTGTGCCTCTCACAGTGACATGGGCTTGCAGCCCTCATATGATTGATTAAAGGATACTTTTAAAAATCTCACCACAGTCTTTGTTTTTATTTTCAAGACCGCTTGTCACATGCCCCAGATCCGTGAGAGGTTTGTACAAAATATAAGAGCAAATGTTAAAAGAAATACAGTAAGTGACATGGTGACAAAAGCCAGAAAACAGTGCGTTCTGAAGGCGCTGCCACTCTTCCTCAGGGCCCGCCTCGTCTTCTCCAGCTGGAGAGGGACAGCCGGGCGGCCTGGCGTTTGTCAGCGTCTGTCACAACCGTGATCTTTAAACACAGGCCTCTTTGTACTGACTTTCTTCCACGCAAAGTCTTTGTTGGAAATATGCCAAATAGACATTTACTCAAATAAATACAAAAGGTCAAGTTTTCAATCCCTGCCTTCCATTTAAAGTAAAATATTTTTTCTTTATTTTATTTATGGAAGGGTTAAGTTCATTATTTTTATCATGCCATACTAAGTTGCTTAGTTACAATCCGTAACTAATGTCAGCCTTTTATAGTCTGATCTGTTTTCAGATGTTAAAATTTCCTTCTAGATGCCTATTTGTTAAATTTCTTTATTTATTTTGTACTTAAAATTCAAACTCAATGTCAATCTTTTTTAAAACTTTGTACTTCTTTTTTAATTTGTTTTGCCCTGAATTTTTTAAGAAGGAAATATTCTTAGAGTGGTGGTTATATGGCAATCTGGGATTAAAGTAATGCTATTAATAAGCTCATCTCTGAAATGTATTATTTTAAATAAACCTGTCAAAAGATAGATTCCTGTAAAATCACACTATAACACCACTCATTGTGTTGCAATTGACTGTATGTTAGCAGTAAACTCTCAGCTCCAAAGTGTTCAGTCTCTAAGCGACCTAATCATAAAGCCACATACATCAGGTGCTATTTATTGGCACTTTGTCCTAGAAGTTAACATTTATTTCTTGTTTTGAAATGAACATTAGACATTACAAAGCTAAACCCTGCTTTTCGAATATTCTAAAGTAATAGAACTCAATACCTATCACTCATAAGTGAACAGAACAAATCGAACCGGTTTACAGTCTCTTCTCTCTTCAAAGGGTTTCTTTGTTGACTGACCAAGTGTGGCCACTTTCGACAAGAACATCAAGATTTCTGTAGTTCCTAAGGATACACCATTGACTAAATGGGTGCCTCCCCCCAAAAGCTGTAAAGGGAGAATTTAAGCAATATTTTCATCTGCTGGAAGTTTAAATGTCTGCAAACAGTTAAAAATGCAAATACCTAACAAAATTGAGTTGCGATTTTTCTACAGTTAGCTACACATTGTTATTTAGAGCATGTTAATTTTAATCCAAAAGTTTTTTATTTCCAAAAGGATTTGGAAGTGTTCACAATAAAATATATGCCTTTACAAAAAGGCCCTACTGTATAGCACAGAATATCTTGTGATAACCTATAATAGAAAAGAATCTGAAAAATTATATATATACATATATGTATAGCTGAATCACTTTGCTGTACACCTGAAACATTGTAAATCATCTGTATTTCAATTAAAAATAAAAATAAAATCCATTCATATTATATATGAAAAAATTAAAAATATGTGCCATTAAAATTATCAGGATAAAACATCATAATCCAAGTAAGGAGATCCTATTATAATGTACCAGGGAAAAAAGGCTAAGAACAAGTAGTATAAACTTTTCCAGGCAAGGCAGAAAACAAAGCATAATATATTGTGTAAGGATCAGCCAACAAAAGGAAGTATAATCATTCAAAAGATACAAACATTTTCTGAGCACTAATCTCTAAAGAGTGATCATTCAAAGTCTATAGGATGAAAAATTAAATATATTACAATCTATAAATTTTTTTTAAAAAATACCAAAAATCTATCCTATGACCAGCTTTTATTTATTAAATATCAGTGATAGCCAACGAATAAATACCAAGCCTTCCTCTTGTGAAAAAAATGTTTTTGAAACACTAACATATATTTTTAGGTGAATGGTATCAATTGGAATGTAAATCATACATAGAAAAGATCAGGATAAAGTGGTTTTCAAGTTGTTCTGGGTGGAGCTCTACAAATGTCTTGCTGGGGCCTCCAGGCTGAACTGTTGTGCTCCACAGAACCCCCATTCTCCCCACTCTGCCCCGTTTCCACAAAAGCAGCTCTGGGTTTATAGGTGTAAGTCTTCCGCAGGAGATCCAACTGGAGGCACAGTTTCCAAGCTAAACAGGGACCATCAGGATGGTTCTTCTATGCAAATCAGACTCTAGTTCAGGAGGCCTTTGTGCAGCGTTTTTCTTCAGCATCACTTGCTAACTCTTATGACAACCCTAAAAAAAGTCATTATTATATCTCTCTTACCGACAAGAGGAAACTAAGACTTAAAGAAAGGCATTTGATGAGTGAAGAAGAGGTGAGGTTCTTAAAAGGCCAGATCACCAGGATTTTTAAGTCATGAGGGAGTATGGTAGGCATGGTTGTGGAGGGTGATAGTCTTCAAGAAAGAAAGGCCCCTTGTTAGCCAGGAGCAGACAGTTGGATCTCTGGGGAAATTCAGCCTGAGATTTCTAGGAAAGAGAGAGGGCCGATCTGTTCTCCCCGCCCAGACCAGGGGCACAAGGAGCAAGGAAGGAAACATGCCTCAGGGACAAACCAGCCTTCAGGGCAGGATTAAGAAAATGCTCAGGAAGTGGGCTGAGGCCATGGGTTTGCCCCGATGACTAGCCATGAGCCCCAGGGGGCATGGTCCGAGGGCCTTAGATATGGAGGGGAGGTGGGAGATGGAGTAAGAAATGGGAGGAGCAGAGCCACGGGAGCTTTCACCTGTAGTTAACACAAACAGAAATATGGGCCTTAGTGAGATTTTTCTTCATGTGTCCGTCAAAGAGCTGGGTATTTGGAAAGACAGAGGTCATAACGAGAATCCAAATGATTAGAGCTTCCACTTAACCCCTTCCGATAGTGCAGGGGTCAATGTAGGAGTGAGTTTGCACTGAGCACCCAAATTCACCCTAAATTTCTGCAAACGAGGTGCCAAGCTGGCAGAGGGGTCATTTCACTCAGTGGTTCTACATCCATTCCAGGATGCAGGCTCTATGCCATGCCACCATGCACTTCTCCAACACTGGAAGGATAATTCAACCCTGCTCACCCGCCTGGAGACAGCATCAGGTCACACAGGTTAAGACTGCAAGCCTAAGAGACTCTCCTGCCACCCCACTTCAGATGCCACAGTACAGGTTTTTACTGTGCTCCTGACCAATTCAGCTACAGATTGAGGTTCTGAGGACCTCCTCTCTTTGAGTTTTATTTACAACAGCAGTTCACAGAACTCAGAGAAATATTTTACTGACTAGATTACTGGCTTATCATAAAAGGATATAACTCAGGAAGAGCCAGATGGACATGATACACAGGGAACAGTATGGTAAAAAGCACAAAGCTTCCTCTCCAGGTTACCACTCCCCCCAAATCTCCACATGTTTCCCAACCCGGAATCTCTCCAAACTCTGTCCTTTTGAATTTTTATGGAGATGTCATGACTTAGGCACAGTTGATTAGATCACTGGCCATGGGCCAGAATTCAACCTCCACCCATAGGTCGAGGGGTGTTACGGAAGATTCCAACTCTCCAGTCACATGGCTGGCTCGCCTGGTAACCATCCTGCATCTTTGGACACTTTTCAAAAGTCTCCTCCTCAAAATAAGCTCGGCTCTAGTTGAGAGGGGTCTGTTATAAATACCAAGACACTTTTACTTCTCTTATCACTTAGGAAGTTCCATGGCTTTTAAAACCTCACTGCGAGAAATGAGGATGAAGACAAAATGCATATTTCATATTATAGATCACATTATCACACACCCTAAGGGTAAGGGCCTCCCATTTGACACTTTCTTTTTTTTTTTTTTTATTTTATTTTATTTTTAAACTTTACATAACTGTATTAGTTTTGCCAAATATCAAAATGAATCCGCCACAGGTATACATGTGTTCCCCACCCTGAACCCTCCTCCCTCCTCCCTCCCCATTCCATCCCTCTGGGTCGTCCCAGTGCACCAGCCCCAAGCATCCAGTATCCTGCATCGAACCTGGACTGGCAACTCATTTCATACATGATATTTTACATGTTTCAATGCCATTCTCCCAAATCTTCCCACCCTCTTCCTCTCCATTTGACACTTTCTAGTGGAGGTATGGAGGCCAGATGGAGATGTCCTTACTTGGAGTTTTAAAAGGGGTTCCTCTTGACATCTGCCAGGGAAAGCAGTTTTTTAGTTTAAAGATCCAGCTGGCAAGGCAGCCCTATCCAAAAATTCCCTGGGAGCAGATTCCTATTGGTCCAGTTTGAGCTTGGGTCTAATGGTTTGTGACTAGGGCCTCTGTGATTCCAAGAGTCCATGGATGTGACAGAGGGGGCAAACGTGGGCCTCCATGTGTACTGCAGATCCCCTCCTTATGCAGACTCCCAATTGCTGTCCTCTGGGAGTTTGATCAAAAATAGGGTTTCAAAAGGTCTTAGATTTCAGGGCTGAGATCTGTCAACATAGGTGACAGAGATAGGGAATCGTAAATAGCAATGTTTACATACATGTGTGTCCAGCTTTCTGCCTGCTCCTACTTGATCGAGAGATTTTGGGCTGAATGTTCAGGCTCTCTCCATTACATATTATCCAGAGAGGGATATTTTATTGCTAAAGAGAAATGTTGCCTTTTGGGGTGCAGAATTAAGAGAGGGGAGACTAGTAAGTGACCTAAATCTGCTAGTGAACCAGCAGCTTTAGGGGAAAAGAAATACATGGAGTAGGTAAAGTATTGTTGTTGTTGTTCAGTTACCAAGTCATGTCTGACTCCCTGTGACTCCATGAATTGCAGCATGCCAGGCCTCCCTGTCCTTCACCATCTCCTGGAGTTTGCTTAAACTCATGTTCATTTAGTCAGTGATACCATCCAACCATCTCATCCTCTGTCATCCCCTTCTCCCCCTGCATTCAATCTTTCTCAGCATCAAGGTCTTTTCTAGTGAATTGGCTGTTCACATCAGGTGGCCAAAGTATTGGAGCTTCAGCATCAGTCTTTCCAATACATATTCAGGGTTTATATTGTTTAGGACTGGCTACTTTGATCTCCTTGCTGTCCAAGGAATTTTCAAGAGTCTTCTCTAGCACCACAGTTTGAAAGCATCAAATTTTCAGTGCTCAGCCTTCTTTATCATCCAACTCTCACATCCATACATGACTACTGGAAAAAATCATAGCTTTGACTATACAGACCTATGTTGGTAAAGTGATATATATGGGAGAGGAAAATGGGATTTCAAGAGGCATTTATGAGGACCACATATCATTTGATTATGTTTAACAACCAAAACAAAATAATTTCAACCATTTTAAAAGTGCTTTCAGCCAGTGGAATGTGTTCCTTCTCGTAACACCAGGCTCAGACCCAGCCACATGGGTGGAGGTTCAGTGCTGGGCTCCTTTAAACAGGGACCTTGTGTTGTGGCCACTGGAAGCCCAGGCAGAGACATCTGATTCAGATGGAAATACAGAGGTCGAGTTCAAATGAGGGGTCATGCTGGAATAATACATTTGGAATTTATATAAATAGAATTTAAAAGTAAACCTTGAGGCTGAATTAGTTATGCACATAGAGAGGGAAAACAGACTGTGAGAGACCAAGTCTCATAAAAGACTCATAACTGAGAGGCACAGAATGAAGGGGAAAACATAAAAAAAGTGGAAATATCAAGAGCTAGGAGTTTTATGATGACAGAAGTTGGAGGAAAATGTCCAGAAACAAGGAAGAATACATATAATATGAATTTCAAAGAACCCGAGAAGTTCCTGGTTCGGCTTCCTGTATGGAAAACACCCCCTGAAGCATCTTTGGTGAGTGTCCTTCTGACCTCTAGGTGAACATTTCGTCTCCTAGGAGCCTCTCTCAACAGCAGTCCCTGCTACTGCTGAACCACGCAATAGACTGACTCAATGGCGATGATACTGCCACCAATAGGGGGCAAATTAATTCTTAGGAGGAAGCAGAAAAATCTCCCTTCTTGAATCTGTGGTGTTGAAGTGTCATTGTTGGGGCTGGGATACGGTGGGCCATGATTGGGGAAAAATCAGTCTCGAAAGTCTCCTTGATGCAAAATAGTTGAGAAGCACAATTTCTACTAATCTGCGACTTAAATCCTAGTGGATTAAAGGAACAACAAGTCTGTGGTTTGAGTGCTTCGTGGAAGAATGAAGGATGTGACACCGGTGCTGTCAGGAGTGTCTGCTCGCTCAGTTACTCTTGGACACAGGCTGACAAGTCTCACAATTCTGAGACTGACGCCGTTATGGATCACTTCCTCAATGGGGAGAAAACAGATTGGAGAATTGTTGGCATTGATTGCCTCAGCCTGGAAGTCTTGGCATCTCTTCTGCTCACATTTCATTGGCTAGAAGACACAGGCACTGTCTAAATGCAGAAGGACCAGTAAACACATCTAGGGAGGAACTAAATATTTGACCAGATCACTAAGTCTGCCGCAGAGCTATCTGTAAGGACCCCTCAGCTCCTCTTGTTTGGCATCTTTGAGCAACACATTACCACTATATTCTCTTGGTTTTGTTGTTGTTCAGTTGCTAAGTCATATTCGACTCCTTGCAACCCCATGGACTGCAGCAAGCCAGGCTCTTCCGTCTTCCACCATCTCCCAGAATTTGCTCAAATTCACATCCCTTGAGCCAGCACTGCTGTCTAACCATCTCATCCTCTGCCACCGTCTTCTCTTTTCGTCCTCAGTCTTTCCCACCATCATGCTCTTTTCAAATCAATTGACTCTTCACATTAGGTGGCAAAAGTATTGGAGCTTCAGCTTCAGCACCAGTGCCTCCAATGTATATTCAGGATTGACTCTTGCCATCTCCTGCTCGACTGGATCCAATTTACCTTGACTCATGGACCTAATATTCCAGGTTCCTATGCAATATTGTTCCTTACAGCATCAGACTGTACTTTCACCACCAAACATTGTTCCTTACAGCATCAGACTTTACTTTCACCACCAGACAACTACACAACTGAGCATCAATTTTGTCCTAGCCCAGCAGCTTCATTCTTTCCGGAGCTTTTAGTAATTGTCCTCTACTCTTTCCCAGTAGCATATTGAACATCTTCCAATCTGGGGGACTCATCTTCCAGTGTCATATCTTTTTATATTTTCTTTGCCTTTTCATTCTGTTCATGAGGTTCTCACGGCAAGAATCCTGGAGTGGTTTGCCATTTCCCCCAGTGGACCACGTTTTGTCAGAACTCTTCACTGTGACCCATCCATCTTGGATGACCCTGCATAGCATGGCTCACAGCTTCATTGAGTTCTGTAAGCCCCTTCCCCATGACAAAGCTGTGATCCATGAAGCGTTAGTCACTCAGTAGTGTCTGACTCCATAGCCTGTAGCCCACCAGGCTCCTCTGTCCGTGGAATTCTCCAGGCAAGAATCCTGGATTGGGTAACCATTCCTGTCTTCAGGGGATCTTCCTGACCCAAAGATGGAACCCACGTCTCATGTCTCCTGCACTGGCAGGCAGGTTCTTTACCACTAGCACCGCCTGGGTGATCCATGAACAGGTTCACTATAGTTCCCTCTTCTAAAAATGAGAAAGTTAATTATCTCTAAATTCTCCTCACCATTCCTGGCATGAGAAATTTAGCAACACATTTATCAGCTCTTTCATCCTCATTACTCTATAATTTGTCGATGACTATTTAAAAGCATCCAGTAGGATTGCAACACTTAGTGGGAGTACATGTGGCAGTGAAATCAGACCTGAGTAGATTTTTTATACAGTATAATTTTTTTTTACCTGGCAACACCATTCTGTGCACTGATAAAAAAAAATCCTGGGCTATTTTTTTACACCCTTTTCAGCAAAGAAAGAAAGTCTTTTCTTGTTTCCTTGTTTTATCAAGGATTAGAAACTGATGGATAAAATTATTCAATGTGTTATCCAAACAATATACTTTCAATAATAGATTTTTTAAAATTTGTTTGTTTGTTCTTTTGTGCAAGAAAAGTTGAAAACACAATGGAGACTATAAGCAAGGTGAAAAGACGGCCTTCAGAATGGGAGAAAATAATAGCAAATGAAGCATAATGTCTAATCAAAGAGGTGAAAATCCAGTGGCTGAGGTTCTCAGAAGCTTTTATTCTCAAGACAGTGTATCAAGTTCCCTCTTGATTTTAGTGACAAATATGATTGTACTTTTTATACAATTATACAATACTTTTATTGTATGTAATACAATACTTTTATACAATACTATTTATTGTCCTATTTATACCTATTTGGTATAGAAACCCCTTTCTAAGAAAGGGTTTTAAAGCTCTTTTCTGGCTTTAAAACTATCTGAGACCACTTAAAATTTGTAAGCCCCTTTTCAAAGCAAACAGAAATCATCCTCTATATTTTCTCCTACTACGTATAACAGAAATTACAACTCACCCAGTAAAAATGATCAGTTTGAAACATAGTCAGTTGATGAAAAAAAGCAAATAATGAGGATGTGTACTTATGAAACAGAAGATAATAGGTTTTTAAAAAGGGCAGAGTCAACCATGATTGGACAATCAAACTTGAGTGGCTAGAAAACTGGCTAAAATTCCTATAGAAGCATTCCTCATCTTCTTTACCTTAAAGGAAGAGGCCTCAGAGCAACCCAGGCTGCTGGAGAGTAAGAAGGAAATCAAGAAATGGGAGAACCAGATAAGCAAGACCCAAAATCCTGGGTGTCTGACTGATCTCTGAACCACACATTCAGAGGACAAGCAGAAAATAGCTTGTAACTCACACTGAACTGATACCTGAGCTGTAAACCACTATAGGCATGCATATGTGCAGCTAGAGTCTAGCCATATCAGTTGCCTACTAAAACAGAGGCTTTAACACTCTCTGAAGCAATATAAGAGAATCCAGAGTCTTCACAACATAATATTCACAATACGCGTGATACAATCCAAACCTATGAAACATACAGAATCAAGAAAGTGGGATCTTTTTCCAAGGAAAAAAAGATGATCAAGAAATGCCGACTCTGAGATTACCCAGATGTTGGAATTATCAGGTAAGGACTACAAAACAGCTGTTACAATTTTTCTCAGTGAGATAAAGGAACACATTCTCATAAGTGAAAAATAGACGAGTTAAAAAGAGATTTGGAGAGTGTAGAAAAAGATCTAAATGGAAATTTTAAGACTGAAAAATGAAATAGCTGAAATTTAAAACAAAGTTGATGATCTGTAACAGCATAATAGAAATAATGTGGAAAGAGTCAGTGTATTTGAAGATCGATCAATAATAATCATTCAGTTTGAAAAAGAAGAGGAAGAGGGTGGGGGAGAGGAGAGGAAGGCGGGGAGGCAGAGGAGGAGAAGGGAAGGTGGAAGAAGTGCAGGAGGAGAGAAAAGAAAAAGAAAGACATTACACTAAACAAAAGCAGAGCTTTAGGGATCTGCAAGAGAATGTCTAAAGATCTATAACTATATGTTGTTGGTTGGGAGTCCCAGAAGAAGAGGAGATAGAAAATAGCGCTGAACAAAACATTTGTAGAAATCATGCCTGATAGCATTTTAAAAATTGGTGAAAACCATAAACTTACATATTCTAGAAGCTCAGTAAATTCCAGACAGGATTGGTTTGGCCAAACAAGGCCAAACTTCTGAAAAACAAAGATGACAAGAAAATATTGAAAATGGCCAGAGGGAAATAACACATTACATACAGGAAAATAATGATTCAAATGGCCACACACTTCTCATCATGAATGTGTACAACCATCAAAAGTCATCACACTGTGCACCTGCTGAATGTATTTATTGTACATAGAGATGTACAACAGGAAACTAGTAAGAAATAAGAAAAAAAAATAAATAAATTGAATGCCTTTAATTTGAAAAGAGCGTGAATTATATGATACCATTTTTCTAAGATTTTCAAATTTACCTTTATGCTGTTTTATGCAGGGATTTTTTGAGTCAGTCTCCTCAAATGTGTGTAACAATGGTCTTTTGAAAAGATCCTGATGATGGGAAAGATTGAAGGTGGGAAGAGAAGGGGACGACAGAGGATAAGATTGTTGGATGGCATCACCAACTCAATGCACATGAGTTTGAGTAAACTCCAGGGGTTGGTAATGGGCAGGGAGGCCCAGCATGCCGCAGTTCATGGGGTCACAAAGAGTCAGACATGACTGAGCGACTGAGCTGAACCGAAGGCGACAGAAAGCTGGGAGTAACATTTTTTTTTCAATTTTCTATATTGCTTACATTTCTTTTTATAATGGCCATATATAACTTTTACTAAATAAATTAATTTCAAAAATTGTTTGTTGTTAATGAAGAAATGAAAACATGATAACAAAATACTTTTTAATAAGATTGACAGCAAATAGAAGCAAAAAATTGTGAGGCATATTTGAAGAAGAGGAGTGCTTTCACAAACCAGAAGTATCTACAAATAAGTGAAACAGAGCATGGAGCAGCCCTGTCCTTTTTCCTTCCAGCCCTTTCCTTTTACCCTGAACTCTGCATTCCTAGACAGTAGCTACTCAAAATGTGAAATAAAGTCATGCTGATACACAAACAGGTACAAAGATTTTCCATCAGCCTGTGTCAAATTTCCTCTTAGCTTAAGATGAAGAGGTCCCGCGCCTTCTTTCAAAGAAGGGCAGTAATGCTGCAAAATGGATCATTTGAGAATACAAACTATGGCATGAAATAGGAGCTCAATAGATATACTTTTAGTAAACAAGTGAGTATATGAATGAAGACAGGATAGCTTTCCAGTATCGCTTACCATATGCTCTATTGATAGCTGTATATTCCAGCACAACATGTCTGGTCCACCTTTCAAGCTCTTTAAATCTGTGATGATCATGGACAAGATCAGTTTATCGAATGATAGTTCCTTATAAAGCATCTCATTACTCCCTAGGCTTTACATTTCAGTGATATAAGGACACCTGTGTGCATACTGAGGGAACTGCAGGGCTATAAACATTAATTTGGAAATTCTGAAAAAGATTCTAGCTTCTCAACAGTTTCCAGAACTGAAATATAAGGTCCAGCAATAGGTCCAACTAGGCTTCCACGAAACATCAGGCATCAGAATAGTTTGCATTTTGAAGTATCTAAGTATCTCCTCTTCAGGTTTTACCATTTTATATATATAAAATGGAAGTATAGATCAGTGATAGGAAATTTAAAACCTGACACCCAAGAAATAATGAAAAGCTCATGAAATTTTTGAATATTGTGTTTAGAAATAATCATAAATATCTATACATTTAAGGGAATGAAGTGCTTTTAACTGAATTCTTTTCAGTTTTATCTAGGAACTGGTCATTCTGAAAATCCCCTGTAAGCATGTATTTGTGAGTTTTCCCAAAATGATCTATTTTTGTGACATTATTTTCAGCCAAAACTTGAAACAGTTGGTGCTGTTGCCACTAGCAACAAAAAGAATACATAACTCAAGCCTTACCAAAATGACAAATCTGACAAAATGATGGGTCACGCTTATGATCTAGGAATCCTGCTTTAAGATTCAAAGCTATGAAGACCAAACCAGTCTGAGGCCATAGCCTGGCTTCTGCAAGGATTTAATAGTAAATCTCATGGGGATGGATCTACCTCAAAGAGGAAAGAAACCAAATATGGTTCTGAATTGTCATAATATCAAGAGATTTTTGGTTGCATAACTAGAAAGTTAAAAATAAAAACAAAAACTGAGGCCTAGGTCCCATTCCTAGGTTTTTTGGTATGCAGAATGCCAGGTCATGAGGACTTTTAAAGATTCTTAGATGGTTCTAATGTGTAGCCAAATCTGGGACTCCTGACCTGAATGCTGTGAAATCTTCCTGCCCAACAGCTGACTTTTCTGGCATGAGCCCAAGTTAAATCTGCTTTTTCTAAGAGTTATATGTACTTGTTCAACTAGCAAGAAAGAAAGGGTGGTTCAAGTTTGGGGATAAACTACAAGATTCTATAAGGGCTGGAAAAAAAGAAAGTCAATGAAAAGTTTAAGAAATTATGTTTTTCTTTATAAAGAGCACAAAACATCAACTTGACATATACACAACTCACATCTAAGCTAAAAACTTTAAACTTTACTATTTTAAATTACAATAAAAAATCAAAATATCTTATATGCATATATGATAAATATGTGTGAAAATATCTTCTAACACAGTCTACCCTCAAACAATAACACTTAGAAATTATTCTCAGACTTTTGAGAAGTAGATTTTTATTTTCTTATATTTATGTTTGTGTTTAATATAACAGTAATGTACACACATGACATAAAAGTTTTGAAATAACTTAGAGCTGATATTCTGCATTTTATCATTATCAAATTTTTCAAACATTCATTAAAGTTCAAATAATAACTTTTAAAATGTAAGCATCACTTAGACTTAGCATACATTTTTACTTAATAAGCCTTAGTTTTAAAGTAGTTTTAGGTTCACAGCAAAACTTAGCAGAAAGTACACTTTTTGTAAACAGCACATTCCCACCAACAACAAGCTGCAGCAGGTGGTATATTTATTACCATCGATGAACCCACATGGATGCATCATTGTCACTCAGGGTCTATATTTCACATTAGATTTAACTCTGCATTGTACATTCTTAAAATATCATTAATATTATTTTGCCATACACACACACACACACACACACACACAGCTGCCTATTTCTGTCACAGTCTTTGTAGAGGTAAACAAAATTTTAAGATTGATAGGTGGCCTTTCACCCCATTTTTTTTTATTTCCTACATCTGTATACATGTGTAGTAATATGTGTTATGATTTCTTAAACTTTCAGTTGGTTTTCTCAACTAAATGTATTTAAATTTGGCATAAAGGAAATCGTATAACATATAATTTTGTAACTTGCTTCTTTTTTTCTAAATTCATGCTGATAAATGTAAATCTATTTTATTGATTAAAACTGCCAAGTAATATTCAATTCTCTGACCATATCAATATTTCTTGAATTTTCCGCTGATGGATATTTACATTTTGTGCTTTTTGCATTTATAAACAATACTATAAACATATAAAATATACAAAAACTATTTCTTGTGCATACATATGCTCATGTGTCAGAATTTCACTAGGTTGCTGCTGCTGCTAAGTCTCTTCAGTCGTGTCCAACTCTGTGCGACCCCATAGATGGCAGCCCATCAGGCTTCCCCGTCCCTGGGATTCTCCAGGCAAGAACACTGGAGTGGGTTGCCATTCCTTCTCCAATGCATGAAAGTGAAAAGTGAAAGTGAAGTCCCTTAGTCGTGTCCAACTCTTAGCGACTCCATGGACTGCAGCCCACCAGGCTCCTCCATCTATGGGCTTTTCCAGGCAAGAGTACTGGAGTGGGGTGCCATTGCCTTCACTAGCTTATGTACATCTAAAACAGAATTTTGAGGTTTTTAAGGTATTAACATCTTCAGTTTTACTGAATATAGGTAGGTAATTTGTTTTTCAATGTGGTTATACCAATTTATGCTCTCATTAACTGTTGGGATTATTGAACTTTTAATTTTGGTCTTTCTGATAATTTAAACCCAGAGGGATGGTACGGAGAGGGAGGTGGGAGGGGGTTTCAGGATGGGGAACACGTGTACACCTGTGGCGGATTCATGTTGATGTATGGCAAAACCAATACAATATTGTAAAGTAATTAGCCTCCAATTAAAATAAATAAATTTAAGTTTAAAAAGTAAAACTTGTTTTAACTTTTATATTTCTACAAGTTAAACTGAACATCTTTGTTCATGATTTCTAGCCATTCGGGTGTCTTCTTCCAAGAGCTGCCTGTTGACTGTTGCTCATTTTTCAGTTAGATTTTGCATATATATATCACATATATATACAATTGGGCTTCCCTGGTGGCTCAGATGATAAAGATCTGTCCACAATGCAAGAGTCCTGGGTTTGATCCCTGGTCAGGAAGATCCCCTGGAGAAGGGAATGGCAACCCATTCCAGTATTCTTGCCTGGAGAATTCCATGGACAGAGGAGCTGTAGGTGAGCTACAGTCCATGGGGTTGCAAAGAGTCAGACAGAACTGAGTGACTAACACTTACTTACATCATATTTTTATATATGTATACACATACATGTATTTCCATTTTAGCTTATTACAAGATATTGAGTATAGTTCCCTGTGCTATACAGTAGGTCTTTGTTGTTTGCCTGTTTTGTATATAATAATATCTGCTAGTCCGAAACTCCTAATTTATTCCCCCCCCACCCTTCCCCCACTATCCCCTTGGGTAACCATAAAGAAGATGTAGTGTGTATATACAATGTGATATTAGCCAACCATGCAAAAGAATGAAATAATGCCATTTGCCGTGACATAGATGGACCTAAAGATGATCACAATAAGTGAAGTAAGTCAGAAAGAGAAAGACAAATATTGTATATATTATTTATATGTGGAATCTAAAGAATTTTACAAATGAACTTATTTATAAAACAGAAATAGACTCAAAAACATTCAGCTGGTCTTTAAATCTTTTTTTATTGCTTGTGAGAGTGCAGGAGTTTATGCATTTTGATAACTAATCTGTTCACTGCAAGCGTTCCAAATATCTTTCTTGGTTGATAGCTGGCTTCTGACTTTGTTTGTGGGGTTTTATGATGCAAAAGAAGTTTTATATTTATGTTTCATATATCAATTTTTTCCTCTACACTTTCTTTTCTTTGTGCCTGCATTTAGATTTATTTCCATAAGGTATTTGTGGCTTCCATGGTAGCTCTGTTGGTAAAGAATCTGCCTGCAATGCAGGAGACCCCGGTTCAATTCCTGGGTCTGGAAGATCCGCTGGAGAAGGGATAGGCTACCCATTCCAGTAGTCTTGGTCTTCTCTCGTGGCTCAGCTGGTAAAGAATCTGCCTGCAATGCAGGAGACCTGAGTTCAATCCCTGGGTTTGGAAGATACTTGGAGAAGGGAATCACTACCCACTCCAGTATTCTGGCCTGGAGAATTCCGTGGACGCTATAGTCCATGGGGTCGCAAAGAGTCGGACACAACTGAGCAACTTTCACTTCACAGAAATGTATTTGTTTTATAAAAAAATGACTGCAAATATTTTGAAGTTCTCAACAAAATGGTTAAACTATTTTCCAAAACTGTTAATGAGTTAGTGCATCCACCACCAATGCAAAGGATTAACTGACTTGCTATGCTCTTGTGGGAGTTAAATTTATGTGTCAGCTTGGCTAGGTCATGATACCCAGATAATTGTCCAAAAGCAGGTATTTTTTACATGCAATTAACATTTAAGTTGGTAGATCTTGAGTAAATAGGTTACTTTCTAAAATGTGGAGGGACTTCATCCAGTTTTAAAAATAAAAGAAAAAGACAGGCCTCTCCTGAGGAAGGGGAGTTTCTCCCAGAAGACAGACTTCAACCTTCAACCACAAGGTCAGCTCTTGCTTTGGTCCCCAGCCTGCCCTTTATTTTTCATGGAAATAAGATATATACATGTCCCGGTGTCATTCACAGTTAACATGAGTTGTCAGACTTTCTAATTCCAAGATTTTATTAGGATCATTTTTTTTTTAATTTCAAATATAATAGTTATTCCCTTCTGCTCCTTTTATCAACATATTTGTCTTTGCCTTGACTTGGTTGGCATTTCATTTGGATGGACATCTTATGAAACCATGTCCATATTCATAAAGTTTTGTACTTAGAAAGTTTATTTCCACCTATCAAATCTTCTTATATTACTCTGAATTACCTTTTTATTTTTAATATTACTCTGAATTATCAAATCATTTGACATATGCCATCAGTTTTCTGGAGTATTTTATGTTTTCTCATTTTCCAGCAGTCTAATGGTGGTGTTTAAATAAAACTGTACCTTACAAAAGAAAAAAACCAATTTCTAATTATTTAACTTCAACTGGTTGAATATTGTTTAAAGAGAAAATTTCATATCAATAGAGACAGCAATATATTTACTTTCAGAGTTAGGAAATGTTTCCAAAAAGTATTTAGAAAAAAAAAACATCAACAACTCCCGTAACATTTTGTATACGGCTATATGTATGAGGATGTGTACAGCAGAATCATTTCTTGATCTATGTAAATTACTTTCTCCTTGAATTTGATGCTTTCTTTAAAAATATAGTCTGAAAAGCATAAGAAACTTTCAGTAGACAGTCTCAGGGACTGAAAATGGGAAACTTGCCATTGTTTCTACGTCCACAGTAACCAGATCAGCATTTTTCACATTCTACACCAATAGCTGGATGCCATTCAGGAGACAGAATAATTGCTGATAGCAGCAGAAATATTTTTAAACTCCCCTCTTCTTTTTACTCACATCTGTTAGGTGTTTGAATGAATTTTCATCTTGCTTAGAGAACATGTGCTTAACTGGGTGTTAAGTAGCTGGGGTCTGTGTGTGTGAATGAGCAGAGAACAGCTGACACAGAGTGAATCACGGGGCAGAAACATGATCCAGTCCCAGTGACCCACGATGGACGCTGGCTTGAGGGATCAGTAAGAGAATTCTGTATTAGTTTCTCAAGCATAAACTGCTCAGCTGGTAGAGAATCCGCCCACAATGAGGGAGACTTGGGCTCCATCCCTGGGTTGGGAAGATCCCTTGGAGAAGGGAAAGGCTACCCACTCCAACATTCTGGCCTGGAGAATTCCATGGACTCTATGGTCCATAGGGTCGCAAAGAGTCGGACATGACTGAGCGACTTTCGCTTCACTTCACTTCAAACATAAACAGCCCATGTATTTGTGTGCCTTATCATTTTTGAATCTTAATGTTATTCTTAGAAATACATGCCAACTTTAAAAATAGGTACCTCATTCTTAAGCACAGGGCTTGATTACACAAGAGCAAAAACTGCATTTTTATTTTACTGTTTATAAGAACCAAATTTCCTCTCTGGAAAGAATGTCACAATTGAGAAATAAGCATTTTACTGTTGCCTTCATGAAGCAGTAGCTATAACTAATGCCCAGAAAATCTTAAAGTCCCCATAAAGCAAAAACATTTAAGAGAAAAGAGCCCCTCCTTAATTGTAACCCTAAGCGTATTTCTTTCTCTGAAGAAAAGCAATCTCTTTATTGGAAAATGAGTTTCTCCTTTAAGGACACTGGTTAGATGAGGTCTCCCCTAGTCCACACCCTTGGGTCTTAGCAGAGACCCCTCGTGAATCACATCTTCCCCCAGCCAGGTGTTTCTCCAGCAAAGAAAAGCTCTTAAGAACATGAGTGAGGGGGTTAGTAGTGAGACTCTCTTAAAGATACAGACTGCTGAATATTTTTTAAAGAAATTCCCTACAGAGGGTGTCATTTCACAAGCATAGATTCAATTATTACTTTTTCTCTTTCTTCTTTTTTCCAGATTAAAAATCGAAGCCAATAGTGGTTTCTCAACCACGAGTCCCACGACTCTGGGCTGTCCTGGATCACACTTTGCCTCACACTTGGAACACAACCCACAAGCAAGTCTTGCCAGCTGCCTTCAGAAAGTACCCAAATCCACCCACATCCGCCACTGCCACCCTGGTTCAAGTGGCGACTGCTCTTTCCAGCACAATGGCATCTGTCTCTAATTGAGTGCCTCCCCACCCTATGATGATCCACTGCCCACACAGCAGCCAGAGATTTTTCTGGAGTGTGAATCAGACCCCCAGTCTCCTCCATTTATGAATCCTCAGTGGCTCCCCATGACCTCTAAGGCTTTGGGTGCTCTGGCCCTGCCTGTTACTTCATATTAGGTCTCTTACTTCATGTTCAACTTTCTCCCTAATTCATGGCGCTCCAGCCAAATTGCCTTTCTTTCTGTCCATCAGATGCCCAGCTTTTTCCTGGCTCAGGGCTTTGCTCCTATCGTGGTTTGTTTGGGGGTTTCTCTCCCCTGCCTCCCCTAGACCTCTCCATGGTTGCATCTTCATGAAAAGGAATGTCTCAGCTCCAGTAAGACAAAAGCCAAGCATCTCCTCCACCATCTGTCTATTACAGCATCCTATTTTACCTTCTTCCTAACACTATTCTTGAAATTACTTTATTCATTTGTATATGTGTTTATTTGATCACTTCCTGTATATTATGTCAATTGCTGCCTGATCAATTACCCAAACGTAGCAACTTTAAAACAAACACAGTTATTATCTCACACTGTTTTCTGAGGCAGGAATTCGGGAATGCCTTCGCTGGCTGGTTCTGAGTCTCATGTGAGGTTGCATCTAGATGTCAGTCAGAGCTGCAGTCCTCTGGAGGGTTGACTGGAGCTTGCTGCTGTTGTTTAGTCACTCAGTTGGGTCTAACTCCTTGTGAGCCCATGGATTTCAGCATGCCGGGCTTCCCTGTCCTTTACCATCTCCAGGAGCTTGCTCAAACTCATGCCCATTGAGTCAGTGATGCCATCCAACCTTCTCATCCTCTGTTGTCCCTTTCTCCTCCTGTCCTTAGTCTTTCCCAGCATCAGGGTCTTTTCTAATGAGTTGGCTCTTCCCATCAGGTGGCCAAAGTATTGGAGCTTCAGCTTCAGCATCATTCCTTCCAATAGATATTTAGGACTGATTTCCTTTAGGATTGATTGGTTTGATCTCCTTACAGTCCAAGGGACTCTCAAAAGTCTTCTCCAACACCACAGTTCAAAAGCATCAATACTTCCCCACTCAACTTTGTTTAGGGTCAACTCTCACATCCATACATGACTACTGGAAAAACCATAGCTTTGACTACACAAACCTTTGTTGGCCAAGTAATATCTCTGCTTTTTAATATGCTGTCTAGGTTGGTCATAGCTTTTCCTTCAAGGAGCAAGTGTCTTTTAATTTTGTGGCTGTAGTCACAATATGCAGCGATTTTGGAGCCCAGAAAAATAAAGTCTGTCATTGTTTCCATTGTTGCCCCATCTATTTGCTATGAAGTGATGGGACCAGATGCCATGATATTAGTTTTTTGAATGCTGAGTTTTAAGTCAGCTTTTTCACTTCTTTCATCTTCATCAAAAGGCTCTTTTGTTCCTCTTCGCTTTCTTCCATAAGGGGGGTGTGATCTGCCTATCTAAGGTTATTGATACTTCTTCCTGCAATCTTGATTGCAGCTTGTGCTTCATTCACCCCGGCATTTTGCCTAATGTACTCTGCATATATGTTAAATAAGTAGGGTGACAATATATATCCTTGACATACTCCTTTCCCAATTTGGAACCACTCCATTGTTCCATGTCTGGTTCTAACTGTTGCCTCTTGACCTGTATACAGATTTCTCAGAAGGCTGGTAAAGTAGTCTGGTATTCCCATCTCTTTCAGAATTTTCCACAGTTTGTTGCTGGAAAACCTGATTTCAAGACAACTGGCAGACAGGATTGGCAGGTTTTTGCTGGCTCTCAGTCCCAGTTCCTGTATGTACTTCTCCCTAGGGCTGCTGGAGTGCACAAGAGCAAATGATCCCAGAGAAAGCAAGACAGAAACCACAGTGTGTTTTAGGACCTGGACTGAGAGGTAACACCTGGTGATCTAGCACTAAGCTACTGATTGCACAGGCTGCCTCTGTTCCACGTGAGAACTGGACAAAGGCAAGAAGACCAGGGGACAGAAATACTTGGGGGTTCATCTGTTTGCCCCCCAACATCACAGACTATGTCCTGTTCAACAGCATCCCTATGACTAGGAAAGCACCTGATACCCCACGAATGTTTGATTAGCAGTAGACAAATTGGAATCAGCAAACTAAAATGGACTGGAATGGGTGAATTTAACTCAGATGACCATTATATCTACTACTGTAGGCAAGAATCCCTTAGAAGAAATGGAGTAGCCATCATAGTCAACAAAAGAGTCCAAAATGCAGTACTTGGATGCAATCTCAAAAACGACAGAATGATCTCTGCTCATTCCCAAAGCAAACCATACAATATCACAGTAATCCAAGTCTATGCCCTGACCAGTAATGCTGAAAAAGCTGTAGATCTCTATGAAGAACTACAAGACTTTCTAGAAATAACACCCCAAAAAGATGCCCTTTTCATCATAGGGGACTGGAATGCAAATAGGAAGTCAAGAAATACCTGGAGTAACAGGCAAATTTGGCCTTGGACTACAGAAAGAAGCAGGGCAAAGGATAATAGAGTTTTTCCAAGAGAACTCACTGGTCATAGCAAACATCCTATTCCAATAACACAAGAGAAGACTCTACACATGGACATACAGATGTCAGATTGATTATATTCTAGACAGTCAGCAAAAACAAGACTGGGAGCTGACTGTGGCTCAGATCATGAAATTCTTATTGCCAAATTCAGACTTAAAGAAAGTAGGGAAAACCACTAGACCATTCAGGTATGACTTAAATCAAATCCCTTATGATTATACAGTGGAAGTGGCAAATAGATTCAAGGGATTAGATCTGCTAGAGTGCCTGAATAAATACGGATGGAGGTTCATGAGATTTTATAGGAAGCAGGGATCAAGACCATCCCCAAGATAAAGAAATGCAAAAAAGCAAAATGGCTGTCTGAGGAGGCCTTACAAATAGCTGTGAAAAGAAGAGAAGCTAAAGGCAGAGAAAAGGAAAGATATGCCCATTTGAATGCAGAGTTCTGAAGAATATCAAGGAGAGAGAAGAAAGCCTTCTTCAGTGATCAATGCAAAAAAATAGAGGAAAACAATACAATGGGAAAGACTAGAGATGTCTTCAAGAAAATTAGAGATACCAAGGGAACATTTCATGCAAATACGGGCACAATAAAGGATAGAAATGGTATGGACCTAACAGAAGCAGAAGATATTAAGAAGCGGTGGCAAGAATACACAGAACAATTATACAAAAAAGACCTTCATGACCCAGATAACCATGACAGTGTTAGAAACAGACCTCCTGGAATGCGAACTCAAGTGGGCCTTAGGAAACATCACTACAAACAAAGCTAGTGGAGGTGATGGAATTCCAGTTGAGCTATTTCAAATCCTAAAAGATGATGCCATGAAAGTGCTACACTCAATATGCCAGCAAATTTGGAAAACTCAACAGTGGCCATAAGATTGGAAAATATCCGTTTTCATTCCAACCCCAAAGAAAGGCAATGCCTTTGTTCAAAGCACCACACAACTGCACTCATCTCAGATGCTAGCAAAGTGATGCTCAAAGTTCTCCAAGCCAGGCTTCGACAGTACGTGGACTGTGAACTTCCAGATGTTCAAGCTGGATTTAGAAAAAGCAGAGGAACCAGAGACCAGACTGCCAACATCAACTGGATCATCAAAAAAGCAAGAGAGTTCCAGAAAAACATCTACTTCAGCTTTATTAAATATGCCAAAGCCTTTGACTTTGTAGATCACAACAAATTGGAAAATTCTGAAAGAGGTGGGAATACCAGACCGCCTGACCTGCCTCCTGAGAAATCTGTATGCAAGTCAAGAAGCAACAGTTAGAACTGGACATGGAACAACAGACTGGTTCCAAATTTGGAAAGGAGTATATCAAGGCTGTATATTGTCACCCTGCTTATTTAACTTACATGCAGAATACATCATTAGAAATGCTGGAGTGTATGGAACACAAGCTGGAATCAAGATTGCTGGGAGAAATATCAATAACCTTAGATATATAGAGGACATCACACTTATGGCAGAAAGTAAAGAAGAACTAAAGAGCCTCATGATGAAAGGGACAAAAGAGAGTGAAAAAGCTGGCTTAAAGCTCAACATTCAGAAAACTAAGATCATGGCATCCGGTCCCATCACTTCATGGCAAATAGATGGGGAAACAATGGAAACAGTGACAGGCTTTATTTTTGGAGGCTCTAAAATCACTGCAGATTGTGACTGCAGCCATGATATTAAAAGACACTTGCTCCCTGGAAGAAAAGTTATGACCAAGTTAGACAGCATATTAAAAAAACAGAGATATTACTTTGCCAACAAAGCTCTGTCTAGTCAAAGCTATGGTTTTTCCAGTAGTCATGTATGGATGTAAAAGTTGGACTGTAAAGAAACCTGAGCACAGAAGAATTGATGCTTTTGAACTGTGGTGTTGGAGAAGACTCTTGAGAGTCCCTTGGACAGCAAGGAGATCCAACCAGTCCATCCTAAAGGAAATCAGTCCTGAATATTCATTGAAAGGACTGATGTTGAAGCTGCAACTCTAATACTTTGGCCACATGATGTGAAGAACTGACTCATTTGAAAAGACCCAGATGCTGGGAAAGATTGAGGGCAGGAGGAGAAGGGGATGACAGAAGATGAGATGGATGGATGGCATCACTGACTCAAAGGACATGAGTTTGAGTAAGCTCTGGGAGTTGGTGATGGACAGGGAGGCCTGGCATACTGCAGCCCATGGGGTCACAGAGTCAGACACGACTGAGCAACTAAACTGACTAAACTGAACTGAGACAAACTGGGGAGGGCAGATTTGTGTCTCAGTTTCTGAGTTTGGGTTCGTGCACATATGTTTGTGAAAAATAAATAAATAAATAAATAAATAAACCTCCTAACTGGAAATTAAGGCACTGGGTTCCTTTCCAGCTCTGTCCTCACTTGCTGGTGTGAGCTTGGATAAATGACCTAATCTCTCATGTTTAACAGCTTTATCTATGAAATAGAAATAATATCTATCCTGACTCAGGAGCATATTTATTGTAAACATTTGGTAATGGAAACTTAATTCAGCTGGTGTTCAGGACACTGGCTCTAGATTCAGATCTTGAAGGTTTTTAAATTATGTTACTTACATGGGTCCAACCTCTGCTTCCTCTTTGACAGAATAAATAGATTAAATTACATCATCTACAATGTTCTTCCAACCCTTATATTCTTTCGTTTTTATGGCTAAAGCCACAGTGACATGATGTTAATTTGAAGGCACATTAAGAAACAGTATTGTGTGGTTCAGCTAAGAACATTGTTTTTATCAACAAAAAAGCCAAAATATAGGTTCCCTGTGAGCACAGCTGTTGTCCTGATGGAAGAGGCGGGGCCGGCCAATGTGGGAATGGTACATGCAATTTTAAAAGCCTTGGAGGCCATGGTAGGTGGCATTGGAAACCTTCCTTCAATTCTGCAACCCCTACCACCACTCAGGCCTTGCCTTGGGCCTTTGCGGTTCCTGGATTGAGGGCCCAGATAATTCAAGAAAATGTGAGGCAAGCTTTTGCACCAGGGCCCCAGAGGGCACCCTTGCGCCTTTCTAGACATGAAGGGGAAGCAGCCCCTACAGGTCAGCCCTGAAACACAGTATCATATTTCTAGTAAATACACACTTTTATTCCAAAGTTCACTGCAAATACTCGCAGATCTTGGCCAAGAATGAACTTGCCCCTTAAAATTGTAAGACATTTTTTAGCAGCCACCAAATCACTCAATGCTAAGACTCCGGGGTCACGGGATTTCATGAAAGACTTCGCTGCTTTTGATTTTAAGTTGTTGACCAGAAGTCAGTGGGAAGCGAGGCAGTAACAGCAACCATATTTGCACCGCAGTCATTTTTGTTTCCTCAAAGCCATTTTGAAAACTAAGACGTGTAGGTTTTATGAAAACAATTTGTTGATTTGGCATGAAGACAATTTATCTTTTTTGATCTCTCATTGATTGCTTTCCTTACTAAAACCACTTCAACTTGGAACACACATAACCTGATCAATCCTCATAGTAGACAATGTGCAGTTCGCCGCCTGTGTGTGGGGGTGTTTACTTGCACGTATATACGCATTGGTTTTGGTTTATGTTGTCTAACAGAAACCCAAATGCTTGAAGGAATTTTAATGTTTGTATCTTATAAGAATACCACATTTCCCATGCTTCTAAGAACTCAGAAACATATTTCATTTGTGTTTAGAATAAAATCTGGGATGTAAAATTCTGAACAATGATGTAACTGATATAGTTGAACAAATGTCTGTATGACAAGACCAAGTGTCGTTGATTTGTTTGTGGAACTGAACCATATGAAGTCAAGTTTGAAGGTCTTAGTGACTTACTTGCCAGCACTCTTTACTAGTCAGTTTGTAACAAGCTTAACATATCGAAGCCCTTCAGCATAGCTCTGGGCCTAGGACCCAAACGAACGTATGAGGATTCAAAGCCATACAAAACAATTCTACCAACTGCACGGCATTACACAACTTCAGTTTTTGATACCTAATCCCTCAAAGCCACGTTGAACCATACGCTGCAGCCATCAGGAGTGTAGAAGGAGAAAGGCTGAGGGATTAAGGAGTCATTACTGTGAGAGGGAAACACATTTTCTCAGCTGTTCTGGTTTCAATGAAGGGGGATTTTCCCTAAGCCCTCTGCTCCCATTCCCCTATGGAAAAGAGAGTTTCTTGTCAGGTTGGGAATTTAAAATAAATATGGCATACAGAGCTCAGTTCCACCAACTATGGGAGAGAGGCCCCTCGATCTTGGTGTCCTACCTGGTGGGACCACAGCTGGGAGACCCTCCTGGCTCCAGCACTGCTGAGAGTGTGGCTAACTCTCTTGAAGATGTGGTTAACAGTACCGATCACCTCTCATAAAGTACAGTGTTTAACTTTGCCAGTACCTGGAGTTTCCACTTGTCAGTCTGTATCTTCCTTCCCAAGATCCCAACCGTTTCTAACAAACCAATGAAGAATATAATTAGCAGAAACATCCTCTCAAATTTCCATACACTTTCACATCCCCTACATCAAGCCCATACTCACCTCTGTGTACTGGTTTGAAGTGTACATGCTACAAACATACTTAAGGTTAAGATAAGAAAATGACCTTGGTACTACATGAAGTGGAAGGAGTAATGTACAAATGTCTATATTTTAAACACTGCATTAAGTTCTATGGAAGTCAATTTTTGTGCAGGTTCATGAATGTTTCTATTGACTTCTTTTAACATTATTTTTCCTTTGTTTTTAACCTTATAGCTAAATTCTTTCCTAAGGACTTTTATAAAAGATTTTTTATATTTAATTAGCTCTCTTCCTACAGACATATATTGTATCATTTTTTCAAATCAATAGATATTCTAAGCAAATACCCTCTCCTTAACACACAACAATAGCAGCTTTTCTATAGATAGCTCTTTTCTATAATTACTGGATTTCAGGTTATTAAATGGAGATGTAGAAGAGAGGTGAAATTTTTATTTAGCCCAAGAACAAGTCCAGGGGGATGTTTTAATAGATTGGCAAAATAGTTGTTTTATCATAAGTGAAGGCTTTCTTGGAGCTAGGCAATAGCTGTTTAATTTAGCCCCCATGGAGGGAAGGAGCCTGTCAGTGCTTCCTCCTGATCCGTGCCTCTTTCACTTCTTTGCCCCACACTCTGAAGCCATGGTCAAAAGTTCCACTTCCCCAGCCACTGTCACTGCTGGGGACCCCACCCCCGCCACACTGGACAGAAGTCATCTGGGTTGGCTGACATTCATGAGAGCTTCCTCAATTTAAGCATACAAGTGGGTCTACAAGAAGGTCACAGTGTGACCTTCTGTTATCCATCCCTGTGATTATAATGATGCCTGTACCGTGAAGATGGAGAATCCTATTCACCTCATTGAGGGTGGGTGGTCCTGGTAGGACCTTGAAAACTACAGAAATCCTTTATTTTTTACTAGAGAAATATTATGTCACTAGCCACTGAAGTGTTTCTGCTGCTGCTGCTAAGTCGCTTCAGTAGTATCCAACTCTGTGCGACCCCATAGACGTCTGGCAGCCCACCAGGCTCCCCTGTCCCTGGGATTCTCCAGGCAAGAACACTGGAGTGGGTTGCCATTTCCTTCTCCAGTGCATAAAGGTGAAAAGTGAAAGTGAAGTCTCTCAGTCATGTCCGACTCTCAGCGACCCCATGGACTGCAGCCTACCAGGCTCTTCCATCCATGGGATTTTCCAGGCAAGAGTACTTGAGTGGGGTGCCATTGCCTTCTCTGAAGTGTTTCTAGGAAGGTCTAAACTTAATGAGTTTACATTTTTAGCCTAAACTCTGTCCTCAGGCTAGTTAGAAGTGTTCAGTCTATTTTAGTACCTATACATCTTGAATCCCTGTGCATGTGTGTGTGTGTGTGTGTGTGTAACAGATGTGAGTTGGGGATGTTAGAATTCATGCTTGCCTGAAATTCCTATATCAGATCCTGTTTGGCTCCTGCCATAATGTACCTGGGCATCTAAATTTACTTTCTCAGGCTTTCCTTGAGAATCACAAGACTCATCATTTGCTTTCAGTGCACTCCTGGTGTTGAGGTCCTCAGGTAACAAGAGCTCTCTTGTCCTACTTTTTCAGGATATAACAAGGAAGGGCAATCTAAAACTTTAATAGTCTTCCTCTGAAACTACTGAAGGATTCTGAAACTACAATGGAGACCAAGAGGAAATCCTTACCATGACTTGCTTCAAGGGAAAAGGAGCCAGAAGTGGCAGGACCCAGTGAGAATGGAATGGAGGGGAGGTGAGAAAACAGAAAACATTCTCGGGATTCAGCAGGGAAAGCAGAAATGAGGTGAGAGGGAGCTTTCATCATTGTTAACTGATTTTTAATTTACTTGGCCTCTAAGGAAAAACATGAAAGCAATTCTGCTTCACGGTGCCAAGATTTTTATTTCTCTCCTTTTATGATTATTATTTACTATGAAAGTAGTATAAAACAGCATTAATGGCATTTCTAAACATGAAGAACCTCATTTCCCATTATCCTCACACACTGCTCTTTTGGTGACCTCCCAGTCTCTCTCCCAGGAAGCCCTGGGTTCTAAAATATCCCCCCTAAGTGTTTAAATGCCCGATTCTCCCTTGTTCCCACTGCTCCACAGAGCAGTTCTCTCTCAACCACAGCAGCCCCAAGGCTCTGAACACCACTTGGATGGAGAATTAAAGCTCCTTGCCCCACTTGCCCCCTCCCCTCTTTGCCCATATCAAGACCTCTCAGGCTCTGAAAATCATAAAACTTAAGGACACACAGCCCACCTCCTCCCCACAGTAAATGCCTGTTGGCAGATCCATTGGTGAGCCCCATGTCAGTCAGTAATGCAAACAGATTCTAAAAGGAAAGTGGTGTTTTCTTTCCCACCTGCAGCCTCGACACCTATGTGTAACTGAAATTACTTGGTGAAACCAGTTCTCCAAGTGAGTTGGTCTCAAGAGGAATGTACTTGACATATTGGGAGTTTTGATTGCTGTTTTTTCCTATCACTGTATTTAACCATAAACTGTGGGATTTTTTTTGGGGGGGGTCCCTTCTTATTTCTGGAAAACCTTGTGGTTTCCTTGTCCCTTTCAGATATTAGAATAGCCTCATTCACTGCTTCTCATTTTAAGTTCTGCTCTCATATTTTCCCTTCCCTGCAGTTGAGTCTTACTCTTTACCTTTTGGGACCTCTACTTCCTAAGAGGCATGGTCTGCTCTCTTCCTCCCCCACCCCTCCTCCTGTGGGCTGTCATACTGTTATTCAATCATTTAGTCATGTCCAACTCTGCAACCCCATGGACTGCAGCACCCCAGGCTTCCCTGTCTTTCACTGTCTCCAGGGCTTTGCTCAAATTCATGTCCATTGAATCAATGATGCCATCCAACCATCTCATCCTCTGTTGCCTTCTTCTCCTCCTGCCTTCAATGTTTCCCAGCATCAGGGTCTTTTCCAATGACTCAGCTCTTCACATCAGTGGCCAAAGTATTGAAGTTTCAGCTTCAGCATCAGTCCTTCCAATGGATATTCAGGACTGATTCCCCTTAGGATTGACTGGTTGGATCTCCTTGCAGTCCAAGGGACTCTCAAGAGTCTTCTCCAGCACCACAGTTCTAAAACATCAATTCTTCAGTGCTCAGACTTTTTTATGGCCCAATTCTCACATCCATACATGACTGCTGGAAAAGCCATAGCTTTGACTAGACAGAACTTTGTCAGCAAAGTGATGCCTCTGCTTTTTAATATGGTGTCTAGGTTTGTCAAAGCTTTTCTTCCAAGTGTCTTTCAACTTCATGGCTGTGGTCACAGTCCTTTTTGAAGCAAAAAAAAAAAAAATAAAGTCTTCTATTGTTTCCATTTTTCCCCCACCTATTTGCCATGAAGTGATGGGACTGGATGCTGCTTTCATGTAGGAAGAAATAGAAAAGTGGGAGGGGTCTGGCACAGCTGGCTGCCTGTTGACGGGAGAAGATAACCCTCCAATCGACTCCTTGGGGTCTCCACCAACGTGATGGCCTCAGAGTAGAGGTTGTATGTGAATTTTCAAAGAATCTCTTCAGTTTCTTCTTGACCTGCTCCTCGACTAAAGGTCCCTTCAAAGAGGGTTAACCGCATCCAGGCATCACTATCTCCAAACACCTCTCTGAGTGGGGCATCCTTTGGGTAGCCCAGAAGCTGCCTGAAGACCTCTGTATCCTCTCTGACTTTACAGACCTCCTTTCAGACCCTTGGGGTCCTGTGTGGGCCCTCTAATGGGCCGGAAGCCTGACTCCATTTCCTTCCTGTGCATTCAAATCCAGGGTTGCCACACACTGCATGAATTGGCCGTTCTGGTGAGGCTTCTGCGTGATGAAACCACAGGTGAGAAGTAGCCTCAGTCTTTGCTCTCATGTCTGGCCGCCTAACTTTGAAGGACACACATCAACCTTCTGTTCCGGGGTTCGTGCCAGGATGGCACTGCCAGCTCTGCACCTCTATAAGCGTTGAGTCAAGAATGAAATGCCTGGGGCCCCTACTTGCAATTCAACCGCTGTCCCTCTGCCTTTCTTGAAAGGAGAGCTCGCCATCTATAAGAATTCTGCTCTCCCCTCATGTCTCTGCGGGACCACAGTCCAAAGGAGGCACTGACATGTAGTTGGGAACATGGGACTCGGTCTGACCAATGGAAAGACAATGGGTGTCCTGTGTCACCTCCAGGCTTTGGCTTTTAAAAAACTGCTGACTTCTTGCTTTCGCTTCCTTGTTGTCACTTCAATGCAGAGAACTGTCATGCCTCAGAGGCTGTCAGAACACAGCGTACAAGGAACTTTGGTTCCTAAGTGTCTGCACAGAGGAGAGCCACCCTCTGAATAGTGACACACCTGTAGATTTCTGAGTGATGCCAACCCCGCATCCTGTTACAGTACCCAGAACTGCCCATCCTGACAGCTAATGTGTCTGTGAGAGAAGGCAAAGAGTTTTGAGGTGTTTGCTAGAGGTGATACAGCCAGTTGACCACTTGTAAATGAGGTCTAGGAACGCGTAGTGGAGAAGGAAATGGAAACCCACCCCAGTACTTTTGCCTAGAGAATTCCGTGGACAGAGGAGCCTGGTGGGCTGCTGTTCATGGGGTTGCACAGAGTCCGACACTACTGAAGCAACTTAGCATGCCTGCATACATTGGAGAAGGAAATGAAAACCCACTCCAGTGTTCTTGCCTGGAGAATCCCAGGGACAGAGGAGCCTGGTGGGCTGCCGTCTATGAGGTCACACAGAGTCAGACACGACTGAAGTGACTTAGCAGCAGCAACAGAAGCAGGAATGCATAGATCCCACTGTTGAGGATTTTCTTTAAAATATATATAGATTATGAACTGACTTCCTTTAACTCAGCTTTGAGCCCTGATCATTACCATCATCATAATCATTACAATCATCCTTGTTAAACTTCATGGGCCAGAAACTGCACTGATTCTCTTATAGATATTAGCTCATTTAATTCTCAAAACAGCCACATTTCACAGATGAAGAAATTAAAGCACAAATTTCATGGAATTCACTGAAGGTTTTATACCAGGAGGCAGGACAACCAAGAGGCAAATCCAGTCAGTCTTGGTCTAAAGCCTAAGATTTTAATTAACGAAGCACATAGCCTCCGATTTCAGAGTACTCTTCCTGTTTTTCATAGACTTTGAGAAAAGTCTATTCAGCATTTTATACACACATTTTAAGTGGTTGTATTGCTCCTGTTTCCCTCAAGAGACCTCATGGAGGGAATATAGACAGTGAAGATGTGGAGGAGAGATGAGTTCAGGGACTATGTGTTTTGCTGTCTAATTCCATCTGCACTGGCCACATGCAGAGTCCCTGTGATGAGTGTGATTTGGCCTCACTTCACAAACCCTGCTTCCCTGATCGCTCAGTTGGTAAAGAATCTGCCTGCAATGCAGGAGACCCCGGTTCTATTCCTGGGTCAGGAAGATCCGCTGGAGAAGGGAAAGGCTACCCACTCCAGTATTCTTGGGCTTCCTTTGTGGCTCAGCTGGTAAAGAATCTGCCTACAATGTGGGAGACCTGGGTTTGATCCCTGGGCTGGGAAGATCCCCTGGAGAAGGGAAAGGCTACCCACTCCAGTATTCTGACCTGGAGAATTCCGTGCACTGTAGCGTCTTTGGGGTTGCAAAGAGTCAGACGCGACTGAGCGACTTTCATTTTCACTTTCTACACAAACCACTGCTGCTCTGAATAGGAAAAATAGTCCTCCTCTTGACATCACTAAAAATCCCAAAACATCCATCAACAGAGGAATAGATAAAGAAAATGTGTGTGTGTGTGTGTGTTTTCTAAGTCATGTCCGACTCTTTGTGACCCCATGGACTGTAGCCCACCAGGCTCTTCTGTCTCTGGGATTTCCCAGGCAAGAATACTGGAGTGAGTTTCCATTTCCTCCTCCAAGAGATCTTCCTGACCCAGGGGTCAGACCCATGTTTCCTGTATCTCCTGCATTGGTAAAGGATTCTTTATCACTGAGTCACCTGGGAAGCCCAAAGAAGATGTAGGAATGAAATAGTGCAGAGATATGGATGGACCTAGAGACTCATACAGAGGGAAATAAGTCAAAAAGAGAAAAATAAATATGGTAGAAATTGGAAGACACTTACTCCTTAGAAGAAAAGTTATGACCAACCTAGATGGCATATTGAAAAGCAGAAACATTACTTTGCCAACAAAGGTCTGTCTAGTCAAGGCTATGGTTTTTCCAGTGGTCACGTATGGATGTGAGAATTGGACTGTGAAGAAAGCTGAGCGCCGAGGAATTGATGCCTTTGAACTGTGGTGTTGTAGAAGACTCTTGAGAGTCCCTTGGACTGCAAGGAGATCCAACCAGTCCATTCTGAAGGAGATCACCCCTGGAATCTCTTTGGAAGAAATGATGCTAAAGTTGAAACTCTAGTATTTTGCCCACCTCATGCGAAGAGTTGACTTATTGGAAAAGATTCTGATGCTGGGAGAGATTGGGGGCAGGAGGAGAAGGGGATGACAGAGGATGAGATGGCTGGATGGATGACTCGATGGATGTGAGTCTGAGTGAACTCCGGGAGTTGGTGATGGACAGGGAGGCCTGGCGTGCTGCGATTCATGGGGTTGCAAAGAGTCGGGCACGACTGAGCAACTGAACTGAACTGAACTGAACTGAATATGACTCTTATGTGGATCAGGAAAATGGTACAGATGAACTTATTTGCAAAGCAGAAATAGAGACACAGACATGGAGAACAAACTTGTGGAAAGCAAGAGGAGAAGGAAAGTGAGATTGAATCGGGAGATTGGGATTGACATATATATGCTGTGTGTGTGCGTGGTCAGTTGCTTCCATTGTGTCTGACTCTTTGTGACCTTATGGACTGAAGCCCACCATAGTCCTCTGTCCTTGGGAATCTCCAGGCAAGAATACTGAAGTGGATTGCCATGCCTTCCTCCAGGAGATCTTCCCTACCCAGGGATTGAAACCAGGTGGCTTCTTTACTGCTATCGCCACCTGGGAAGCCCCCGATATACACTACTGTGTATTAATATTATAAAACAGGTAACTAATGAGAACCTACTGTATAGCATGAGTAATCTACTCATTACTCTCTGGTGACCTAAAAGGGAGGGAAATCTTAAAAAGAGAGGTATATGTATACGTGTAACTGATTCACTTTGCTGTACAGTAGAAACTAGTACATTGTAAAGCAACTGTATTTCAACATAACTTAGTAAAAAAAAAAAAAAATACCAACACAGAACAGAAAACTTTTACCTTCTTTACATTATACCCCCCATACACATGCACACAGACACATATACCCACACAGAAATTGTTCAGCTCATTCTTTGACTTAATTTCAGTTTTCAATTTTACTCCAAATTTGGCACAAGAGCTTGGTTATTGGAGGAAAAGGCTATGAGAAGAAGCTGTGCCTGAAGTAAGTACCAAATGGTAGTTTCTAAATCTAGTGCTCAAAGTGCAGCCCCCATCACCCCAACTTTCACCTCCCCACCCCCACCTTCACCCCCTCCCTAACTTTCAGCAGTGCGTCTACACCAAGTTTGCATCGAGACCCTCCGTCTGTCTGGTAAACTTCCCCATGGCCACACGTATCCCTTGGACCCTCTCCCTCTCCCCTTCTCCACGTCTATTGTAAGGCTGGGGGATTGGGATCAACCATGAACTCCTTGTGTTCAACTACTGCCTCTCTGGGAAAGCTGTTCAAGTTCCCATGGAGACAAAGCCCCCAACAGCACCTGCCTTTGAAAGTCCATCCAAACATGAAGAATAATCATTGATCAACCTGAATTCAACATAGCTACATAACTGAATTCCCTACTCAGGGTGTGATTCTAGAAAAGAAAACACCACATTCTGCTCTTTCTCATACCATTATTTCCTGCTAATCTTCCACATATCAAACTTGTCTTTCTAGTTTTTATTTTAATAGGTGCATGAGATTACATTACACAGGTGTAGAAATAATTCATGTAACAATTCTCTAGATGATGAATGTTTAGGATTTATTTTGGTCCAACTTCAGCTAATTTTCACTAAGGAAAAAATTACATGGTATCTCCATAAAGACAAATTAGTGAAATAGAATTAATCCTAGCTCTCCAGAGAAACATACCTCCATGGAGTAATGATTTCCAGCAGGATCCCAACGTATCAGCTGGAGGCTTCCACACAATCTAACCGAGTCTGTAAAATTAAGTGTTATAGTTTAAAAGTTACCTATTCGTTAATAATGAACTTATTAACAGGAACTTTTCAAGATTTGTTCACTTGGGAATCCAGGAACCATGAAAAGTCCAACATACTTAATAATGTAAGCATTTGTAGATTTTCCACAATGTATTTTGATGTTGGATCATTAATCTTGAAAGATCTGATGATGCTTTTCCCACTCTGTTGCTACCTCCATCAAAGGGTGTTGACCTTCTCCCCAATCCCACTGCTGAGGTTTTGGGGTTTAATGACTGTGGCGTCCAAGGAAATACACCAAGAGACTCAGTGAGAGGCTTCACACTGTGGAGCCAGAAGAAGGTGAATTGTCCATGGGTCACAGTCTGAAAACAGTGATCAAGGGATCCAAAAGTGATGCCTGAGGACCACACCCCAGGGGAGAGGTGAGGGAGAAAGTGGAAGAACATGAAACCGGGTAAGAATTCCAAAGAATAGAGTGTTGGTCAGGACAAGATGTTCAGAAGAGGTATGAGAAGATTGATTGATTGATTTTTATTGGTGACTGTTATTTTTAGGAAACTCTACTATGCAAAAGAAGCCTGAGGAGAGCTATTTGTGGGACCATTGGGTGTCCCCACCCTGAGGGAGGCAGGCAGACCCAGTAACTGAAGCTTCTGGAGCAGAGACTCCTGGAAGCACATTGGTTTTCAGCTCTCCTCTGCTTTAGATGCTGGCTGGCAGCCCCAGGTTTCCAGTTTTTGTCCAGGACAAGTTTGTTCCCACCACCCGCACAGAGAGAGATATCTGGGGTCTCTGGGCCAGTCCACTCTGAAATGAGGTCCCAGAGTGGCTTTAGAACAGGTCCTCTACCTCCACTGAACTGATGGTCCTTTGCTCTGATGTCACCTCTGCTTCAGTCCACAGCTGGGTCCTCTTCAGCTACAATTTATGAAACAGACTCTGCATATAGGATGCATCATGCCAGGGGTGAGGAACTCACTGGTATCTCTACAAGGAGGCTCATGGTTGAAAAAGTGTTCTTGTCCACCTGGTACCTAGAAAAGGGCCAGATGCAGCCCACCACTCATTTCCTCCTTGCTGAAGTTTGATGGCCACTCAGACTCGCTCCTCCAGCAGGGAGAGCTCCGTGGTGAGGTCTGTGATGGCACAGGTGGGAGCCTCCTGGGGGTGTAGTCCAGGGCGCTCTGCACATGGATGACGGTCTTGTGCTGCAAGGGCCGAAGGACTTTGTAGCCAGCAAACTGCACCTGTGAGGCCTTCAGTAGCTGAGACTGACTGATGTTTCCTAGTGTATGGTTTTCCTTGTTGGTGGTGAACAAACAGGCTTTGGGTACCTTAAAGTCCTTATTAACAGTGATCTTTTTCTTACCCATGAAGGCAGAAGGGGTGGTCGTTTCAGCAGAGCAGCTGCCTCCAAAGCCTCAGTTACCACCACCTCAACAGGAAGTAAATTTAAAGTGGGTGCAGCATCTTATTAGGACCATTGCCTGGCACTCGGTTAGCAAGTGTAATTACAGATGAGTGATGATGTATTTACTCAGCAACAACCTGAAAGTGATATAAGATCTAAAACGGAGTTCCAAATTATTCATAATATTTCATCCAATGAGGATGCTATTTTGCGTCCCATGCATCTGACTGCTTTAAATGAAATTTAATATGGGTAAAATGTAAAAACTAAATATCAAAAGAATATACAGACAAAATCCAAAGAATGTGTAGAAGAATATTTGTACAATTTTTGTCAAGGAAGAGACCTTAAGATAGGTAGATGACATATACATTGTGTGTGTGTGTGTGTGTGTGTGTTATATACATAACTCCAGAGAGAATATGTAAGTTCTATAGTCCCTAAAAGTACTAACTGTACTATTGTTTTAGTTAGGTTTTGTATGTGTAGTTAAGCTAGAACTCAGTGACCAGATTGACCCTCACATATCAGTAGTGTAATGCAGTGAAGGTTTCCTTTGCTCTCTCAGCCCAGGCTGATGGCGTCAGGAAACTTCCTTCATCTGCACCGTCAGCAGCACCAGCCTCCCAGCCACTGCCGCACGGAAGAGACGGAGGAGACTGAGGCCCTGAGCAGCCCTGGCCCCAGGCCAGCCCTGTGCCTCCCGCTCCTGCTCCATCGGCATAGGAGTCACACAGGCAACCGAAAGTTACAGCATAAGGCAAATTATCCAGCTGGTTAGTATCAATTTATATGTATAAAAATTCATAAGGATGTATAGTTTTTTTGCTCTTTTTTTCAGATTTTATTGGCATATAGTTGATTTACAATGTGCTAGTTTCAAGTGTACAACACAGTGATACAGTTATATATATATATATATGCATATTCTTTATATATACTCTTTTTCAGATACTTTTCCCAAGTACAGTTCCCTGCAGTATACAGTAGATCCTTGCTGTTTATCTATTTTATGCATAGTACTGTGTATATATTAATCCCAAACTCATAATTTATCCCTCCTAACCCTTTCCCCTTTGGTAAACTTTTCCCTAGGCTTTGTACATCTGTAGGTCTATTTCTGTTTTGGAAGCAAGCTCATTTGTATTTTTTTTTTTAGATTCTATACGTAAATGATATCATATGATATTTGTTTTTCTCTATAAGGACATATACCTTGAAATGGAAATGGCACCCCACTCCAGTATTCCTGCCTGGATAATCTCAAGGGCAGAGGAGCCTGGGCAGCTAGAGTCCATGAGATTGCAAAGAGCTGGACACAAATGAGCATGCAAGGAAGGACATATGACTGTAATAATCAATATGGCTTCACTTTGCCCTACACACAGTTCTGAAAGATACTTTGCTAAAATGTTTTAAGCTCAGACAGCTGACATTAATGCTATTAGGTATTATTCACCAGAAATCACTGTGAAGTCTACTCTATTTATTCAAGCAATTCACACCCCCAGCAGCTGGATGGCTGACCTATTTCACTGTAGTTGGATGATGTTACTTTTTTGTTTGCTTGTTTTGCTTAAGTGATGCATTAAAATTTTCAACTGATTTTTGTATACTTTGCACTTCTGATTCACTAGTGAGGAAGAAAATGTTCGTAGTCATTTTTCTTTTTTTTTTAATTTATAGTTTGCCTTTCCTTTTAACAGCTATTTCTATATTAGGAACAGCAACTTGTTATGTCTTCTGATAGTATTCTAATTGCATAAAATTTTCCCAACTCATTATTTTGCATAAGCTATATGCTAAATACTACATATATAATGCACATATACGTATATAGGGAGACAAGTTAAATATAACTGTGTTTTCCAAGTTTAATATCTACTACCTTAAAATCTTCCCCTTGACCAAAATTTTATAAATATTCTTCTACATATTATTTTATCTTTATTTTATAGTTAGTTTTTATATTTTACTCATATTAAAATTTCACATGAAGACAGGGTCAAGGAAGAACTTCTGGGAGTTAGTTGCCCTTTTAAGTTCCAGGTTTTTCTACCACGTCTTTATATCATTCTTGTCCCACAGGTCATTTCTTTCTATTCAAACTATATCTTCTAAGTGTTTCCATTAGTGTCTGTGGAAATAGTAAACTGCTTTTCTTGTATACTTATCTACAGAAATTTTTCTTGAATTTACCCCAATTAATTAAAAAAATTTTTAATTGAACAAGCACTTACTGTCTACTGTTGTCTGCTGTTTGTCTAATGTTGGGAAAACATTGCCTGAAACACAAAAAAGGATCTATGTGACATGGTGATTCCCCGTAGGCCCTTTCAAACCCATCAGATGAGATATGATTCCTAAGACCAACATTCCCCAGGGTTTAGTTTACAGCGTGAAGCTTTATGTTAAGGGGCCAAGTTTCCATCCTCTAATCATCATTTGGGATTCGGTGGTGGGAGGGGAAATGGCAAAAGAATGTCAGTCATGTGGGGGAGGGACTGTCTTTTCTGTCCTCTTGTAGGAAAAAAAAATAAAATCTGATTTTCACTTCCTTTTTTTCAGTCTGTACGTGGTTTAGAGGAAGGAAGTGCTTAGGGGAAAAATCAGTTTCCTAAAGTTTTTAGAACCCAAAGACAGGAGATTGGCTTTTTCTTTTGCTAAAACAACAACTGCAAATGGATATTTATATAAAGAGTTTGGTCAAACCTAACAACTTAGGAGTGTATTTTTAGATTTCTGCTTGGCCAAGGGGGAAACATAATAAATGAACCTTATGTTCTTAAATGGGCATGCAGTTGAACTCAAAATATTTGAGCAATCTGACAGAAGTCACCAAAGACCATAGCTTTCCTAGGTGTTGTTAGAAATTGCCAAGCAATGACCCATTGTTTTCTTTATTCCTTTTTTTCCTAACTTATTTTCACTTTCTGTACTCAGAATCTTTCTAGTTTGAATATGTCAAAGCAAAAAGAATAAAGATTATGTAAACATAGAGATACAAATACAGAGTTCAGTAACTCTGGCTGAGTGAACACAGGGTTGTGCTTCCTGCTATGGATACCACCAGCTGCACGTGGCTCCTGACCACTTGAAAGGTCCTAATAGATTGTGCAGAAGTGCTAACTCATGACATACGAAAAAAGACTATTTTCTGTGATTACATATTGAATGGTTAACTTAAACATATGATTAAAATTAATTTCAAGAATCCCTTGGAAGAAATGGAGTAGCCCTCATAGTCAACAAAAGAGTTCAAAATGTAGTACTTGGATGCAACCTCAAAAATGACAAAATGTTCTCTGTTCATTTCCAAGGCAAACCATTCAATATCACAAGTCTATGCCCCAACCACTAATTCCAAAAAAATTGAACTTGAAAGGTTCTATGATGCCACAGAACTGGAAAAGGTCAGTTTTCATTCCAATCCCAAAGAAAGGCAATGCCAAAGAATGCTCAAACTACCACACAATTGCACTCATCTCACACGCTAGTAAAGTAATGTTCAAAATTCTCCAAGCCAGGCTTCAGCAATACGTGAACTGTGAACTTCCAGATGTTCAAGCTGGTTTTAGAAAAGGCAGAGAAACCAGAGATCAAATTGCCAACATCTGCTGGATCAGTGAAAAAGAAAGAGAGTTCCAGAAAAACATCTATTTCTGGTTTAATGACTATGCCAAAGCCTTTGACTGTGTGGATCACAATAAACTGTGGAAAATTCTGAAAGAGATGGGAATCCCAGACCACCTGACTTGCCTCTTGAGAAACCTATTTGCAGGTCAGGAAGCAACAGTTAGAACTGGACATGGAACAACAGACTGGTTCCAAATAGGAAAAGGAGTATGTCAAGACTGTATATTTTCACCCTGCTTATTTAACTTATATGCAGAGTACATCATGAGAAACGCTGATCTGGAAGAAGCACAAGCTGGAATCAAGATTGCCAGGAGAAATATCAATAACCTCAGATATGCAGATGACATCACCCTTATGGCAGAAAGTGAAGAGGAACTAAAAAGCCTCTTGATGAAAGGGATAGAAGAGAGTGAAAAAGTTAGCTTAAAGCTCAACATTCAGAAAACGAAGATTATGGCATCTGGTCCCATCACTTCATGGGAAATAGATGGGGAAACAGTGGAAATAGTGTCAGACTTTATTTTTGGGGGCTCCAAAATCACTGCAGAGTGTGACTGCAGCCATGAAATTAAAAGACGCTTACTCCTTGGAAGAAAAGTTATGACCAACCTAGATAGCATATTCAAAAGCAGAGACATTACTTTGCCAACAAAGTAGTCAAGGCTATGGTTTTTCTGGTGGTCATGTATGGATGTGAGAGTTGGACTGTGAAGAAAGCTGAGGGCTGAAGAATTGATGCTTTTGAACTGTGGTGTTGGAGAAGACTCCTGAGAGTCCGTTGGACTGCAAGGAGATCCAACCAGTCCATTCTGAAAGAGATCAGCCCTGGGATTTCTTTGGAAGGAATGATGCTAAAGCTGAAATTCCAGTACTTTGGCCACCTCATGAGAAGAGTTGACTCATTGGAAAAGACCCTGATGCTGGGAGAGATTGGGGGCAGGAGGAGAAGAGGACGACAGAGGATGAGATGGCTGGATGGCATCACTGACTCGATGGACGTGAGTCTGAGTGAACTCTGGGAGTTGGTGATGGACAGGGAGGCCTGGCGTGCTGCAATTCATGGGGTCGCAAAGAGTCGGACACGACTGAGCGACTGAACTGAACTGATGACAACCTACAAGACCTTCTAGAACTAACACCGAAAAAAGATGTCCTTTTCATCATCGGGGACAGGAACCCAAAAATAGGAAGTCAAGAGATATCTATAGTAACAGGCAAGTTCGGCCTTGGAAGGAATGAAGCAGGGCAAAGGCTAATAGAGTTTTGCCAAGAGAACGCGCTGGTCTTAGCAAGCAAGCTCTTCCAACAACACAAGCGATGACTCTACACATGGACATCATCAGATGGTCATACCAAAATCAGATTGAGTATATTCTTTGCAGCTGAAGATGGAGAAGCTCTATACAGTCAGCAAAAACAGGACCAGGAAATGGCTATAACTCAGATGTTAACTCCTTATTGTGACATTCAAATTTAAATTGAAGAAAGTAGGGAAAACCATTAGACCATTCAGGTATGACCTAAATCAAATCCCTAATAAATAGATTCAAGGGATTAGATATGATAGAGTGCCTGAAGGAGAACTGACAGAGGTTCATGACATTGTACATGACACAGCAGTCAAGACCATCTTCAAGAAAAAGAAATGCAAAAAGGGAAAATGGTTGTCTGAGGAGGCCTTACAAATAGCTGAGAGAAGAAGAGAAGTGAAAGGCAAAGGAAAAAAGGAAGGATACAGCCATCTGAATGCAGAGTTCCAAAGAATAGCAAGGAGAGATAAGAATAGCAAGGAGAGATCACTGTCTTCTTCAGTGATCAATGCAAAGAAATAGAGGAAAACAATAGATTGGGAAAGACTAGAGATCTCTTCAAGAAAATTAGAGATACCAAGGGAATATTTCATGCAAAGATGGGCACAATAAAGACAGAAATGGTATGGACCTAACAGAAGCAGGAGATATTAAGAAGAGGTGGCAAGAATACACAGAAAAATTATATCAAAAAAGTCTTTATGACCCAGATAATCATGATGGTGTGATCACTCACCTAGAGACAGACATCCTGGAATGCAAAGTCAAGTTGGCCTTAGGAAGCATCTTATGAACAAAGCTAGTGGAGGTGATGAAATTCCAGTTGAGCTATTTCAAGTCCTAAAAGATGATGTCATGAAAGTGCTGCTCTCAAATGCCAGCAAATTTGGAAAACTCAGCAGTGGCCACAGGAATGGAAAAGGTCAGTTTTCATTCCAATCCCTAAGAAAGGCAATGCCAAAGAATGCTCAAACTACCATACAGCTGCACTCTCACATGCTAGTAAAGTAGTGCTCAAAATTCTCTAAGCCAGGCTTCAACAGTAAATGAACCGTGAACTTCCAGATGTTCAAGCTGGTTTTAGAAAAGGCAGAGAAACCAGAGATCAAATTGCCCACATCCACTGGATCATTGAAAAAGCAAGAGAGTTCCAGAAAAACACCTACTTCAGCTTTATTGAATATGCCAAAGCCTTTGACTGTGTAGATCACAACAAACTGGAAAACTCTGAAAGAGATGGGAATACCAGACCACCTGACCTGCCTCCTGAGAAATCTGTATGCAGCTCAAGAAGCAACAGTTAAAACCGGACACGGAACAGCAGACTGGTTCCAAACTGGGAAAGGAGCATGTCAAGACTGTATATTTTCACCCTGCTTATTTAACTTATATGCAGAGTACATCATGCTAAATGCCAGGCTAGATGAAGCACAAGCTGGAATCAAGATTGCCAGGAGAAATAACAATAATCTCAGATATGCGGATCACACCACCATTATGGTAGAAAGTGAAGAAGAACTAAGAGTCTCTTGATGAAAGTGAAAGAGGAGAGCGAAAAGCTGGCTTAAAACTTAACACTCAGAAAACGATGATCATGGCATCTGGTCCCATCACTTCATGGCATATAGATGGGGAAACAACAGAAACAGTGGCTGACTTTATTTTTCTGGGCTCCAAAATCACTGCAGATGGTGACTGCAGCCATGAAATTAAAAGACACTTGCTCCTTAGAAGAAAAGCTATGACCAACCTACACAGCATATTAAAAAGCAGAGACATTACTTTGCGAACAAAGGTCCATCTAATCAAAGCTATGGTTTTTCCAAGAGTCATGTACGGATGTGAGAATTAGACTACGAGGAAAGCTGAGTGCCAAAGAATTGATGCTTTTGAACTGTGGTGTTAGAGAAGACTCTTGAGAGTCCCTTGGACTGCAAGGAGATCCAATCAGTCCCTCCTAAAGGAAATCAGTCCTGAATGTTCTTTGGAAGGACCCATGCTGAAGCTGAATCTCCAATACTTTGGTCACCTAATGCAAAGAACTGACTCATTGGCAAGGACCCTTATTCTGGGAATGAGTGAAGGCAGGCGGAGGAGGGGATGACAGAGGATGAGATGGTTGGATGGCATCACTGCCTTGATGGATATGAGTTTGCATAAGGTCTGGGAGATGGTGAAGGACAGGGAGGCCTGGCATGCTGCAGTCCATGGGACCGCAAAGAGTTGGACACAACTGAATGACTGCACTCCACTGAACTGATTTGCAGGCAGGTTTTTTTACCACTAGTGCCACCTGGGAAGCCTAATACACACACACACGCACGTATAGATATAACTGAATCACTTTTCTATACAGCAGAAATTAACACAACATTGTAAATCAATTATCCTTCAATCAAATAAATTTTAAAACTTCATGGTACCTGTTTCCTTTTTCGAAATGTGACTAGGAAAGCATTTTATTTGCATATGTGACTCAAAAACTCTTTCTACTATGCAGCCTTGTAGTAGAGCATTGGAAATAAGGGCTGAAGTAAATGTACCTAGATTTAAATCACACTACCAGTGCCCCAGCCATGTGACCTTGGGCAAGTTACAGGGACAATCTGTGCTTTCAGTTGTCCTTTATCTAAAATGTGAGTGATAAAATATCCCCACTCTCATAGGGCTGTGCAAGGATTAAGTGGACAGAGCCTGGTACAAAACAAGTGCTCATAAAGGCTTGATTGTGTTATTTCTCACTTCAGAGTCCAGAAGAATGAGAGAAATTTCTCTGCGTGAAGAATCTCTCAAGTTAAAGTCAGGAATGTGCTGAAGTGATGCTCCTCGTCTCCCCCTTTCCCATCTTCCTCCAGCCAGTTTATTGTATTGAGAAGTCAAACCATCCCTCTAAATATGGCACCTATTCAGGATTTGTTGATTCTCTAATTAGGTATGTTTGACCCTCCATAGCTCCATCCAGTTCTCTGAGGAGTCCAAAGCAATTAGACAAACACTGCAGGTGTTTCTTTTCTGTGGGCACACTTAATATTCACATATACATGGATCTGACTTTAGCGAGATTAAGAACTTGTTTCTGACACCCCTTAAACCATGGGACATAGTCCAAAAATAGCATTAATAATGAGTTCTGTTGAGCTTTTGCTACATATAAAATATCACCGCTAAAGGCTTTATGTGATTTTTTTTCATTTAAGTTTACACCATTATTGTAAAGTAAAAAAAAAATAATAATAATAAAAAGAAAAAAAATTTACACCATTGTTCACTGAAGTGGGTTTTATATCTTCTCCATCTTATGGTGAAAAGGATCTCAGAAAGATTGAGGAATTCCCCAGTGGTCCAGTGGTTAAAAACTCCATGCTTCCAGTGCAGACATCTTGGGTTTGATCCCTGGTTGGGGAAGATCATGCGTGCTGCATGGCATGGCCAAAAGCAAAATCAGTAATTGCCCAAATTTTCATAGTTAGTGGTGGGCAAGGACTGATTCTTGCCCAAGTCTGTCTGTGGATGGGTACTGCCATGGGGTCATTTGATTTCTCAGACAACTGTCCATAGCTTTTGTTGTTGCTCAGTTGCTAAGTTGTGTCTGACTCTTTGTGATCCCACAAAATGTCAGCAGGTCTGCATAGCACAAATCACAGTCCTGTGGAGAAAAACAAATGCTCTCATTTTACGGCAAAGATATCACACTCATGAAAATGGAATACTTATTAGGATCATCACATTGTTTCTGCCTGAGCATGACTTCAGAAATTATTTTCAGCATCTCCTGTAGCCCACTCAGGGTGATGTTTTTGAGGGAAAATCTGTATCTCACTCATCTCAGCTGTCACATCACATAACCCAACACTGAGCACATAGTTAGTGCCTGGTTAATGATTGCTCAATGAATAAGTGTGTGATTACATGTGCTACCAGCCAGAGCTTTTCAGCTGAACCTCAGAACACAAAAATGTTTTGAGTGAGTATTTACTCAGTTCTCCTAATGTAACAAGTACCTTTCTAAGAGAAGCTGATTCACATCCTACAATGGTACAATGGGTGCTTTAGGACATTAGGGTTTAATTCCCATTTGGAACCCTATGGAGGACCTTCCTCAGATTAAGGCATAGTCTTTGAGGGCCACCTTGATGTCTGCCAATGGTAACAAACTGGGACAAATGTGACTCATAGCCTATTTTTATAGGACCTCTGAGCTAAGAATGCTTTTACATATTTAATGGTTTTTTTTTTTTAATGAATATGCAACAGACCATATGTGGCCTGTAATGCCTAAAATACTTACTTTCTGACTATTTGCAGACAAAATGTTGATTTCTGCTTGAGGTCAAAGTGGCTCTATACCCAAGTGGAGTAGGACTACTTTACTTGGAAATATTTAGGAAGCCCGTATGGCACAGTGGTAAAAGTATCCACCTGCCAATGCAGGGGATGCTGGTTCAACCCCTGGGTAGGGAAGATTCCCTGAAGGAGGAAATGGCAACCCACTCCAGTATTCTTGCCTGGAGAATCTCATGAACAGAGAAGCAGGGCATTCTACAGGCCATAGGGTCACATAGAATAGGACATGACTGAGCGACTAAGCGTGCATGCACACACTTTGATCTATGATCCCCAAACTGTCCCCTACCAATCTGTCTCCAGATGTAAAATTCTTATCTGCTTTCATTTGTACAAGAACACCAAAGTAACAGCCTTGCCGCCTTCATCCCCTACCTAAAGCACCTGTGAAAAGGCGCATGTCTTCCAGCAGCACAGCTTAGAGGCTGAGGCCTTGGGCTTTGAGGGACCTGGGTTCCAATCTCACCTCTTATTAAGCATCACTTGTTGGATGAAAAAGTGGAGCATGTCAGTTACTTTCCTCATTCACCAACCAAAAGGGCAACTTGTATGCTAAGTCACATTAGTCGTGTCCGACTCTTTGTTATCGCATGGACTGTAGCCCACCAGGCTCCTCTGTCCATGGGATTCTTCAGGCAAGAATACTGGAGTGAGTGGTCCTTCCCTTCTCCAGGAGATCTTCCCAACCCAGGGATTGAACCTAGGTCTCCCACATGGCAGGCAGATTCTTTACCATCTCAGCCACCAGGGAAGCCCACATGACTTACCTAGGATTGTCGAGTAAAGCAGTACACCAGTAAAGGAGCTCTGAAAAATGAAAAGTGTCTGGTTGAGTCAGAACTGAGGACATCCTGGTGCCAGGAGTCCCAGTGAGGCAGGGGGCCACATGGTCAAGAATCCGGAGGGTCCCCCACAGCAAAGGACAGAGCAGAGCAGTGAGTCAGCAGCCAGGAAGCAAGTGGCAGTCAGAGCTTGCCAAGACAGAGCTCAGAGCAAATTTAAAAAAAAAAAAAAAACACAGTCAGGAAATAACCATGCAGCTAACGCAGAAGAGCAAGGCTGGAAAAGGCCGGGAGGTGAGGAGTCGGGTGCCTGGATGGAGAACAAACAAATGGGAATTGGCAGCGGAGGCAATTCAAGTGTAGCTTTGATGCTGCCAAGCAGCAGCCAGGAGGGCATGGGGGTGAGTGGCATGAGTGTATGCAAGTGGCATCCCCTGGGTGACTGGCTTGGAGAGGTCATGACCGCAGGCTCGGAGGCCATGGGGCAGACTCTTTCCTGATGGTAACTTGGTCCCAGAGCTGATTCATTGATGACATGATCAGACTTGTATTTTAGAAAAATCAGTTGGCCTCAGAAAAGATGGATGGATTCACTGGGGAGAAATTTGAAACAAAACAATTTATTCTCAACGTAGCTTCTGAGGAAAGGCTATATCAAATCAAAACCATCTAACTGCGTGCACATTTCCCATTGGGTGCTTCCTACCTGGTTCCACTGTTCAACACACTGTTAGTGATCCCTGTCTACTTCAGGCTGGAAACCACTTTAATGGGTACTCTGGATTTTCAGTCCTCTTCTGAATGTGATTCACTTCACTTATTCACTAACTTCTAGAAACACTGCATTGGGATTTGACAGCTACTGTATTTTTTCTTTTGTCATTTAGAATCAGGCTTATATTCTATTTCAGAAATGATAACCAAAAGAGTTTGTTTTTATGGAAATAATGAAGCAGAGGAGAATGTTTTACCATTTGTTAGTGGCATCTGCCAGTCTGCTTGGCAGCACATGACAGTAACTATCTTTCTTGCTTTATAGAAATGACAAACTTAAATATGACTTCATTTTCAAATGCATTGTGAAGGGAATGAGGTACATATCATGTGGATCACAAGCACCATAATGCAAAAGAGGTTACACCTGACTCTCTTAACACAGCTTCTGCAGACGTCATTTACAGCAAGAAAAAGAAGGTATGGATGTTGCCAAATGACACATGACAGCCAGCTGCTACTAGAGAAGTTGACTGTGTAATTCTGTGGCATTAGAGAAAGGAGTGGCTATCATGTGTGTGTGTGTGCACGCACACACATATGTTGGAGGAAATAGTGGCAAGGTGATCAGAAAACAAAAGTAACATCAAGGACCCACAATTTATGCCACAGATAATCCCCAATTGCTCTTTTTCCCCCAAGTAGTTTGTTAACTCCCAGAACTAAATCCCTGGAGAAGGCAATGGCAACCCACTCCAGTACTCTTGCCTGGAAAATCCCATGGATGGAGGAGCCTGGTAGGCTTCAGTCCATGGGGTCGCTAAGAGTTGGACATGACTGAGCGACTTCACTTTCACTTTTCTCTTTCATGCATTGGAGAAGGAAATGGCAACCCACTCCAGTTTTCTTGCCTGGAGAATCCCAGGGATGGGGGAGCCTGGTGGGCTGCCGTCTATGGGGTCGCACAGAGTCGGACACGACTGAAGTGACTTAGCAGCAGCAGTAGCAGCAGAACTAAATCCCAGCTCTTGAGAACTGACACTGAACAGTAACCGTGAGTGCCGTTCACCAAGAATTTCTGGTTCTCTTTCCAAGCATGAGATAGGACAGGCATTTCCTGCAAAATAAAATAAAATTAAAACAAAACAAAAACAAAAAGCACCCATTTGACATACCTTGGTCAATGAAGCATTAAAAAGTGATCTGTATCATACATGAGAAGAGGTTTCAAGAGCCAAGGGCTCTCTTATCTTCCTGGCACAGCAAGAGGGTGGTCACTCCATCAATCAGGATTCCTGAGTATCCACCAGGTTCCAAATGTCAAACAGGCAGACAGGCACCACAAACAGAAGTGAATATGAAGATTTTGTGGTAAAATTGGTCTGTTTTGACAAGAACTGACTTTGGAGCCCTGACGTAGAGTGCTACCATAGCTGATAAGCCTAAAATAGATGGCATGGCCAAGGGCTAGATGATGGACAACAAGCCTCTGGGTCCAGAACACTGGTCATCCATGTAATCAGGATTGTTGTTGTTCAGTCACTAAGTTGTGTCTGAATCTTTGTGACCCCATGGATCACAGGACGCCAGGATTCTCTGTTCTTCACTATCTCCTGGAGTTTGCTCAAACTCATGTCCATCGAGTTGGTGATACCATCCAACCATCTCATCCTCTGTCACCTGCTTCTCCTCCTGCCCTCAACATTTCCCAGCTTCAGGGTCTTTTCCAGTGAGCCGGCTCTTTGCATCAGGTGGCCAAATTATTGGAGCTTCAGCTTCAGTATCAATCCTTCCAAAGAACATTCATGGTTGATTTCCTTTAGGATTGACTGGTTTGATGTACTTTGCTGTGTTTTCCCAAAATTTTGGTAAAACTGTTACTAGTAAAAACATAACAGACAGAAAAAGTAGTTCTAGAGAAAAAGATTAGAAGCAGTATTAGTGGGATGTATTGATTACCAATTGGAGGTCTTTCACAAGGCACCATAGAAAAAGATCTTGAAAACAATCAAGCCATTCTCAAACCACCATAAAAGAAAGGGAGGAATTGTTCAGAGATCTGGGAACCTTCAGTGTTAGAAGACACAGCTTTCTCTCTCCAGCAGGTGAAAGATGAAGCTAAAAGCTTTGAAGCACAAAAGTCCATTGAGATTCTGCCTGTGGCAGTAGTGTATCTAGCGAGCTGGATTTTGCCCCAACCCACATTCATATGTTAAAGTTCTCAACTCCAAGAACCTCAAAACGAATTCAACCCTAGTTTACGCTGGAGTTTTGAAAGGTGATTAGGCTAAAATGAAGCTGTTAGGGTGGGGCCCTCATCCAGTAAAATTAGTGTCCTTATAAGAAGAGGAAGATGCAGAAGCCAAGGGTGCTGAGGGAAGAGGCCAGGGGAGGACACAGAGAGAAGGCAGCCTCGTGAGCCAAGGACAGAGGCCAAAGGAGAAACCACACCTGAGGCACCTCGACCAAGGCGTCCAGCCTCCAGATAGTGCAGAAATAAAGTTCTGTCCTTAAGCCCCCCAGTCTCAGGTATGGGGCTATAGAAGTCCTAGCCAACTAACACAGAGTACATGGCCAGCATGCTGCTGAATGAAGCAAGGTGTTTCCATAAAAACCAGTAAATGCTCTCAATTGGACCAGCTATCAGACAGCCCAAAGTTCTAACAGTTGTCACCTGCAAACTGGCACTTGCCATCTACCTCCACAAGGGTTAAATCCTGTGCTGCTGTAGCCGCTGACCTTCAACACCCTCTGAAACGATTTCAGGGTGGAGAGCAGAACTGAGGCACTCTGTGCTCTGGGGAAAACTGGCAGAACAGGTCTGTAGACAGATATTTTCAGGAACTGATTTTATGAGTCCAATTCTTGTATCTTCTCATATCTAGAAATGCCCTAAAATTCTCCATGGTGATGACTATTCCTTGTGACTACCAGGAATCTTCTGCAAAAAATATGTGGTTGGTTGCATGTACTCCCCATTCACCAAAATTGCATATATCCTGACCTTCCCCCCTGCCTCTTTGAAGCAATTTCTCAAAGCTATCTGAAATGTTATCTCCCAAGCTACATTTAGCCCTCATTTCATCCCCCAAAAAACTTAACTTACAACTCTCACATTGTTCTTTTATCAGTCGATACAGTGAACAGAAAGAGAAAGGCATAGGAGTAAGACAGCTGAGAAATTGGGCACATCTAACAAATATGTGACGGAAAGAATGGTGGGTGGGGATGCATACAGCTGTTTGGAACCCTGCAGGTCAGATGATGTATTACTCAGTTTGGTAGGGAGCAGATGAAAGACACAAAGCCTTTAACTACAGGGAAAAGGCAAAGAGGTGGTTTATGGCAACATAAGAGCGAAAGTATCAGTTAGGGATGATGAGGTTCTTAGAGATCAACAGCAACAGGAAACATACACCAAGCCAAGGCCCAAAGGACTGAAGGAGGGTTCCCCTGGCAAGATCCTCATGGGGTCTGGAGACACAAAGGAAAGGTTTCAAGACAGAACCCAGGGCCACAGAGCTAGGAACCCCTGTACTGAAAACAAGGTCAGGGATGGAGCTTCAGGATGGGGGTGATCATCCCAACCTCTCTCAAATTCTGCCCTCCAACTTCCTACCTCTGTGCTATGGTCTGAATGTTTATGTCCTCATAAAATTGGTGTGAGGTGACCTATGTCACATCTGATGGAGACAACTCACCCTCATCTCCCTCTGTCTCAGCTGCCGCAGCTTCCAAATCATGAGTCCTCCCTCCATCTGATTTGGTCCCCGAGGCCCTACAATAAGCAGAAATGATGAACACATGTATCACACACAAAAAATCAGTTTTGATCATTTCAAGTCCCTGAGACATTTGGGGGTTGTGTGTTTTGACCCTACCCTAACCCAACCAATCCTGACTGGTCAGTGTAAACAGTGAGTTAACAGCTATAGTTGAGACTGTGTCATGGTAAGTTCTAAGGTAGAAACAATCACATCAGAATTCTTAAATCGATAGCCCCATCAGGTGTCACTCTTTCGGGCCACACTAATTGTGGACCAGAAGGAGTTTGATTCAATTTTCTGCAACCCCCATGTCCTGCCCTTGGCCTCCCCAGAGTTTGGCTTAGGGGGCATGGTAATCTGAGTTGAACTCAATAAGATCAGATCAGATCAGTCGCTCAGTCATGTCCGACTCTTTGCAACCCCATGAATCACAGCACGCCAGGCCTCCCTGTCCATCACCAACTCCTGGAGTTCACTCAGACTCACGTCCATCGAGTCAGTGATGCCATCTAGCCATCTCATCCTCTGTCGTTCCCTTCTCCTCTTGCCCCCAATCCCTCCCAGCATCAGAGTCTTTTCCAATGAGTCAACTCTCCACATGAGGTGGCCAAAGTACTGGAGTTTCAGCTTTAGCATCATTCCTTCCAAAGAATCCCAGGGCTGATCTCCTTCAGAATGGACTGGTTGGATCTCTCTGGAGTTTCAGCTTTAGCATCATTCCTTCCAAAGAAATCCCAGGGCTAATAACAAGGGTTTCTTCCTCCTTTCATCAGATGCAGTGAGCTCCTCCCAGGACTGTTCATACATTTGTAGGCTGTGGGTACAACATAATGACTGGGACAGAGAAGGGCCTGCTTTCCTGAAGCCTACCTTCCAGCACGATGCAACCTCCAACTAAAACTCAACCACTTTAGCAGGGAGGTTGGAGAGATCTTCTCTAAAGTGATGACATTGAAAGTAAAATCAGAATGGCAGGGAGCCAGCCACCTGAAGACAAGGAAGGAGAACAATGTGTGACAAGGCCCTTGAGTGGGAGGAACTGGATGTGTCTGGGGAAACTTTGAAAATCCAGAGCCGGGACTGAACTGGGCAGTTGAAGGAACAGTAGCGAGAGGAACCTTTGAAGGGTGGGCAGTTTCAGATCACCATGTGGCTTTACAAGTCACCGTAATGGTTTCCCATGTGGCATTAGTAGTAAAGAACCTGCCTGCCAATGTAGGAGAACTAAGAGATGGGAGTTTGATCCCTGGGTTGGGAAGATCCCCTGGAGAAGGAAATGGCAACCCACTCCATTATTCTTGCCTGGAGAATCCCATGGACAGAGGAGCCTGGTGGGTTACAATCCATAGGGTCGCAAAGGGTCTGACATGACTGAAGTGACTTCACCTGCATACAGAGGTTTAGGGTTTATTTTAAACACAGTGCAAAGGCAAAAGAGGAGTTTAAGCAGAAGTTATGTTCTCTTATGAAGATGGAAAAACCACCATCTAACTGACATGTGGAGGAGTTAAGAGGAGATAGTACGGGGACAGCTGGGACGGTACAAGCTCACAGTGATATAGAGAAGAGGGCAGCTTTGGGATGTTTTCATATGGATTTTGGCATCCCCAAATGTTCAGTTGAATGAAGAAATGAGAGAATCAAGAATAACTCTAAGATTTGGCTTCAGCCGCTGGATGAGGTTGCTGCCATTTCACCAAGTTGGGCTTAGTCTCCATCCAGGTGCTTTGTTAATGTTTGCATTTAATTGTGGCTCTCAGCACTGTAACCCAGGATGGAGACTGCCTGGAGTTGTGATGGGAAGAGTGGGGGGAATATTTCTGAGATGCTGGGAGACAGTGCCTTCTAAGGAAAAAAGAAAAGAAGAAAGGAAGGAAATAAAAAGAGGGAGGGAGAGAGAAAGAGATTGATTTTTCTCACTTTGGCATGAAAGAAGGATCTCTTCGTGGCCTGAAGTTATCTGACTTTGAAGCTTTAGTCCTCCCAACAGATTCACCTCAAACCTTTGGTGAAATCTTACCCTTTGGCCCAAAGACTGAGAAGCTAGGGGAAAGCCCTATTTCCCTTTAAGGTTAGATCCAAACTATTAAAAGAAATGACTAAAGACAATTTGGGTGATACAAACAAACTTGAATGCTTGGTGAAGCTACAGCTTCCTCTGTAGAAGAATGAGGTGGAAGGCAGGAAGCTTTTATAAGTTTAACAAACAAGAAAGAGTAAATAATTGGCCGGGCCTACAGATGCCAACTCACTTGCAATTTGAAGGCTTGGCCTTCGGGATCAGCTGCCTGGATGTCCTGCATTTCTGGTCTAGCAGAGCATTTACAGGGAAAGTGACCTAAGTTTTGGTTTGCTGACATGCCCCTGCCTCCCAGCCTGAAAGTTATTTCAACACAACAGCTGCAGGACTTTTTCCTTAGGAGCCTTGGAGAATCTCTTTGACAGAACAAGCATTGAAGATGAAGGGCAGAGCATGAAACTTGTTTTTCCAGTTGAACGAGGCCTATCTTCCGCAATTTGTTGCCCCCAGCATGACTGAGATCCTTTACAAATTCCTAGTCTGTCCCCTGGAGGCAGGAATGGGGGGTGAACCCAATACCCAAAGACACATTTGAGTCACCAAGTCACTAATCCCATGAGTCTGCTGCTCCAATCTCCCTTCTTTCTCTCCCACAAGGTCTCCTTTCCTGGATGATGAGCCTGGCAATGCCCCTCATCCTACCCCAAAGATGGTAGTATCTGGCTTTAAGTTCCAAAGAACCAGACATGCGCTCTACACAGACATTTTCTGGGTTAGAAGAGTGGGGTCTTTTCCTTACTTTAACCTTTTGGCCACTCAAATGAGTCCATGTCAAGGGCTTTCTCTCTGTAAACATCTATGCTAGCAGTAAGGGGCTTACCTGGTGGTTCAGATAGTAAAGAATCTGCTTGCAATGTAAGAGATCTGGATTTGATCCCTGGGTCAGGAAAACCCCATGGAGAAGGGAATGACTGCCCACTCCAGTATTCTTGTCTGGAGAATGCTATGGACAGAGGAGCCTGGCGGACTACAGTCCATGAGGTCACGAAGAGTTGACATGACTGAGCAGCTAACACTTTCATATTTCATTTCAGTTCACTAGTAGTAAGAGCTCAGACCCTGGACACAGACCAAGAGTTTTTAGCCTTGCTGCTTACTCTGTGAGTGAACTTGAGCATTCCCTTAAACTCTCTGGGTCTTAGTTCATGTGAAGATCAAGGGTGTCAACTTAAAAAAATGCACAACATGAGAGTTTCCAGGTAAGTTTTATTTGGGGGTAAAGGGAAGGCTGCAGCCTGGGAGACAGCACCTCAGATAGCTCTGAGAAACTGTTCCAAAGAAGCAGCAGGAAATCTCAGTATATGTGTGATTTCAGTGAAGGAGGAGTACATGCAATCAACCACATATTTTTCCAGAAGGTTTCTAACGATCTGAAGCTTTCTGCCAGTCATAAGGAACAGTCATCACCATAAAGAATTTTAGTGCTTTTCTAGATAAGAGGAGATACAAGAATTGAGCCAATGAAATCGGCTCCTAAAAATATCAAGCTATCTGAGGACTTCTCCTGCCAGTTTTTCTCCAAACCCAGAGCCTCACTCCTGCTCTCCATCCTGAGCTCCTTTCATGGGGTGTTGAAAATCAGCAGCTGCAGCAGCACATGATTTAATCCTTGTAGAGGTAGAGGGCAAGTGTTCATGGCAAGGGCCAATTTATAGTTGACAGAGCTTTAGAGGAATTTCTGGAGAGTGTACATAGATGGTTATCAATAAATAACTCAATAAACATCTCTTTGTATATTTTTCTCTCAATCCAAAAATATTTAGCTTTCTTAGATGTTAAAAAAGAATTAAATTTGTGATTTCAAAAGCAACATATTTAAAAATTTTAAGATATTCACCTGATCTAAAGTCTATCATTTTCCAGTATTAAAATTCTCAAATGCTCAGCTCATGCTATGCTTTACTATAACTGAGAGTTGCTTCTTTCATGGTCGCTGCCATTCCATTTAGCGTCCACAGTAAGTTCACTACAGGGTAGCTGTTTGCAGATTGTTCTTAATAACAATGCAGTTGAGTTTTGAACCTATGATTCATGAATAAGGTTGAAAACTAAATGACAGTAGATAAAACTGTAAATCATAGTACTAGAAGAGCATCTTGGGATATTCAAACAGATGGAATCCAGACATCTAAGATTTGTGATCTTCTGGCTCCTAATTATTATTCTTAGCAGCAGAGAGAATTAAAAATAGTTGGATGTCTATGCTGAACAAAGAGGTAGCTTACACAAGATCTTTTTGGGTTAAAAATAGGAATGTAAATAAAAGCAAAGAAGTCACCAAATAGTTAAGATCAACTAGAGCAAAAATAGCCACTTCTGAGTTCAGCTGTTATTTGCAATAAGGTCCACTGATAGCCCCAGTCATTCTAAAAATGTCCCTTCATCTTATCCATTTTTCTCCTTAAAAGACAAAAAGGAAAGCAAAACAAAGCAAAAACAAAGAAACAGAGGAGACAAGTTATATAATCTAACTCTGGAAGGCTAACCATTTTTATTTCTTATTGCCACTTGAATTGGAAAGGAACACTCAGTCCTAGAACATGGTAATTCTTCTCGTGTTTCTTTGTCCACAACTACAAGTAGGAGATAATTCAGAGCCCTTGCCAATCAGAAAACACAACAGAGCTGTACTCACTTCTCATTTGTTTTTGGCCATCACAGGCGTGCTCCTTGAACCTCAAACATCCTGTCAGATCCTGGAAGCTTCACCCAGGCTTACCTAGAGTGCTTCTGAAAAGAAAGGCATCTGAGAAGGCTCCTCTTATTGTTCTGTGAACATGTCATAGTTGAGTTGACTTCTTAAAATACTTTCCACCCTTGTTTCTTAATGTGGCACCAAAATGTAATCTGTATGGAAGCCAAAACTGCAGACATGCTGAATCTGTGAATACTGAGGAAGTGGTTTCCTTAGCAATAACTGGCATGTGAAAGTCAAAACTTCCTCTCCCTCTCATGTGACCTTTTTCAAAGCAATTCAGCTCGAGGACAATAGAATTGAATTCCAGGCACCCACAGTGTTCATGAATTGCTAAGCAGTGATTCACCAAGCACCCAAATTATGCTAGACAGCTTGAGCATTTTGTTAGCGGAATGGCTTAGTATTTAAATTTTTTCTCCTCACTCCTTACATCAGTTTTCCTCATTCCTCTTGCCCACAACTCTGAGATAATGCAGACAAACACAGTAGCCCCAATTAGTGATTAATATATGGACTTTAGACTGTTAGAAGTAGAATGTTATATTACCTATGATATTCATAACTATTTGCTCCCTTTGGATAACTTGAATATTAGATAGTTATAGAAAGGTTTGGTTGATAAATAAAGTCTACTATTTGCTCAGAATAATATAATTTATTTTTTTGACTTCTTAAATGATATTTTAGAAGCACTGAAGATTTTACTCATTCCAAAGATCAATTTATCTTGACTCACTCATCCTACCCACTGCCCACCCCCCCAAAAAAAGTGTTGAATCTGGCTTACAAATTGCAGGTCACAGTTGGTCCTTAGAGGTTAAATGGTGGTAATTTAACAATGTACCAAGAGCTGGGACCTGAGGGTACCCTGCTCTTTTGCCTTTGATTAATTATCAATGTTCTTGAGGGACATAAATAAGACTCTCCTAGGAATTTCTCTTTGTAGCCTCTGAATTGTGAATCTCAGATCACTACCATTACTCATCTTCTTGCTACCATCGTCCTTTGAACTGACTTTGCAGTAAAGGATGCCACACAGACCCAGAACCCAGAAGCTGGGTGGCTTCTCTGTGATCCTTGTGTACCCCAGGCACTGCCAGTGACTCTCATGTTTGGTTATTTTACCCTCGAAATGCATGAAGAGAGGACCTGGCAAAAGGAGTGTTGCATAACAGTTGATCAATAAATAAGAGTTTTACCTGTCCTCCATGTGGCTTCTCCATTCTGATATTTTTCATTCACTTTATGCCTGTCTGCTCCTGGTTTAATGTCTCTCCTGGACTCAGGCCTAGAACTTTCTTGTTCCGGTGGCCCCAGCTGTTGTCTGCCTTGACAGTACATAAGGGATGAATCCTGATAACAGTGTAAGGTCTCCAGAGAATTCACTCTCACCATGCTTGTGAGACTGCTAACAATCTGAGCGGCCCAAGCAAGCAGGGAAATCTTCCATACCCTCTGACAGAGGCAGAGGACCATGCAAGTTTGCAATGTTCTCATGGGCCCAGAACATACCGCTCTCTGGTGGTGAGAGAGTGGGGGCTTTGCAGAGCTTATTTCTCTCCCTGGACATGGCCATTGTGTGTGTCTACTGGGATTCCTCCATGAGAAGAGGATCTCATTTTTGTGGCATCAGTTCTGCGAGCATCCTCTTTTTTTCCTGACAAAGGTTCACTCCACTTTGGGTAGTTACACTGCCAGTCTCACTAGTCCTGCATCACTGGATCCAATGTAACAAGGAAAGTACTGAGTTGCCTATTGGAGTAAAATCCAGATGAAGATAGCTGGCGGGGGAGGTGGGGGGGAGGGGCGGAACCAGCGATAAGGAATTGCAATACGTTTAGTGCTTATTTGTTGTTGACTCACTTGGTCAGAGAAAGGTGACTCCAGGAGTCAGGGGTGACCTTGGCTAAACCCTTTTATCTGTAGACTTTGGAACCTTGGATAAGCCACAAGTATTCAAACTGTGTTCCATGGAGCCTTGGAGTTCTGCTTTACTGGGGTCCAAGGACAGGTTATTAAAGGGACATGTGGCAGGTGGGATTCTGGGTGTCTGGGCTTAGTGAAGCTCTGCTTTTATCTAATTTTATATACTGATTTAGCTTGTTAAAAGGGGTCCTTTGGCCAAAAAAAGGGCAGGGGGAAGATACAGGCCATGTATTTTCTAATTTCTTTCAGCCTTGATATTTTGCAATTGTGCAACTACAAACTTTTAGTTTATAATTCATAATAAAACAAATTATGAAATCCAAAACACTCACACAAACATGAACCACAAAGTTTGTTTCATGACCAAAGACTATTTTAACCTTAGTCAGAATCTTATTAATGTCCATTTTGGTCCAAAGTGTTGAGAAATATGTCATAGATAATTCAGAATAAATCTGTGGCAATCAGTGGAAGGAAACAATGACCAAAAATAAAGCAGTGCAACCGTGAGGTTAATGTACTTGTAATTCAGTACAGTTTTCCTTATTATTCTGGTGGTAGTGGGGAAAGTCCCTTACACTGGCAAGGCATTTGGGGCTATCTCAAATTGAGTGATTTTATTGATTCTTTTCAACCTTTGAAAATGTCATTGGCTCTGCTGGGTATTCAAAATGAATATCTGAAAAGTAAATGATACTTTGTCCACATGTTGGGCAACGTGGGAGGAATCACGGCCACAGAGTGCAGGCGGCCCTCATTCTGGCCATGTGACTGTTCTCTAAGTGAGAGTTGGGTCACTCTCTGCACAGCCAGTTTCTTAGGAAGTAAATTGCTTGACACCTATTCCTTATTATTCAATGTCTTCAGAAAAGGCTGCAAGTGAAGCAGTCAGCCTTTCTGGCATGGTTTTATCCCGATTACAAAGGCTATTGTTGAACGGTGCCAACTGGAATTCTTTGACTGTTAGCAGGTTCAGCAGGCTGTGATTACAATAATTACAGACCTGTGAAGGTCAAATTGACAAAACCGAATATAAACTGGGACAACCCACTGCACTGGTTCTTTCCGTGCTCTTTGGGATTTGATGGTGGTTGTTGTTGGAAGATTTGCCAAGTGGTAAGTATTTGGTAAAAAAATAAAAATGGAAGTTGTTGATTTCACAATTTAGTTTGACCCCATAGAATCACTGTTCCAGGTAGGTCCCTATGTGAAGGTAACACTGTACTCTGAGGTCCAGGTATATTTTTGGTTCCATCACATTTCTCCCTAGTCATGACCTTGAGTTTGTGTGATGTATCTAGGTACTTTTTAAAGAATATCATGAGTCTTCAACGTTTTACCCCCTTATTTTTCTCTTTGTATGACTGTGGTCCCACATACAAATGAACAGATACATATTTTTGGTTCATCTGTGTATTGTTTTTGGAATATTTAGAAGCAGTGGCTCTCATGGAAAGAAAACCTACAAAATTCTACAAAAATAAATGGTCTTTTAGCTAAAGACTAGAATAAAGTGACTTCTCGGGTACACTAAATACAAACAAGTCCTTATTTTCCTCTGTCTTTTTGATGGTTACAAGCAATAGTTTAGGTAAAAATAGTAAAGTAAAAATAGTCTGTTATCAGGTATACTATATGGAGAAGTAGAGACAGGTAGGAAAAAATTCTCTCTGTACAGAGATGACAGTGTTTGCACAGTGCTAGAAAAAGGGCTCAACACAAAGGCTGGATGAAGCCAAAATAGTAGAAGAGGGTGGAAATTAATCAATTCACAGAAATCCAGATGTTCTGCATACTCGGAGCCAAGTCTCTGAATCCTGACTGCCAGAGATTTTCATGTTTCCTCCAGATGTTTGCTTTCAGGTAGAGATTGTCATCTCACATGCTTGATTTCATTATAATTTACCACATTGTTCAAAATTCAGAGTGGCTATGACAGGAATAAGGATAGGGTAGTGTAAGTCATTGTTCATGTTTCAGTAGACATCACATTGTTAAAGGATACTATTTAAAAAAAAGAAAAAGGACAAAATCATGCCTCTCATACAAATGTCAAATGAAAGCATATTACAGATTTTATTTAACTCATCAATTAATGAGGAAAGCAGTAAAATGTTATAGCCTGTTCAAAGGAGAATTCTTAGAAACTTCTATGTGAGGATGGTGATACATATGGAGATACAGATAGAGATGTAGATATAGATATTTTAGGGAATTTTGAAGTGAAATTACAAATGGATGCAAAGAGGATCTACCCACAATTGCATTTCACTGGATTCAATTATTTTCATTTCTATGGACAAGGGTCTTACACATTTTCATCAGTTTCTACAAGTACAGAGCTGTATAATAGCTTAGACAATGAGAAGCAGAGATAACCTAGAAAAGTGCACTAAATAAGACACTGACTAGTGTTTTTTTATTCAAATTTCAAAGTCTTTACTGCAAATTTTCATAAAGACTTTGTTTACTAAGGTAAAAGTATTTATGTCTGCAAATATTTCCAAAACTCCCATAGGACTTTTACCAATCACCTAATTGACCACTTTCCTAGACACTCTCAGCTGTACTATTGATTCTTGTATATGTCTTGCCTTACTGCAGCTCCTTGTTTTAATTGCATCCTATTCATCACACTGAATGAGGTGAGGGAGGCGTTCCTGCACCTATGACCCTGGTGTCGGCCAAACACACAACCTGACACTGGGCAGATGGCTCAAGAGTAATTTCTTAGTCGCATTTGCTCCCAGCCAGGGGAGAGGGACATTGTGCCATCCTGCATTACACAGGGCTGCACTCGGTAACAGAGCAAACAGTCAGGGGCATGGGGGGCAGGCTTTGTAGTGTCAATAGGATGAGGTGCCCTGGGGTTCCCACAGAAGGATGTGACTGGTTTGTTTGACTAAATCCCCAGAGGACGAGATGATTGGATGGCATCACTGACTCAATGGACATGAGTTTGAGTAAACTCTGGGAGTTGGTGATGGACAGGGAGGCCTGGCGTGCTGCAGTCCATGGGGTCGCAAAGAGTCAGACGTGGCTGAGCGACGGAACTGAACTGAACGGAACTGAACTGAACAGGCTAGAAAAGAACTTAAACCCATTATACAGGGACCAGCAAGGACTATCCCAGGTTTGTTTGCTCAGGAGGATTGATTGGCTAGGGGACATTTTCTGCTGGATTTAGTGGGGATGGAAATGCGTTAGCCCATTCTAGGTCATCTGCCTTCACCCATTTAACAGTGAGTCTTCATCTCAGGGCTGACGTCACACTTCTCGAGAGTAACAACCAAATCTAGCCATCAAATAAACAGTTTCCTGACCTCCTACTATGTGCCAGGTGTGGTTTCAGGCTCTGGATATGCAGCAGTGGGATAATAAATATCCCTTCTATACATTCCAGGAAGAGTCGATAAGCAAATATAAAATAGTATGATAGAGTGAAAAGGGCAATGAAGGAATTGTAAGCAGGAGATGGAGTAATGAAACAAAGGTGGATGGGGGTGGGACAATGCCTTGGAAATTTTAACTGTGGTGATGGGACCCCTCAGGGCAAAATTGACATCTGAGATAAGAACAGTGTCTGCTGAGGGAGCCTGGAGATGGAGAGACCAGAGACATTTAGCAGAAAGATGCCTTTGTGTTCAACGGTCCAAGATGACTTGAGGAGTGAGCTGGGGCAGGAGTGAAAGATGAAGACACAAAGGTTGGAGCATAAATGGGATAGGGCTTCCTAGCCTTTGATTTTTGCTGAAAGAGTTGGGAGCCCATTGAAGGAATTAGGACCGACTGACTAGTTTCTCTCTTTCATCTTTCGGAAGAAGTACTGAGAATATAAAGACTGCTCAATAGATTATCATCAGATCATTGCAAAGGAGGCAAGCCCTTCCTTCACTGCTTTCCATGATTGTCGACTATGTTCACAATTAGAGGTAGGTGTCTTCTCCCCTAAAACACACACTCACTGCAGGAAAATGGACACTCAGAAAATACAGTGTACACAGTGCTGAGTTTTTGAGGTAATTCCTATGTCTTCCCTGATCACATCCCCTAGCATATCTGGGTCTTCTGCCACAGAAAGCAGAGGGAAAGGAGAAACTCACACACTTATCAGGAGATATAGTCTTTCCCTGCTCTCGCAAATTCTAGAATTTCCTGCAGCTCTCTCCTACAGGACAAGAAATGTTTGAACTTTAATGCACTAAACATATTTCAACTAGCTTTACTTCTTCATAAATTTGGTTTATGTGATGGAAATATATTTCAAACTATATAACAGTTATAAATTTTTACTGGGATGGACTCAACATATTTCCTTCTATGAACAAGTCCACATATAAAAACAGCACATGTTATAAATTCTGAAATCAGAAACTTGACTATGCATCGTGCAGTTTGACAGACAAGACTCATAACTTTGTCCACTCATGCCTTTCCTGAATAAATAAATATCTATCACTGACACAATTTCCCCATTTTCCTCTTCCTCCTTCTTGGCCATAGGTTTGATATTTTCACCGTGAGTGTTAGAGAGAGAGGTTGGTATATATAATACAATGAAGAATTGGAAATGACGAGAAAATTGGAGGAATCACTTCAGCTGCTGCAGAAGTGAGTCATTCTGAGTCCAGAAGCTGATGGTTTGGTTTTAACCAGATTAAACAGCACTTGTCATCAGGATTCAATTCAAGCAGAACTCGATCCTGAGAGCCTACTTCCTCTCATCCCTTCCAGAACTGACCATGCACTCACTGGACCATTATTATCATTCTGTATAAGCCACTCTGTAAGTGCAGTCTGTTTTTCCTATTAGACTAGAGGCAATTTAAGGATAGAGACCACAACTTTGTCATCCCTTTATCCTGAACACAGAGCCCAATGTCTCATACATGAAGGATTCAAGAAATATTGTGGATGGTCCCATTTTGTCAGATTCACAAGGTGTGATGCTGTAACATGTGAGAATGGCACCTAGTCCAGCTTCAGGATTTGAGGAAGGTCGTGGGCTTCCCATGGCATCACTGACTCAATGGGCATGAATTTGAGCAAGCTCCAGGAGTTGGTGATGGATAGGGAAGCCTGGCGTGCTGCAGTCCGTGGGGTTGCAGAGTTGGACACAACTGTGCAACTCAACGGACTGATGGGCTTCCCTGATAGCTCAGTTGCTAAAGAATCTGCCTGCAATGCAGGAGACCCCGGTTTGATTTCTGGGTCAGGAAGATCCTCTGGAGAAGAGAGAGGCTTCCTACTCCAGTATTCTTGGGCTTCCCTTGTGGCTCAGCTGGTAAAGAATCTGCCTGCAATGTGGGAGACCTGGGCTCAATCCCTGAGTTGGGATGATCCCATGGAGAAGGGAAAGGCTACCCACTCCAGTATTCTGGCCTGGAGAATTCCATGGACTGGATAGTCTATTGAGTTGCAAAGAGTCGGACATGACTGAGCGACTTTCACTCCACTCCGTTCTTTTTCAGAGACAGCATCATTACGGAACAAAGCCACTATGGGCAGTGGAGTTTGGTGGTATTTGTCTTTGGTAAGAACTCTTGCTTTGTGTGCAAGAAATCAGTTTACTGATTCTTTTTTAAGTAATGCTCATGAAACCACCATCTCAGATGGCAAAGAATCTGCCTGCAATGTGAGAGACCTGGGTTCAATCCCTGGGACTGGAAGATCGCCTAGAGAAGGATATGGCAACCCACTCCTGGGTAATTCCATGGACAGAGGAGCCTGGAGGGCTACAGTCCATGAGGTCACAAAAAGTCAAACACAACTGAGTGACTACACTGTCACTTTCACTTTTCTGTTTTTACGTAACCACCATATGTAACCAACGGGGAAATCGTGGCTGATGAAACATCCAAATGGTCATACCACAAAACAGGACTCATGCATATTACAATCTATTTTTATCAAAGTATTGGGTGCCTTCTCAGAGGGCAGCATGACACTGCTGGGATTATTATGATATTCAATATTCAATATGTTTTTCCTTCCTTGTGCATGTCCAGGTGGTGTGGAGTTGGGCTTCATGTTCTGGAGCAGAGCCCTAAAGGACAACTGCCCAGGGCAGCACATGTGGCAACTTCAGGGCCATGGCGAGGGAAGACCACAGGGTCCTCCGACAGACCCACCGAGACTGACAGCAATTCTTTAAAGTGTTTCCCACCCTGTGTTATAAATACTCTCCTGCACCCTCCAGGACTTCATTGATTCTGCCAAACATGATAGCTTCAGGCATAGGGGAGAGCTGGATGGTGGGAGTAGCCTGTGAAAGAGCACAGGTAGCTAGTGGGCTGCCTCTCGGGGGCACGACCAGTTGGGAACTGACCATCAGAAGTCAGAATAGCTTTGTGCAAAATTGGGACCCTCAGAAGGATGCTCATTCATGTTGGAGAACAGCCCCCAGCTATCTTCCTCAGGCAGGCTGGAGATCTAGCTGGTTCTTTGTCCAAAGAAAGGAGGCATCCTGGCAAGTGGGAGGTGCTGGGGTTACAGACAGATGGCTTTTCTCAAAGAAAGTTTTGGGTAAGACTTAAATAGGCACAGCATCTCTTCTAAGGGACAGAAGATTTCAGGGAAGGTCCTACAGATAGTTACTCCTCTGTCTTTACTCCTAGATGGAATCAAGGGCCTCCTGGACCAATTTGGGCTCCACAGGCCCGCAGATGCTCAGAGAAGCCCCACGTCGAGTCTGAAGGGCAGACAAATGAGAAAGGTGTGGGGACATGGGGACACCAGAGGAAGGGGAAGAGAGATGAGGGGATAGACAGTCCCTAGGGGAAGAAGAAAGCATTGTTCAGGGCACTCTTGGTGGCTCAGATTAAGGTTGAGTCAATAGGTACCACTGGCATGGATGCCAACAAGGGGGACAGAGACTGGCACCCCTAGTGGCTGAGCTGGCTGGACATCTATGGCTGGTCCTGCACACACCAGCACCCTCTAGATAGCCCTATGCATTGGCCCTGATATCACTGTGCTCACGGGGGCATCAGAGGTCCTGGGTCATCATGGGCAGCATCTTGCCTGGGGGAAGGGGTTTTCTGAAGATGGAATTCTGCATCTCTGTTAAGGAATTTCCCACTTGGACAGCCTCCTTCGCCCACTTATGCCTCCTGCCTTCCTTTCCTACATGTACTGGCTCTTTGGAATTCTGTGGGCGGCAAGGGTTTTCTCCCCAGCTCCTGTGCTCAACGATGTGGAAAGCAAAGGACTAAGAACTATGACACCTTCTTTTTGTGAGCAGTTTGATGAAAGGACAAGTGAGAGTCACAAATCTTCAAGCAGGTGGCAGAGGAGTCTGGAAAGCCTTATTTATCACCAGGAGTAACTCCTTTCTGGACCATCCCAAAAGATTGGCATGGGCCCAACAGCCCAGTTTGGAGAGAATCGTGTTTATAGAATAAGTGAGGTGGTGGGTAGCTTTAATAGCATTTCTCCCCCTCCTTTAAGCCCCAGATCTGTCCCTCTAACACCAGTGTCCTCTTTCCTGTTTCTCTCTTTCATTAAATGCCTTTGAAGTGTTGGATTACTTTTTTTTTTTTTTCTGACTTTGAAAATTCCTTCTGGCTAGTGGATTTCAGAACTGCAAGTGCATTAAACTTTTCCCTCCTCTTTTGAATTAATACTGTACTCCAGGTTTTTTGTTCCTTTCCATTTTGGGGGACCAACCACTGTGTTGTTTTATATTACATTTTCATTTCAGAACTGTTTGAAAATGGAACTCATGCCATGCACGTGAATATTTTGCCTCCTCTTGGCTGATTTAATCAGCATGGATACCATTATTCATGCAACTGCATGAATAATTTATTTCACTGTTGTAAAAGTTTAATAAAAGTTTTCTTGTCTTTATCAAATTCCATGTTACTCTTTGTTCATTTTATAGCAGCAGCATAATCAGAATATAAAGCAGTGAATGGCTTGGACTGCAGCCTTGAAACTCTGGGGTCTATTTTATTGCAGTTTTCCCTATGATTAAATATGATTTAATACATGGAGGAAATATAATAGCTCTTTAGATCTAAGCATGGCCAGCTCTAACCTGTCAGCAGCACTTTAAAGTTAGAAAAGATTTGGAATCTCATTGTTACAACTGAGATGCCAGCCTCATTTGTACCATTTGCCAAACAATGTGGGTTTTGTGTGTGCACATGTTTGCACATGGGCACACATGTGTGTATGGTCTTCTGCTACTGCTGCTGAGTCACTTCTGTCATATCCCACTCTTTGTGACCACGTGGACTGTAGCCCACCGGGCTCCTCTGTCTGTGGAATTTTCCAGTCAAGAATACTGGAGTGGGTTGCCATTTTCTCCTCCACAGGGTCTTCTCAACCCAGGGACTGAACTCATGTCTCCTATGGCTCCTGCATTGCAAGCAGATTCTTTTCCACTGACCCACCAGGGAAGTCCATAGTATAATGATGAATAATGATTGGTGATGAATTCCTAATCCAGACAAGTGCTATTTCTTCACATGAATAGAAACACTGAAAACAAAGTATTTGTTCAGAATGATTTGTTCCCCTAAATCTCCAAGTTATCCACTTTTACACAGTGAAATTACTCTATAGATTAAATGTAGCTTACTATTTACACATGTATCTTTAGTGCTAGTCTGTCAGACCTTATAAACAAGAGCCATCAATATTTATATTTACATATAAGTCAAGTCACATTATTATGAAGTTTTGAGTGCTGAAATTGCAAGCATACTCTTTTCTTACCATCAGGTGTTACATAGCTGAAAGGTAGAAATTAGCTCAAGAGGGCTATGAAGAATCCAAGGAGTTTATCTTATAAAAGACAGAAGCCTATAATGACATATGATTTAACTACAGAGTATGAAGGGTTACTCATAATTTAGAAAGTGTTCACTTGCTGACATAGATCCACAATCACTTATTTTAAACTCTTGAAGCCAGAATGAGTTTTATAAATCAAAATTTGTGGTATTTTAGAGAAGTAATAAAATACATCTACTACGTATAATGTAACATCACCCATGTGGCTGAGAGCAGCCCTCTAGAATAAAATGTTTAGTATTTCTTCAAGGAAAATTATAAATGCTCATTTTATGTGGGTTAATTAATGACTGGAAATATTTTGTGTCCATTCAGATCAGATTTGGTTGCCAAATGAGCTCAGATCAGGTTTCACTATAAATTGTCTAGTTGGGCTCTTTGACATTGTAGAATGGTGCCTACATATCAGTAAACATCTCTAAGTGCCTGCCTGGTCTGGGTTCTCTGTTAGATGCCCTGCTTAAGTCAAGTATGATATAGTCCCTTCTACCAAGGAGTCTAGCTGATGAGTTGCTTAAGCAAACTGATATTTACGTGTGTGCTTTGGATACCAAAGGGAAACTGAGAAGGATCATCTAGATGATTCTGGGGATTCAGGGAAAATTCCTAAAGAATTTGCCATCTCTAATCTCACAAGAAATATTTTCACGAATAAATACATATAAATACTTTACACACTTCCAGAAGAATTGTACTTCTATACCTGCTTTAGGAACCAAGCAATCAACACAGCATAAAATGGTAAACCTCAAAAATTCCCCATGGGTAAAAGTGAACATTTACTAGATTATGCCACAGTAAGAAACTATTTCTAGATTTCGGTGGTTTACAACATAAACAGCTTATTTCTTGTCCATGTTACATATAGATTGTTCCCTGTGTTTTCTCTCCTCTGGGATGCAGACTGAATGATCAGTTCTTGCCTGGAAAATTGCTACTCTTTGAGAAAAGGAAAGTTGGTTCTTGGCTGAATCATGCAACAGCTCTCAACGTATCTGCCAGAACTGGCACATGGCATTGCTATTCATATTTCACTGGCCAAACCAAGTCACATGGTAAGACCTGATATTAAGGAAGCATAATCTCCCAACATGGATGTTCCATAAAAGCACCCTGTAACATCACGCAGCAAATGTTGACATTAATACAATCTACCCAATGACTTCCTCATTCTATCATACATATTCTTCATTGACCGGCCGCCCTGTCACCTCAAGTCAACAGCAAGTGTCTCTCTATTGAACAAGTGGTGAGTCAATTCCCTCAGCTAGTGAAAGGGCCATTCCTACCAGATGGAAAATGTATCTTGTGTAGTGAAAGTAGTTTGGAAAGATGTACGTTGATGAGTGACAAGGGTTAAGAGCTTAGAAGAGGTATTGGCCAACAAAAGACAACTGGGCCTTTGGAAATGGGTAAAAAGTTCAACAACAACAACACCAAAGCAACAGCAAAAGAGACCACACATTTCTGGAATCATATATTAAACTATTTCAATCATTTAACTAAAATATAGAACACTTCTGCATAGAGCTGTCATTGAATTAATGCACTGTGATCATTCAGAAAGATTCAAGCTGGAAAATTCATACATGTATTTGATAACCTAGAAATGTTTGTTTCCAATCATGTATCCACTGCATTGGGAGCATAGAATAAGATGCTGCAAGGATAGAAGATAGAGGATTAAGCATTTGTTTTCAAGATCAACACATGATAATTTAATTGTATTTTGTTTGTGGAACATACAGTGATCCCTGGAGGAAAGAAGAGCAACTTTATAAAGGACAATAAAACTAGTAAATATGCTGCACTTTATCTCACACTCTTAAACACAGTATCCTGCTTTGGTCTTCCTATGATCACAGAATTGTAAGAATTGTAGAGGTCCCAGAAAAGAGGAAGAAAAAAATTATTAATGGTGTCCAAATATGTGTATATAACATATTACATGATATTATATATAGTAAGTGAATGTCTAAGGCTATATACAAAGATTATATTCCTATATTTATGAAGAAGGCTATCTGTAAGTTATAATTTTTAAAAATATTGCTTCAAGACAGAATCAAAAGAAATGGAATTTAGTTGAATCAAATGATTTAAGATCTTGAAGCATTAGTTATACACATATGTATTTGGTTACAGCAATTTCCTATAAATATTATTTAAATATTACTGAAATTAAATAATCTCATAATTCAATGTGTGTGATTATGATTGTTATTAATATTTTATGAATAATTTCAACTATGGCCCTTGTTTGCAACCATCAGAAATGACTATTTAAAGCAGAAAATGAACTAATTATAAGGATATAGATGTTTCAGGTTAAAATGCAAACAGCCATGAGACCACTGTTCCCACTCTAACAGAACAAGGTAGACAAATTATAAAATCATGGTTTTGTTTTTTTCCATTAAAAAACTGAAGATAAAAAGGTATATAAATTGATTCATGTTGTCGTAGAGCAAGAGACCTACACAATATTGTAACAAATATCCTCCAATAAAAATGTATCTGGTACAGGATGCTCAGGGCTGGTGCACTGGGATGACCCAGAGGGATAGTATGGGAAGGGAGGTGGGAAGGGGGTTCAGGGTGGGGAACACGTGTACACTGTGGTGGATTCATGTTGATGTATGGCAAAACCAATACAATATTGTAAAGTAATTATCCTCCAATTAAAATAAATAAATTTTTTTTTTTAAAAAGTGTATCTGGGAGAGTGCTACTGCTGCTGCTGCTAAGTCACTTCAGTCGTGTCTGACTCTGTGTGACCCCACAGACGGCAGCCCACCAGGCTCCCCTGTCCCTGGGATTCTCCAGGCAAGAACACTGGAGTGGGTTTCCATTTCCTTCTCCAATGCATGAACGTGAAAAGTGAAAGTGAAGTCGTTCAGTCGTGTCTGACCCTCAGCGACCCCATGGAGTGCAGCCTTCCAGGCTCCTCCGTCCATGGAATTTTCCAGGCAAGAGTACTGGAGTGGGTTGCCATTGCCTTCTCCATCTGGGAGAGTAGGTAGGGATAAATTGGAAGATCAGGGTTGATATATATACAGGCTGGTGGTGGTGGTTTAGTCGCTAAGTCATGTCCGACTCTTGCAACCCCCTAGACTGTAGCTTGCCAGGCTCCTCTGTCCATAGGATTCTCCAGGCAAGAATACTGGAGTGGGTTGCCATTTCCTTCTCCAGGATACAGGATACTATACATAAAAAATATATATATGGGACAGTTGGACTATAAAGAAAGCTAAGCACCAAAGAAATAATGCTTTTGAACTGTGGTGTTGGAGAAGACTCTTGAGAGTCCCCTGGACTGTAAGGAGATCAAACCAGTCGATCCTAAAGAAAATCAGTCCTGAATATTCATTGGAAGGACTGATGCTGAAGCTGAAACTCCAATACTTTGGCCACCTGATATGAAGAACTGACTCACTGGAAAAGACTCTGATGCTAGGAAAGATTGAAGGCAGGTGGAGAAAGGGATGAGGATGAGATGGTTGGATGGCATCACCGACTCTACAGATGAGTTTGAGGAAACTCCAGGAGTTGGTAATGGACAGGGAAGCCTGGGGTGCTGCAGTCCATGGGGTCACAAAGAGTTGGACACAACTGAGCAACTGAACAGATTGATATATAAAATAGATAATTAATAAGGACAACTGAATGGCACAGGGAACTCAATTCAGTACTTTGTAATGGCCTATATGGGCAAAGAATCTTAAAAAGGGTGGATGTATGTATATGTACAACTGATTCACTTTGCTGCACACCTTAAACTAACACAACATTACAAATCAAGTCTACTCAATAAAAATTTTTAAAAAAGAAAGAACAGAGGTGGAAGAATCATGTGCCTGAATTTAGCAGAGTACATCATGAGAAACTCTGGGCTGGAAGAAGCACAAGCTGGAATCAAGATTGCTAGGAGAAATATCAATAACCTCACATATGCACATGACACCACCTTTATGGCAGAAAGTGAAGAGGAACTAAAAAGCCTCTTGATGAAAGTGAAAGAGGAGAGTGAAAAAGTTGGCTTAAAGCTCAACATTCAGAAAACGAAGATCATGGCATCTGATCCCATCACTTCATGGGAAATAGATGGGGAAACAGTGGAAACAGTGTCAGACTTTATTTTGGAGGGCTCCAAAATCACTGCAGATGGTGATTGCAGCCAGGAAATTAAAAGATGCTTACTCCTTGGAGGGAAAGTTATGGCCAACCTAGATAGCATATTGAAAAGCAGAAACATTACTTTGCCAACAAAGGTCCATCTAGTCAAGGCTATAGTTTTTCCAGTGGTCATGTATGGATGTGAAATTTGGACTGTGAAGAAAGCTGAGCACTGAAGTATTGATGCTTTTGAACTGTGGTGTTGGAGAAGACTCTTGAGAGTCCCTTGGACTGCAAGGAGATCCAACCAGTGCATTCTGAAGGAGATCAGTCCTGGGTGTTCTTTGGAAGGAATGATGCTAAAGCTGAAACTCCAGTACTTTGGCCACCTCATGCGAAGAGTTGGCTCATTGGAAAAGACTCTGATGCTGGCAGGGATTGGGGGCAGGAGGAGAAGGGGATGACAGAGGATGAGATGGCTGGATGGCATCACCAACTCGATGGACATGAGTTTGAGTGAACTCCAGGAGTTGGTGATGGACAGGGAGGCCTGCTGTGCTGCAATTCATGGGGTCTCAAAGAGTCAGACATGACTGAGCGACTGAACTGAACTGAACAAAAGTACAGTACTCAAAATATATGGTACTGGCACAAAAAACAAAAATATAATTCAATGGAATAGGAAAGAAAGCCCAGAAATAAATCCATGTCATTGTGATCAATTAACCTGCTACATAGGAAGCAGGAACGTACAACAGAGAATATACAGTTTCTTCAATAAGTGGTGCTAGGAAGCTTGGACAACTCATATAAGAAAATCCGACTGTCCTGCTTTCTCACATCATATGCAAAAATAAACTCAAAATAGATTAAAGTCTAAATGTAAGACCTGAAATCATAAAACTCTTAGAAGAAAACATAGGCACTATGTTCTTTGGCATCTTAGCAATATTTTTTTGAACATGTCTCCTTAGGCAAGGGAAACAAAAGCAAAAAAAAAAAAAATTAATGGGACTATATCAAATTAAAAAGCTTTTTCACAACAAAGGAAACTATCAGCAAAATAAAAAGGTAATCTACTGAATGGGAGAAGATATTTGCAAACAATATATTTGATAAGGGGGTAATATCAAAATATACAAATAACATACATCTCAACATCAGAAGCAAACAACTGATCTTAAAAATAGACAGATACTTCTTTCAAAGAAGGCATACAAATGACCAGCAGACACATAAAAAGATGCTCAGTATCACTGATCATCAAATAAATGCAATTCAAAACCACAGTGAGGTACTATCTCACATCTGTCAGATTTGGTTATCATCAAAAAGACAAGAAATAACAACTATTAGCTGGGATGTAGACAAAAGGGAATCCTTATGCAATGCTGATGTGATTGTAAATTGGAGCAGCCACTATGAAAAATAGTATTCTGGTTCCTCAAAAATAAAAATAGAACTGCCATATGAATCAGCAGTTGTACTCTTTGGTATTTGCCCAAAGAAAACAAAAACACTAATCTAAAAATTTTTTTAAAAATTAAATATATATAAATTAAATAAATTTCAGAAAGGGAAGAGCCCTTCCTAGACAGAAAATCTTTAAAATGCTGGAAAAAATCTTTAAAATGCTGAAGAAAAAAAATGTCAATTTGGAATTCTACACCTTACAAAACTAACCTTCAAAGTTAAGGTCAAATAAAGATCTTTTCAGACAGATGAAACCTGAGAGAATTTGGCTCCAGTAGACCATTTTAAAAATTTCTGGAAGACATTCTTTAGTCTACATGGATCAGGAGAGATTCGTTGAAAATAGGTGATACAGTTCAGGTCATGTGGTCATCTTTTATTCCATAATCAGGTGGTCAGTTTCTACAGTCTCAGTAGCAAACCAAGAGTTGTTTTTTTCCTCCCCCATGGGAAGAAGAGTACACTGAGGAAGGGTCTGTGACTTTTCTCCAGTCTCTCTCTTCTGCTTTTTCTGTGAGATCTTTACATACATCCTTATCTACCATAAACATTTCAAGTGTCATCAGATCTACTGATTCTGAGTCAAATCGTGGAACTGCTTTCAATGAAGCCTGACTTAGACAAAGACTCTTTGCTCTAGAACATATTTCTTGAAAATATGTCTCAAAATATATTATGGAAATTATAGTTGAAGCAAAAAAAAATATGTATCATGAATTATACCATCCTCTGAAATAGTACAATACTTATTAATAATACAATACAATACTTATATTTGACAAACAACTTGCTCTGATAGGGTTTCCCAGGTGGCGCTAGTGGTAAAGAACTCATCTGCCAATGCAGGAGATGTAAGAGACTGGGCTCAATCCCTGGGTCGGGAAGATCCCCTGGAAGAGGAAATGACAGCCCACTGCAGTATTCTTGCCCGGAGAATTCCATGGAGAGAGGAGCCTGGCAGGCTTCAGTCCATGAGGTTGCAAAGAGTCAAACATAACTGAAGCAACTTAGCATGCATTCACATAGTTGAAGCAAATAAAATATGTATGATGAATTATATCATTCTCTGAAATAGTAATTACATTTGACAAACAACCTGTCCTGATCATTTATTGCTGATTGACAAACCACCCACCCTAAAATTTAGTGATTTAAAACTGCAATGGTCATTTATTTTTACTTACAAAACTTCAATTTCCATGTCCCTGTGAGATAGGCACAGTTCGCCTTTGTTCCACACAATGTCAGCTGGAGTTGCTTGTTTAGTGCAAAACAATGTACTCAAGGTCAGAACTGTTAAGCGACAGCTGTTAGTTGGAGTCTCAGTTGGGATAGTTGGTTTGGGGCTTAATCCCCCTCCAGCGACCCTCTCCATGTGGCTGCTTAGGCTTCTTCATGCCTGTTAGTTCAGTTTCAAGAGCAAAAATTCCTATAATACGGAACATGAAAACTGCCTCTCTCTTAAAATCTGGTCCTGGAAATAGTCACAGCATCATTTGCACTGTGTTCTATTGCTCAAAAAGTTACCAAACCTACCCAGAGTCCAAGGACAGGGCAAAAGTTTCACCTTTTAACGGGAAAAGCACCAACAAAATTCAAGACTATCTTCAATACACAATATACCGTCTACACGTTCACATCTGCATAGCACTTCATAGTTTACAAAACAGTTAATCATGTTTCTCATTTGATTTTCACAAATGCCATTCATGAAGAAAGGATAGAAATATTTATCCCAAGTTTACATAAGAAACTGAGGTTCAGAGATATTGACTCTCAGTTTTCAAATACCAAGTCTAGATTTGTCATTATCTTCATTATAATGTGCAAAAGACTTCTATTTCAGCCTCAGTGTGTACTAGGAACCCCACATCTCTATTTTCTTATGCATAATGAATCTGTCATGCAACCCCAGAATCAGGTGATCCTAAAATTGAATAAAAATGCTTCAACCTCACTAGCACCAACCTGGTAGAGTCTGGAGACCTTCTTGCCATAAATCATGCTTCCTTGTTTTGTTGGCTTTGACTGTGGATATTCAACTTGTCTCAAAGACACCAAATATTTTCTTTTATCAAACTCCATCCCAATTCTTTCCTTCACTGCGAAACCTCCTCCAATTGCCACTCAAGCCCCTGTATCCATTCTCTGAACAAAGTCCCCACATCATTTATTACTGTACAACTCTTGGTGCTCATCATACTCTATTTCACATGATGTATTTGAGTAGATCTAGCCTCTAAAATTTAAGAACTTGGAGAACAGAAGGTGTAAAACAGTGACTCATATTTGTTTCTCACTGCTTCCAGGGTCCAGTGTGGTAATTTATATATCTCAACAACTCCACAAATACCTGTTAGAAGACATACATAAGCAACTTAAAAAAAGTGTAGTGCAAATTGCTTACATAAGTATTGAAACTCCTTTATTGTATTGGTTCTAAATCAGTTTTTCTAGCATTTCATTAGGAAAAACCTGTCCTTGGTTATCTATAATTTAGTACACTATTTAGCATATCCAGCCCAATGATAACTTTCAAAATTTCATACATTTTATTTAAATCCCATTTCAGTTTTTGAAACTAAGTTTAGGTTTAAATAGTTAAATAAGCAGTCATTCAGCAGAAACAGAGCACTGAGATACCATTTAATAATCTGAGCCTTTATTTTGTTTAATGGAAAAAAATAGAATTCCATTACATAAATATGTCTTATTTTCAGTTGTAAAAACTCATGAGTGGATTATATGGAATAACTTTCATGAACATAAGGCAAATTTTTCTGCTTTCCTCTGACATACCTGAATTAGAGCTATAGAAAACCATGCCTTTAAGTTAAAAACACATTTTAATAAGGATAATTCCTTGGAGAATGGGTGTGACATGGCAGGTACCCTCTAGGTGGCATTAGTTTAGGTAGCACTGGCCATGTAACAGATTAACCCCCAATGCTTAGTGGTATAACACAGGTTTATTTCTTACTCGTCTTAACTTCCACATGTGGATGCTTCTAGTTTCAGGGACCTGGGGACCCAAGCTCATCCTCTTTCAGCTTATGACTCTCAAAGTTCATCTGGAAATCAAGAAGATAACAAAAAAAATTATGTAAGGCAATGAAATCTAATCTTTAAAAAAATGGATTATCATTTCTTTTGTTCCCTCAACCATTAAGTAATAAACTAACAGCTGGACATTAACCATTAGGGCTCTAAATTTAAAGATTTTGGTTGAAATGAAAAGCTGCTAATGGATATTAATGGCAGCATAGTTTATGGGCTGACATATAATTGTTCATGTAATTGTATCTCTGCCCCTAGGAAAATCTTACAGCTCTACTAAGTAACACATTGCATTTTTCTTTTGTCATTCTAAAAGGCAGAATTAAGATTTTCTGTTGAAATCAATTTTATTCTGTTCTATAAAATGATTTTTCTGCCAAATTAAATACTTGATTTATTTTTAATAATTCCATTTAAAACTTAGAGTTTTCAAAACAATATGTAACTCATGAGAAAATTAAGTTGAATTATGTCTTAAAATGACTCCATCACAGTCACTCAGGTAGCTTCATCTTAATTCAATGCCTGTGACTTCAATTACAAAAAACCAGATACTGTTTTATCATTCCATAAAATATGTAATAGAGACTTTTAGTCAAGACAGTGGCATAACTTTATGCTGTTACACTCCTCTGCTCCAAATACATGCCAATAATATGATTTTAAATTTTTAAAGAAATGCAAAAACTAATATCAGGTTTAAAAATGTGACATGATAAACAATTCTGGAGTTCATAGGCAGCAGAAATACAAATTGATGAGCAGGACAAAATTACATGCCCGCTCATTTCTCAGGTTAGAAGCAAGCAGTGTCCTGTAGGAGTTCGCTCCTGAATGATACCGGACATTAGAAGAAGCCAGTGGCTATAGTGGGTCTGCCTACTTCTCTGATAAATAGAGACTCAGAATATGCTACCTAGTCTTCATCTGCAGCCAAGTATTAATATCATCTGTCAGAGGAGAGTAAAGGCAAAAAGAGTGTCGAGATTACACAAACTATTCTTCTCTTTTGGTTTCTGGATGCACAAGCATCCCACAGTCACCAGGAAGGAAAGAATCATCAGCCTAGACTGTAAGACTAACTTATGTGCAGCAGAGTTAGGATCCAGTGTTGGGGACAACGAAACAACTGAAAGAGAGGGGAGACAGTGAGAGAGAGAGAGAGAGAGAAAAGGGAAAAACAACACTTATCAAACTAAAACATTTCCACTCAAAGTGAGCTTATAATCCCTAGTTTAAAAGTACCTGAAGAAGAAAAAATAAGATATGTGAAGAAATACAAATCTAAGAAAGTCTTCCAGATGAAATTAATGTTGTAAAATAGTCTGACAAAGACTTTTTAAAGGTATGTTTAAGATAACTCTTGGAAAAGACTCTGATGCTGGGAGGGATTGGGGGCAGGAGGATAAGGGGACGACAGAGGATGAGATGGCTGGATGGCATCACTGACTCAATGGACGTGAGTCTGAGTGAACTCTGGGAGTTGGTGATGGACAGGGAGGCCTGGTGTGCTGCAATTCATGGGGTCGCAAAGAGTCGGACACGACTGAGCGACTGATCTGATCTGAAGATGACTCAAACAGAAGAAAAAAAAATGAAGTCCTATTTATTCATTGAAAGCAGAGATCTGCAAACTTTTTTTGGTTAAGTGCCACTAAGTAAATTGTTTTGACTTTGCTTGCTCTTCTGTCTTTTCTGTACCTACTCAAGTCTGTTGTTATAGCAAGAAAGAAGCCATGGATAATACATAAATGAATGAGTGAGACTGTGTTTCAATAAGACTGTATTTATAGAAATAGCTGCTGCTGCTGCTAAGTCACTTCAGTCATGTCCGACTCTGTGTGACCCCATAGACAGCAGCCCACCAGGCTCTCCCCTCCCTGGGATTCTCCAGGCAAGAGCACTGGAGTGGGTTGCCATTTCCTTCTTCAATGCATGAAAGTGAAAAGTGAAAGTGAAGTCACTTAGTCATGTCCGACTCTTTGCGACCCCATGGACTGCAGCCTACCAATCCTCCGTCCATGGGATTTTCCAGGCAAGAGTACTGGAGTGGGGTGCCATCACCTTCTCCGATAGAAATAGCAATAAGCTAGATAGAGACTGAATCATAGTTGCAGACTCCTGATTTAAAGAAACATAAAACTATGAAACAAAAACAGGCAGAACTGTGATAGGAACTGGTAGATATGAAAATGGAAAGAGTTAGAAACCTTGAACTAAAAATATGATCATTAAAATAATGATCAAAAAAGAATTAGAAAACTGTTCTTAAAAAACAAAGCAAAAAAAAAAAAGAAGAAGAAGATACAGTTCTAAAAACCATTAAGATTTTTGTTAAATTTGGGTGGAAGATGAAAACATTACATGCATTTTAGAACTTACTAGGAAAATAAGTATCATTAAACAAGTATGTTTAAAACACATTTAAGGAAAACTATTAAAATAATAAGAATATATTTTGTAGCTTCCAAAGCAGCAGAGGGAGACAAAAGGTATAGAGTTAATAGGACAAGGAGCAAACATCCTATTTTATGTAGACACAATACATAATTGTGTGCACAATTGCATTTCACTGTCCATTTAAATTCAAAAGTGACCACGTTATCTCCTTTTGGTCAGTGAGATGGGGGCGGAAGTGGCCAGTGTCACTTGCAGCTCAAAGAAGTGTATTGTTGGGCATATTCTTTTTTCTCTGCCCCTCCTACAGGAACACATGTCCAGATGGAGCCTGCATAGGTCTGAGTTTCTATGAGTTAATCAGCCAGCCCACCATCATCTTACAGAATGAGTGAGAAATAACCTTGATTTGAAGCAACAAATTTGGGACTTTGTTACTCCAGTATCCCAAGCTTTTTCTGAATGATAGGCTTTAGCAATCCACAAAAGGGGAAGGTACAAGGAAAAGAGAAAGCCTGGCAAACAGAAAATAATGCAATCATAAGACTGAAGGCAAAAGGACAAAAGGGTGGCAGAGGATGTGATGGTTAGACAGCATCACCAACTCAATGGACATGAATTTGAGCAAATTCCAGGAGATAGTGAAGGACAGGGAAGCCTGGTATACTGCAATCCATGAGGTCACAATGAGTCAAATGACTTGACAACTGAAAACAAGATTAAATCTATTATAAATCACAATAAATATATTACACTCATTTGTTAGAAAGACTTGGACTGAATTTAGAATCATATGACTCTTAATAATAGGACTTAAAAGCACATAGGTACACTGTTCATTAGTTCGAGTATTCAAGCAGACACAAAGACAAGACTAAACATGTAGGAGGTTCATTGGATAAATGCCTGTACAAAAAGGTGAAGGTGCGAAAGGAGGGGAGTCTTCCAACTGTGATGCATGTCTGAATTCTGCGTAGGACAGGGAACAAAAAGGACCCAGCAGGAGAGTCTAAAGTACAGTGCACTCCAGGAAATATGTGACACTAATTGAGGGTCCCTGAGTTAAGCACCTTGTTAAAGAGCCCTACATGTCAGAGAAAGACACCTGCTTTAGTTCTCCTGATCTGCTCTGTCTTCGACTGAGAGTGGCCAATGGGAAACCTGGTTCATCATGACTTGGTGATGGATCCAGAGGAGCAGCCGCTGGGGCATCTGGTCAATCACACTTCCTAAATAGGAGACCTAAGCCATATGTTTCCATGGCTACCTAAACCAGAAAGTTACATATAAAGGGATGGGAAATTTCTATCAAACAAAACCTAAGCAATAAAGCTGCATAAGAATATGGATATCTTTTAAAAAAGAATATTTATATTAGAATAGTTGAAGGCTAAAAGCATTCAAGGGGATTCCCAGGTAGGTCAGTGGTAAAAGAATCCACCTGCCAATGCAGGAGACGCAAGAGATGCTGGTTCTATCCCTGGTTCAGGAAGAAGTAGGAAATGGCAACCCACTCCAGTATTCTTTCCTGGAGAATCCCAGGTATAGATGAGCCTGGTGAATCCCAGTACATAGGATTACAAAAAGTCAAACATGACTGAGCAACTGAGCATGGACTCAAGGGCATTTAAAGAACAAAAGAAAGAAACTATTCACTAATAGCTTCAAAAGGAGCCCTGGTGGCTTTGCACTGTGTCAGCTCAGCTAAACTGAAGCTAGACTTCTCAGAATACCTATGTTCCTTCTCATACTCCTCTGTGTTTCTATATGAAGGTTGGTGTCAATAGAAATTTACATGAAACTGGGGAGGCAGAAGTTGTAATAGTCACCTTTGTGCTCTGCAGCTGAGCTGCAGCAGCACCCAGGACAGCCCTGGGCCCAAGCTCCTCTGACTTCTGCACACATGTCCACTGTTCTGGGGCACAGAGAACCAGCTTCCCCTATAGGTCACCTGCATCACCCAAAGTCAAGGTTTGCAGACAATGAGATACAGGCATGGGTTCCAGCTTGTGCCCACTGGATTGCTATTTATCCTTGCTTTCCCACTTCCTGGCCATCTTCCTTCCCAGCTCTTGCCCTCAGAGTCTGCAGCAGACACAAAGCAGCACAGAAACTTTAACCACAGTCCACAGTTCCATTTGGTCAATACCCCTGCACTAAATCCCTCCTTCAACATTCCTCACAGTGGTTTTGAGTCTCTGACCTTGCCCTAACTGATAGATAAGAATCATCAAAGACAATGGGACTATTAAGAATTACACAGAGTGAAGTAAGTCAGAAAGAAAAACACCACTACAGTATATTAACGCATATATATGGAATTTAGAAAGATGGTAATGATGACCCTATATGTGAGACAGCAAAAGAGACACAGAAGTAAAGAACAGTCTTTTGGACTCTGTGGGAGAAGGTGAGGGTGGGATGATTTGAGAAAATAACATTGAAACATGTATATTATCTTATGTGAAATAGATCACCAGTCCAGGTTCGATGCATGAGACAGGATGCTCAGGGCCGGTGCACTGGGATGACCCTGAAGGATGGGATAGGGAGGGAAGTGGGAAAGGGGTTCAGAATGGGGGACACATGTACAACCCATGGCTGATTCATATCAATGTATGGCAAAAACCACTACAATATTGTAAAGTAATTATCCTCCAATTAAAATAAATTAATTAATTTAATTAAAAATATATTTAAAAAAAGATTTGGTAAATTCATGGTAGAATTGAGCATGCTTCTATGAGAAGTTGAAAAGTCAAGCAGACAAAAAACAAATAAATATGTGAAAGATTTAAAAAGCAATATTAACAATATTGATCTAATATATTTATTATATATATAATATAAAAATATAATATAAAATATAATGTGTATATATGCTTTATATACACATTAGAGATGTATATGCCCAGAAAATAAAAAAAGAAATTTTCAGTACATAAGAAGAATATTGACCACAAAGTTTCAATAAACTGTAAAGAAATCATAATATATACATGTTTCTGAATTGAAATTATTGACTAAAAATATAGCAAAATATCTATGTGTGAGTGGAAACTATAAACTGCTAAATAATCTTTAAAACAAAAAAGAAGTCACAATTGAAATTACAAAATATTTAGTGATTTTTCTACATGCTATATATAAAAATATGTGCAATAAAGCTAAAGTACATTTACAGTAATTATATAAACTTAAGTGTACATCTTAAAAACAAAACAAAATGAAAATAAATTTTCTAATAAGCAGCAAGTATTCGGCTCAAAAAAAAACAAAACTAAAAAGGAATGGTAAAGTAAACCTATAGAAGTAGAAGAAAATAAATAATAAAAATAAGGGGGAAATAAATAAATGCAAAGCTAAGAAAAAATAGAGTAGATCAAGAAAACCAGGTAGAGCTTTCAGAAATACTATTCAAAAACAAAGAAAGGGAGATGATATGACACACAATATTAAGTTGAAAGAGGACTCATTACAAATACTAGAAGGATCCTAAAAGGTCAGAACTTGGACAATTTTTGGCAAATAAAATTCATAATTTTGATGAACTGGATAATATTCACTAAGTCACTTCCGTCATGTCTGACTCTTTGTGACCCTACGGACTGTAACCTGCCAGGCTCCTCTATCCCTGGGATTCCCCAAGCAGAAATACTGGAGTGGGTTGCCATGCCCTCCTCCAGGGCCTCTTCCCAACCCAGGGATCAAACCCACGTCTCTTACATTTCTTGCCCTGGCAGACGGGTTCTTTATAGTTTAGCACCACCTGGGAAGTCCCAGTATAAATCACTAAAACTCAAGATGAAATGGAAAACCACAATAAGGCAATGAACCTTACAGAAACTGGATTATAAATAGATTATTTGTTAGATTCCACAACGAATCTAAGGCCCAGCTGGCTTTCAAGGTAAACTTGACTCTAAGGAAAAACTTATTGTTTTTTATTAACTGTTGCAGAAAATGACAGGAACAATAAGAACAAAGAAATAGTCAATAATACCAAGGAATATACAAGAAGAGTATAGACTAATCTCACTTATAAACATAGACACTAAAACATTAAATAAACTGCAAGCAAGTATAAATAAGCTATTAAAAATTAATATGTCATGAACAAGAAAAGTTTATCCCAAGTATAAGATGGTTCAGCCTCAGAAAATCTATTATTTATACACCATAGTAACAAGTAAAGGAGAAAAATAATAAAATAAAGTAGATGCTAAAAATATAATAAATTATTCAAAATTACATTTATAATTTAAAACTTTTAGTAAACTCAGAAAAGAAAGCTATTTCCTTAATGAACAATATCTGCGAAAAACCTAAAGCAAGCATTATCTTTCATTGTAAACATCTAAAGGCATTATTTTAAATCAAAAATAAAATAAAGATGACTATCACCGTATTGTTGCCTGGAGAATCCCATGGACAGAGGAGTCTGGCGGGCCACAGTCCATGAAGTTGCAAAGAGTCAGACACGACTGAGCAACTAACACTACTACTACCATTGCCATTTTACTTAACATTTTACTTTTACTGGAAATTCTAACTAGTGCACTAAGATAAGTAAAAGAAATAAAATCTACAAGTGTTATAAAGAAAGATGTGGCTATCTTTATTTAGAGGTGGACTAATTGCATGGAAAATCCATAAAAATATACTAATTATTTAAAATATTGATAAATCAAGAAAGTTCACTGGTTGTGATATCCATACAAAATCACAAAATCAATAGCAGTTCAGTGTGCTAACTGAGAAGCCTGGCATGCTGTAGTCTATGGGGTTGCAAAGAGTCAAATATGACTAACAACTGAACAATAACAAATGCTAACAATAACCACTTAGAAAATATAAAAGAAAACAAGATTCAACTCAAATTATCTTCAAAACCTGATGCTAAGTTTCTAGCCAACAAAATACGGATGGAGAGACTCAAAAATATGAATTTTAAATTTTGCTAAATTAATCATCAATTCAACTTGGTGATAGTCAAAACTTTAACATATTTTTAAGGAATTTGACATAGCTATTCTAAAATTTACTTGGAAAATTGAAATGGTCTAGAGAATTCTGAAAATAAGCATTAAACAGTAACTTGTCCTATGAGATAGAATTTCCTTTGTAGTTGTAAATGAAACAGTAATGTATTAGGATAGGGAAAGGCAAATTGACAAAGGATACAGAATACAAAATTTAGAAACAGACCCAGACATATATCAAAAAGTACTATGTAATACCTATGTCCTTACAAATTAGTCAGGAACAATGAATTATCCAACAAATGGTCCAGAGAGAGTTGGTTTTCCTTATGTGGGAAATATCAGATATCCATTCCTACTATACTATGTTGGTGTGTACCAACAAATATCAAGTTCAATAAATACCTAAAAGTGAAAATTAAAACTTATAGGAAAAAAAAATCTTAAAGAAAAAAACCACAAAACTTTATGATTTTGAAGAAAAGGGGAATTTCTTAAATGACACTCAATGAACCAAAATCCTTAAAAGAAAAGATTGATAAACATGACTACATTAAAAATAAAACATTAGACATGTCCCAAGACAAACAGCACAGGGTTGCAAAGAGTCGGACAGGACTGAGTGACTGAACTGAACTGAACTGAAGACAAACAGAATGAAAACCAAAGTCCAGACTGGAATAAGAAATCTGCAAATGCTTTGAAATGTGATTTTCAGTTTGAAAAAAATTAATTCTTAGCATATTTGATCTATTTTTGTAATTTAAATGAATAGCTGTATTTGACCAGTGGGCATTGCATCTTTACATGACTAATTTTCCAAATTTTCTAGTTTCTGAGCCTAATAATCATTTAGAAAACTTAAAATCCTAATTAGTTTTAAGTCAAAGATGTCTGTTGTCATGTTTCCACGGTTGAAAACATTTATATGGTGTTACCCAAAGTAATTCCTGTTGCTTTTGAAGTATTCAATAAATGTCAGTGAAATGAAATACTAAGGCTTAGCTCTTCCAGGGTCAGCGCATCAGTGACAGCCTGGGAGCTCTGCTCCATGCGGAATCAAGTCCGAGTCCTCACAGAAGTCCAGTGTGTGTTCCGTGAACTACAGTCTTAATGGTGGCCTTTGTCCAGGCCCACATTATCCAAAATGTACCTTCTAGTTGCATTTTCTTTCCTAAACCTGATCCTTAAGTATTTGTCATAGACAATTTTTCCAGACCAGTAGTAAGGGTTTTGTTTGTGTTTTGTTTGTTTTTAATTAACTGGAGAATGGTGATGTTGAAAGCATGGGGAGCCTAAATTACTAGCACTGTTACCTTCCATTCCTGGGACCATCTGGTTGAAATATGCTGAAGGGAAAGGCAGCATATGGTTTACTTCTCTCCCTAGAAATTTCAATTTAGTAGGGACATCTTGGTAGGAGTTTGAAATGGAGAAACGGTATTTGAAGAAACCTGAGAGACATTTTTCTATTAAATTCCACGGACACACCAATGCAAAAGGGGATTCTTCAAGTGCCCCCCACTGCCATCGTAGGAGGAAACAGAGTGTCGGAGGAATGGAGGCTTGAGAACAAGGGAACCCCTTGTAGTGGAGGGGCACATAGCACCCAGCGACATTTCTGAAGAAAGGCAAGAGAAAAGAAGCACCAGCCGTGAAATGTCTCACCCTCCACTGTGCTTCAGCTACAACCCGAGTCAATGAATGACTACATTCAGTTAAGTGATTAGAAGAATAAACCAGTTCAGTTCAGTTCAGTCGCTCAGTCGTCTCCGACTCTTTGCGACCCCGTGAACCATAGCACGCCAGGCCTCCCTGTCCATCACCAACTCCCAGAGTTCACCCAAACCCATGTCCATCAGTCGGTGATGCCATCCAACCATCTCGTCCTCTGCTGTCCCCTTCTCCTCCTGCCCTCAATCTTTCCCAGCATCAAGGTCTTTTCAAATGAGTCAGCTCTTCACATCAGGTGACCAAAGTATTGGAGTTTCAGCTTCAACATCAGTCCTTCCAATGAACATTCAGGACTGATCTCCTTTAGGATGGACTGGTTGGATCTCCTTGCAGTCTGAGGGACTTATATGTATAACATCATATATGAAATGAGTCGCCAGTCCAGGTTCGATGCACGATACTGGATGCTTGGGGCTGGTGCACTGGGATGACCCAGAGGGATGGTATGGGGAGGGAGGAGGGAGGAGGGTTCAGGATGGGAAACACATGTATACCTGTGGCAGATTCATTTTGATATATGGAAAAACCAATACAATATTGTAAAGTTAAATAAAATAAAATTTTAAAAAAAAGAGTAAACCATGGTCTGTCCAATTCAGAATATGCTTTTGTTGCATTTTAATTGCCTAAATAATTATTATGGCATCTATATGCTTTGAATGCCATGACAAGATTTTGAATTAGCAAAGAAGGGGAAAAAAATTGCCATTTGTGTATGTGTGTGTGTGTTTGTTCATCTGGCTGTCTCTAGAGACAGGATTCGCAGTACAAACCAAGCAGATTTTGAAATCAGATGTTCCTAGGTTGAGTCCTACTTCTTCCAGGTGTATATTGTGACCTGGACAAATTACTTACTGAATTTTAGTTTTCTCACCTATAAAATAGAAATTATTGTACCTCCAAGAAAAGAGATTAAAAAATTAAGGATTGCTAAAATGTGTAAATATAATAATAACATAACATAATAAAAAATTGTCTTCTCTACTTGGGAGAGACAAGGTGATAATGGACTGTCAATGCTTTATTCTTATAGACCTTTTAAATCTTTTAGGAAATGTTATTTTCTAAAAGAACTGAAATATGTCTACAATAAGATATTAACCCCATGCTTAAAACATGATTAACTATTTTTTCTCATTACACTTTAAGTTTGTGTTCATCATAATTAAAATTTACCAAAGCTATAAAGCTGTTTTAAAAGTTGTTTATATGAATGTGTACCTAGATATATCCATGTCTATCAACTAGAACATGCTATTACATTTTATAGGGATCTTCACAGTTTTGTAAAATATTGTAAATATTCTGGATTAAAAATGTAGAATCCAGAAATTAAAAGATTCTTAGTTTTAATTTTGGAAGTCTTAATCTAAAATCCACAAATAATAGATTAGACTATAATCATCAATAGAGTGAAAGCCTTTGCTTTTGATGATCCATTTCTTCCATAATTCAGTTATTTGTTCATTTATTCATTCAAGAAATTATTACCAACCAGATTTTAATTACTCTCCTATTTCATCCCTCTAAAGAAACAAGTGGCTCACACTTCAGGAGTTTTCCATCTCCATATCCATTGATCACCCAACTGCCTTCTTCGATTTAAGCATCTTTGGAATTACCAATTCCCCCTGGGAGTCAAACTTCATGAAAACCTGCAAACTTTCCTTGACACTCCTGTATCTAATCACACAGCCCTTGAGGATACCTGAAGTCCTTCCTTCATGTTGTTGTACATTCGCAAAGTTGTGGCTGACTCTTTGAGACCCCATGGACTGCAACATGCCAGTCTTCCCTGTCCTTCTCTCCATGAGCTTGCTCAAACTCGTATCCAGTGATCTGACGATGCTGTGCAATCAATCTCATCCTCTGTTGCCTGCTTCTCCTCCTGCCCTCAATTTTTCCCAGCATCCAGGGTCTTTTACAGTGAGTCAGCTCTTTCCAACAGGTGTCCAAAGTATTGAAGCTTCAGCTTCAACATCATTTCTTCCAATGAATATTCAGGGTTGATTTCCTTTAGAGTTGACTGGTTTGGTCTCCTTGCTGTCCAAGGGACTCTCAAAGAGTCTTCTCCAGCACCACAATTTGAAAGCATCAATTCTTTGGCGCTCAACCTTCTTTACTGTCCAGCTCTCACATCCATATGTCAGCACTGGAAAAACCAAAGCTTTGACTCTAAGGACCTTTGTTGGAAAAGTGATGTCTCTGCATTTTAATATGCTGTCTAGGTTTATCATAGCTTTTCTCCCAAAGAACAAGCATCTTTTAATTTCATGACTTCACCCACCGTCTGCAGTGATTTTGTAGCCCAAGAAAATAAAATATGTCATTCCTTACACTTTTTCGTCATCTATTTGTCATGAAGTGAGAGGACAAGGTGCCATGATTTTAGTTTTTTGAATATTGAGTTTTAAGCCAGCATTTTCAATCTCCTCTTTCCCCCTCATCAAGAGACTCTTTAGTATCTCTTTACTTTCTGCCATTAGAGTGGTACCATCTGCTTATCTGAGGTTGTTGATATTTCTCCCAGAAATCTTGATTCCAGCTTGAGATTCATCCAGCTTGGCATTTTGCATGAGGTACCCTCCACAGATGTTAACCTAAATAAGCAGGGTGACCATATGCAGCCTTGACCTATTCCTTCCCTAACTTTGAACAAGTCCATAGTTCCATGTCCGTTTCTACCTGTTGCTTCCTGACCCACATACAGGTTTCTCAGGAAATAAATAAGGTGGTCTGGTATTCCCATCTCTTTAAGAGTTTCCCAAAGTTTGTTATGATCTACACAGTCAAAGGCTTTAGCATAGTTAGTGAAGCTGAAGTAGATGTTTTTCTAGATTTCCCTTTTTTATCTATGACCCAACAGATATTGGCAATTTGACCTCTGGTTCCTCTGCCTTTTCTCAATACAGCTTGTACATCTAGAAGTTCTTGGTTCAAATACTGTTGAAGCCTAGCTTAAAAGATTTGGAGCATTACCTTGCTAGCACATGAATTCAACTGTATGGTACTTTGAACATTCTTTGATATTGCCTTTCTTTGGGATTGGAATGAAAACTGACCTTTCCCAGTCCTGTGGCCACTGTTGAGTTTTCCATATTTGCTGGCATATTGAGTGCAGCACTTTAACGGCATCATCTTTTGAGATTTGAAATAGCTCAGATGGAATTCCATCACCTCCACTGGCTATGTTTGTAGTAATGCTTCCTAAGGTCCACTTCACTTCACACAGGATGTCTGGCTCTAGGTGAGTGACCACACTATCATGGTTATAGGGGTCATGAAGACTTTTTTGTAGAGCTCTCCTGTGCATTCTTGCCATCGCTTCTTAATCTCTTCTGCTTCTGTTATGTCCTTGCAATTTCTGTCTTTACTGTGCCCATCTTTGCACAAAATGTTCCCTCAGTATCTCCAGTTTTCTTGAACAGATGTCTAGTTTTTCCCATTCTATTGTTTTCCTCTATTTCTTTGCATTGTTCGCTTAAAAAGGCTTAAGTGATGACCAGAATAACTTACCAACTCATTTAGTATTTTCTGGGTCTCTGTGTTATTTGCATTGATATCAATGGTATTTTTAGAAAGGAAAAAGATCACTGACTAACTTACAGTTTGTAATATAAACAAGTGAAGTGAAGTCACTTAGTCATGTCTGACTCTTTGAGATCCTATCAACTGTAGCCCTAGTCCGCCAGCCTCCTCCGTCCATGGGATTTTCCAGGCAAGAATACTGGAGTGATTTGCCATTTTCTTCTCCAGGGGATCTTCCTGCCCCAGAGATCAAACTCAGGTCTCCCACACTGCAGGCAGACTCTTCACCATCTGAGCCACCAGGGAATCCCAAAATATAAACAAGCCTGCCACATAAAATTTATCTAGTTCCCTTTGTGATAATACATACTGACTCCTTAGCTATACTCTTTTTCCTGTTGAATGCAATAGCAATTATAAGAATATAGAATGGCTATGCATTAGACCCAGGGATCTCCGTGCTTTTAGGCCCCTAAGGGTAAGAACAAGTCAGGGAAGGCAGTTTCAGGAGAGCAGGAAGACTTAGATGTGAGCCTAAGGTTGGAGGCTTGGGGGTGGGTGTGGAGGAGTACAGAAGGATGACTGCACTGAGGGGAGAATAACAGAAGGACCTAGAAGGAAATTGTGGTGGTATGACCCTTCTCCAGTGCCATTACATCACTTGAACTCAAGTTAAGTAAAATTAAAATACTCAAAGGAAAAAAAGTGATGCAAATTTGAGATGGTTACAAAGGAGTGAAGGAAAATTCACCTACTGGGTTAACTGTGAAAGTGAAAGTCGCACAGTCATGTCCAGCTCTTTGCAACCCCATGGACTATACAGTTCATGGAATTCTCCAGGCCAGAATACTGGAGTGGGTAGCCTTTCCCTTCTCCAGGGGCTCTTCCCAGCCCAGGGATTGAATCCAAGTCTCCCACATTGCAGGTGGAATCTTTACCAGCTGAGCCACAAGGGAAGCCCAAGAATACTGGAGTGGATAACCTATCCCTTCTCCAGCGGATCTTTCTAACCCAGGAATTAAACCAGGGTCTCCTGTATTGCAGGCAGATTCTTTACCAACTGAGCTAAATTGAGAGAAAGGTTTGGTTATAGTTCAGCAGTTAAAATCCTTGCAAATCTTTCTTTGATTGCTTCTAACCACCAGCAAGTCTCCATCTGTATACTCCAAAGATTTTGCAGATAATCAGTCCAACTGCTTTACTAGTTGATGCATTAACCTCTGATCATTTATTAACTCATTATTGCAATAAGTTCTACTTTTATTTCACTGTCACACCATTTTTGGAACTTCTTTATTGACGTGTAATACTCACACAAAAAGCTCATGTATCCTAAATATACTAGGTGATGGATTTCCACACAATGAACACAGCTGAGGAAGCAGTACCCAGGCAAAGCAGCAGAACATTGCCAGCACTCCAGAAGTTTTCTTCTTCTCTAGAGGATGGTAACAATTACCCTGACTTCTAACAGCCCAGATCAGTTTTGCCAGTTTTTATACTTTATGTAACTGGAGTCATAGAGAATATATTGTATGTCTGGCTTTTTTCACTTACTATAATGTTTGTGAGGTTCATCCACACCATTGCAAGAAGGAGTAGATTTTTTTCTCATTGCCAAAGGTCATGATGTTGTGTGAATATACCACAATTTGTTTTTCTGTTCTGATACTAGGGCCATTAGAGTGCTTTTCAGCTTGAGCTACTCTGATAAGTACTACTATGAACATCCTACTGCAATAAAACCACAGTTTTGTGTGGAAGCTTCCACACAAAGCAATGTCTCTTGGGAAATAACACTCAACATTTTTGATTTACTAACTGTTTGGCTGTTATCTGCTACATACTAGCCTGTGTTCTCGGTACTTTATCCATATTTGTTTTATGAGGCTCTTGACTATCCTTTGAGGCTAATATTATCACTATTTCAATTCAACTTCTGAGGGAATAAGACAGCACAAGATTCTGGGAAAACCAGAATTTGAATCCAGGCAGTCTGAGATTGACTTTTTAAATATATTTAATAAGCCCTAGTAGATATTCAGTAATTATTAGTTGCGCTCATTTCTTGGCACCTGGGCAGACAATGAGGCTTAGAACATTAGTGTACAGGGCATCAGTTTTGAGTGAAATTCAGGATATTTCCTAGTTAAAGGAACCTTTTCTTTTTCTTCCTTTGGAGCCTGTATATTGGTCTAACCTTTTTCCTTTCCACAGAAACTGAGCTACTGAGGAGGTTCTCTCTGCTCTGCATCCAATGGTTTCACGGTTTTTCCCTGTGTCTCATTCACAGGCCTTGGGAAATTCTGTGCAGCATAATGGGAGATGGCGCATCTTCCTTCTCAGGACAGCCCTCTCGCAACTGCTTTCCCTTCTCAGCACAAAAAAAAGAGAAATGTAAATGTATATTCTCCCAATATTTATCCCTCTCATTCATATCACAAATTTACTGAGCATTTACTATCGGCCCAGAATGTGCTAGGCATTATGATAAATATAAAATGGAGTAAGATAGAATCAATGATCTTAAACAATATAAGAACAGTCTAGGAGAAGAAATGGGATTTCATTTTGAAAAGTATGGTATATAAAATGTGAAAAAGGAGTGATATTGAAAAAATTTAACACCTATGAAGGCATAAACACTAGTCAGTTAGGACACATTTGGGTACAGACAATGGCATGGTTGACTGGTCCTGTAGCCTCTGAAGAGCAGCCTGGCTTGTCCAAAGGATGGGGCTGAACAGGAGGCTGTGACCAGAGCAGGGAATGCCTCAGATGCCAAGTAGCGTGCTTGACTTTATCCTCTAAGCCCCACAAAGCCGCAGAGCAGCCCTGCCCACGGTTAAGATACAACAGGGCTGTGTTTAGGTCCTTGATTCTTAGCCTGTTAGCTTACTGGAGACCCAAAGTCACAGAATAAAGAGGATTGTTCTTTCCTATTCTTATGATTTTATTTCTCAACCACCCATGACCTTATAAATTTTCCACTCACGGCAGCTTGCTCCAAGTCCACATAGAACAGACCTAGCGAGTTGTGCTAGGACATCCGGAACATTGCAGCGTTGTCGTCCCTCGAGAAGCACACAGGCAGCTGAGCCTTTGACTTGTGTGCCCATGAACAGCTCGGATGAAAAGAGCGCATGTGGACGCACAGTGCAGCTGGAATGCCCCTCAGCCAGCTGGCTGCCCTGACACTTGTGCTCCTTTGCATACGCTTCCCCACTTTGGAAGCTACTAAGCAAGCCAAGAAAGCAAAGGTTAAGCCGGGGGCTGGGCCAGTCCCACTGGAGTGAAACGAATGAAGGAACAGGGAAAGAGATCTCAAAGAGACACTTCTTTTTTTTTTTTTTAATTTTATTTTATTTTTAAACTTTACATAATTGTATTAGTTTTGCCAAATATCAAAATGAATCCGCCACAAGTATACATGTGTTCCCCTTCTTTTGAATTAATCTCCACAAGCATGTCCCTTTTAGTACTCATTTTCTTCTTGAATGTGTCCTTTTGGGAAATGGTTTGCTAACTCTTCCCATATGAACTGAGCACTGTTTTATCCACTGGGGATTAGTTGCCTAAACACATCAACTTGGTTTATAAAATAGGATTGAAAAACCCTTGGCTCACTCTGCAGGGAGGCTGGCATGGTGGGGAAAAGTGTGTACACTTTAGGGGACATGATACACTTACCCTAAGTTCTTGGGAGGGTTTCTTACTGTTGTTTTTCTCATCTGTAAAATGAAAATGATGATGTAACTACCTCATATAGGGTCCTGAAGATTCAATGAGCCATGTGTAGAAAAGAACTGGACATATAGTAAGCACACAGAAATGTGAGTTGTTTCTGTCATAATTATTAAATTGTGTCTTTGCCTATGTCTCTTTCTACTCCTCAATAGGAAAGCATTAATAAAAAACCCTTTTGTGAATGAAGCCTAGCTACCTATGACCGTAACTTCTGAAAGAGACCTCTATCTCTCCAGAGCATAAATCACTAAAAGAATACTAAAACTTTTAGAAATGTAATAGAAACTCAGAGATTTTTGCATACCTCTTCCTCTGCAATGATAGGTCTCTATCAAGCCCCTTTTTTAATTGTTTGTAAACCCAGGGTGCTCTGAATGTAAACAGCCAACCAGGGATAAGATCATTAGGATACCTGCTAGCTTACTGGATGAAATTTTTAAATCGTTATTATTGATTATTCCCAAAAGAGTAAATGTGAGGGTGTGTCACCTAGCTGAACAACTCGCTCTTCCTTACCACTCCTCAAAGTGTGCTTGCAAAGGTGTGCTTTGCAGAGAGAACCTTCCCAGAAGGAGTAGCAGTTGTTAGGGATGAACTTCACAGTTATAAACACTCATTAAAGATAGGAAGTTCACACAGATCCTGAGAAATGGGGAAAACCACCTCTCCAGAAATTATATGACTTCGATTGCACTATTGATTTGAGGGGTGCCTTTCTGTTCAGTTATAGCACAATTCCCTTGCTTTTTGCCTCAAGGTGGTCATCTGTAAAATGGGAATTATTTACATTTTATTGATGGTGACTCTGAGACATTTAAAAAGATGAAAAGCAAAGTAAAACTGTGAAGCGCTTTGAGTTCCACACAGCAATTAAGGACTGATTCTAGAGAGTGTATAGCCCACATCAACAGATGGCACTCTTTGTTAGTTTCAGTAAGATCTGCAGGACCAACTAATTGTTATTTTATGAGGAAGTAGGTCAGCAAGAAGCACCAAGCTACAAAAGAAAAACGCCACCACAAACAACAACAAAAAAAAACCCGCTAGCCTGTATGTTATGAATAATTCTTTGAATTATTCATTCTCGTCACTGATAGCTTAATTGAGTCATAGAAGTACAAAATTCTAAAGCACCCTCTGGAACTTGAGATGTAGCAAGTCTTTCTGGCTTGGAAGAATCTATCAGAAATAAAGAGCTCTGTTTTAAAGGGGAACCTGGCTAGCAGGACATGAGGAAGCTTTTTCCCTACTTCTCACCCAAAGTAGTTCAAAATTGAAGAAATTGTAGAAAATACAATGTGAAGAAAGTAGGACTCTCAGGCTTGTGCTGGAATCGGGGAGGGATTTCCAGGAACGTCCAGCACCTGGGCAGAGAGGAGAGCCCTGAAACCAGGATATATTAGGAGTCATATCTGTTCAAGTACTACAGCTTTTCAGATGGGCAGAAAGTCAGGAGGGGAGATGCAAGGAAAAGACTGCATCATGAGTTAATGGAATTGTCAGGTAGAACATACAGTAATAAGAGGGTTAAAAGGTGGTGTGTTAGCTTGTTTAACAGTAGAAAAACAGCAGTGCTAAGGTCAACTGACATACCATTTGCATAGAAAAAGAGGCTATTTGCTTTAGTGTGGGTAGAGACAAAACCCCAAAACATACAATAAATTTAAAAGGGGACAATTAAAGGGAAAGGAACAGAATTCTTAACTCCTATGTCAAAAACACACCCCTTAAAATTACTTACACTACTTTAGAATGATGTTTGTCATCCACTACATGAAGTGAGAAAATGTTTCCTGTATGAAGTAGAAAAGAATGTTAAAGAGAATGAAAGAAGAGAGATTGAGATACTAATATGAGACGTGAATGATACCCAAGAGACATACAAGAAAACTAAAAATGCAGCTGTTACTCAGAAATTCCATTCCTGAATGTGCTCATGACCCTGGAGACATTCTTACACATGTGAGGCTTTCTACGTGGGGTTCTTATCATATGGTGCTCTGACAACAACCTTAATGTCTATCGGGAAAATAGAGGATAAATAAATAATTTTTGAATATTTGAAATATTTAATAGTTGCATTAAAAAGCAGCAAAAGCAATAAGCTCCAGAATTTGTACTATGGAAAATCAAATCAGAGATCTTAAGGACAAACGTTGAGTAGGTTAGTCAGAAAACATAGGAAAATGAAGAAAAGATGAAAATTCTAAGAAATAAGACTATAGTCATGCAAAGAACCACAATCTCAAGAAAAAGAAAACTATTGGAATAGATGTGATCATAAAAATGTTCCAGAGGGGAAAATTCAATGAAGAACCAGACTAAATGATTTAAGCATAAAAATAAAACATGTCCATTATATTCAAGGCAAAAATTCATGAAAAAAGAGAACTAGAGCTACACTGAATTATGTTCTGGGAAAAAAAAATTTTGAATTCAGTGATTAAGAAAGTTTATTTTAAGCATTCAGGAAGGAAAAGAGTTAATGACTTTTAATAAAGTTGAACCACATGCTATTTATAAGACTTTATTTTCCACAAACAAAATTATGAAAATCAATGCATCAACATCTCTTAAGGGAAAAATTGTGAGAGTAAAAGTTTCAAGAATTGTGTTCTCAGAGAACTTGACCTTCAGCAAAGAAGGAAACAGAAAGTCTCAGGTTTGCCAGAGCTCAGAAAATGAACTATCCATGTGAAAAGGTTAAAGTTGTATTCCTAGTGACCAAGAGATAAGTCCTAACAAAGACCTCAAACACAGGAAGTCAGGGCATGCATCAAACCTGTTCAACACAAAGGTAATCTCAAGAACTGTTGCTAATTTTGTTACAGAGCAGAAGGCAAATATATCAAGTATATAATGATAATTATCTAGGTCTATAATTATACATTATTGTAAGATAAAGACACAAGTGAGGAAAGGTAAAAGCTGAGAGAAAAATGAACAAAATACCTCATTTTGTATTAAGATAGTCAAAAATCTATTTGGTCTTTTTTTTAATCCCAATAATTAAAAATGAGAGTGAAAGTACAATTTCAAAAAACCCAAAGATAATCTTTATACATAACAAATACTAGAGAGTGGAAAAGCTTATATCATAAGCAATATTACTAGGAAAATGTGAGAAAAGTCACAAATCAAGATAAAAGAAATGAGCAAACATATTAGTTATAATAATTGGGGCAATTGAGAATCTGTAGTAGAAGGCAAAAACAGTTCAGATCTAGTTTCAAAACCATGAACCTCACGATACTTGTAAGAGAAACTCTGAAGCAAACCGACACAGACAAGATAAAAGGATGTGCAAATATACATCGGTTCAGTTCAGTTCAGTCGCTCAGTCGTGTTCGACTCTTTGCGACCCCATGAATTGCAGCATACCAGGCCTCCCTGTCCATCACCAACTCCGGGAGTTTACTCAGACTCACGTCCATCGAGTCAGTGATGCCATCCAGCCATCTCATCCTCTGTCGTCCCCTTCTCCTCCTGCCTCCAATCCCTCCCAGCATCAGAGTCTTTTCCAATGAGTCAACTCTTCGCATGAGGTGGCCAAAGTACTGGAGTTTGAGCTTTAGCATCATTCCTTCCAAAGAAATCCCAGGGCTGACCTCCCTCAGAATGGACTGGTTGGATCTCCTTGCAGTCCAAGGGACTCTCAAGAGTCTGCTCCAACACCACAGTTTGATTAGGTAAGATCTATTCAGGATAATTTACTTTAATTAAAAAAAAAATTCTACTTGTTTAAACTGAAAATAGAAACAAAAACAGTTCACCCATTTCTCTTCCATCTCACCCCCTGCCCCCCAGCAGACACCAGTCTGTTCTTTGTATCTATGAGCTTCTTTTGTTGTAACACAAACCTACATTTTTGATTCCACATGTAGGAGAGATCAACTGGTACTTGTCTTTCTCTATATGACTTATTTCATGTAACAAAATGCCCTTGAGTTCCATCCATGCTGTAGCAAATGGCAAGATTTCATCCTTTGTTATGGCTGAATGACATTTCATTGTATGGTGGCTCAGTCAGTAAAGAATCTGCCTGACTTACAGGAAAGCTGGGTTAGATCCCTGGGTTAGGAAGATCCCCTGGAGAAGGGAATGGCAACCCATTCCAGTATACTTGCCTGGAGAATTCCATGGACAAAGGAACCTGCTGGACTATAGCTCAGGGAGTTGAAAAAATCAGACATAATTGAGTGAGTTAACACACGATATTTCACTGTATATATACAGTCGCCCTTCAGCATCCCTGCGAGATTGGTTCCAGGACCCCCATACATGTAAAAATCCAGGATGTTCAAGTTGCATATAAAGTGGCATAGTACAATAAATACAGTTTTCCCTCTGTATCCTCAGATGCCCCCCTCGAATTCAATCAAACATGGAATGAAAGTGGTTGAATCCATGATGCTAAACCAATGAACTTGAGGGCAAACTGTATTCCACAATGTCTTTATTCATTCATGTACTGATGGACACTTAGGTTGTTTCCATATCTTGGCTATTGTAAATAAACCTGCAGAGTACATGGGGTTGCATATATCTATTTAAGATAGTGTTTTCATTTCCTTTTGGTAAATACCCAGAAGTGGAACTGCTGGATCTATGGCAGTTCTATTTTTCATTTTTTAAGGAACCTCCATACTGTTTTCCAAGTGGCTGCACCAATTTACATTCCTACCAATTGTGTATCTGCATGCTAAGTCGCTTCAGTCATATCTTTGTGACCCTATGAACTGTAGCCCTCCAAGCTCCTCTGTCCATGTGATTCTCCAGGCAAGCATACTGGAGTGGGTTGCCATACCCTCTTCTAGGGGCTCTTCCCCATTTCGGGATTGAATTCACGTCTCTTATGTCTCCTGCATTGGCAGGCAGGATCTTTACCATTAGCACTACTTGGAAAGCCCACCAACAGTATAGTAGTGTTACTTTTTTTCTCCACATCCTCATCAACATTTTTTATTTTAATCTTTTGATTGCAGCTATTGTGACAGGTGTGGACAATGATGTTTCATTGTGGTTTCAATGTGCATTTCTCGGTTGATTGGTGATGCTGATCATCTTTTCATGTACCTGTGGCCATCTGCATGTCTTCTATGGAAAACTTTATATTCAGATCTTCTGTCCCTTTTGTTAAAATTGGGGTTTGTTTTTTTTTTTTTTTGCTTAAAAAAAAAAGAGAGACTCTTCTTTTCCCATTTCATATTCTTGACTTCATTGTAGTAAATTAATTAACCATGTATATGTGGGTTTATTTCTGGGTTTTTGTTTTGTTCCATTGATCTGTGTGTCTGTTTTATGCCAATATCATACTTATTTAATTACTATAGCTTTGCAATATAGTTTAAAGTCAGGCACATACAGCTCCAGCTTTTTTGTTTTCTTTCTCAAGATTGCTTTGACTATTTAGGGTCTTTTATGATTCCATATAAATTTTAGAATTGTTCTATTTATGAACAATTCTAAATAATTGTAAAAAAAAAAGTCATTGGAATTTTGAGAGGAATTTCACTGAATCTGTAGATTGCTTGAATAGCATAGACATTTTAACAATATTAGTTCATCTAATCCATGAACACAGAAAATCCTTCCATTTCTTTTGTCTTCTTAAATTTTTTTCATTAATGTCTGATACTTTTCAATGTACATGTCTTTCACATCTTTGGTAAATGTATTCAAATTTTCTTCTTTTTGATGAACTATTTTTTTTTTTTTAATTTTATTTTATTTTTAAACTTTACATAACTGTATTAGATTTGCCAAATATCAAAATGAATCCACCACAGGTATACATGTGTTCCCCATCCCGAACCCTCCTCCCTTCCCCCTCCCCATTCCATCCCTCTGGGTCGTCCCAGTGCACCAGCCCCAAGCATCCAGTATCGTGCATCGAACCTGGACTGGCAACTCATTTCATACATGATATTTTACATGTTTCAATGCCATTCTCCCAAATCTTCCCACCCTCTCCCTCTCCCACAGAGTCCATAAGACTGTTCTATACATCAGTGTCTCTTTTGCTGTCTCGTACACAGGGTTATTGTTACCATCTTTCTAAATTCCATATATATGCGTTAGTATACTGTATTGGTGTTTTTCTTTCTGGCTTACTTCACTCTGTATAATAGGCTCCAGTTTCATCCACCTCATTAGAACTGATTCAAATGTATTCTTTTTAATGGCTGAATAATACTCCATTGTGTATATGTACCACAGCTTTCTTATCCATTCATCTGCTGATGGACATCTAGGTTGCTTCCATGTCCTGGCTATTATAAACAGTGCTGCGATGAACATTGGGGTACTCGTGTCTCTTTCCCTTCTGGTTTTCTCAGTGTGTATGCCCAGCAGTGGGATTGCTGGATCATAAGGCATGTCTATTTCCAGTTTTTTAAGGAATCTCCACACTGTTCTCCATAGTGGCTGTACTAGTTTGCATTCCCACCAACAGTGTAAGAGGGTTCCCTTTTCTCCACACCCTCTCCAGCATTTATTGCTTGTAGACTTTTGGATAGCAGCCATTCTGACTGGTGTGAAATGGTACCTCATAGTGGTTTTGATTTGCATTTCTCTGATAATGAGTGATGTTGAGCATCTTTTCATGTGTTTGTTAGCCATCTGTATGTCTTCTTTGGAGAAATGTCTATTTAGTTCTTTGGCCCATTTTTTGATTGGGTCATTTATTTTTCTGGAGTTGAGCTGTAGGAGTTGCTTGTATATTCTCGAGATTAGTTGTTTGTCAGTTGCTTCATTTGCTATTATCTTCTCCCATTCTGAAGGCTGTCTTTTCACCTTGCTAATAGTTTCCTTTGATGTGCAGAAGCTTTTAAGGTTAATTAGGTCCCATTTGTTTATTTTTGCTTTTATTTCCAATATTCTGGGAGGTGGGTCATAGAGGATCCTGCTGTGATGTATGTCAGAGAGTGTTTTGCCTATGTTCTCCTCTAGGAGTTTTATAGTTTCTGGTCTTACGTTGAGATCTTTAATCCATTTTGAGTTTATTTTTGTGTATGGTGTTAGAAAGTGTTCTAGTTTCATTCTTTTACAAGTGGTTGACCAGATTTCCCAGCACCACTTGTTAAAGAGATTGTCTTTAATCCATTGTATACTCTTGCCTCCTTTATCGAAGATAAGGTGTCCATATGTGCGTGGATTTATCTCTGGGCTTTCTATTTTGTTCCATTGATCTATATTTCTGTCTTTGTGCCAGTACCATACTGTCTTGATAACTGTGGCTTTGTAGTAGAGCCTGAAGTCAGGTAGGTTGATTCCTCCAGTTCCATTCTTCTTTCTCAAGATCGCTTTGGCTATTCGAGGTTTTTTGTTTTTCCATACAAATTGTGAAATTATTTGTTCTAGCTCTGTGAAGAATGCTGTTGGTAGCTTGATAGGGATTGCATTGAATCTATAGATTGCTTTGGGTAGTATACTCATTTTCACTACATTGATTCTTCCAATCCATGAACATGGTATATTTCTCCATCTGTTAGTGTCCTCTTTGATTTCTTTCACCAGTGTTTTATAGTTTTCTATATATAGGTCTTTAGATTCTTTAGGTAGATATATTCCTAAGTATTTTATTCTTTCCGTTGCAATGGTGAATGGAATTGTTTCCTTAATTTCTCTTTCTGTTTTCTCATTATTAGTGTATAGGAATGCAAGGGATGAACTATTGATGAACTATTAAATGGGATTATTTACTTAATTTCTCAATGTGATTGTTAATTATTCATATGTAATTATGAAAGAGATTTTTTAATATTAATTTTGCATCCTGCAACTTTGTTGAATTCATTTATTAGTTCTAACAGGTTTTTAATGCAGTCTTTAGGGTTTCCCAGGGGCTTAACTGATAGCTCAATTGGTAAAGAATCAGCCTGCAATGCAGGAAACCCCAGTTCAATTCCTGGGTCAAGAAGATCCACTGGAGAAGGCATAGGCTATCCACTCCAGTATTCTTGGGATTCCCTTGTGGCTCAGCTGGTAAAGAATCTGCCTGCAATGTGGGAGACCTGGGTTTGATCTATGGGTTGGGAAGATCCCCTGGAGAAGGGAAAGGATACCCACTCTAGTATTCTGGCCTGGAGAATTCCATGGACTCTAAAGTCCATGGGGTCGCAAAGAGTTGGACATGACTAAGCAACTTTCATTTTCAGTTTTCACTTTAGGGTTTTCTATATATGTGTGTGTGTGTGTGTGTTTAGTCACTCAGTCTTGTCCAACTCTTTGTGACCCCATGAACTGTAGCCTACCAGGCTCCTCTGTCCATAAAGATTCTCCAGGCAAGAATACTGGAGTGGGTTGCCATGCCCTCCTCCAAGGGATCTTCCCAACACAGGGATCAAACCCAGGTCTCCTGCATTGCAGACAGTCACTTAACCATCTGAGCCACCATTGAATCTACATATAGTCAATTTTACTTCTTTCTTTCCAGTTTGGATGCTCTGGTTAAGATAAAATACTATGGTAAATAAAAGTGGCAAGAAAGGGCATCCTTCTCTTGCTCCTGATTTTAGAGGAAAATCTTTTAGTTTTTCACTGTTAAATATAAAGTTAGCTTGTGGGTTTCTCATATTTAGTCTTTATTATGTGTACATTCCTTTTATACAGGCTTTGTCAAAACTTTTATAATAAATGAATGTTGGCTTTTGTCAAATGCTTTTCTGTATCTATTGAGATGCTCATATTATTTTTATCCTTTATTTTATTAATTGTTGTATCACAGTGACTGATTTTCAGATGCTGATCCATTCTTACATCCCGGGGATATATTGCACTTCATCATGGTCTTTATCATGGTGTATGATCTTTTCAATGTATTATTGAATTCAGTTTACTAATAGTTTGTTAAGGACTTTTGCATCTATGTTCATCAGGTAATTTTCTTTTCTTGTGACATCCTTGTCTGTTACCCATTTCATGGTAACACTTGCCTTTTATAATGAGCTCAAACGAAATCCCTTCTTCCTGTTTTTTGGAAGAGTTGGAAAGGACTGATATTAATTCTTCTTAGTTGTCAAATAAACTACTGTACTGAGTTCCTAAAGACAAAGAACAGACAACTATCCAAAATTGCTAATAAATCTAATCAAGGATAAAATAATGAACAAATAAACACAATTAGAAGGAAAAATGTATAGTATTTAAAGAACCTAGATCCAAGGATGATTTTAAACATGATTTTAAAAGTATTAGCATAAATGAATTAGCTAAATAAAGTTAAAAATCTCAGTAACGAGGATTCAAAGACAATGAAGGAAAATAGCTGTGAGCTGAACTACAAAGATCACTATCTATAAAAAAATGAAATTGAAAAAGTTTTCAGCAACTACCATCAAGGCAGCTGCAGAGTCAAGAGTTTTACTGGTGGTTACTTTTCAACATTGGAAATAAATTATTCCTGTAATGTATACTTTTCTTGTCCATATTTTACAAATGGGAAAGATGGTCTAATTCATTTTACAAAGCCAGGGTGACCTTTGTAGAAAAACCTAAAAATGCTTAGCATAGGCACAAAAGTTTGATAAAAGATTAGCATAGTTAGTTCAGATTATATTTAAAAACCCTGAATATTTGAGGATTGTTGTAAGAATGCATGTAAATAATTCCAAATGAATAAATCACATCAATAGGCTGAAAAATGAACATAAACATCTCAATAGGCCTGGAAAATAATTTGATAAAATTTAATAACTCTCTTGGGCTTTAAAACTTGCTTAATAAGTTTAAAGTGATAATTCATGGACATGATAAATAATAACTTTCTTTAACATAAAGTCTAAATCATATTTTTATAACAACACTCTGGTGGAATCATAAATTAAAAATATCTATTATTACCACCATCTTTCCAACTGTTCTAGAAACAATAGCCAAAGCAAACAAAACCCAGAAACATAAGGTATATTTGTCAATTTAAAACAGTAGGGAAACATACATATTTATTTACAGATAATATCTTTATAAGTAATCTAAGGAAATGAGCTGAAAAAAGTATTGGATCTAATAACATAGTTCAGTGAAATGATCAAATGAAAAATAAATATAAAAATCAATCATATTCTAATGTCAATCATGTACAATCAAAATATAATGAAAAATATATTGTTCACATAATATATACTTACAAAAATTATTTTAAAAAGAATCATTTAGGACCTATATAATGAAAATTACAAATACTTGTTAAAAGAATAAAAAGATTTAATTAATAGACATGCATACCTTGTGACTAAATAGGGAGAAAAAAGGTTTAATATAATCCATCAAAATTCCATTAAATAGCCTTTGAATATCAGTCAGAAAGTCTATCCTCTATCTTTTCAAAGCAGTTCCAAAGATTATTGGAAATAAGAGGGAAGAACTAAAAACAAAAATAAAAAGTTTAATGGAGAAAGCATGTCCCACCAGATTTTATTGAGATATGAAAATAAGTATAACAATGGAATTAAACAGATAGACAACCAATCAAAACAAGTAGATTACATAATAAAACAATGAGTAAATCAAAAAAGAATAAAAAAGCCCTGTGTGAATTAAAGGTGACATCACAAGTTAGTAAAGACATTAAAGACAACTTAGTAATAGTGTGACAATTACTTAACAAATTGAAATAAAATAAAGTTCTCACTTTAAACCATGAAACAAAATAAACTGTAGACTGTAGACTGATTTGTTGGCCGTGTGGCCTAATGGATAAGATGTCTGATTCCAGGTCAGATGATTGAAGGTTTTAGTCCCTTCATGGTCCTTTGGGCTTCCCAGTTGGCATTAGTTAGGTGCCTGCCAATGCAGGAGACAAAAGACACAGGTTTTATCCCTGAGTCAGGAGGAGCCCCTGGAGAAGGAGATGGCAATCCACTCCAGTATTCTTGCCTGGAGAATCCCAGGGACAGAGGAGCCTAGTGGGCTTCAGTCCATGGGATCGCAGAGTCGAACATGACTGACATGACTTAGCAGATGGATTAACTATTTTAATGTTAAAAATTAAAGCCACACACACCACTCACAAATCTAGAAGAAAATGTGGAAACCTACCAGACCTCAGAGTGAGAAGGAGCTTTCTAATTAGTAAAAGCACTGGAAAAAAAAAACATGTAAAAATTATAGTATGCATTTGACTATGGAGAATAAAATTTGAAATTTCCCTACAGAAAGAGAAAGCATCAAAAACTAAAATGAAACTTCCATTATCATGAAAAATAAACGTAATTTTAAAAGCACACAACTGGGAAAAATTCTTGACATAAACCTATATCCAAAACATAATACATCAATAAATATTGCATCTTAACCTTAAACCTCAATAGAAACATTGGTAAAGTATCTATTCCAGGTAAGAAAAGAAGAAGGAAGAGAGTGAGAGGGAAAGAAAAATAAGGAAAGAAGAAATGGGAGGGAAAAAAATAAAAAATAAACATGAGGGAAAATATTACTCAATTTCAAACACTTTTTAAGGTTTTTTGTTGTTGTTGTTGCTGTCAATAAGTGAAAGTTAATTCTAAAGTTCAGTATTGTTGGATGTGAGACTAGAAATTGGAACAACTTTTCTGAAAGGAGATTTTGATGATCTAAATCAAGAATTAATGTTCTTAGATTTAATAACTCTACTTTCAGCCATTCATATTGCAGAAATAATTAGCGGACTTTTGAGAGCAGGGACACTCATTGCTGCATTCACCTATATTTAGTTGAATGTAATGTTAATCACCTGAGATGTCATAAAATATCCAACATCAGTTATATAGAGGTCACACTTTGTTACTAAAAATATCTGAAGTACTGAAGTTTAGACATTAGCTGATGAATTAGAGTCTAGTTGCAGTTATCTGTGTAATGTTACTTTTACTAAATGAGTGGGAAAGAAAGAGTAATACAAAATGCCCCAGAAATTTGCCTTTCTTATTGATATGCACATCAGAACTCACCTGTGTGTGTCATGGAGGAGAAAAAAATAGGAACCACTTACAGAACTGAGTTGGGTGCAGCCATTGAAAACACATGAGGGAGACACTGTAACCGAGTTTGGAAGAAGTTTGGTGAGATGGGTGACTGCTCAGTCTACAGTGGAGGCAGAAGGTAGCCTTGGGGCACAGTGACCCCCTCCTTTCATGGAAGAACCAGAAAGAAGTTGTCCTGTGTTAGAAGTGGTGGCCTCTGAGACATCTTTTCTTTTAAACTTTCCTGACTCGTCCAAACATGAAATAGTGAGCAGATATTATTTTTGTGAGCAAAAAGAAATTATTGTTAACAAATAATATTGTAAAATAAAGTGCATTTACAAACTAATCCTGTAATCCTCTTTCCTTCCTGATTTCTACACCAATTAAAACTTATAGTAAATATTTACAGAACGGGATTTATGCCTTCCTAATTAACCTTCTAAAGTCGATTCTATCACAAGAAAGAGAGCCCCTGACAGCATGAAACAACTTGATCTGCATGCAGCATGTCTTCATCTAACTTGCCAAAGACAATTTGTGGCTGTTGAAGCAGAAACATTTAATTAAAAACTAAACCAAAATATAATCATGACATATCACTTCACCTTGTGCAAAAACATACACGATTCTCTGAGGAAAGGAGCAAGTATTCCAGACTATATAGGTATGCTTTAGTTAACACTCTTCATTCACATTTACAGGGAACCAAGTTAAATGCCCTCTCTGGGGAGAAAAATTAAAAAGCACAGAGTGACTTTCACTGGATTTCATGATAGCCAACTGAAAACATATTTTTAAAAGTCCTTAAAAAGTATTTCAGGGTTGTGGGGTTAACACAATACAGTTCAGTTCAGTCGCTCAGTCGTGTCTGACTCTGCAACCCCATGGACCACAGCACACCAGACATCCCTGTCCATCACCAACTCCCGGAGCTTATTCAAACTCATGCCCATTGAGTCGATGATGCCATCCAACCATCTCATCCTCTGTTGTCCCCTGCTCCTCCTACCTTCAATCTTTCCCAGCATCAGGGTCTTTTCCAATGGATCAGTTCTTCGCATGAGGTGGCCAAAGTATTGGAGTTTCAGCTTTAGCATCATTCCTTCCAAAGAAATCCCAGGGCTGATCTCCTTCAGAATGGACTGGTTGGATCTCCTTGCAGTCCAAGGGACTCTCAAGAGTCTTCTCCAACAACATAGTTCAAAAGCATCAATTCCTCGGCGCTCAGCTTTCCTTTTTCTCCAACTCTCACATCCATACATGACGACTGGAAAAACCATAGCTTTGACTAGACGGACCTTTGTTGGCAATGTCTCTGCTTTTCAATATGCTGTCTACAAAGTGTGGACAAGTTTCCTGTTATTATTGTATTCTTAATCCAAGAATCTTAGTGGGAGAAGACAAATCTCACTTTGGGGTTTCTGTACTGCATCCACAAATCTGGTCCCAAAACTGCCTTACTAATAACTTTTGATTCCAAAAGGCACATAAAACATCTCAGAAGTGCATTTTGGGTTTTCATTTATTGCCTGGGAGAATAGCAGTCATCATCAATGTGTGTTCTTGACATATCATTGGATTTCTATTCCCAAACATTTTGAATTACTACCTAAAATACTCTTTTAAGGAATGTTTTTTATTTAGCCATCCTCAGCTAACTTGCTGGAGTATATTTGTTTTCCCTGAACTGGACCATTTCAATTATGTTTTCTCAAACATTGGGAAAAAATATTTTAAGATTCTTTGCTGTTGTTCAGTCACTCAGTCATGTCCAACTCTTTGTGACCCCATGGACTGCAGCACGCCAGACTTCCCTGTCCTTCACTATCTCTCAGACTTTGCTCAAATTCATGTTCATTGAGTCATTGATGCCATACAACCATCTCATCCTCTGTCACCCTCTTCTCCTCCTGCCCTCAATCTTTCCCAGCATCAGGGTCTTTTCCAATGAGTAGTCTCTTCGCATCAGGTGGCCAAAGTATTGGAGCTTCAGCTTTAGCATCAGTCCTTTCAATGAATATTAAGGGTTGATTTCCTTTAGAGTGACTGGTTTGATCTCCTTGCTGTCTAAGATTAGGATTCTTAATTTTTACATATTATGTTACAACACAAAAATGAACTGGAAATACTTCTACTTTTGACTTGGGGGAAGAAAAATATCACTTCCATTTTCCATTGCTTGAAATAAAATGTATAAGCAATGATTGTTTTCTTTTTTAAAGTTTTTAAGGTGCCATTTTGTTTATATGTAAATAAAAAGGAGTCCAAGGCAGTGTTTCTCAGCCTAGGCACTAGTGATATTTTGGGCTGATCCTTTGAGCAGAGAGGGTGGGGGAGGGGGTGTCCTATACATTGTAGCAGACACAACAGCATCCCTGTCAGTCCTCCCCCTCTGAGTGGTAACAACCAATGTCTGCAGACCTTGTCAAAAGTCCCTTGGGGAGGCAAACTCTCCCTGGCTGAGAATTCTGCTCTAAATTATATACCCCACAGAGAGGTGTGGAGTATATACCTATCTTCTTCCTCTATTACAAAATCTGAAAAATGTGAAAATGCCTTTGTTTCAAATGTTGAGACTACTTGTTACTATATATTCTACTATTCCTTAGATAGTCTTCCTAAAGTGAATAAGCAAGTAAGCTTTTCCATATCCTTCAAAGAAAAGCAGCTGACCAAAAAACTGGAATTCAGATTTTACAGGTAACTGTCACACTGAAAATTCAGCTGACTTCTCTTTATATTACTTCCTGGTTCTGACTTCCAGGTCAGCTACTTAAAATCCTAAAAGATGATGCTGTGAAAGTACTGCACTCAATATGCCAGCAAATTTGGAAAACTCAACCATAGTCACAGGACTGGAAAAGGTCTGTTTTCATTTCAATGCCAAAGAAGTCAATCCCAAAGAATATTCAAACTACCACACAATCACATGCATTTCAAGGCTAGTAAAGTAATGCTCAAAATCCTTCAAGCTAGGCTTCAGCAGTACATGAACCAAGAACTTCCAGATGTACAAGATGGATTTAGAGAAAGCAGAGGAACCAGAGATCAAATTGCCAACACCTGTTGGATCATAGAAAAACAAGGGAATTCCAGAAAAACGTCTACTTCTGTTTCATTGACTACACTAAAACCTTTGACTGTGTGGATCACACAAACTGCGGAAACTTCTTAGATGAGAGTACCAGACCACATTATCTGCCTCCTGAGAAAACTATATGTGGGTCAAAAAGAAACAGAACCTGACAAGGAACAATGGATTGGTTCCAAATTGGGAAAGGTGTACATCAAGGCTGTATATTGTAACCCTGTTTATTTAACTTCGTGCAGAGTTCAGTTCAATTCAGTCAGTTCAGTCGCTCAGTCGTGTCCGACTCTTTGCGACCCCATGAATCACAGAGTACATCATGTGAAATGCCAGGCTGGATGAAGCTCAAACTGGAATCAAGATTGCTGGGAAAAATATCAAAAACCTCAGTTAAGCAGATGACACCAACCTAATGGCAGAAAGTAAAGAGGAACTAAAGAATCTCTTGATGAAGCTGAAAGAGGAGAGTGAAAAAGCTGACTTCAAACTCAAGATTCAAAAAACTAAGATCATGGCATCCAGTCCCATCACTTCATGGCAAATAGATGGGGAAGAAATTGGAAACCGTCAGTCAGAGGGAGACTGCAGCCATGAAATTAAGATACTTACTTCTTAAAAAAAAAAAAAGATACTTTTTGAAAGAAAAGCTATGACAAATCTAGTTAGTTTTGTCTAATATACTAGACAAACCTAGTATATTAGAAAGCAGAGACATCACTTTGCTGACAAAGGTCCACACAGTCAAAGCTATGGTTTTTCCAGTAGTCATGTAAGGATCTGAGAGTTGAACAATAAACAAGGCTGGGCACCAACAAATTGATGCTTTTGAACTGTGGTGCTGGTGAAAACTCTTGAGAGCCCCTTGGACAGCAAGGAGATCAAACCAGTCAACCCTGAAGGAAATAAACCTTGAATATTCATTGGAAGAACAGATGCTGAAGCTACAATACTTAGGCCACCTGAAGCAAAGAGCTGACTCATTGGAAAAGACTCTGATGCTGGGAAAGATTGAGAGCAGGAGGAGAAGGGGGCAATAGAGGATGAGATGTTTGAATGGCATAACTAACTCAGTCAACATGAGTTTGAGCAAACTCCGGGAGATAGTGAAGGACAGGGAAGCCTGGCGTGCTACAGTCCATGGGGTTGCAAAGAGTTGGACACAACTGAGCAACTGAACAACAACAAGTTCTGACTTGGTCATAGTGAAAGTGTTAGTCGCTCAGTCGTGTCTGATTCTTTGTGACCCCATGGACTATAGCCTGCCAAGCTCCTTTGTCCAAGGGATTCTCCAGGCAAGAATGCTAGAGTGGCTTGCCATTTCCTTCTTCTGGGGATCTTCCCAACCCGAGGATAGAATCCGGGTCTTCTGCATTGCAGGCAGATTCTTTATCAGGGATGCCCTTAGTCATAAAAGTCATCTAAATAATGTGTTCAAACTGTTTTTCAAAAGTCCAAATAAAGAGATTTTTTTCAATAAGAGGCTGATAATAGAATTCATATGAATGCATACTTTTTTATTCATAGACTTTGTAAGTAAAATAGCAAGGGAGAAGTGAGAGTTTCTGTATCAGTGATATACCTTTTAAAGAGATTTTTATCTCTTTTTTATCTCTAAATAAGCATGTTTATTGGAAATAAACGTATCTCTAAATTTTTATCTCTAAATAAACATGTTTATTGGAAATTTTTCAGAAAATACAGAAAAGTGTGTATATCACCTTAATCCTACATAAACACAAGTTGGTTCCAATCTTGCTAGATTTTATTTTACTTATATAAATACGAAAGTGACAGTGTTAGTCACTAGGTCATATCTGACAGGCTCCTGTGTCCACGGGATTTCCCAGGCAAGAATACTGGAGTTAGTAGCCATTACCTTCTCCAGGGGATCTTTCTGAGTCAGGGATTGAACCTGGATCTCCTGCATTGCAGGTGGGTTCTTTACCCTCTGAGCCACCAGGGAAGCCCCTCATATAAATATATTCTATACTATATCCTTAGTATAGGATATATTTATATGAGGGGATACTATATCCTTTGGAGAAGGCAATGGCACCCCACTCCAGTACTCTTGTCTTGAAAATCCCATGGACAGAGGAGCCTGGTGCGCTGTAGTCCATGGGGTTGCTAGGAGTCAGACATGACTGAGCGACTTCACTTTCACTTTTCACTTTCATGCATTGGAGAAGGAAATGGCAACCCACTCCAGTGTTCTTGCCTGGAGAATCCCAGGGATGGGGGAGCCTGGTGGGCTGCCGTCTATGGGGTCGCAGAGAGACGGACACGACTGAAGTGACTTAGCAGCAGCAGCAGACTATATCCTTAACTGATCACAATTTATATTCCCCTCTGCAAGTTAAACATGATGTTTGATGGATATTAAGGGCAAAATTTTGTAGTTATAAATATACTCAGTTTTCTCAAACAATTATTTTTCACAGCGGTATAGCACACAACATTGGATTTCCTACTTTCAGCAATAATCTCCACATGCTCCAATTTTCCTTTCTGTTTCTCTGCCCCATAGGCTTTAGCAATAGTGAGAAGTGAGCCCTTAAATACAATTAGAGCTTATCTTTTTTTTCATTCTGTTCTATGGGTCATCTAGATACAGATGTCCAAAGCCCTGCCAATTTTTCTGAGAATTCTAGAGGAAGGAGAAGAGGGTCTTACATTTTCACGGCCATCTATTTTTATCTTTTGCTCTTCATGGATCCACTGAAACAAAACAAACAAGTTATAGCAACAATAACAGAGCTTTTCATGCGTTTAGACGATGTCAGTGAACATTTGCCCTTGAACCTCAGAAATTCTCTCTCTGGAGGACAAAAGAACTTGGGTCCCCCAGTCTTGGAATCTTCAGGAACTGATTCATCCTCTGTAGTTCCCAATTCATAGCCTCTCCCTGGTGCTTTGCATCCATTCTTTTCTCCCAGGAGCAAGGAAAATTTCTGTTTACTATACAGAGTTCTTTGCCCACTGCCCTAGCCTCCTGCCTCCCCTGCAGGTCTTGTGAGAACTTGTGATTAGTTAGGAGGCCTGGGCACCTGGGGTGATGGACCCAACTTTACCTGTGTCCCCTCTGCATTCTCTATAAAGTGGGAGATGCTAAGAACATGGGCGACTCTTATGGTATTGGACCCTTAGGGATTTGCTCTTTAAAGGTCCCTCACATTAAAATTCTTTTGAATTAAAAAGAGAGAGAGAGAACGTTGGTGACTCACGTAATGGTCTGCATAGCATGTTCAAACAAACTGGCAACTCCCATCCTCAGGACAATACAGGGAAGGAGGTACACCATTTATTATCATTACCATCCTCTGTATATGCTCAGAGGACTTCGAGACCTCACTGAGACCCATGGAAACAGCAGAGCTCAAAAATGTCTCTTAACCCGAGTGCCACACCGAGCTGCCTTCTCTTCATCTGGAGGGAAAGTTAATGGATCTAATAACACATGTGGAGAAGGAAATGGCAACCCATTCCAGTACTCTTGCCTGGAAAATCCCATGGACAGAGGAGCCTGGTAAGCTGCAGTCCATGGGGTCGCTAAGAGTCAGTCAAACACGACTGAGCGACTTCACTTTCATGCATTAGAGAAGGAAATGGCAACCCACTCCAGTGTTCTTGCCTGGAGAATCCCAGGGATGGAGGACCCTGGTGGGCTACTGTCTCTGGGGTCACACAGGGTCAGACACAGCTGAAGCTATTTAACATGCATGCATGCATTGGAGAAGGAAATGGCACCTCACTCCAATATTCTTGCCTGGAGAGTCCCAGGGATGGAGGAGCCTGGTAAGCTGCAGTCCATGGGGTCACGAAGAGTTGGACATGACTGAGCGACTTCACTTTCACTTTTCACTTTCATGCATTGAAGAAGGAATGGCAACCCACTCCAGTGTTCTTGCCTGGAAAAATCCCATGGATGGAGGAGCCTGATGAGCGGCAGTCCATGGGGTTGTGAAGAGTCGGACACGACTGAAACGACTTAGCAGCAGCAGCAGCAATGACACACATGAAGGTTCTTTCCAAATTAAAACAAAAATCCAACATTTATTGATGTGTTTATTTTCAGACAACTTTGGAAAGATTCCACTGACAAGAGAATGCTTTGCTTAGAATTCAGGTAGTTTCCACGAATACTCTCTCCAAATGGCTGTATGTCTGCTTAGTCCCTCAGTCGTGTCCAACTCCTTGTGATCCCATGGACTGTAGCCCCCCAGGCTCCTCTGTCTGTAGGATTTTCCAGGCATGAATACTGGACTGGGTTGCCATTTCTTCCTCCAGGGGATCTTCCCAACCCAAGGATGGAACCTGAGTCTCCTGCATCTTCTGCATTGGCAGGCAGATTCTTTATCACTGAGCCACCTGGGAAGCCTCCAGATGGTAGAGCACATTACAAAATAAAAGTTTACATATTAGTATTAAAAAACATTACATTCTGACAGTAATTTTTACTATCATAATGATTCTTTAATTTTTTTTCCTGCACTTGTTTTTTATATTTATCCTTTTCTTTATCTACTGACAGGCAATCCAAATATTTGGTGATCCAAACATTGATCAGTTTAGTCCCTCAGATATACACACATGCACACACACCTTTTCTTCCTTCATGGTTTCTACTAATTATTCTTTTCCTTGCTTTTGAATATTTACTATGCAGACTACTTGTCTAGCAGATTTATTTCCCTTTTATCCAAGAAGAACTGATTCCAAAAGATCCCCAGTGGAGCACCGCACAGCAGCCCCAATATTCTCCTTCACTAACACAGAAAATTAGCAATGAATCACATCTGAAAAATCTGGAACCCCCCAAACTCATAAATATCAATTCCTCAAATATTCTGTGTTCCAGATTTCTAATTCCTTTGTAACTTTCCACAGAATCTTCTGCATAATTTTCATTCATTTCTCAAGCTACGGAGTTCACAATTGAACACATTTTCTATTGAGTCTTCCTGTGTGCTGAGTCAAATGGTTTCAAACCACACAATTACTTCATCAAAAAACAAACAGGCATTTAACAAACACCCTTCCGTACCCAGTCTGTACTAGAATCTGTGGGCTCCAGAGGCACAGTTGTTCTCAAGCACACACACACACACAAAAGATAGTCTACTACATTATGAATTGCTTGTGAAGAAAACATAATAATTTCACAATGTATCCATTATATTTGCTTTCTTAAAACCACACATATATTGATACACTCCCGAGTAATGCTTCTATTTCAGCACACTAATGGCACCCTACTCCAGTACTCTTGCCTGGAAAATCCCATGGATGGAGGAGCCTGGTGGGCTGCAGTCCATGAGGTCACTAAGAGTCAGACACGACTGAGCGACTTCAGTTTCACTTTTCACTTTCATGCATTGGAGAAGGAAATGGCAACCCACTCCAGTGTTCTTGCCTGGAGAATCCCAGGGATGGCGGAGCCTGGTGGGCTGCCGTCTATGGGGTCACACAGAGTCATACATGACTGAAGCGACTTAGCAGCAGCAGGGCCTAAATCCAGCATTTATCCTACCCTAAATACTTTACAACTCTGGTTTTCCACTGTATATTGATTCCTTACATTTATTTGTTAATAAATTTCATGCTAAAACTTTTTTGCAACATTGAAAACTTTCATTGAAAAAAATGATACAAATGAACTTATTTAGAAAGCTGAAATAGAGCCACAGACATAGGAAACAAATTTGTGATTACCAAAAGGGTTTGTTGTTTATTGTTTAGTCACTAAGTTGTGTTGGCCTCTTGCAACCCCATGAACTGTAGCCCGCCAGGCTCCTCAGTCCATGGGATTTCTCAGGCAAGAATACTGGAGTGGGTTGCCATTTCCTTCTCCAGGGGATCTTCCTGATCCAGGGATCAAACCCACATCTCTTGCATTGACAGGCTGGTTCTTTTCCACTGAGCCGCTGGAAGCCCTTACCAAAGGGGAGGAGGGATTAACCAGGAGTTTGGGATTAACATATACACACTGTTATATATAAAATAGGTAAGCAGCAAGGAGAAGGAATGGCAACCCACTCCAGTATCCTTGCCTAGGAAATTCTATGAACAGAGGGGCCTCGGGGGCTACATTCCAATGGGTTGCTGAAGAGTTGACACGGCTCGGCTACTGCACAACAACAAAGCAACAAGGACCTACTGTTTAGCACAAGAAATTCTATTCAACGCTCTGTAATGACATATAGGGGAAAAGAATCTTAAAAAGGGTGAATATACGTATACGTATAACTGATTCACTTTTTTGTACACCTGAAACTAACACCAATATATATTAGTTCAAAAAGAAACAATATTCACACTTGAAAAAGTAAAACAAATCAAACAATAATTCTCCTCCTGCCCAATGGCAACATGCCCCAAAAGAAAAAGTCTTTCATGTGTGCCTGCTTTTGGAAAAATGAAATAATAATCTTATTTGAAAAGAAAACATGAAATTTAAAGAATAATGTGCATACATGTTTGTCTTTTTATCTTTTTATGCACTTGACCTTCGACTGTGTGAAATGAGGTTTTAGTTCCTTTACAGTAGTTCTTTCCTCAACATCTCTACAATTCATAATTTCATTATTATTTTAAGTTTTGCTCCTTGTAATTTAGAAATACCTACTGACAGTTGTGTTTCTCATCCCGTAAATGTTGCTCAGTTTCTTGATGCCCTTCTGGGTGGAGTGAGGCTGTTGGCACCTCTATCCATCTCCCCACTTTTGGTCTTATCTCTCATCTTCTACCTTCTATTGGCTAGTTATTCATTTCTTTTTTCATGGTAGTAAAGTGGACTGCAAATTATAAGAGCTGATAAAAGATATTTTAATAATTTAAGTCAGGTCGAGTTGCTTTTTCTTCACTGAGCACCTCCTACATACCAACTTGCTGGCCAGGAAAAGGGGTGCAACCATCAATTTTGTGTAAAGACTGTATTTCAAAGGGATATATGGTTTTCTTAATCTGTGAGTTAGAGTTAATTATAGATCTCATAAAACAAAACAAAACGATAAGATGAAGTTCTGCAGCGGTTCTAAAAAAGGATCTTAGTAGGATAACCTTTGAAAATAAAACCATGATGGAATATTATCTGAAAACAAGCAAATGCCTTGTTTATTTTCTAAAAGAGACTACTAAAATTGAAGGAAATGGGCGTATACTAATCCTAGCGGAAAGGTTTATTGCATTTGAAACATATTCTAATGGATTACTGTATTAAGCATAACGCCTACTGATGGATAATGTGGGAAGTGACCATGATTTTAGCATAATTTATACTATGCATTTCAGTTTGTATCTAAGTCAAATACCCTATTTTTGAGTTAAACCCCTGATTTTGCAGAAAACCCATAAATACATGTTTCCCATAAAAAATAAGTGTAATAAACTTTCCCTATCATGTAGCACTATATTTTTCTGCCTCTCTGAAAACAGTTTTGAGATGTTGTGCCTGGTGAATCAGATTCTGCTTCCTCTGAGAAGGAACAACAGAGTCTTCTTCCTGTTGCCCTTACTACACATTCTGTGTAAGTGATGTGAGCTCAGAAGATCCAGGGTTTACCTATGGCTCAAAATATGTCATTATGTGTTTAATAGGGCTTCCCTGGTGGCTCAGATGATAAAGAAGCCTCCTGCAATTAGGGACACCTGTGTTTAATTGCTGCAATTGGGGAGATCCTCTGGAGGAGGGCATGGCATCCCATTCCACTATTCTTGCCTGGAGAATCCCATGGAAGGAGGAGCCTAACAGGCTACAGTCCACAAGGTCGCAAAGAGCTGGACACCACTGAGCAACTAAGCACAGCACACATATGCATTTAATAACATGGTATTAACATTTCAGAAAGTATTTTAGATAACTTATATAAAACACATACATAAAAATATAAGATAGAAATGTATCAGTTCAGTTCAGTTTAGTGGCTCAGTCGTGTCTGACTCTTTGCAACCCTATGAACCGCAGCATGCCAAACTTCCCTGTCCATCACCAACTCCTGGAGTTTAACCAAACTCATGTCCATTGAGTTGGTGATGCCATCCAACTATCTCATCCTCTGTCATTCGCTTCTCCTCCTGCCCTCAATCTTTCCCAGCATCAGGGTCTTTTCAAATGAGTCAGCTCTTAAATAGGTGAAAAATAAATAAATGAAGACAGGATAAACATTATGTTTATATATATTTAAAAAACACAGTGAAGGGGGCCATAATACTTTCCTAAATCAAGCTGTAAATTTAGTTCAGAGCATCTTGATAGCTCAAAGATTTAATTCAGAAGAAACAAAATTTCTCCTAATACTAAACTCTAAAACAATTTTCTTTAAGGACTGTGGCCCAAGATAAAGTAGGGACAGAAGTTTAGAGTGCCTATCACCTGTGATTTCTGGAATTTTCTCTCTATTCCTTCACATGCTTATAAATAACTCTTACTATAAACATATCCTACAACAAGGAAATACTCCAGGGTTTAGGTTCAAGAAATAAGAAAAATATGTTTTGTAAAAGCAGTGTTAAAAGCATCTGATATTGCAGTTCATAAAATGAATTTTCCCCCATTTGAGTCCAAAATAGAAAGGAAAACAAGCAAATTATTTATCCATGCTCTCTCTATATAGATATTATTTCACTGTTCCTAATAACAATATCTTCAAACCAGTGAATTGGATCCAGGATTGAATAAAAGTCACATAGGAATCTAGTTTGCATAAGACACACAAAAATCCAGAGACAAATCAATGATTAAAATCCAGAAGATGGGAATCCATTTATATGTTATGCTCACTGATGAAACAATATTAAGATGACAGTATCTTAAATGTAAAAATACAGAGAAAATAATATTATCATTGGTCATATTACCACTAATCATGTGATACAATTTATAAAAGACATTATGTCTTGCATTAAAAAAATTATCTTTACAAATGCTAAGTTACCCCTAAAGTCACAGCTTCCCTAGTTACATCTCAGTTCAGTTCAGTCACTCAGTTATGTCCTACTCTTTGCGACCCCATGAATTGCAGCATGCTAGGCCTCCCTGTCCATCACCAACTCCCAGAGTCTACCCAAACCCATGTCCATCAAGTTGGTGATGCCATCCAGCCATCTCATCCTCTGTCATCCCCTTCTCCTCCTGCCCCAAATCCTTCCCAGCATTAGGATCTTTTCCAACAAGTCAACTCTTCTCATGAGGTGGCCAAAGTATTGGAGTTTCAGCTTCAGCATCAGTCCTTCCAAACAACACCCAGGGCTGATCTCCTTTAGGATGGATTGGTTGGATCTCCTTGCAATCCAAGGGACTCTCAAGAGTCTTCTCTAACACCACAGTTCAAAAGCATCAATTCTTCGGCACTCAGCTTTCTTCAAATCCAACTCTCACATCCATACCTGACTACTGGAAAAACCATAGCCTTGACTAGATGGACCTTGGTGGGCAAACTAATATCTCTGCTTTTAAATATGATATCTAGGTTGGTCATAACTTTCCTTCCAAGGAGTAAGCATCTTTTAATTTCATGGCTGCTGTCACCATCTGCAGTGATTTTGGAGCCCCCCAAAATGAAGTCTGACACTGTTTCCACTGTTTCCCCATCTATTTGCCATGAAGTGAAGGGACCAGATGCCATGATCTTCGTTTTCTGAATGTAGAGCTTTAAGCCAACTTTTTCACTCTTCTCTTTCACTTTCATCAAGAGGCTTTTTAGTTCCTCTTCACTTTCTGCCATAAGGGTGGTGTCATCTGCATATCTGAGGTTATTGATATCTCTCCTGGCAATCTTGATTCCAGCTTGTGCTTCTTCCAGCCCAGCGTTTCTCATGATGTACTCTGCAAAGAAGTTAAATAAGCAGGGTGACAATATACAGCCTTGACGTACTCCTTTTCCTATTTGGAACCAGTCTGTTGTTCCATGTCCAGTTCTAACTGTTGCTTCCTGACCTGAATACAAGTTTCTCAAGAGACAGGTCAGATGGTCTGGTATTGCCATCTCTTTCAGAATTTTCCACAGTTTATTGTGATCCACACAGTCAAAGGCTTTGGCATAGTCCATAAAGCAGAAATAGATGTTTTTCTGGAACTCTCTTGCTTTTTTGATGATCCAGCGGATGTTGGCAATTTGATCTCTGGTTCCTCTGCCTTTTCTAAAACCAGCTTGAACTATGGACGGAGATTGGTGACATTGTACAGGAGACAGGGATTAAGACCATCCCCAAGGAAAAGAAATGCAAAAAAGCAAAATGGCTGTCTGAGGAGGCCTTAGGAATAGTTGTGAAAAGAAGAGAAGCGAAAAGCAAAGGAGAAAAGGAAAGATATAAGCATCTGAATGCAGAGTTCCAAAGAATAGCAAGGAGAGATAAGAAAGCCTTCCTCAGGGATCAATGCAAAGAAATAGAGGAGAACAACAGAATGGGAAAGACTAGAGATCTCTTCAAGGAAATCAGAGATACAAGGGAACATTTCATGCAAAGATGGGCTCGATAAAGGACAGAAATGGTATGGACCTAACAGAAGCAAAAGATATTAAGAAGAGATGGCAAGAATACACAGAACTGTACAAAAAAGATCTTCACAACCCAGATAATCACGATGGTGTGATCACTCACCTAGAGCCAGACATCCTGGAATGTGAAGTCAAATGGGCCTTAGAAAGCATTATTACAAACAAAGCTAGTGGAGGTGATGGAATTCCAGTTGAGCTATTTCAAATCCTGACAGATGATGCTGTGATATTGCTTCACTCAATATACCAGCAAATTTGGAAAACTCAGCAGTAGTTACATTTAAATATGTGTTAAAACTGAGAGATCTGTAAATCAGCAACAGCTCTCCTGTCCCATATTGGACAACTGATGAAAAAATCATTAAGAAAAATCTTTGAAACTATCACTTAGTGAATGAGGCATCACCATAGTAGAATCATGAATATCATCCAGAGAATTAATAAAATATGCATTCCCTGTAATAGATTGCTAATACCCAATACTGGTTTTGTCTTACACTTAATAAGTCATCCCTATTTGATTCATATTCATTAATTCTTCCACAATTTTCAATCATAAAGTGAAAGCTGTGCAGATAATTAGTTGAAAATAACAACTGCTGGTTCAATTAAATTTAGCAAATTTCACATTGTAGTGTTACCATATGTATATTTGTTAGAAGTAATATTTAAACTTCTGTACTAGTTTGCATATTTTTGAACAAAGTAAACAAATTACATTATGACACATGGAAATATCACTAAAAATATGCCTTTGGTTTCCTCTTTGAAAATTAAACACAATTGCCTTAAGTGAATCCCTAATGTGTGAGTGCCAAGTCACTTCAGTCATGTCTCACTCTTTGTGATCCTATGGACTGTAGGTCACCAGGCTCCTCTGACCATGGAATTGTCCAGGCAAGAGTACTGGAGTGGATTGCCATGCCATTCTCCAGGGGATCTTCCTGACACAGGAATCGAACCAGTATCACTTATGTCTCCTGCATTGACACGTGGGTCTTTTACCTCTAGCACCACCTGGGAAGCCCTAATAATTGCCTGCAAAGTTACTTGATTATATGGGTAGAAATCTGACCCAGACAATAACAATTTCCATGTAAAACTGTGCATATTTCCAGTCATAGCATACATTCAATTTTTCTCATAGCATTTCTCCATTAAAAAAGAGAGAAAAAGGAAACAAAGAAAGAGGGGATGAAGGAAGATGCTCAGAAGTACAGCTTTGCTCTAGAATTAAGAGGCAGAAATTTCATTCACATGTTTGAAGGAAAACTGATGGACTCAAAAAATATTTCAGATGGAAAAATGTGCAGTCAGAGGAAATATTAATAGGCTGCTATCAGGCTAGTATATTGACACATGCTTGTAGAAAAGACTTGGCACAACATCCTAGAGAAAACACACTGTTGACAAAATGCTCCTATGGTTGAACCTCAACGTCCCTCCATAGGGCAGACAGAGTTTGGGATATTGACCTTTCATGACAGAGTTAGTCATTAAGAGCTTTGGTCCAGGTCAATCCAGAATCTGAATCATCTGATAAATCTTAGTCTTGGGTCCATACTATCTCTTAAAGTTAATAAGGTGTGGTAAGTTTCAATCATGAAAGATGGTAACAAAAGCCATTCATCACTTGTTTGACCTTTCTCTCTTTTTCTCTCCTTTTCCTTCTTTTGGTTAATTGTACAGATCATCATTAAAAAACGAAATCTGGTCAGCAAAATACTTTAAGCAGGGCTTCCCTGGTGGCTCAGTGGTAAAGAATTCACCTGCCAATGCAGGGACACAGGTTCCAGTCCTGGTCTGAGAAGATCTCAAATGCCATGAAGCAAGTAGCCCAGGTGCCCCAACTATTTAACCTGTGCTCTAGCCTAGGGGGAACAGCAACGGCTGAGACCATGTGCCACAACGAGAAGTCCACACACCCTAAAGCCTGTACTCTGAAGCAAGAGAAGCCACTGCAAAGAGAAGCCTGTACAAACTATAGGGTAGTTCCCATTCACCACAAATAGAGAAAGCCTCTGCAGCAAGGAAGACCCAGAACAGCCAAAAATAAATAAATAAAATTATTTTTTTAAATGCATGCAGAAGGAAGAGGTCATATCTGCACAAAAATGTTTAAGTGCAAAGTCTATTACCAGAAGAAATAAACTGAAGATGTCAGCTATTTGAAGTACAAATAAATGTGGTTTGATTTTAACATTTGCAAATATGTGTTATCAAAACTGTTTTCATCATACGTAATTCGCTTTCAGTAAAGAGCTCTCAATAAATTTTACAAGCCTTGTATGACCAACAACAAATGGGTAATCCTATTCACAGCAAAGAAACAATAGAGTGCTTATAATTTGCAAGCTTTTGTGTTAACAGCTCCAGTCTTTTATAACCAGTGGTCTATTTAAGTCTCTCCTCTGTGTGTGTGTTAATGTTATATACATATACCTGGAGAAGGAAACGGCAACTCACTCCAATATACTTGCCTGGAAAAATCCCATGGACAGAGGAGCCTGGCGGGATCCCAAAACAGTCGGAGACGACTTAGCGACTAAACAGGAGCATGTAATAGTCTACTTGGCTATATAATTTAACTTCCTTTGAAGATAGAATGCGAGTTTCTTAAAGAAATAAAGCTCACAGTCAAGATGACTTGCATACAGAAATTATTTTTTGTATTATTTTTCATTGTAATTTTATTTTAGAAAGAAAGAAAAAAGACCTGGCAAGTGCCATGAGCACCTGCGTTTTGCAGCAGGATGGAAACTGACCCCCGTCCTCCACCCCCACCCCCACTTGCAGATCCCTAGCATTCCGACGATTTTATTAAGGGCAGAAACAAGAGCTACGGACTGCGGCGCAGCATCTCGAGCGCTGCCTGACGGAGCCCTTGGCGTAGAGCCCCAAAGGAAAGGCCAGGCCTGAACTGGGACAGTCACCGGCCGCAGCGAGTTTGTGCGGCTTGCTTTTCTGCGTGAACTTCCAGAAAAGGAGTGTAAGTTCGGGGTGGGGAGCAGGACAACTACAAGGAGGAGCGTCCAGCGTCCCCACTTTCGTCTGCATCTCATACTCTAGTACCGCCCCGCAGCCCAGCGCTCCCCCGGACTAAACCTACGCTCGGCGGCTCCGCCCGGCCCAACCCACTCGCTCCGGCGGCGGTCCAGTTCCCCCACGGCCCTCGAAGCAGAAGGCTCCCAGGGCTCGGGGCGGGTGTGTTGCCGGAGTCGCCTCCTATTGGCTCGCCTCCCGGGGCCGGGCCGCGCTCTCCGGCTCCTGACTGGACGGAGCTGGCCCCAGCTGGCCTCACTCATTGGAGGGAGCGGGAAGGGGCGGGGCCGAGGCGGGGCCGGGGCGGGGCGGGGCCGGGTCCTGACGGAGCGCGCCGGCGGCAGAGAGCCGAGCAGGGCTGAGCAGCTGCCGGGCCGGGGTTGCGGGCGGCGCGGAGCCTGCGGGAGGCCGGACGGAGCGGAGCCTGCGGGAGGCCGGGCGGCGCGGGGCGGCCGCCGGCGGGCAGTGCCGTCTCTCGCGGGGCGGCCGCTCCAGGGGCGCGCCTGTCAGCTCCCCTCGCCTCCCCGGCGGCGCCGCGGCCCGTCAGCTGTCAGGGGGCGGCGGGCGGCGCGGGACACAAAGGGCGCGCGGGCGGCCGGTGCGGGACTATGGCACCGCCCGGCCCGACCCGACGGCCCAGCCGCGCCCCGAGGCCCGGGAAAAGTTTGCGGCTGGTCCGCGGGGCGACCCGGCTCCCGGGGGCTCCGGGGCGCGTCGTCGCGGGGCCGCGGTGAGTTGGCTTCGGGCCGCCGGGGCGGAGAGGGGGCGGCGGAGAGAGACCGGGGGATGGCCGGGGGCCGCGGCCGTGGGGGCGCGGGGGGTGGGGGACCGGGGCGCGGGCGGGGCGGGCGAGGCGCGAGGGCGCTCCCAGACCCCGGGCCCGCGGCCGGCCGCCTTCGCCCCCATGTCCTCCCCGGGGCTGCAGCTGCGCGACCATCGCGGCACCCTCCCCCCACCCCACCCCCCAGATTCCGAGGCGAACTCGGGTCGCGGTTCTGCCTGGGCCTCAGTGCGAGCCGGACAGCGAAGCGCCGGGCAGAGACCTTGAGGTGCGCCCGGAACCGCCCCCCTTACCCCACCACCCCCTTCAGTCCCGGAGAAGGAACTTGTCAGCCTCGTGTTTTCAAACATTTATATGTGAAGGTCGCTCTCCGGGTGCGGGGGGAAAATCCATTCCCCATCGCTTCTTTTTTAAAGCGCCTCAAAACTGGCCAGCTTTGCGGCAGCCCTTGAAGTTGTATAGGGCCAGGCTGGGGACGGAGCCAAGCTCAAGGTGAAGTGGCAGGTGCCCCAGCAGCCCCTTCACGCCCTCCGGACTCTGTTTAGGAGGAAAACAGAGCTTTGGTTACCCCTGGGAGACAGTAAACAGGACGGCTTTTTGGTGGTGTTTTTCCGAATTGCTGCTGCTTTCTACGGAAAACTTTCCTGTGAAGGCTGTGGGGGAGGGAATTCTAGTTTCCGACAAAGAAGTGAAAGAAATTGTCACTTCCAACCAAAGTAAATCTTCCCTGCAGGAGTGGTAACACACAATGCAAGTATATCTTGATCTAATTTTAATGAAGGGTTGAAAATAGCTGCTGTATTCAGTTATCACCGAGGCCAAAACGGCTCACTTACATAATCTTCTTTGTTGGGATATCTTAGTGACATGTATAATTTTGATAAATGATTAATGTTAAAGGTTTGGCCTTTAAATGGTATTGAAATAATGTCTTGACGGGTTGTGTCGCAATACAGTGCAGTGTGAACTTTTGGTTATCTTGATAACCTGCATTTTTTCCGTACAAAGTGAAATGAAACATTTTCCCTAACCAGAATTGTCTCCACTGTGAAATGTGGACTCAGTACTGAATCAGGAGAAATTATCTTGTTCTCTGAATGATAAATTCCCCAGGTTTTCTCACTATTCATGCAGTGCCTTCTAGAGGCCAGGTGCTCCACTCAGCACTTTTTTCTGCTCAAGAAGTTTATAATAACAAAAGTTGATTTTTTGAAACTATGAATGCATAAATACCAATACTCAACAAATATTTGCTGAATAAAATACCAGGTACTCAGATAAAAATAATAACTTCCCCATCCTTAAGAAGAATTGTTACTGTGCTTTAGGGGAAAGAAGAAGGTATCATAAAGATCCGACAGAAAAACTGAGCTTAATTCCACTTTGTAGCCTGAAAGTGTATAGCTTAAAATAAAGATACAGATTTGGAAAGAGACAAAGAACAATGATAGGGTTTCTAGGAGAAAGATAGTAATATTAACATAATACATTTTATGGCCTCACTGTCTTTGAAGAACACAACCTGTGAAGAGGTGTTTTTCTTAATCAGTAGCTGTTTGCATTGTGATTGAATGTCTAGTTAAATGTCCTAATCATATCCTTAATATTTTATTTGAGTGCTGTCTGGATTTTAAACTCATTTTTTTTTTAATTGCTTGAAGTAAACTTTTCAGGGAAGTTCAGTTGAATGATAAAAAGTATAACTTTTGAAATCACTTAAATATTCAGTGAGAATGTCATCTCCAGTCTTACACCAGATAGAAAGTAAGTACTGTCAGGAGCATCTTGCTGAAAGCGTCTTCACTCCAGACGGATGTTGGGTGTGTGTGTGTGTGTGTGTGTGTGTGTATGTATGTATTAGTGACATCAGAAAAATAAGTCCCTAACATTTGTGAGTGTGGAAACTTCTGGAAAGCCTGGTGGCCTTATTTAAAAATAATAACCACTCCACCCAGAACCTGGCATTGCTATGTGAACAAGCTGTCTTTATAGAATGTATGGTCACCTGAGAGCAGGTTTGCTGGTTGGGCAGCCCTGTAGGGCCTGATCAGGGCTATGTATCGGAAATCGAGATCCTTAGACCCCCAGTATCAGAATCTCCTGTAGTTCTTGCAAAACTTCAGACTCCTGGGCGCCTTCCAACACTGGAAGAGTCAGACTATCTGTGAGCAGACTCTGGAACCTATATTCTTCCCAGAAAGAGTTTATCACACTAAATCTTGAGAATTAATGTTAGTGTTTTCTTGCCAGTGTTTAATGGCAACTCTTGCTTTCCAGGAACACTGGAAAAGCCTCCCCATATGCCCAATGCTCTCATCACTTCTCCTCCAGCCCCAGATAGATTGGCTTCGCTTCTTAGTGGGGCTGTGTGGCCATGAGCCCTCCTTGAACCGCTCCTGCAAGCAGAATTAAGGTTGTCTCAAGGCACAAGGTCCAAGACAGCCCCCCTACTATGGGACCACCCCATCCCCAGCCTGTGTGTGATCTGTCAGAGTGCCAGCTGCCTCCTCTTCAACTGTCCAGATAAGGTTTCAGGCAAATAATTGGAAAAGGACCCCAAGGGACAGGAGACCTGGGGAAGATCAGAGCAGGAATGCTTGGTGGAAACCCGTGCCCTCGACACAATGCCACACTCACATTGGAAGAGTTTAGTCCGGAGGCTGACAGTCGGCAGGCAGGTGTGTGTGGTGAACCCAGTGCTTGGCCTTCTCCTCCAAAACTTTCATCTACAAACCATATGTTAGTCGCTCAGTCATGTCTGAGTCTTCGTGACCCGCCAGGCTCTTCAGTCCTTGGAATTCTCCAGGCAAGAATACTGGAGTGGGTAGCCCATCCCTTCTCCAGGGGATCTTCCCAACCCAGGGATTGAACCTTGGTATCCTGCATTGCAGGATTCTTTACCATGGGAACCACCAGGGAAGCCCACAAACTGTATATTAGCTCTTATAACTTCTGTATCCATAAAATCCCTAACACATGGTCAGGATTTTCTTGGTTATTGAAGAAAACAGGGGAAGATTCAAAGCCTTGGCTGAAGAGTCAGCCACACCTGATTGAAGTCCTGACTTTGCCATTTACTACGTAGGTGACCCCATAAGCTTTGGTTTCCATACTTAAAAATGAGGATAGTGGTTCCTGCCACCTGGGAGTTGTTTGGGGAATTATGTAAGGTACCAATTACTGGCCGCTAATAACTGGCACTCAGTATATACTCCATATGTGTAGCTTTTACTTTGGTAACTTTTCATAATTCCTTTTTAAACCTGGGGAGTTGCTGTGAAAGAGGGACAGAAGAGGAAGGCAGTGCCTAGAAGTGGACACAGGGAAGGTCACCTGCCAAGTGGTCACAGTGGAGCCGAGGGCCAGGGGCCAGAGGGGGTGCCCGCCACAGCTCCCACTTACAGCCCACTGTTGACGGCCGCCCCTCCCCTCCCTTTTTGTGCCACCTTATTTGGCACTTTATGTACTTCTTAGATTCAGTGAGAAAACCATGGATGATGTGGTCTGCCTCAGAACTGTAACCCTAGATTTGGATTTTAATATCAGTGATCCTCAGCCTACAGAGACTTGATGGTGGCCATCTATTCCCTCCCTGGGCTCTAGCTTTTGGAATCATTGAAGGAAGATGTTTCTATCTCTGACCTCATACGAATAGACCCAGAATTAAACTGCAAGTTTGCCTTTGTAGAGAGAGGTATGCTGTCGACACACGGGGCCATGATTTGAGAGGTTCTTGCCTGCTGACGTCTAAAACATCTTTACTTCTAGAGCTTTTAGACTTTTCAGAGTGCTCTTTTCTCTCATCAGCTCACTAGTTTCCTTACAACAGCCCTGTAATACTATGAATATTACTAGACCCCTGCGAGGCACTTTGGATCTTTCTCTCTCCCCATCTCCATTCTTTCTGGCAAACCTATTGCGAGGTTAGCCTTTTCTGTCTTTGTCTCAGTTTTCTAAGGTAGAAATCCTTTTCTCCCTCTTTGTCTGTCCCACCTCCTCCTGTTCTAAAGCCAGGGTCCCCATCCGTGCATGGAGAGGTGCTTAGCTCACCCACCAGGGGCCTTAGCTCACCCACCAAGGGCCTTAGCTCACCATGCTTCCCTCTTCAGTGAGGCCTCCCCACCAACCATCCACATTCTACTCATCTTCAATTTCAAGCTCGTCTTGGAACCTTCCCAGACAGATCATTAACATCTTAAAGATTCCATCTTCCTCTGAATTCCGATGGTAGCCACTGCTATTTGGTTACTTATCACCTGCTTTTAAAGTCCTAATGGAGAACCAGTCTATGATAGATTTGATTCAGACAAGAAAATGCTGAACTAAGTAACACCGGGCTTGCTGTCTGGTAGGGGGCCGTGGGGACCAGGCCAAGTTGCTCTGGCTTTTTGCTTCTGTTTCCTGTGAATGTGGAGAGGTTTGGGCCAGATGATGTTGATAATGATTCCTGCTCCTTCTGAGGTTCTGGGGCAATTTGGCCTTCCTTAATGGATGGAATGGGGGCTCTTACTGAGTTACTGGGTGACAGTGTCCTGAATGGGCACTGGTCGTGTTCTGTCCCGCAGATACTAAAGTGGGTAGTTTTCGAATGCCAGGTGCCTTTGGGGATAAGTTATTTAACCACAGGTATTCAGGGAAGGTTGTTGGGTGGATGAATTTGCAGAATGGTGTATTAGGGCAATAAAGGATCAGCTCTGTGAATGACTTCCTTTGAAGTCATGGAATAAATAGGATCAGCTATTGGATATACTTTAGTTTTAACATTTATGATTTACTTTGCGTTTCATCCTTATTGGTTAGTGACATGTAGATATGTGTGCAAGTTACATGCATCACGCACACATTACCCTTAAGAAGGGTGCCCCTAAGTCGTGAGGTACTATTATACACTGACCAGCCTTAAGAAGAATATCTCTTTAAAGTGTGCTGACATTTAATTGACCTTTGAAAGTTCATTCTGTTAATCATACTCAAAGTGCTAAAGCTATGGTTGACTGCTCTGGTGTTTTTACATTCAGCCGTGCTTAGCATAAAAATTCTTCAGCATAATTGTTACTTATTTAGCAGGGTTTCCTTTCTTCCTTGAAAATGTGAGTTGTGTTTTATTTTTGTATTTTTTTTTTTAAATTTTGCCTCAGGCTTGAGGGTGTCAGAGGTTTGAATTGAAATGTTTTCCTGCCATTAGTTGTATGGGGTGTGACTTCTTAAGATAGGAGTAATGGAAATTTCTTGTTTAATGGAGGCATACTTTCCTTCTGGCAGAAGTTAGAACTCTTCAAGGTATAACGCTAAAATTTAGAGAAGCTTAAAACTTCAACACTACATATTTTTAACATAATAAACTTGGAAAATCTTTCAAGTCCATTTCTGTAGATTAAAACTATCAGTGCTAATACTTTTTATCAAACAAGGATTCAAAGGATTTATTTTTAAAGCAAATTAATTATATTCCTTGAATTACTCTGAGTAGTACTTTATTTTATTATAAATGATGTATTTTGTTTAAAAAAACATCAATCAAATATATTTCTTTCTTAAAGCTTAATGTTTTATTACTGTCAGCCAAGAACATCAAATGAAATGTCTAATCATTTCTGAGTGTTAAATTTATTAACTATGGGAATTTTTTAATAATTAGTTGCCTTACAGGTCTCTAAATTAGTATTTCTGATACTTGTGGGAAAGTAGAAGTACTTTTTTTGCTAAATATTGATAGAAAAATTAAAACATGGAATTGCCAGTTTGGGGGTACCTGTAAGACTCCAGACATTTTAAAAAATATTTTTGTCTTAAAAGCAATTTTTAAATAGTGAAGATTAAGTTAAAACCAGAGCTTTTATATTCATGAGGTAATTTTGTACTTCTGAGGTATGTAGCTCCATATTTGGAATGCATTTGTTCCCTGTTTATACTAGGTTTTGGAGTCATTATAATATTTATTTAGTCACACATTACAAGCACAAGAGATAGTCTCACTCCATGAAGCTGACCTTATTTTCTTATCGTTGTCTCCCTTTTGTTCATATTGCTCTGTATTTTTTCTCTGCCCTTTTCTGTCCTCAGTTTTACAACCTACAACTGTCCTTTTCATCTCATTATAGCCTCACCCCAAAAGAAAAATTCCTTTTCCTTTACATGTTTAACTTCAAACTCTTACCATTTTTTAGAAGAGACAATGAAGCTTCTTAAATAATAGTAATAATAGTATCTATATAGTATTAATACAAAGCTTCCCCGGTGGCTCAGAAGGTAAAGAATCGGCCTGCAATGCGGAAGACCTGGGTTCAATCCCTGGGTCAGGAAGATCCTCTGGAGAAGAGCATGGCAACCCACTCCAGTATCCTTGCCTGGAAAACCCCATGGACAGAGGAGCCTAATGGGCTGCCGTGCATGGGGTCGCAGAGTCAGACATGAAAGAGTGCAAGTGACTGTAGCGCCGAGTGGTCGGGTTCAGTACACCCCAGACTCTGTGAACTCTCACTTACATTCTGGAATCTGTGGTTTCAACACATGTGTTCCTTCCTCACTATAGAAGTGTCTCAGGACCAGGCCAGAAGCGCTTTAACACAGAACACGAAGGTACGACTGCCTACTTGGGCCGTCCCTTGGCAGTCCTCCTGGACTGGTGACCCAGAGTGACAGAATCAATGTATTTGCTCTCCTTTTCTGTTTGAAGTCTATTTTGTCATCATAAAGCACTTTCTGTCCTTTGAATCTGGATATATGTGTTCACGGATGGTTTATTGTCATTTTATTTAGCAGATTTTTACCTTGTACTTTCACGTGCCAAACCCTTTCTAAGCACTTTACAAGTTTTAGTCTATTTGGTCCTCTCACCCCTGTAGCTGTTCTGTACAGTTACAGTTATTATACTTTTACAATTGAATAAGGCACAGAGTTTTATTTTAGAGTAGGGCTTGGGTTGAGGGCAGCTAGGAAGTGTGAACGGAGGGGACAACTGAGCCGCAGTGCTGAGAATCAGCAGAGATGTAGAAGAGTTTGGGGAAGACGACTTTCCATGGATGGCATCAGGGACTCAGCTGGGCCCGGTTGCAAAGTCCAGCGTGACTTCCTTCCTCGATTGTCAGTCGTGGGAATAGAAGCAAAGGCCAGACCAGAGAGAGGAGCCTCTCCAGGCCTGGAAACAGTGGTCCTGTCTGAAGACCCCAGCTGCAGGCCTCAGCCACTGGTCAGCCTGAGAGAGGGCAAGGTCCCTCGGGGGCCCGCTGTGCCTCACTCCGTCCGTTTCTGGGACTCTAGCTTCTTTTCCCCTAGAGGGCTCAGCCTCTTTCTCAGCTGGAAGTTCGGGTGGTACAAAAATGAGTGAACACACTCTGCCCTGTCTTAACCCCAGCCCACTCCATTCTTGCTCTTTGCCCTACTGTGTGTATTACTTTGACAATATTTTCAGCGATGGCTGTGTGTGTGTGTGTCGTGTGAAATTCAGAGACTGATGGTGAGCAGGGAGACTGAAGGATAAAGCTGTCTTCTGTCGGAACTGGGGAACAGCTGACTCTGGGAGATACAGAGAAAGGAGACAAACAGGGACAAGAGGAGATGCACTAAAGGAAAAAAGAGAGGGAAAGAAATGAATAAAAAGTATTACTGATTTGCTTCACACCCACATTCGCTCCCCAACTTCACCGAAACAGAGGCAGTTTCAGTCCCTTCTGTCTGACCTGAAGTTTGCCAGGGAGTTAAGCATGGTGGGAGTGGAAAATTTCTCCCTTTTGCATTTTGAGACTTGGGTGTGCTGCTTTGAGATGCCACTGGTATCTAAGTAATATTTGTTTATACTGGATATTTTTCTCTGTAGCCTTTGTGGATGGAGCTTAGAATACAAACAGTCCTGTTAGCAGAACTGCAGGTACTCAATTGCTGTGTTTATTTTACTAGTTAAAAAACTGCTGGAGCCTTAAGAGTTCTGAGCATATTTTAAAAAATACCAGAGGCAAGTTTAAAAAGTGCTTTAGAAAAAAAAAGGTAAGAAAAGTTAGAACTTTCAGGCTCTGGAATGCCAACCAATGCAGTAGGTTTTTTTAAAAGTTCATGTTTTCAAAGACTGACTCAGACTCATTAATTATTTTTTCACAGTGGCTTTAAAGTGCTCTTCTTGTATATAAGTCCTCTTAATAATTTAGGTATTTGTTCCATAGGATGTAAAACTAAGGTTACTTCTTTTGGAGAATTTAGGATCTTTTTGGATGCTGCTTAAATCATCTCTAATGACTTTACTTGGTCAGATCACAGGTCTGAAAGTATTTCCTTAAGGATTTCTAATTATATTGTAGAATCATTGAAATGTGACACTTCTAAAAAATCCAAAGTATGTAGTTAATTTTACCCCTAAACTTGCTGATAATTCATTTTATGTCTCATTGAAGTCTCTCTTTATCCTGTTCCTTGTAGAATGGTACCCTATTCAGTAGCATTTATGAAAAACACCCAGTTTAAATAAAAAATGTTGAGCTAATCTAAGTGATATAACTATTGATTTGAAGACATTATTTTTAAATAGTTATTCAGCTTTCAGGTAGAGGGTACTGGCCTTAACAGATTTATTAATAATTAGATCCCTCTCAATAAAACAAAGGAAAAATTTTTTTTTTATCATTGCATGGCAGTAACAAATTCTTGAAGTAGCATTTCAAGAATCACAGATTACCCTTAGAAGTAGAAAGAGGGGAAGGGAAGTTTTTTCTCGTATGTTCTGTTTTCATTTATCCATTTTCTCTCCACTTGTCCATCCTTTCCTTTAATCGTGGAAATTTTTATTTTTCTCCACTGTCCATCAGATGTTCTCCATTTGTATGTCCCAGATCACTGCCACCCCAAGTTTCCTTAGGATTAGAAACCCAAGTCTCTGGAAGGTGATGGAAACCATCCCATACTTTCTCAGACTCTCTCCCAGGAAGCAGAAGGAGCAAAACAGTAGTTGGTGATTTATCACTGTTGCTCCTGTGGCTGTTTGGTTGACCTCAGCATTTTTACCTCCACTCTTAATACTTACATCCACAAATGGAATCAGGGCCAGTCACAGTGTGTTTCATCATCTGCTGTCCCCTGTGGTTCAAATTTAGCACAAACCTGCTGTGAGCACATGTTAATTAGGTGAATAGAATAGGATGAAATTTTAACAACTTTTTAATAACTATTCTTCTTTGAGTTCAAGTATTTTTTTAAATAATTTTATGTATTCATTCTTATTTTTGGCTGTGCTAAGTCTTCACTGCTGGGCTTTTCTTTAGTTGCAGTAGGGGGTTCTTGCTGCAGTGGCCTCTCTCGTGGCAGGGCATGGGCTCCAGGGTGCATGGGCTTCAGCAGTTGCAGCCCCCGGGCTCCAGAGCACAGGCTCAACAGTTGGGGCACATGGGCGCGGTTGCTCCGTGTCATGTGGGATTTTCCCCAACCAGGGACTGAACCCATGTCTCCTGCATTGGCTGGCAATTCTTTACCACCAAGCGACCAGGGAAGCCCCTCAAGTATGGTTTTTATCTTACAAGTTTACAGTTATTTTGTTGAAAATCTGGAAAATCTTTCCATGGCAACTAAGCCCGTGTTAGATCAGAACAGTGTAAGTCAAACATTGCCTCTAAGTCACTTCAGTCGTGTCCGACTCTGTGAGACCCCATAGACGGCAGCCCACCAGGCTCCCCCGTCCCTGGGATTCTCCAGGCAAGAACACTGGCTGCCATTTCCTTCTCTAGTGCATGTAAGTGAAAAGTGAAAGTGAAGTCGCTCAGTCGTGTCCGACCCTCAGCGACCCCATGGACTGCAGCCTACCAGGCTCCTCTGTCCATGGGATTTTCCAGGCAAGAGTACTGGAGTGGGGTGCCATTGCCTTCTCCGAGTCAAACATTAACTTGCAGTAAAAGTCTGATGAAAGTGTCTTTGATTTTGAGATGCAGTGAGCTATGTCAGGTGAAGTTGCCCACTCTCCATATGAAATGCTCTGGTGTTGGGCCCCGAATAGACAATTTTTGTCACGTGTGCCACCGGTATAAAGTATATGAGCCTCTCTTTTTCTGTGACTTATAGCCCAGTCACCATACCAGACAGCATTGGAGATAATTAAGACAATAGAAAGTTTCGTAAGTCACTGCTAACTGCTGTGTCTATCAGTGTCGTCTCAGCCGTGCTGTAGTCTGCTATTTTAAAGTGCGTGGGTGTAGGAAGTGATGGTGAATGAAGGCAGGGTTAATAGTGATCCTTTGTACTAAGAAAAATCACACTGGTTAAGGGAAGTCGGCATGATTTGTGTATGTTTATTTTTTTAAAAATCCTTCCGACCCTGCCCCACTCCAGTTCCCATTGCACCTCATCAATTCAAGCAATGAAGGAATTAGTCATAGGATTTTATGGCTAGAAGAATTTTAGGATCTGATTTACCCTCTCATTATAGTTGAGAAAAAGGGTATCCAGTGAGGTCAAATGAGATCATGTAACGAGTTTAAAGGCCCAGATGACATAGCAGTTTATTTTCATTAGTGACCACTGTTCTGATGAATCTGCCCTAACATGTCCACAATGAGAAGGAGAAAAGGAAAATAACTAGCATGTGGATGGTCCTGCCTCACACAGCTCTCAGTCACTTCTCAGAAGAGCTCTGTGAGGTGGAGACCAGCTGTGATAGATTCTATCCACAGAGAGTACAGGCTCGATGAAGGGCAGGGGCCTGTGCAGGACTGTCATCCCCCAAAGGGTCCCAGGACCCCATCTCCCTACCTCGGCAGAAGCACCAGCTAGTCTTGAGACAGATCCCCGAGACCCTGGAGGAGAGTCACAGCTTCATGTGGAGGCTCTGGCTGTCAACTTGGACCAGTTATTAGCTGTTGTCTTATTTCATCATTTTTAAAGTCGAGAAAGGCACTTTTTAAGGAGCTGGGAGCTCATAAACTTTTCTAAAGAAAGATGCTGATTAACTCTGAATGAGATGTGTTCCGAGACTCTGCTAACCAACATTTCAGACGTTCAGCCAGAATATATGGATCCCCTCCCATGTGTCAGGCACCTGTGAACTGCTCCAGCAGCCACAGCCGTGACTGAGATAGAATCGCCGCCTTCAGGAAGGAGGCTTGCACAATCTTCTGTCCCTTCAAAGATTTCTCCAGATTGAAAACTGGTTTTGAGAAATGTCTAGTGCTGTCTGCATTATTCTTGAGATGAAAGAGATACTAATTCCTATGTCTGAAACAAGTCAGCATTTTCAAAATAATTGTATTAGAAGCACTCCCATTAAAGAAAACTTGTAAAATTCAGAAAAGTAGAAGGGAAACAAATAATATATGTGTATTCTGAATTTTTAACATGATAATGTGTATACCACACATGCAGTTTTATCTTGGCTTTTCCTTAACTTGTGGGGATAGCAGATGCTCTCCATCATTGCAGAACTTTGTAAATATGTTTTAACGATTGCATAATCTAATATATTTGATTTACAAACACAAAACCAGGATTGGTTGGAATTCTGAATTCTGCCATGTGATTATAACAGTGAAATGCATCTTAAACTCACCTGACATCCCTTTAGAAATAGACCTTGTGTTTCAACAGGAATGGAGCATACTCTTCCTCGGAAATCCAAGGGACAGGAGCCCCTGAAAGGGAGGTGCTGGGCCAGCCAGTGGCCTGAGGGCTGCAGCCTAGAAATGGCTGACTGTGGCAGGGACGGGGACTGGAGGGGTGGGATGGAAAGCCCCTGATTCGCCTGGATTTAGGATGCCCTGGTTCTCTGGAATCCCCCTCCCTAGTGAGGACACAGCCCACACAGAAGAGCGGGGGTCAGGGCAGGTTGCAGGACAGAGGAAGAACCACCCAGAACTCCCTGATAAGCCTGGAGAGCCCCTTTCTGGGGGACCCTGGCCTGAACTGGAAATCAGTACCATTTTAAAGGACTGTTTGGCCACACTATATTTTTTTTTTATTTATTTATTTTTAGTTGGAGGATAATTGCTTTATAATGTTGTGTTGGTTTCTGCCATACATCAACATGAATCAGCCATAGGTATACACATGCGCTTCCCTCCTGAACCTCCCTCCCACCCCATCCTCCCCTCGAGGTTGTCACCGAGCACCAGGCTGAGCCCCCTGTGCTATACTGGGGCTCCCCATTGGCCATCTGTTTTATACATGGTAATGTATATATTTCAATGCTACTCTCTCAATTTGTCCCACACTCTCCTTTCCCCGCTGTATCCATAAGTCTGTTCTGTATTTTGAGTTTCCATTCCTGCCCTGCAGAGAGGTTCATCAGTACCATTTTTCTAGACTCTATATATATGCATTAATATACAATATTTTTCTTTCTGACTTACTTCACTCTAGTGAAAGTCGCTCAGTCATGTCCTACTCTTTGCAAGCCCATGGATGCTACAGTCCATGGAATTCTCCTGGCCAGAATACTGGAGTGGGTAGCCTTTTCCTTCTCCAGGGGATCTTTACATCCCAGGGATCGAACCCAGGTCTCCCACGTTGCAGGTGGATTCTTCACCAGCTGAGCCACAAAGGAAGCCAAGAATACTGGAGTGGGTAGTCTCTCCTGTCTCCAGCAGATCTTTCTGACCCAGGAATCGCAGGTAGATTCTTTACCAACTGAGCTATCAAGGAAGCCCACACTCTGTATAAAGCTCTCAGTTCATCCACCTCACTAGAACTGACTCAAATTTATTCCTTTTTGTGGCTAAGTAGTATTCCATTGCATATATGAACCACAACTACTTTATCCATTTATCTGTCAGTGGACGTCCAGGTTGCTTCCATGTTCTGACTATTGTAAATAGTGCTGCAATGAACATTGGGGTACATGTGTCTTTTTCAGTTATGATTTTCTCAAGATATATGCCCTGTAGTGGGATTGCTGGGACATATGATAGTTTTATTGCTAAGTTTTTAAGGTATCTCCATACTGTTCTCCATAGTGGCTGTATCAATTTGCATTCCCACCAACAGTCTTTCTCCACACCTTCTCCAGCATTTATTGTTTATAAATTTTTTGATGGCCATTCTGACCAGCATGAGGTGATACCTCTTTGTAGTTTTGATTTTCATTTCTCCAATAATAAGCAATAGTGAGCATTTTTTCATATTTATTAGTCATCTGGATGTCTTGGAGAAGGCAATGGCACCCCACTCCAGTGCTCTTGCCTGGAAAATCCCATGGCCGGAGGAGCCTGGTAGGCTGCAGTCCATGGGGTCGCAAAGAGTTGGACGTGACTGAGCGACTTCACTTTCACTGTTCACTTTCATGCGTTGGAGAAGGAAATGGCAACCCACTCCAGTGTTCTTGCCTGGAGAATCCCAGGGACAGGGGAGCCTCGTGGGCTGCCGTCTATGGGGTCACACAGAGTTGGACACGACTGAAGCGACTTAGCAGATGTCTTCTTTGGAGAAATGTCTGTTTAGGTCTTCTGCCTATTTTTTGATTGGATTGTTTTTCTCATGGCAACACAACATTTTTAATCAACTATCCTTCAATAAAAATAAAATTAAAAAAATATTTTGAAAAAAGCACAGCATTGTAAATCAACTATATGTCAATAAAAATAAATTTTTTAGAAGGAAACCAAAATCTAGAAAATAGATGTTCTCATTATTACTGGAACCATAGATTCTAGGCCCTCTTAACTGACAGAAAAAAAAATGTATGTGTGTATGCGTGCATATGTGTGTATACCAACCTATCCATGTACATATTATCTATCTACCTAATAATGTGTATATCTCCACCTGTATTGATATTAAACTAAACATGGATTCATAAAAAAAAAATAATGAGAGTTTAGGAAATGGATATATATATATATGATGAATGAATTGGTGACTAAATGAAATTGTTTTCTCGCAAAGGATCTGGGTATTTGTTTCTGCTCTTAAAAGTTGGCTTCACTTACTAATTTTTTACACCTACTTTACAATGAAAACACAATTTTTATTGAATAATTATTAACTAGCTTGTATTTATTCAAACTCACACCCTCCTGAACTCCATGAATGATTTCAGAAGAGCTTACAATAAGCAAGACTTCAGATTGGGAGAATGAGCAATAGCTGTGACTCCGGCTGTCCAAGCTGGCATCACCACATGTGCAATGATGGTGAGAGCAAATGCTTCGTCATACCAGGGCACGCATAAAACACGACTGTGCATAGGCATTACTCAGAACACAGCAACGCTTGTGTCAAAACTAAGGCTGTAGGCTTGAGTACACATGGTTTACCTGGCTTAATTCTTAGAGAATGTCAGTGGAACAAAAATTTCATTAATTTCTGGAGTAGAAGAAATTTTCCTCTTGATAACTCTGTAGGGTCAGTACTATCCCAGACAATGCTTTTCTTCCTAGAATTTTGAGTTTCTTAATTTTCCATGTGTGCACAATCCATGGGAAATTGTTTCCAGTAAATTCCTACAGCCTTCAGCCATTTTCAAGGTGCAAGGACCCTGTAGATTTGTGTTTCTATTAATTACAAAAAGAAAATAGAAACGGAAAATCCATCATCATTGTTATTAGCAAGGAATATAATGAGCATTAGAAGCCTCTGAATTAGCCTAAAAGCAGTGTGGACTACTAAATATCAAGTATAAATAGAAGATGAAGATGAATTTTAAAGGGCAGAATTCTGTTTGTACATTTACTTTCATATCAGATTAGTTCTACATATGCTTTCTACAAAAGGAACTGGAGAACACTTGTGTTTCTTGTCTTAGATGGATTTTCTGAAGGAAGAGCTAGGCCAGTGCCAGGATGCCCTTGTCTGAGCCCTTGGGCCCTAGAGAGGCAGATGAAAGGACGCGGTTGCAGAGCCCAGATGCTGGGCCCTGCGCTGATGTGGAATGCTCCCTTTCTGAGAGAGCACTGTAGATGCTCAGGACCAGAGCAGTGGGGGTGGGTGGACCAGGGAGAATGGAGAAGGTGGGGGCAGAACCATCACTGTGTAGTGGAGCAGGCCAGCCACATGCACCCCTGCATTCCCATGGTCAAAGGAGAGTCCTAGTATCAATTAGTCAACAGACAGAGCGATGGTAACTCCCGCCCCCTGCCGTTTAGTGCCTGAACTCTCACCATCAAGGATGGGCCTTTAACTTCAACACTCTGATGTGTCAAAATCCAGAGAATTGGGTTTAGGAAGAACGGGAGGTGGGGAAGCTTGAGCGGCTGTCATATTTTAAGCTATCCTTAATTATGCATAGCTTAGGAAAATTCATGACGATAGAGTCAACAGGAGGGTTCAAGACTGAAAGACATAGGGTAGGTAAGAAAAACTTGTAAACTTTATCCAGGAGCAGTGCTGTACCATCCACCGTCAGGAGGAATTAATTCTTCAAACACTTCCCCAGTGCTCCTGTGGTTAAGACTTTAACTTCCAATGCAGGGGATACTGGTTCGATTCCTGATCAGGGAGCTAGGATCCCACATGCCATGTGTCCAAAAAACCAAAAACATTAAAGAGAAACACTGTAAAAATCCAATAAAGAGTTTAAAAATAGTCCACATCAAAAAAATCTTTAAAATAAGCTAATATGAGGAGACTATAAAACATGACCAGGGTATAGACATCCAGAGCTACACCTTCAGGTGAGGAGACTTTTAGGAGCCTCGTCTTAACAGGGCTAGAGCAGCCTGTTGCCTGTGGTTTTGAATTAATTTTGTTGGTCACATTTCTCAGTTAGTGACAAGATATTGTAGCCCTGAGCAAATTTACTTAGTTCCATCTTTCTAGATTAGTGGTTCTCTGCCAGGAGGGTACAGCAGAATCGTTGTATAGCTTTTGCCAATTGCTCTCAGCGCTCCCCTCATCTGAAAAAGAATTAGAGTGTGGATGGGGCAAGAGACAGGCCAGGTGTGGGAAGTAAGAAGACTCTGTCCTGATAAGCCTATTACCAGCCTCTCATTTTAAGAACTGCTATTCCAAGTGGAACCGATACTGCTTCATAACCAGAAAACAAGGACATAGTTTAAACTAAATAACTTTGAATCTCACTAAAACTGGCAAAATTGTTCAGCAGCTTTTGGGGATAAATCTGCTTTACCTTTCACATGGATTTCCTCTAGTTGGTCTCTTGCTAAAAAGGAAGGCTGTACATACAGGCAGTGAAGCATTCTTTTGATGCCTGTTAAATGCCCTTCCCTTTACGAATCCTTGTAACTAAGATCTTATGATCTTTCGTGCTTTATTTGGAGGATTTTTTTTTTTTAATGTTTATTCATAGAGCTCTGAGCAAAGTCTGGATCTTCAAAGCTGTGCTAAGGTTTACTATCTTTTTCAACATTCACTGAATTGTTATGTGAGGTGGTTTGCCTAGTTTGCACTAGGCATTTTTAATTTAAAGCTATTATTGAAAAGCAGTAAGATTCCAAGGCAAGTAGGGGATCTGTCACTTGGAGAAAAATTTATGGGAGTAAAAATATTCTTTTTGTAAACAGTTACTGCTCTACAATGTCTTCCCAGGGAGAGGCTTGGTATTCATCTGTTTTAATTAAAGAGTATCCTGCCTGTCTGTTTGTGACCAGCTCACAAGAAGGGGGTATCTTGGTGAGAAGTTCACAAGGTTGGAAGCTGTAGCTGAGTTTGCTGAACCGACTCAAGCCCTAGTCAGCAGTGGTATATGAATGCCAAGCACTAAGAATTTCTGGAATGTAGAATCGCACAGCACTGATAAAGTTTGCTTTGTTCCCCTGTGTGACTTGACCCATTGAAAGAAGATGTGGTTCCCTAGGAAGTTTTAATAGTTCAAAGTCCTTAGTTAATAAAGAAAAAGGCCACAACATAATTCAGCTTGTTTTCACCTGCTGCCTCAAAGATTAACTTTCTTAACATTAAGGAGATAGAGTTACACTTTGCTTTGAAAAAGTAGCTTGTGGAGCACTTCACGTTCGTTCGTTTCACAAAACATGACAGTGTTTGTGTGGATTTGGTTTTTGTTTGGGGTTTGGTGTCACAAACTAAGACTTCTGCAACTTAAGAACCTTCTGGTAACATCATCTAAAAACAAATCTTGGGGAAAGGCACACCCACTTCTTTGTATCAACTTAATCTCTCACTAGGCGAGGAGGGGTTTTGAATTACTTCAGGAAAGCAGTGACTAATAGAGCCTACCCTCCAGTTTTCCTCATTTATTTTCATAAGAGAATGGGAGTGGAATTCAAAACATTCAGATCTGGAGTTAATGTACGTCACCCTGTCAGCAACTGACAGGCTCTGTGTTTTTCCAGTGGGAAAACTTTGACCCACAAACTGATAGACGCCTGTTACAGGCTTTGCTATTCCTTCTATTTCTCTCCTGGTTATTGCTTACTCGTTCAAAAACCAGCTGACTGTACAGGTTGTCTCTAGGAGCAGATTTCAGAGCAAAGGTGATACATAAAAGCAATGCGTAAGTCTTTTTTTTTTTTGTCAGAATTTATAGAGTTTGAAATAAAAATTTTATGTTTTCATTGAGACTCTATATGTATTTAATGTTAAATGTGTACTTTATCTTATTAGCATGATTTAACTTGTATGTTTATTCATTTTCACTCAAAGAAAGATTTTAGTTACATCACGCATGTTAAGGAAACCTACCATTGCCTGTGTGTTCCTTGTCGCTAACAGTAGTGGATGAATGCCATCGGCATTCATTGTGTTAGATTATCAGAGGATTTTATAGCAATCTGGCAGATGAATAAGAGACATGCATGAAGCTTTGGATTTGAGACATTCTCTAGAACGTTTCTGGTTTGGGAGAAGACTTAGTGGTGTGCAGAATTGCCGCCTGTCTGTCTTAGGGACCCTCAGGTAACCAGACAGCAAGGAGTGTCCCTGTGACAGTGAGCGGCTGTAAACATCCTCGACTGGAAGCTGTGAGGCTGCAGAAAGGCTTTCAGTCGGATGTTTGCAGCTGCCGACTGCCGCCCACGTCAGGAGCCCCCTCAGGAGCAGTGGCCTCCTTGACTCCACTGGACACTGTGCTCTCCTAGGAATACGTGTTCACATCCTTGCGTGAGAATGGTACAGGTTCAGTAACTTTTAAACCCATCCCTACGTTTTCATTAGAGCAGGAGAGGTGCTCTGTTTGTATAGGGATTTTGCTACATCAAAAGAAAAAAAGAAGAAAGAAAAAAGTAAAATATTCCTAAGAAAAGTGAGGGAATGTATTACAGTATTTTTGTTCTTAGAAAAAAAGTGTTCTAGGACAGTATTTCCACAAATCAGTCTCAAAAGGAATTTTTTTTGTCCTGCTGTTTATATTTACCTGTAATTTCAAAACAAGTGCTTTTTACAGCCATTTGCAAATATTTCTATTAATAAATCTAAATTTCTTGAAAAAGAAAAAAGTAAAGGCCAGAGTAAAGAGTTAATTCACTTTCACATTATTTGGATTAAACCTCTTTTACTGTTTATAGGTTTAGTCTTTAAGTAATAAAGTCATTTTCAGTTTAACCAAGTGCCTAAAATAAACTAACATTGACTCTACTAACTCTTATTTGAGAAACCTATTTGTTCCTGTTTTAACTGATGAGAACAGAATTTTAGGCATTTGTTGATACTGACTCCATGCAACTGAGCTGTTATCTTTGCTTTATGTAATAGCATATATCTCTTTAAAATAATACAAAATGCTATTCTAGATATAGTAAGGCAGCCTAAGATGTTTAAAAATCTCCTCTTGTGGATCTCTGTAAAGGATCTAATTTCTAACTTGTCCTTTTTGTAAATCTGTATTTGCCTTATGGCAGATTTGTTTAATATGAGACATTTAAATAGTGGGAAGGAGACAGACACTTTAAGAGGAGATGAAAGTGGCATCCTTTGCCCTCTAAAATGCAGTATCTTCTACACGTGAATATTGTCATTAATACAGAAATTAGTTACCTGTTCACTACCCCCGATGACATCAATGTGTGTGTACGTGCTCAGTTGCTAAGTCGTGTCCCACTCTGCAACCCCATTGACTGCAGCTTGCCAGGCTCCCTTGTCCATGGGATTCTCCAGGCAAGACTACTGGACTGGAAATTTCCTCCTCCAGGGGATCTTCCCGAACCAGGAATCAAACCCACGTCTCCTGTGTCTCCTGCATTGGCAGGTGGATTCTTTACCATTGCTGCACCTGGAAAGCTGATGATGTCGGTAAGAGTGCTTATTGAAACAGTGGGACATAGTGCTATTTGAATATCATGATTAAGTGGGATGGAGAGAGATCTGTTTAGAAATGCCTTCACATTCTCTGCATACGTAAAGCTTCTAAGTGGAAAAAAAAAGTCATACTGGCCACTGGCCATGAGAGATCAGTAGATTAGATGCCTCTGAGCCAGGGGCAAGAGGGGAGGGACTTCCATCTGCTAGGCCCTGGGATGTGTAGTTGAAAATGTGGCCTGTTCTTTAATAGGTAAACTTGAAACACTCTGGGGGAATAACTCAGCTGTGTCGCAGGGAGATGGTTGCAGGAGGAATGAGTGAACCCTCCCCTGCTCTTTGACCTTCAGTCCCTTCAGCTCAGATTCCTCTCCCTTGCCTCACTGCCCCCTAAATTTTCCATTTCTCATCTCTCTTTGGTTATTTCCTTCATTTAAGTAATTACTTGTTGAAACATTTTAATATGTAAGAAGTACAGCCTTCTTAAATACTCTTATGAACAAACTACAAACCTCCAGAAAGCCTTCTGGCTAGTTCTGAAATTAATGCCTATTATTCACTGTTTTATGTGCCCCCTATTTCCATGGTGACAATGTAAAATGCTGCATTAAGATAGTATCAAAAGTGTGCTATATATATTTGGAATAAGATCTGGATGCAATTTGTTTTAATTTCACAAAAGTATCTGACTTTAAAAAAATGTACAGCATTACATTTCTACAACTACACAAAGTTGTGCATGTAAGATAAGTTAGTAATTAGCATAAATTAAAATTCTTTATTGCTAATTGCTTTCATGTAGTTTTTCTTCTTTGTGGATATATATTTAAAATTCCACGTTCATATCAGCATAATAAAATACCATATATGATCTAGAAAATAAAATTCTTGAAGTGGACCACAGTAGGTCAGTTACAGAGATTAAAACACTGTCAACATATGTGCTAGGTAAATGGAAACTGTGTTGCTGTGAAGTTTGTGATGTTAAAAGGAAAAACACAAAGCAATCATCACAACCACTGTATGTTTGAAATGAAGTGAAGTGAAAGTCGTTCAGTCGTGTCCGACTCTGTGACACCACAGACTGTACAGTCCATGGAATTCTTCAAGCCAGAATACTGGAGTGGGTAGCCACGCCCTTCTCCAAGGGATTTTCCAGAATAAAAATTGAAGCATCCTTGAAATGGAGATTTCTAATGGAAGTATATGAGGTTCTAAAAGTGGCAGTGGTAACTCATTTAAATGATACTTATTTTTCCTGAGCTTGAAACTCAGATTGAACCTGCTTGAACCAGCTTGAACCTGAACTTCATTTTGTAATGATGCTATCTGTAAATGCTATGCCTATGCAACCTTTCCTCTATTAAACAATAACTAAAACCAGGGGTGAATACTCTAGTGACAAGGGAGCCTGTTCAGAAGGCAGTCCTGCACGGAGAGTCAGCGCTTGGTCTCTGAAACCCAACTGCACCCAAACAGATTTACTGACAGAATTGCCTTGTTTTCTTTCACTAAAGTTGTAGCTAAATGACCAGTGGGAAAAGAAAATCTTCCTTGAGTGGTGTCAGTTTGAGGTGGCTTAGAAATAATAATGCAAAGATACCAGTTGTTTTTCTGTATTAGAAGAATAACCAGAGAGTTAGTTATTGTTCAGTCACTAAGTTGTGACCAACTCTTTGCAACCGCATGGACTGCAGCACACCAGGCTTCCCTGTCCTTCACTATCTCCCTAGGTTTGCTCAGATTCATGTCCATTGAGTCGGTGATGCTATCTAACCATCTCACCCTCTGTTGCCCCCTTCTTTTGCCTTCAGTCTTCACAGCATCAGAGTCTTTTCCAATGAGTGAATTCTTCACATCAGGTGGTGAAAGTATTGGAGCTTCAGCATCAGTCCTTCCAATGAATATTCAGGGTTGATTTCCTTTAGGATTGACAGGTTTGATCTCCTTGCTGTCTAAGAGACTCTCAAGAGTCTTCTCCAGAACCACAATTTGAAAGCATCAATTCTTCAGCACTCAGCCTTCTTTATGGACCTACTCTCAGATCTGTAGATGATTACAGGAAAAACCGTAGCCTTGACTATATGGGCCTTTGTCAGCAAAGTGACATCTTTGCTTTTTAACACACTATCCACGTTTGTCAGAGCTTTTCTTCCAAGGAGCAAGTGTCTTTTAATTTCATGGCTTCAGTCACCATCTACAGTGATTTTGGAGCCCAAGAATATAAAATCTGTCACTGCTTCCACTTTTTCCCCTTTTATTTGCCATGAAGTGATGCAACCAGATGCCATGATCTTGGTTTTTTGAATGTTGAGTTTTAAGACAGCTTTTTCACTTTCCTCTTTAACTCTCATCAAGAGGCTCTTTAGTTCCTCTTCACTTTCTACCATTAGAGTGGTGTCATCTGCATATCTGAGGTTGTTAATATTTCTCCCGACAATCTTGATTCCAATTTGTGATTCATCCAGCTGGCATTTTGCATGATGTACTCTGCATATAAGTTAAATAAGCAAGGTGAAAGTATACAGCCTTGATGTACTTGTTTCCAGATTTGGAACCAGTCTGTTGTTCCATGTCCGGTGCTAACTGTTGCTTCTTGACCCACATAGAGATTTCTCAGGAGACAGGTAAGGTGGTCTGGTATTCTTATCTCTTTAAGATTATCTCTTTAAGAATATTGTTGTGATCCACACAATTGCTCTTAATTTTTGAAATGACTTACTGAAATCTTGGTGGCTCAGTGAACTGTCTCAGAGTCTCACTCCAATCATGTGGAAGACTTTCTTCATCTGGTTCTGAATCAAAATGAGGTCTCTAAGTATATATGGAAGGAGTATCTGGTTGTGTATACTATGGCTGTCTGTATGCGTGAACTAAATTGTTAAAGCATTGAAAAAATTGGGGGTTTGTGATTGTTTTCCTGTTTTATTACTACTCTTCCTAATGGTAAGAAGCCAGTAAATAAAATTAAAAAAAAATAACCTCATCCTCTGGATGTGCTTATTATTAAAATATTAGTGAATTAAATACTCTTGAATAGGCTTCTTCAGTTATACATGAATACCTGTCACTAGTACGCACTTTTAAATCCTCAGCATGAGTGTAGTGGGGAAGTTAATGTTACCAAGTGATGCTCAGTCTGCCTTTCCTAAATGGTGTGTCTAATTATTATATAAATGTAATGATGTAGTTCTTTGAGAGTAGAGGCTTTTTAATGAAAATTAAAATAAAGTAGATTGTGGATTCAGCAGCACAAACACTAAATGCGAGCTTATTATCCCCAGTTTGAAGCCCTGCATGGTTGGAGAAATTAATGAACTCTCAGTTACCCTAACAACTCTGAGTAAAATAAGAATGTCTCCCAGCTCCCATTTCAAAAATGGCAGCATGAGCTCTCCAGATATGCAATCTCCTATCGAAAAGTGTCTTGGAAAACATCAGACATTACACTGTGATAATATGTCATAAGCTTGTTAGTAGCATACGCTCCCTTGCAGGGACTGAACTACTATTTCTGGATTTTGGATTCAGTATTTTTAGCTAAAGAGTTAAACTCTTGAAAAGAGCAAATGCTTATACCAGCAAAGGAAAGCATGTGTAAAAGCTAAAGAAATTCCTGCAATTCAGTATGTAAATAAATGTCACAATGCCATGTAACGTTGGCACTTGCAGCCATGATTCCCACAGTAGAAATATATTGACTTGCAGGATGTGTGATGTTAATAAATAGAAACATTATTTCTCTGTTTCTTTAAATGAAGATTTGTGCTGAGCATAAGTATGCTGAAGTGAGTCAGAGAATTACTTGCAGATTCAGATATTCAACATTGAGTATTCATGTCTTGTACAAAATATATCTAAGTGCATATTAAGGGAGTGATTTTATTAAATTCCTTACTGATTAATGATCATGTTAGATTAAAATTATCTTTGGAATTATAAACTTTCAACTATGCAATGCCCATATGGAAAATTTAATTTTGAAACTTACTCCTTTCATGTACTCTCAGGGGTCTTCTTGGCTGTATCAGATATGTAGTTTGTATTTTTTCCAATTCTGTCCCTACTCTTTTACCCTAGGAAGTATTTTACTTAAATTCTGACCATCAGATATTGAATAATACATTAGGAAATTTGCACACTTTTCAGAATAATATTCAGCTATATCTTGAGTTAATCCTCTAATCTTTCTATTCTTTAGTCTCTGTGCTGATGTTATTGATTTCTAGTAATTTGCTCCTAAATCTGAGTAATTAAAAATAAATGATCATGAGTTATTAGAAATTCTAAAAATCTAAGGTTGCTTTAATAGCATAATTCAATTTGTCAAAATGCAATTTCAGTTCAGTTCAGTTCAGTCGCTCAGTCATGTCCAACTCTTTGTGACCCCATGAACTGCAGCATGCCAGGCCTCCCTGTCCATCACCAACTCCCAGAGCTTACTCAAAACTCATGTCCATTGAGTCGATGATGCCATACAACTGTCTCATCCTCTGTTGTCTCCTTCTCCTCCTGCCTTCAACCTTTCCAAGCATCAGGGTCTTTTCCAATGAGTCGGTTCTTTGCATCAGGTGGCCAAAGTATTGGAGTTTCAGCTTCAGCATCAGTCCTTCCAATGAATATTCAGGACTGATTTCCTTTAGAGTTGACTGATTTGATCTCCTTGCAGTCCAAGGGACTCTCAAGAGTCTCCTCCAACACCACAGTTCAAACGCATCAATTCTTCAACACTCAGCTTTCTTTATAGTCCAACTGTCACATCTATACATGACCACTGGAAAAATCATGGCTTTGACTAGACTTTGTTGGTAAAATTATGACTCTGCTTTTTAATATACTGTCTAGGTTGGTCATAGCTTTTCTTCCAAGGATCAAGTGTCTTTTAATTTCATGGCTGCAGTCACCATCTGTAGTGATTTTAGAGCCCCCCAAAATAATGTCTGTTACTGTTTCCCTTGTTTCCCCATCTATTTGCCATGAAGTGATGGGACTGAATACCATGATCTTAATTTTCTGAATGTTGAGCTTTAAGCCAACTGTTTCACTGTCCTCTTTCACTTTCATCAAGAGGCTCTTTAGTTCTTCTTCACTTTCTCCCATAAGGCTGGTGTCATCTGTATATCTGAGGTTACTGATATTTCTCCCAGAAATCTTGATTCCATCTTGTGTTTCATCTAGCCCAGCATTTCGCATGATGTATTATTCCACATATAAGTTAAATAAGCAGGGTGACAATATACAGCCTTGATGTACTCCTTTCCCGATTTGGAACCAGTCTGTTGTTCCATGTCCAGTCCTAACTGTTGCTTCTCTGAAATATAATTGATCCTTTTTGTATAGAACTAATCTATTGATATTTTGGTACAAGTTTAATTCCTGTTGAATGAGTGAGATGTACTGATAGCTAATCAAAGCCGACTTGAAGAGTTCCCTAGTCTCCCAGCTGGGGTAGCACCAGGAGCAGTGCTGGGAGAAGTTAGGCCATGCTCAGGGTTGGAGAACCAGTTCCAGGGGCTGGTGAGCAGTCCTCTCCCTTGAATCTGGGGACATAGTAGCTCACTCTTCCTGAAGAAAACGTAAATGTTCTCGAGGCGACTCACACCTGCACCATTGATTCTGTTGAGGTTCAGGGGCATCAGAGAATACCAGTGAGGGCAGAACGATTGTCTTCTTGTGAAGAAGGGTCTATGTCTGAGGTTAAGCTATTACTGAAGCGCTATAGCACATGAGTGCTGCACACACACCCTCCTTTTGGAGCCTTTTCTAAAGGGAGCTTCATAGCTTGGCTTGTGCCCCCTCTTCTGCTATCCCCCAGCTTTCTAAGCTTCAGCCACACTGACTTTTAGTTCTTCAAACAACTTTGCTTTATCCCTTTCCCCACAAAGCCTTCAAAGGCCTTAGGGCTTCCCTCTGCATAGACAGAACATTCCTAGTTTACCCACATCTATCCCCAAATACACAAGGCCTACGCATGTACACACACTCATGCTCAACGTTAGGTATCATGCTTAGTGGCGTTTTTTCTGGGGACGTCTTACTACTCCCTTTTCTTCATGCTATGGATGTCTCCATCCTGAGATGGAAATCCAGAAGAGCAGCCCATCATGTAAAACTCTGGGTGGAAAAGCTTTCCAGGCAGAAGGGAAAGCAAGTGCAAATGAGCAGAAGTTGGACCAGGCATAAATGATGAAATGCTGTGGTTCAGGACAGAGTCAGAGAGCTAAGTGCAGGGCCATCATGAGGTCAGAGTGACAACTTTGGATTTCCCTGGTAAACGTTGGATTAGTTCTTGTTGTCATGAAATGTTCTTTGAATTTTTAGTTTAATTAGATGATAGGATTTAAATCATAGTGGTAGAGTCTATCAGAATGTGGGTAACTTTTTTTTTTTTTAAAGATGAACAACAACTCATTTTGGTAAATATTGAATGCCTACTAGTATAAAGAATAGTGAATGTTAGGGGCTGAAGGATAAAAACTTGAAAAAGATTTGCTCCCTGTGATTGCTCATAAGGTTGGGATGAAATGTCATGTGGACCAAAATGCAGGATTATCCAAATCCTGAGACCAGCCACCCATGCCTGTGAAGTATCATACAGTTGGCCCTTGAACAACAGGAGTTTGAGCTGCATAGGTTCACTTATATGCTTATTTTCCCCAAATGTACTGGAAAAAATTTTGGAGATGTGCGAAAATTTGAAAAAGCTCACAGATGAACAAAATAGCCTGACAATATCAATAAAAATGAAGATACATCATGTATGCATAATATATATATATAGATACTTGTCTGTTTTATCATTTACTATGATAAAATATGAACAAATTTATTATAAAAATTTAAAATTTATCAAAGCTAATGCACACAGACATCGCAGGCTGAACATGGCACCACGTGCACACATGTAAATGTACAGAGGCATTATTAAATCATAATGGCATGAAATTAATTTGGGGGCCACGTCCTGTTGCTACTACGATAAACTCAAGAGTGGGAAGTCTCTGCTTAAAGTGCCATGAGACACTGATCATCTCCACATGAGCAGTTCATCTCTTCAGTAAACTGTGCATTGAAATATAAAGTGATCTCTCACATTTCTCCTGTATTTTCCATCATGTTCGTGCAACAGAGTAGACCTTGAATAAGACTGTGGGCCCCACACGAAGTGCCCTAGGGATGCTGGAAGTGCCCCCAATACGCAGAGAAAACTCATGGCATTACAAGAAAATAGTTGAAGTGCTTTATATGTACCACAGATTGAAGTCTGCAGCTGCGGCTGCCACCATTTCAAGAGAAATGAATCCAGAGAAGGGACCAGTGTAAGAAAAGAAAAGGAAGTTCATGCAACTGTCACTGCAGCTATGCCAGCAGGTGCAAAAACCTTGCATTTTTTTGAGGGGGGTGGAAATTATCATGTGTTGAAAATGCAGCTTTTACATGAGATAAGATTGGTTTATAAGAAAGGCATACCTGTAGACTATGATTCAAAAAGTTTAAAGTCATTGTATGACAACTTAGAGCAGAAGGAAGGTGAAAGAGCCAAAGCTGGAGAATTTAATGCCAGCAAAGGATAGTTTGATAACTTCAGAAAGAAGTTTGGCTTTAAAAATGTCCAGAGAACAGGAAAAGCAGCATCTGCTGACCAAGAGGCAGAAGATAAGCTCCCGGACACACAAAGTCATTGAGGGGAAAGGATATCTACCTGAAGAGGTTTGTCATGCAGACAGAAGTGCCCTATTCTGGGGGGGGGGGGGAAAGTGTCATAAAGGGCATGGGTTAGTAAGGAAGAAGAGTGAGCACCAGGATTTAAGGCAAGACAAGATAGCCTAAGTCTACTGTTCTGTGCAAATCCAGTAGGGTTTATGGTCAGAAATGCCCTCATCTATAAAGCTGCGAACATCTAAGTCTTAAAAGGAAAAGATAAACACCAGCTGCTAGTCTTTTGGTTGGACAAAAGTCCTGGACTAGAACACTTTTTCTGCATTGGTTCCATTGATGCTTTGTCTGTGAAGTCAGGAAGCACCTTGCCAGTAAGAGACTGCCTTTTAAGTCCTTTTGATATTGGGCAATGCCTCTGGCCGCCCAGAACCCCATGACTTCAACACTGAAGGTGCCAAAACAATCTACTTGCTCCCAAAATACAACTCTAATTCAGCCTCTAGATCAAGAGGTCATAAAGACCTTTAAAGCTCATTGCACATGGTACTCAATGGAAAGAATTGTCAACAGTGGGCAACAGAACCCCCAATGGAATATCGTAAGAGTCTGGAAGGATCACACCACTGAAGATGCCATCCTTATTATAGAAAAAGCCATGAAAGCCATCAAGCCCAAAACAATACATTCCTACTGGAGGACACTGTCCAGATGTTGTGCATGACTTCACAGGATTTATGACAGAGCCAATCAAGGCAATCATGAAGGAGACTGTGGATATGGAGGAAAAGTTCAGGGGCGGGGGGAGGTGTGTGTGAAGGGTATCAAGATATGCACCTTGGAGGAATTTAAGAGCTAAGAGACACCCTGCCTGAGGAATTAACAGAAGGTAACCTGATGGAGACAAGTGCTTCCAATCAGTGCCAGGTGATGAGCAAGAAGCAGCACCAGAAAACAAACTGACATCAGAAGACCTGGCAGAAGAGTTCTGATTATTTAAAATTGTCTTTCACTTCTCCTGGGGCTTCCCTGATGGCTCAGGGGATAAAGACTCTTACCTGCAATGCAGAGACACGGGAGATGTGGGTTTGATCCCTGGGTCAGGAAAATCTCCTGGAGGAGGAAGTGGCAACCCACTCCAGTATTCTTGCCTGCAGGATCTCATGGACAGAGGAGCCTGGAGGGCTACAGTTCATGGGGTCGCAAAGAGTCAGACATGCATGAGTATGAACGTGATGTGTTTCACTTCTTTTACAACAGGGGCCCTTCTGTGATGTGGGCACTGAAACCTAGGCAGACAATGGAATAAAGATTGGTACTGTTTAAAAAGATTTTTGGAGAAATGTGGAAAGCAAAATAGACAGAAATTATGATGTATTTATGTAAAGTTGTGCCGGGTGTGCCTGCCCTTCCACCTCCGCCTCCACCCCTGAGACAGCAAGAACCTCCTCTTCGTCCTCAGCCCACTCGTTATGAAGACAGTGAGGACGAAGACCTCTATGATGATCCACTTCCACTTAATGAGTAGTCAGTCATCATCATATTGCACAGTTGATAGACTCATCTGTTGAATATGTGTGAGTGTCTTCATGTGGAAGTCTAAGGACCGAACAACAAGAACTGTATAGACATTTTTGTGTCATCAGCACCGTCTTTGATTGTGTAGCACGTCATGTACTGAAGTGGATAACCCATCCTTACATAGGCATAAGGTGAGTGATATTTAATATAAAACTAATGTGTTAGTTTTCTTACTGCCTTATAATTCTGCTTTCAAAGAATTCCATTACTATACAGTGTGCCTCTCTCATAATTGGAAAAACTGTATATCAGCCTATCATCACAGGTAAGTTTTTTTTTTCAAGTTTCCAATGTTGTATTATGGATATGACTGTAATACTGTTTGTCATAAAGTTTTAATGAAATTTCGTTTATTGGTGTATAAGCTAAGCTACTGTGAAGTAGTCATATCGATTACACGAGGCTACCATAAAACATTGCTGCTTCATTGTTATCAATGCATGAATCTTTATACCTGTAAATAATAATACTTCAGTATTCTTGCCTGGAGAATCCCATGGACAGAGAAGCTTGGCGGGTTCTACAGCCCATAGGGTCACAAAGAGTTGGATACTACTGAAGCGATTCAGCGATTTTTCACATTAGCGTTTCATTTTTGATGTCTGGATTTAGTAATACATGTAACATCTGCAGTGTTTCATATCATACAAGACAATATTGATGTTGACAGTATTGATAATACTGACAGTATTGACAATATTGACAGTATTGATAAATGATTTATCTTATACTCTTTCTGACCCCATGGACTACATAGTCCATAGAATTCTCCAGGCCAGAATACTGGAATGGGTAGCCTTTCCCTTCTCCAGGGGATCTTCCCAACCCAGCAATCGAACCCAGGTTACCCTCACTGCAGGCGGATTCTTTACCAGCTGAGCCACAAGGGAAGCCCAAGAACTCTGGAATGGATAGCCTATCCCTTCTCCAGTGGATCTGCCCAACCCAGGAATTGAACCAGGGTCTCCTGCATTGCAGGTGGATTCTTTACCAACTGAGTTATCAGGCAAGCCCTATCTTAGATGATGTAAATTTACAATATCAATAAATACAGTACAGCACTGTAAATAATTTTCTTTTATGATTTTAATAGCATTTTCTTTTCTCTAAGCTTTTATTGTAAGAATACAATAATACATGTAATATACAAATATGTGTTAATTGTTTATGTTATCAGTAAGGCTATTAGTAGTTCAGTTTTTTGTTGTTGTTGTTTAGTCTCTGAGTCATGTCTAACTCTTTTGCTGCCCCATGGGCTGCAGCCTGCCAAGCTCCTCTGTCCATGGGATTTTCCAGGCAAGAATACTGGAGTAGGTTGCCATTTCCTTCTCCAGGGGATCTTCCCAACCCAGGGACTGAAACTGGGTCTCCTGCACGTGTCCTGCCATGCAGACAGATTCTCTACTACTGATCCACTGGGGAAGTTTCAGGGGAAGTCAAAACTGACATGTGGAGTTTTGATTGTATGGAGCCCCTAACCACTGCATTGTTTAGGAGTCAACTATACTTGCTAATTAAAAGGAAGGCAAACGGAATAATGTCACAAGGTAGAACGTTCCCTCTAACCCCAATACCGAATGATAATGAACCAGGCTGCACTAAGGAGTCATTTCTTTCATACATCTTCAGTCTAAGCCCTGCATGGGGCCATTCTGTGTGTGAGGGGTCCTGAAGAAGAGAGCATCTGAGAATGTGGAAGAGATATAAAAATAGGGACCCCTCCCAGAGCACCCCTTAGCACTTACTATTGGGAAGAAGAATATCCACAAGAAAGTCTGTCCAATGGGGCAAAGACTATAGCTCTGCCTTCCTGCATCCTCAACTGAACCCAGCGGCCAGCGCAGCAGCAACCAGCCTCTACTTGTGTTTGCCGGGTGGGGCCACAACAGCGTCTCATCTCCGCCTGTGTGTCTGGGCAGGGCCCCACAAGTGGGAGAAGAGAAAGGGCGCTGGCATGTAACCTGCTCCTCCTTCTGGGTGCTGATACGTGCCCTCCAACAATGTTTACTCAGGTGGAGTTGGTAACATACAAGTAAAATAAACAGTAGTGGTGCGTGTTGCCCTGAATAGCCTCAGTAACAATGACCTGCTGGCTGGCATTTGTTTATTGTGTGCCCTGCGGCAGGTGCTGTTCTAGGTGCTTTTACTGACTCACACTTTAATCCTGGCAGGAGCCCGCGAGGTCCGTGCTGTCATAAACTTACAGGTGAAGGCACTGCAGGGCTCGGTGACCTGTTCAAGGTCACTCGGGAAGCCGCAGGCCCCTAACGTCAGATTAAAAAGTGCTGACCATCGCCTAAGAAAGAACAGCTGGTTGAAGTTGGGAGGATTGCGAAAGTCACCTGAGCTCTACTTTTCCGGAAGCCGAGGACAAGGAGGGTGGCGTGTGTATGGGGAGGTGGTCTGGGTCAGGAGGGTGCGGGGCTGTGCCTCACCTCGCCTCGCCTCGCCTCCCTGGGTTCCAGGCACCGGGGGCCCTGCCATCAGTAGCCCTGCAACGGGGCTTAAAACGGGAGAGCAAGGGTCTCTCTCTGCAGTTCATGGCAAGCTTCGCTTTTAAATAGCATTGAATTATAGGATGAAGTTATTATGCAGAAATGTTTTGTTTCCCTTGAAAGCTAGAAAATAAGGCCGGCTCCCGCTGCATCTGTAAATAGGCCGCCGTTTCTCATTCTGTGGTTGGGAAGAATCATTCGGGCCGGCGCAGTTAATGAGCTTCCGCAGCTGTTAAGTGGAATTACACATTCTGTTCATGAGGCCTCGGCCACATTGTCCACGGGACTTGGTGTCCACTTCACCCGGGACACTTGGATGGCCCTGTTGCCTGAGCTGCTCTTCCTCCAGGAGGGAGACGCAGAGGTCTGGGTCAGGCCGGCTGCAGAAGGGAGAGGCTGTTTGGGCAGAAGGAGCCACAGAAGATGGTATTTTTCTGTATCACAGCTGACTTCTTCAGCAAGGACTGTGAGGATCTTAGATGGAAAATAGTCATCTTTTCTTTTAAAAAGGGTTGTTTGTTTGTTTTTTTTTAATTAAAGAAAAAATATTATCCATCAGGGCTTCCCTTGTAGCTCAGTCAGTAAAGAATCTCCTGCAATGCAGGAGACCTGGGTTCAATTCCTGGGTCAGGAAGATCCCCTGGAGAAGACAAAGGCTACCCACTCCAGTATTCTGGCCTGGAGAATCCCTAAGGACAGAGGAGCCTGACAGGCTACAGTATAAGGGGTCACAAGAGTCGGACATGATTTAGCGACTAAACCACCACCATCACCATTATCCATCAAGTTATGAAAATGAAAATCACTCAGGCCTGCCCTACTCTTTGTGACCCCATGGACTATACAGTCCATGGAATTCTCCAGGCCAGAATACAGGAGTGGGTAGCCTTTCCCTTCTCCAGGAGATCTTCCCATCCAGAGATGGAACCCAGCTCTCCCACATCGTGGGCAGATTCTTTACCAGTTGAGCTGCAAGGGAAGCCCATCCATCAAATTATACCCAGACACTAACTTTCCCGTCTTCCAGGTGGAGCCCTTGACCAGGTCTGTGGTTTCTGGGTTACCAAGATACTTAATACAGAGTTCATCCTGGTGAAGTGTTAACCAACTAAGTGGTGTTTAAGGGAATTACCTGGTGATCCAATGGTTAGTTGTCTGGGCTCTCACTGCCAAGGGCCCAGGTTCAATCCCTGGTCTAGGAACTAAAATCCCACAAGCTGTGAGGTTTTGGGGGGGAAAAAGTAATAATAATACCTAAATGATGGTTAAGAATCCAACATAAGAAAGCCCTTGAGTAAGCACAGGAAGTCAATGCCAGCAGTGCTAAAAGTGCTAGTAGATGGACGCGGATGTATGGGCAGCCACAGATTTTTAAACCTTCCGTTTCTTTGCATTCCCTCCTTTATGGACCTTGCATAGGTGGCCAGTTGTTATTTATAAATTTGAGCTGTTTGCATAATAGGAGTTGCACTAATCTAATTATACTATGGGTGCGTGCATGCTAAGTTGTGTCTGACTCTTTGTGCTCCGTCGTATCTGACTCTTTTCAACCTCATGAATTTTTCCAGGCAAGAATACCAGAGTGGGTTGCCATTTCCTTCTCCACGGGATCTTCCCCACCCAGGGATCAAACCCACATTTCATGCAGATTCTTTACCTCTAAGCCACCAGGGGAGCCCCCATTATACTATTCTGGTCATCAGCTATACCTATCTATTTTTAATACAATAGCAATATATGCATACTCTGTACCCTCTCAACTTCTGCACCTCTTCAGCTTTGAAAAAGAAAGTTAATCTCAGTGAACGGTGCTGAGGAGAATATTCTTGAAGTGTCCAAACATTATTTCACAAAAAGAGAGTTTTTCTTGTCCTAGTCTCTGTTTATATTACTAAGGAGATGTTAAAAATATAGCCTGGAGACTATCTTAGTATATAACTGGAGCATAGCTGTCTGCTGACATAGAAGGCACTTCTGAAATAGTGCTTCCTAACCCACTTTCAAATAAACTGATACCATCTCAGCCAAATTAATCTCTGACTAACCAGAATCCTTTCCGGATTTACATACATGCTCAGAGATATGTAATCATTTGTATATATCCAGAAGAGCTGCCCTGAGTGTATTTATGCAGCTTGGCTAGAAACAGTTGCTCTCTTAACATGCTGGGTGTTTTACATGAAGATCATCCCTGGCATTGTGCAGCCCAGCAAGAACTCTGGCCTGCTGACTAAACAAATACGATTGCCAAAGTGAATTATTAAATTCCAGTGGGCCTCACTTGCTAGAGAATTTCACTCCTCTTTCTCCCACACAGCATTCCCACTTTTTATTAGATGAACTGCTTTCAACTCTTGCAAATAATTGCTGTCTTTTGCTAGTCATTACTACAGCAGTTTCCCACTGTTTATATTTTAAAACCAGCACTTGGATGGGTCCCACTGAAGCAGAACAAATAAATACGTGTGTGCATCTGTGTAAATATTTATCTAAAATTGCATTATGAAAAGGCCCAGTGAACTCTGGGTCTCACCGCTGAGCCTTGGGTCCCTTCTGAAACGAGCCCATCACCAGGCTACTGTTACTTGACTAAACATGGGTGACTTCATCCCAGCATTTCCTTTTGAGGACTATTTGGGAGACTCCCTTCCAATAGAGGAAGTGGGTTGATGAGGGCCAGTGTTCTCATTCCAGACCCTTCACATCTCTGAAAAGCTGCATCCTTTGTAGAAAATAGATCTGTACGTGTGCCAGAGTGGAACCCTGATGTTCATCAGGGGAGGAGGAGGAGGTCACAGATTCCTTGTCTGTTTCAGCCGTAATCCTCCCATTGGCAGGAGCCTGAGAGGAAGTATTTAACAATGGGATTTTATAAAATTCAATGTAGTAAAGAATGTTTTTATATTTGAATGGATCTAAGGAAGTTTTTTTTTTCCTTCCCCCCAATAAGTGGAGGGTATTTAAGGGTAACGTTATCTCTGGATTTGCTGGGAGGATTTGTCTCTTTTATTGGACTTTGTGGAATAATTATTTTTCCATTTGATCATTTCCATGAAAAGTAATCCTCAGAAGAAAAAGCTGTAGACTCTTAACTTCATACTAATCCTAAACATTTTGCTTAAGGGGAATTAGTGAGGAAATAACTGTCTCTCAGGAAGGTTTAAAACTGTGATTTCATTCAACATCTAGAGCTCTTTGAATGTGTCCAGTCATGCCAGAAACTATGAAGTGATTTTCTTTCACACACTCGCCATAAGACCTGATACTTTTTAAAGCCTTAACACAAAGAGCTTTATGTTAAAAATAAAAATTGCACAAAGTGGAGGAAAAGATGTTCTTGTCATCATTCCCTGTTTGCTTCTAACTACATGAGGGCTCCAGGGGAGCTGCTGATGACCCGAGTTTCCTAGATTTAGCACACATGTCAGATGGGCTCCAGTGGTTGATTAGCAGTCACAGTAGAAAGCTAGAGACCATTTGCTGAGGGACAAGACCTACTAGTGTACAAGTCTAGGATACAAGGATGGTCTAAGTCTTCATCAGCCGATGACCCTTGCCACTGTAACACAGAGCAATAGTTACACAGAAGTGCTTATGTCTGCTGAGAAAAATAAGGGCAAAATAATACCACCAATGTATTTTTTAATTTGTTGTACAGTCTAAACTTTGTTAATTTCTAGTCTTCGAAAAAAGGGGAATTTGAAGAATATTTGCTTGGTGCAAAATCATTGTAACATCACAGACTCTTCCTCATCCCTACAGTGGCAGCCCCCAAAATTGGTCATCCAGACAACACTTGGGTAGCTTCTGAGTCAAGGACCTCATTATTGGCATCATATTTTGCACACATAAAGTTTATCCACTCAATAGGTGATTTTTGAGCACTTCCCATGCAGAGATATGGAAAAGAACAATGCAGTCTCTTGTTTCAAAGATTTGGCTATTTAAAAGAAGATAAAACACAGAAAGCAGTGATTGCAGGAGTGGACCTAGGGTAAAAGGTCCACTGGGAGTTTCAGGAGAAGGTGCGCACAGAGGTCTATTTAGCTTAGGGTAAGGGGCAGGAAACAGGGCTTCCCAGGTGGCACTAGCAGTAAAGAACCCACCTGCCAATGCAGGAGACAGAAGAGATGCGGGTTCTATCCCTGGGGTGGGAAGATCCCTTGGAGGAGGCCATGGCAACCCATTTCAGTATTCTTTCCTGGAGACTCCCATGGACAGGGGAGCCGAGCGGGCTACTCCCTAGGGTCACAAAGAGTCGGACACGACTGTACCAACTTAGCATGCACAAGGACCAAGAATCAGTTCCAAAAATTGTGAACATACTGAAAGACAAACAGACCCTGGGCAAGTGGACCAGTGGAGCAGATACACCAGAAAGATAAAGAGGTTGTGTAGATGATGGAGAGGTGGAGAACAGAGCCTGCTCAGAAAGGGTAGCCGGTGGATCAGGTGGCTAAGGCAATGTGAGAGCAGGACCATGGACAGAATCGAGGGGTGGGCAGTTAATGAGCAGAGGGAAATGCTGGAAAGAGCCTCGAGGTGTCGGAAGCAGAGAGTTCCGGGAGGGCGGTCCACAGCATCAGCGCTGCAAAGGGATGAAGGAACCAGCCTGGAGCAGGAGAGGGGTCTCTGTGGACAAAGACGGACAGGCGGCCGTCGGGACAACTGTGAGCTGGGATGCCGTCATGCGAGGGCAGCAGGTACTTCATGAGGCGGGGCGGGTAGGGCACGCCTGAGAGGAATGGAGATAGGGGAGTGGGGATGTCTGGAAAAGCTGCTGCCAGCACAGAGAAAGCTGACCCCAGGCAGCTCCAAGGCCAGCGGAGGGCAGAGGCCATATGCTTGGAGAAGCTGGTATCTACCTGTTGGCGTGACTTTCTCCAGCCCTAAATGAAAAGTTCACATGTAGGCACCAAGGAGGGAGAACACTGTGAGCCGGGACCTCCTGCGTGTGTGGTGTGCCATCGCTGTAGAAAGCAATGTGACACTATGTGCTGCTCGGGGTATTTTGCTCAATTGCATGCTTGACTTTTCTAAAAGCAGCTGTTTCCCCCCTCCTCCTATGAGTACTCCCCAGTCTTTGGTTAGGCCTTGACCTCAGAGTCCTCAGAGCTGGCCTGGCTCACAGAGAGTTTGGGGTGGGATTCTCTGTTTCCCTGATTTCTGATGTGTGTTCCCCTCTTCTCTCGAGCATCATGGATTGACTGCTGTACTTCAGCTTCTAACTATATATGGTGGTATCTGATTTATTTGATCCCCTTCAGGAGTGGCCTGATCCTCATAACTGAGTTTTCCAGATAAGTGAATCACATCTCATTGAAAACTAAACTAAACAAAAAAGACAATTTCGAAGGTGTGTTGCTACGATTTGATCACTACAGAGGCAGGTTCTGATGATTTGGGACAATGGTTCTAAGCATCAGTGGATTATGCCTGCTGAGTCCCCTTAAGCCTCCAGTTGTTCTGTTTTCGCTTTTAGTTTTGGGTGTTTGGAAGGTTTGAGGGATCATTTCCTTGATAGGCTGTCAAATCCCGTATCTTACATTGTCTTCTGATTGCTAAACTTCCTCTGACTAGAATGCGCCATAAAAGTGGGTATTTTATGCCTGATACTTCTCTATCCCACACAGCACTAAGAACAATGTGAATAGAAGCTCCATGAATACTTTCTTGGTTTCTAAAGATAGCACAGTTCTCTTAACACTGACTAAAATCACATTCGCTTTTCTTGGCAGTCATCAGTTTTATTCAGGTTGGGCTTAAGGTGAATTAAAACTCCTTCCTTTTTCATTTGAATTGCTCTTTTGCCGTCATTGGTACTTGTTCAGCCTACTATCTGAATTTAAATAGATATATGTATCCCTAAGACTTCACAAGAGCTGCAGGATGCCACATTTCTCCCAGAGGAAATTTCTTAGAAATACTACCAAATTGTTAAGTTAGATTTGGCCCATTGCATTAATCTGAGTCCTTTTGGATCCTGATTCAGTTATCCAGCATAGCTATTGGCTTCTAGAATTTTATGTCAAATTGAGAAAGTCTTTGTTCTCAAGGTTAGTTGAAGTTACTGATAAAGATTTTAAAAAATCATTGCCTAGAAAATGAATCAATAAAGCAGAGCCCTGAGGCCTGGCTCTCAACCCTCGACTCCAGCTTGATAACTGGCTGATCACTGAACCCTCTGGGCACAGCTGTTCAACAGTCATGACTCTTGTTGACTGCGTTAGGATCCAGACTCTGTTTCTCCGCAAGGACATCTTGAGAGATTTGACCAAGTAGACTTTGCCTGTCTACAGTCCAGTAAGCCTATCAGAAAGGGAGGAAGTAAAAATCAACACCCGTATCACATCAATACATGCCTGTCTTCTCCCTTAGATCCTTCTCAGAGAAGATGAAAGATAAACTGTACCTAAGACACAGGATCCCAGACATCATTTTATTCATCTAGTCAATATTTATTAAGCAGTTGCTCTGAATGGAAGCCTGTGCTAAGAGTTTAGGATACAGCTGTGAACAAGCCAGATGTCGTCCTGTCTCCCCAGAAATGGCCATTCCTGCCCGGTTGCCCTCAGAGGCGCTGAAGGGTGGGCAGAGGAGCTGTGGTCAGTGGTTGACAGACCAGAGCTAGGCACCAGCATGTGCACATGTGGAAGCTTTTCAAGTTAATAATATTGTGGGGAAAAAAAAAAAATCTAGAGAGATTGGGAAACTAGTTGAACCATGTAACACATAACGCCTCAGAAGCTGAAATGTGCAGCAGATTGCTTTCTAAAACATTTGGGATTAGTAGATTTTTCATGCTGGTAATTCAAGTGCATGCAAGCGATATCTTTCACACACACTGGTTAAGATACTGTACAAATGGCACTGTCATCTGAAGTCAGTGTCTTTGAACTTAGAATTGCCACATAAGGATTTTGACTCTCTTGCCACAGTGGGGGGGAAAACACCTAGCAGAACAATGAATCGATTTTGTACTACGTTGCCTAAGCCTAATGTTCTTCCGAGAGCTTTCAGAGAATTACTTAGGCAATACCTATCTCTCCCACTGTTTGTCCCGAGGGCTTGGAATCACCATTTTCTGAAAATCCTCCTTTGTTTAGGTGTGTGCTACACCTGGGCTGACTCTTATACAGACTTCAAAGTTAATCATACCCCAGGCACGATCCCAAAAGGACTGCAGGTGGAGAAACAGAAGATGATCAGCCTGATTAGCAGTAACTCAGTTCCTTTTCTCCTTTTCCAGGGTAGCTTGACCCTGGGTGTAAAGTTTAGTTACAAGGATGCAAATAAAAGTAATATCCATCCCCCTTCTGGGCTTCCCCGATGGTTCAGATGGCAAAGAGTCCGTCTGCAATGCACAATATTTGGGTTCTATCCCTGGGTCAGGAAGATCCCCTGGAGGACGGCATGGCTACCCATTTAAGTACGCTTGCCTGGAGAATCTCATGGACAGAAGAGCCTGGTGGGCTACAGTTAGAGGGTCGCAATGAGTTGGATACGACTCAGCAACTTACACTTTTCATCTGTCCTCTGGAGCTCAGTCCCTACAGGAGCCCACCCAGGTGCTCAGCGTACCTTCCACCTGGGGTTCTATTGTTTGTAATCAAACTCAGAAGCTACATGAGACCTTCCCAGTTGGCCAAAGGAAAATAAATATTTCCTTTTCTCACTATCACTGTTTTCTTTCCTCTTTATACATTTTCCTGCTGGTCTCCTGACTTCTCAGGCTTCTTTCAATCCCCTGATTGTCTGTACAGCAGCTTCCTGTACAAATGTGTGTCACACATAGATGTAGAAACTTGCCTAAATGAAATTAGGCAGATATGTGGCAGCTGGGTTACATGGGACTTATTCTCTTGCTTTACTCATTTTGCTGGTCAAATGTCACTTTCATAAGAAAGGCTGTACCTGAGCCCCAGTTCAGTTCAGTCGCTCAGTTGGGTCCAACTCTTTGCGACCCCATGAATCGCAGCACGCCAGGCCTCCCTGTCCATCACCAACTCCCAGAGTTCGCTCAAACTCGTGTCCATCGCGTCAGTGATGCCATCCAGCCATCTCATCTTCTGTCGTCCCCTTCTCCTCCTGCCCCCAATCTCTCCCAGCATCAGTCTTTTCCAATGAGTCAACTCTTCGCATGAGGTGGCCAAAGTATTGGAGTTTCAGCTTTAGCATCAGTCCTTCCAATGAACACCCAGGACTGATCTCCTTTAGGATGGACTGGTTGCATCTCCTTGCATCCAAGGGACTCTCAAGAGTCTTCTCCAACACCACAGTTCAAAAGCATCAATTCTTCGGCGCTCAGCTTTCTTCACAGTCCAACTTTCACATCCATACATGACCACTGGAAAAACCATAGCCTTGACTAGATGGACCTTTGTTGGAAGAGTAATGTCTCTGCTTTTGAATATGCTATCTAGGTTGGTCATAACTTTCTTCTCTTCCAAGGAGTAAGTGTCTTTTAATTTCCTGGCTGCAATCACCATCTGCATTGATTTTGGAGCCCCCCCAAAATAAAGTCTGACACTGTTTCCACTGTTTCCCCATCTATTTCCCATGAAGTGATGGGACCAGATGCCATGATCTTAGTTTTCTGAATGTTGAGCTTTAAGCCAACTTTTTCACTCTCCTCTTTCACTTCTGCCTAAAATAGTTATCCCGCCCACCTGATCACCTAAGCTGCTATGCATTCTCTTGAAGCATTTATCAGACCTGTTGAATTATATGCTAATTTCTTTATTGTTTTTCTTTGTCTCTTTGTGCATACCCTGAGATCAGGGACTCATTGATTCACCCCTATGGTTTAGAACAGTGCCTGTCACATAATAAATCCTTCAGTTTTTGTTGTTGTTGTTTTTTAATTAAGTGCCTGTTTTGACCATTCCAAACCTTAAGGTTTATCTTAGCGAGGGGTCTGCTGTGATCATTATCTCTGCTTTAAAGCTTAGTCTGTTGAAGTTCAGAGCTTGCCCAGGGTCATACAAGTGGCACACGGAACCAAGATCCATACCCAGATCTGCTGACCCCATTTCTTTAGGCAACTCCTTAAAATGCCTCCAAATAGAGAAAAATTAATCTTATAAATATTTATTGGTATATCTTTATAGAGAAAGCATAATGAACATAAAGGGCAGTGCATTAAACTTTATAACAAGCACCTGCTTATCAGAGTGAATAAGGCCAGAATATCAACCACGATTCATCTGAAGGTTGCATTTCAATCAAGGGCTCCAGTTTTTCTTCACAGAGTTTTAATGTGGAGGGCGAAGACATGGCCAACTCATTTTCCTTTTTATTTCTTTTGCCTAATTCTCCAGTGACCGCTCATTCCTCAAGATTAACCTTGTATTGCTTTATTTTCCTCCCTTTTGGAGAGAGGACAGATGGGGGAGGGACTCATCTTTCAAGTTTATAAATCAGGCTCCTTTCATCCCCACACATGGCTCTTGGAGACACTCAGGCATTGGTAGTTAAGCAAGTAGACATGGAGCCAAGTCAGATTTCTCTTGGGGCATCTGAAATTTTTCTTGCTTCCCTTGAAAACTCCTCAGCCTTTAGCTGAGTTGGAAAGGAAATGTACAGTTCTCAGATAAATTTCCAGGTAATAGGATTTCATCTTTGTTCAAAGATTTTCTTGGTGGGGAAGAAAGAGAGTGGAGGAGGCTTGAGTTTGCAAAGGTTAACAAGATAACATTCTTTTATTGTGAGACTTTTTATCATAAGTTTTTTTTTTATCTGAAACATACTTTCAATTTTTTTTTTTAATTGGAGGAAAATTGCTCCACAATGCTGGGTTGGTTTTCACTGCTTAACAACTCAAATCAGCCACAACTAGACACATATCCCCTCCTTCTTGAGTTCCCTACCCCTCTGGGTCATCACCGAGCAACAGGCTGCGCTCCCTGTGTTATACAGCAACTTCTCACCTGCTATCCACCTTACACATGAGAGTGTACACATGTCGATGCTACTTTCTCCATTTGTTACACTCTCTCCCTCTCCACCTGTGTCCACAAGTCCCTTCCCTATATCTGCACCTCCACTCCTTCCCTGCAAACAGGTTCATCAGTACCATTTTCTAGATTCCATATGTATGCATTAATATTCAATATTTGTTTTTCTCTTTCTGACTTACTCCACTCTGTATAACAGGTTCTGGGTTAATCCACATCACTAGAACTGACTCAAATTTGTTCTTTTAATAGGTGAGTAATATTCCACTGTGTGTTTGTACTGCTGCTGCTGCTGCTGCTAAGTTGCTTCAGTTGTGTCCGACTCTTTGCGACCCCATAGATGGCAGCCTACCAGGCTCTGCCGTCCTTGGGATTCTACAGGCAAGAACACTGGAGTGTTTGTATTACATCTTCTTTATCCATTCATCTGTCGATGGACATCTATGTTGCTTCCATGTCCTGGCTATTGTAAATAGTGCTGCAATTAACATTGGGATACATGTGTCTTTTAGAATTGTGGTTTTTCTCAAGGTATATCTTTTAATATAATGGAAAAAATAGCTGTGATAAATTTAGTCCATGTGCATAAATACAATTAGAAAGACATAAAGATTAAGTACTAAATAGAACAAAGCCCAAAAATATCTTAACTAATTTGCCTTAAAAATTACTATACATTTTCCTTTTTGCCCAATTCTATTGGTTTCTGTTTTTTATCAAAAAAATAATTATGTCATGTTAATGTACAATAGCAGCAAAAAATTGCACAAGGATACCACCCTCAGTGCTGCTGAAAAGAAATAATTTTCAAAAGTTTTCTCAAAATATAAGGTGTTCCCTCTTCAGATTATACTGAATATAATCAGCAACCTAAAAAGAGCATTACATTATTTATTTAAGTTTGACCATTGTAAGGCAAAGGTACTTTTTCTTTTTTTTTTTTTTTTTACTTCTTTATAATATATGCAGCTTATTTTATACTTTGGTTATTTAAAAATATCAGTTCAGTCACTCAGTCATGTCCTATTCTTTGTGACCCCATGGACTGCAACACACCAGGCTTCCCTGTCCATCCCCAAATCCTGGAGCTTGCTCAAACTCATGTCCATCAAGTCGGTGATGCCATCCAAACATCTCATCCTCTGTCATCCCCTTTTCCTCCTGCCTTTAATCCTTCCCAGGACTGGGGCCTTTTCCAGTGAGTCAGTTCTTTGCATCAGGTGGCCAAAGTACTGGAGTTTCAGCTTCAGCATCAGTCCTTCCAATGAACACCCAGGACTGATCTCCTTTAGGATGAACTGGTTGCATCTCCTTGCAGTCCAAGGGACTCTCAAGAGTCTTCTCCAACACCACAGTTCAAAAGCATCAATTCTTCGGCGCTCAGCTTTCTTCACAGTCCAATTTTCGCATCTATACATGACCACTGGAAAAACCATAGCCTTGACTAGACGGACCTTTGTCGACAAAGTAATGTCTCTGCTTTTTAATAAATACGCTGTCTAGGTTGGTCATAGCTTTTCTTCCAAGGAGCAAGAGTCTTTTAATTTCATGGTTGCAGTCACCATCTGCAGTGATTTTGAAGCCCAAGAAAATAAAATCCATCACTGTTTCCATTGTTTCTCCATCTATTTGCCATGAGTGATGGGACAGAATGCCATGAACTTAAGGTTTTTGGATGTGGAGTTTTAAGCCAGCTTTTTCACTCTCCTCTTTCACTTTCATCAAGGGGCTCTTTGTTTCCTCTTCACTTTCTGCCATAAGGGTGGTGTCCTCTTAATATCTGAGGTTATCGATATTTCTCCCTTCAATCTTGATTCCAGCTTGTGCTTGATTTCACTTTGTGCTTCATCCAGTCCAGCATTTCACATGATGTACTCTGCATATAAGTTAAATAAGTAGGGTGACAATATACAGCCTTGATGTACTCCTTTCCCAATTAGGAACCAGTCTGTTGTACCATGTCCAGTTCTAATTGTTGCTTCTTGACCTGCATACAGATTTCTCAGGAGGCAGGTGAGGTGGTCTGATATTCCCATCTCTTTCAGAATTTCCCACATTTTGTTGTGATCTACACAGTCAAAGGCTTTGGCAAAATCAATAAAACAGAAGGAGATGTTCTGGAATTTTCTTGCTTTTTCTATGATCCAACAGATGTTGGCAGTTTGATCTGTGGTTCCTCTTCCTTTTCTAAATCCAGCTTGAACATCTGAAGCTTCACGTACTGTTGAAGCCTGGCTTGGAGAATTTTGAACATTACTTTACTAGCGTGTGAAATGAGTGCAATTGTGCGGTAGTAGGAACATTTTTGGAATTGCCCTTCTTTAGGATTGTAATGAAAACTGACCTTTTCCAGGCCTGTGGCCACTGCTGAGTTTTCCAAATTTGCTGAGCATCATCTTTTAGGCTTTGCAATGGCTCAACTGGAATTCTATCACCTCCGCTAGCTATGTTGTTACTGATGTTTCCTAAGGCCCACTTGACTTTACATTCCAGGATGCCTGGCTCTAGGTGAGTAATCACACCATCATGGTTATCTGGGTCATGAAGACCATTTTTGTATAGTTCTGTGTAATCTTGCTACCTCTTCTTAATATCTTCTGTCCATACCATTTCTGTCCTTTATTATGCCCATCTTTGCATGAAATGTTCCCTTGGTATCTCTAATTTTCTTGAAGTGATCTCTAGTTGAAGAAAATATAGCTAAAATTTAGCTGTATTTTTATTTTTATTTTTATTAATCTTTTTAATTTAAAGATAATTGCTGTACAGAATTGTTAGTTTCTGCCAAGCATCAACATGAATCAGCCATAGGTACACATATGTCCCCTCTCTCCTGAATGTGCCTCCCACCTCCCTTGCCATTCCACCCCTCGAGGTTGGATGTATGGAAAAAGTAATATGGAAATTTACCACATGAAAAATAGATCGCCAATAGGAATTTGCCGTATGACTCAGGGAATGCAAAAGTACTCTTGTATCCTTTTTGTCTTCTTAAATATTGTTGAAGCATCGAGCAAACAGGAACCAAAATGTCCTCAAAGAAAGATGATTCCTAATCCTACTATTCACACCCAAATATTTTAGGTTTTGCCTTTAGTTATTACCTCGTAGTGCCTGTTCATTTTATGCAGATGAAAATCACGTGACTATTTAAACAATATTATATTATACTTAAATTTTTACTCAGTCACTTAAACGATTACATTATGTTGATATGGTAATGTACCAAATCACTGTTTGAATTGTTTTCATTTTGACAACTAATATTCTCATACAGTTTTTGGTGCTACCACTTTCTCATAATAAATTCCTTTAAGCAATAGCACCAGGAAAAAAGCTGAGTTTTAGCTGCATATGGGTATAACAGATCTGCTGCAGCTGTGCCTATACTGTCTATATGTTTGTGTGCATGCATGCATGCTCAGTGTCCAACTCCTTGTGACCCCATGGACCGTAGCCCGCCAGGCTCCTCTGTCCACAGGATTCTCCAGGCAAGAATACTGGAGTGGGTTGCTATTTCCTTCTCCAGGGGAATCTTTCTGACCCAGGGATTGAACCTGGGTCTCCTGCATTGTCAGGCAGATTCTTTACCACTGAGTCACCAGGGAAGCTCTGTGTATATGTTTGAATTTGGCTAATTTAGTAGCTGCAAAATGCTAACTCAGAAAATTATTTTACTTGAATTTCTTGATTATAAATATAGTGACCTCTATATTTTATTATTTGAACTTATTCTTTGGGGAGTTATATGCTCATCAATAATTTCATTACTGAACATTGAAATACCAGTAGGCAAGGAATGATAAAGATATTGCATGAGCCTCAGCTAATTAACTTTAAATGTCATCTAGCATGACACACAATTGTAAGAGACTATAAAGTCTCCAGATACATCTGAGTTTCTGGTGCTTTTCTAATATCAATGGATAGTCATATAAAGCTTTAAGAACAAGAGTATACTTCCATTCTTTCATACTTTCTTTGTTTAGGATGTGAATATTTATAAAGATGCTGAGAGAAGTAAATCTGAGAATAGATCTAAACTCCTGTGTAATTCTGAGCAAGTTTAAGCCTTTTTCCTCATCCATCTGGGTTATTTACAGCAATGAGGTACTTATCACTTAGCACAGGGCTTGGAACATGGAAAGCATCCAAACATGTTAGTTATGATTATTAAAGTCTGATCAGTTATGTTAACTCAGAACCATTTTAAGACATGGCTTATTCGGGTAATTTAGTGAAATTAATTTTTAATAAATGCATTTTCTTTTTTTAACTGTTTGGGAACTTATAGCAGTCACTGTTAACAGCAATTGATGGTGTTACACCTGGAAACATGTTGTACCAGATGTGTTTCCTAAAGCAAATATAAGCGATAAAAGCATGTTGTCATGCTCACGCAGTGCAGGCACTTCAAACCTGGAGGAGTATAATGAAGGAAAAGTGAATGCTGCCCACATGACCTTATAACCTAAAAGGCAACACAATGGCAAAGATAGGCAGTTGCTCTATCTTCCATAAATTGACAATGGATAAATTGTAGGAAACTCTACTTAATAACAAACAGTGTATCGTAATGGAAGATAAACTGAGCAGATTAAAGCTTAAGCAAGAGGAAACACAGGATCCACAGTGGACCACAGGTTGAACAGCCATCAAGAACTCAGGCATCGTGCTATCTAATGGGAGTGTGAGCTCTCAAGTCAGGCAGACTAAAGTCTGAACTTCACCCAAGTCACATCACTCACTAGCTTTGTGACTCTGGAAAACCTCACTGAATCTCAAAAGAAAAAAAGGTGTTTCATTTAAATGCACTATTTGTTACTTGATAGGCACTTAGTACATACTTCTTTGCTACGCATCTCCCTTATTCACAAAAGTAAATGAAATACATACCCGACCATAATACATTTGAAAACCGGCGGTAGCTTCTTCAACATCATCATCTAGCAGAATATAAAAGAACTGGACTTACGAAATTTGGAAGCTTGTTTAAGAGTAATGACTTTTCTTCTTTTTAAATATGAGCATGTAAAGCTGTAATTTCCTTCTAAGCATGTCTTCGCTGCACCCCACAAATTTTGATGTTGTGTTTTCATTTTAATTCAGTTCAAAATACTTTCTTGCTTCCCTTATCACTTCTTTTATGACTTGTGGGTTATTTACATATATATTGTTTAATGTACAATTTTTTAGAGGTTTATAGTTATCTTGGTTACTATCTTTAATTTATTTGTGGTCAGAGAATATGTTCTATATAAAGTCAGTCCTTTTAACTATATTGCAACTTGTTCTATGGTTTAACATAGAGTGTATTTTTATTGATATTCTGTCTGTGCTTGAAAAGAATGTGAGTGCTGCTGTTGTTTTGTGGACTGTAAAGTATATAAACATGAATTAAACCAACTTGGTTCATACTGTTGTACAACTCTGCCATTACTGATTTTTCTGTCTACTAGTCCTGTTACTGAAGGAAGCATATTTAAGTCATCAACTTGACTGTATTTGTAATTGTCTTTTCTCCTTCGAAGTCTGATTTTGTTCATGTATTTTTCAGTTCTATTATGAGATGTATATATGTTTATAATGTTACAAGTCCCTGCTGTATTGATTCTTTTATTGTTATGAAATGTCTTTGACTTTAGCAATACTTCTTGTCTTAAATTCTAAATATTTTGTGTGACCCTAATATAGCCAGTGAAGTTTACTTATGCATGCATGCATGCTCAGTCGCTAAGTCATGTCTGACTTTGCAAGCCCATAGACAGCTGCCTGCCAGGCTCCTCTGTCCATGGGATTTTCCTGGCAAGGATACTGGAAGAGGCTGTCATTTTCTCCTCTAGGGGTTCTTCCTGACCCAGTTATTGAACCTGCATTTCCTGCAATGGCAGGCAGATTCTTTACCATTATGCCACCTGGGAAGCCGTTACTTATTCATATTGCATATCTTTTCCAACCTGTTACTTTCAAGATACTCGTATTTTTATGTTTAAAGAGTATCTCTTGCAGATAGCATATAGTTGAGTCTAACTTTTTGAAACTGTTGTTGCTCTTCAGTCACTCAGTCATGTCCAACACTTTGCGACCCCATGGACTGCAGCACACTAGGCTTCCCTGTCCTTCACCATCTCCTGGAGCTGGCTCAAGCTCATGTCCATTGAGTCGGTGATGCCATCCAGCCATCTTATCCTTTGTTGTCCCGTTTACCTAAGGCTGTCAATCTTTCCCAGCTTCAGGGTCTTTTCTAATGAAGATTTTTTATATAGATTGGCCCCAAAACATCAGCCTTTTGATTAGTGTTTGGTGCATTTACATTTAATGTAATTAGTGTTATAGTCGAATTTAGGTCTGCCCTTTGTTGTTTGCTATTTGTCTCTTGCATTTCATGTTCCTTTTCTGCCTTCTTTGTGTTAGATATTTCATAGTATAGTATATTTTAATTCTGTTGATTTGTTATAGCTATAGTCCTTTGCATTATTCTTCTAATGATTATTATAGGGATTATAATACACTTCTTTAATTTATCACAATCAACTTAAATTATTATCAAATTAACTTTGGAGACACACACACACACACACATATATATATATATATATGGAGATTAGGCATAGAGATAAAGATATAGATATAGATATCTTGCAACTCTATAGTCCCATTTACCTCCCCTCCATCCTTGGTGCTATTATTGCAGCATACATATTAACATCTATAAACAGACATACCTTGGAGATATTGCAGCTTTTGTTCCAGAGCACTGCAATAAAGTAAATATCACAATAAAGCAAATTATATGAATATTTTAGTTTCTCAGTGTTTATATAAAAGTTATAATTACACTGTACTGTAGTATATGAAGTGTGCAACAGCATTATGTCTAAAAATAATGTGCATACCTTAATTTTAAAATATTTTATTGCTAAAAAGTGATAACCATCTTCTGAGTCTTCAGTGAATTGTAATCTTTTTCAATCATAACATCAAAGATCACTAATCACAGATCACCATAACAAATATAATAATAATTAAAAAATTTGGAACATTGAGAAATGGCTAAAATGTGCTGCTGCTTCTAAGTTGCTTCAGTCGTATCCAACTCTGTGCAACCCCATAGACAGCAGCCCACCAGGCTCCCCCGTCCCTGGGATTCTCCAGGCAAGAACACTGGAGTGGGTTGCCATTTCCTTCTCCAATGCATGAAAGTGAAAAGTGAAAGTGAAGTCGCTCAGTCGTGTCCGACTCTTCGCGACCCCATGGACTGCAGCCTACCAGGCTCCTCCATCCATGGGATTTTCCAAGCAAGAGTCCTGGAGTAGGGTGCCATTTCCTTCTCTGGCTAAAATGTGACAGGGAGACAATAATGTGCTTAGTAGCTCGGTTGTGTCAGACTCTTTGTGACCGCATGGACTGAAGCCCACCAGGCTCCTGTGTCCATGGGGATTATCCAGGCAAGAGTACTGGAGTGGGTTGCCATGCCCTTCTCCAGGAGATCTTCCCAACCCAGGGATAGAGCCCAGGTCTCCCACATTGCAGGCAGATTTTTTACCATCTGAGCCACCAGGGAAGCGCAAGATTATTGAAATTTGTAGCCTATCCCTTCTCTAGGGGATCAGGGAAGCCCAACAGGGAGACAAAAAGTGGGCAAATACTGTTGAAAAATGACATTAAGAGACTTGCTCCACAGAGGACTCCACAAAGCTTCAATTTGTTTAAAAAAAAAAAAAAAGGCAGTATCTGCTAAGCACAATATAGTAAGTACAATGAAATGAAATGCCTGTACTTTAAAACCCAAAATACAGTGTAATAAGTTTTGTTTTAAGTGGTCATATGTCTTAAGAAGTGATGAAAAGTATAAAAAAGTGATGTTTAAAACCATGAGTAGTCATTAAAATAAATTATGTCTCTAAACTGAAATTATAATTCATCATCTTAATTTTATTAGCTCCGAGAATTTCCAACTGTTATTCTTTACTACTTTGAGAGTCATACCCCATATCAAGTAGAGAATAAGAAAAGTGCTAGGCAGTAGGCTGGACTTACTTGCTCCCTGAATAAATCTGTCTCAAATGACAGATCAGCATAGCCATGACTTCCGCTTGCCTCTCAGAAGGCAAAACTAAAAATACTAAATCCTTGACCTCCAAAGGTCCACTTACTAACGTATTTTAAATCATTTAGCATTCATTGTCGCTATTTATAATTTTTTAAAAGTTGAAGCTTGCAGTGATACATGTAGAGTTCAGCAACTGTAGTTTAGTAACTATGATAATTGGAGAAGGCGATGGCAACCCACTCCAGTACTCTTGCCTGGAAAATCCCATGGACGGAGGAGCCTGGTAGGCTGCAGTCCATGGGGTCGCGAAGAGTCAGACACGACTGAGCAGCTTCACTTTCACTTTTCACTTTCATGCATTGGAGAAGGCAATGGCAATCCACTCCAGTGTTCTTGCCTGGAGAATCCCAGGGACGGCGGAGCCTGGTGGGCTGCCGTCTATGGGGTCGCACAGAGTCGGACACTACTGAAGCGACTTAGCAGTAGCAGCAGCAACTATGATAATATATATAGACATGGAAAGCCTTGTGAGATGTTGTTTGTTGGCTTGTCACGTCTATTACTTTCCGGATGAAGAGAAACTACCCGCGGCGCTTTAGGTTATAGTGACACCTGGTGGCACCGAGTTGTTTTGTTTTTTTGTTTTCAGTTTTGTTTTGGTCTTTTGTTTTAAGAACATTTTCTGACATGATTTATTTTGTCTAGAACTTTTTTTAAGTAATTGTTTTATCAGCTAGGCTGTGCCTTAAGAGACCCCTCCCTTCTTGGCCGGATTCTCTTCCCTGAAAGGTGTCCTGGGTCCGGAGCTCTCCTGATAGGAGGAGCCGGTGACCTTTACCATCTCCACCTTGAGCTTGGGAAAGAGATCTCATTATGGTGGGAAGAATTAGGATACTGTTAATACTAAACCTGGAAATAGTATGACTAATAGCATGTTATGAAATGCTTCTGATGAAGTGTATTTATTGACAACATGCCTCGCATACCCATGCACCTGGTAACATATTAATTTTATGATTTCATAGAGGAGATTCTGGAGAGTCACCAAGGTCACAGCTTAAGTCTCTGGGGAAGCCATAACTTCAGTTTTGGCTGAATACTTGTTCTAATCTTGAGAATTTTAATTCAGCAATTAAATATATTCATGAGTAACTTTTCTTTATAAAAAACTGAATTATTTCCAATAAGGTTGAAATCTTTGCTACCCAACCCTAGACCCTTCCTTTCTCCATTTCCCCAGAGATAACTACTGCTATGAGTTTGGTATGTAGCTTCCCAGAACCATCTCTCTCTCACACACACACACACACACACACAGACACACACACACTGCATTTAGAGATGGGTGATTACTTTCTCCTCTGTTTGGTACGTAGAAGAGAGTAATTTGGCTGAAGTGAAGGGGCTAGCTTCATCAAAATATGCATTTGTGCCACTAAGGATTATAACAAGTTGAAACTCTATAGTAGTGGCAGTTATTCTAAAGTCATTTCAGATGTCTGCAGTAAATATTCAAGATTCAACTGAAATACTGGCTGGAGCACCACTAGGTCTTCTAACAACAGTCCCAGTGTGGCAACACTGCCCAAATGCCTTCTTTGCCGTTCGTGGGACACTCTCACCACCATGGCCACAGCCAACATTAAGAAACTTTTACTTTTGTGTTATTTAATCAAGCCTATAATTGCTTATTATAAGTTGTCAATATGATCTGTAGTTTGTAACTCTGCTCACAGGATATATGGAAAGAAGACTCGAATAATTATCATTATTTTTTTGTTTGAATGCAGTTTTTCTACCACTTTCATTGAAAATCCACATATTTAATTTAAAAAGGTTTTTTTAATCTATTAATTTTTTTTAAACTTTAAATTTGCATAATTAAGAAGAAACTAGTTAGATAGGCCACATTCTCTTTTTTCCCCTTCCAAGAGCAATAACTTATATGAAACAGCAAGTGTAAATGAGAAAAAGTAAAATTAGATGAATGAAGAGCCCACAGAATATGTAAGGAAGGCGTGACTGAGTAGGTTACATCACACTGACTGATCTCCTAGCTCTGTGAATCTACTCAGCATTCTATGCAAGATGGCATAAACTTCTAGCTATTCCCTCATGCTGTAGGATTTATTAGGTTCTGGATTTAAACAGGTGCTACAGTGAGAACTTGAGACAGAGGCATTGCAGGGATGGATTCAGAGTACAGCACTTTGGGGTCCGGAAGGAGAACTTTCTCCTCGGGATAGACATAAGAAAGTTAATTAAACAGTGAGTGAGCTTCTTAAACAAATGACTTAAACTGGGCGGCATTTTTCAGTTGGACAAGTGTCCGTGAATCTTATGAATCTATTCTGTACTTACATCTATTTCAAAGTCACATTGTTGTTGATTATCCATATACTGTAACCTTGTAATGAAGCACTCTGTGCTTACAGTTCCCCCTTAGGGTGTCAGATAAGTACAAACAAACTAGAGCGTGAACCCGTAAAGTCACTCCTGTAAATGAAGGAGTGCGTTTGTCGCATCTGCGTTGTGATTTTTCTCATAGGTCATTCTCTGAAAATTTCCACATAGTTCATTATGTCTTGAGAGTATGTAAGACTGCGGGAGATTTGGATTTTGTTTTCAGCCTGGGGATGTGAACGTTCCCTGTTAAATGCTCATCTCACGGGACAGGCGAAATGGAAGTGAATGAATGGCAGGTGACGTGGCAACTGTGTGGCCCAGGCGAGGGAAGGCAGCGGGTGGCACGTAGCTTACAGAGACACGCCTGAGATGCAAGCTGGCACCCTCACCCGGGAATCTGTAGCAGCCCTACCATGCAGTGGCAGGAGACCTGGAGCCTGACTAGAAAGTAGCAACACCCGGGATAGACCAGAAAATTTGCTTCCAGGAGACACTGAAGCTTCCAAAGTGGCAACAGTGCTTTGTGTGTTTTTTTCAAGTCAGTCACTCATGGCTACTATAAAGCTGCTACAGTTTAACTTAAATATGAGATTCAGAGACAGTTACTGTGTATCCTGAAAGATACACTACTGCAGAATTTATTTTTTTAATCAGGTAATAGATTAAAAGATTTTTTTTAATACAAAATGTGCCAAATGTGATCAGATGTAATATACACTTGAAATAAATATATTCTTTTATATATATATATTTATAAATATATAAATATTTATTTTGGTCACTTTGAGTAAGCAGATTACTACTTTATCATGGTTTGGTTTTATGTAACTAACACACTTGTTAAATCAGAAACCGGACTTGAACAAAATGAGTAGATTTCATGTTACAACAGGAACTTCTCAGATTGGTCTCTGAATGGTTAAAATCATCATTTTATGTAACGAAAATTACTTTAATCACTGTATTTAGTCTGGGTGTGGTTCTTCCCAGTTAGAACATTTTAAACTCTTAAATGATTATTCAACAATCAGGCCCAACTATTAGGGCCATTTCCTTTCTTTCTTGTCCATTTATAAACTGTTTATATGCATTTCTCCTCTGTACTGATTCTGGACCCTGATTTCCCTTCATTTGCAATCCATCACAAAAAAATAAGTAAATCACACATTCATCATGAGAAGTTAACTTTCCAAAAGGTTTCGCTGTCATTTAAGGAATGACTGCTTGTCATGAAGTGATTTCTGTTCTTAGCTGTGAGTTCCTTGGGAAAAACAAACAGCCTGATCTTGAATTACAGTCTGCCCTCGGTATCCGGTATCTGCAGTTGCTCCAGGCACGGATTTCGAACTGCTGTTGATTGGATCCGGGGGTACCTGTAGTACCAAGGGCAGACTGTACTTCACCATTTCTTGTAAGCGACTCGAGCATGCGCAGATTTCAGTATTTGAGGGAGTCCTGGAACAAATTCCTCGTGGATACCTGGGAACCATAGTATTTGGAAGTTTCAAAACAAAGTTTCAGGGACTGGTAAATCTGCCACCTGGCAATCTAAAACCTGAATAATTATCTCTGAAGTATTAACAGATTGCCAGGTGGCAGATGGTATCACACATTCAAGCATTGCTTCACTCACCAAACACTTACTGGGAACTTCCCTCCTGTTAAAAAAACTGGCTATATGGTTTTGAATTCTTTTTTTTTTTTTTATGAAGTGAAATGACATGAAACGGTTGAATCAAGAGACAGACAAATCAATATCAAATATCAATATTTGCAATAAAGTGTAAGCACTGTGGTAGAAGTATATGCAGTGTGCCCTGATGGTCAGAGAGGAATGGACCTTCACCTTTAGGTTGGGGCAGCCGGCATGTGTTAGGGGTCCTGGTGACCCATGGGGGCCACAGAGCATGTGGGCCTATGCCAGCTGGAGGGATGGTCTAGTGCAGAACCAACAGAATAAAGAACAGGCCTGCATGGATCAGTCCTTCACAAGGCCGCCATCCCTTCAGTTACGACAGTTAAACCCACCTTCCACATGGCTTCATGGCCTTCCAGGGCAGATCCATGAATGAGCTAGCTGGAATTCTCCCCAGCTCCTTCCAGCACGCCTCGCTTCATATGCCCCCTCTCCCCCAGGAAAGGCCTTGTGCTCCCTGCCCCCAGCCTGGACTCCCCCATGCCCTCAGCCAGCCTCTCACTGAGCATTGCTGTTTCCATCTTTCCTGGTTCTCAGGTTCATTTGCTAGGTGTCCTCACGCTGCTGCCCTGAGTTAGGGTCCCACACACCCCTCCACCCGCTTGCAGGAATCTTTTACCTGACCTCCCTTCCCTGCAGCCTGGCAGCTGGAGTCAACTCACAAGTGCAGGCCTGGCTGCCTCCTAGTTTGGGGAGGATGCCCCAATGTCTTGGCCCAGCATGTGGGTGTGGGGACCCATGTCATCCCCTTCTGTCCTGCCCTCCCCTCACCTACCTTCACCCACATTCACATTTGGCTTCAATCTGTGGGATTCTCAAAGGTCCTCACAGTGTGACTGTTCTTCAGACACTCGCAGCTGCACCGTCTCCTTCCCTGCCCACCTCTCCCAACCCTCCATGGGCACCATCAACCCTCGGTTATGTTCATTCCCCCTGTAAGACGCAGCCCAGGCATCTGCTGACTGAGAAGCATGTTCTGAACCAGCACAGCGCCTGCCACACTCGAACAACAGCTCATGTGTCTGTACTGAAGTCTAGGGTGTGTCTTCCCTGAGGTCAGGGATGATCCCATTCATTTCTCATCACTCAGAGTTTAGAACATCGGTGATTTGTGATAGGCACCCACACATGTTTGTCGAATGAATGAATGCATGCACTGTCTGGTGAGTTTGAAATCTGATGCCGCTTTGGTTCTTCTATCACAGAGGGTTGTCCTGTGATACACAGTACTGACTTTCTTTGTCACACAAGCATTTTGTTCACCATAGATCAATTTAGCAGATTAAGTTCAAGAACCTTTGGAATAAATGTGTCATAGAAAAGGACTTAAGGTGTCAACTAACTCCACTCATGGATATGCCTCTAACTGCAGGTTTGCTGCTGCTGCTGCTGCTGCTAAGTCGCTTCAGTCGTGTCTGACTCTGTACGACCCCATAGACGGCAGCCCACCAGGCTCCCCCGTCCCTGGGATTCTCCAGGCAAGAACACTGGAGTGGGTTGCCATTTCCTCCTCCAATGCACGAAAGTGAAAAGTGAAAGTGAAGTCATTCAGTCGTGTCCGACTCTTAGCGACCCATGGAGTGCAGCCTACCAGGCTCCTCTGTCCATGGGATTTTCCAGGCAAGAGTACTGGAGTGGGTTGCCATTGCCTTCTCCGAACTGCAGGTTTGCTTCCTTCCATATATTACATTTTTTTTTTTTTAATTTCAGCATTATGTTAGTTTGCAGTATGCCATTTTTATACACATAACTTATGTCTTATCATAATTACTTTTGTTCGTTTGATTGAATTTATGGCTACATAGGGCTTCCCTTGTAGCTCAGTTGGTAAAGAATATGCCTGCAGTGCAGGAGACCTGGATTCGATCCCTGGGTTGGAAAAATCCCCTGGAGAAGGAAATGGCAACCCCGCTCCAATATCCTTGCCTGGAAAATCTCATGGACAGAGGAGCCTGGTGGGCTGCAGTCCATGGGGTCAGAATGAGTTGGGCACAACTGAGCAACTAACACTTACTTACTTACTTATGGCTACATAGCCCATGATTAAAGTAACTAACTTTCAATAATTAAACTGACAGGTGGCCTTCTGTCTGCAAGCCCATTGCTCAGTTACAGGCTAGAGTGAGTTGAGGCAAAGTTGTAGCGCTCAGAAAGTGAGCAGCTGGGTTCTGCACCCAGAAAGGAAAGGTACGCCACTTAAGGGGTGTGTGAGTCTTTTGAGACCATTTTGAAAAATCATAGAATATAGAAAATCCTACATTAACGAGAATCCATGAGTGTACAAAGAACAAAGCTGTAGACCCCAGGAGAATCCTAATGTATACAAGGTAGGAAGAGAACACCAGTCCTAAGAAAACCGTAATTTAGTCCCATGAGTGGTTTCTGGTCTTCTCCCGTGACACTTTATGGTATCTTGAAACAATGCTGGGTTTCCCGAGGCTTGAGCTGCTGCCTGCCAGCCCCGCCCCAGAGAGCACTGAGGGCCAGATACTGTAAACACCCTACACTCTCAGCTGTGCACAGTGAGAAAGCTGGGAGAAGGCTGTTTACTCTCTCTGCCTTGGAAATCAACTAGAGAAGCAGACTGGGAGTGTTTTTACATGTGTCGTGTAAGTGGTCCTAGCCAGTATTTATTTATGAGGTCAATGCTAAAGGGCAAGAAGTAAACTGAGTCATGCTAACAAACATAAAATAATTTGTGAGATTTATCTTTGACCTGTCTAACATTATTTGGAGGAAAGGAAAAAAAGTTTACCATAAACCCAAGAGATGAAGATTCTGGTAACTTACTTACACAGCTGAGTCTACATTTTGTAGGTGACTGTAGTCTGGTCTGTAAAAGCAACAAAGGGTAAAGCAGCTTAAGGCCGATGATCTCCATTAACCTAAACAGCATTTCTACGCTGAGTTTAGCTTTTATTGAAGGAAAAGTTCTGGAGTCCTGAGACTTGCTATTTTGTCAAGGAGTTTGCAGGTTGGAGCCCCAGTTTGGCTTAAAGTGTGGTAATAATGGACACTATTAATAGGACCTGCTATTTAAAACCGGAATATTTTATAGTTACACATTTTGAGCAAAGACTGGATTGTAGAGAATGCAGATAGAATGCAAAAAGGAAAATTTTAAGAAAAATCTAGAACTAACTCCTGGATTCAGCCTTCCCAGAAAACCCATAACTTTTACATTTCTTGTTCTTTCTAAATAGTTTAAATCAAAGATTTGTTTAGTAGCTTAGTCTAGAATTAGACTTAACCCAACATTTATGTCCCTCTCTTGTTATTTTTTCTAACCAATATAGATAAGTTTTATTTGCAAGGAGCATATTTAAATTAGTATATTCTAATATAGCAAGCCCTTAAAAGTGTAAAATAATTAATGTCTGCTTTGCTGTGAAACAAATGTAGACATGGCTGCTTGCATATGTTGTCTTGATACATCAACAATGCTGATCATTTAAGCTATTAGAGAAAAAAAAATAAGCTATTAATAAAAGACACTCTACTGCTTTAAAGGTATTAGAGGAATTTTTAATTCCATCTTCTTGCTGAGTGCAAAATATAAGACAATAGGAACAATTGTCTCATGTAAGTGTAACCAAAAAAAAAAAACAAAACTGGTGTATGAATACAACTGCTTTAGCATGTGATTTCAAGGAAGTATTTGAAAAGCTGGGCTTGCTGCAGCGGACTGACTGCACAGCCAAAGTGCTGGCTGAGCAACTCTGGCTCGGGCAAGTCATCAACCTTTTGAGGCCTTGCCTCCAGGCTCCAGGAAGCCCTCTGAGACAAGGCTCTCCAGTCTCCTCAAATAAATAGTTATTGTGAATGTTTGAAACTGCACTTTCTGCCAGGAGACACAGATTATATGAGTAAATACAAAAACAGCTCCAAGTAGGAAGAGAATGACCCATGTGCTTTTCCATAGCTTTTTAGTTATTCTGTATAAATATCCAGGATGTCGCTTGATTTTCACTTTTAGTCATGAGTGCAGCTGTTCCAAAGCTTATTGAAATATGTACTGACCTTCCTTCCATCAGCCAAGAAATACTTATTGAGCATCTATTATTGGCCAGCTCCAGACACTGAGGATACATCAGTGAACAGAAACAAAAGCCTTACTCATGTGAAGCCACAAGTAGATACGTATACTGTGTCAGAATATAGACATCTTGTTTATTCTGGTGTCTATCTAATTTTATTCAGTGGTATCATTGCCTTTTTCGGTCTTGCAAAACTAAATGAATGAAATGAAATGAATGAAAAATGTATTTCACTATCTGTTAAAAATATCCAGATACATATCTATATGATATTGTTCACTTTTGCATTATTCTTTCAAGTATATTCTCATTGTTCCTGGTCTGTTATGTGAAATGTGTAAGTAGTATTAATAAACATGCTTGAGAGGTCATGTTACATATATATATATTTACTGAAAAGATATTGTTAAGCAGTTGTATAACTAAAAGGCTAAATAAATGTGTTTACATGCATGTATATATATATATGTATTTATTAAGTATACTATATATTCCAATTATCATTGTATATAGTACAAGCAAATTATTAGCATACACCTTACTCTTTTCAAGCTTATAGTTCTTCAGATACTGATGAAGATGATTTGTCTTTATACTGTACTACATTTGGGTATTTGTCATTTGATAAGCAAATGCTGGAAATACTTTTTTTTAACTTTTTAAACATAAACATTCATTTATATTTAAAAGAGCTGATCATTCTTTGCAAGCTAATTGTGTCATAAAAACTCAACAGAAATAAAAGTCTAATGTATGCATTATTTGTTTATGAATTCATGGTCCCCTTGTCCCTGTTTGTTTAAATTAGTAAGTTTTTATAATATAAATGTGTTTATGCCTAGAGGTAATTTATCTCTATAAAACCGGGGCTTAGATTTCTCTGGATTTAAATATAGTTCTCCTTTCCTCTTCATTTTAAAAGTGCAGAGAACAGATTATCAACCCATGACAATCATTCTTGGGTATTATTCTGGTTAACTCTATCACTGAAAAACTATGTGAATAATATACAAAAACTAGTTGTATTGCTGTGTATCAGCAACAAACTAAAATGAAATTTAAAATACTATTTAAAATAGCAACAAAACATTCAAATATCCAAAAGATAAATCTGATAAAAAGTTCTATAAGCCCTATACCCTACAAATTAAATATTGCTGAGAGAAATTAAAGATCTGAATAAGATGGAGAGATAGGCCATGTCCGTGAGGGACAGGACTCAGGATGGTTGCGTGGCTCATTCTCCCCAAGTGGACCAAGCATGTGCGATGCAGGACCAGCAGAATCTGAGCAGGAGAGAGAGAGTAAGCTGACAAGCAAATTCTAGAATTTATAATTCAAATGACAAAGGCAGCCTTGATGAAAAGGTGGATAAAGTACCCTCCCAAAAGTCAAAATCTATTTATAAAGTCATACTGTGGTATGGCATTTGTGCAGCAATAAAGAGACAATAGATATATGACTGGAATAAAGACATCTTTGTGACAAAGGGGATACTGAGCGCATTAGAGAAAGGATGGTCTCTTCAGTAAGCAGTGCTGGATTAATTTAATACTCTTATTGAAAACAATGACTTATTGGTCTCCACCTCATACCATATAAAAGCAAATTCCAGATGGATTGTAGATCTCAGTATGAAAGATAAAACTATAAAGTTTTATAGAAAAACTATAAAGCTCTTTTTTATTAAGAAAAAACCATAGAACATCTTTATGACCTTGGAGTAGGTAAACTTTCCTTAGTAAGGTTGCAAGAGAACACTAACCAGAAAGGGAAAACATGACAATTTGGAAAATAATAATATCAGGAAAGTCTGTTCATCAAAAGACATCATTAAGGAAATGAAAAGACAACATATAGAGTAAAAGATATTTGCAACAAATATAACAAACAATTTGTACCCAGAGTGTATAAAGAATTCCTACAAATTAATAAGATAGACAAGCCAGCAGAACAGTGGGCTAAGACTTGAATAACAAATAAAATTCTAATGCAAATGATCCATTACCATAAAGAGTTGCTTTGCCTCATTAGTTATCAAGTAAATGCAAGCTGAAATCACAGCTCAATGCCAAGACACACCTATTAGACTCAGTAAATTTAAAGGGAAAAAAATATCTAATGTTGGAAAGGATGTGGAAAAACTGTAAATGGAAGCATTAGTTGGGACAGCCACTTTAGAAAGCTGTCTGGAGCATCTACTTGAACATCATGCATCTGTCCTAGGTCCAAGCTCCTGCCTCCCACACAGAAATGTGTAGACTGTCCTTCAAAAGAAATGAGCAAGAAAGTGCATAGCAGCACAATCCAGACCAGCCCCAACATTGGGAACCACCCACAGTTTCCATTAATGGCAGGATTTATGAATTGTGCATACTCACAGGGCTTCCCTGGTAAACTCAGCTGGTAGAGAATCCATCTGCAATGCAGGTGACCCCAGTTCGATTCCTGGCTTGGGAAGATCCACTGGAGAAGGCATAGGTTACCCACTCCAGTATTCTGGCCTGAAGGATTCCATGGACTATAGACTACAGTCCATGAGGTCACAAAGAGTTGGAACAGAATACTACATGGCAGTAAGAATAAATGATTTAGTGTCACCCGAAGTTATCAGTAAATCTCCCGGACATAATGATATAAGCAGGGCACAGGAGATGGCATGCTATCTGGGTCTCTGTTTATACCAGTTTTTAGCACAAGCAGCTCAATTGTTCATGGTGATAGGAGTCAGCATGTAGTGACCTGGGGCCTGGGGGACCAGTGCCTGCAAGTGGGTGTGAGGGACTAGTCTTCTGAGGTGTTGGTGCCGTGTCCATTCTTGTCTAAGGACTGGTGACACAGGTGTGACACTTCCTGGAAAGTCTTCAAGGCAAAATTTACTTTTTCACTTTTCTGATTGTGTGACAGACTTTAGTAAAAGGTTTTAAAGAATTAATCCTGAAAAAATTAAAGCCATATCACCTGATCTTAAATTAGGCAGGCAGAAGTCTCTGTTCAAGCAGTCATAGGAGAAATTCTTTCCAGTGTCCTGAAAGATCAGGGTGAGACAGCTGATGGTGAAAGGCATTTATCTACGGCCACACGGTTTCAGCTATGCATGTTTCGGGGAAGCAGGTGAAGGCATTCACTGACTCACCCAGGGTCGCACAGGCATCAGTGGCCACTCGAGAAACAAAAGCAGACACTGCTGGTGAGACCCTGATGCCTCAAAGTATCCCCACAGCCAGGCAACCTGGGACTGGGCAACGAAAGCAAAAAACCCCTACCACTCACAGTCAAAAATACAAATAGACTCTAACTTTGGCTTTTTTATTTTCATCTTTAGAATGCTTATTATGATTGGATTTTTGTCTTTTCTTTGAGTGAAGGAATGTTTTGTGGTTTTTAAAACTATCTTTTAAGATTTATTTTTTATGAGGAAAAAAAAAAATGGTTGCAACGTCAAACACCAGCTTGAGGGAGCTTTTCTATTCAGTCCAAACCAGAAAATCTTGACTCCTTTATGTACCAAGTCACATGTGCTAAGATGCTCTGTGTGGCATTTCTCATCTGGTAACAGGGCAGCCCACCAGGATGCTGGAAACGTGTGCCTGCATTTCTGATTGTTCTTATGGGGCTTAGGAGAGTCACACACACACAAAGCATAAGGGAGGGGGATGAGATTGGCATGTGCATGCTACTATATATGAAACAGATAACTGATAAGGACCTATAGCACAGGGAACTCAACATTCTGTAGTGACCTATATGGGGAAAGAATCTAAGAAAGAGTAGATATGTGTATGTGTATGAATGACTTGCTGTACTTTGCTGTACACTGAAACTAACTCAACATGGTAAATCAACTATACCCCAACAAAGATTTTAAAAACATTGCAAAAGTGACATATATTTAGAATTCTAGGGATAAAATATTTTCCCATTGGAAAATAAAAGGATAATTGGACCAGAATAATTGTAGTTTTCCCTGTACTCAAGGTAAATTGACCCAGTCTTAATGACAGTTTACTTTTAGGGAAATTTGAACTGTACACACCTGAGTCTTCAGGTTAACACACCTCTGCAGTGTACAACCTGGGAGCCTGCCTGGCTAAAACAGATTAATATGATGATCTGGGTGATCATTAAAGTAGTCATAATTAAAGAAGAAAACTGGCCTCCAGACTGACTAGAAAAATGCCCTGTAGTCTTGGAGTGAATGCTAAGCATTCTGTAATGCTGAGTTCATCACATGTTTTGTCATCAAAAACCAAGTAATGACCATGAAATGCTTCCTTTTTGGCTCAGAGATTTAAAAAAAAAAAAAAAAGTCCTATTTTAAACTCCATGTTTCATAGGGTAAAAGTTATTTCTGCAGTTTGGTGATAACTGTCACTCAAGGATCAGACAACACCCAGGACTTCCCAGGACAACACCCAGGACCCAGGACACCAGGACAACACCCAGGTGTACTTCAGTCACTGGAAAGCTGTGAATTTGTAAATGTATGGGAACACTTTCAACACCCAGGCTAAGACATTCCTAAGACAATGTCTTTAAAACCATCTTTGCCTTTGAAGATGGTTTGCTTTCGAGCTGTTGCTGGTCCAGTCACGTGAGGTTGCTGGGGGGGTGGGGCCTGAGCCTTCTTCCCGGGAGCACTGATTAGACAGTGTTGGTTACGGGCAGTCACCGCAGTGATGTTGGGCCCCCCACCTTCTCCCACCCCCTCCTGCTCCACAACCCCCCTGCCCCACATCTGCAGGACACACCAGCACAGTGATGACCCTGGCCAACAGGGCAAACACAGAGATGTCACCCCCTTCAGGAAGCTTCTGGTCTGGGGGCACTGTTCGTGCTGCACTTACTGCTGAATGGGTGGTTCTGTGCGTGCATGCTAAGTCTCTTCAGTCATGTCCAACGCTGTGCAACACTATGGACTGTAGCCTGCCAGGTTCCTCTGTCCTTGGAATTCTCCAGGCAAGAATACTGGATTGGGTTGCCATGCCCTCCTCCAGGGGATCTTCCAGGGATTGAACTCGTGTCTCTTTTGTCTGCTGCATTGGCAGGCCAGTTCTTTTACAATTATTACCACTGTGCTTCCATGAACCTCTTAAAATTCCACATAATCCACTCAATTACCAGGTGGAATCTGATCAGATTTTACTGACTTTTTCTCCACAAGCATTCTTGACGTCAGCGCTGGACACCGGCCAACGTGGCCTCCATTCTACTGTCATCATCATCATGAGAACCACGAACCATCACTAACATGCTCGGGTCCAGAAGCCACAAGGCAAGCCAAAAGCAAATAGTATCCTTGCCATGTACCAGGGACTATTCTAAGCATTTTGCTTAGATAACTGAATCCTCACACTTAATAGACACTTAATTGGGAATTCCCTGGCAGTCCAGTGGTTTGGACTCTATGTTTTCACTGCCAAGGGCCCAGATTCAATCCCTGGTTGGGGAACTAAGATCCTGCAAGCTGTGCAGCACAGCCAAATAATAGTAATAATAGGCACTAGTATCACCCCACTCCGGTACTCTTGCCTGGAAAATCCCACGGATGGAGGAGCCTGGTAGGCTGCAGTCCATGGGGTCGCTAGAGTCGGACACGACTGAGCAACTTCTCTTTCACTTTTCACTTTCATGCATTGGAGAAGGAAATGGCAACCCACTCCAGTGTTCTTGCCTGGAGAATCCCAGGGACGGGAAACCTGGTGGGCTGCCGTCTATGGGGTCACACACAGCCGGACACAACTGAAGTGACTTAGCAGTAGCAGTAGCAGTATTATATTTCAGATAAGAAATCTGGGACAAGAGGTTGATGAAGAAAATCACCCAGGTGATACTAACAAGCCTGGAGCTAGGATTCCAGCCTAGGTAGTGTGGTGCCAGAGGTTGCTTTGAACCACTCAGCCATGGTCACAAGACCCTCTCAGTTGGGAATTATTATCCCAAATTTTCCAGTAGAGGAAACTGAAATGGAAAGAGTTAAGAAAATGCAATTGTCACTGAGTGGTTTGCAGGTAGTCCCGACCCCCTTCCCTTCTGTGGACAAGAAAGTAGCATTTCTCCTCATCCTTGAAGGCGAGGTGTGGCCCCGGGACCTGCGTCGGTCCATGAGACATGGGCAGAAGTGCCATCGAGTGCCGCCACGGTCCTGTCCCCTGTGCTGGTGAAACACTGGTCAAAGTGGACCCTTTGTCACAGCAGATCCTTGAGCAGCCCTATTGGACAGCATCACTCTGCTGGACCAGCACGGACACACAGACAATGGAAAATTTTATTCTAGTAAACTTCTGAGATTTTGGTTGAGGATGGAGAAAGTATTTGCAACCATGATAAGGCAATGAGTCCCTTATCACTAGAGATGTTCAAGCAGAAGTGTCAGTACCCACTGTGGGTCTGGATGAGACCAGTGATCCATGCAATGGAGATGTTCCCATCACTTCAGTCTGCAGGCTTTGTTAAATGTGTTTCAGCCGTTCCTGGTGTCCGCTTACCAACTTCTTTGTATCTCTTAACTTCTCTGGGCCTTAGTTTCCTCCTATTCAAAGGACTGAGGGTTGTTGGTAGCTTATAAAGCTGTTAGAGACATTAAATGAGGTTGAAGAACAATAGCAGCAGCCTGATTCCAAATGTCCCCATCACATTCTCAGAATAGTCACAAGACCAACAAGGGAAACAATTAAACTATGCAGGACCCATGATTTAAGTATTGTTAGAAGACAGAAACCACTGCAACCTTCAAGTCACTTATGAGGGGAAAAAGAAACAAATTCTAACAAAGCTTCCCATATCTGCAACTATCCCAGCAAACCTGTGGGAGGGGCTATCCCAGCAAACCTGTGGGAGGTGGAGGCAGGACCAGGGGGCCAGTAGGGAGGAAGTAAAACACAAAAATACCAAATACAGGTTGGGAGTTGGCAGTTCACAGTCCCGTCTATAGGGAAGGGGCTTAAAAGTGTGGGGAGCCTGAAGTGGCTGCTTCAGAGGTGGTGCTTCTCGGAGAGGATTAAAGAGAAGAGGCTGTATGCCTTAGGTATGAGGTGGAGGGATGAAAGAAAGAAGAGAAAAATTAAAGATCTTGCTGAATAAGACTGGTTGATTTTATTAACATTAACATTGTGATATTTATATTATGGGTTTGCAAGATCAACCTTTAAGAGAAACTGTAAAAAGAGTACAGGGGATCTCTCTGTATTGTTCAGTTGCCCCAAAAGTTCATTTGGGTTCTTCAGTAACATCCAACACACACACACAAAAAAAATTTTTTTTGGCCAACACAATATTTCTTATGACTTCATGTGAATTTCCAATTACCTCAAAATAAAATGTTTTATTTAATAAACCTAAAAACAGTTTAAAGCCAGAAAACAATTCCATTTATACTTGCATCAAAAAGAATAAATTACCTAGAAATAACTCTAACCAAGGAGGTGAAAGACGTGTACATTGAAAACTATATTCCATTGAAGAAAGAGAGACACACATTAAGTGTAAAGATAATTTATGTTCATGGATTAGGAGGATTAACATTGTTGAAATGACCATATTACCCAAAACATATACAGTTAAATATAATCCCTGTCAAATGGCATCTTTCATAGAATTAGAACAAATAATTCTAAGATTTTTATGGAAACATAAAGACCCAAAACAACCCAGCCTATCTTAAGAAAGAAGAACAAAGCTATAAGTGTCATGCACCCTCATTTCAAACTTTACTACAAAGCTATAGTAATCAAAACAGTATGGAACTAGCACAAAAAAAGACACATGGGCCAATGGAACAGAAGAGAGGGCCCAGAAATGAATCCACACTTCTATGGGAAATTAATCTTTATGACAAAGGAGGCCAAAATATACAAAGGGGAAAAGACAACCTTTTCAGTAAATGGTATTGGGAAAACCGGACAGCTACAGGCAAAAGAATCATACAGGACTACTTTCTCAAACACCATCTATAAAAATAAGCTCAAAATGTATTAATGGCTTAAATGACTCCATATAATACCTAGAAAAAAACATAATCTATGTCAAAACATAGACTTTTACAGGACTACTTTCTCAAACACCATCTATAAAAATAAGCTCAAAATGTATGAATGGCTTAAATGACTCCATATAATACCTAGGAAAAAAAACATAGTCTATATCAAAACATAGACTTTGACATCAGTCTTAGCATAAATATTTTGGATATGTCTCTTCAGGCAAGGAAAACAAAAGCAAAAATAAACAACTATAGCAAAAAGTTTTTTCAAAGCAAACTATCATCCAAATAAAAAGTCTGCCTACTGAGTGGGAGAAAATATTTGAAAATGATATATCTGATAAGATATTAATATACAAAATATTCAGAAAACATATACCATTCAACAGAAAATAACAAAAAACTCAATTTAAAAAATGAGCAGAGGACTTGAATAAACATTTTTCCAAGTAAGACATAAATGGCCAATAAGCACATGAAAAGATGCTCAACATCACAAATCACTAAGCATCATGGAAATGCAAGTCAAAACCACAATGACATATCATATGACACCTGTCAGAATGGTTATTATCCAAAAGAGAACAGATAACAAGTGTTGATGAGGATGTGGAGAAAAATAAACACTCATGCATTGTTAGTGGGAATGTAAATTGGTGCAACTGTTGTGGAAAATGGTATGGAGATTCCATAAAAAATTAAAAATAAAACTATTAATATATAATCCAGCAATTCCACTCCTAGGTATTTATCTGAAAGAAGCAAAAACACTAATTCAAATAGGTATGCTGCTGCTGCTGCTAAGTCGCTTCAGTCGTGTCCGACTGTGAGACCCTATAGACGACAGCCCACCAGGCTCCGCTGTCCCTGGGATTCTCCAGGCAAGAACAATGGAGTGGGTTGCCATTTCCTTCTCCAATGCGTGAAAGTGAAAAGTGAAAGTGAAGTCGCTCAGTTGTGTCGACTCTTTGGGACCCCATGGACTGCAGCCTACCAGGCTCCTCCATCCATGGGACCCTCAGGCAAGAGTACTGGAGCGGGGTGCCATTGCCGTCTCCATCAAATAGGTGTATGTACTCTTATTTCATTGTAGCATTATTTACAGCCAAGTTATGGAAATTATACTATAAAGCAAACAAACTCAGAAAAAGAGATCAGATGAGTAGTTATAAGGGGTAAAGAGTAGGTACAGGGGGAATTGAATGAAGGTGGTAAAAAAAAAAAATCCAAGATCAATAAGTACTATTATACAACATCATCAATACATGATTAACAGCACGATAGCTATATGTTATATATGAAAATTATTAAGAGAGTAAATTCTAAGAGTGCTCATAACAAGGAAATTTTTTTTTCTTTTTCTTTCTATGTGAGATGATGGATGTTCACTAAAGTTACTGTGGTCATTACTTCATGGTTATGTAAGTCAGATCATTACGCTGGATGCTTTACCCTTATACAATGTTGTATGTCTGTTATATCTCAAAAAAAAAAACTGTAAGAAAAAAAAACTGTAAATAATAAAAAGAGAAAAGAAATTAATCAAGTAAAGAATGGAAAAACAGTGTCTCATATTAAAGTCTTTGTTCCTTAGAGAAATAAACAAGACACTGGAAATGAGTGAAATCACAAATATACAAAATAAGAAATTACTAGTTAGGAATAATTATGACACACCAAAAAATTTTTAAAGATATTAACATCTACCTTTGCATATTCTTATGCAAATAAGTTTGAAAACCTAGAGGGAATGGATAATTTCTTAAGCAAAGATAGTGTAGTGAAACTGACCTTAATAGAGAGAGAAAAGTTAGACCAAATTTTACAGAAATGTTCTAGCTACTGCACATGATAGCACAAGGCCCAGATGAGCACACAAGTGAATTCTACTAAACCGTAAGAGATCAGACATATGCTACATATATCATCTCAGATTACAAGAAATCAAGAATAATTTTTAAAATTTTCATGAAATAATTATGACTTTGGTATCTAAACCTAACAAAGATAGCACAAAAATTACACAGCAATATCACATGTGGAGATTGGTATCAAAATTTTAATTAAAAATAATAATGAACTGACTTAGATAGTACAGTGAAAACTAGGACACCATAACCAAATAAGGCTTATAATAGGAACACACAGATGGTTAATATTAGAAAACAAATTAGTATAATTTACTACTTTAGTAATTCTATGGAGAAAATGAAATGAATTTATAAGTGTTAAAAATTAACTTTGGCAAAATTCAATTCTCATTCCTAGTTAAAAATTTTAGGAAAATAATAATGGCTGGCTATTTCCTCAATGGAGAAACACTAGAGGCATTCCAACTAATGTCAGTAACAAGTTTAAAAAGCCTACTGTCTCCAATGGTATCCAACATTTTTAGTGGTAATAGTCAATGAAATTAGAAAATAACCAGAAGGCACTGGAGTAACAAGAGATAAATTTCACTAACAACTAATGATCAGAAAGAGAAACTAAGGAAATAATCCCATTTACTATCACATCAAAAAGAATAAAATCAAGAATAATAAACCTATCCAAGGAGGCAAAAGACAAGTACTCTGAAAACTATAAGATGCTGATGAAGGAAATTGAAGTCAACACATGCAATATTGAAAGATATGCCAAGTTCTTGGATTGGAAGAATCAATATTGTTGAAATGACCATTTTACCCAAGGCATTCTATGGATTCAGTGAAATCTCTATTAAATAAATAAATGGCAATTTTCACAAAACTAGAATAAAAAATTTTAAACTTGTTTGGAAAAACAAAATAATCCAAATAGCCAAAGTAATCTTAACAAAGAAAAATGGAGTTGGAAAAATCAAGCTCCCTAACTTCAGACTATACTATACAAAGCTACAGCCATCAAGGAAGTGTGGTAATGGCCCAAAAATAGAAATATAAGTTGATGAAACAGAATAGAAAGCTCAGAGATAAACCCACATATATTACGGCTAATTAATCTATGACAAAGGAGGCAAGAATATACAGTGAAGACAGTCTTTTCAATAAGTGGTACTGTGAAAACTGGACCGCTACATTTAAAAGAGTGAAATTAGAACATTCCCTAATACCATATACAAAATAAGCAAAAAATGAGTCAAAGACCTAAATATAAGACCAGATACTATAAAAACTCCTAGAGGAAAACATAAGCAGAACACTCTTTTTGGATCCATCTCCTAGAGTAATTCAAATAAAAATAAATAAATGAGACCTAAGTAAGCAAAAAGCTTTTGAATAGCAAAGGAAACCATAAAGAAAACAAAAAGTAAACTACAGAATAGGATTATTTGCAAATGATGCAACCAACAAGAGATTAATTTCCAATATATACAAATAGTTCATACAGCTCAATAGCTAAAATAAACAAACAACTCAATCAAAAAATTGGCAGAAGATCTAAATAGACATTTCTCCAAAGAAGAGACACAGATGGCCAAGAGGCAAAAGAAAAGATGCTCAATATCACTAATTATTAGAGAAATGCAAACCAAAACAATAATGAGGTATGACCTCACACTGGTCAAAATGGCCATGATCAAAAAATCTACAAATAACAAATGCTGGAGAGGATGTGGAGTAAAGGGTACCCTATTACACTGCTGGTGGGAATGTAAACTGATGCAGCCATCATGGAGAATAGTATGGAGGTTCCTTTAAAAAATAAAAATAAAACTACCATATGACCCAGCAATCCTACTCCTGGGCATATACCCAGAGAAAACCATACTTCAAAAAGATATATGTACGCCAATATTCATAGCAGTGCTATATATAATAGCCAAAACATGGAAGCAACCTCAATGTCCATTGACAAATGAATAGATAAAGAATATATGGTACATACATACAATGGGAAAGTATTCAGCTATAAAAAAAGAATTAAAAATGCTATCCTCAGCAGCATGGATGGACCTAGAGATTATCATACTAAGTGAAGTAAGCCAGACAAAGAAATACAAATATCATATGCTATCACCTATAAAGAAAGTCGCTCAGTCGTGTCCGACTTTTTGCGACCCCATGGACTGTAGCCTACCAGGCTCTTCCGTCCATGGGATTTTCCAGGCAAGAATACTGAAGTGGGTTTCCATTTCCTTCTCCAGGGGATCTTCCCGACCCAGGGATTGAACCAGGGTCTCCCGCATTGTAGGCAGACGCTTTACCATCTGAGCCACCAGGGAAGAGATGGTAGTACAGATGAACTTGTTTACAAAACAAAAATAGACTCTCAAACATAGAAAACAAGCTTATGGTTACCAAAGGGGAAAAATGGGGAGGAATAAATTAGAAGTTTGAGATTCAAATATATACAGCAGTATAGATAAAATAAAATACCAGCAAGAACCTACTATAGAGCACAGGGAACTATACTCAATATCTTGTAATAACCTATAATGAAAAGAATCTAAAAAGGAATATATATATATATATATATATATATATATATATATTTGAATTACTTTGTTTTATACCGGAAACTTACATAGTATATTATGCAAAATGTGGGCCTGGATGGATCACAAGCTGGACTCAAGATTGCTGGGAGAAATATCAACAACCTCAAATATGCAGATAATACCACCCTAATGGCAGAAAGTGAAGAATAACTAAAGAACCTCTTGATGAAAGTGAAAGAGGAGAATGAAGAAGCTGGATTAAAACACAACATTCTAAGAACTAAGATCATGACATCCAGTTTCATCACTTCATGGCAAATAGATGTTGAAAAAATAGAAACAGTGACAGACTTTATTTTCTTGGGCTCCAAAATCACTGTGGATGGTGACTGCAGCCACGAAATTAAAAGATCCTTGATCTTTGGAGGGAAAGTTAAGACAAACCTAGACAGAATATTAAAAAGCAGAGACATCACTTTGCCAACAAAGGTCCATATGGTCAAAGCTTTGGTTTTTCCATAGTCATGTATGGATCTGAGAGTTGGACTTTAAAGAAGGCTGAGCACCAAAAAATTGATGCTTTTGCTTTGTGGTGCTGGAGAACACTCTTGGGAGTGCCTTGGATAGCAAGGAGCTCAAACCAGTCAATCCTAAAGGAAATCAACAATAAATATTCATTGGAAGGACTGATGCTGAAGCTGAAGCTCCAATACTTTGCCCACCTGATGTGAAGAGCTGACTCATTGAAAAAGATCCTGATGCCAGGAAAAACTGAGGACAAGAGAGGGTAAGATGGGTGATGGCATCACTGAGTCAATGGACAGGAGTTTGAGCAAATTCCAGGAGATGATAGAAGACAGGGAAGTCTGGTGTTCTGCAGTCCACCGTGTTGCAAAGAGTCAGACATGACTGAGAGACTGAACAACAAAAACAAAATACCTAATACAACATTGTAACTAATGTTACAATGTTACATTGAAACTAATACAGCATTGTAAATTAACTATATTTCAATAAATAAATTTTTAACAAAATAAAATTTCACTAGAAAAAATGAAATCTATCTCTGTTTGCAGATGAAATGATAGTATGCATGGTAAATCCTATAGAATCAATGATAAAATGAACACAAACAATAAAAGAATTAGTAAGGTAGTGGGATATAAAATTAATATATAAAATCAGCAGCATTCATATATACAAATAATAGCCAGCTAGAAGATATAATGAATGCACAAAAGCATTCACAAGGTAATAAGAAAGATAAAATTTTAGGATCAAATTTCATAAGAAATGCTCAGATCTTATATAAAGAAAACTATAAAACACTTTAAAAGACTTCTGTAAGACACAAAAATGAGCTTAAAAAGATGGAAAGACATTTCTTATTTTTATTAGCACATCTCAGCATCATCAAGATGTCAGTTCTCCCTAATTTAATTTACAAATATAATCTAATTCCAATAAAAATTCCAACAAGCACTTTTTATAAAGCTAGATACATTGGTCTTAAATTTCTTATGTAAAATAAACACAATGGAGTCAGAGAGACACAGAGGAAGAGGGAGCAGAGGAGAGTAGAGGTGAAAGGGAAGGGCTGAGAGATTCAAAGTGCAACCCTGGCAGAGTTTCCATTGCTGTCTTGAGGATGGATAAAGGGGGTTGCTGGCGAAGGAGTGGAGACAACCTTGGCAGCTGAGAACAGCCACCAGCCTACAGCCGACAAGGACGTGAGGAGCACAGTCCTAGGACCACCTGCAACTCAGCTCTATAAACAGAATGAATGGCCTTGGAAGGCAATCCATCCCAGAACCCCAAAAAAGATGCACACTTGATGTCATCTTCAAGTCAGCCTTGAGAAACCAGAGTGCAGAATAAGCCAATTCAAACAGACACCTGACCTACAGAACCATGCAAGTACTGTATACTGACCAGCATGAAGGAAATGACTAAGTCTGCTGAGGATCGTGGAATGCAATGAGTGAATGTGCTTAGTTTGGAATGAAAAATTATCAAATTACACTAAAGTTCATCTATTTTAAAACATAGGTGAGAACAATCAAATAAATTTTGTTTTTTTTGTTGTTTTGTTTTTTTTTTACTTTACAATATTGTATTGGTTTTGCCATACATCAACATGCAAGAAGTTTATTGAGAGAGATTTGCCTTACCAAATATTGAAAAATTTTAAGCTACAATAATTAAAATGCAAAAACGTGAAAATGAAAGTTAAGTTGCTAAGTTGTGTCTTACTCTTTGTGACCCTGTGGACTGAAGCCTAGCAGGCTCCTCCGTCCATGGGATTCTCTAGGCAAGAATACTGGAGTGGGTTGCCATTGTCCTTTTCCAGGGGATCTTCCCGACCCAGGGGTCGAACCAGGTCTCCTGCGTTGCAGGCAGACACTTTAACCTCTGAGCCACCAGGGAAGCCCTTAAAAATGCAATAGTACAATATTAAAAATCGAGAAAAGAAAGCCTGCATACAACGTTGTGTATATGATAAAGATCAATATAAAACAATAGAGAAAGGATAAATTGCCTAATTAATCTTAGAAAAGACCCTGATGCTAGGAAAGAATGAAGCAGGAGAAGGGGACGACAGAGGACGAGATGGTTGGATGGCATCATCGACTTAATGGACATGAGTTTGAGTAAGCTCCAGGAGATGGTGATGGACAGGGAAGCCTGGTGTGCTTCAGTCCATGGGGTCGTAAAGAGTTGGACACAATGGAGTAACTGAACAACAATGAAATTGACTAATAAATAGTAATAGTACAATTGGTTAACAGGAAAAATAAAAGGTAATCTTTACCTCATATTGTACAGCCAAATAAATTGTAGCTGGATTAAAAAGTTAAATGTTTCTTTAAAGCCAAATAGGTAAATATTTATATGATATGAAGATGAGAGAAAACCTTTCAAGAATTAAAGTAATTTTTTTTAAATCCATGAGATAAAGGACCTATTGGGATCTTACATGTGCTAAACAAAATATGAAAAATAATGATTAGGGGAAACAGCTGCAAAATTTATAACAGTGACAGTATAAACAGTCATAATATGTGAGACACTTTAATAGAAAAATGGGAAAATATATCAAATAATAATTTGCAAAAGAAGACATAAATTGACTGATAATATGCTCAAAAATTTCAACAGAGATAATAATCATGATGGTGTCTAAAATGAAAATTCTTCAGCATTGAGGACAATCTCAACTGATTGAAAAGTTAAGCCTTGATGAGATGGTCCATTGGCTTATCATTGCCACATAAAATTGAGTGAAGTGATGTGATATATCTCTGAAGATGCATTCTTTAAAGCTTTGAACTATGTCAGTGGAGTATAAAATTCTACTGATTAACTATTAGATGTGACTGGCCTTGAAATTACAAAACTTTTTCTAGAAGTAATGGAAAGAATGGCTTTCTTTAGGAAATCCTCCGGGATATACAATTTTTAATATTAATTTATGCCAGAAACAAATAAAATGTACTATAATGATAAACATAAATTTATAGGATACAGAATTTTAAGACATAATGTACCAGCAAGGACCACTGGATCAGCATATATTATCTTTTGAATCTAAGTTTTGAAGCAGGTGAGATTAACCTTATTTTAGCTTATTGTAATTTAACATGGATTACCATGATGAAATTAAAGCTGGCCAATCTCTGGCCTCTGGAGAGGCTCTTCAGTATAGACCCAATCCCAGGGCAGAAGCAGTGGACTACAATTGTCTCAAGTTCACTTTAGGTCCATAGATACACAATTGGGAGTCCTATTAATCCCAAACACTCTTAAGCTAAAATCTTGTTTTCCATTGCAAATTCCATGTCTGTGAAGCAGAAACTACCAGAACATGGTGATGGCATAGTTTTTTTTTCCCCTGGATAGGATGAGGGATTGGAGAGAGATGGAGAGTAGGAACAATGAGGAAATATTAGGAATAAGGCAATAAAATAAAATTTTCAAGGAGGTATTATACTGAAATAATTTTCTTCTATACTAACCTCTATGGAGATTAAATAGGTGAAGTATTTTTCACCATCAAGAATCAAATGAGTACTCTCCTTTGTTTACCAAAGCCATTCCCATAATCCAAGATTAGTGTGATTTATTAATGATGATATAGTAAAAGCTACTTTTACATTGATGAAATTTTTAGTTTTATTAAAAGCAAAAAATACAAAATGTAAGAATGGCTAGGAAGCTACTAAATATGAAGACCTGTAAGGAGGGGCGGGAGGGAGAGGAGGAACTAGTTTCAGGTATAAATATATACTGCAAATCTCTTTCATTAAACCATACAGTACAGGCAAAAGAATACGCTATCAGATGAACGGATAGACTAAAACCTGAAGAAATAAATCAAACTACATCTAAATATCTAGTTTATGTAAAGGAGGTATCTTCAATCACTAAGAGGAAGATATCTAAATTTCACATAAATGTAGGGACAATTAGACAGCTATCTGGAAAACTACCAAGGCAGATAGACCCATTCTTTCTATCACACCTAAGAATAAACTCCAATGAATCATAGTTCCAACTATTAAAAAAAAAAAAACCTATAAAAACATCAGAAGAAAGCATGAGTGACTTCCTCTAAAACACACATGTGAGTAAAGAAGGCTATTGTCTTTAATGCTGCTGTTGGGTAGGCACATGCCAAACCCTGAGTAGGGCTTCTCTCTCCCTCTCTCTTTCTCTCTCCCTTTCTCTTTCTCTCTCTCTGCATTTATTTATTTCTGACTGTGTCAGCTCTTACTTGTGGCCTGAGGAATCTTTCTTGTGGCATGTAGGATCTTTCACTGTGGCCCACACATTCCTCTCGTTTTGGTTCGAGGGCTCCAGAGCGTGCAGACTCAGTAGTTACGTGCACAGACTCAGCAGTTACGGTGCACAGGCTCAGTAGTAATGGTGCACAGGCTCAGTAGTTACACGTGCACAGACTCAGTAGTAACGGTGCATAGGCTCAGTAGTAACGGTGCACAGGCTCAGTAGTTACACGTGCACAGACTCAGCAGTTACACGTGCACAGGCTTAGTAGTTACAGTGTATAGGCTCAGCAGTTACCATGCGCAGACTCAGCAGTTACGGCATGCAGACTCAGTAGTTACTGTGTGCAGACTCAGCAGTTACGGTGCACAGGCTCAGTAGTTACACATGCAGACTCAGTAGTATGGTGCACAGGCTCAGTAGTTACACGTGCAGACTCAGTAGTTATGGTGCGCAGACTCAGTAGTAACACGTGTACAGACTCAGTAGTTATGGTGCACAGGCTCAGTAGTTATGGTGCACAGGCTCAGTACTTATGGTGCACAGGCTCAGTAGTTACAGTGCACAGGCTCAGCAGTAACGGTGCATAGGCTCAGTAGTAACGGTGCACAGGCTCAGTAGTTACACGTGCACAGACTCAGCAGTTACACGTGCACAGGCTTAGTAGTTACAGTGTATAGGCTCAGCAGTTACCATGCGCAGACTCAGCAGTTACGGCATGCAGACTCAGTAGTTACTGTGTGCAGACTCAGCAGTTACGGTGCACAGGCTCAGTAGTTACACATGCAGACTCAGTAGTATGGTGCACAGGCTCAGTAGTTACACGTGCAGACTCAGTAGTTATGGTGCGCAGACTCAGTAGTAACACATGTACAGACTCAGTAGTTATGGTGCACAGGCTCAGTAGTTATGGTGCACAGGCTCAGTACTTATGGTGCACAGGCTTAGTAGTTACAGTGCACAGGCTCAGCAGTTATGGTGTGCAGACTCAGTAGTTACGGTGTGCAGACTCAGTAGTTATGGTGCGCAGACTCCATAGTTACAGTGCACAGGCTCAGTAGCTATGGTGCACAGACTCAGTAGTTACATGTGCACAGACTCAGTAGTTACTCTGCGCAGACTCCATAGTTACGGTGCACAGGCTCAGTAGTTATGGTGCACAGGCTCAGTAGTTACAGTGCACAGACTCAGCAGTTACTGTGCGCAGGCTCAGTAGTTATGGTGCACAGGCTCAGTAGTTACGGTATGCAGACTCAGTAGTTACACGTGTACAGACTTAGTAGTTACTGTACGCAGACTCAGTAGTTATGGTGTGCAGACTCAGTAGTTATGGTGTGCAGATTCCATAGTTACAGTGCACAGGCTCAGTAGCTATGGTGTGCAGACTCAGTAGTTATGGTGTGCAGACTCAGTAGTTACAGTGCGCAGACTCCATAGTTGCAGTGCACAGGCTCAGTAGCTATGGTGCGCAGACTCAGTAACACGTGCAGAGACTCAGTAATTACATTGGGCAGACTCAGTAGTTACTCTGCTCAGACTCCGAAGTTATGGTGCACAGGCTCAGTAGTTACTGTGCGCAGACTCAGTAGTTACAGTGCACAGACTCAGTAGTTATGGTGCACAGGTTCAGTAGTTATGGTGCACAGGCTCAGTAGTTACGGTATGCAGACTCAGTAGTTACACGTGTACAGACTTAGTAGTTACTGTACGCAGACTCAGTAGTTATGGTGTGCAGACTCAGTAGTTATGGTGTGCAGATTCCATAGTTACAGTGCACAGGCTCAGTAGCTATGGTGTGCAGACTCAGTAGTTATGGTGTGCAGACTCAGTAGTTACAGTGCGCAGAGTCCATAGTTGCAGTGCACAGGCTCAGTAGCTATGGTGCTCAGACTCAGTAACACGTGCAGAGACTCAGTAATTATATTGGGCAGACTCAGTAGTTACTCTGCTCAGACTCCGAAGTTATGGTGCGCAGACTCAGTAGTTATGGTGTGCAGGCTCAGTAGTTACAGTACACAGGCTCAGTAGTTATGATGCACAGGCTCAGTAGTTGGGCACACCAGCTCAGTTTCCCGGGGGCATGTGAGGTCTTAGTTCTTCAACCAGGGGTTGAACCTGCACTCTTTGCATTGGAAGGCAGATCCTTAACTCCTGAACCACAAGGGAGGTCCCAGGAAAGACTTTTTTTAAACTAAAATCCCAGATGCCATATAAGAGAAGTTTGAAAAGTTTGACTAAGTATTAACAAAGCATTTTTGCAAGCAAAAAAAAATAATTAGAGTCAAACTGATAGGCTGGGAGAACACAGTTAGGGCATACATCACAGACAAAGGGTTAAGTTCCCAATTTATTGAGGATTGTTTTTTAATTGATGAAAGAGGCCTGTAGAAGAACAGGCAGAGACTTGAACAAAAAAACTCAAAAAGAAATATAAAATGCCCCTTAATAATATAAAATGATGTGCAGCTTCATTCCCACATAAAAAAGAAATGTAAATTGAAACTACAGTGAAATTCCATTTTTTGCCCATTAAGTCATCAAAATTCAAAAGCCTGACAGTACGATCTGAAAACACAGGCACAGGAATACATGGCTGATGGATATGAAAAATAGTACCATTCCTCCGTCGTGAGCCATGGACCAACACAGAGGGGTAGGGCACTCATATGTCAGAAACAAACAAGCATGCAAACTCTTAGGAAATGACATTAAATTTGTGGTTACCAGAGGCAGAGTGCGGGGAGACAAGGAATGGGATGAAAGTGGCCAAAACATAAAAACTTCCAGTTATAAGATAAATAAGTACTAAGGTTGTAATGTACAACATGAGAAATATAATTAACACTGCTGCTGCTGCTACTGCTAAGTCGCTTCAGTCGTGTCCTACTCTGTGAGACCCCATAGACGGCAGCCCACCAGGCTCCCCTGTCCCTGGGATTCTCCAGGCAAGAATACTGGAGTGGGTTGCCATTTCCTTCTCCAATGCATGAAAGTAAAAAGTGAAAGTGAAGTCGCTCAGTTGTGTCTGACTCTTAGGGACCCCATGGACTGCAGCCTACTAGGCTCCTCCATCCATGGGATTTTCCAGGCAAGAGTACTGGAGTGGGGTGCCATTGCCTTCTCCGATGAAAGTTGTTAAAAGAGTAAATCCTAAGAGTTCTCATTACAAGGGAAAATTTTCCTCTCTTTATTTAGCTTTGTATCTATGTGAGATGATGGATGTTCACTAACTTATTCTGGTCATCATTTCATGATGTATGTAAGTCAGATCATTATGCTGAACACCTTAAATTTACACAGTGTTGTATGTCAATTATATCTCAATAAAGCTAGAAGAAAAAGTAAATAATCTCCCTCAGTTAGAAAAAAAAGAAGAGCTCTATGGAGGATAATTTGAGAATATCAGATCAAGTACATGTAACCAAATCTCAACACAGAATTCCCTCTATGAATTTATCCTGAATGCATTGTCTCCAACAACATGAAAACACATGCTGTCCACACAGTTATTCACAGAATGTGATTTGTCACTGTCTAAGCATAGGAAGCTGATTGAATAAACCATGGTACCTGCACACAATGGGGTGCCTTGCAGGGAGGGGAAGAGGGAAGATCAGCCAATCTAAGAAATTTCAGCCTAGGCAAACACATTAGACTGTACACCTTCAGTCTCAGGATGGAGGGGGAGCGAGAACTTCAAACAAACACCAAATTCTTCCTAGCATGGTGTTTATGGTAATAGCATGTGCAAAGTGATTCTGAAAGTATCTACTGTGCTAAAGCATTGAACAAATGAGGAAATGTGTTGATGTTGCTGGCAGCCAGAGTTTTCACTATGGCAAGAAGACACACAGATATGAGATGCTGAGAGGCAGGAGGGAGCCCTTTGGGAAAGGACTGGAACTGGAGGTATTGGTGTGAACTCAAGACTTCATGGACTTCCCTGGTAGATCAGTTGGTAAAAAAATCCATCTGCAATGCAGGAAACCCTGGTTGGATTCCTGGGTCTGGAAGATCCTCTGCAGAAGGGATAGGCTACCTGCTCCAGTATTCTTGGGCTTTCCTTGTGGCTCAGCTGGTAAAGAATCTGCCCACAATGCAGGAGACCTGGGTTTGATCCCCTGGAGAAGGGAAAGGCTACCCACTCCAGTATTCTGGCCTGGAGAATTCCATGGACTGTATAGTCCATCGATCGCAAAGAGTCGGACGCGACTGAGCGACTTTCATTTTCACTTTCAAGACTTCATAGATACATGTGTATACATATACATATACATGTACTTAGACATGTATGTATGTGAGTATATTGGTATGCAGGTATATGTAGATAGATGTCCTAGCTCTTTTTACTGAAAGAGCCAGAGAGCAAAGACCAGAGTAGCAAACCTCGCACCAGATCTTTGTCCCCACTCAGATGAACTAAGGCTTCCAGGAGAAATGGCTGGTTCCATCAGGGCTGGCTCCTAAGGAGACAGGCTACCTGGGGCACCCACGCTTAAGCTCCTTGGTTCTCCAAATCCGATGAAACCACAGTTTCTTTCACCTATCATTGATAGGATTTTCAGTCCATCTTCCCATACTGCCATGAAGTTTATAACAACCCTCGGGATCTTAAAGAACTTCTGATTTTTTTATTCTGCATTCCTGCAAGCATTTCTTTAGAGGTTGTATCAAATTGGATTTTAATTTGCATCAGGGTAAACTTCCCTTGTTTGTCACTGATCCCATTTTTACCTTCACATGCTTTGTCTGATATGATAGGTCTAAAAGTTTTGGCAGAACACAAGAGTCAGAAAGAGCAACTACAGCGATTAAGCCCATGACATGGCAGAGGGCATTCGGTAGTATAAAAGGGAGAAAAAAAGAAACACCTCATTGGCTGAGAGGATTTGCAGCACTCAAAGCAGGTGGACCAAAGCTGTATCCGCAGGCCTACCTGCTGACAACACAGCTGTCCTCAGAGCCTGGGGAAGACGTATCAGAGACAAATTGCATCGTTATAAACCAGCCCTTAATCATTTCTCAGCTATCCACCAGCACCTGCATTACCAGTAGCTAGGACTGGAGGCTACAGCTTGCCCGCAGCTATGCTCCGTGTCCTAGGACACAGGGCGGCCCATCTGAGGGAGACCCGGGGGGACGGGATGCCCTCCTACCCAAACTGGGACCCCCATCTATCCCGAGATGATCTGAGCTTGGATCGGATGCACTGACTTGGGGAAGCAGGTAAGACCATCACCAGGGAGACAGGCCCTGCCTCCTTCTTTGGTTAGAGTAAGAAAGGGTAGCTGCCAACAGTTCTTTCAGGGCTTCCCAAAAGGCCAGAGGGCCTGACGGGCCCCAGAAGGACCTGAGTCTTTCTGCAAACTCGGGGTGCTGTGGTTTGGTTAAGTGTGAGCTCACCACTCCTGGGCAAGCCCCTCTTGCTTCTGCTCCACTTTTTTGTATGTGCTTTTATGGCTCATTTTGCTGATTGATTCTGGCACACAGGGGAGCTCAAATGGCTGTTCTAAGTCTGAGGCTCATCCAATGCCGATCTCAGTTAAAGGCACCCTGTTGTCCCCAGTTTTGATGTTTGCTTAATTTGATTTTCTCTGGATGAAAAGAAAACAAAGACTCAAAATGTTGTGAAGGAAATGTAGATTTTCTTCTTTTCCCTTTTTATCCCTGAACTGCCTTGTACAGTCCTTTCAAATGTCTTATGGAAAGGATTAAAAGTGAAGGGTGAAAAAGACAAATAGAAGCTGGTTCTTTCTCAGCCTCTGAAGTTTCATGAACAAACTGAAAGTTCAAATGAGGTCTATGAAAATATTAGCAGATGCCAAAAGGCCAGCAGCCAGGATTTGTGCCTTTGTGCAGGAACTGAATAGCTACCAACAGCTAGAAAAATTTTAAAACCTTGCCAATGATGAAAGACTCCTATGGAAAAGAGAATGAGAAAGAGAAAAATGTTTTTAAATGATTAGATTTATGAAATTGTAAAGGAGTGTTCTCTACAGATCCTAAACCTCTCAGCATGCAGATAAACAAAATGCTAAGATGTGGAGATGACATAATGTTTTAATGATGTGATTAGGAATAGTGGTTGAAATGAATTTGACTTGACTTGAAAATTTCTGTAAGGAGATATGCATAATTATTAGGCAAAATTTGAGTCTGCAACAAGCAAAAATGTAAACTTGTAAGATAATTCTATTTTTAAGTTATTCAGAATATTAATCACATGACATCTCAACAAGATGGAGATTTTCTTCCTCAGTAGCAAGTTTAATTAATTACATTAATATAATCATGACTAGCTCTTCTTAATTATCTTTATGCTTCTGCATATTTAAATTGGAAAGATCTACTGGGTTCATCTTTTTTAAAAGATATTAGTCAACCAAACAAAAACATTTAGGTTACATAAAATGAATTGAAACCAATATGAAAAGTTGAAAATGCTCTTTATAAGTGGCATTTGCATTTCTCTAAGACAAAATTTAAACAACAAAAATATGATTAAGTCAAATAACTGGGATTTTATTTACTAATCAAGTTATAAAATATATAAATGCTTCAGAAATGCTTAGTCAAGGATAGTTTCTTTTTTATAAGTATAACTTACAATGTCAATTTAGCTTTATCAGAAATCAATTTTTTGTTTTTATTTCTTAAATTTTTCTATTAAATCAAGGGTCTTAACAGACTGTAATGACAGAAAAGGAACAGTAGAGGGTACTTTAGTTCTCTAACAAAATAAACTATTCCTAAAACCTTATATAAATCAGTAAAGCAGACAATGGAGAGATTTGAACTATCTGGTAAAGGTTAAGCAAAACTTGAAGCAAGCTCCTCTGCTCCACATAGCCTGTGAAAGAGAATTCAGATAAACGGCCATCTCTTCCTTTAATTTATCTGTAAATAAACTGCATAACATGAAAAGTAGATCTGCAAATTAATGAGTCTATCCTTTTACGTTTATTTGGAAATTGCGTGATCCATTAAATGCACTTGACTGAAATTAGTAAATTCTGGTTATCTAGGCATGTTAAGAGGCCTACTGAGTGTTTTCAGTGCGTAAGAAGCAGCACTATGTCGCTGTTTCCTGTGTCTTGGTCCCATATCCACTAACAATTAGCTTTAGTTGTGTCACTTCATCAGTTTCCTGCAGAAGTATCTTCATCATCATCATCCTCATTGTCATGTCATTTCAAGGAAAGATCCCTGATTTCAAGTTGCTTCCACTCTATTTTAATTTTTAAAAAGTAAAATTAAATGCGAAACAGCAAACAACAGAGAATAAAGGCACAATTAAATCTAAAATGTGTTGTTTAGTGTTTAAGTGACCCCAGGGAAGCCATCATCACCCCCAGATCTGTTTTATGATCTGACTAAAACACTGTCATCCATTCTTATTTTGTTGGGTACTTTACATCCATTGTTGGGTACTAAACACCCATTCTTATTTCTTATCTTATTGTTACATCAAGTTTGATTAACTAATGCCCAAGCTCTCAAGAGATTTACCATGGTTCTGAAACTCTAGGGGTGTCAGGACCCACTTGAAAATCTTACAGGAGGTGTGGAGCATATCCCCCTGAAAAATTCACTCAGGTGTGCCTGTTTCAGGAGGTTCAAGGACCTTCAGAAATCAATCCACAGGCTCTCTCATGGATTGTTGGGCATAACAGTTTTTGATTATGTGGTGAATCTCTGAATGAGACACAAATCACATAGCACCCACATATTGGAGAGTTATTCCTGGAAATGTTATCTGTTGTTGGGTGAAGATGGGGATTAGGCTGCAGGTAGGGGTCAGCCGCACAGGCCAGGTCTGACTCTATTCCACAGGCAACAAGATGTACACTGGAGTGTTTGCCACACAGAGGTGGGAGATAGCTTTTCTAACAGCAAAATCAGAAAGAAGGATGCAGCATAAACAGCAGAAAGACACGAAGAATGGAGATCATTGATGAATCCGTCAGCACAATCTTCTGGGAGGCATAGTGAAAACCTGTTTTGGATTTAGAGATTATCATACTAAGTGAAGAAAGCCAGACTGAGAAATACAAATATCACATGATATCATTTATACATGGAATCTAAAATATGATAAACATATGCCCTTACAATACAGATTCACAGACATAGAGAACAAATTTACCATTACCAAGGAGAAAAGGGAAGCAAGGATAAATTAAGAGTTTGGGATTAACATATACACACTGTGTATACATATACTATGTATAAAATAGATAAACAGCAACTATATATAGTACAAAGAACTATATTCAATATCTATAACTGAAAAGAACTGAAAAAGAATATATATGTATAACTAAATCACTGTGCTGTACACCTGAAAGTTACATGTTGTAAATCAACTACACTTCAATTAAAAACCTGGAGAAGGAAATGGCAACCCACTCCAGTACTCTTGCCTGGAAAATTCCAAGGACAGAGGAGCCCTGGAGGGCTACAGTCCATGGGACCGCAAAAAGTCAGACGCAGCTGTGCAACTAACTTTCACTTTTCAATTAAAAACTCAAGTGATAAAATAAAAATTTCCCCAAATTAAAGATGTTCCCTACTCTAAGATAGGCTTAATTTGGCTCTGTGTCATAAATAATGACAGAAGTTTTCAAACACCAAGTGACATTTTTGAAGCCAAAGGAAAGAGAAAGAGGAATTGTAGTCAAAGGCCTTTATGATAGGGATCCAGTGAAAATCTCAAGCGAGCCTGACTGTAGAAGTGGCATTGGTAATGGAAATTGAACATTATAAATAGAAGAGATGAGAGGAGATGAAGAGATGGGTGATTGACTGTAGTGAATGACAGATAAGGATCTGAAGGTGAATTGACCAAGTTTTCTGGTCCAAGAGACTGATAGAACACAAACAAGATATTGCTTGAAAACACAGGGAGAGTAGGAATAGGGTAGAGGTGAATTCTCTTTCAGACACTTGACTTGATACCTTAGGGGGCATCCATTGGTAGATGCTTTGAAGATAATGGTGCATTCAAAGCTGATGCTTTTGAAAAGTTCAGGGCTTAAAAGCACAGCAGTGGAAATGATGGATGGATTGTATAAAGAGAAAAGGACCAGTGAATGGATTTGGGAGTTTGTCTCTAAGAAAGAGAAGGGGATAAAGGAATCTGATGAGAACCAGGTGAAGCCACACAAGAAAACACAGTATCTCAGGAACCAAGGAAGGAGAGCAACTCTTAAGAGAGTAGGAGGCCAAGGGTACAGGGTGTTGAAGAAGAGCTGGAGGACTGATGGAGCCACTCATGGTAACCCCAGAGACAGCATCCTCACCAATGAAGCCAGTGAAGGGAGGGAGTGACAATACGGAGTGTGACCTGCCCTTAAAAGTATTAATCATAACAAGGATGCAGGATATTTCCATTCATTCTGTAAATATTTCTAATTGTGACCTCCTTTTTCCTTTAATTGAATATTGACTTAATCAAGTTTCATTAAAGTTTCAACTGCCCACAGCTACTAAGATAATTTTTGCATTTTTAATTGAAGAAAGTAAAAATAGAGTCTGTGTATAGGCCTGAAGTTAGGGAGAAAAAATAGTTTGATGCTTTATTTATACTCTCTTTTAAACTACATCATGTAAGGACTTCCCTGACAATCTAGTGGTTAAGATTTCACCTTCCATTGCAAGGGGTACAGGTTCAATTCCTGTCCAGGGAGTTAAGATCCCACAGGCCTCATGGCCAAAAAGCCAAAACCTAGAACAGAAGCAATATTGTAACAAATTCAATAAATATTTGAAAAATAAAAATTAAAAAGGTATATCATGTACATACTGCTATAATTAAAATAGATAACCAACAAAGACCTACTATAAAATAAAATATATCATTTAATTCTAAAAGAAGCTACTGATAGTTTAGGGGGGGGTTGCTATTAATAAAAAGATGAACCCAAGAATATAAATAATCAAGAAAGAAAGAAGCAAAGACAGAAAGAAAGGAAAGAAGGAAGCGAACAAAAGAAGAAAGAGAGAGAAAGAAAAGGAGGGAGGGCAGGAGGAATAAAGGAAGGAAGAGAGAGAAAGAAAGAAAAGAGGCTCCCATTCAATCCAGCCGGTGTGTGTCCACTCAGCTGCTCTGGAACTGGACCCTGAAGTGGGGTCAGGGTTGAGCTGTGAGTCCACACACTTAAAACCATCATTTCTTGCTTGGCTCTCTCCTCCTGTTGCTCTGTATTGCAGGCTGTATTATTTAATGTACCACAGGGAGAATCGAAATGTCTGCCTTCCTCGCAGCTCTGACTTTTTATTGTCTCGACTCCTCGTTATTATAGAGATCACAGGTTTAGATGGATTTTAGGTCATCATCAGCAAGACGGGTGGCTGTCTGTATCCAGTGCCATGCACATCCTGGTAGATATACTCCCATGAATTTGGAACAAAGACCTGGATGTTATAGTGTGTGTGTGTGTGTGTGTGTGTGTGTGCTCAGTCATGTCTGACCCTTTGCGACCCCATGGACTGTAGCCTACCAGGCTCCTCTGTCCATGGAATTTTCCAGGCAAGAATACTGGAGTGGGTTACCATTTCCTCCTCCTGGGAATCTGGGTTTAGCCAAATGTAATTAACCCAATTACATTTGGGTTTAGTCAATACATTTTTTGGACTGATTTTGGGAAACTTACTGAAACCTAGTTAAAAAACAGTCTTTTCAAAAATCAAAGATATTAACTAAATAATATATTGAGGGTCATCTCAGTCTGTCAGTGACTTCCTGGGAATTTCACTAGATAAATGTTAACAAAGGAAGCGTTTCCTTTCTAGGGAAAGTAACAGGCAGCCAAGATGAAAGATCCTAAAAGGGACAGGAAAACAGAGAGAAGAAACTTTGCTTCTGCTTGGAGCAGATGGGGCAATTCCTGCTAAAAGTCAATTTTAAGAAAGCTGTATTTTATACGTAACATATTTATTTAGATATATAATTTACTGATGAGTTTGTTGGTACAGCAATTTACTGATGGATTTGTGTGTCTGACTCTTTGCAACTTCATGGATTGTAGCCCACCAGACTCCTCTGTCCATGGAGTTTCCCATGAACATTGCTAATGTACATGTTAGTGTCCCCCCAGTAGAATATAAGCTACCAAAAGGCAGGAATATTCATTTTGTTCACTGATGGGTGCCCTGCACCCAGATCGGGGTCTAGCATATATGTTCTGCCCATGACTGTTGCATGTGTAAATGAATAATCTAAAACTCCAGAGTTCTGGGAGTATTTCATTTTCCTATCACAGAGGAGCCCTCTTTATCATCCCTCACCACAACCCACCACTTTCCCCTCTTAGAACCCTGTCTCTTCCCAGGCAGAACACATCTGAAGCATCTCACTCCCTAGAGAACAGAGTCCTGGGTGGGGAGTCGTCCTTCTTTTGCTCTGTGGTTAGGGAAGAGAATCCTCCATCTGTCTTTTGTTGAAGTAAGAGAAAGGAGCCAAGAGCCCACATGGTCTCAGTTGAGGTGGGGAAGGAGATTTCAAAAAATAAACAGTCTTAGGAATAATTCCACTGAGACGGCAAGCTAAGAGAGACACTGGGTATATTAATTAGCCTGGCTTCTGTTGCTGAGTTTTCTGGGCTCTACACTTAAACAGCAAGCTGTCATTTGGCTGATGATGATGTCTATTGCTCTAAGACAAAAGTTAAAGGTGTGGGGAAAAATCCATGTGTTTAACCTCTGTGGATAATGTTCACTCTGCTCAGTCCCCTTATAGAACAATTAAAGTGACTACGGTGTCATAGGGAGACAGGAAACTAAGCCACAAATTCACAAGATCCTATTACCTGTCCCTGCATGATGCATTGGCAGGCAAAATCACACTGGCCAAAGAGTAGCTGCTCTCAAAATGTAAGGAAGTGGGAGAAAAAAGGACATCCACTTTTGCTCCTACAAAGACCCTCTTACCCCAGGGTGGTGGCCATGGAGAAATCCCACCAGGGGAACATGTTTGACCAACAGCCTCTGGTACAGAGGACTCTGCTCCAGCTCTCGTGGCTGCCTGTATCTAGGCGAAGTGGGGGCAGGCGGAGTCAGAGAGGTCAGCCAGCCTGCTCACCGAGGACCTCCTCTAACACAGAGTCTTGGCACCAGGACTCCGGTTGTCTGGCTAAAGCTCTCCATAAAGTATTCAGTCTAGCCTCTTCCTGCCCAAGCCTTCCTTCCCTCTCTGCTCTCACAGCATCAGATCTGCTCCCACATCTGAAGGCTCACCTGCCCCCTCCTCCTTTTTGCTTCACAGGTGCTCCTTCCAGTGAATTTGAGCATCTAACCCTGTCTTGGCATTAGCTTCTTGGAAGATTTGAACTAATATACCTCCAGTAGCTAGTAGATCCTGAGAAGTCACAGGATCCTTGATTATCAACAATAAAGAACGTTACTATTGATGAGGACTGCATATTCTAAAAGCTTCATCCGGTACAATGCACCCCAAAGGCAGGTGGCAAGTGCCATCTCTGATCATGTAATGGAACCAGTGAAGGAAGAGGGAGGCCTTGACCTGGGCTATACAGGTGACTTCAGGAGGTCATAGACCCCTTAAGTACGTGTGTATTATTTTGAGTGTGTGTCTACTTCTCCCTGAAGACCAATAGGTTTCATCACATTCATGTACAGAATTATCTACAGTGGAAACTGTCAGTGAACTCAATAGTTAACATGAAATTTATATTATATTATTTTATACAATGACAACCATGCCTCCACTTTCCATCCCAAGCTAAAGGAATTTTAGTCATTTTTAGATCCCTGAAAATTAAGCCTTTCATACAAAGAACATCAGTACTGCCCTCTTCATCTGATGCTTAACTTTAAAAAGTCACGCTTTAATTTAAGGGGCTATTCCATAAAAGAAGTAAGTCATTGAACAATCGAGGGGTTATTTTTTTTCATATCAGGGGACCAAATTTTACAGTGGGCGCTTTAATTCTCATTCCAGATGATGCTTCAAGTCAATCCACTGGAAGACTGTGGAAAAGTACCTCCAGCAGCTATTCTCAAGGAGAAGGTTTATGTCAGCACCGCTTACATCAACTGCACTCAGAACCTTTGTATCAGCAGCATAAATGTTGTCATTGTCAGCATCTCTATTTTATATCCCCCAAAATGTGTACAGTTTAATTAGACCAAAGACAGGGAATGGTTTGTTGATAGCTCAACCCGGACATAATGTCTTCCTAAGGGAGACATTCCTTTCCCACCTGGGGGACCATAAACTATGACAGTGAAAAGCCAATGCTTTATGGCTTGCCCTTTATGGGAAACTATTCTCAGAAAGTAACAACCACCCCTGAATCCAGTGGAATATTTACAAGCTTCCCAAGTTGCACAGGGATAAAGAATCTACCTGCCAATGCAGGAGAAACAAGAGATGTGGGTTCAACCCCTGGGTCAGGGAGAAGGGGTCTTCCTTCCCTGGAGGAGGAAATGGCAACCCACTCCAGTATTCTTGCCTGGAGAATTACATGGACAGAGGAGCCTGGTGGGCTACAGTCCATGGGGTCACAGAGTCAGATACAACTGAATGCCTGAGCATGCACACATCGGTGGAATATTTACAGTGAGTTGGGATATTTGATCCAGACACTACCAGACATCTGTGCTCTGCCATCACCAACTCCAGCCTTGCACTCTAAAGTCTCCCCTTGGCAGGTGGATCTTGTTTCCAGGGTCAATTTAAATGTGAAAAAGATTTCTGTGGAGAGAACTAGCCAACAGATCCACAGACCAGCCCTTCAATCCACTTTCAGGCTGGACCAGGCAGGCCTTTCCAGGGAAAAGCAAGTTCCTCTGGAGGAAAGGTAGACCCAGAAACAGCAAAAGGCTTAAGGACACACACAGAACTCTCTCTCTTTCTCTGCCCTAAAGGTCCTGTGAGTGTATCTGGCTCCAGTTGTTATTTAATTGCTAAGTTATGTCTGACTCTTTTGTGACCCCATGAACTATAGCCCGCCAGGGATTCTCTTGTCCATGGAATTTTCCAGGCAAGAATACTGGAGTGGGTTGTCCTTTCCTTCTCCAGGGGATCTTCCTGACCCAAGGATTGAGCCCATGTTTGCTGTATTGCCGGTGGATTCTTTCCCACTGAGTCACCAGGGAAGCCCTATCTGCCTCCTATATCGGTGGAAAAATTCTTGCTCAGCACTCCCAGCGTCTCAGTCCCTGGTAGTATTAAATTATTGCTTTAGGAAGCATCTCAAGTTCATCTTTGGAAAACTAGAAGAGATTTTGCTGGGGGTTAGGGAAGGCAACAGATATGTAGGCTGCTGTCTTTTCAGCCACCAAGGGCAGAATTAAATCCAGTAAGTTTTAGAAAATATTAAATCACTTGAAACCCTTTCTTTGGAGAGACGGGTAGTGAGAATAAACAACAGAGGAGAGTGAAAAGCTGTTCTCAGGCTTTTGAAGCAGAGACCAGATCTCTCTGTGATGGGAACAACCAGAAACGAGCTTCTGACAAAACAGAGCTGTCACCTCCCGCAAGGCTCCTTCCTGACCACGGGCTGAGTTCCTCACTCGTAGATCTTTCTGCAGCAGAACTTCTTTACCTAAAAAAAGCAGTTACCTGCATTCTGAATGACGTGTGTTCTGAAACACACACACACACACACACACACACACACACCCCTAAAGCAATATTCTTCACTGTAGAGATCTAACAGGGCACACAGTAAGTGTAAGACAGCTATCATGATTTAGACCAAGTGAGGGCTCTTGTCTTGATTTTTATCTATTTACTAAGAACTCTATTCACTAAGAAACAAGGACTCTGACAGTAAGGGTTATAGAATTCGCAGCTTGAAGCTGCCAATGTTCTCAACCAGTAGCAGTTAATGCCCAGGGACATAACCCCACTGACTAATTTTTTTTAAGCATTAAAGTCTTTTCTTCAAGTTTGACCAATGTCTATCGCACATCTTAAAAATATACTTTTATAAACATAATTCTGGAAAAGCCCAAGTGATGGATATGAGGATCAGAGTAAAATCTGTTAGTTGTCATATGTGACTCTCTTAACACAGAGTCATAATTTTTACTTGCACTGTATCTTTTTGGAGGATCACAATTTGCTATACTGCTGTCACTACAGAGCAACCATGCTGGCTTTCTTAAGAATTATAAAGGGCATGCACACACACACACACACACACACACACACAACCTCTGAAGAGGAAAGAAGGGAAGTAGTGTTTCTATCACAGGAAGTTAGGGGCTACTGGACATATACGCATACCAGAGCAAATGATCAAACAAGCCATTATAATACTGTAGTCCCATCACTTCATGGGAAATAGATGGGGAAACAGTGGAAACAGTGTCAGACTTTATTTTGGGGGGCTCCAAAATCACTGCAGATGGTGACTGCAGCCATGAAACTAAAAGATGCTTATTCCTTGGAAGGAAAGTTATGACCAACCTAGATAGCATATTCAAAAGCAGAGACATTACTTTGCCAACAAAGGTCCGGCTAGTCAAGGCTATGGTTTTTCCAGTGGTCATGTATGGATGTGAGAGTTGGACTGTGAAGAAAGCTGAGAACCGAAAAATTGATGCTTTTGAACTGTGGTGTTGGAGAAGACTCTTGAGAGTCCCTTGGACTGCAAGGAGATCCAACCAGTCCATTCTGAAGGAGATCAGCCCTGGGATTTCTTTGGAAGGAATGATGCTAAAGCTGAAACTCCAGTACTTTGGCCACCTCATGCGAAGAGTTAACTCATTGGAAAAGACTCATGCTGGGAGGGATTGGGGGCAGGAGGAAAAGGGGACGACAGAGGATGAGATGGCTGGATGGTATCACCGACTCGATGGACGTGAGTTTGAGTGAACTCCGGGAGATGGTGATGGACAGGGAGGCCTGGCGTGCTGCAATTCATGGGGTCACAGAGTCAGACATGACTGAGCGACTGAACTGAACAGTGAACATAACTTTTTGGAGAACATCATGCTAACTACGATTATATAGGGATTTTTTTTAAAGATGATATAAAGAAAGAAGTTTTAATACCAGTAAGGTTTCTGGATCCATCATGTTGAACAGGCAATGTGGAACCACGGTTCTATCATTGTCCCTTGCACGGACTCTCCATGATACCTTGAGAAAGTCACTCACCCTTTTTTTCTGTTTCCCCTCCATTAAAATCAGAGAATACTTCCTGCTTGTCAGTAACCCCGGGAGAGCCCTTGCGAAGCTTAGGATCAGGCTCTAAAACCCCAAGGATATTAGTATCGCTTAAGGATGCTGCGTGGCATGACTGTCTGGCTCACAGGATGCCCAGACCAGCCCCTGAGCTGCAGGCAGTTTGTGATGGGAAATGGTCATGTCTGGCCCACAGGAGGCTAGTGCTTATCCACAGCTGATTGGTATAGGCATAGGCACTTCATTCAAGTTCTTCTCTCAGGACATCAGATGGAAAGACAGAAAGGCACACAAAAGTTAGAAACTGTCCATCTAGAGACATTTTTTAAAACTGTGAAATAATAGAATAGATCTTAGGGCAACAGTCTCAGCTCTTCCCCACACACATTGGAGGGGCTTCCTCACAGAGCCTGTAGTCATCACAGCGAGGGCTGCTGTATACAACAGGGGCCCAGCCCCCCATCCCTTTGGCAAGCTCCATTCTACAGCACGCCAGCCCACCTAAGGTCGACCAGATGCCCACAGGAATCCTGCCTACTGATAACCCAGGAGCCCCGTGGTTGGACCCCGTAATGGTAGGTGGCCTGCTGTGGGAATCACCCTTGCCTGCTGGCACAGCATTTCTTTTGTGGAATTGTAGGTGCCAGGGCGGGACTGACACACTGATGCGGGAGCCCCACACACGCTATCAGTCCTGTCAGAGAGCATCTCTAGTGGTAAGAAAGAAGTTCATTTTATGAGACTTCTGTTTCATATGTATGCTTATATAATTTATATTTAACTTACATAATATAAATGTTTATATAATATGCAGACATGTCATATGAATGTTTGTTATAAATTTGTGTTTATATATAGGTATATAATACATTGGGCTTCCCTTGTAGCTCAGCTGGTAAAGAAACCACCTGCAATGCAGGAGACCTGGGTTCGATCCCTGGGTTGGAAAGATCGCCTGGAGAAGGGAAAGACTACCCACCCCAGTATTCTGGCCTAGAGAATTCCAAGGACTGAATAGTCTGTGGGGTCGCAAAGAGTCGGACAGGACTGAGTGACTTTTACTTTCACTTTTCATATAATACACTGGGCTTTTCAGGTGGCACAGTGGTACACAATCAGCCTGCCAAAGCAGGAGGCACAGGTTCAATCCCTGGGTCAGGAAGTTCCCCTGGAGGAGGAAATGGCAACCCACTCCAGTATTCTTGCCTGGGAAATTCCACAGAGGAGCCCTGCGGTCCATGGGGTTGCAAAGAGTCAGACACGACTGAGCACACACACACACACATAATACATTTTTTAATGTGGGTCAGAGTAAAAGCTATGGCCCTTGCTGAACTACCGCCTTCATCTAAAAATAGATTAATATCTATAAGATCTATAGATTAATATCTATAAGTGTTGGTAAGTGACAGTAGCAACCCATGATACAATGTAAACCTTATCTCCATTGAAACAATTTAGAAAAAGTAGAAACAAAGGAAAAACATGTATAGCAAGATTTTATTTATAATTCCACTGACATCATTTCATTCACAATCCATTCATCAGGAGTCTAATGAAACAGACACATCCTCTCCTTTGAAACTGGGCAGAGGTGGACACCCTAAGTTCAAAACAGACAAATAGTAAATGCAGGCAGGTCACCCAGGTCCAGTGTCACCTCAGGGCCCATTCAGACATCTGAGTCCATCATTGATGCAAAGATCTCAAAGTTTGACCTTGACATGTCACTGCCTCTACCACATCTACCATTTTGCCTGACTTTTAAAAATTTCTATCATTTTATTGATCAATCATTGACATGAAAAACTGAATCATTTCTATTCGATCTTTTTATTCCTATGGGAAAAAAATCATCAAGACGAGTAAAAAGCATCAAAATTCCAAATAATTTTACATTTCGTGACTCCTAGAAATGCCCAGTCTATTTTTAAGTCTTCCTTAATCCACTGAGTCAGTCGTGTTGAGAGTCAGCTTGTTTGTGCTGTCAGTGCCTGGTCAGGCCTGAAAGAAGCAAACTCCGTGACTCGGGGCTAAGAGGAAAGTCCTAATGCATGAAAGGCTGTCAAGTACCTCGTGATTCCTTCCAGTGTACGGCTGCTCATTATAAGAGCGTCCGTCCCTCTTAAAAATCCACTCACGACTTACTGTCAGATACTCTGCCTTCAATTAAAGGTTATTCTCCCTGGTGATGTTTCCAAACGGGTGCTGCTCTTTTTCAAAAGTGCGGACTTCTCAACAAGAACGAGGAAATAGACTTGATCATCATATTCTTTGACAGGTCGCACCACTCAGCCCTTTATTTTTTTCTTTGAGACACTACAACCTTTTGAGGTCGCTGCTGTCTGTGTTTATGACATCTATCACCATGTACCTGTTAGGGTAAAGACACGGCCCTGCAGGGGGAGCATCACCAGTCAGATCCCTGGTAGGTTATGTCAGCATGAGGAATGTCTGGGGAGTCCTGGAGAACAGTGGAAACTGGGAGACTCTAGGATGCTTTATCAAGGTCAGAATCTGTGCAAAGCTCCAGTGCCAAGTGTTTTCCTGAACATTTTTTATATTCAACCTAAGCCAAAATTTTATCTTTAAGGCCAGAGCATTTCACAAACCAAGTGACTCAATGAAGGGTATTTTTCACTGTTTTGCTCTCGAATCTGATGCATCCACAATGATTCAGTATTTAATTCTGAACTCAACTGGTATGTTTAGGAGAGGATCACAGTCTTACAAAGAAAATGATATAAAGAATGGAAAGATGCAAGGATTGGCTTGTGACTGCCAAGAGTTTTTTCAGAGAGGGCAACTATGGGGTTCTCTGTCGACTTTATTTGTTTCAAGTTTTTGAGCACAGCCACAAGGTCTTTTCATGATTTGTCTCTTATCTCCCATTGTTGCATAGTTAAAACATACCCTGGGACTTCCCTTGTAGTCCATGGCTAAGAAGCCACCTGCCAAAGCAGGGGACATGGGCTTGATTCCTGATCTGGGAAGATTCCACACGCCATGTGGCAACTAAACACATGCACCACAACTACTGAGCCTGCTCCCTAGAGCCTGTTCTCTGGCACAAGAATTGTTGTTCACTTGCTCAGTTGTGTCCGACTCTTTGTGGCCCCATGGACTGCAGCATGCCAGGCCTCCCTGTCCTTCACCATATCCCAGAGCTTGCTCAAACTCATGTCCATGGAGTCGGTGATGCCTTCCAATCATCTCACCCTGTGTCATCCCCTTCTCCTCCTGCCTTCAATCTTTCCCAGCATCAGAGGAGCCACCGCAATAAGAAGCCATGCTCCTCAACTCAGCACAATTAGTCCCCACTCAGCACAATTAGAAAGACAGTGCATAGCAACAAAGACCCAGCACAGCCAATAAACAAATAACATGCTCTGCATGTCATCATCTAGCCAGTCATTTTCAGTCTCCAGTCACCTTCAAGTGCCACACTCTGGGTGTGAGTGAGTACGGAGGCATGCCTGGGGGAGCCCCGCGAACTGTGGTGGAACATCCATAACCGCATCAAAGCTGGGCTTTGGGAATTATCTCCAAACAACACTACGCACCTAGAGTCACATAAATACACCAACAGTATGCTTATGATTCAACTCGGTCATGCAATTTTAAACCTGCCCCACTGCTGGCCCATTGTGCCTGGGTGGCTTTTAAAAATCAGTCCTGTGATCTCTTGTGAATAGCACCTTCTGTGTAAGTTATTCGGAGAAGGCAGTGGCACCCCACTCCAGTACTGTTGCCTGGAAAATCCCATGGATGGAGGAGCCTAGTGGGCCACAGTCCATGGGGTCGCTAAGAGTCAGACAAGACTCAGCGACTTCCCTTTCACTTTTCACTTTCATGCATTGGAGAAGGCAATGGCAACCCACTCCAGTGTTCTTGCCTGGAGAATCCCAGGGATGGGGGAGCCTGGTGGGCTGCCATCTATGGGGTCGCACAGAGTCGGACACGACTGAAGCAACTTAGCAGCAGCAGCAACAGTGTAAGTTATTGGTCTTCATTTGTTAAATGTCAACATTCAAAATAGATCAGAATTTTCACAAATTTGTTTCGATATTTCTTAAGTTTTCAATGATCCAGGACCTTCGACAGTGGGACTCTGCCACAAGCTCTCCACTCTCCTTTCATTATACCCCTAACCCTAACCCTGGTATGGTTCTCAACATTCCCTTCTTCCTCTGCCATTCTTAAAATGCAGGTCCGCTGACCTCCAGCCCTGAGGCAGAAATAGCGACCGCCTCCTCTTTGTTCTTCATTAAGATGCTGTTACACACAGCCCGTGTTCCATGTTTCATATGCTCCCGTCTGTCCCTCCATTCACTGTGGGGACCCAGAGGCAGTGTGATGTGACTTTTGTTAAGCTCAACAGTGTTTAATCCTGCTCCTCAGACCTGCCAGTGCCCAGGGCTTGCCGAGCAAGGTGGTTGGTTGCTGTCATTCAGAGTGTTTACGCACTTCTTGTCCCTTTTAAGGTGTGTACTAACCAAGAGCCAGGTTCATTTATGCCCATCAGTTTTACAGTTCTGGTAAGTATGCAATGTCATTAAATACTGAGCAAATATAAAATGAGTGCCTCAGAAATGAAAATTTTATTCTTGTGAAATATATCCTGAGAGTTTTGGGAAAAACAGATGACGGCGAATCTCACACACACACCACACACACACACACACACACACACACACACAGATCTGTCAAATAAATAATGAGAAATACCACTGTCCACAGCTGAGGGGACTCAAACATCTGGAGGGATTCTGTACTCAGACTGACAGCAAGTATCTCTGAGTCTTTGTTCCATCTTAAAGGAATCACAGTTGGAAAGGATAATGCATGAAGGTCTGATTGTTTTCAAGAACAGGATGGATATCCAAACAATATTTCCAGACTGGGAAAAAAAAAGTCTTGGCTTTACATTGAAAGATTGGCAACTTAACTCAAGTTAGTATGAAATGTTTAAGAAATATACGCTAAAGTTTTCTGTTCTTTAACCTGTTTTTAAACATGGACTAACAGATTCTTGATAAAAGGTCTTCCACTGAACTCTTCCCTGCCGCTGTGAGTTTGGGTAAAATCTGAGGCAGGGTTAAAACTAAGGGGGTGGTCCCTCCCTGACAGTAAACCTGAAACATGATTCGAGGTGTTGTCTGTGGCTGAGTCACTCGTGGAGCACGCTGAGCAAACCAGGGCTGAGAGATGGACACACAAAGCCTGTTGATTTGGGTCCTTGAGAGTTTATCCTAAGGCCAAGCCCTACCCTTCATCCGGGACAGCATCTTTTCTTCTGATTAAGTTCACTCAAGGCAGGTTTCCCCCACCCCCCCACGATAGTACAAAAAATGAAAGACACCATCACTTTATATATTATCATTACTGTAGGAGTTGCTAGCTGACTCAACACATACTTCTGGACTTCTCCTCTGAGCCAGGCCATGAGGGCGTGAACAAAGGCCAGGCTCTCGTGGAACTCGTAGGCTAGTGCCTGGATAGCTGGCACGCACTGTGACTGTACCTTTTTATTTAACCCATGCTAATGTTTACATCATAATACAGTTGTGTTCATTACGTATTAACTACTGGTAGAATCAACATGGACACTACGGAAAATTAGAACATTTTCAAGGGAACAGTCATACCCCTAGAGTTGAATACCAGACAGAATGACTACAGGCTCTACATCAGATTTCAGGGCCACTGTCAAATTCAGAGTCTGGTGTGGGAAGAACCTCGGAGACTTAATCATCGTGGTGACTCCTTATGTCAGCCTGATATAAATACACAGAGGCCTGGTTTGGCTTGCTAGACCACCATCAATGGCTCAGTGGACATGAGTTTGAGCAAACTCCGGGAGACGGTGAAGGACAGGGAAGCCTGGAGTGCTGCAGCCCTTGGTGTCGCAAAAAGTCAGACACCACTTAGCAACTGAACAACAACAGGCCGCCCAGAGGAGCAGATCCCTGCCGGGTGAAGGTGCCTGATGGACGGATTCCCATCAGTTGGAGCTGTGTCACTATCGTGCGTCACCACTAAGACAGTAGTGAGGTTTGGTCAGCGGGGGAGAAGGGTGTCAGCCTGTTCCCGGGAGGTGAGCCAGGAACAGCCCCAACCCGGGCACCCCCTGGGGCAGGAGTGTGCATGTCCAGGCCACATGCCAGGTGTTTCTGTTGCTGGGGACGCAAAGGCGACAGTCACCTGAGCTGGGGGAAAACCAGGATTAACACCAATCTCCTGAGTCTTTTCAGAGAGTTTCATCTTTTAATCAACTAATAAAACAGATAAGACAGACTCTTGATTTCTGAACATCAATAAAAGGAAAAAATTACATTCCTAGTTATGAATGGCCCAAGGGCAATACACCCATATCAAACCTAGCTCAGTCTGCGGTATAAGCAGACCCCGTTCGGGCTCTGTTCCTCAAAGAGTAATCACTCTGGTCTGGAGGGAATTTTACTTTTCTTCTTCCTAACTTAGTTTCTGCTGTTGCTAAGGAGGTTAGTTGTTGTTGTTGTTCAGTCGCTCAGTCGTGTCCAAGTCTTTGCAACCCCATGAACTACAGCACGCCAGACTGTCCTGTCCTTCACTATCTCCCACAGTTTGCTCAAACTCATGTCCATTGAGTCGATGATGCCATCCAACCATCCCATCCTCTGTTGCCTCCTTCTTCTGCCTTCAGTCTTTCCCAGCATCAGGGTCCTTTCCAATGAGACGGCTCTTTGCATCAAAGAGGCGGCCAAAGTATTGGAGCCTCAGCTTCAACGTCAGTCCTTCCAATGAATATTCAGGGTTGATTCCATTTTGGATTAACTGGTTTGATCTGCTTGTAGTCCAAGGGACTCTCAAGAGTCTTCTCCAGCACCACAGTTTGAAAGCATCAATTCTTCAGTGCTCAACCTTCTTTAAGGTCCAACTCTCACATCTGTACATGACTACTGGAAAAACCATAGCTTTGACCAGATGGACCTTTGCTGGCAAAGTAATGTCTCTGCTTTTTAATACACTGTCTAGGTATGTTATAGCTTTCCTTCCAAAGAGTGAATGCCTTTTAATTTCATGGCTGCAGTCACTGTCTGCAGTGATTTGGGAGCCCATGATAATAAAATCTGTCACTGTTTCCACTGTTTCCCCACCTATTGCCATGAAGTGATGGGACTGGTTGCCATGATCTTAGCTTTTTGAATGTTGAGTTTAGTATCTTAGCTAAACCTGTGCTTTATAACATGGTACTAGAACATGTCTTATTCAAAAACCTCAGATGAAACAAACATCACCAACTTGGGTCTGCTCCTGTAAACTTCAATTTTCAAAAGCTTTCAGCGTCAATTACCTCCAACACAAAGCCTCTATCGGCCTCCTGATAATGCTCGGAGCATCAGATCATCAGTTGTGGGCCTGTTTATGCTTCACAGCAAAATCTAATTTCTTGTAGTTACCACTGAGAGTTAGGCTGCCGTAATCAATTGAATTCCAAAAGAAAATGAGCATCTCAGAAGTAAACATGGACTTATTAAAACAAACTTCCAATCAAAATTCCAACAGCAAAGGGACTCCCTAATTCAGTTCATGCAAGACATGCTAGTCAGCAGTTTTAAAGATATGTTTTCCAGAATATAGTGAGATCTCTCCATTAGAGGGAAAAAATGGAATAGAATACAAATCATACAATATTAATAACTTGCTCTACTTCACAGCTTAGTAATAAAGTTATTTATCCTGCCAGAGGCACTTTGTGACATTAGCAGTGGAAGGAGAGCAGGAGACAGGCGGCCAGGCATGTGCTGTTTACAAATGGCCAGTCTGTGGCCGCCCCTGCAAGGCTCAGAGGAGGCCTGGCCCAGGTAGAGACCTGGGGTGGCACCTGTGCCCAGCACACAGTAGAAGAGGCAGTCATACACCAGTCTCTGTCCTAGCTTCTGGAAAGAATCCATGACAAAAATTACACTTTAGATAAATTAATCTGGACATAGATCATCTAGTTGCCACGTTACAAATTTCTCTTTCTCCCAGATCAAATATACTCTTTCAAGATTAGTTTATTTTTTAATTGAATTATACTTAATTTTCCATGTTGTGTTAGCTTCAAGCACACAGCAAAGTGACTTAGTTTATATTTATATATAAGCCCAACCAGGGCTTCTGAGTGGCTCACTAGTAAAGAAGACTCGGGTTTGATCCCTGCACCGGGAAGATCCCTGGAGAAGGAAATGGCAACCCTCTCTAGTATTCTTGCCTGGAAAATCCCATGGACAGAGGAGCCTGGCAACCTACAGTCAATGGGGTCACAAAGAGTTGGACATAACTTAGCAACTAAACAACAACAAAAATATATATATATATATTTTTTAATCAGGTTCTTTTCCATTATAGGGTATTACAAGATAGTGAATATAGTGAGTATAGTTCCCTGTGAGGTACAGTTGGAACTTGTTGCCTATTTTAACTGTATTTTATATACAGTCGTGTTAGATATGTTCTTCAAGAGGAAGTGGTGGCATAAATAATTCAAAATAGCAGATAATTGAAGAGTCATTTACATTTTACTCTGAAACACACTGAGGCTGGCTACAACTTTACACCACCACCCACTGCAGACCAGCCCCAGAGGGGCGTGTGCTGCAATGAGAGAAAGGGTGAGCCGGGCACGGGAAACCTTTGTCATACTTTGTCTACCTGACTTTCATCCCCTGCTTCCCTTACAGCATCCTAACACCGACCTGGGAAATCACCCTCCCTCATCACCTGCAATCCTGCGGGGAGCGCAAATCCAGGAATCACCGGAAGCTCCTTCAACTAACTTCCGGGTAAAACTTCCTGGCAGGGCTGAGGGCTGGTACATCACAGACACTTGACCAATCAGATCCTCTTCGTGAGAACTTCAAATTTCAGGCCATGCCATACAAAGGCGGAAAAGAAAAAGAACATTCCAAAGATGGCACATACAAGGAGTGTCCTTCAGAGCCGCCTTCTAAGACTCTCTAGAGATCCGTAGGTCCCGTAAGTTCCAAACAGCACTGCTGTGATCTACCTGTGAAGTGAAGTGAATGTGTTAGTAGCTCAGTCACGTCGGACTCTTTGCTACCCAAGGAGTGTAGCCTGCCAGGCGCCTCTGGACATGGGATTCTCTAGCCAAGAGACACTGGAGTGGGTAGTCATTCTCTTCTCCAGGGGATCTTTCCAACCCAATGGTAGAACCTGGTTCTCCCATACTGAGGGCAGATTCTTTACTATCTGAGCCACCAGGGAAGTTTCTAAAGAATTCACTTTAAATAGAACTTATTAATCTGTTGCTTATAGCCAACACACTCTAACAACTATGTCAGGCCAATGCTTTCCCGAGTAACACAGAAACGGAAAACCAAGACACAGAAACAGTATACCCCAAGGGGAGAGTCTGAGAGGATGCCAGGACTCGGGGCCTGGAGAAGGCTCGGGAGTGAGGGGAAGCTGGCTGTGATGCAAAACTGGAGACAAGGAGGGGCAGAGGAAGATGACGCGAGGAATGCGTGAAAGGTCAGGAATCACAGACGGGAGCAGGTGTGCCAGGAAGGCCCCTGACTCTGAAACCTCTGAGATGGCCTGGCTTCCAGGGGGGTCCAATTCCCAAGAGCACCCACTGTCTATTCCTCTGGAATATCACTGCTTTAACAGGCCCCTCTGTGCTGTTCCAGAGCTTTTAGAAGGGCAGCGCAATGGTTAAGGTGTGAACTCTCAGGTCCACCTTCCTGCATGAAAATTCCAGTTCCACCACTTATCCTTTACATTTTTCTAACTATAAGTCAAGTGCAAATTAGATACCTCAGAGGGTTTTGATGAGGTTTCAACAGGATCATCCAGGCATAGTACTCAGCCCAGTGCTATTCAGATGTGTCAGTCACAAGTACTAGGTGCCACGTCAGAGCCTTCCAACACCCACCTCCCAATAGCCCACATTGCAGGGTGAGCAGGGCCCGCTCCCTGACTCACAATCCCAGGTGCTGAACCAAACTTCCCAACCAGTCACTGTAGGTGCCTCCTGACAACTTGCAAATGAGAGGGAGTCGAAGCCCCCGGGACAAACTCTTATCAGGGGGATAGGATGAGCAGGAGCCAGGCAGGCAAACCCCTCCTTCCTGCATCCTGGACCCTCAAAGGTCCAACTTATCCTTCGGACCTGTCAGTGGGTGGGGGAGGTTCCCTAGAAGACCTGTTGTGTCCGTCAGGCTCCCGCAGAGCAGAAGCCACAGTGCGGTGTATCACAACCCATCATACATCATTTTCTGCAGAGCTTCCTTCTTCCCAAGACTCTGACACCCCTGGACTTGCTCCTCCCAAGTCATCTTCCAGTGTTAAAATTCCTGCTTGCTTCAGTATATGAGCCATCAGGGAAGCCCAAGAATACTGGAGTCAGTAGCTTATCCCTTCTCCAGTGGATCTTCCCAACCCAGGAATCAAACCGGGTTCTCCTGCATTGCAGGCAGATTCTTTACCAGATGAGCTAATCCACCTGCAATGCAGGAGAACCTGGTTTGATTCCTGGGTTGGGAAGATCCTCTGGAGAAGGGAAGAGCTACCCACTCCAGTATTCTGGCCTGGAGAATTCCAAGGACAGAGGAGCTTGGCAGGCTACAGTCCATAGCATCACAGAGTCGGACATGACTGATAGATTTTCACTTTCAATCTCTGCAGCTAACTCAATCTAAGGTAACCACTATTGTTACTTGAACTAGCTTGATTGGGTCTCCACTACTTGAAACCACAGGAGCCAGAATCAAACAATGAGGCAGAGTACATGCTGTAATTTCAAATTAGATACCAAGAAATAGGCAAGCAAGAAATAGGCAAATTACTCTGGCTCAGAGCTCAGACCTAAAGATTTATTTTGAAGTTTGAAGGTAATTTTGAAGAATAAAAGTAAATAATTCTTAAATCAGTTTACTAATACACAATGTACAGTAAGATGCTTTATATAATGCGATGATTTTTCAAATGTATGTTTATATATTGGGTTTCTCAAGTGGTTCAGTGGTAAAAAAAAAAATCCGCCTGCCAATACAGGAGATGCAGCTTCAATCCCTGAGTCAGGAAGATCCCCTGGAGAAGAAAATGGCAACCCAGTCCAATATTCTTGCCTGGGAAATCTCATGGACAGGGGAGCCTGGTGGGATATAGTCCATGAGGTGGCGAAAGAAACAGACACAATTTAGCAACTAAAGCAACAACATTTCACATCCAGGTGAGAATCTTAGAGAAACATACATTTAATAAGGAAAACAACATTTATTTGTTCTTCACTCCCCATCTCCTGCCCTTGAGAAAACTTTCTCAGGCCATTTACCTGTTTTCCCCCCCAAAACTGTTGCCCAAAGCCTTATTCTCTTGAAAAGAAACATTTGAAAGATGATAGTTTGCATGGAAGATGTTATAAAGTGTGTTTAATAATGCTCTAATATTATAATGGTTTATGGGATAGTTCATAAGGTTATATGTCACAGGTCTGTTTTTAAAAAGACAGAAATACATGTTAAGGCCAAAAGGAAGTCAAGATGCTGACAACGGTGGTTGGTGGTTGGTAAGTGAAGAGTAATCTTAGAGTGGAGAAAGGTGTGGACCCTGGGTCCAGTCAGAACAGGCTCAAACCCCGGCTCACTGCTTCCTAATCACAGGTCCCGAGCCAAGTTACCTTCCAGCCGTTGGGTTTAGTCTTCCTGTGTGTTGTAATAGCTATAGGGATAGTTTAGGAGAGATACAGTTTCAGTGTAAAGGCACACGGAGGTTTAGGGTGGGATAAGTATACCGGAGTGGGTTGCCATGCCAGTATTCTTGCCTGGAGAATCCCACGGACAGAGGAGCCTGGCTGACTACAGTCCATGGGGTCACAAAGAGTCGGACACAGCTGAGCGACGAACACAGGGATAGGATTAGGAAGCGTAATAGAACCCACCTCAGAGGACCACTGTGAGGAACACATGAGGCTTTTATCGCCTCAGGAAATCTTAATGTTATTCACCTAACTGCTCACCCTGAGTTTCACTGTCCACACCTTTCCCTCACCCCACATCCAGCCCATCATAGTTCACACGAGCATGTCCCCCACCACGTACCCAGCATGCTTCTCTCCTCCGCCTCCAGAGCTAGGTCTCTTTAAATGCTGCCTCCTCAGGCTTACCGCCTCTCCTTACTAGACCCCACACCATCACTCTTTATTCCTTGTGTGCTCAGTCGCCTCGGTCGTGTCCAACTCTTTGGGATCCTGTGGACTGTAGCCCACCAGGCTCCTCTGTCCATGGGATTCTGTAGGCAACAACACTGGACTGGGTTGCCATTTCTCCTCCAGGGATCTTCCAGATGCAGGGATCAAACCCGTGGCCCCTGTGTCTTCTGTATTGACAGGTGGGTTCTTTACCACTAACACCACCTCGGAAGCCCTTTATTAATTTCTTAATGATATATAATTTTGTGAGCTGACTGAACTGTCTACAACTCTCTGTTTCTTTGTTGCCTATTTACTGCATTGGAATACAAGACCTGTGGGAGCAGAGCTGTTGTCCATTTGTTTTCCACTCTCCTCCCTGTGCTGAATCAAAGAATGAGGGAGTGAGGGAACGACCATGTGCAGTGCTTAGCATGGTATCTTAGCACCCAGCATTTCCCGGAGTCTTCTTCAGAGATCTTGAATCGCTTTTATAATGGGAACAAAGGAAGCTACTTTTTCTCTGATGAAGCCATGTTGCGCCTTTAAAAATATTCATCTGTCCTAAAACTAAGTCTTCAGAAAATTCCTTTCTCTATTGTTCTCTTATGCAATGTTTGGATTTCAAAATGAGACCTAGTTTCTACAATACAGTAATAGGAGCAGGACACAGTTCAGTGTGCCCAGAGTCCAAGCAGAGTGCGCAGAATGTCAGCTGGCTGGGGTGGACAGCATCAGGGCGGGTGGCCAGAGGGGCACAGTCACAGAGACCGGATGTCCACAGACAAGGAGCTGGCTTCCAGACTGAGAGCCGTGGACAAGGGGAAGAGCCTTCTGCTGACGATGCAGATATAGGATTTTGTAAATGAGGGCAGCGCTCTTCAAACTCAGAAGGAAGCAGGAAGGCACCTGAGTCAGCAGGATGGGCTGCAGGCCAGCTCTGGGCAGACAAGTCTTCCCCCACACGAGGCAAGCAAGTCAGCTCCTCCAAAAGCAACAGGGAGTGACCGAGCCCTTCTTCAGAAGGTAGTTTGGCCTTGTCTGGGCTGCGATGTCCCATGTTGAAATTGTTCCTATCAATTCTTCGAGTGACACTCAACTAAGGATATTAGGCGATGCTACAGCAGGTGAGTCCAGACTTTCTCAGGGTCATTACTGAGATCCTCGTGGGCTCACTGGGGGAGCCCTGGACAGGCTTCTGGTTTCCCTTCATTAGTGCTGCCTTTGCCAGCCACCAGGGTCCCTTGACCTGGATTCAGGGTCAGGATCGGGAGAAAAGACTAAACTGGAGATTTCCATGAGGCCCAACTTCAGCACTCATGGTCAAGGAACCGTGCCTCTTGGCTAGGACTCCGCCAGAGAATGAGGCCGGTGGGGGCCTGCAGCCATGCTCTCAGTCACTGAAATAACTCCTCACCTAAGCGTGAGTGATCTATAAAAGCCCACAAGAGCCCCGGAAGCAAAGAGAGCGCTGGTTGTCCGCCAGGGAACACTAAGCTTCACTCCCAGGCACCATGCCCACCATCTACTGCCAGCCCCCAGTGGAGTGAGTGCTGGTCCCAGTTGTGAAAACCCCAGCAGGACCCAAATCCTGCCAAAGCAATTAACTTACATCAGAGAAGCAGACTCGAAATGAAAACAAAGGGATTTAAAAAGTTCAACTGTGAGTTAAAAAGTGCACAGCTGCTGGTACAAGTGGGTTAAGCTGCTTTGAAATTGGTGTTGGGTTCATAATGGGACTTGATTACTTCCACGTGGTACTGAACAGGCTCATGAAATTCCACTAATAGGAAAGAAATGCATTTTAAATGTTGCTTGACAGAAAAAATAATACTTTACTAAGAAATGCAAAAAGAAATTTTTTGGCAACTTAAGTGTATTATCTCAGAATATTGATTTAAAACTGTTCTAATAATATAGAAGAGCTTAAATGACCATTTGCTATTAACATGTATCCAGTTGATTACGCTGGAGCCTTTTCTTGTTTGTAAGAAACTATTTTAGACGTTTAAATAAACTTCAATTATGTTTGAAACTTGCGTGTGTGCATGTGTGTGCAGTCAATAGTATCTGACTCTTTTGCGACCCTATGGACCATAGCCTGCCAGGCTCCTCTATCCATGGAATTTTCCCAGCTAGAATACTGGAGTAGGTTGTCATTTCCTACTCCAGGGGAGGAAACTCTTGACCTGAAACAAATAGACTGCCAGGTATTTCTCCAGTGAACATGGGTTTAATCAGGATCAGCAGAGAATTGCAATTCAAAGTCTGAAACTATGATGAGCAGCATGAAGGCCCCTCCTCTAATTCCCATTAAGGGAAGATGAAACCTTTAATAGAGAGAAAAGGAAGGTATGAGAGCTTAAGCAATGAGTCCCCTCTAGGAAAGAGGAGTCTTTCTTCTACCTGGTGTGTTATGTGATCATCACAGGGTGTGAGAGCTCCCCCTGCTGGTCTCTCCCCTCTATTTAATTGAGATTCCTCTTTATTAATTTGTACCAAAATCTTCCAGCAAAATATTTAAGAGACTTCCAAGACTCCTCGAGCTAGACATCATCTACTGTCTGGATTAATCTCTAACATCTGGACCCTTCTGTCTTTGAATTGTGGCTGAGCCATTCTGTTCTGTCTGGACTCGGTGATATAAACATGAACCATTACTCAACAGCATGGTTTCGTTGCTGACGTCTTAGACCCTTGGTTCAGATCCTGGCTAGGCCCCTGATTACCCTTGTGACAATGAGCCAACTACTTAACCTTTCTATGACTTTCCCTCCTCTGTGAAATACAAGACTACCTAAGGGTGGGAACCCAAACAAACAAAGACCCCATCAACAGGGTCATCCAACTTAAAATATGTATCTAAGACTTGCATTTATAACATCCACACACCCTAGGCCACCTTTCCAGACCACTTGACACCACCCTTATGGCAGAAAGTGAAGAGGAACTAAAAAGCCTCTTGATGAAGGTGAAAGAGGAAAATGAAAAAGTTGGCTTAAAACTGAACATTCAGAAAACTAAGATCATGGCATCCGGTCCCATCACTTCATGGGAAATAGATGGGGAAACAGTGGAAATAGTGTCAGACTTTATTTTTGGGGGCTCCAAAATCACTGCAGATGGTGACTGCAGCCATGAAATTAAAAGACGCTTACTCCTTGGAAGGAAAGTTATGACCAACCTAGATAGCATATTCAAAAGCAGAGACATTACTTTGCCAACAAAGGTTCGTCTAGTCAAGGCTATGGTTTTTCCTGTGGTCATGTATGGATGTGAGAGTTGGACTGTGAAGAAGGCTGAGAGCCGAAGAATTGATGCTTTTGAACTGTGGTGTTGGAGAAGACTCTTGAGAGTCCCTTGGACTGCAAGGAGATCCAACCAGTCCATTCTGAAGGAGATCAGCCCTGAGATTTCTTTGGAAGGAATGATGCTAAAGCTGAAACTCCAGTACTTTGGCCACCTCATGCGAAGAGTTGACTCATTGGAAAAGGCTCTGATGCTAGGAGGGATTGGGGGCAGGAGGAGAAGGGGATGACAGAGGATGAGATGGCTGAATGGCATCACTGACTCGATGGATGTGAGTCTGAGTGAACTCTGGGAGTTGGCGATGGACAGGGAGGCCTGGCGTGCTGCGATTCATGGGATCGCAAAGAGTCGGACATGACTGAGCGACTGAACTGACTGAACTGAACTGAGCTCCTAGTGATTTGTACAAGCTTCCCCTCCTTCCAATCAGCTCTGCTCTGACCAACAGCTGGCACAAAACACTCCATAAGTGTGGACCAACACTAGGTGCTCATCTAGAGTCCTTAAGAACAAACTCTTTCCAACAGACCACACTGGGGCTCCAAGACACACTTAAACTGGAGACAGGTCCAAGGTGGGCAACATCAATAAGCCTACCTGGGGGATGTTATCTTGATCAATGTGTGCCTCTCTGCTTGGACCACACAGTTAAAGCCCTTAGAAACAGAGACAGCTCCACTTTCTCAGTGCTACTGTGCACAACCCTGGAGGAGGAAATGGCAACCCACTTCAGTACTCTTGCCTGGAGAATCCCATGGACAGAGGAGCCTGGTGGGCTTACAGTCCATGGGGTCACAAGAGTCAAACATGACTGAAGCGACTTAGCGTGCACACTGCATGCAAGGCTTTGTTTGTCATCTACAACATGATCTCATTTAATTTTTGTCTTTATCTTTGCTTTGCTGTGGGAGAAACAAAAATGTCAGCCAATTTCTGATGCCGACTCTCTTTGAGAATAGATAATTCCACTCCCCAAGTTCCTCCACTAATGATATTTTTCAGTTCTTTGTATCTCCACTAGTGATATTTTTCAGTTCTTTGTATGAGGGGCTGATGGATACAAAATGATTTCATATTCAATTCTATTCCTATTCAATATTTTTATCAGAACTACAGTCTTGATAAAAAGTCAGTATCTAAAGTGCAGCAAAGTTTAAATTCACTTTTTTGGTTTTACCTTTTTATTGAAGTATGAGAAACATAAGGAAAAATGCACACATAATAACTATACGGATTGCTATATTTTCACGAACTCCAAACAGCACCCAGATAAAGAAATAGAACATGGGCAACATTTTGTACTTCCTTCCTGTCACCATCCCCTCCACAATGATAACTGCCACCCCAACTTGCAACCCCACTGACATGGTTTTGCCTGTATTTGTCTCTATAGGATAGAGTCACAGAGGATATAATCTTTCATATCTGACTTATTTCATTTAATATTCTGCTTGTGAGAATCAGCTCTATTGCTATGTGTAATTATAAATGGTTCCTGATCATTACTATATAGAATCCCATTTTATAAACACACTTCCACTTACTTATGACTTTTAGTGGCAGTTTGATGGGCAGTCTGAGGCTGTTATGAATAGTCTATGTCCTTCAGTGCACATATGTGCACTTCCATTGGGCATCCACCTAAGAATTCAGTGCGGGGCCACAGGGTATACATGTGTTCCCTTTAACAGCTACTGACAACGGGCTTTCCAAAGTGGTTACACCAACTTACATCCTGTTGTTAGTGAAGAGGCATTCCAGTTCCTCCACAACTCAACCAACACTTGGTACTTTCCATTTTTTAATTGCAGCCATTCTCATAAGGGATTTTAGCTCATCTCTGACTTACTCTCTAATGCAGCCTTTCCTGTGGCTGTGAGGTATAGCACACTGCTTGGCAATGTACAGAATCACTCTGGAGGACAGTCTCAGCACAGTGATATGACCTGCTGCTGCTAAGTCGCTTCAGTCATGTCCGACTCTGTGCGACCCCGTAGACGGCAGCCCACCAGGCTCCCCCGTCCCTGGGATTCCCCAGGAAAGAACACTGGAGTGGGTTGCCATTTCCTTCTCCAATGCATGAAGGTGAAAAGTGAAAGTGAAGTCATTCAGTCATGTTCGACTCTTAGGGACCCCATGGACTGCAGCCTACCAGGCTCCTCTGTCCATGGGGTTTTCCAGGCAAGAGTACTGGAGTGGGGTGCCATTACCTTCTCCGGTAATATGACCTACAAATAACAAATCTCACCCCCAAAGCCTGGAAAATCTCTCGAGGAGGAGATAAAGAACCAGGACACACACTGCACAGCAGGACGTCCTGCAGGACACTCGGGGCAGCCTCTCCCAACCCCATCATCAGGCCAGCCTCCCCTTCTTCCTCAGGACTCCTCCTCTGCTGTCCTCGTCACTGGACTCTTCCTGACTTTCTTCTAGCCTTTATGACTTTGGGGCTCTCTCCCCATCCTTTGGAGAAGGCAATGGCAACCCACTACAGTACTCTTGACTGGAAAATCCCATGGATGGAGGAGCCTGGTAGGCTGCAGTCCATGGGGTTGCTAAGAGTCAGGCACAACTGAGCGACTTCACTTTCACTTTTCACTTTCATGCATTGGAGAAGGAAATGGCAACCCACTCCAGGGTTCTTGCCTGGAGAATCCCAGGGATGGGGGAGCCTGGTGGGCTGCCATCTATGGGGTTGCACAGAGTTGGACATGACTGAAGTGACTTAGCAGCAGCAGCAGCAGCAGCCCCATCCTTCTTACCCTGAACAGCACCTCACGTTCAAGATGAACGGTCTGACAAAAACCCAGTTCCTCCTCCTTTAAAGTGAGAGGAACGGCAGATCATGACCATTATCCCTGGGCATTGCCCCATGATACCTGTGTGGTGGGAATTTGACATGACACTATCTTAATTTACCCCTGTCCCCTGTCCCATGCTGGCAGTCAGGCCTGGCAACCCCTTTTCATGAGGGCTTCCATACTTAGACGGGCAGAGAGCCCAAGCCAGTATCCAAAGCCTTCTCGCTCTTTTGCAAAGTCCTAGATCCTCAAAAACAGATTGTGCTGGGGGTCCCTGAGGAGAATGAGAGGAACACTGCTTGTGAAAAGTGGCTGCTTAGAGAAGAGACTGCCTTTCTGGGTAGGGGGAGAGGACCTGACAGAGGGCTGTGAAGGGCAGCCCCTGGGTCTGGGCTCCCTGGCCATGTGGGAAGGAGGAAGGCAGGGAGGAGGAAGTACCAGGAGAGGAAGTGCATAGGAGGAAGTGCTGGAGGGGAAGTGTGGGGCGGAGAAAGGGCCAAAGGAGGAAGTATGGGGAAGGGGAAGTGCATAGGAGGAAGTGCTGGAGAGGAAGTGTGGGAGAGGAAGTGCTGGAGGGGGAGTAGGGGGGTAGAGAAAGGGCTGAAGGGAGAACTTCTGGGGGGAGGAATTGTGGGGAGGAGGAAGGGCCAAAGGAGGAAGTGTGGGGAAGAGGAAGTGCATAGGAGGAAGTGCTGGAGAGGAAGTGTGGGGTGGAGGAAGGGCTGAAGGAAGAAGTGCTGGGGGGAACAATTGTGGGGAGGAAGAAAGGCCAAAGGAGGAAGTGTGGAAGAGGAAGTGCTGGAGAGGAAGCGTGAGAGAGGAAATGTGGGGAAGAGGAAGTGCTGAAGGAGGAAGTGCTGGAGAGGAAGAGGAAAGGCCAAAATGAAGACATGCAGGAGAGGAAGTGCAAGAGAAAGAAATGTGGGAAGGAGGAAGCACCAGAGGAGGAAGCTCAGGAGGAGGACATGGAGGAAGGAAGAAGTGCAGGGAGGAGGAAGTGCTGGAGAAAGAAGCCCTGCTAAGTCCACAGGAGAAGCTTTTGTTCAAACAGAAAGAGGCATGTCCCCCTCCACCAGATGCAGGCCAAAAGCAACGGGCTTCCATGTAGATGAGGCCTCTGCCCAGCCTGTGCCAATCAGGGCCCATGAGCATACAGGCCTTCAATCCCTGTGGTCCATCCAGCCCTCTGTGCAGATGGACATGGAGCACACCATGACCCAGCGACCCTGGGAGATGCGATGAGACTCAGGACAATCTGCCGTCACTGGTCACCAGGAGGAGTCCTAGGTGCTGGCTGCCACCTCACTTGCTGTGGAGCAGGGCCCAGAAAGCTCTCTTCAGGAGAAGGACCCAAAGGGAATCTGGGGCCTCCACAGTATTCCTGGAAGTCTGAAAATATTGGAGTCAGTCTTTTCAATTTGATTTAAATGCCATAAGAACTGGGATGTTTCCTGTATGCTTGAGTTTATTTCCACTCCTGTCACACCTGAACTATATATAGTTTCTTTTCAAAATAAATCTATTTTTGATTGATGAAACTATAAAATTGAAACTGCAAAATAAAAGTGAGATTACTCCCATGTGGGTCTAAACAAGTAGATTTTTATTTAACCCATGTGAACATTAGAATAAAATATAAAGTTTGGATATAATCCTGTATAATTTTATATGACATTTTATGTAAGCTATAATGCTCACATGAAACATGGGGAATTCAAGATTATAATGATTAAATATCTGACATTTCCAAGTATTCATGTGAGCATTTAAGATTACTTGTCATTTTTTCTCTTTGTTACCTTGCTTTTTAGATGCTATTTTTTTCACAAGGTAAGCAGAAATACCTGAAATATTACTACTGTCATATTAACACATTCCCTGAACTATTTGCAAGTGTCTGCAACTGAAATGTTTATTTTTGAACACACAGCTGTGCTCCTGTTTTCATGACACTGAAAAGTGTTACTTGAATAATACACAGCCTGATTTTGAGAGAGCCAAATTAATCATGATTAAAATTGAAAATTAACTTTAAATGTTATTGTGAGACATTACAATCACAGTCAGAAACATCCAGAAAAAAAAATTGTAATATTATTCTCATTTAACCTAGAGTAGGTATGGTTTCCTAATAGATTTTCCTTATGAATAAAAGCCTGGATAATAAAAACAAGTATTTATTAAAAGCTTGCAATACCCTTTTATTGCAAATTTTTCATAGCAATGACCAGGAGGATTATGTTATATTATTACAGTTAATAAAATCATAATAGTAAGAATCATAAAAATCTGATACCTCAACTATGCTGATTTTTAGATGCCTTTCCTTTGAAGTGTTTGAAGTACTTGAAAATGGATTATCTTAACATTCCATTTTCTAGGATGGTAAAAAGGCAAATATGACTATCCCCAATGCATAAACAAACTGAAGCACAAAATTTAATAGATTTCTGAAGACCACAGTTGGCCATTAAATTATTCATATGTGTGTATACTTTAATGCTTCTATGCTTTTTTCTTTTATCATAGGATTTTTTCCTTATTCTCTCTTCTTCATAATGCTTTCTAAAATCTAAGACCAAACTGAAATGTTACCCCTTCTGTCAAGCCCTCAGGTAGAAATATCTGACATGGCTGTGTGTTATTCACCAATTCCAATTTCTTTAATAATTGACTCTCATCCCTTTTGATTTTAAATAGTTTTCTTAAATTATGCTTAAAAACAAACCCAAAGGGCTTCTCTGGTGGCTCAGTGGTAAAGAATCCACCTGCAGTGTAGGAGATGCAGTTTCAATCTCTGGGTCAGGAAGATCCTCTGGAGAAGGAATGGCAACCCACTCCAGTATTCCTGCCTGGGAAATTCCATGGACAGGGAGCCTGGCAGGCTGTAGTCCATGGGGTTGCCAAAGAGTCAGACTTTACTTAGCCACTGAAAACACAGAATGAAACAAACCAAAAACAAATAAAAAATACACCAGAATGGCTAACTATGATTATGTGTGGGAGTTGCACCATGCATAACTTTTCAACTTTCTATTTTCCAGATTTTCCCTAAAGTTCATAGAGTTTATGGTTGGAAAAAGCAAAACAAAAACAAATCAAATGGGGAAAATGTTTTATGAGCTATCCCTTTAACTTAAAGCTGGGAAAAGGCACTGATCCAAGGCTAGAATATAGAAGAGACATCATAGGAGGGGACAGAGGCTTTTGGATAGAGGAGGGACCGAAAAATCCCACCCCCCTCCCAAGATTTTACCTCCTTCACGTGTTATATCTAGACGTGACTCTGCTCCCCAGGAAGCCGGAGGGACATCAGAGCAGCCACTGGAACCCGTGTCTTAGTTTCAAGAAAGTATAAGACAAAAGGCCAGAGGGACAGGTGGCATTTGAGAACACTAGTCTCTCTTCCTTAAATGAAATAGAGAGGAAGGAGTCACTTAGAAACTCCTTGGGAGAAGTAAGAATCTCCTAGGGAGAACCTCCTTGGGCAAACCTCCTTGGGCTTCTCTGGTGGCTCAGCTGGTTCTGCCTGCAATGCAGGAGACTTGGGTTTGATCCCTGGGCAGGGAAGATCCCCTGGGTTCGATCCCTGGGTTGGGAGAAGGGAAAGGCTACCCACTCCAGTATTCTGGCCTGGAGAACTCCATGGACTGTATGTGGTCGCAGAGTCAGACACGACTGAGTGACTTTTCAGTTTCACTTTGGAAGAAGTAAGAGGTGGTGATGAGTCAGTCCATCTCCAGAGGCTAGAGCTCAGCTCAAGTCTCCTTGTGAACTGAGCCTGAGAAGAGGTAGCAAGTCCGCTCATGTGCTGGGTGGTGAAACAGGCCCCAGAGGAGAGGGGTCTGGTCTGTGGGGAGCCCCAGGCCCTCACCTGGGCACCTCTTTCTATCCACAGTCTCCACTGTGAGGCAGGAGTTGGAAAACTTCAGGCCTGTGAGCTTGATCCGGCTTGCCACCTGCTTTTGTAAAGAACATTTTATTTGAATCCAGTCATGCCTATCTGTTTACGTATCTTCTTTGGGTGCTTTCACAACATGAGCCAAAGACTGTCTGGTGGCAAAGCTGGAAATATATACCAGTCGGCCCTTTCTAGCAAAAGTTTGCCACCTCTGCTCTGAGGCGTGGACCTCAGTGTGTGCTGGAAGCAGGGTGGTGGGCCTTTGGAAGTTCCAGCTCAGGAAAGGCAGAGAGCGCAGACCCAAGTGCACAAGGCCGCGTCCCTCGCCTCTCGCCCTGCTAGACTCATGGGGTGGTAAGGCGTCTGGGACTTGAGACTGACTGAACCATGGGTTCAGCTACAGCTTCCTCCCAGGGAACAAGGGAGAATGCAATCCGGAGGACAGGCAACAGCCTTCATCACCCGCAGTGCTTGTTTGGTCCCCTTGTCTTAACTTTAATCTTTTAAAAGTAGCATCTATCCTCATGTGTGTCACATCATAGGCAAATGATCACATTTTTATCCACCCAAGAAATGTATTTTTGCTGCTTCCAAGCCAACTTTCTAGTAAAATTTGTCACAAAGAACGTCGACAAGGTGCAATCTGGTGTGAGGCTGAGGAGCTGCAGAGAAAGTCGTGCCAAAGCTGAGACAGACCAAATTCATACCGGAACACGCAAGGGCGTGAGCAGGCTGATCAAGATGAGCACACTTCTTCCCAAACAGCATCATGATGTTGGAGGGTGACGTCAGGAGTGTGCCAGTGAGTCCACAGGTGGGAAATGTGTCATCCAAAATTCTGTTTTGTGAAACATTCCCTAAACACAGAAGAGTTTGAGACCAATTTTAAAAATATGGATCATATGCAAAATATTCTGTAAGGCTCCAGAGGAGCTCCATTTAGAAAGGAAAAATAAGTGTATATAAAAAGATCTAGCGAAGAGTCACAGGACCCATAGGGGACTTTATGGTCCATTTGCTCTACCACCTTATGAGATTAGAAGTAGAAAATGCATCTAAGCTCATCTTTTGCCAGGATGGCTCTCCTAGCAAGTTCCACTACCTTCTTGAACTCAATTCTGAGTGTCTGGGGCCATGTGCTCTCCTTGTCCTTCTCTTGGAGGCAGTAAAAAGTCCTGTGGGAGAATTGCCCAGCACCCTGGTGGAAAAGGTAATGGAGCAAGGAATGGGGGAGAGAAGACTGGTCCTCACTCAGCTATTTCTCAACCACCAGAACCCACATGATTCCACAGATTCATTCAGTTGGTGTATTCTTCCTACTAGACACAAAGCCAGTGCTCTGGGAAAAATAAAGATGCTGGAGACAGAGCCTGAGCTTCTAGGAGTTTATGGGCAAATAGAGGAGCAGCTGCAGGAGGAAGGAACATGCTCTGGGAGGTGGAGCCACGTCCCACATGTGCAGTGGTGGAGGGACCTCCAAGCTGGTGTGGAAGGCCAGGTCAGAGGGGAAGTGTCCCAAGTGCAAAGGACAGAGGCAGCGAAGGAGATGAAAAGGAATGACTCAGGGTCGGATTCAGCTAGAATATGCCATCACAGGGGAGCAGTGCATGGCCAGTTAGGCAAGATAGCCAGGACCCAGACTAGAAAACAAATGACTCTGGTGTTACCCAGGGAGCAAAGTGAAGGCCTCTGAGAAGTGAGGCAGTGGTGATCTGATCAAGGAAAGACTTCAGAAGGATTATTCACATGGTGGTTTGTAGACTGGAGTTGGGGTAGGTTTCAGTTCAGTTCAGTTCAGTTCAGTCTCTCAGTTGTGTCTGTCTCTTTGCAAAACCCTGGACTACAGCACGCCAGGCTTCCCTGTCCATCACCAACACTCGGAACTTCCACAAACTCATGTCCATTGAGTCGATGATGCCATCCAACCATCTCATCCTCTGTTGTCTCCTTCTCCCATCTTCAATCTTTCCCAACATCAGAGTCTTTTCCAATGAGTCAGTTCCCCGCATCAGGTGGCCAAAATACTGAAGCTTCAGTTTACGCATCAATCCTTCCAATAAATATTCAGGACTGATTTCCTTTAGGATTGACTGGGTGGATTTCCTTGCAGTCCAAGGGACTCTCAAGAGTCTTCTTCAACACCACAGCTCAAAAGCATCAATTCTTCAGTGCTCATCTTTCTTTATGGACCAACTCTCACATCCATACATGACTACTGGAAAAAACATAGCTTTGACTAGACGGACCTTTGTAAACAAAGTAATGTCTCTACTTTTTAATAAGCTGTCTAGGTTGCTCATAGCTTTTATTCCAAGGAGCAAGTGTCTTTTAATTTCATGGCTGCAGTCACCATCTGCAGTGATTTTGGAGACCAAGAAAATAAAGTCTATCACTGTTTCCATTGTTTCCCCATCTACTTGCCATGAAGAGATGGGACAAGATGCCATGATTTTAGCTCTTGAATGTTGAGTTTTAAGCCAGTTTTTTCACTCTCCTGTTTCACTTTCATCAAGAGTTTCTTTTGTTCCTCTTCACTTTCTGCCATTAGGATTGTGTCATCTGCAAATCTGAGCAATCTTCATTCCAGCTTGTGCTTGATTCCGCTTGTGTTTGATTTCACATTGTGTTTCATCCAGTCCAGGATTTTGCATGATGTACTCTGCGTATAAGTTAAATAAACAGGGTGACGATTTACAGCCTTGACATACTCCTTTCCAAATTTGGAACCAGTCTCTTGTTGCTTGTCTGGTTCTAACTGTTGCTTCTTGACCTGCATACAGATTTCTCAGGAGGCAGGTCAGGTGGTCTGGTATTTCCATCACTTAAAGAATTTTCCAAAGTTTGTTGAGATACACACAGTCAAAGGCTTTAGCATAGTTAATGAAGTAGAAGAATATGTTTTTCTGGAATTCTCTTGCATTTTCTATGATCCAGCGGCTTTTGGCAATTTGCTCTCCTAGTTCCTCTGCCTTTTCTAAATCCAGCTTGAACATCTGGAAGTTCTTGGTTTACATACTGTTGAAGCCTGGTTTGGAGAATTTTGAGCATTGCTTTGCTAGCGTGTGAGATGAGTGCAATTGTGTGGTAGTTTGAGCATTCTTCGGCATTGCCATTCTTTGGGATTGGAATGAAAACTGACCTTTTTCAGTCCTGTGGCCACTGCTGAGTTTTCAAAATTTGCTGGCATATTGAGTGCAGCACTCTAACAGCATCATCTTCTAGAATTTGAAATAGTTCAACTGGAATTCCATCACCTCCTCTAACTTTGTTCATAGTGATGCTTCCTAAGACCTGCTTGACTTTGCACTCCAAGATGTCTGGCTCTAGGTGAGCAATCAGACTATCGTGGTTATCTGGGTTATGAAGATCTTTTTGTATAGTTCTCCTGTATTCTTCCCACCTTTTCTTCTGCTTCTGTTAGGTCCATACCATTTCTGTCCTTTATTGAGCTCATCTTTGCATGAAATGTTCCCTTGGTATCTCGAATTTTCTTGAAGAGATCTCTAGTCTTTCCCATTCTATTCTTTTCCTCTATTTCTTTGCATTGATCACTGAGGAAGGCTTTCTTATCTCTCCTTGCTATTCTTTGGAACTCTACATTCAGATGGGTATATCTTTCCTTTTCTCCTTTGCCTTTAGCTTCTCTTCTTTTCTCAGCTATTTGTAAGGCTTCCTCAGACAACCATTTTGCCTTTTTGCATCTCTTTTTTCTTGGGGATGGTTTTAATCACTGCCTACTATACAATGTTATGAACCTCCATCCACAGTTCTTCAGGCACTCTATCAGATCTAATCCCTTGAATCCATTTGTCACTTCTGCTGTACAATCATAAGGGATATGATTCAGGTTATACCTGAATGGTCTCATGGTTTTCCCTATTTTTCTTCAATTTAAGTCTGAATTTGGCAATAAGGAGCTCATGATCTGAGCCACAGTCAGCTCCGGGTCTTGTTTTTGCTGACTGTGTAGAGCTTCTCCATCTTTGGCTGCAAAGAACATAATCAATCTGATTTCAGCATTGACCACCTGGTGATGTCCATGTGTAGGTTCTTCTCTTGTCTTGTTGGAATAGGGTGTTTTCTGTGACCAGTGTAGTCTCCTGGCAAAACTCTGTTAGCCTTTGCCCTGCTTCATTTTGTACTCCAAGACCAAATTTGCCTCTTACTTCAGTTATCTCTTGACTTCCTTCCTACTTTTGCATTCCAGGTCCTATGATGGAAAGGGCATCTTTTTTTGGTGCTAGTTCTAGAAGGTCTTGTAGGTCTCATAGAACCATACAACTTCAGCTTCTTAAGCATTACCGGTTGGGGCATAGACTTGGATTACTGTGATATTGAATGGTTTGCCTTGGAAATGAACAGAGATCATTCTGTCATTTTTGAGCTTGCATCAAAGTACTGCATTTAGATTCTTTTGTTGACTGCAAATGGGTTATTCCAGTTCTTTTAAAGGATTCTTGCCCACAGTAGTAGATATAATGGTCATCTGAATTAAATTCACCCATTCCAGTCCGTTTCAGTTCACTGATTCCTATAATGTCGATGTTCACTCTTGCCATCTAACTTATCTTGATTCATGGACCTAACACTCCAAGTTCTTATGCAGTATTTCTCTATATAGCATCAGACTTTACTTCCATCACCAGTCACATCCACAACTGGGTGTTTTACCTTTGGCTCTGTCTCTTCATTCTTTCTGGAGTTATTTCTCCACTCTCCTCCAGTAGCATATTGGGCACCTACTGACGGGCAGTTCATCTTTCAGTGTCATATCTTTTTGCCTTTTCATACTGTTTGTAGGATTCTCAAGGAAAGAATAGTGAAGTGGTTTGCCATTCCCTTCTCCAGTGGAACACATTTTGTCAGAATTCTCCACCATGACCCATCTATCTTGGGTGGTCCTACACAGCATGGCTCATAATTTCATTGAGTTAGACAAGGCTGTGGTCCATGAGATCAGTTTGATTAGTTTTCTGTGATTTTTTCATTCTGTCAGCCCTCTGACAGATAAGGATAAGAGGCAAATGGAAGCTTCTTGACAGACTGACTGTAGGGGAAACTGGGTCTTGTTCTGATGGGCGGGGCCATGCTCAGATCAGATCAGATCAAATCAGTCACTCAGTCGTGTCGACTCTTTGTGACCCCACGAATCGCAGCACACCAGGCCTCCCTGTCCATCACCAACTCCCAGAGTTCACTCAGACTCACGTCCATCGAGTCGATGATGCCATCCAGCCATCTCATCCTCTGTCGTCCCCTTCTTCTCTTGCCCCCAATCCCTCCCAGCATCAGAGTCTTTTCCAATGAGTCAACTCTTCGCATGAGGTGGCCAAAGTACTGGAGTTTCAGCTTTAGCATCATTCCTTCCAAAGAAATCCCAGGGCTAATCTCCTTCAGAATGGGCTGTGCTCAGAAAATCTTTAATCCAATTTTCTGTTGATGGGTGGGGCTGTGTTCCCTCCATGTTGTTCGACCTGAGGCCAAACTATGGTGGAGGTAATGAGGATAATGGAGACCTCCTTCCAAAGGTCCTGTGCAGGCACTGCAGCACTCAGTGCCCCCGACCCTGCAGCAGGCCACTGCAGACCCACGCCTTCACAGAGACTCCCGGACACTCACAGGCAAGTCTGGCTCAGTCTCTTGTGGGGTCACTGCTCCTTTCTCCAGAGTCCTGGTGTGCACAAGGTTTTGTTTGTGTCCCTCAAGAATCTGTTTCCCTGTGTAAGTTAGTTCTGTAATCAAATCCCACTGGCCTCCAAAGTCAAATTCCTTGGGGGTTCTCAGTCCCTTTGCCAGTTCCCCAGGTTGGAAAATCTGTTTTGGGTCCTAGAACTTTCTTAACAGTGCGAGAATTTCTTTGGTATAATTGTTCTACAGTTTGTGGGCTGTCTGCTTGGCGGCTCTATGGAGGGCTTAATGGCAACCTCCTCCAAGAGGGCTTATGCCACAGGCTCTATGACTCAGGTAACTGCACCCAGAGCCCCTGTCCCTATAGCTGGCCACTGCTGACCCATACCTCCACAGGAGATTCAAATAGGTCTGGCTCAGTAGTGGGGTCTCTGGGTCCTGGTGCGCACAAGTTTTTGTTTGAGCCCTCCAAGCGTCTCTAGCAGGTATGGGGTTTAAATCTAAATGTGATTTTGCCCCTCCTACCATCTTGCTGGGGCTTCTACATTGCCCTTGGATGTGGGGTATCTTTTTTTGGTGGGCTCCAACATTCTCCTGTTGATAGTTGTTCAGTAGCAAGTTGTAATTCTGGAGTTCTTGCAGGAGAAGATTAAATCCCACTAGCCTTCAAAGCGGAGAAGGCAATGGCACCCCACTCCAGTACTCTTGCATGGAAAATCCCATGGATGGAGGAGCCTGGTAGGCTGCAGTCCATGGGGTCACGAAGAGTCGGACACGACTGAGCGACTTCACTTTCACTTTTCACTTTCATGCATTGGAGAAGGAAATGTCCACCCACTCCAGTGTTCTTGCCTTGAGAATCCCAGGGACGGGGGAGCCTGGTGGGCTGTCGTCTACGGGGTCGCACAGGGTCAGACATGACTGAAGCAACTTAGCAGCAGCAGCAGCAGCAGCCTTCAAATTCCCTGATGGCTCTCAGTCCCTTTGCTGATTCCCAGATTGGGAAATCTGTTATGGGCCCTAGAACTTTTGAAAAAGTGCAAGAACCTCTTTGGTATAATTGTTTTCCAGTTTGTGGGGGTAGGAATACTAGTTAGAAACTAGTTAGGAAGCTAGGACAAGACAGACATGAAAGAAATGATCAAAAAGCAAATTCAAGAAATTCTTTGCCTATGTTGAACATGATCCAATCATTTATATTGAAAATGCCGTTAAAATATGATGAAGTCAAAAATATAACACTTTAGAAGACAGAACAAAACACATTTGAAATTGAAAATAACAAGAAATACATTTGAATTTTAGCCATTTGATTTGATGTTTGTAAAGATGTTTAACTATTTTGTAAACTATGACAGGCAGTAAATCTGAAACCCTGGGAAGGGTGCAGGAGTGTCCCGGATATGAAGAGGATACTGATGGAGAGAAAATTACTATCCCCCTCACTTCCCTGATGGATCAGATGGCAAAGAATTGTCCTATGGCAATGCAGGAGCCACAGGAGACTCGATTTGATCCTTGGGTTGGAAGATCCCCTGGAGGAAGGTATGGCAACTCATTTCAATATTCTTGCCTGGAGAATACCTGGGAAAGAGGAGCCTGGAGGGCTGCAGTCCATGGGACGGCAAAGAGCTGGACTTGACTGAAGTGACTTAGCATGCACTCACCACTCCTTAATTGAAGGATGATTGCTTTACAATATTGTGTTGGTTTCTGCCATACATCAGCAAGAACCAGCCATAGATTATACATATGATCCCTCCCTCTTAAGACTCCTCCCACCTCCCACCTTTTCCCACCCCTCTAGGTTGTCACAGAGCACCAGGTTTGACTCCCTGAGTCAGACAGCGAATTTCCACTGGCTCCCTATTTTACATATGGTAGTGTATATATTCCCATGCTACTCTCTTCATTCATCCTACCCTCCCCTTCCCCCATTGTGTTCACAAGTCTGTTCTCTATGTCAACGTCTCCATTGCTGCCCTGCAAATAGGTTCATCAGTACCATCTTTCTAGATTCCATATTTGCACATTAATATATGATATTTGTTTTTCTCTTTCTGAGTTACTTCAATCTCTATAATAGGCTCCAGGTTCATCCACCCCACTAGAACTGACTCAAATGAATTCCTTCTTATGGCTGAGTAATATTCCATTGTATCTATGTACCACAGCTTCTTTATCGATTCATCTGTCAGTGGGCATCTAGGTTGCGTCCATGTCTTGCATGTGTGCATGCTAAATGGTTCCAGTCATGTCTGACTCTCTGCAGCCCTATGAACTATGGCACCCCATGATTTTCTGTCCATGAAATCCTCAAGGAAAGAATACTGGAGTGAGTTGCCATGTCCTCCTCCAGGGGATCCTCCTGACCCAAGGATCAAACCTGTGTCTCCTGTGGCTCTTGCATTGCAAGCAGATTCTTAAACACTGAAACACCAGAGGAGCACCTTCCATGTCCTAGTTATTATAAACAGTGTTGCAATGAACATTGGGGTACATATGCCTCTTTCAGTTATGGTTTTCTCAGGCACAGTATGTGATTGTTGGGTCATATGGTGGTCTTATTTCTAGTTTTTTAAGGAATCTCCATACTGTCTTCCATAGTGGCTGTATCAATTTACATTCCCACCAACAGTGCAAAGAGTTCCCTTTTCTCCACACCCTCTCCATCATTTATTATTTGTAGATATGTTGATGACGGCCCTTCTGAACAGTGTGAAGTGACACCTCCTTGTAGTTTTGATTTGCATTTCTCTAATAATGAGTGATGTTGATCATCTTTTCATGTGTTAGCCATCTGTGTGTCTTCTTTGGAAAAATTTCTATTTAGGTCTTCAGCCAACTTTTTGATTGGGTTGTTTGTTTTACTGGTATTGAGTACATGAGCTGCTTGTATATTTTGGAGACTAACCCTAGGATTCTTTCCTGGAGAATTCCAAAGGAGCCTGACAGGCTACAGTCCATGGGGTCACAAAGAATTGGACATGACTGAGTGACTAACACTTCCGTTTCTGACTTTTTTTTCAGTCCTTCAAACTTGAAATAGGTTAGAGGGGCTTCTAGGCTGGGAAGGTAGTCTATTTAATTTATTTTACCCTATCAAACTACTTTTTGCATATAATAAGATGCACCAATTTTAAGTTTGGTAAATTTAATACATACAAATTTAGTAAATTTGGTAAATTTAATAAATACAAATTATACATCTGTACAGTCATCACCAAAATTAAGATACAGACTATTCCTGTCATCATTTTGCCCCAAAGTCCCTCCTAACTCTGCAGTCAACTCCAATCTTTACTCAAGCGGCTGCTTACTGGACCCCTGACATTATGGATTTAGTTTCACCTGTTGTAAAACTTTATGGAAATGCAATCATACTCATATATCCTTTTCTGCCTGGTTTCTTTTGCTCAGAATGTTTTTGAGATTAATCATTGTTGTTGCATATATAGTATTTTTCTTTTTAAATTACTGAATATGATCTCTGAATATTCCACATATTGTTTGTCCATTCATCTGTACGTAAGTGGATGCTTGGTTTTTTCCATCTTGGTGCTATTACAAATAAAGCTGTTTGAACATAGTTTACAGACTCTTTGTGGGCATAGATTTTCACTTCTTTTGAGTAAACACCTAAGCCTGACTTATATGGAAATTTATGTTTACATTTACAGGAAACTGAAAAACTGTTTTCCAAAGTTGTTATATGTTTAACATTCCAACAGCAGTGTGGGAGAGTTCCAGTTGCTCCACACCCTTTCCAACACTTGATATTGTCAATCTTTTCCAATCTTAACATTCTGGTAGACCTGGGTTCACTTCCTGTGTCAGGAAGATCCCCTGTAGAAAGGAATGGCAACCTACTCCAGTATTCTTGCCTGGAGAATTCCATGGACAGAGAAGCCTAGCAGCCTCCAATCCATGGGGTTGTAAAGAGTCGGACATGACTGAGTGACTAACACACACACAGGTTTGTAGTAGTGTTTCACTGCAGCTTTAATTTGCATTTTACTAATAATTAATGATATGTTCATGTCTTTATCTTCCTGTCCTCACTATATATATATGTGTTATATACATATATATATATATATATATACACATACATACATATACATATATAGTGTGTATTCAAAAGACTATATATAGTGTACATTCAAAAAACTAAGATCATGGCATCTGGTCCCATCACTTCATGGCAAATAGATGGGGAAAAAATGGACACGGTCATAGACTTTATTTTCTTGGGCTCCAGAATCACTGTGGACAGTGACTGCAACCACGAAATTAAAAGACACTTGCTCATCGGAAGAAAAATTATGACAAACGTAGATAGCATATTAAAAAGCAGAGACATTATTTTGCCATCAAAGGTCCATATAGTCAAAGTCAAAAACCAAAAGACTATGGTTTTTCCAGTAGTCATGTATGGATCTGAGAGTTGGACCATAAAGAAGGCTGAGTACCGAAGAACTGATGCTTTCAAACTATGATGTTGAAGACTCTTGAGAGTCCCTTGGACTGCAAGGAGATGAAACCAGTCAATCCTAAAGGAAATCCTGAATATTCATTGGAAGGACTGATGCTGAAGCTGAAGCTCCAATACTTTGGCCACCTGATCTGAAGAGTCAACTCTTTGGAAAAGGCCCTGATGCTGGGAAAGATTGACGGTAGGAGGAGAAGGGGACGACAGAGGATGAGATGCTTGGATGGCATCATTGACTCAATGGACATGAGTTTGAAAAAACTCCAGAAAATAGTGAAGGACAGGGAAGCCTGGTGTGCTGCAGTCCATGGGCTCGCAAAGATTTGGACACAACTGAGTGACTGAACAACAACATAGTGTGTGTGTGTGTGTGTGTGTGTGTGTGTGTGAAGTGTATATTCAAATCTTGCCCACTTTTTATTGCCATTTGTCTTATTTTTAAGTTGCAAGAGTTCTTCAGCTCTCTGCAAATTCTGGATATGTCCTTTTTTGGGTGTATGTGTTGGAGATATTTTCTCCTGATATGTGTCTTGTATTTTCATTTTCTTAGTGGTTCCTTTGTAAGTTCAGAAAGTTTTGATTTTAACAAATTCCAATTTATAAGTTTTTATGGATGGGGTTATGGTCTCTCTACAAAATTTTGGCCTGCCCTCAAATCTCGAAAAATCCCTACATTTTCTTCTAGAAGTTTTACAAGTTTAGATTTTACTCTAGGCAACTGACCCACTTTGAGTTTATTTTTGTGTACAGTCTGAGTAGTGTCCAAGATTCTTTTTTTCCCTCTATTTCAATATCCAGGTGTCCCAGCTCTACCTAATGACAGTTCTGTTCTTTCCTCATCAAATTACCTTGACACTTTTGTCAAAGATCAATGGATTCTGTAAATGTTGGCCTATTTCCTGTCCTAACTCCCTTTTTCATTCCACCAACCTATTTGTTTATCCTTATACCAAGGTCACAATCTTGATTATTTAGCTCTGATGTAATGCTTTAAAATCAGGAAATGGAAGCCCTCCAAATTTATTTTTCTTTTTAAGCATTATTTTGTCAATTCTAGGACAAATGTATTTCCATATATCCATTAGAATCACTTTCAGGTTCTACAAAGAAGTCCTGGGGCTTCCATTGTATCTAGAGATCAGTTTGGGGAGAAATGACATCTTAACAGTATGAGTTTTCTAGTTCCAGAATATCCCTTTTTTTTTGTTTTTATTCTCTAAATCTTTTACAGTTTTCAATGTATGTATTTTACACATGTTTTGTTAAATTTATCCCCCAGTATTTCAAACAGCCTGCCTTAGCAGTTGTCTACTGGAGAAGGCAATCTTCCATTACTTATTAATTTTATTAGCTTAATTCCCAGAATAACAATTTCTTCAAATTGATGGTAGTGGAGGAGGGGTGGTACTTGGGGAAAGGTCATTCCCATGGGAAGCATTTTTCCGTTACAAGATAATTCCCTGTCTGTATGAGAAAAAGAGATCTCTGGATGAAAGCTCATTCCACCCCACTTATCAGAAGGTCAATACACACACTTCAAGGGAGACTGCAGATGTGAGCAAGTGTAGATGTCAATATTGAAGCTACTTGCTAAAGTAATTAGGTCTTTAAAGCTGAAAGCAGCTCTTTTATGGATTACCCAGTCTACAGATCTAATGGGAGTTACCACGAAAAAAATTATCTGATTTGGACACTTGGAACTTTTTTTTCCTAGGGCTAGATATTTCTTTTTGCAAAATTTCCATATTTCAGTTTGAATTGGTGATAGCATTTGTGCAATTAAAGAACACTTGTAGAAGACTAAAGATGAAGAGAAATGTTTATCAGCAGAACTTTACCTAAATGCACAAAATTCTCTTGAAAACACTTTCAGGAAATGTAACCACCTCACTCATCTTTTTGCTTTCCACAGAAAAATATTGATGATAAAGAGGAAACTATGATAAAGAGGAACCATCAGATATTGTATTATTCCTCTCACCAAATTCCCTGATGGGCAATTTATAGATTTTCCTTCATTTAAAAAGTAGATTATTCAAGATTCTTCAAAGAATTATATTACAAATATAACAATATCACATTAACTTACACAGTGCTTCTTCTGTAATATCAATGATTTCCTCTTAACTATCAAATTAGATAAAGAAGGATTAGGTGTTATTATCAAATCATGAAACCAACCCTACAGACAATGCAGAGAGCAATCTGAAATGTTATACAGAGACCTGGTTATGTGGTGTTTTTTTTTTCCTTCCCTTTCTTCTTTCCTTCCTTCTTTCTCTCTTTTAAATTTTGGGCTTTCAAAGAAAAACCCAGAACCAACAAATATTTAAGAAATACCAACAACAATTATATTAACTGCTCTGTTTCAGGAATAAACATTGCAATTCTATAACTTCATACTTCTCCAAGGTCAATATTACTGTCCCCATCTTACAAAGAAACTGGAGCTCATGGAGCCTAGTGGCATGCCCAAGGTCACATGGCCAACTGTGGAAACGGGACTCAAATCACAGAACCAGCTCTCTCACACATAGCTGCCTCTAAAAGCAAAATATTTAATTAATTCAACCAAGTGAAAAAGTTGGTTTAAAACTCAACATTAAAAAAATGGAGGGAGGTGGGAGGGGGGGTTCAGGATGGGGAACATGTGTACACCCATGGTGGATGCATGTTGATGTATGGCAAAACCAATACAATATTGTAAAGTAAAAAAAAAAAATTAAGTAATTAATTTTTTTAAAAAAATGAAGATCATGGCATCCAGTCCCATCACTTCATGGCAAATAGATGGGGAAACAATGGAAACAGTGAGAGACTTTATTTTGGGGGGCTCCAAAATCACTGCAGATGGTGAGTGCAGCCATGAAATTAAAAGACGCTTGCTCCTTGGAAGCAAAGTTATGACCAACCTAGACAGCACATTAAAAAGCAGAGACATTACTTTGCTGACAAAGTCCATCCAGTCAAAGCTATGGCTTTTCTAGTAGTCATGGGATGTGAGAGTTAGACTATAAAGAAAGCTGAGCACTGAAGAACTGATGCTTTTGAACTGTGGTGTTGGAGAATCCTCGTGAGAGTCCCTTGGGCTGCAAAAGGTTTAAATCAGTCCATCCTGAAGGAAATCAGTCCTGACTATTCATTGGAAGGACTGATGCTGAAGCTGAAACTCCAATACTTTGGCCACCTGATGGGAGCAACTGACTCATTTGAAAAGACCCTGATGCTGGGAAAGACTGAAGGCAAGACGAGAAGGGGACGACAGAGGATGAGACGGTTGGATGGCATCACCGACTTGATGGATTTGAGCAAGCTCCGGGAGTTGGTGATGGACAGGGAAGCCTGGTGCTCTGCAGTTCATGGGGTAGCAAAGAGTCGGACATGACTAAGTGACTGAACTGAATTCAACCATAGGGTGAATAAAAAGGGAGACTCTAGCCTGGAGAATCCCAGGGACGGGGGAGCCTGGTGGGCTGCCATCTATGGGGTCGCACAGAGTTGGACATGACTGAAGTGACTTAGCAACAGCAGCATGTAGTTTCACAAGTCTTCCAACCTGCATCTATTTAGGAACCCACACATACAGAAAAGGCAGCCATGCATCACAGAAGTGCACAGAGCTGGGGCTGGGAGTTACCAAATCGGATTGTCACAAAATCAAAGGAAAATCTTTAAACCTGTTCCTTTCTTTCTTTCTTTTCTTTTTTTTTTTTTTAAAAAAAAAAACCTGTTTTTTATAAGTAAATGCAGATACTGGACTTCATGCTTATAAAGTCTATTCCAACTCTAGATTTTACCCCCCAAAAATGTGCCTATTATTACAGGGGTAATATTCTTTCCACTTTTGAGTCTTACATGAGAAATATTTTCAACTCATATCAGAGTCTTTGGAAACATCAGAGACGTATAAAGAAGATGGAGTCCAGGCAGGTTCCCCTCTTTCCTGGGTGACCTCTGTGGGCTGAGCCTCCAGGAGACGCTCCCAGCGGCTGCTTCCACCGAGGCTGAGATGACCACAGAAGGTGGGCAGGAAAGCAGCCCCCATCAGTACTTCTGGTTTCCTGTTGACCAGGAGAGCCCAGGGGAGAGGACATGTCCACAGCCCGAGGAGGTCTGGAACCTAAATGGTGTGGCTGCTGCTCCACACCGAAGCCTATCACCTCCATCACCAGCACCCCTGGCCCAAGTTCAAATCCCCAGCTGAGACCATGAACGTCAGCAGTTACCAACTCAGTAACAGCCTAGCCCGCCACTCCACAGCGGCACCCAGAGGATACCCCAGGCATCTTCTCACCTGTTCTCTGCTGTCAAAAATTTCCACTGAGACCACCTCAACATCCCCCATAGCCTTCTTAAGCAAGAAAAGAGAGAGGGGTATAAAAAACGAATGACTCGTGCTTAACCAAAACAAATAGGGTCATTCCAAAGAGGCTGTCACTCCGTCTACGATCCAGATTTTGAAGAGTTGGAATGTTTAAACCAAAAGTACAATCCATAGGGTTGCAAAGAGTCAGACACAACTGAAGTGACTTGGCAGAACACACAGAAATGTGAACAAGAGTGACAAAGATAGCTCCATTTGGCAAGCCTACGACATCCCCATCAATCAGTGAGGTGGGGCTCATGAAGAAGTTCAGATAAGCTAGAAAGAAATCGATGCTCCATCTTCTCTACACATCTGATTGTACTGCGAATGATTCTGTGACTTCATAACAATTTCAGAATTTGAGTTTCATTATAATAAGCTGCTGCTGCTAAGTCACTTCAGTCGTGTCCGACTCTGTGCGACCCCATAGACGGCAGCCCACCAGGCTCCCCCATCCCTGGGATTCTCCAGGCAAGAACACTGGAGTGGGTTGCCATTGCCTTCTCCAATGCAGGAAAGTGAAAAGTGAAAGTGAAGTCGCTCAGTCGTGTCTGACTCCTAGCGACCCCATGGACTGCAGCCTACCATGCTCCTCCATCCATGGGATTTTCAAGGCAAGAGTACTGGAGTGGGGTGCCATTGTCTTCTCCATAATAAGCTAAAAAAGGACAAACAAAACAAGGAACCACCCTCTTTGCAAAGTCAAGTTCAGCTCAGATGCTTTTCTGAGTATATAACATACTCAAGCCTTTCTTAGGCTTGTAAACACATGTTCTGAAGGTTAAAGGAATTTGGGTGACAACTTACTCCACCCCTGAGGAGTTCCATAACATTTCCATCTAATGAAATCTTTAGATAAGTGAGTCGAAGTTTCAATTTGGTTGTTAACATGGAGGAAAAAGAAAAACTCACATCACAGAAGCAATACAATCATAAAATTAAACATTAAGGGGAAAAGCCATTTCTTAAAGTGTAGCCTTTTATGTCAATTAGAATTTTGGTCTGAAATGTAAAATAGAGAGAAAAAGTGAGCTCTGCTGTGAACTGCCAAGGAATTGCCTTTATTCTGCCAAATGCTCCAGATGCTTTCCTTACAGGAATACTTCCATGTCTCACTTGCACTTATTTCCACACATTCAACTCAGCCAGGCACGGAAACAGGTAGTCTGCTAATCCACCAAATGTGATTTTTAAATGACTCCATCTTATCTCAAAGTTCAAACCAAGCAGGACAAGTAGGGCCACGTACTTCCCTTTCTTTTTTTAAACCTCCTATTTGGAACTTCTATTAAATCAGTTTAAAACCAGTTAATGACATTTGTTACTAAGTGACCCAAGAAACCAGGAAGAAAAAAATTATGAGCTAGGCTTGTCAAACAAAGCATTAAATACTTAGGAAACGTTTCAATATTATCTTTGTACTGTCATACAAGTGATTTATTTTGAAAGCTGTTTGTCTTGTGGAAGACATCTTATTTCAGAAATGGATCCAGTAATAGCTATACCTTAGTTTATGCATCTTGTTCCAAGGTGTCACTGCTAAATGTCTTTTTATTCAGTGGCCATTCATTGAGTGTTTATACACTGTGGCATCTTGGGAAGCCTGCATTATCTCAGGATAAAGCCTATAGAGGAAACAAGGGTGCAGACAAAGGGGTGGGTGGGAGACAAGTTCCAGAAGGAGAATCAACAGAATTTTTTGTCAAACCGGTGTGTGTGTGCTGTGACTCAGTTGTGTCCGACTATTTGCAGCCCCTAGAGACTGTAGCCGACCAAGGTCCTCTGTCCATGGGATTTGCCAGCAGGAATGCTGGAGTGAGTTGCCATTTCCTCCTCCAGGGGATCTTTCCGACCCAAGGATCGAACCCACATCTCCTATGTCTCCTGTATTGCAGACAGATTCTTTACCACTGAGCTACCAGGGAAGCCCACTGTCAAACCAGATAATGGGAGGAATGAATATTCTGACACAGCTCCTGGTTTCCAGTTTGTTGAGGGGATCAGCTGATGCCATTCAATGAGATTAGGAATATCAGGGAGCATAAAAGCTACCCAGGTCCGAGTTACTCCAGCATGAGTTCCGAGGAGCAGCTTGTGCAGAGAGGCACATGTGGGAGGCAACCACAGTCAGACTGCACCGTGGGTTCTTCCCAAAGGGAAACCTTTGACCCAGCTTCAGAGCAAGTGCCCGGGGGGGTGAGAAAGCCTCCTCCTCAGACAGGACCCTAGCCTTGGCTGACAGCGCTGTACACACTGGCCCCGCTGTCCAGGCTGACGCTTTTGCGTCCCTCTGACTCCCAAAGGGCACTCACGGGTTCAAGGGCAAACACATGGAACTGAGAGCCTGGGGCTTGCACCTGCAGCATCTGAAGGAAGACAGTCTTGTCCCTTCTACACTGCCTATGACGTTAGCAGCCACACTCGCTGTCGATTACAAGAGTCTGAAATACCCCTTCTCATTTCTGGACGTGCAAACAGATAACATGAGGGGTAATCGGTTGAAGTGAATGCTAAAGGATAAAAGGAAATGTCCAACTTCTATGATGTCAATGAGAACTCATTTCCTATCTTATTTATAGTGTGTGTCTGTGGGGTGCATTCTGAAAGGATTAATGGTTGAACAAGACGGCAGCCCTGTAACTCCGGTGACCCCGTTTTAACTTCACAGTGTAAAGGTACCTACAGGTTAGAATTTTGAAAGAGTGTTTATTTAGCAGAAGATTCATCCTCCTAATTCTGGTTGTCAGAAAACAATGGCAAGAAGGCCACCAAGTTCATAGAATTGATTACATACACATTTTTAAACAGTGTTAACTGTTAAACGGCCTTCTACTGAGATATGAAGCAAATGTCTATTTGAAGGATTTTAAATTAAAATTTCCTGCCTTCAGCAACAATCAGTGCTGATAGTGTCCTAAAATAAATTCTGATCATCTCCTAATCCTGACCAAAAGGCTTCAGCTCTGCCCCAAATGCCAGCTCTTTCTTGGCAGAGAAGGGAAAACAGTTGAAAGTTATTCAGTAAGTAATAAAGGGCTAATTTGTACATTTATTATATTCACAATAAGGGAATTTTTCTATCCTATCAATATCAGTATGTCTAATATAAAATCATCCATTCCATACTTGGTAGCTTTTATAGTAAGATTTACAATAAAATAATAAGCAAAGCTTACCATGTTTATTTTGATCTATGAGCTTGGGAAATGTAGATAAGGTCAGATGACCTCCATTGAGAGAAAAGCTGTACAATGTCTGCAGTGACCACGCATTTAGATTTTTTCTAGAATGCTAGCAGTTACTATACAGAGGTGTCTTGAATATGTCCCTGGCATTTCAGCTACACTCTAATCCTCCCAAGAAACTCACAAAGTAGACATTGTTACCAACAGAGATACCAGAGACCCCGAGGATTCACATGACCCATGCAAAGCCACACAGCCAAATTGGACAATGTTGCCATAGGGACCCAAGTCCATCTGGCCTCCAGGCCAGCTCTCCCAAGTAAGCAAAATACCTCCTTGCCTTTACATTTTCCTCCTTTGGGGCTTTTCCTTGAATTTCCCTTCCCGACAAGAGTGAAATCATCCACTCAGGGATTTCAGACACCTTCAGGGTCCTAAGGTGAGCTGTCAGGCCTTATTTGGTTCACATCATCCACCCCTTCGCTGTTTATTGCTTCTCCCTCTAACCTCTTCCTTCTCTCAAGCTGAGAGTAGAACAAGCAAGCTATTTGAATCCCAATAAAATTGGTTTTACACCATTTGAGAACATATTTGTATATTCTTTGGTAGTGCTGAATATACACTAAGGTTATAAAAATAGTGGTATGCTAACTATTAGAGCTCCAACATCACTGCAGATGGTGACTGCAGCCATGAAATTAAAAGACGCTTACTCCTTGGAAGGAAAGTTATGACCAACCTAGATAGCACATTCAAAAGCAGAGATATTACTTTGCCAACAAAGGTCCATCTAGTCAAGGCTATGGTCTTTCCAGTGGTCATGTATGGATGTGAGAGTTGGACTATCAAGAAAGCTGAGAACTGAAGAATTGATGCTTTTGAACAGTGGTGTTGGAGAAGACTCTTGAGAGTCCCTTGGACTGCAAGGAGATCCAACCAGTCCATTCTGAGGAAGATCAGCCCTGGGATTTCTTTGGAGGGAATGGTGCTGAAGTTGAAACTCCAGTACTTTGGCCACCTCATGTGAAGAATTGACTCATTGGAAAAGACTGTGATGCTGGGAGGGATTGGGGGCAGGAGGAGAAGGGGATGACAGAGGATGAGATGGCTGGATGGCATCACTGACTCGATGGACGTGAGTTTGAGTGAACTCTGGGAGATGGTGATGGACAGGGAGGCCTGGCGTGCTGCGATTCATGGGGTCGCAAAGAGTCGGACACGACTGAGTGACTGAACTGAACTGAACTGAACTGAACTATTAGAGCAGAATTAATAAACGAAGCCTTCCTGTGCTGGCTCTCTAATCTCTCCCATGGGTAACCTATTTTAAAAATGCTCTTCCGATTAATCCCAAATATTCATGGGGATAATCCCAAGGAGAGGATCATCCTTCTTTGCTCAGTGTAATCAGCCTGACTCTTCAGTGAGTCACAATCCAGGGGCCTAAACTCACCCTTATGGCAGAAAGTGAAGAGGAACTCAAAAGCCTCTTGATGAAAGTGAAAGAGGAGAGTGAAAAAGTTGGCTTAAAGCTCAACATTCAGAAAAAGAAGATCATGGCATCTGGTCCCATCACTTCATGGGAAATAGATGGGGAAACAGTGAAAACAGTGTCAGACTTTATTTTTTTCGGGCTCCCAAATCACTGCAGATGGTGACTGCAGCCATGAAATTAAAAGGCGCTTACTCCTTGGAAGGAAAGTTATGACCAACCTAGATAGCATATTCAAAAGCAGAGACATTACTTTGCCAACAAAGGTCCGTCTAGTCAAGGCTATGGTTTTTCCAGTGGTCATGTATGGATGTGAGAGTTGGACTGTGAAGAAAGCTGAGTGCTGAAGAATTGATGCTTTTGAACTGTGGTGGTGGAGAAGACTCTTGAGAGTCCCTTGGACTGCAAGGAGATCCAACTAGTCCATTCTAAAGGAAATCAGCCCTGGGTGTTCTTTGGAAGGACTGATGCTAAAGCTGAAACTCCAATACTTTGGCCATCTCATGCGAAGTTTGAGTCATTGGAAAAGACTGTGATGCTGGGAGGGATTGGGGGCAGGAGGAGAAGGGGACGACAGAGGATGAGATGGCTGGATGGCATCACCGACTCGATGGACATGAAATTAGGTGAACTCCGGGAGTTGGTGATGGACAGGGAGGCCTGGCGTGCTGCAATTCATGGGGTCACAAAGAGTCGAACACGACTGAGTGACTGAACTGAACTGAAACTCAACCAAGAGAGGCCATCCTGCCTGTCATCACTTTTCCCCTGGCTGAGGTTTCCTTCTGTCCCCGGACACCAAGTTCACCTGCTCTGTGAGCATGTGAGGCTTAAAATAAGGAATGTGTTTTATTGTAAATCTCTTCTGTGAACCCTCTCCCAGACTAGATTTTGCATCTTGAGGAAATGAAGACTCCATCATGACGCTTTCACTCTACTGAGACTCTCTATCCTCCTAAGACTGCCTGCCCTCTGACTTTGACCTTTGGGGAAAAGCAAACCTCTCTATTTTCTGTCACCAGAACATGTCCCTTCCTCCCTTAGGATGGTAATTGCTTGCGCGCCTTGCTCTCTCCCTAAACAATTCATCCCAAGGTCAGGCAGTTACAATCCTGCTCATTCACCATCGCAGCTGTGATCTGTTCTTTCCCTCTCGCTGCGTTTCTCATTTATGCACAATATGATTTCATTCCAATTTCATTCTTGAAAGTGTTAGTCACTCAGTCGTGTCTGACTCTGAGACCCCGTAGACTGTACCTAAGCAGTCTCCTCTGTCCATGGAGTCCTCCAGGCAAGAATACTGGAGTGGGTTGCCATTCCCTTCTCCAGGGGACCTTCCCGACTCAGGGATTGAACCTGGGTCTCTTGCATTGCAGGCAGATTTTTTACGGTCTGAGCCACCCCGGAAGCCCTAATTTCAATCTTAACCACAGTTTATTCTTTGTTCTGCCATCCACTCTTTACCTGCCTCTGCAGATCTGCACAGCCACACTGCAAGGTAATGCTTTTCCTCACCTTCAACCCCACTGTCCTGTGGCATCTTGAGCAGCCTCCTCACTTGCACCTCACAGCTGCATTTTTCTTAATCAAAAAAAAAAAATGTTGTTAAAAGAGTAGCCCTACTAAAGTGAAAAACATCTGTTCCATCCATTATTCATGTTGCACTCATTTATATTAAAAATACTTTTAAATCTTTGCATTAGAGAAAAGTGAAAGAGAGCCATAAACAGCCAAGTCACATATAACACATGTGAGCTGCCCTCCAATCATCCCTGACGAAAATAACTGCCTGTGTAAATAAGATTTCACCCTGCAAAACACAACATTTATTTTAGAGGATAAAAAGGGAATAATGTTGATCTCATACAATAACCATATGAAAGTCTAATCATAGAAAAACAGCAAAGTCATTTGTTCCAGCTCTTTAAAAATAGTTTAATCATGCAAAATCAACATAATGTACTCTAACATAAGGCCAGAATGTTAACCAAGATGAAGTGGCTTTTAGTCATTTTACAGGACGTATATTTGGCACTAGTTATTAAAAATAATTGAAGGGACTCTAAACATATAGTTTCAGAAACGATCTTTTTAAACACAGCAGTAAACAAGAGAAACTATTGCTCTTTATACATTTTTGGCATAACACTGCCATACAGTTACAGGATTATAAAATAAGTGTTTTGTAGTACCAGACATATCCAGAAACTGGTTACAGCTCCTACCACATACACATGGTATTGGTGCGCACAGACACGCGCAGCATTCTGTAATTCATCCTGCAGACGACGGCGCCTGGCGGAAGGCCCGCCGCTGCGGAAGAGACAGCGCTCACACCGGAAGGAAAGCACCCATCTTTCTGAGAATCATACCCATCCTCCTGAATACTCAAAATACAAAGGGCACTAAAGTTTCCCAATTGAAATGGTGACTGGACCCCGTTGGCCATCTGTCTTATCAGTTTGCACAAAGGAAGAGTGGCCAGCTCACTGAGGAGACAAGCAAACCAACTTTGTACAAAGAGGAAAACAAAAGGCTTGTAAAAGGACCAAACGCTTGGTCCAGTTTGTTGCTCTTCGTTGTGATGGTTCGGGAGACACGGTTACTTTGCCATATGCAACCTATCACTGCCTCTCCTGCTTGGGCCTACAGCCAGCCCCTCCACTTAACCCAGTTATAAGCACCGGCAGAGGAATTAAACCTGGTTCCGGATCACGTGATTATTTCTCTCCGTCGGTGCAAGGTCTCAGTCTACCGTGGAGTAAGCGGAATTCAGGCTTCAAAGGAGAGCAGGAATGGGATTGTTTCCAGATAGGTACTGATCCCCTCGGCACGTGTAACTCAGGGTACGTCCCTGCTGGAAAGCTCTGCAGACCCTGCCTCATCTCGTCCTCACTGCAGCCACTCTGGCACTGCACAGACCTACAATCGGTTACATCTTCGTTTCAGCAGGGAGTCTCTGTCTTCTAACTTTGTGTTTCAATCGTGTTTTCCTGTCCTCCACATGGCACTGAACCCAGCAGAACTGACAAAAGTGTTCATCTGAGCACTGAGTGCAGAACTTGGATGTTTCTTAGGACCAGAGCTTATTACACAACTAATCTCTCTAGTTAATGTTAACTGTTCCACAAACTCCATTATAATTTAAAAATGAAAATAGGATAAACTTTATAACTTCCATATATTTTACATATTAAAATATATAAGGTTTCTGATTTTTTTATATATACATCAAGGTCTTTCAGCATAACAAGACAGCACTGGTGCCTTTTCCCTTTCATTTCATCTTTACATTGAACCATTTTATGAAGACTTTTATACAGAGGCCTCTGAAAGAACAACCCAAGCAATATTTGATTGGAGATCAGAAGTTTTGAACTGGGGGGGAGGGGCAGGCAGAACTGGTATTTCAATGTTTCCTGAGATACATTTAGCTGTAATCTACACAGCAGGTGTCGAATTGCTCACAATTTTCTAAGCAACTACAAAATGGTGGCAAATGAACTACACCAGGTATTTTTATGAAAACTGACACCCACTGAAACAGTGTATGGAGTTATGGAGTCCCAGGTGGCCCCCACACCTCAGAAGTCAGTAATTGCAGAGCGAGACCCTGGCCACTCCGAGGAGGTTCCGGGGACCCTTCCTCCACTGGAGGGCCTGCACCCAGGGTCGGCTCCCCTTCACCCAGATGGTTCTCAGCCAACTCCCCTTCTCTGAACTCAACCTCCAGGCAGAGTTTGGACCATAAAACAAAGCAGTTAACTGTATCCTCCACACAAACATGTTAATTCAAGGAAACAAACATATTAAGAAGCCATTTCCCACAAATAACTAAAACAGTAAACTTCTCAACAAAAGAAGAAAAAAAGCAGATGACAAAAAAATATTTTCTCCAACCTAAGGTAAAAAGCAAGAACAGTACTGTTTAAATGTTTCTAATAAAACTACAGCATAAAAGTCCAAATTAATTTCAGATTCCTCCAAACATCTATTGGAATTAAACTTCTAAATCATTTCTCTAATTCCATTTTCTACACCCATCTGCATCTAAAAACAAAAGACAGATAAATATTACTTGTAGAAACTGAGAGATGTTTATAGTGAAAATTACAGCATGTAGCAAAATTAAGGAGAAGCATAAATAATGTAACCATGTAGCTAATCTTTCTTACTGTAAAGGCCTTTTGTCAAATATAACACATGTTTGAACACTGTGGCTAAGTATACTCACTTTTGAACTGATGTTACTGATACAAATGGAAATGTCTCCAAAATGAAAAAGCACCAACCAAAGTAAATTTCACTAAAATAACTGATCTTCGTGGTTTGGAATGTTCCTTAAGATTTTATAATGGAGTAAAAATTTAAACTTCTGAATGAAAGCCTGATCACATTAGTTAAGGCACATCTGGACACCCTCAGGCATTCATTTATTTATAACTATATTATTATCAACTTCAGTAATTAGGAATTTCTAAAATACAGTCTGTCCCCCAGCACAGTCTGCTGGGTGGGCTGGAACATGGAAGGAGGCAGGGTGTACTCACTGTTACCCTAGAGATACCCACACAGATCTGCTCATGGAACAAACAGAATTCAGAAGTAAAAGACATCAACACATGTGTACCCCTAACTTCCTATATTCTACTAACCTGTGCCATGTTTCTCTACAACTACACCTACATTTGAAATGATTTCCAGTGTGTCTAACTCCAGCTTACCTTAAACAGAAATACCCCAGGAGAAAACAAAATGGATATTTTTAAAGTGGGAAACAAAATAGAAATCTTCAAAATTATTCCTATAACAAAGAATCCCCACTCACCCCAAATAAACTTGCGAGTCCACAGATGCAATTACAACCAAACAAGATCAAGACTGTCTGTCCTTTCCTCAGGTTAGAAAATAAAGCTTTTATAAGTGTCTCAATTATAGAAAGACAAAATAAAAGGGTTGATTTAGTTGCTCAGTAGATTAAAAATCAACCATAACTATACTATAAACTAGGAAAATTTAACTTTAAACAATTAACCAAATAGTCTCTCTCCATCGGGTCAATCAATTTTTGACCACTTTGATATGGATGTTTACTTACTAAAATGATTTTTTAAAGAGTGACTCAGATGTAACACTGTATTGTTTTCCTTTTTCACCAGATCCTTCCTTCTGTCAGATTAAAGTATAAAAACGAGAAACAAAGTAGATAATCATATAAACATAACATTTATATTTTTAAGACTTGGCAAAGAAAAAAAAAATCTTGGAACTTCTCTGCTAACTCCTGAGTTATAAGTTCTGTTTTCTCCTTGAAGCTGAAAAAAGCTTTTTATCACAATTAAAATTCAAAATAAAGCTATATCATATAATTTTGAACTGAGAACTGGACCTGACTCAGAGAAAGCAGACATATTTTCAGTTATCATCATTCTTTTCCATTTCTTGTAAGATTGAGCATGAGAATGTATAATGGTATAATATTCTTAATGTTATAAACTTTTTCTCTACTGTACAGAAATATATCTTATCATTATATATCACTTTATAGTATTTCAAAATATTTTCACATATATTATCTCCTTTGGGATATGAATGCACAAAATATTAGAAATATACTAGACTAACCAAGCAGTATAACATCTGTTTGTCATGAAACGCAAATTAGTTTTTTATCAATAGCCAATACTGAGTATCCTCACAGTCCATGGTACAATGATAAAGTCTATAGAATTGCAAAAATTCGATAGTTTCTAGCTATTTGGCCATGCTCCACCGCATTTTTATAATAGCTTCTCAGTAAGTTTCTGCAAGCACATAGTAGTTTTTTAAAATACAACACATCAGAGTCAAACCCAGAGGGCTGTTTCATGTCTAGCACACACATAAAGACACACCTATAGATCTTATTTTAAAACTACTGAATGTACAAAATATTCTTAATAGAAAAAAAATTTAGGTGTTTGTAATTTTTATCTGCAAAAGGAATGGCACTCTCTCAATTCTTTCCACTGAACAATTCTCTCATAAGTTATTTACAGATGAATGGATAAGAAAGCTGTGGTACATATACACAATGGAGTATTATTCAGCCATTAAAAAGAATACATTTGAATCAGTTCTAATGAGGTGGATGAAACTGGAGCCTATTATCCAGAGTGAAGTAAGCCAGAAAGAAAAACACCAATACAGTATACTAACACATATATATGGAATTTAGAAAGATGGTAACAATAACCCTGTGTACAAGACAGCAAAAGAGACACCGATGTATAGAACAGTCTTATGGACTCTGTGGGAGAGGGAGAGGGTGGGAAGATTTGGGAGAATGGCATTGAAACATGTAAAATATCATGTATGAAATGAGTTGCCAGTCCAGGTTCGATGCACGATACTGGATGCTTGGGGCTGGTGCACTGGGACGACCCAGAGGGATGGAATGGGGAGGGAGGAGGGAGGAGGGTTCAGGATGGGGAACACATGTATACCTGTGGCGGATTCATTTTGATATTTGGCAAATCTAATACAGTTATGTTAAGTTTAAAAATAAAATAAAATTTAAAATAAAATAAAATAAAAAACAAACAAACAAACAAAAAAAAAAAAAAAATGTAGAACTGATATTGTTACATGTGAATATACCTTTCAAAACCAGCATGGTAGAAAAAGGCCCCTATTTTAAATGAAAGCCAGGCAGTTTTCCCCTTGAGACTAAATATTCTCAAATTAAATGGTACAATCTAATCAAATCCCTAATTAGGAATATTCTAAAAGTTAAATTATTGAATGAAACATTTTTACTTCTAAGGGCTCTGATATACTACTAGCTTCTAAGTAATTCAGATTATACCCATTTTAGTATCAGTCTGCTGCTTATTAATATTTTAATATCTGGTCACAAAATTTTAACATTATGTACTTAGAAAGTGGTGTGAACACTTTATCATGTATGCAAAATTGGTAAGATATTTCCAATGTATTATATTTCTACAATTCAGCCCAATGTGACAACCTACTCTCATGTCCTAACCCTGCAACACTGCTTATTGAGCTCGATGAGGCCATTAAAGAAAGAATGGGGCCATGAAAGAAATCATTTTTTACATTAAAGTAAAAAAAGAAACTGAAATCCAAAAGCAGAATTGTTTCCCAAATCCTAATGCTCACTTCAAAAAAACAGAAGAAACATAAAACTGGTGTATTATGAGAAATTATAATGAGAAAATATTCTATATTTATTGGAATACATATATAACACACGTTATTAACATTCTGACTAAATAAGTCAGATTTGAGAAACAGTGATGTTTTATGTAAATTTCAAGGCAATAAAATCCTTCTAAAAGCATACTGTTGGTGTGTTTATTTTCTAGAAATCCTTTGCTAAAAATCCTCAGATCAATAAAAGTAACAGAAGATGATATGATGTGATTAAAAAACAGGACATAGTAAAAATAGTAAAAATTCTTTGGGGGTTAAAGTGAGTAGATCTTCCCTTAAAAGCCTAAGAAACACACAAGGCAATTTCTTTCTAAATGAAATTAAGTTTTTAAAAAAGGTCTATTAATTACTTTCACTATATTTGTAGGTATGCTGAAGTTTTCACCCCAGTGTTTAATTGTTTTCTAATGTGTAATAATAATTAGTAACAATATTATAGGAAATAAAGCTATTTGCTCTTACCCAATTTTGACACATTCTGTGCTTACTAAAACTGAATACATGGGATATCAAATCTACTCTCAATTTCAAGGTCTGACAACTGAGATGCAGCAAAATGTATTTTTTTTAAAGATACCCTGTGGGCTAAGCAACATGAACTTCATAGTCCACGTAACACTGAGATATTCATGGTTTCAGCGACTACTGCCTTGTTGCCAGTACAAAATGCATGCATTTTAAAAATGAATAATTTCTCCTCTTATTTTTTAATTCTTTAGTCATTTGCATTCAGACACAAGCACCGAATTTATACGGAACAGCCATAAAAGGCAAGATTTTCTTCTTGTACTTTTGCATCAAAATTTGTTTTTAAGCACGTTAATACAGAAAAACATGTTTATTATTTTAAACAAAGCAAATTCTTGAAATCGTACAGTTGACATTCTCTTCCGTCCCGTGCAAATGTCACTGTAGGAGACCATCTGAATGTCTAGATGGCAACACTAGAAACACAGGGGCCCACCGACACAGATGGCTGATGAGGATGAGGCTAAGGGTGGAGAGAGAGGACCGAGAAAGAGACTGACAAGCAGGGGAGGGTGATTCCAAGTCCCCAAGAACATCCATCCTCCTTACCAGAACCTGCAAGTAAACACACTGAGGTGCTGTTAAAAAAAAAAAAAAATCCAAATTCCTTTCTGAATACCTCAAAGAAGACCACATTTTTTCTTGCAGCTTAAACATAGGAACCTTTAAATCTGGCAAAGGTGTGGCCACATAATCAAATTATCCTCTCAATTTCCTCCAGGTATAGTACAGTCCACTCCAAGAACTGATTCCTATCTCAGCTATATCAAACACTCCATGATTACTTCCAGATACACTGAAAATAATTTAAAAGGAATTGTGTACAGGATGCAAAAACTCACATCCCCAGAGTGTTACAGGATACACTCACTCACTGGGTCTCGTCTTCAGACTTCTTTTTAAATATTAAATTCACAGCCACCCAGACTAAAAACCAGGTGACAACTAAATGCTGACCACAGAAAAATCACCAACCGCCAGCTCCGCTGGGAAACGCGGCCTCTGCTCCTCAGGACACGTCACAGCCTCCCCTCCCGGGGGTGCACAGGCGTGGGGGCCTTCTGATAATTCACGGCAACGCGGCGTCATCATGGGAACCCGCATCGCCTGGACTTCCACCGTCTTGGTTCTGGTTGTCACCCGCCTCATCCTTCTTCGAGGGAGATGCACTCTCCTTTTGCTCCTCGGGATGAGTAACTGTCTTTTCTGCCCGAGGACTGGAATTGTTAGCAACCTCGTCCTGCCCTGGGTCTCCGGGCTGGGTGGCCTCGCTGCCTGGCTCCTCACTGGGCTTGTCCGTCTCTTCTTCTGACTCCTTAGAGGCCACTTTTTTGTCTTCAGCTGCTTTACTGATCCCATGCGCGGCTGAGGAGGCGTTTTTGGAGTCTTTGGGTTTTTTGTGCATAGACGTCTGGCCGTGCTGCGCTGCGGTGGGCGGCCCGGGGGGCTTCTGGGCTTTGCTGCCCTCAGGCTGTGCCTTCCTCGGGGGTCCCCAGATAAAATTCTCTGAGGGCGTGTAATGTTTCTGGGCAAACCGTAGGAGCTTTCTCCTCTCCCTTCTGTCTCTGATTGTGTACACGAAATACTCCAGCGCACTCTGTTTAATATTGGGAATAGTATTTTCCACCAGAGCCTCATGAAGGATAAATTTTACAAGAGGAGATTTAAAACTTTCATATCCAAGCTCGCCGAGGCTTTTCAGAATACGAGTGATCCTCAAATAGTTGTGCTGAGACCTGGAAGCAGGTTGAATAAAATGAAGGAAGAAAATTAGGTGGGGTAAGAAGCCTGGGAATGAAAACCACTAGGAAAGTATTTTTGATGGAAGTGTAAACCATGAAAACATGCCTTGTAATGACTTTGCTAAAAGGAGCATTAGACTCCATGAAGAAGTGTAAAACAGAAGGTATTAAACCTCTGTGCCTCAGTGTAATGCCAATCTATATAAAACTCAAGTATATAAAATAAATTCTCCCTGGTTTGTTAGTTCTTCACATTTGAAAAACATTTAGATTCAATATGTATCCCCACGGATGTTGAATTATTATTTATAAAATACAGTGAGGATGAATATCGACTACACAAAGGTATCATTCCTGTAACAGGTAACCAGTGCCGGGCATTAGCTACCAGCCGAATGTACAATTTCCAGGGTCAGCTGGTCAGCAGAATCCACCATAAGAACCAACTCGGAAGGGAAGCAGAAAAAGCCATTCTACCTGGCTAGAACAATTCTGACAAAGGCTGCAAAACTGACTTATTTAGCACAGAAGGGAGCGTGGGCTTTGGAGTCAGAACTGAACTCACATCCTGACTCCGCGCCTGCAGCTGCGTGAAATGATGGCACCTCGAAGGCTCAGCATCCCAGTCTGTAGATGGGGAAAAGGGCCCACACCTCCCTGAGTTTGTAAGAATCAAACAAGCTGACCCATACGCTGAGAATGTGAAACTTAAATATTAGACACTATTTAACCATATAAGTGTTGGTACTGGTACACTAAGGACCACCACGCTTGTACCGATCATAACATAATCACCCCAACTCTTTTCCACCTGTGACCTCTCTTGCCTCATCTTTCCCTATCACAGAATTGACAATTTTGCCTTTAATGCCATTGATTCCAAAGATGCTTCTTTCCCCAGATCGCACTAGTATCATCTTTGTCTGAAAACTAAGGCCACTATCAGATGAAAGCCTTCCAAGCCTGTTCTGTCACAATTCATAATCTCACCTCCCTGACCTCACTCAGCCCAAGAGTTGCTTTATTACAAATACCTGGCTGTGTCCAAAAGGAATCATTAATACATGATTAATTTTCATGTATTAATCACATGTGTCATCAATAGCCCAGGTGAGTTATTCACCCAATGCTGCTGCTGCTGCTGCTAAGTCGCTTCAGTTGTGTCCGACTCTGTGCGACCCCATAGACAGCAGCCCACCAGGCTCCCCCATCCCTGGGATTCTCCAGGCAAGAACACTGGAGTGGGTGGACATTTCCTTCTCCAATGCATGAAAGTGAAAAGTGAAAGTGAAGTCGCTCAGTAGTGTCTGACTCTTCGCGACCCCATGGACTGCAGCCTACCAGCCTCCTCCGTCCATGGGATTTTCTAGGCAAAAGTACTGGAGTGGGGTGCCATTGCCTTCTCCGATTCACCCAATACTGCCCCACAACCACTACTTATTCCTAACCTCCCTAAACCTCTTTACACTTCAGGCATTGAACTTTCTACAACCGTCACATATACTTGCCTTGGCATCCACAAATGCTTGGTATTCACTTAGGAATAACTAGCAACTTATTTGGAAAAAGTGGAGGATGCTGAATATTTGAGGAGTGGAAGGACCTGGTTCCAGGACCTTATAGTTTGAGACTTAGTTTGGACCAAACTAAACAAACCCTGAACAATTCAGGCTCACCAAACATTGGAAAAGACAAGTACAACAGTTTTCAATGTTTCCATCTTTCTGGATGTTTACCAAAGTAGTATTCTCTTAATAGTCAATAGTGTTCTCTTAATAGTCTTTGAAGGCCAAAGGATAAAACATAGCACAGATAATGCTTCAGTTTTATGAATCAAGTACCAGTCTTTTGAGACAATACCAATTTGAGTGAAGTTAAGACAAGGTGCCATTATCAGCAGGACCAACCTAGTAGTTAGGTTAGGGTAGCATCTACATGGTCTGGCATCCCTGGTGGCTCAGACGGTAAAGAATCTGCCTACAATGAGGGAGATCCAGGTTCGATCCCTGGGTCTGGAAGATCCCCTGTAGAAGGGCATGACTGCACATTCCAGTATTCTTGCCTGGAGAATTCCATGGACAGAAGAGCCTGGCAGGCTACAGTCCAAGGGGGTTGCAAAGAGTCAGACCCAACTAAGCGACTAACTGTTTCACTTTCGCTACACAGTCTAATAACTTGGTAGTGAAATCCCAACGTCTGCTTCCTAAGTCTATGAGAAAGAGAGGCATGGTAAAATGGAATAATATTTTCCTTTAAAAAATCAAAGAGGAGTTATATGACACAACAAAAAATTTGCAAGTAGCTCAATTTCACATACCCAATCCAAGATGAATGCCCAAGATAAAATTTTCTCTATCAACACATTCTCCAATTTAAAAGTTTACGTAAGAGTGGAAAAGAACACTTAGGTTAAAGTGAATAAAGATCAGGACTATGGAACAGAATTATACAAGAAAGAAACAGGGTGTTTCAGTATGATTTGAAACAAATGTCACTAAGAAATACAAAACGCCCCCACTCTCCTAATGTTGTGAGTAGACTTGGGTGGCTTAGCAGTTCAAAGACAGAAGCTGGGCTTGCAGACAGAGGTGAGGGCAATGGGAAAGGCTGAGATATGTTCCCTCTTTGAGTCATGGTCCTTGTTCACTATACTTCATTTCACTTCACTTTCTTTTAATATTTTTCTCTGCTGGACTACTATGCTGCTGCTGCTGCTAAGTCGCTTCAGTCGTGTCCGACTCTGTGCGACCCTGTAGACGGCAGCCCACCAGGCTCCCCCGTCCCTGGGATTCTCCAGGCAAGAACACTGGAGTGGGTTGCCATTTCCTTCTCCAATGCATGAAAGTGAAAAGTGAAAGTGAAGTCGCTCAGTCGTGTCCGACCCTCAGTGACCCCATGGACTGCAGCCTACCAGGCTCCTCTGTCCATGGGATTTTCCAGGCAAGAGTACTGGACTACTATAAAAACACTGAATTCCCTGCTTACTCTAAAAGACTCAAGATACTATGCAGATTAAAACACACAAAAAAGCTGTACCCATGGAAAGGAAAACTGGTGGTGGAAGGAAGGAAAGAGGACAGGGCGGGAAGGGTCAGGTAACAATCAGGATCCCCTCCGAGTCCCAAGCCAGAAAGTCATTTAACGAAAGCCTTCTGCTTCCAACCACCAATTAAGAGTGGTGGAGACGATTAAACCCCAAGGAGGATTTAGGCAGACAAACCTGGTTTGTCCACCACTTATTCATTCAACAAATATTTACTAAACAAGAGTGCTATTCCAACCAAGAAAAAAAAAAAAAAAAACAAGTTGGAAATGGAGGTTCTCTCAAATGACATTCGTGAGCACACAGAAGATGAGACATCATCAGATCCTCTTCTGAGGTTGACTCTTGGCATCCTTCATGTCAACAGACTACCTGCACACAGCTGTCTTTGAGGGTAATCCACAGTGCTTAGAAACTGTGCAGGGAGAGCTTGGGGAGAGCTCTCTGCATCGCTTCAGTGTAAGTGCTCTGTCGTCACTTAGTCGCTAAATCGTGCCAGACTCTTTGCGACTCCATGGACTGTAGCCCACCAGGCTCCTGCATCCATGGAATTCTCCAGGCAAGAATACTGGAGTGGGTTGCCATGTCCTTCTCTAAAGTGCTCTCTATGAATCAAATTTAACTTCAGTTATGAGTTAACAGGTCTTCTAGTCAAGATCATAAAGTTTTATGCCCCCATCTTGAGTGTTTTACTACAAGTCACCATTTTAATAGTGTTGATTATAAATAATAAATAGAAGGCTCAAACAGTAATGCTTCTACTCATTTTACCAAAGCAAGATCAAAGTTATAGAAAAATACACACAAAAAATTAGTTTATCAATGTACAAAAATGCTGTTTGGTGCAAAGACATATTTCTTAGGTTAGTTTTAATTTTTTTTCTCTTGGTATTTGCCCCATTCAGCTAATTATAATGTGCTAAAAATGTTTTAAAGTTGTTGGTTTTATAGTCCAGTGCTCATAAGTCACCCTATAATTAAGAAGAAAAAAGAAAAGGCCAGTTTGCATGCAAAGAAAATATTTTTTTAAATTGGGATATAAGTATTAATGAAAGTTATAAATATCTAAGCAAAAGAACACAGAAAATCAGTTCCAGATAAACTGCTAAAATTTTCTTCACAGGTGTTTAGATTTATTAACAAAAGCTGGGCTTCTGATTTTGACCTATAAGGCGATGATTCTAATTTTCTCTCTTTCTAAAATGTATGAGTACCTCTCAGTCTTATAAAGTGGTTTTTACAGTAAGTCCCCTACATACAAATGAGTTCGCTCCAAGAGCATGTTCTAGGTCCATTTTGTTCGGAAGTCCAACAAAATTAGCCTAGATATCCAACTAACTTAATTGGAAATTTAGTACTGAACTGTAATAGGTTTATAATACTTTTCACACAAGTAATACATAAAAATACACAAAAAAATAAAGAAAACATTTTTAATTACAGTACAGTACCTTGAAAAATGCCACCTACACCACTGCCGCTTTTATGCTTGCTTCCAGATATCCTGGGCTTGAAATAAAGATCCTGCGCTGTTGTACTCTATTCAGTACTGTTCAGTAAAATACACAAGAGCACCGCCAATTGTAGAGAATGCACGCAGGTGACCACGTACACCAGACCCATGAGCTAACTTACAACACGGGACATGTGAACACATGTTTGCACCTTTGAAAGTTCACATGTAGAGGACTTACAGTATATGTCATGGGCTTAATTATGGATTTGATCTAAGAAGGCACAGTGCCTGAGAAGCAGCCCGAGCTACCAGAAGCATACAACCCAGGACAGGGGTCTAGAAAAGCCTATACAAACAACAACCACAAATGCTGAGAAACACGGTATAAACAGGGAGTGAGGCTACACTTGACTGCGGGCAGTAGAGTGGCTGCAGAAATAAACAGTTCCGAAACCAACGTGAACGTGAAGTCGCTCAGTCGTGTCCAACTCTTTGCGACCCCATGGACTGTAGCCTACCAGGCTCCTCTGTCCATGGGATTTTCCAGGCAATAGTACTGGAGTGGATTGCCATTTCCTTCTCCAAGGGATCTTCCCAACCCAGGGATCGAACCCGAGTCTCCCGCATCATAGACAGACGCTTTACCGTCTGAGCCACCAGGGATGTCAAGCAGCCATATTTCTACCTGGAATATCATTCCTTTTTTTTTTTTTTTTTTTGCTGTTGTTATTGTTATTTAGTTTTGCTTTAGAATATAGAATGGGGAATAAAGTGCATTTCAGATGAGCTTTTGAATTCAAATCCATGGGTCCATCTGCTTGTGGCTCTATGTGCCATAGAGAATTCCAACCCAGAGAAAACCCCGTGCCTTGGGGACTCACTGCAGGGGCTCTACTTACTCATTCAGATGCTGAAACCTTTCCTGCCAGTTAACAGCCCGGGCAACGTTTCCAGTTTTATCTATCAGCTTTATTCCAAAAAACTCTAACATCATTTTATAAGCCAGGAGGAATCTTCTTATTGCTTCCTTTGTTTTCTTGAATTCCTAATGAAAGAAAGAAAAATTCGGCGGAGTGACTCAGTTACCAGGGCCATCAAACGGCAACATTAATTTGGCTAACTCGCATGAAATGAAATCAGCTTGCCTCACCTCAATTTCATAGGTAGTTAGTTCTTTAGCATAGAAATTCAAGCCTTGTTCTCTCAGAGGGAAAAGCCTATGTTTTAGAGAAATAATATTTGTATATTAGTGATCTCTGGGAAGCACATGTGATTAAACAGGTCATGGTTGGAGAGAGAGCAGGCGACTGACCATTGGATATAGGTGTGATTGTGTTCCAGCTTCTCGTAGTCCCCTTTCCACTTATTGAGAACTTCTTCAATGTAAACACCTGAAGAGGAAAAATTCAGAACATGAACCAGGTGTTAGAACACTGTTGAAGGCATTTTGAGACTGAATCACTTCAGCTTTGTGTTAAAAACTTTTTAAAACGTAATAACAGCACACAAGAGCAATGCCTTTATAAGATGAAAACCCTATGCCACAGACTCAGTGGTGAAATAAGCCTAATTGAAAAGAAAAATCATGGCACCTCAAATCGCAGAAAACTGTATTGGACAGTTACTCCAAAGTAGAAGCTGGCAAACTGTGGCCTGCCATCCGTTTTATAAATAAAGCTTTTTTGGAACACAGCCATGCATATCCATTCATGTATTATGTGTTTAAACCGTGGAGCTGAGTAGTTGCAACAGATATGGTATGGCCCACAGGGCTGAGGATATTTACTCAATGGCCCTGTACCAATAAAGTTGGCCAGCCCCTGCTCTTGAAAGCCACTGAGTTCTTTAAATACTAGAGCAAATAAAAATGAAATGTATCCCAGGCAAAAAGGAAGGAAGGGGACAAAGGTGGGAGGGAGAGAATGCAGAGAGAAGTCGGAAAAGGGGAAGGAAAGGGAGGAAAGGAAAAGCAAAGGCAAAGATGTTGAGTGCTTCCTAGTGGCAGGACCAGTCCCGCAGTGCAGCCAGCCCGCTGAATCTGCCCAGCACCATCTCAACCCAGCATTTCTGGAGCGTTGCTCCTCCTGCTAGACTACTGAGAAAACAGTGAGATCTGCTCAGTCACACACCAGCAAAACCAGGAGCGGAACACAGATCTTTATGGTCCTGAAACGTAAACCCTCTTCTTCACCATGTCCTGTCCTTCTCCTAGAAGAACTTATTCGGGCAAAATTCTGCTTCCCAAATCTGTCTAGGTCCTCACAATTAACTGTAGCCACTTAGTCAATTTTACAGACCAAGACACAACTACATAATACCATTCTAAACATAGCTCATCTCACTACCGTATCCTCCAGAGGTCACCGGTTTGGATCAGAATCTCACGCTCAAGGTTTTCGGTAAAACATTGCTATTTAATCCTCAGCCTATTGAAAACATTTACCCCTATAATTTCCCATTTGTTTCCCCTTCCATCTACCCTTCCTCCTACTTAATAAGTAAAATATTGGGCTGGCCAAAAAGTTTGTTCAGTTAGGGAATATGTTTTTCAATAAAGTTCTTTATGAAAATTAAAAATAGTCCTTTTATTTGTACTTAAAACCTAACAAACTTTTAGTCAACCCAATACATGTCATTGAAGGCTTATGCTTACTAACAAGTGTGGTGTGTGTGTGTGTTCACACATACTGGGGAGGAAAGTGTGAACTGATGTAATTTATATAATAAACTAGAATAACATTTTATGTGACCATACCTAAAACTTCTGACCCCCACTAGTCTTATAAGATTTCCAAATAAATATTTGTGATAAAGATTACCCCCAAAAAATTAATTAAGTTATTTCTCTAAATTACTACCTCAAAAATAAATTCAGTTAGAAATACAAAAAAAAAAAAAAAATTAAGTTAAACATTGTCATTGTCTCTATCCTCAATGTGTTCAGTATTTGAAGACATTTCTTTGGGTAAATTTTATCAAAGTCACATCAGACTCAAATTAACAATCTACCACTGCATTTCTTCAAAAGTTTTTCTTACCCCAGGTCCTAAAAAACCAATTAATTAATCTTATTTCAATTAGTATATAAAGCAGTTTCCACCATTAGTAAATACAACAGAGCATTTTCACTTAGAGGGTTCCTTCCAAATCAGAGCAGACTTCTGGGACACCAGAAAATCACTAAAGTCAAGTGGATCGGGCCATGTCAGCAATCCACCCTCCTTCCCAACTGGTTTGTCTGCCAGTGTACACTGTAGGGAACTCCTTAGGCATTTCTTCAGGCAGTTAGTTCATCAAGAACTAACTTGGTTCTGCTTTGCAACCCATGACCCTCATTCCCTGATTCACCCTGCTGTGAATTTGGCTCAGTTTTCACTGAGAGCAAAGAGCCGCAGCCAGGGCCATCTGGTCACCTCACAGAGACAAGGGCTCTATGGAGAGCAGCCGTCTTTCCGGCTTGACCTGGATAAAGTGAGATTGCCCACCACGAAGCACAGTCTGGTGCCGGGGGGAGTCAGGCATAGGTACCGTGGGGACTGCACCCTCTCACTGTAGGTTTAGAAAAGACCCTAGGAAGGCACCTGCAGAGCTGTGGAGGGCAGGCTTATCTGACAGAGTTGTGTGGAGACCTGCAGTGTGCGTAGCTCCCTCCCTAGGATACTGAGACGCTGAAGTGAGGCTCCTCTAGCTTCCTGACCTTGAATCTGAAAACCAACAGGAAAGATGATCCCAACAGAAACATCATGTTCAATCATGCTCTACAGACTTTTGGCTTATGGCACAGTGAAAGGAACGCTAAATTCTGGAACCGAGACCCAAGTCTATGATGGAGTGAACCAACCAACCAGTCATTCCAGCCTCAAGATCCAGTGACTTCATCTTTAAATTGAGGAAACTGAATTTGTCCTCCGCTAATGTTCCTTAATAATCTGATACCCTAGGGTTCTAGAAATCTCCTTTTTTCCTCTCACAAAAATGGCCCCCACTCCCTTCCAGATAGGAGTCCTCACTGTAAAGAGGTGGTGGGAAGGAATTGATAATCCTCAGGTTACTCCTCCAGAATCTGCCGAGTGGATGCTCACAGCTCAAGGGTCTAGACTCTGGGGACACAACGGACTGCAGGGCAGAGCCAAGCCAGACAACGAAACAGCACGCGGAGAATGGACCGAGCCGGGAATAAACAAAGAACAGCTAGTGCTACTACTATTTAAAGTTTGCTTTTTCCCAAAGTAGCGGATTACTCACCATCGGGCTTAAATGGGATTTTATTCTTATAAAAACGAAGATTGCTCAAGTCATTTTGGTATCGGATATCTTTGAAGTTCTGCTAAAGGAAAAAATAAATCAATCTCCAGCACATGGACATATAAAGAAGGCACAAGGACCTTCCTTGTACATTTGCTCATTGGCACCATAAAATAACAGAAACAGAAGGGAAATATTTTACAGTTTGGAAAAAAATCATTCTATAGTCTTACTGGGTACTGGTGTCGGTATTTGTACAAATCCCTCGCAGCATAAAAACTTCTCTTTGGCTTGGCAGGTGCTTCAGTAGAATCAGTCCCCTAAAATAAATGGGGAAATTCCATTTACATTTTGAAGCAAGACATTTTCGCTGAGGAATTTTCAGAACAAACTTGAAATAACAAGCACACATAAAGAAAGGCTGAACAGTGTCCAGCTATCCATTGAGTGAAGATATTTTAAATGTCCTTTTAATAATGCTTACTAGCAACATTTGTTGGCTCTCTCGTTTCCTGACTTGAAGCCAGTAACATTTGTTCTGAGGTGTTTTACTAAATAAAAAACTTTATTATTTACCAAAAGCCTATAGAGGCCAAATATTATGGATCAGTATCTATTAGAAACAGAACTTACAATGAATTAAAGACCAGAGGTTAGACAAGTGATTTTACGACAAAACTTATTTTTAAATATTTTACATAACATGAAAAGTGTTAAGATAATAAGTCAATCCTACAAAGAAGACTGTCATCAATCTTGCAATGTTTAGCTGTACTTGGAAGTCAAGTAATATTTGTGAAGGGAAAGGGGACTCTTAAAACAAACTAAATAGCTTTCTAAACTCCATCCTTTACAGTATACAACAGGCACACAAAGGCATGAATAACCTTTGTGTTAATTCAGTGATAATACAATGTGATATAAGGTGTGTGTGTGTGTGTGTGTGTGTGTGTGTTCGTCACTCAGTCATGTCCGACTCTTTGCTATCCCTCAGACTGTAGCCTGTTCGACTCCTCTGTCCATGGAATTTTCCAGGCAAGAATACTGGGCTGGGTAGCCATTCTCTTTTTGAAGGTAGCAGATTTCAAACATATACACACAAAGTAGTGTAATTCTCAGTTGGACTGAACTTCACATTGTAGTAACCTGTACGTGGTAGTTTACTTACACTTTTAAAATTCTAAACAAAATTCCCAGCCCCACGGCAATTTTTAAAGGATAAGATAGAAGTCAGTATAATCAGTTCTCATGCTCTTAACTCCACGTGCTATCATAGTGTACAAGAACATGCTTTGGGTCCAGAGTCACGCAGAAGGGCAAAGAAACTGCTGAGGAAGATGAAACAGATGACAAAGCTGAAGTCTGAATATTCATTAAGAGGTTCACCCACCTTTCCTCATTGGCCCCCGCCCCTGTCGGTGCTGACAGACCGGCATCCGCCAAGCAGTTTCTGAAGCGGCATGATTCTCACTATTACTACAAGTACAGAGCGACTTACTTTAACTCCAAACTAGCTGATGTTTAACAATAGCTGCTCCTTACATAAGCAAGGAAAAGCTTATATTCTGGTCTTCACCACACATTTCAAAATAGCTCTGCCTAGCAGGTTTCTGGATCTCTTTAGCCTATGCTACAACCCCATGACTCATCATCCCAGAAGCATAAAGTAAGCATTTTTCTACTTACCAGGCACATATATTATTTCATTTGATTCTTATAATGCACCTGGAAGGCCATCAGGAGTGCTTCCATCTTAGAAACAAGGGAACCCAGGCTTGGAATAAAGTTCAATAACTATCACCCAGAGCCCAGCAACAGGGCCAGACGGAGAACCCCAGGCTGAAGGCTCCAAGTCTGACTAATTGGGTCTGAATCAATTTCAGCTCCACCCAATGCGAAGGACTGTCATAGAAACCATGGTGGAATATCAACAGTTCAAAACTAGGAGTCAGGACACTCCAGCTGAGTCTTTAACTCAGCTGCTGACGTGTGAGGCTTTTAACTGCATCTTCATTTGATCATCTGCGAAATGAGGAGAATGACTCACGCCCTACCTATATTTCCCAGGGTTATGCTGAGAATGCCTGCCTCCTCCAGGCTCTAAATGCGCCAGCCTGCCAGCATCATCCGTGCTCCCTCCCCTTCCTGCTCCTCCAGGCTCTCCTCCCCACTCCCTTTCACCTGCTCAGCCACAGATTTTGTTCCTTAATATTTTATCACTAATTCCCGTGTCCCCAAAATTTCCCTGTTTTCTGGGTCATTGCCTTCAGCAAACATGCTGTAGTATCTCTAATCTTAAACATGTATCAACTAGGACTGACCCAAACTCCCCTCAAGACAGATCCATAGCTTTGCTCTGGTTTATAGCAAAACATCCCCAGAGAGTTGCCCATAGTCCCTGCCTGTCTCCCCTTCTCTCACAACCCACCCCAATCAGGCTATCATCCTCTGCACGCCATCAAAATGGCTTTTATGAACATCACCTAACACATTCCCATCTCACTGAGCAGCTTTCCCAGTGCTCCACCCAGGTGACTTCCCAGCAGCACTGGGCCAACTGACATGTCTCCTTCTGAAACACTGTCACACGCCACACCTGCCCCGGTTTGCTTCTGCTCCATCTCACTGGTCGCCCCTGGGCAGCCTCATCTTTGACTTCTCTCCCTCACATGGTCTCCATGGAGCAGTGCCCAGGGCCCGTCCACATTTCTCATGCTCCTTGATGACCCCAGATCTTCCCATGAATTTAAATACTTCCATTCTTACATGCTGACGATTCCAGTCCTGGACTGAGGCTTCACTCATAATGAACTACTCATCAACTCCCCTTGGATATTTTATAGGATATTAAACTCAGGGGGATTCTTGATTTAACCTCTGATGCTGCTTGCTACCTTAGACTTCCCCATCTTGGTTAATGGCACCGTCATTTGTCAAATATTCACTTGCACTAGGAATACAGCAACAGAGCTGGTGAAAAGTAGTTTTTCTACTTTTTAGCAGTCTAAAAAGTAGACTGGGTTAGAGTTTAAAGGTAGCTCCATTAGTTCTTGCAAATGACCATGGGGAGTAGGGAGCAGGTAAGGTGGACATTCAAAAGCAGCATTAAAGAGTAGACATTACATGGTGATCCTGACAAGAAAAATCAATCATTAAAGGGGAAAAGAAAACTTTGAAGCCATCTACCATTTACTGGGGTTGTGATTAACTGATTGAAACATGAATTATAAAACTGTCTCATATAGATGGACCAGGTTAGCTGGACAGAATCTGAGCAGGTGTTTTTTTTGTTTTGTTTTTTTGACATCCCAAACTTCTTCATTGAGATACAGATCAGATCAGATCAGATCAGTCGCTCAGTCGTGTTCGACTCTTTGCGACCCCATGACCGCCAGGCCTCCCTGTCCATCACCAACTCCTGGAGTTCACTGAGACTCACGTCCATCAAGTCAGTGATGCCATCCAGCCATCTCATCCTCTGGCGTCCCCTTCTCCTCCTGCCCCCAATCCCTCCCAGCATCAGTCTTTTCCAATGACTCAACTCTTCACATGAGGTGGCCAAAGTACTGGAGTTTCAGCTTTAGCATCATTCCTTCCAAAGAAATCCCAGGGCTGATCTCCTTCAGAATGGACTGGTTGGATCTCCTTGCAGTCCAAGGGACTCTCAAGAGTCTTCTCCAACACCACAGTTCAAAAGCATCAATTCTTCGGCTCTCAGCCTTCTTCACAGTCCAACTCTCACATCCATACATGACCACAGGAAAAACCATAGCCTTGACTAGACGGACCTTTGTTGGCAAAGTAATGTCTCTGCTTTTGAATATGCTATCTAGGTTGGTCATAACTTTCCTTCCAAGGAGTAAGCGTCTTTTAATTTCATGACTGCAGTCACCATCTGCAGTGATTTTGGAGCCCAGAAAAAGAAAGTCTGACACTGTTTCCACTGTTTCCCCATCTATTTCCCATGAAGTGATGGGACCGGATGCCATGATCTTCGTTTTCTGAATGTTGAGCTTTAAGCCAACCTTTTCACTCTCCATTTTCATCAAGAGGCTTTTCAAGTGGAAGGGAAAAACAATGAATTTGCAAGGCAAGACAACCAGCTGCTGCTGCTGCTGCTAAGTCGCTTCAGTCGTGTCCGACTCTGTGCGACCCCATAGATGGCAGCCCACCAGGCTTCCCCATCCCTGGGATTCTCCAGGCAAGAACACTGGAGTGGGTTGCCATTTCCTTCTCCAGTGCATGGAAGTGAAAAGTGAAAGTGAAGTCACTCAGTCGTGTCCAACTCTTCGCAACCCCACGGACTGCAGCCTACCAGGCTCCTCCGCCCATGGGATTTTCCAGGCAAGAGTATTGGAGTGGGTTGCCATTGCCTTCTCCAGACAACCAGCAGCAGGGCCAAACTGACAATCAGGTCTCGGGTTCTGCAGCAGGTGACAGGCAGACTTGGGTCTGCACGTCTCTTTCCCTGGATGATCCTGGGCAAACTTCTCTTTCTAGGCCTCAGTTTTCTCCAAAACGGGAGTTCAAAAGAGCTACTGCCACCACACTCCACTCCAAAAATTGCAGTTGGAAAGAACATGTGTATAGCACAGAGCCTGCACAGTTTGCTGCTGACCCAAACAGATGATTGTCAAGATGGATGAGGCAGCCTTCCTGTAAAATATACCCTCTGATTCCTCTGCTAGAGCCGAGAGACCTTGGTCTCCACTTCCCACCCTCTTCCCCTCAAGGCCGAGGAGGAGGGCCTGACCCAATACCCCGGCCTGTTAGAGCTGAGCCAGGCGCCCTTCAGAGGCTTGGCCATGCAAGTCCTCCCTTCTAAAGTTTCCTGATTTTTCAGTCCATTAGAGGTTAGAAGGGTTACTAACCTCTCCTCCGAACTGAAGGAGGCAGATGACTTCAGCATATCTGGATCAACAAGTCTTCTGGATGAAAAAAAAAAAGATGTTTGGAGCATGCCCTGAACTCCTGGGTTAGGAGGCCTGACTTGGAACTCTGGCATTTTCACGTCGGATGGGCACCTTCCAGAGATTCCTAAAGGCTGGAGACCCCGCTTCAGGGAGAGGGCTCGCTGCCCCCACCTCATTCTAGGTGATTTTTTTTTTTTTGTTAACCAATAACACGCACTAGACAGGTTTTCACCATCCTCTATTCTCAGGCAGGTTACCCCCACCCCGCCTTCCATCACCCGGCTGCGCTGCGGAGGCTGAGAAGACACTCCGCCAAGTTAGGTTCTGCTCGGGGTGGCGGGGGGACCCTCCGGCCGGTGCCGCGCTCAGGCCCAAGGCCGTCCGCGGGCGGCCCGGGGCGACCCCAGCGCGCAGGGCCTGGGTCCCGGGGCGGCCGCAGGAGGACGAGCCGCCGCGCCCGCGCGCGCCCGGGCCCTGCGCGCTGGGGTCGCCCGCGGCCGCCCCCCGCCCCACCCCGGCCCGAAGCCCTGGCGGCCGCCTACCTGCTCTGCGCCTGCCGCCTCGGGGTCCGGCTCCGGCGCGGGGCCGGCGCGGGGCCGGCCGCCGGCTCGCTCCGGGGGCTCCTCGGGCTCCGCGGGCTCTGGGGGCTGCGCGGGCTCCCGCCCCGGGCCCTCGCCGCCGCCCGGCCCCGGTTCCTCGAGCTCGGGCTCCGAGTCCGTCTGCCAGGTGGAGTCGCAGTCCTCCACGGTGGTGGGCTCGCGCACGCTGACCCCGCCGAGCAGGTTGCCCATCGGAGAGGCGGGCGCGGGGCGCGGCGGGGCTGCGGGGCGCCGGCTCCGGGCTCCGGTTGGCGGCGGCGCTAGGGCCCGGGCAGGGCCGCGGCCGGGGCGCTGGGCGGCACCTCGGCGCCCGGCCCGCTCTGCCTGCGCGCGGCGAGCAGCGGGCGCAGGGCGGGGAGGAGCCCGCGGCCCCGGGGCCGCCGCCCGCGCCCGAGCCCGCCCATCGCTCCCGCCTCCCGGCCCGGCGCGCGCAGCTCCCGCCGCCCTGCCCCTCGGAAAGCCCTCTGCCCTCGGCTTCCGACCCTCCCCTGGCTTGGACCGGGGTCAGAGGAGGTGTCGCCGTCTGCGGGCGATTCCCGTCCGCACCCCGCCTCCTCTCCCGGCCGGTCCTGGAGGGAAAGATGGATTGGCCGCGGCAAGAATTCGCAGCTGCTGGGAACCGGGCAGCAAACCCGAGCTACGGGGACTGCGTCTGGGCTGACACTCGCAGCGCCGCGGACACGGAAAGTCAAAGCTGTAGCCACCTCATCCAGGCAGCAAAAGCAGCGAGAACCACCAGACGCTCACACGCATCCGTGCATGGTTTCGCTAATACCCACTCTGCATCGGTGCTCGGAATAGAATAAAAACTCAGGAAGCTTGACCCCTTGTCTGTTTGAAATGGGAGGGACAGCCAGGGAAAGGGTGTCATAGAAGTAATTAAAGCGGTCTTCCCTGGTGGCTCAGCTGGTAGAGAATCCGCCCGCAATGCGGGAGACCTGAGTTCGATCCCTGGCTTGGGAAGATCCCCTTGGTTCGATCCCTCGGTTGAGAGAAGGGAAAGGCCAGAAATATTCTGGCCTGGAGAATCCCATGAATAGTCCATGGGGTCGCAAAGAGTCGGACACAACTGAGCCGCTTTCACTTTCACTTTCAAAGGTAAAACAGCACAATCTGATAGAACGAGTGGCTCCTGTTAACTTTGTATCATGACCTTCCAACTAGAGGCGACCACGCCTGCACACCCTGTCTGCTGACCGTGGACTGAAAAAAAAAAGTCCAATGTATAAGGCTAAATTGCTGTGCTTGAAATAAACAGCTTCTTTCTAAATGTTTCGTGATGTAATAGGAGACTGCATCAAGAATGATGGGCCGCTCCTAGGGCGAGAAGAGGTGACAGGATGTCCATTCCACGGGCAAGTCAGAATGGCTTCTCTTCAAGCATTGCAACTGCGGCTCCGCCCATAATCAGTTTCTGACCTTGGCCAGGTCACACAGTTACTTTAAAGCTAAATTTCCTCGTCTATAAAATAGGACCTGAGTCTCTCTCCCGCGTCCCTTGTAGCCCTGACTTACTATGATCCATGAGTGACCTGAAAGTAATAGACACACAAACAGACCAGAGACATAAAAAGACTTGTTGGTCGTAGGGCTTAGTGAAGGAAAAATGGGCAGCTCTAGGATCTGGGAGTTTGGCGTCGTCTTCCACTGGCAGAGGGCCAGAACGTGGCGCAGAAGTAAGTGGTGTCCGTCTAGCCATGGGCATCCTAGAAAAGAAAGTGTAGTGCCAGTTGCTGCGCCCGGGTGCTCCGGCAAATGGTCTAGAGGTGTGTAAGTTAGAATTGGCCTCGTGTTCGTTGCGCTCCTCCCATTGAGAGGTACAGTCTAACTCTCCACCTTTTGAATTAAGGCTGACCCCAGTGGCTTGCTTTGAAAAACAGAATATGGAGGATTTTCCAGAAAATCTGGAATTTACAAGATTAAGGTATAAGGAAACTCGCGTCTTCCCCTGAGGCCTTGGGAACCTACTCTTGTGTAGCCCTGAACTGACATTTAAGAAGTTCTCCTCCCTTGAGACCACTACCGGAAAGGCCACCCTATCTGTCTTCTGGTCACCATTGCCAGCTGGAGGTCCTACCTTCCAGGGTCCCCTGCTGCATCCTTCTGGGTTTTATTAGCTCCTCCAGACTTGCCCATCTGCCCGCTGACCTCTTAGTGACCTCCACTGATGCCATGTGCAACAAAGGAACCACCCAGCAGAGTCTTGCTCAAATTCCTGACCCTCAAAATAGGAAAAACAGTAAAGGGAAAACTATTTAAAGTCACTGAATTTTGCAGTAGCCTGTTACACAAATGAAGGCACAATGAAAACACCTGTAAAAGCCTGTATATATTTGTATATATAACTGCTGCAATTATGTCTTTACCTTTTCCACCACCTTTTGGCAAATGTATCAGTTTTTATGGGGCTATAGATTTTGTGCCATTGTGCAATGTGTTTTCTAAAGGATGTAATTTACATGAACTATTGCCAAAAACCTTAAGTAGCGATTTTTAAGTTTGGAAGCAATGCTTGATCACATTGTGTCCAATATATGTGTTTAAGAAAGTTAATTCTGGAGGTCTCTCATCTTTTAGGTTCTGTACACAAGAATTACCCTACCTGAAAATCTAAATTTTTTCATTATTCCTAACTTTGACAGTATTTAACATTCCTTCATTGACACCAAAGAAGCATGTCTTTGTTTCATAGGAAAAAAATTCAACACTCGTTGCCATGCACATATTAATTTTTAATTGACATATATTAACTCTAATCAGTATTCACCCAGTGAATCTCCAAAGAATATTGAGTTCAGTAATTAAATAAATATACATGCAATGAGGAGAAACTGTCATAATGGCCTGTAATGGCTGACTCCCTGCACCCAGAAGCTGTCCTAAGCTCTCCAGATACTACAGCCGCGTTTCAGTGCAGCTGTTTCCCACCTTGTCACGGTTTCAGCCATGTCCTTGAAGGGTGAGGCGACGATCAGGGGGACCCACTACTTCAGGATCTAAACTTTTTTGACTAGAATCCAAGACATATGTGCCATAATTTTTTTTTTTTAATAGTGAGTTGTGTCTTAGGGACTTTAATAGAGAAGGTTTATTGTTATACATTTCCTTTAAGAGCTTTTCAAATAAGGAAAAGGCAGACCAAAGGCCATTTTATCTAACCTCAGGAGTTAATGTCTCAGTAGCTCTTGGGAACTGAAGACCCATGGAGGAAAAATAATATATATGTTATAAAAAAAAAAATCACTCTCTTTTAACAAAAGCAACTCCATTGCCATTATTTCCAAGGGGACGCTTTTTGTTTTGTTGTTTTAAGAGGAAAGATCTTCCCTGGTGGCTCAGACGGTAAAGGATCTGCCTGCAATCCAGGAGACCCGGGTTCAATCCCTGGGTGGGGAACAGTGCAGGGAGAAGTAACTGACATCCTTGGCAGACCTGGGAAGTCAGCTGCCCTGGCTGTGTCCATCATGTGTCCTCTGCAGCCATTTTCAGGCCGCTGGAGTGTTTAGCTAAAGTCCCAAAGTATGAACACAACATATTCAAGGAATCTAAGAAGCAACGGATTCTATGATGCATCTTATTCTAGAGATATTTAGATGTGAAGAGCTGTACATTCTACAATTCATGCATTATGATGGTTTGCTAAAAGAGAAGTTTAACATTTTTAAAGGACTCATTTATTTCTAAGAAACAGTTTGCAATTCAAAGGCTGACTGTAGATCCATATCCTGTACTGAGTATTTTCATAGCTTAAAGCCTTCTGTTCAATCACAGGAAAATTATTAATAAAGCAAAAGTAAATGTTCATAGAATTTATGAGTGTTTAATTAGTGTATAATAAGATATCAGTGAAGGCAGGTTGAAATTAACCTGATAAGAATTTGGTAGTAAATCATCATTCCCATGAATATGCAAATAAATTCAGCCTGTAGACTAAAAATAGAGTCATGTTTAAATTTAAAAAGTAATAACATTTGTTCAATAACAGTGATTGGAGTCTTTAGTTGAACAAGTCAGCAGCTTTTAAACCTATACTTTGGGTTTTCATTTCAGACACTGTACTGAAAATAGAAATGAAAAGATCTTTTCTAGCTACACTTTAAGAAAACAAAACATTCAAAAATGTTTAAAGAAAATTGGCATAGAAGCTATTAAATATAGGAATTTTTTTACCTCAATCAAAAAAGGAAAAGAAATTTTGCCTATCACCTCCAAAGTTATTTTTTATTTTCCGTGAATAAAAATAGATATGTAGCCCCCATATTTCCTTTTTTCAATTATTACCAGTAAGTATTTGTTATTATTTTATATAATTCTTGTTTGTAGCCCTTTAAATTTATCTGATCACCTAAAAACACTACAGCGACAGTAAGAAATGGGTATGTAAACACATTCTGGACTGTCTACCAGATCAAAAGGACGCTTGTTATTAAATGCACAGCTGGGGAATGTGTGATTCTTGTGGGTTCCTCAGAGTTTCTGCCCTTCTCTTTTACAGTTACTGTTGGCCTTATGAAAAGACTCCCCGAGGCATGCTGTAGGGGTGGGTCTCCTCCAGGCTTCTCAAAGCCCAGATGCCCCTGGAGGACACAGCAGAACCAGCAGAGGTGCTGTCACTGAGACCAGGGACACGCAGAGAGGCTGCAGGGAGACCCGAAGGCAGGCATCCAGTCTAGGCCAGGCCTTGAAGGCAGCCTCAGTACAGCAGAGGAACCAAGTCTGGCTTCTGCCCAAAGACGAGTGTCTTCAAGTCTTCACCAACCGCAGACTGCAGACTGGCCTCCCAGGAGATGGCTGTGCTGTTTGCGAGGTTAAAGAGTCACTTCTAGACTCCATTGGAAGTCCGCAACTCCATTGGAAGAGAACTTGGGCCTGGGTGTTGGTGGCAAGGTACCCTCCATCCAGATGGCCGTCTCTTCAGAGAGCCACAACAGTTTCTTCCAGGCGTCAGAGCTCACAACCGCCTTTAGATGAATGCCTAGGGAGTAGCTTTGTCTCATTGTTTTCCAATGGCTAATCGTGTACTCTGCCCAGTTTCCAAGATGGTTCTGATGATCCTCACTTCTTGATATTCAGGCCCTTGCAAAGTCTCCTCCCATGCCAGACGCACACTGCCATGTGCGGTCAGTAAAATACGGGGACAGGATAGCATGGGACTCCTGAGGCTAGGTCACAAGAGGCTCTAGGGCTTGCACCCTGACCTGTAGCACTTGCCTGGGGGGAGGCCACCTGTCACATCCTAATGATGCTTAAGCAGCCCTGTGGAGAGGCCTACAAGGAGGGGAACAAGGGACCCCAGCCAAGAGGCAGCACAGACTTGTCAGCCATGTGAGCGAGCCTTCCTGGATTCTTGGCAAAGCAGAAACCATGAAGAAAAATAACAAGTGATTATTGTTTTAAGTCACTAAATCCTGGGGTGATTTATTACAAATCATTGGAGTAACTGGAGCACCGTTGCTGAGTCACACCAGTCCCCAGCTTCATTTATGCTGCAGACTTTTCCTGAGAGTCTATTATATGCCAAGCCCTGTGCTAGGCCGGGAGCCAGTGGATGCTGTACACCCCTTGGGAACACAAATGAGGAGTAATAAGTGACCACAGAAGATCTTAAGCAAAATGCTATGGGAGTCCAGAGAAGAGGTGACGCTTGTCTTTCCTTCATCAATAACAATTATTCATTCTTTCAAAAAATAATGTATTGCATGCTTTCTGGGAATCAGTCACTGTGCTCCGTGATAGACACTGGTGGAAACATCCATTCCTGCTCTCAAGGCCAACATCACAGGCAGAGGAACATCACAAGAAAGTGGAAATGGGGTAGTTGAGTTTGGCAGGTTGTGACTTCAGTGAAAGCAGTTTCTGCAGAATGGTGAAAACAGACAATAGAATAAAAAAAGGAAGTTGAGACTGCTGGCGTAGAATTTTTTTTTCCCCAAAACTATTAGTGGCAGAGGAACAGAATGAGGTCAACAGCTCGGTTCTCCTTCCTGCCTGTACCCTGGTTCCAGCTGCTCTGCGGGTTTCATCCCCATGCTGGTCTCTGTCTCCTGTTCACAGTCAGCAGGCTGAGATGATCAGAAAGGTTGATTGGCTCTTACTGTGAGAACTTCCCGGGAATGGGGGAGGGGAAACAGGCAGCATCTGCAAGTCTGAGATGCCACCCTCAGCCCAGACCCAGAATCTCTTAACTTGTCAGCATCACCCAGTTGACCTAGCTTGAGGGCATTTGCTCATTACCAGGACTCTCAAAAGATTATTCCATAAACCCAGGAGGCCTGTTCTTCGTTCTCACAACTGTAACTGACAGTTCTAGCATATACCGGTGTCTGCCCACCAGGCCTGGTGAGTGCTTCTCAGAATTCATAGGTTGACGTCCATCCCCTAATGTGATGATACTGGCGGGGGGATGATACTGGGGGTTGATTAGGGGATGAGGGTGGAGCCGTAAGGAAAGAGATTAGTGCTCTTCTAAAGGAGACCCCAGAGGGCTCTCTGGCACCTTCTGTCATATGAGGATACAGTAAAAGATGGAAGCTTATAAATCAGGAAGTAGACCCCCACCAGGTTTCAAGTCACACCTTGATCTCAGACTTATTAGCCTCTAGAACTGTGAGAAACAAGAGTCGTGTTGAGGCTTGTTTTGTCATAGGAGCCAGCACTTACAGAGAGAGTAACCATGAATCAGGACAGGGACACTGCGTATTGGATTCAAAGTCTGAAGCCTCTTCTTGTGTGTGATGGGGGCACAGCGGGACACCTTCTAGTCCAGGCACTGTTCCGTTAGGCCTCTGTGCCTCTGGGACTCTGGTTCTATCTGAAGATCCATCAGTGATTGAATGATCCACTGTTCATAGGTTGGATTATTCAGGGAGGCTATTCCAAGTCTCTAATGTGTGCGTGTGCTAAGTGGCTTCAGTTGTGTCTGACTCTTTGTGACCCTATGGACTGTAGCCCACCAGGCTCCTCTGTCCATGGGTTTTTCCAGGCAAGAATACTGGAATGCATTGCCATTTCCTCCTCCAGGGGATCTTCCCAAGCCAGGGATCCAACCCACATCTCTTGTGTCTCCTGCCTTGGCAGGTGGGTTCTTTACCACTAGCACCACCAGGGAAGTCTCTCAGGACCCATTCAAACGGGCTCTAGCCAAGCTGAATGCCTGCAGGAGGGCTGGAGGCCCCCTGCCCTGCCAGCTTCTGGGTTTGGGGAGCTCCAGGGTGGCTGGGAAAGGGCAGGACTCCTGGGGGTGGCAGTCATGACTGTCTCAGTTTTCAGCTCCTTACAGGCTGACTGTCAGCCTCTCTTGTGTATGTGAACACTTTGATTGGGACAGACTCCCTCAGAAGTCTTCGTCTTTGTGGTAATTGCTCATTTCAACCCAAAACTATTCAATGCTGAATCAAAATGTGGTTCTCAGAGGAAAGCTCAGTTTCTAAGTTCTTGAAGATACACCATTGTTGCCCCAGGTATTATTTCTAATAAAAGGCAGCAAATTGCAATGGGTGGATATTTTTGTTCCTCAGAGCCCTTCACAGTAGGTGACATATTATAGGCACTTTTAAATGTTCTCTGATGAGTTATTAGGTTAATGAACAAACAAGACTAACCCAGTAACAGCATGTTCCTTCAAACTGATATCTATGACTTTCGTCAAAACTTGTTACAAATACAGTATTAATACCAAGATAGCTCACTGGTCTCCTTCTCATTGGGAACCCTTAGCGGTTCATGGATTTCAACAGTCATTCAATACCTTCAACTACAATACATTCACACATCACGATTGTAATGACATGATATCTTTGCCATTACAAAACACACAAAGGAGTGATTTTTGTTTTGATTTTCAAAAGTATAACAAAAATTAAACGAAGCATAAACATTTAATGTGTCTTGCTATAAGTTGATCATTCAGAAATCCTTGGAGGGATCACAGAGCCCAGTCTAACCCCAAGGACCAATGAACCACAACTGCTTAATATTTTTAAATGTATTTTTAAATTTTGAAATAATTATTACACCATCTTGTCATTTTTCCTCCCAAAGTAATGGCACAAATCATCGGTTGTGACTAACCTCCTATTCATGTAGCACTTCATCTAGCAATCCATTTAAGTGGAAACTTTCTTCTCTAATTTCTTCTTTTATGTTTTGTAAGATAGAAGGAACAAAAAAAAAAATCTCAGAGTGTAATAGATTTCTGGGCTTGCACTTTGGAGTCATGGAAACCTATATGGAATAATTCCCAAGACAGCATTTTCAAAGTTCTACCATAATAAGTAAAATGTCATTCCTAGGAATTTATAGTAGACACCAGTCAGCCTCCACTGTCTTTAACCCCTGATACAGGAGTTTCTCAAAGAATATTAATTGATGGTGGCAGAATACTACATGAACTGTTTTAAGGTGAGAAGAAGTCGCCAGTCCAGGTTTGATGCACGATACTGGAAGCTCGTGCACTGGGACAACACAGAGGGATGGTACGGGGAGGGAGGAGGGAGGTGGGAGGAGGGAGGAGGGTTCAGGATGGGGAACACGTGTATACCTGTGGCGGATTCATGTTGATATATGGCAAAACAAATACAATATTGTAAAGTTAAAAAATAAAATAAAAATAAAAAAGGTGAGAAGAAGCAAACCTAGGTAAACTCAATAGAGGAAATCGATCTTGAAGTGTTAATTCCACTTATTAAGTCAGTTATATCCTACAGTATTTCAGTAGTCCTTCAGAAGAATGTAAATGCTCTAACAGTTTTACAGTTTGGTTACAAAGACAGAGGTGAAGATTGAGGTAGAAAATAAAATGTTGCAATCTCCTTCCTGCCAAGTCCTAGGGGACCTTGATTTAATTCCTCCCACTCTTCTTCCAAGGTTGTCTGTCTCTCCCACTTTACTGGCACTCTCTCTCTCTCTCTCTCTCTCTCTCTCTCTCTCTCTCACACACACACACACACACACACACACACACACACACACTCACAGGTCTTCCTCAGCTTCAGAAAAAGTCATAAACTTAAGCAGATGCTGCTGTGGATACCATCCTGGTCTTCACCTTCCATTCACTACCAAACCCCTCCACAAATGCACATGTTTCCACGTCCTCATGATTCATTCCCTCCAAGGTGGTATTCCATTCCCCACCACTCCACCAAAATTGGAAGAAGTCACTGCAATAAGTTTTGAAATCTCTGTGACAAGTCATTCTGCTCGCTGCAGTGACCACTGGTATGACCTGCTCCATCTTTACCCGTGTTCAGGATCCCCCCTGTCCAGGCTCTCCTCAATCTCCCAACCTTTCCTTGGCTGCTGACTCTTTTCTCCTTATACCCACTCCCTTAAGAAAGTCATCAGCTGTCACAACATCAGCTCAAAAAAATCTGACCTCTCTGCTGAGGGCCACCATTCTATACCTTCACCTTTGTCTTCTCATGAGGGTTCTATTGTTGTTTCAAAAGTAGAGAAAGAAAACTGGTATTTAATTTTTTTTTAATTTTTCACAAGTTGAACTCTACTGATCACTTCTTCCTGAGTAAGTTACAGGTTTGTTTATGAAAACCAGAGACACAAATCTAGGGAGAGGTATGACAGGAACACATGCGTTGATGAAAAGGCTACATTTTGTGCCCCATTCACTGCCATTTGCACTGAACGTGTACTTCTCAAGAGGAGCAATGTAATGAACATGTAATTCATGTCTCTGTGTATATCACAATACCCTAACTGACATATTATGCATGATTGCTATGTCTCTAGACCCCAAGACCATCCTATACTTCTGTACCTTTGAATGATGAGAACATAATCCTATGGGATACTTTCCACCATCTCAAATTCTCAGCGACATTTATCTGAAGAACAAGTGTTGAGTATCAGGTGCTGTACTAGGGGCTGGGACACAAAGATGAATGACCCACAAGGCCTGCTCAAGACATCCTAATTTAAACTCATGACCTTTGTTTTCTGAAACCATAGACTGTCTTAACTTTTCACCCAAGTTAAAAATCTTGGCCTCATACTTGATTAGTTCATGCTTATTTCTCATACTGATAAATCTTCATATTGGGTTCATTTTTCACTTTAAAATGCTTGCCCTCTCCATCTATTCCTTTATGTTTCCATAACCTAGTGTCACAATGCTAGTTTAAGCTCCAGACCCTGCAAGCCTGGATTTAATAGCCTCTCAGTTGCTCTTTACCGTTCTACACACGCCCCTTCTTCTAACCCATGGAGTATATCATTGCCAGAATAATCATCCCTGAGAGTCCATTTAAAGATCCTTATTCCCTGCTCATCTGGCTAAGATGGGCTCTTGACTTTGTTTACCTGTTTATCTCTCATTCAAGCTGAGAGATTTGGTCCATTTGTCTTCTCACGGACACCTTGGGTTAGTCAATGAATTTTTAGGTGTGAAACCAAAAACACAATTCATAAAACTTTTTAAAAGCCATAAATTATTTTTGGTCAAAATTTAAAACTTTACTCTGAAAATGATTCTGTTAGGAGAATTAAGAGACAAGCTACATATTGGGGGAAATTGTTAGTAAATCATATATCAAAAAATTACTTGTCTATGGGATATATAAAGAACCTTCAAAATTAAACAATAAGAAAAGAACCACAATTTTTTAAATGGGCAAAATACTTGAATAGGCACTTCACCAGAGAAAATATACAGATGGCCAAAAGACACATGAGCACATGAAAAAAAAAAAAGTTCCATAACATTAGCCATTTATGAAAATGCAAATTAAAATTACAATATGATACCATTACATGCATGCGTATGTGCTAAGTCGCTTCAGTCGGGTGTGACTCTTTGTGACCCTGTTGACCAAAGCCCGCCAGGCTCCTCTGTCCATGAGACTCTCCAGGCAAGAAAACTGGAGTGGGTTTCCATGCTCTCCTCCAGGGGATCTTCCTGACCCAGGGATTGAACCCCCGTCTCTTATGTCTCCTGCATTGGCAGGTGGGTTCTTTACCACTGGCACCACCTGGGAAGCCACCTACCTACTTGGGAAAGTAGCAAAAAAACAAAAAACAAAACACTGACAATACCAAGTATTGAGGATACAGAGCAGCTGGAGCTCTCACATATTGCTGATGGAGATCCAAAATGAAACAAGCACTGTGAAACAAGCTGGTAGTTTTTTTATAAAGTTAAAAACACACTTACCATATGATCCAGCAATCCCATTTAACCTAGAGAAATAAACACATATTCACAGGAAAAAAAAAAAAAGCTAGCAACTTTATTCATACTCACCAATCTTTTAAAAATGTTATTGGAGTATAGTTGCTTTATAACATTGCATTAGTTTCTACTGTATAGCAAAGTGAATCAGCTATATGTACATATTTATCCCCTCTTTTCTGGATTTCCTTCCCACTGAGTAGACAGAGTTTCTTGTGCTATCCAGTAGTTTCTCATTAGTTACCTATTTTATACACGGTATCAGTGGTGTAAATATGACTATCTCAATCTCTCAATTCATCCCAACCCACACATTCCCCTTTGGTACCCATACCTTTGTTCTTTACATCTGTGTCTATTTATTTGTAAATAAGATTGTCTATACCAATTTTTTCAGAGTCCACTTTCATGTGAAAATATACAATATTTGTTTTTCTTTTTCTGACTTACTTCACTCTGTATGGTAGTCTCTAGGTCCATACACGTCTCTTCAAATGAGCCTATTTCATTCATTTTTATGAATATTCTGTTGTGAATATTCCATTGTGAATTACTCCACAATGAGTAATATTCCATTGTGGGTGGAAAGAACCCACATGCCATAGCAAGAGACATAATGATGCAGGTTCGATCCCTGGGTTGGACAGATCCCCTGGAGAAGGGAATGGCAACCCACTCCAGGATTCTTGCCTGGATAATTTTGTGGATAGAGGAGTCTGGCGGGCTACAGTCCATGGGGTTATAAGGAGTCAGACACAACTGAGCGATCAATAACTTTTTCCCTGTTTTCACAGGAAGGAAGAACAGATGAGGAGCTGCAGGAGCTAGGGGTGAGGGAAGTGGTGAGTAGAGATTGTATTAATATTAGAGAAACTTTGGCGGTTATAGAACTGTTCTCTGTCTTGATTGGGTTAGTGATTATTTGAATCTATACATGTATTAGGGCTTCCCTGGTAGCTCAGTGGTAAAGAATCTGCCTGTAATGCAGAAGACACAGGAGACACCAATTTGATCATTGGAGACACCAATTTGATCAAGAATACCCTCTCCAGTATTCTTTCTGGGAAAACCCCTTGGACAGAGAAACCTGGCCGGCTACAGTCCATGAGGTCACAAAGAGTCAGATATGACTATGCACGCACACACAAACACGAATTAAAATACATAGAGGTGGATAGCAAAAGAGTTATTTTATGGTTTTTATTTTTATGGTTATTTTTACAGCTTAACAGAATTTTAATAGCGATAAAAATAATAAAAACTTAAATTTTGTGCCTACATATAATTCTAGTGCCATCTCAATTGTTATTTAGGTTATTTAGAATGTTTTTCTATTTAAAAAATAAACGTGTTTAGTACCAGGTGATACAGATAGCAGAAAAATCTCTATGAATTTTCTTCTACAAGTCTTCCTAATACAGAGACTTGCACAGAGTTGAAAATCACAAAATACCACCCTTGATCCCCAAAATGAAGATATCAAGATTTTCCATAAAAACTCAATATATACTTCATATCTCTAATACACCTTACTCTTTGTAAGAATTCAGTATGTATTTATTGAATACATTTGAATTAATCTACTGCAGCCACTAAAAAGCTAAATAAACAATGTAAATCGAATTTGTGGGGAAAAAAACAGGCCCTAATATACTGAGGGAGAGTCCATCACCATGGTGACTGTTTTCTAGATGCCAAAGAACCTTCCACAGTCTTCCTGGTCAGCATGTAAAAGAGACACGGATAGGACTCTTCTTCAGGATGGTCCAGTGAAACTACAGCCAAACCTGCCTGCTTTGAGATGGACATGCCCGATGGAGGCCAATTACAGGTCCACGTGCCAACCCACGGCCGTGATGAACTGAGTGAGTGGAGTCTGTGCGTACAGTGTGTGTACAACTGAAATTTTTGTATTAGTACAACTGTTACAAACCGAAGATTTGGCTCAGGGATGTAGAGCGCTTAAAAGAATGTCACTTCTTCGGCACTCATGACAAAAAAATAAAACTGTTAAAAAGATTGTAAGTCCATCACTTTTCTAGAACCCATCTGAGAGCTGAGGTTGCAGGCCACCAATGAGGCCCAAACCCAGGGATTAAAAGGCTTCTCCTGGAGGGGTGAGCCACGGCCACTGCTTCCCCAGAGCAGACACAACCAGACCCTCAGCCAGACCAGCCAGCAAACTGGTACAGGCTGAGTGTGAGCTGGTGAGAGATGTGGAGCCTCTGAAAACTGCGAGTGGAGGAGAGCGTGCACCTTTGCAGGCTCTTCTCCATGGACCTCAGAGGGGACTGAGAAAGCACCCTGGCCGTGGAGGTCTGACAACCAGAACAGCAGTCTCTGCTGGAGGAGTAAAACCACCCTACCAGGACCTTTCTCCCTCATCTCGCCTGGGCAACAAAAGCCTTAAGGTCTAAGTGTGAAGTGTTACTTGCTCAGTTGTGTCCAACTCTTTGAGACCCCATGGACTGTAGCCCTCCAGACTCCTCTGTCCATGGGATTCTCCAGGCAAGAACACTGGAGTGGGTAGCCGTTCCCTTCTCCAGCGGATCTTCCTGATCTAGGGATCAAACCCCAGTCTCCTGCATTGGCAGGAAGATTCTTTACCCTCTGAGCCACCAGGAAACCCCCAAGAGAGTCAGATAACAAATGTTGTCACCCATTGGTTGTGGGTGAAAAACTGTTGCAGTGGAGAAAAGGAACAGAAAATAATCCTTCCACCCCTAGTTTCAGTTCACCTTGGACAGACACGGGGTCTTCAGCACTAAGACTGGGGAAGTCCCTGCAGACTGGGAGGAGATGGTTACCCTAAGCCTGGGCAAGGCCTGAGAATTCCTTCCGGGTGAAGGATCACCATGTGGCTGAGCACTATGGACACCACAGCCCCAGATACTGTGCCTGTCGAACACGGAGGTGTCACAGCAAAGAACTTCCTCCCCCACCACCAAGCTCACAACCTGAGGGAAGAGCTGCTGCTGGAAGAGGGCCTGAGGCTACAGACAGATCCTCCATAAGGGGCAATGCAAAGGGGGACCAAGGGCAGAGGGTGAGCCAAAAAAACATTGAGCAAAATCTATCAGCAACTTGCCCTCGATGGAAACGTGAGAAGTTGCTAAGGTGTCTGATGCCTGTGGGCACACCAAGGAGGGAATCTTAGACTCATCCAAGCCCAACTCAAAGTCACACAGCTGAAATTCTAGCAGGAGGACATGTGCACACATTCCCAGGCGTTTTTGTTTTTGTTCAGTTGCTCAGTCATGTCCGACTCTTTGAAACCCCATGGATTGCAACACGCCAGGCTTCCCTGTCCTTCACTATCTCCTGGAGATTGCTCAAAATCACATCCATTGAGTCAGTGATGCCATCCAACCATCTCCTCCTCTGTCATCCCCTTCTCCTCCCACCTTCAATTTTTACCAGCATCAGGGTCTTTTCCAGTGAGTCAGCTCTTCGCATCAGGTGGCCTAAGTATTGAAGCCTCTGCTTCAGCATCAGTCCTTCCAATGAATATTCAGGGTAGTTTTCCTTTAGGATCGACTGGTTTGATCTCCTTGCTGTCCAAGGGACTCTCAAGAGTTCCAAGCTATTTTTCTCATCTCAAGAGTCCTAAACAAGGTGTCTGGCTTTCAACAAAAATTATGAGGCATGCGGAAAGGTGAGAACAGACAACACCCGGTCAAAAATTAAAGCAATCAACAGAACAAGATTCAGGTATGGAGAGATGTGAGAACTACCTGATGGAGATTTAAAATAACTCTGAGTAATGTGAAAAAGCTCTAAGAGGAGAGGAGGACAGCATGCAAGATCTGAGGGGTCAGGTCAGCAGAGAGATGAGAAGTATAAGAATCAACCCACTGAAACGCAAACCACAGAAATGAAGCCACAGTAGATGCCTTCAGTGGGCTTGTCAGTAAACTTAACAAAAAAAATCAGTGAACTTGATGAGTGATCAGCAGATATTACATAAACTGAAACACAAAGAGGAAGAAAATATTATTAGGCTGGGCAAAAAGTTCATTTGGGTTTTTCCAAAACCAGAATGAACGTTTTGGCCAACCCAAATAAATCCCCTAGGTATTTACCCGAGAGAGCTGGGAACTCGTGTCCACACAAACACCTCTCCTACCTCTGTTCAGAATCACCCCAAATGATTTCTCATCTGTGAATGGAAGACCAAGGTGTGTCACCTGTTCAGCAGGTGAAGGGACTGAACTATTCACTATGGTGATAACACTGATTACTCTCCCATATATTTGCCAGTGAAAGTAACCAGACTCCGAAGGTCATAGAGTCTATGACTCTAATTTTGTAGCTTTCTGGAAATGGCCCAGAGACAGAAAATAGAAGTGTGACTGCTTTGGACTGGAGGTGGGGCCATGCTTGTCTGCACAGAGGCAGCCAAGGGAACTTTATGGGGACAGCATAAATTACCCTGCCTCATGCTTGTGGTGGTGGATGCCTGGATTGAAGCATCTGTCAAACCCACAGAATTAGACACCATGACGAGTGAAGTTTATTCTAAATGAAAAGATAGCAGGGTGTACAGGGCACCTCTAAATGGAATACAAACCCTAACAAATGTTACTTATCTAACCTATGAATATATAACATCACTACGTAATTCACGTGGGGAAGGAAAGACCCAACCCAATAGCTTTGGAAAGCAGCATTTTGATTGAATACTATTAAGGCTAAAAACAAAAAGTATTCTAGTTAGTAAATGTGCTCCTCACGGAGTTATGAGTTAGCATTTCTGAACCTACTTTGTGTGAGCTAGAGTAGGAGATTGAATAAAAAAACAAATTGTACTGTAAACCCTGAGCACCAGGTTTCTAAATGTCAGAGAAGGAATAAACTCTGTTGTATTGGTTTAGGGCTGAAACTGGATTGAAAGATAGCTAGATAGACCAAAATATTACAGACAGACCAATAAAATATAGAATAAGCATAAATGTGCTTATATACACATACATGTAAAATGTGTATCTTCATCATAAGTATGCATGTATGGGGTTAATCACTGCAGATGGTGACTGCAGCCATGAAATTAAAAGATGTCTACTCCTTAGAAGAAAAGCTATGGCCAACCTAGACAGCATATTAAAAAGCAGAGACATTACTTTACCAACAAAAGTCCATCTAGTCAAAGCTATGGTTTTTCCAGTAGTCATGTATGGATATGAGAGTTGGACTATAAAGAAAGCTGATGCTTTTGAACTGTGATGTTGGAAAAGACTCTTGAGAGTCCCTTGGACAACAAGGAGATCCAACCAGTCTATCCTAAAGGAAATTGGTCCTGAATATTCATTGGAAGAACTGATGCTGAAGCTGAAACTCCAATACTTGGCCACTTTATGTGAAGAACTGACTCATTTGAAAAGACCCTGATGCTGGGAAAGACTGAAGGCAGGAGGAGAAGGGGACGACAGAGGATGAGACGGTTGGATGGCATCACCGATGCAATGGACATGAGTTTGAGTGAACTCCGGGAGCTGGTGATGAACAGGGAGGCCTGGCGTGCTGCAGTCCATGGGGTTGCAAAGAGTTGGACACAACTGAGCAACTGAGCTATGTTACACACACAGATATGTGTATATATACATATTATCTACCTTTGTTGATTCAAATTCATGTGCCTCAATGCCACCTCCTTCACAAAGCTTCCCAGTTACAGCTCTGCAGATTCCCACGGTGCTTTATAGCTCTCAAAGCACTGATCAGATCTGTCTTGTGCTTTTGTTCATGTCTTGGATATCCTTCCATAAAGCAAATTCCAAAAGGTCTTGTTTGACTTTTTTCTTTTATGGTGCGCCACCACCCCACTCCCCACCCCCACCATGACCTCTTAAATGGTAGATTTCCTCAGAAAATTTACTGAATAGAAGTCATGTCAGAGGTGCCAAGATATATATCTGAATGTCTAGGGATCAACTGTGCCCTTGGGGCAGCAGTTCTCCTTAAGCTAGATTGCCAGGGGCCTTAGAAAGTCCCAAGAGCCTCTCTAGGCTTCAGTCCTGCAGCCTCGACTCTCCCCATTCTCTGTGGTGTCATCTAGTCCCAATACCCATGGAATGAAAAGGCAGCCGTGATGACCCCCCGTGGACACCTCCAGCCTTCACTTCTCCTCGCCCTCCTGTGCCCAGCCCATCCCCCTCTCCCCCAGCTTCTGCTCCACAAGAATGCTTGTGCCACCCCTCGTCCCGTTCTCCCCAGTCACCCTCTCCTGTCCATTGCTGCCAGAGCTTCTCCTGGAAACTTCTGAAGGCTTGCAAGCTGATCATCCTGTTTCGTACTCTTTACTTCAGATCACTCTGTATATGGCAGTTAGAATGATTATTTAAAAATCTAAATCGTATCATGCATCTGTTGCCAATTCTTCAGTAACTTCCCATTGCACTTAGAATAAAACCCAGCCACTTTTTATTTATTTTCGTCCTCAAGGCTCTGCACACAACTACATACCCAGTCATGAGCCTCCTCTCTGTTCCTGAAACTCAGTTGCTTCTTTCCTTCTTCAGGGCATCAGGAATCACAGGGTACTTCCACTAAAGCAGAGCATCTTAAATCACGCACTGTGAATTAGCGACTGAACAACAAGGATCAGATCTAGCCTCCTCAGTCTATTGTGGAATTCTATTTTATAAAATACAGTAAAAATTGAATACCAGAGAAAAGTTATAAAGACGTTTTGTTTTTAGGTTGAACAGACATCAAGACAGTCTATCAAATCATTACAAATGTTTTCAGATGGGCAGTCTCAATTTCCGTACAGATCGCCTTAGGGTTCAAGAACAGCTTGCTGATGTGGGCTACTGAGTTACCCTGTGTATGTTCCATCTGCTCTTTAAGATCACGGCTTAAATGTCATTTCCCTGATGTATGCCCTGACCATACAGTCTAATTGGGCCCATTCCCCTCTATAATGTTTTCTATCACCACATCCAATTTGTTTCATTCATAACACTTACCTAAATTACATGCGCACGCACACGCGCACACACACACACACGCATGCACGTTTCTCTGCTGACTGTGTTCCCTGCCTCTTCCTTGTAAATTCCAGATGGCAGGGACTGTGACCATTTTCTTTCCCTAATGCATATCAATTGCAAAGTCAAAAATGTCAAATTCTATTGGAGACTAATGGATTTCTCAGAGGCTTTCATGTGCTAATATGAAGTGTGACATTCCAAGAACAGGTTATAAAGTGCAGAGTTTCCCAAACTCATTTGCCCAAGAGACCCTTTCTTAGGATGTATTCTGTGAAGTATATTGTAGAAAATACTAAAGAAACATCCAGAAATCTTGTTTATGCTGAAACTGCTTTCGTTAGGTTATAAAATTTAAGTTGCACTGATATTTGAACTTAACCTGTCACCATCATTTCATGGGTGGAGAAAGCAGAGAACTGGCATCATACCAAAGACATGGGGGGACGGGGCACGTGATCTTCATTTGCCCATTTTGCTCTCAAACTCCTTTCTACCTTTTCATATTCTGGGGTTAAAACACTTAAATTTCCCAGATTTCTCAGCCAGATGACTTCTCTGGACAGGTTCTGCAAAAAAGAGGTGATAGAGGAGACTGGAAAGCTGAAGGAAAAGGAAGCTTTTTTTACAATTCTGCTTCTGACAGCCGTGGTTGACCTTAGGCTTCCCCAGCCTTGCAGACGCTGGCTGGTGGCTGCTGTTCTTACATCGTCCGTAGGTCCAGCCTCACAAACCGGCCACAGCCAGCCAGCTGTGCCTTCCATAGCCTTCCGTGGCTGCAGCAGCAGACAAGGGGTTTTGCAGTGGAGTGGGTCCCAGCCTTCAGCAGTGACTGCTGTGAGCATCCGCCCATGTCTGGCAACCCTGCCTATTCCCTGGGGTCCCCCAGCCAGGGCTGGGAGTGACTTGCTGTGGTCACTGACCCTTCATTAGTCCATCTTCCACTCTGTCAGGCCTTTCAACACTGTTGACACCAATTCCTCGTGTGAAATCTCTTCCAGCTGAAATACGTATAATGAATTCTGACACTGACTGATATGGGGTCAGGGTGGGAAACTGTTGGGCAGTGTTGAATAATATCCACTGAACTGGGAGAAAGAACTTTGAGAAAAGGGAGCAGGCAACTCCATAAAGTATAGCCATGAAGGTTATCATGGAGAACTTACCTACAGGCAGGATCAGGCGGATGACAATGCATCGGCAGCTGCAACTCTGCACCTACAGAAAGGGTACAGGGGACTTGAAGGGGCCAAAGGTACAGTCCAAAGCCACTAGAGAGACACATGTCTGCAGCAAAGGGAACTGGGGGCTGCTCCTCTTCCTGAGGGGGTCTCATAATCATTGACCATCTGCGGTCAGCAAAAGGCACCCGTCCAGTTTTCATGTCACATGAGAGCAAAGGTAAAGGTTAGTGGGGACCCACCTGTCATGGGCACATCCCTCGTGAGTTAGGCTAAAGCTAGCTCAGTGCTGCAGAGATGAGGGGGTGTGACTGGGAGCCTAAGACAGAGCTGACAAAGTACAGCCAGGGCGGTTCCTCACACAAACGGATTGTGTGAGGGTAGAGAAACGTCACCTGCTGTCTGATGTCAGTATGAGTCAAGAAGCAAGCATTCAGAGAAACTTGCAGAGCGAAGCAGAACAATGAATCATGGAAACAGAAGCACGAGTGAAAACAGGTGCCCCGGCACTGATCCCTATCAGTCATGGAGTGACTTCTGCAGTCCCTTCACCGTTCTGAGCCTGACTGTCCTTGCTTCAATCCTTCACGATTGCTCCAAAACCCCAGGGTGCACAGAGGCCCATAGCCCCACCATCTCTACCAAGCCACCCAAAGCCACCCCAGCTGGATGAGCTAAGTCTATGTCAGCTGTTCACTCCACCAACACAGCCGTAGGACAGGGCCCCCAGTTCCCAACTCTCTCTCCAACTGCACCATCACGCGGAACCCTGAGTAGACAAGCTGGAGTGGCCCTTTTTCAACATTTATTAGGTACTTCTTTTGTGAGGCACTGGGCAGCGATAAAACCAGCTCACCTCATGGTGTGCAGGAGAGAACAACATATACAAACAACAGTAAGGCTTAGAGGAAAGCAAGAGCCATCACAGAGATACAAACAAAGGCGACAGGAGTGGCAAGAGGGAGCAATTAATTCTAAGGGGATCCTTTCTTCCAAAGACTCCACAGACAATTCAATGCATGTGCTAGAACACACAGTTCACTCCCCAGAAAGATGGAGGGGGGTCCGACCAGGTAGGACCATCAGAGGCAGAATTAGAGTATCACTGTTATGGCATCAGGAAGCTGTGCTTAGTCAAGTGCAACTGTTTGCGACCCCATAGACTGTACCCATTTGGCTTTTCTGTCATGGGATTATCCCATCAAGGCTATGGGACTGGGTTGCCATTTTCTCCTCCAGGGGATCTTTCCCACCCAGGGATCAAACCCAGGTCTCTTGCATCTCCTGCATTGGCAGGCAGATTCTTTACCACTGAGCCACCTGGGAAGCTACATGAGACTACATAAACTAAAAAAGAATGTGAACTATATAAATTAAATAATATATAAAATATATAAATATAGTAATAATGTTACTTGAAGAAGAAAATATTGAGCATTTCATACTATTTTTATGTCTCTGTTACCCTTAGAGTACATGTATGGTATCCCACCAGTATACCAGGACACCAAGTCATAATCAGCAAGAGGAGGGCTACCCCATAAGAATGACACAACCAGGTCAATGGAAATGTTTTTGGAAATAAATCATTATGTTGAAAGACTAAAAATGCAGTTGCAAGAAAGAATGTAATAGCTCTGTGAACAATCTAGAATGAAAATGACATTTAGGTTTCCATTTATTACTGATTTAGAAGGACAGTGAAACATAATAGCTTATGGATATAAAGAATTTAGAAATATGATTCAGCATTGCATAACAAGAAGCAAAGTCCAGAAATACATTCCAAACTGATTTAATTCCTGCATATTCCATGATCAGCTAAGAAATAGTAATGCCACAGAGATTTAGAATGCCATTACATGGGAAATTAGTTATGAGCATTCAAAGTGAAATGGCAGAAACACTGATAAAGTCAGCACTATTCAGAGCTATATATAAACGAGGAACACTAATCCAGGTGAGGAAATTTTAAACCCTTTCAAACAATCTTAGGATAAATTGCTCCCAAAATATCTCATTTACCTTTGATTACCACTATATCAAAAAGATGGAGATGAGTTGAATGGAGAACTAAGAAAAGTAGCTGAGTATTGAGGAAATTAATTTATGAAAAATATTATAAGAAAAAAATAGGCACCACTTTGTAAAGAGATGACTAAGGAATGATGACACTCTATAAATATTTGAAAGGTAAAAACATCCAGTAGGGGAGGAATTATTTAGCATGTTATAAAGAGCTATAATTACAGTTTATGGAATGAAATTAGACAACCAAGATTTAAAGCATTCAAAACCACTTACCTCAAGATACTGGAGAACCGTATTTGAAAAGATAGTATGCTCTTTGGGGACAGTGGAATGCTTTTGTCTGGTTTGTTTAAATGTCTGCTTTAAAAAAAAATCAATGCAATGAAGAGAGGCATAAATCTCTTCATAAGTATATTTTACTTTATTTTGTTATTTTATTAATTTTGCACACTCTTGTTCTAAAAGAATATCAAGTGGCTCACTCAATTGTTTGACAATAAAAACAGAAGACAGAAACAGAATCCATAACTTTTTCCCCAATCAAATGTTACTCTTTTCTACTAGACCTACTTGCTAGCATTGAGCAAAACTCACTAACTGGAATTTTGCCTAAACATTACTAAAGGAATGTAAAAGCATTGATCTAGACTAATTGGAGTTATGTACCTAACTGAGGTAAAGACAAATGCTGGCTGCTTTACACTGAAAAGACTGAAGACTTCATTCGCACTTGACACTAATTACCACCTCTCTTCTGAATTCTCTCTCTCCCTGTGAAAAATCTAAATGTGCAACCACAACCACTTTGTGGCACCTCGTTCTATATCTTATCCTGGATATCCTGCTGTCTCTTCCGACTCATTAGACCTCAGATCAAATTCATTCGACAAACAAAATAAACTGTGCTGCTCATTTTGTGTGTGTCAGGTGCTGTGGAGTCCAGCCAGAGATAAAACCATGGCTGCGAAAGACTCGTGGGGCTGTGCCCTGGGTCTTATCCCCCACCACGAGCCACTTCCCAGTTTTAACCTGCATCATATTGTCTTAAACACTATCTGAAGCTGGGTTCCCAAGAAGTGCATAATTTGCTGAGATTATGGGTCATAATCTATGGAGAGAGTATCTTTGGAGAAAAAGAATACAGAGACAGTGGAGGAAGCAGCTACTGGATAAGGCTGTGGTCCCAGCCGGAAGCCCAGCTTCAACCTGATCTGTGGGGAACTCTGAAGCATAAGTTGTACCCATGAGTTGATCCCACCTTGAGACCAGACTGACTGCGTTTTGTATGTTCACGTCAATTAATCATGAACCGTTGGCGGCTGTCTCCCCAGGCGGCAAGTACCTTCTCAGCAGTTCTGCTCTCATTCTTTGAGCAGATGACAATTTTATGGGGAAGTAAGGCCACTCTGAGTAATTACAGGCAGCTCTGTAAGCAACTGGGGATCAGCGTGCTCTCTGGTGCACGGCGCCTGACTGGCTCCCAGCCCGGCCTGCTACAAACATCACCTCTGCCCAGCCGCTTAGTGACACAACTGCTATTCCTACCAAGCCAAACTGGAGCAGCCACTAAATCTTGAAAATTCTCCCTTTACGCTGCACTTCTTGTGTTCTTCCCTTCTTATTTTTTCCCAGTCACCATTTGAAACTGCCCAAGTTCTTAACTGACTCGCACTTAAGCTACAAGCACATTTTCCTAATGAGACTCCAGATTTCCAAAGACAAAAAGGCATCACTGCTGGGCAGAGCCATTAGGTGGGGATGAGGTTTTCTGGAAAGGATGTGCTGTGATGAAAGCCACAGGAGACACAAGTTCGAGCCTTGGGTCAGGAGGATCCCCTGTGGCAACCCACTCCAGTATTATTGCCTAGAAAATTCCATGGACAGAGGAGCCTGGCAGGCAGACAGAGGAGCCTGGTGGGCTATAGTCCATGGGGCTGCAAAGAGTTGGACATGACTGAGCACCCCACACACACATATGCTCTGATGAAAGGTACAGCCATCAGCTCCAGACGCAGGTGCCGCAGATCTTCTGATATTTCAAGTCAGAAATCCAAAATGTGTTGTGAGGTCTTCTAAATTTCATATGGGATATGTAATTTCCCAAGTTACTTGTTTTTAAGTTCTATGCGAGGTAAAAGGGAAAAAGAGAACGACAGGTCAAATGGTCCCATCACAGCCATTTTGCAAATTCTGGCCAAGCACCCATGAAAGGAGACAACATTTAAACTGATGACTATATTTCAAAGTGAGGAGAGGTAAAAGTTTCAAAGGAGCGCACGTAAAGCGCTGAAGGGGTTCGGGAGAAAGGCATCCGACCCTGAGCCTTCATGAGCAAGGATCTTGTCTTCATTAGGGTTCCCATCTCTGGTTTCCAGCACAGTGAATGTCACATAAAAATCCTTAACAAATGTTGGAGTGAATGAATGGACGAAGGAGCAAACATAGAAACGTGTGTCTCTACATATCCTCAAGAGAGAAAGAGGCCATGATCTAGTCCACGACCCAGCGACCACCCCAGCACCCACCAAGCATCACGTTAACCCCATCACACCCTGTCCTCTGAGAGTTCTGTCAGCCCGGGTCGCTCAGAACCTCCCCACTCTCCTGTCCTCTCAGCTGCACCTCTAGTACAGAAAGCACGCATCAGTTTAGTATTGCTGAACGCTACTCCCAAATCCACCAGCAGTAGCTGCAGAGAAGTGGCTAGAATTCATCTCTAACTGTAGACGTGGATCAGGTCCACTCCTGGTGCACAGCAACAGCTCCAACAGCTGCTGCTCCCCACATCCTCCACTGAGGGGAGCTGAGGGCAGGGAAGCACCATGCCCAGGGGTCTCCCTCCAGGAATTTCAACCCTTTTCCAGAACAATCCACGTTTTCATGCATTCTTCCCATCATAGTGGGTGGAGCAGCTCCACGTGCATGCGTCCATACTAAGTTGTCTCATTCGTGCAACCCCGTGGACTGTAGCCCACCAGGCTCCTCTGTCCATGGGATTCTCCAGGCAAGAATACTGGAGTGGGTTGCTATTTCCTCCTCCAGAGGATCTTCCCGACCCAGGGATCGAACCCACGTCCCTTACGTCTCCTGCCTTGGCAGGTGGGTTCTTCACCACTAGTGCCTCCTGGGAAGCCCGGAGCAGCTCCTTGGCAGCGTGCAATCTTTCCCCGCCCTAACTGGTGCATAAACAGGGGGTTTCCTCACCCAGTGGGCCCACCTCTTTGTTGTCTGCATCTACTTCTCTAGAATGCTTCTGTACTGTCCGCTAAGACTGAGTTTAAGTCGGAGAGAATTCCTACATTCTGAGACCATCAATTAGCCTGGCTTTAGAAGAGGGGGGCAACTTCCCTGGTGGCTCAGAAGGTAAAAGCGTCTGCTTACAATGTGGGAGACCGGGGTTCAATCCCTGGGTCGGGAAAATCCCCTGGAGAAGGAAATGGCAACCCATTCCCATGCTCTTGCCTGGAAAATCCCATGGACAGAGAAGCCTGGTAGGCTACAGTCCATGGGATCTCAGAGTCGGACACGACTGAGCGACTTCACTTTTCTTTCTTTAGAAGTGGGGCAGCCCCGAGTTAGGTTAGTAAATCCTGAGTGGTTCTTTGAAATGCACATTACAACCTTCTTATCTCCTGCTTTGCATTAAAAAAAAAAAAAAAAAAGGTTTATTTCATTACATAATTGAAATTCTTTTCACTATTTGCTGAAGCAGGTTTTGATGAGTTAGTCTTTTACTAATTGTCCCACCTCTGTCTTCCTCCCCTGGTGCTCCCAGAAAATACCTCTTCACCTTCTGCACTGCCTGGCAAAACCCCAGCTTGAAGGAAGCCAGCCATCCACCCGGCTGACCTCTGCGCTGGATGGCTGAGCCCTGAGCACATCACACAGCAGACGCAAACCTGACCCGAGAACGCTTGCTTCTCCTTTTTCCACAGATGGGGGTAGGCCTCTTCCTTCCTTCACAGGAATTAGAAGCAGTCACAAGGCACTTCCTCCAGTTCCTGCCCCCACATAACCAGCCACAAGGACATCACCTGCCCTCTTCTTCCTCCTGCTGCAGAGAGGAATTCCTCCTTGCTCCCCAGAGTCTGCCTACCACCTCCTTCCTCTCCAACCACTCCTTCACTGCGGCCACCTTCCCAACAGCCTGTGAACACGTCCTTCTCCATCTACGCTACAGAACAGACCTTTGATCTGGGGTCATTGTTCGCCTGCTACATGCCTACTTTCCCTTCCTTCACCCCCAAACTCTGGCACCCCCCAAGCCTGCCACCACCGTGCCTCACCTTCCGAGTCCACACCCTGCTCTCTGGCTCCAGCCCCCATCAACCTCTGTGCCACCAAATCCAGCACCCAGCCCCACTGGGCTTGCTTCATCACAGCAGCCTCTGATTCAGCCACACTCAAGCCAGCCGGTCCCGTGGCTTTCTGGTGACAAATGCCTTCCTCTTTAGCCCTCTTGCCTCCATTTTTGCACTTTCCTTTTAACCTTTGATCTGCCCTGGGATCCCAGCCTGGTATCTCTCTTCACTTTTCACTGTCTCAAAGTGATTTAAGGAATTCTTATGATTTGATTTGTCATCTGTATGCTGATAGCTTTTGAAAGACTTTTGTGTTTATTTTTTCCTAAAAGTGAGATACGCACAAGAAACCAAACAGTTCTGAAAGCTTACAAAGAAAACTCTCTGCTCCCTTCTGTGACTTTCACCTAGGGCCCATGGATCAGAAGCACCCTTTTTAACTATGCGGCTTATCTTCACCACTCAATAATATTTTTTTATTTCTGATTCATGATTTATCACATTGAGACAATTTTCCAGTGTAAAAGGTGAAATTAAGATTCTGAACATTGTCTTCTCCTCTTTCCTTTAATATCCATTATTTTTCCCCTCGTCCTTTATCCTTGTAATTTTCAGTTCAATCATTCAGTCATGTCCGACTCTTTGCAACCCCACGGACTGAAGCATGCCAGGCTTCCCTGTCCATCACCAACTCCCATAGCTTGCTCAAACTCGTGTCCGTCAAATTGGTGATGCCATCCAACCATCTCATCCTCTTTCATCCCCTTCTCCTCCTGCCTTCAATCTTTCCCAGAATCAGGGTCTTTTCCAATCAGTCAGTTCTTCGCATCATGTGGCCAAAGTATTGAACTTCAGCATTACTCCTTCCAATGAATATTCAGGACTGATTTCCTTTAGGATGGACTGGTTTGATCTCCTTGCAGTCCAAGGGACTCTCAAGAGTCTTCTCCAACACCAGAGTTTAAAAGCATCAATTCTTCGGCACTCAGCTTTCTTTATAGTCCAACTCTCACATCCATACATGACTACTGGAAAAACTATAGCTTTGACTATATTGACCTTTGTCAGCAAAGTAATGTCTCTGCTTTTTAATATACTGTCTAGGTTGGTTATAGCTTTTCTTCTGATTCCTTTAACTTTAAATAATAAGAAATAAATCTCTATTTTTTTTTTCCATCAACCTTCAATAAGTATTTCTTAACTGCTGCCTCAGGGCTGACTCCTGCATCCTCCAAAGTCTCCCATCCTGCACTGTATTTCCCAGGACACAGAACCTTGGTAAAAACTTGCTACTATGCAGCTTGTCCTGCCAGAGAAACAGGGAAAGAAGACAGCATGTGGCGAGGAAGAGGGAAGCATGACTTAGAAGTTCGCAGCTGCTCCCCAAGCTGGCCGCTGGGCCCCATTTGGATATCCCCACGGTCCCTCCAGAGGGGAAGTGTACCAGCCAGTCCTATCTCCTGTCAGGGACTGTCCCGTGGGGTAACTTCTCCACTGTTGCAGGCATGTATTTATTTGTGGTGAGAAGTTCCTCGTAGCTACTAGAAATGCTGGGGAGGGAGGCAAGGTGATTTTAGCTGTTCCCTGGGTGATCTGAGGAATATGGGTGACAGCAAGTCTCTTTGTAGCAGCAGCAGCATGAACCTGACTCCATAACCGTGTGAACAGTGCCCATTGGGTTGGGGGTCATGTCTAAACTGAATGCTCATGCAATAGCTGTTTTGTTGTGTGCATGCTAAGTCGCTTCAGTTGCGTCCAACTCTTTTCAACCCGATGGACTGTACCTGCCAGGCTCCTTTGTCCATGGGATTCTCCAGACAAGAATACTGGAGTGGGTTGCCATTCCCTTCTCCAGGGATCTTCCTGACCCAGGGATCAAACCTGCCTCTCTTAAGTCTCCTACATTGGCAGGTGGGTTCTTTACCAATAGCATCACCTGGGAAGCACCTTTAGGATATTGTTTCATACATCTTTTATTGTTTTATTTTTCTCATTCAGATTTTTAACCTCTGAGAACTTTTTTATAGTCTCTATTTATACCTTTCCTGTTCTTGTTTTAAGGCTGTAATACTTCTCTTAAGATCCATTAGAATATTACTTAAGCCTGTCAATCACAATTGGCACTTGCCATGGGCACTTCCCATTTACATCTATAAGGATTAAATCACTGGCCTGGCCGCTGCAGCTGCTGACCTTCCACACACCCTGAAGGAGCTCGGGATGGAGCAGATGTGAGGCACTCTGAGCTCCAGGAAAAATGGCAGGACAGATCGTTAGACAGATATTCTCAGGAGCTGATTCCATAAGCCCAATTCTTGTATCTCCTCATATCTTGAAAAGCACTAAGATCCTTCATGGTGAGAATTGTTTCTCACTACAAGCAGATGCTTCATGAGACCAGCAGACATTTTCTACAAAAAAATATGTACTCGGTTGCATGTTGTTGTTCAGTCACTAAGTCACGTCCGGCCCTTTGCGATCTCAGAACTGCAGCATGCCAGGCTTTCTTGTCCTTCACCATATCCCAGAGTTTGTTTAACCTCATGTTCATTGAGTCAGGGATGCCATCCAACCATCTCATCCTCTGTCGCCCTCTTCTCTTCTTGCCCTCAATCTTTCCCAGTGTCAGGGTCTTTTCTAATGAATTGGCTCTTCACATCAGGTGGCCAAAGTTTTGGAGCTTCAGCATCAGTGCTTCCAATGAATATTCAGGGTTGATTTCCTTTCTGATTGACTGTTTTGATCTCCTTGCTATCCAAGGGACTCTCAAGAGTCTTCTTCAGCACCATAGTTTGAAAGCATCAGTTCTTTGGTGCTCAGTTTTCTTCATGGGCCAACTCTCACATCCATACATGACTACTGGAAGAACCATAGCTTTGACTATATGGAGCTTTGTCTGCAAAGTGATGTCTCTGCTTTTTAATACACTGTTTAGGTTTTTCATAGCTTTATTTCCAAGGAGCAAGTGTCTTTTAATTTCGTGGCTACAGTCACCATCTGAAGTGATTTTGGAGACCAAGAAAATAATATCTGTCACTGTTGTGACTCTTTCCCCATCTATTTGACGTGAAGTAATGGGACCAGATGCCATGACCTTAGTTGTTGAATGTTGAGTTTTAAGCCAGCTATTTCACCTTCATCAAGAGGTTTTTTAGTTCCTTTTCACTTTCTGCCATTAGAGTGGTATTATCCGCATGTTTGACGTGGTTGATATTTCTCCTGGCAATCTTGATTCCAGCTTGTGCTTCATCCAGCCCAGCATTTCGCATGATGTACTCTGCTTATACGTTAAATAAGTAGGGTGACAACATACAGCCTTGATATACTCCTTTCCCGATTTGGAACCAGTCTGTTGTTCCATGTCCAGTTCGAACTGTTGCTTCTTGACCTGCATACAGGTTTCTCCATGATAACAGTAAGGTGGTCTGGTACTCCCATCACTTGAAGAATTTCCTTCATTTGTTGTGATTCCATGTATTCCCCTCTTACCAAAGTCACATATACACTGTCTTTCCTCCCTCCCTCTTTGGAACAGTCTCTCAGAGCTATCTGAGGTGCTATCTCCTAGGCTGCAGTCCTCATACTGGCCCAAACAAAACTTCACTCACAACTCTCATTTTGTTCATTTCTTATAAGTCAGCACATCTTCAAAGTCGTCTGCTGTGGGTGGCAATCTGTATAGTGGTTAATAGGCTGGACTCTAGAACCAGACAGTCTGGGTCTGAATCTCAGCTCTTTTATGATTTTGGGGAAATTTCCTGTGTTTCAGATTTGGGCTTTTTTTGTTTGTCTGTCTTCATTTTCTTTCTTTTTTTTCCCATCAAGCAAATAGAAAATGTTTATTATACAAAAATTCACTAATTAATAATTTGTTAAATTTGTAAAAAGCATTAACTTATTTTATAACTCTAAAAAAGAAAACTTTACATTTTGGGGACTCATACTAACTTACATCCAGGTTCTAAAAGTTGTAAATTTGGGGTTTACAGAATGTCCATCTAACCTTGTTCCAATGAATTTTGCCATAAAAGTGCCATTAATATGCCATAAAATTTTCTAAATAATTTGTGCTTTAAGTGAGTAATGTTTGCAACGTAAACTTATTTAAATAGCTTTTACCTCAGTAATAGACTGATCTGTAAACCAACTGCCCTCTCTGTATAAATAGGAAATACTAATGGCAGTGTCAGCAGGGAATGTAATATCTATCAATTCACAGGGAATGTAATGAATAATCAATTGATTGTCACTATGCTTCCCAGAATAACTGAGTATTAACATTCTCATTAACTGTATGCCAAGTTCATTATCTCATATTCTCTATTCTCTTTGTCTTCAGATTAGAATAGCCTTGTGTAGAATATGAAAAAGTAGCCCTAGAACTTGAATGTCTTGCATCTTTGGGCCATTGTTCCAAAACTTTGGTAAGTTTTGTAAAGCTTCAGTTCAGTTCAGTTCAGTCGCTCAGTCATGTCCGAATCTGCGACCCCATGAATCGCAGCATGCCAGGCCTCCCCATCCATCACCAACTCTCGGAGTTCACTCAGACTCACGTCCATCGAGTCAGTGATGCCATCCAGCCATCTCATCCTCTGTTGTCCCCTTCTCCTCCTGCCCCCAATCCCTCCCAGCATCCGAGTCTTTTCTAATGAGTCAACTCTTCACATAAGGTGGCCAAAGTACTGGAGTTTCAGCTTTAGCATCATTCCTTCTGAAGAAATCCCAGGGCTGATCTCCTTCAGAATGGACTGGTTGGATCTCCTTGCAGTCCAAGGGACTCTCAAGAGTCTTCTCCAGCACCATAGTTCAAAAACATCAATTCTTCGGTACTCAGCCTTCTTCACAGTCCAACTCTCACATCCATACATGACCACAGGAGAAACCATAGCCTTGACTAGATGGACCTTTGTTGGCAAAGTAATGTCTCTGCTTTTGAATATGCTATCTAGGTTGCTCATAACTTTCCTTCCAAGGAGTAAGCGTCTTTTAATTTCATGGCTGCAGTCACCATCTGCAGTGATTTTGGAGCCCAAAAGAATAAAGTCTGACACTGTTTCCACTTTTTCCCCATCTATTTCTAAAAGAAAAGAAGCAAAAAGCAAAGGAGAAAAGGAAAGATATAAACATCTGGATGCAGAGTTCCAAAGAATAGCAAGAAGAGATAAGAAAGCCTTCTTCAGCAATCAATGCAAAGAAATAGAGGAAACCAACAGAATGGGAAAGACTAGAGATCTCTTCAAGAAAATTAGAGATACCAAGGGAACATTGCATGCAAAGATGGGCTCGATAAAGGACAGAAATGGTATGGACCTAACAGAAACAGAAGATATTAAGAAGAGGTGGCAAGAATACACAGAAGAACTGTACAAAAAAGAGCTTCATGACCCAGATAATCATGATGGTGTGATCACTGACCTAGAGCCAGACATCCTGGAATGTGAAGTCAAGTGGGCCTTAGAAAGCATCACTATGAACAAAGCTAGTGGAGGTGATGGAATTCCAGTTGAGCTATTTCAAATCCTGAAAGATGATGCTGTGAAAGTGCTGCACTCAATATGCCAGCAAATTTGGAAAACTCAGCAGTGGCCACAGGACTGGAAAAGGTCAGTTTTCATTCCAATCCCAAAGAAAGGCAATGCCAAAGAATGCTCAAACTACTACACAATTATACTCATCTCACACGCTAGTAAAGTAATGCACAGAATTCTCCAAGCCAGGCTTCAGCAATATGTGAATATGTTTTCACTGTTTTCTTGCTTTTATTTTAATTTTCCAATCTTTTTTGTTCTTTTTATTTTCACTTGCCTGTCTATAAGAATTTTCAATTCAAGTTTATGTAGATCTCTTTCTTGAAACTTGAAAATTTCATCAGCAGCAGTTTTTCTTATTTCTGCCTTGCATGATTTTTCACTTACCTGTTTTTCAAGCTTCAAAATTCTTCTTTTCAATTCTTCTTAGTATAACTCAGTAATAGTAATCTTTGTCTAATGAGCATTGGTGGTCTTCTGTTACTTTTGCCCTTTCCCTTCCTCTTTACTTCTTTTAAATATGATGAACATATCTCATTGACAATTAGATACTTTTCTATTTTTCTTAAGCTTCAACTAAGAATTTCTGATTCCTCTCTGTTCCTGTTTTTTCTTTCATCATTATTACCAGTGTGAAGAAGCATCATTATATTCTGTCTTAACCTGAAAGTTTCCTCCTTTACTGCTACTTTTAGTTTTCCAATTCTTAACAGATTTTCTTTTTTCTACAGTAAGGAACTTTCATATAATTTCTCACGTTGCATTTAATCTTGTGTTCTTCCAAGGTGTGGTTCTAGAATTTCTCCCATAAATGTTGTCTTCCCTTTATATTGTTTCTCACTTTTACAAAGGTCTGATGAGCATAATAATTAAGGGCCCTTGTGGCCCTCCTGTTCGCTGAAAAAAATTTTCAAAATCTACTGTTTTTTCTGGAAGCATACATGATGATACTTTGTCTGTATGAAGTTTGCTTGACATTGTTCTAAAAAATCTGCTTTTGAATGACCAAAAGTCCATGTGTTATTTATCTGGATATGGCATTCAACTCTGCTTTAGTTGTTTTCTTCAATAAGCTCTTTATATTTCAGTCTCTGCTCTTATCTAAAAGTGCTTGTTGCATTTTCCATTTTTTTTCCTATTATTTCTCTGAGCTTTCAATAAAATCAAGTCTAAGGGGTGCTTGTTTCAACAGATGCTGAAGTCTCTTCACAAAATTATGTATTTTTGCTAGGACTTTTGCTCTTTCTGTTTTTCCTGCCTATAATTTATTTTTAAATTCTTGCACTACATTGTGTTCAGTCTCTTATTTTTTTTGGTGGCAGAAATAACTATCTTTCTCTATTAATAACTTGATTTTTTTAAAATTTTCTGCTGCATGTCTGGCTTTTGCTTTTCAATCCAAGTAGGTTTCTGCTCTCATATTTAAAGCTGAAAAGGTTGAATTCCATCCAAAGTACTAAAGCAGCCATCATTCTGTGTCATGACTGCCATGAATGTGACCGTCTTTTCTGATAGAATAAATAGGACCACACTGGACACATAGCTGAGGCTGTCACACAGAGGGCACTACAGAACCAGCAGATAGTTCCATGCATGCACGCATGGGACTGTGGATGTGTCAGAGGGAGAGGGAGAGCTGTGCCTTAGTTTTGTCATTCACGGAGAGAAGCAGGAAGACACTGAGCCCACTTTCTTCCACAGGCAAATGAAAACTACAGTGACATATGGAGAAACTGTTGATGAGAATGATCTGAAGACTTTCCAAGCTAAAGATATAAAGAAGGCACCATTATGAGATGTCCAAGACAGATGGAGACACTCTATATGGTCAAGACCCACATTCCCACGTAAGTGACCAATGTGGGGATAACTACGGTTTCAGAGGTAATCCATAGGAAGCAAGGAGTACGTCCCCCACAACAGACTCCCTAGAATATCTGGCTTTGAAGACCAGAAGGAGTTGCATATGGAGAGTCAGAGGGCTGTGGGAAACAAACTTCAGTTTTAAAGGGTACACACAAAATCTCTAATGCTCTCAGGAAAGAAAGAATAATTTAAAAGGAGCCTGGTTCAGACTCATTTGCTGTTTTTGGAGAGCCTGATAGAGACATAGGAAGCAACCCCGCTCTCCCCAAGCAGGGATATAAACATGGCCACAACCATATTCAGGGGCTTTTTCTCCCATGAGGAAGCTGGTACTGCCAAGTCCCATTTGGAGTCTTCCCTTTAGCCTATAAACACTAGGGATTCACCACCCACCAGTGGTCAGCAACAGGTCTGGCATTCCCCAGGCCACACAGCCCACTGCACAGACAAGGCACCACCCACCAGCAAAGAATCTTAAAAGAAGCAAAGAAAAGCAACTAGTTACTTGCAAGGCAAGTTCCATAATACGAGCAGTTAATATTTCAGTACAAATTCTGTAGGTCAGAAGGAGTGGTGCAATATTTGTAAGGTGATTAGTACAACCAAGAATATTCTACCTACCAAGGCTGTTATTCGTATTTAAAGGAGAAATAAAGATTTCTATAGACAAGGAGAAGGCAATGGCACCCCACTCCAGTACTCTTGCCTGGAAAATCCCATGGATGGAGGAGCCTGGTAGGCTGCAGTCCATGGGGTTGCGGAGAGTTGGACATGACTGAGCAACTTCACTTTCACTTTTCACTTTCACGCATTGGAGAAGGAAATGGCAACCCACTCCCGTGTTCTTGCCTGGAGAATCCCAGGGACGGGGGAGCCTGGTGGGCTGCCATCTATCGGGTTGCACAGAGTCAGACATGACTGAAGTGACTTCACTTATAGACAAGAAAAAGCTGAAAGAGTTTAGAATTACTAAACCAGCTTTAGAGAAATGTTAAAGGTACTTCACTAAGTGGAAAAGAAAAGACCATAACTAGAAATATTAAACTTACAAAAGGAAAATCTCATTGGTAAAGGTGAACATACAAAAACTATATAAGTACCACTAGCTATATAAGTACCAGAACTTATATAGCTAGTGGGAAGGTTAAAAGACAAGAGTAGTAATATCATCTATATCCAAAATAAATAGTTAAGGATAAAACAAAGCAAAGAGTTATGAAATATGATGTCAAAAACATTAAACATGGCCAGGGCAAGTAAAAATTCAGGGTTGTTGCAATGTGTTTGAATTTAAGAGCTCATCAACTGAAAATAATCATTCATATATTTATATTAACTTTTATATATGAACTTCATGGTAATAATAGATCAAAAACCTGTAATCAATACACACAAAACAAAGAGAAAGGATTCCAGATATAAAAATAATGATAGTCATAAAATTGTAAGGAAAAGAGCAAAAGAAGGAACAAAAAGTTACAAAAACAATTAACATTTTGGCAATAAGTATATATCTATCAATTATTACTTTAAATAAAAATGAACTAAAAAATTCAATCCAAATACATATAGTGACTGAATGTATACAAAAACAAGATCCATATATATGATACCTACAAGAGACTTACTTCAGATCTAACAATGTACACAGACTGCAAGTGAGGTTTTCAAAAGGCATTCCAAGCAAATGGAAATGAGGAGAAAGCTGGAATAACTACACTTACATTTGATAAGACAAATGATAAAACAAAGACTATAATAAGAAACAAATAAGGACATTACATAATAACAAAGGGATCAATATAAGAAGGCATAACAATTGTAAATATCTATGCACCCAACATAGGAGCACCTATATAGATAAAGCAAATTTAACAGGCATGAAGGGAGAAGTGATCAGTAACACAATAATATTAGGAGATTTTAATTTTATTTATTTACTATCCAATATATCAATGACAGATCATCCATAAAATCAAAAAGGAAACACACACTGGCCTTAAATGACACATTAAACCAGGTTGAACTAATAGATATTGGGTTGGCCAAAAAGTTTGTTTGGGTTTTTCTGTAACATCCTGTAGAAACACCCAAATGAACTTTTTGACGGCCCCAATATATACAGAATATTTCACCCCAAAACAGCATAGTGCTGTGCTGTGCTTAGTCACTCAGTCATGTCCAACTCTTTACAACCCCATGGACTGTAGATCTTCAGGTTCCTCTGTCCCTGGGATTCACCAGGCAAGAATACTGGAGGGGGTTGCCATGCCCTCATCCAGGGGATCTTCCCAACCCACAGATCAAACCCAGGCCTCCCACATTGCAGGCAGATTCTTTACCATCTGAGCCACCAGGGAAGCCCAAGAATGCTAGAGTGGGTAGCCTATCCCTTCTTCAGGGGAACTTCTCTACCCAGGAATCAAATCAGGATCTTCTGCACTGCAGGTGGATGCTTTAGCAGCTGAGCTACCAAAGAAGCCTAAACAGCATAGTACATTCTTTTAAAGTGTATATGGGACATTCTCCAGGATAGATCACCTGCTAGGCCACAAAACAAGCCTCTGTAAATTTAAGAAAACTGAAATCATATCAAGCATCTTTTTCAATAATGACATTGCTACTGCTAAGTCACTTCAGTCGTGTCTGACTCTATGTGACCCCATAGACGGCAGCCCACCAGGCTCCCCCGTCCCTGGGATTCTCCATGCAAGAACACTGGAGTGGGTTGCCATTTCCTTCTCCAATGCATGAAAGTGAAAAGTGAAAGTGAATTCGCTCAGTAGTGTCTGACTCTTTGCGACCCCATGGACTGCAGCCTACCAGGCTCCTCCATCCATGGGATTTTCCAGGCAAAAGTACTGGAGTGGGGTGCCATTGCCTTCTCCGATAGTGACAGTAAGAGACTAGAAATAAACCACAAGAAAAAACCTACGAAGAACACAAATATGTGGAGGTTAAACAATATGCTACTAAATAGATCACTGAGGAAGTTAAAAAACATATTATACCTGGAGACAAATGAAAATGAAAACACAATGATCCCAAGTCTATAGGATAGAATAAAAGGAGTTTTATGAGAAAAGTTTATAGTGATAAAAATTTACCTCAGTGAAAGTGCAAGTTGCTCAGTCATGTCTGACTCTTTATGACCCCATGGGCTATACAGTCCATGGAATTCTCCAGGCCAGAATACTGGAGTGGGTAGCCTTTCCCTTCTCCAGGGGATCTTCCCAACCCAGGGATCAAACCCAGGTCTCCTGCATTGCAGGCCGATTCTTTACCAACTGAGCTATGAGGGAAGCCCAAGATTTACCTCAGTAAGCAAGACAAATCTCAAATAAACAGCCTAACCTTATACTTAAAGGAGCTGGAAAAACAAACAAAACCCAAAGTTAGTAGAAGAAAACAAATAACAAAGATTCAAGCAGAAATAAGTGAAATAGACCAAAAAGGCAATGGAAAGAATCAATGAAACTTTGAGCTGGCCCTCTGAAAAGATAAAGTAATTGACAAAAACTTTAGCAAGTTTCATGAAGAAAAGAAATGAGAGGGCCCAAATACACTCAGAAATTAAACAGAAGAAACTACAACTGACACCACAGAAATACAGAAGATTATGAGAGATTAACATGAAAAATAGTATACCAGTAAAATGAGCAATCTAGAAGAAATGGACAAATTTGTAGAAATTTACAATCTCATAAGACTGAATCAGAAACATTAGAAAATATGAAACTGATTTCCAATAATGAAATTGAATCAGAAAAGCAAAACAAAAAATTTCCACTCTTAACAAACAAAAGTCCAGAATTAGTTTCACAGGTGAATTCTACCAAGCACTTAAAATATTCCATAAAATTGAAGTGAAAGAAATACTTTCAGACTCATCCTACCAAAACCAGACAAAGACCACAAAAAAAGAAATCTATAGGCCAGTATCCCTGATAAACATAAATGCAGCAAAATTCTCAACAAAATATTAGCAAACCAAATTCAACAGTATATTAAAAGGATCATACTACACAATCAAGTGAGATTTATCCCAGAGATGAAAAGATTGTTCAATATCCACAAATCAATCAATGAGATACATCACATTAACAAATTGAAGGATAAAAATCATATGACCATCTCAATAGATGCAGAAAAAGCTTTTCAAAAACCTGAATACCCATTTATGTTTAATAACAAACTTACAGCCAACATCATACTCAGTGGTGAAAAACTGAAGATCTCAAAGATCAGGAACAAGACAAAGATGTTTACTTTCACCACTCTTTTTCAACATTGTACTGGAAGTCCTAGCCATACCAATTAGTCAAGAAAAGGAAAATGAGTCAAAGTTGGAAAGGAAGAAATAAAACTGTCATTGTTTAAGAGTGGCAAGATACTGTATTTAGAAAATCCTTAAAATGTCACCAAAAAACTATTAGAAATAATATATCAATTCAGTTAAGTTTCTGGATACAAAATTAATAAACATAACTCTGTTGCATTTCTTTACAGTAACACTGAATCAAAGAGAGAAATTTTTTTAAATTCCTATTTGCAAGTGTATCAAAAAGAATAAAATATCTGGAAATATACCTAACCAGGGCAGTAAAAGACTTGTACTTGGAAAAATATGAGATTCTGATGACAGAAATTGAGGACAACACAAATAAATGGAAAGATATACCATGTTCATGGACTGGAAGAATTAATATTATTAAAATGACCTTACTACCCGAGGCAATCTACATATTCAATATAATTCTTATCAAAATATTAATAACAGTGGCATTTTTCATAAAAATAGAACAAATAACTCTAAAATTTGTATAGAAACATGTGTGTGAATGCCTGTGTGGAAAGTTGCTTAAGTCATGTCTGACTGTGACCCTATGGACTGTAGCCTGGAAGGCTCCTCTGTCCATGGTGTTCTCCAGGCAAGAACATTGGAGTGGGTTCCCATGCCTTTCTCCAAGGGAGCTTCCTGACCCAGGGATTGAAATCGCATCTCCTGTGGCTCCTGAACTGCAGGAAGATTCTTTACCACTGAGCCACTGGGGAAGCTCCATATAGAAACACAAAAATCCCAAATAGCCAAAGTAAACTTAAGAAAGGACAAAGCTAGAGATATCACGCTCCCTAATTTCAAACTACACTGCTGCTAAGTTGCTTCAGTCATGTCTGACTCTGTGTGACCCCAGAGACGGCAGCCCACCAGGCTCCCCTGTCCCTGGGATTCTCCAGGCAAGAACGCTGGAGTAGGCTGCCATTTCCTTCTCCAAAATGCATGAAAGTGAAAAGTGAAAGTGAAGTCACTCAGTCTTGTCCAACTTCTAGCGACCCCATGGACCACAGCCTACCAGCCTCCTCCATCCATGGGATTTGCCAGGCAAGAGTACTGGAGTGGGGTGCCAGTGCCTTCTCTGAAAGCTACAATAATAAAAGCTCAGTGGTACTGGTGCAAGAATAGACACATAAATCAACGGAAGGGAATAGAGATTCCAGAAGTAAATTCATGCTGATATGGACAATTAATCTCTGACAAAGGAGGCAAGAGTATACAACAGGGTAAAGACAGTCTTTTCAATAAATAGTATTGGGAAAACCAGACAGCTATATGCAAAAGAATCAAATTAGACTACTTTCTCATATCATTTATAAATATAAACTCAAAATGGATTTAAAATTAAAATGTAAGTCCTGAAACCACGAAGCTCATAGAAGAAAATAAAAGCAGTATACACTTTGACATCAGTCTTAGCAGTATGTTTTTGGGTATATCTCTTTAGGCAAGGAAAACAAAAGCAAAAATTAACAAATGGGACTACATTAAGTCTAAAAAATTTTGCTCAGAGAAGGAAAACTATCAGCAAAGCAAAAAGGCAGCCTATGAATGGGAGAAGATATTTGTAAATTATATACCCAATAAGGGGTTAATATGCAAAATATACAAAGAGCTCATATAACTCAACATAAAAAAAAAAAAAACATCAAAAACAACAACAGTCAAAAAATGGGCAGATGACCTGAACAGACTATTTTCCAAAGGAGACATATAGGCGACCAACAGACACATAAAAAGATGCTCATCATCACTAATAATAAGGGAAATGAAAATCAGAACCACACAGAGATCTCAACTCACACCTACCAAGATGGTTATTATTAAAAAGACCACAAATTACAAGTGTTGGAAAGAATATAAAGAACAGAGAAGCTTCGTGCACTGCTGAGATTGTTAATTGGTGCAGTTGAAGTGAAACACAGTATGGAGGCTCCAGGAAATGTTAAATACGGCGGTCATTGTTGTTGTTGTTCAGTTGCTAAGCTGTGCCCAGCTCTTTGTGACCCCATGGACTGCAGCAAGCCAGGCTCCTTCGTCCTCCGCTATCTCCCAGAGTTTGCTCATATTCCTGTCCATTGAGTTGGTGATGCTATCCAATCATCTCATCCTCTGCCACCCACCTTCTCCTTTTGGCTTCAATCTTTCGCAGTATCAGTCCCTTCCAATGAGTCAGCTCTTGGCATCAGGTAGCCAAATTATTGGAGCTTCAGCTTCAACATCAGTCCTTCCAGTGAATATTCAGAGTTGATTTCCTTTAGGTTTGACTGGATTGATCAACTGCCACTTCTGGATATTTACAGGAAGAAAACAAAACTAATTTGAAAAGATAAATACATTCCAATGTTCATTGAAGCACTATTTACAATAGCCAAGGTATGGAAGCAACCTGTGTGCATTAATAGACAAATGGACAAAGAAGATGCAGTGTGTGTGTGTCTATATATATATATATATATATATATCCTGGGATGTCTAGTCATGCTTTAAAAAGGCTCAGTCACTAGAGTTCCTTCTGCTGCTGTATGAATGGGATGAGAAGAGTTTTGACTGAGAGCCCCGTGCACATTGGTGACCAGGCACATCCAGTCTGAACTTTCACTTTTGGGGCTGGTGAGCAGGAGGGGAATGTCAGGCTGTGCATCCCCAAATATGGTTGGCTTTCATACACATCAAATATAGATTTTCAGTTAATATGGCATTAAAGGCATGGTAATAATGCCCTAAAATGATGGATACTGTGAGCAGAATGTACAAAATACAAATAAAATATTTACAGAAGTCCTGTAATAGGTAAAAGAGAAGAATCAATGGCTTGACTACACGTAAAATGTTTTTTTACCATTTTGAAATAATGTCCTAATATTTTTGGAAAGTGACTTGCAGTTGAACTCTCTTCAATGGGGACTAATTATATCACTGTGATTATTTTTTCCAGAATTCTAAAATCACTTGTGATTTATTATATATTCTTTAATCTTGTTGATTCAAAAGCAGGACAATAGTTTTTAAACCTTTTTCCCTAAGGTAATGATGTGTGTGGGGGCTATTTGCCAACTGTCAAAGCCAGGAGAGGAGAATGAGGAAAAACAGAATAAATATTTGTCAGTAAACAAGCCTTGTGACCCAACAGTGGAGTAAGAACTTTCTGTTCCAGTCTTAGGATGTGGTCAGTCATTTTGTGTATTTCTGTACTAAGTTAGATTGCATAACTTCCTGGGATGTCATTTGTTCTTTCCTCCTTGCTTATATTAGAACTTCCCTTCCAAGACTCTGCCAAACCAGTTTCCTTTAGACCTCTTTATAATCAAGTACTTCTCTTAACACTAAAGGTTCATGAAAAGAGCACTGAATTCGAAACCAGGGTAAATTTCCAAGTCCAACTTTCCTTCTAATCTGACTATAGAAACCAGTGTTCACACCAAGCCTTTATTTCCTGAGCATTTCATATTCATGGAAGAAAGAAAGATTCTCCTTACAAGTAATGAGTTTCCTGTCACTGAAAGTGTCCAGAAGACTCTTGTGAATATTTGTGCTTAAAGAAGATTGGACTAAATGATCCTGAAAAATCCTCTGAACCCTTCTGAAACTCAATGATTTTCTGCTCCAGTTCTGGGGAAAGAAAGGAGGCGGAAGTGAAAGGGGAACTAAAGTAGCATATTTATCCACATCTTGTGGATTTCAGCCTTGGTCTCTGGAGTCATTCCAGGCTGCACTCGGTAGGACTCCACTCTGACCTGAATGCATACTCACTTGATATCTGCGCATTCTTTTCCAGCATGTCCTTAGAAGTATCCATAAGTCAAAGTCAGGCAGATGTGTATCATCTGTCGGAGGGGTGGCCAGTCAATGCAAGTATAAGATGTCTTTGCATTCTTACTCTTCATTTTTAAAAAATCTATGGAAATTCAAAACTGCACTTTATCATATATCTATTTCTGTATTTTAAATTATCAATCAGTGGGGATGAGGGGACAGTGAAGAACTTGACCCAGTCCATCTAGGAAGACATTCCTTGGTTTCTTTTGTATGCACAGGGCAGCTATCTGGTTAGGAAGTTCAGGTCAGCACCCTGGACCTGCTGTCTGGATTTAGATGTATTATCCATGATCTTCCTGCAGTCCTGGCCACCTACTTCCTCCAACACCCTGGGAGAGCCCCTGTGTCATTTCAATAGCTCCCTCTTAGTTCATTCATGCTTCTCTTCTTACTTGACTCACTGTTTACAATGACCTATCTTAGCAGAATTATTTCAGAAGCTGTCTCAACTCAATCTGAATGTGCCTCACTGAATAATAAAACCCTTGCCCCTGAAAAACGGCATTACATTTTGCTGCAATTCATGATATGCCTTTGGAGAAGAATTGTGTTTCTTATACAGTTTGTCAAGGACAGTTTCAAAATGTGTAACATCATCCATCTCACTGGCAGCATCTCTAATGGTTTCACTCCGTAGTCAGAGTTTTGCCAAATGCAAGCTAAGATGCAGACCATCACACACCTGCTCCCTACCTGTGGTTTCAGATGTGTCATCTGTTGGAAAGACAACCAAGCTCAGGGAAAGAATTCATCCTTGAAGCATTTCTTTCCTAATTAAGACAACAGATGTTGCTTGAAGTCTATACCTGGGGAATTTATGACTTTGGGTTTTAAAAGTAAGAGGAACTCACAGATCTGAATTCATAATAATAGCTTTTTTTGATCAGTGTAACCAGCCTGGGAGTGACTTATAATAGTCAAGAATTTGTGATGGTTGTCATTTTCAACAATTTAATGGCATTTTCTAAAAGTCAGTGATTGTTTAGATTTCAGTGCTCCCCAGCTGGGTGTCTGGTCTCCCTCGGGTGGCAGGAAGCTGCACAGAGCTGGTCTGGCTCAAACAGACTCAAGGGACCAGGGCAGCTGGCAGGAAGTGGCTCTTATGACCTCTGTGGCTACGGAAAGGCAAAGAATGAACAACAGGGTCAAAGGTCAAAGTCAGAAATTTCCGGCTATACTGATCAACAAGGCAAGGAGAGCCTGAGGCGTGGAACAGTTAGGTGGGGGCAAGCCTGTGGGTCAGAGTCGGTGACTGAGAAGCAGGACCCACTGCCGGAGGAGTCAAGCAAGAGCACAGTCCTGGCAAACAGCCTAAAGATGAGCTGGTGTTCCTCGTGATGAACAAGGCCAGAGCAGCAGGACACCCACTGACCCACTGAAGCTCCCTTTTCTCTCTCTGGGTACTCCTCTCCTTGCCCATAAGGATGTGGCAGAGATCAAATTCAGTCCTGTATGTGGAGTCTAACTCATTATTATAATTGTTAAAATTGCGATATGTGATTATAATTGAGAAATACATGGACAGATAACTTAAACTCACACACACAAAAAACAAAACACTACAAGATGAGCATATTTTCTTTTTTTGTGGCAGAACAAAATAGAATATTTTGGGGTATTATTTTCTTTAAATTTAGTCTGCTCTTGTTACTTTCTAACCAAAGTGTTTAATTAGCCTCTGTAATTGCCGAACATTTGTGATAGTTGTAATCTGTGAACAAATTACTGTTACTGTAGCAAATTCTGGTAAATTCACACATCAAAGTTTATATACATGGAAAAATCCCACCAGGAAAGAATTCGATTTTTTAAAACCTCAAGTCTCAAATTATCCAGCTATTTTGACAGTTTCAGTGTCTTGATTAAATATTTTATGATGATATCACTTAAGATAAAATGTAAAAGCTAATTTATAGCGGTGTCTTTTTATGTTAAAGGTTCCCAAGCTGATTTATTACCAGGTTGAAGCATGTCAGTGAATACAACCATGCCTTAAAGTAAAGAGACTTCACAATTTTCTTCCAGACTTCTAGTCAAACAACTTCTACTAAACAATTTGTATGAAAAATGGGGTCTTTAATTTTACAAGACTCCACTTTATTTTCCTATAATACCTCCTTTAGTTTCATTCTTCAATTCAATTTAGTACCTGATATGTTATGTACTAAGTAATAAATTTGGAGCACAGTGCCCAATTATAATTTACTTTAATACCTTCACATTTGAGGAAACTTAATGCTGAACATTCAGATTTTGTTCTCAGACTTGATTATTCACTTATCATCCTCTACTCAACAGAAAAGTAGTTAAACACCTGCCAGACTGATGCTCTGTTTTTCAGTTCTCTAATTGCCTCTCACCATCCTGATTTTGTCTTCCCCTAAATTTATTACATTACATTCATCGCCTGGAAAATCCCATGGGCGGAGGAGCCTGGAAGGCTGCAGTCCATGGGGTTGCTAAGAGTCGGATAGGACTGGGCGACTTCACTTTCACTTTTCACTTTCATGCATTGGAGAAGGAAATGGCAACCCACTCCAGTGTTCTTGCCTGGAGAATCCCAGGGACGGGGGAGCCTGGTGGGCTGCCGTCTATGGGGTCGCACAGAGTCGGACACGACTGAAGCGACTTAGCAGCAGCAGCAGCAGTAGCAGCAGCAGCATCCTGAAAGGACTTTGGGGAAGCACATACATATATAATTCCTTAATCAAATTTTTTGGTTTGGGGAGAGGGGGCTTAAGGGGCTGCTTCTAATGCTTTATTTACAATTACATATAACTATTCACCAATACAGTTAGTAAAATAAAGCATACAATTGTTATCTATAAATTCAGAGCCCTTGGGCAGTGATAAATGAATATCAAGGGCTTCCCAGACTGTGGTAGTGGTAAAGAAAGTAATAAAGAACTCGCCTGCCAATGCAGGAAACATAAGAGACATGGGTTCGATCCCTGGGTGGGGAAGATCTCCTGAGGAAGGCATGGCAACCTACTCCAGTATTCTGGCCTGGAGAATCCTACGGATAGAGGAACCACAGGGTCTCAAAGAGTCAGACACGACTGAAGTGACTTAGCACGCAGGTGAGCAGATAAGTATTATTTCTGAGGCTTAAGGGGATTTTTATAAGTGTATTTCAAGGATTATTAAAGGGTAAACAAATGACATGGGCTTTTACATTGGGAGTAGTTTTTGTTACAGGAGCATTGGAGATGTTTTAAATAGATGAAGAGGATGCTATAAACAGGGCAAGGAAGAGACAGCAGAGCTGCGCATGCGCGGGAGGAGCACAGGCTTGTTTCGCATCCCAGGCTCCTGCGGGGCCCTGCGTGGTGCAGGAGGTTCAGCAGCAGCGGTACCACGGAAAGAAAGACGCCTTTGGTGACAGCATTTTGGTGGGAGGGAAAAGGAGAAAACAGGGAGAAGATTAAGGACGGAGAGACCAGATGGTGATAGTATTGAGCCAAAACCCAAAATGTCATGGACTCGAATGTGAGCTATAAAGACCTAGTAGAATGGATAAGTAATAACACAGATAGGGGAAAAAATAGAATTTATTTACATCCTTTTAATGTACTTACATTTTATTTCATCTAGAAAGTATTGGAGATGAATTATTCAAAAAAAGAAGGAGAACATATTACAATAAGATTCATGAAACCAAGAGAGAGTGCGGGAAGACACACAGGGGTCAAACAGAGCCACCGAGTTCGAGCATAAGACCCGGAGCTTCCTCCTAGTCATGACGAACAGGAAACTTATAAATCACAAAATAGTCACTAACTATTATCCACCGAAATAATTGCCTTCACGTATTTGTGGGATAAGATGACAAATGGTTAGAGACATAACTCCAGTGTGACAGAGAAAATAAAATATAATAATAACCTCAGGCTTCTCTGGTGGCTCAGATGGTTAAGAATCTGCCTGTAACGTGGGAGACCCGAGTTTGATCTCTGGGTTGGGAAGACCCCTTGGAGAAGGGAATAGCTACCTACTCTAGTATTCTTGCCTGGAGAATCCCTCGGACAGAGGAGCCTGATGGGCTACAATCCATGAGGTCACAAAGAGTTGGACATGACCAAGCGACGAACAGAATAATAACCTCAATACTGGCTTCACACCAAATCGATAAATTTGCCTGACTATCTTTGAGAGCAGCCTAAGATAAAAACCCATGGCCAACGACTGAGAGACAGTTCTACAGACGCGATGACAAAACGGTCATGGTCCAAATAGGTAGCCTTCTTGTGATATGATTGATCCGAGGACACTGGATCATACTTAATGCTGGTCCTGGGACATATCTGTGAACACAACAGTCACATGCCTTCATAGAAATTACATTTTGGCAGAGGAATCAGAAGGTAAAGTAAAAAAAGATAGAGAAATGAAGTGATTAAAAACTGTGTGATGCTAAGAATAAAATGAGCACAGCTATCAAGAGTTAAGGGGTGGAGGGGTACCCTCTTTGCTTCACTCTAGTGTCAGAGAAGGGTTTTCTGAGGAAATAACACAGAAGGAGAATTTGCGGTATATAGAGTAGAAAATGATGTGTGATCAGGACAGCCTGTCCTCATTCCTCTCCCAAACTTTCCATGTGAATCATTGAAGCAGGGTGTTTACGGCTATGTGGTCTTGGCAGTTGACCTGCAGTGCAGGCATTCCATATGACTAACTAAGGAAATTTTGTAAATTTTAGAAACCAGCGAGCTGGTGATCAGGTTAATATCCTATTATAAAACTTAATACCCTTAGCCAATGTGTTGGGTCAAGTGAAATTTGGAGACGTGCACTGGGCACGTCCACCAATTCATATTTGAAGCCCGAGGCCACAATGCGGTATTTGGAGATGTGGCTTTTGGTAGGTAATCAGGTTCAGATGAGGTTGTGAGAGTGGGGCCCCGTGATGGAAGGAGTGCCGTCCTAAGAGGAGACTCCTACCCCAGGACCCTTGTGAAGACACAGTGAGAAGGCAGCCACCTGCACGCCAGGAATCAGGAAACTGAATCCACAAGCACCTTACACCTTGGCTCTTGACGTCTCAGCCTCCAGGACTGAGGAATAAACTTCTGTTAAGTCACTCAGTCTGTGGTGTTTTGTTATGGCAGCCAGAGCTGGCTCATACAAAGATGGGGCTGAAGAAATAGTAGAATTTAGAGAGGAGATTCATAAGATAGGAAAGAAACACAGATGTGCATTCTAGATGCTTGCTCTAAATCCTGATTATGCTACAGAGAAAAGTAGAGTGAGTCCAAGCCTCTTCTTCACTCTCAGAGAGATCCTCCAGCTCTCAGAAGTGACTCCAAGCTGCCAAGCACTGAGCAGCCTGCATATCACAAGCCCCCTAGGCTGCACAGAGGGTCCCATTTACCTGTACACGGAGGGGTTATCGCAAGCCCCCTGCATAAGAGCAGCTAACAGTTCTCCCTAGCTCAGTAATGCAATATGGCAGCATTTTTAAATTGACTTCTTATTGAAAAGAATTTGCATAAAAAATTAAATGAAAACAAATGTCAAGTAATTCTTCTGCCGATTTCAGTCCCAAACTCTCCAACCTCCTTCTCCCAAGGCTCCCAATGGTAAACAGCTTTTTATGTATAACTCAAGATATACATAAGGCACATATGGATATTGATATTTACATTATATTTACTCACATATTTAAATTTAAATGGCAGAGTTGTACTGATTGTATCCTATGACATCTTTTTTCCAATTTACATGCATCTTGGAGATCATATGATGCATTTTGTATACTTAATTTATTATATTTAAACTGTTCCCCCATCAATGCCTCTGTTTGTGTTCCTAGTCTTTGCTGTTACTAACAATGATGAAATGAACATCCTGTGTAAATGTGTTTGTGCATATGCGTGCATATATCTGGAGGATAAATTCCTAAATCAGAATGACTGGGTCAAAGTAGATGCATATTTAGATTTTAGAATTTTTAATTTTTCCATGTGTCAATTCTATCACAAATTTTAACAATTGTAATACTTCTGATATATCAGACTTCACATTTAAGCAGGTGCAAAATTGCCTTGCAAAGAGGAAACATCAATTTATACTCCCACCAAGGATACAAAATGCCTATGTGTCAAACTACGCTGTGACTGTGTTACTTCAATAACTCAAGGCAGCCTTAGGAGGAGGTAAGAGTATTGTTTCTTTCCAGTTCAAAATTGAGTTAACTGAGGCACAAGGTGAAGCAGCTTAACAAAAGCCACACAGAACTAAGAGATTAAAGTGAGAGCTGGGTTCAGCTGACCCCGCGCTTACCCGTAATGCTCTGTGGACCCCAGAATTTCCCTCCTGGCTCACACTCAAAGGTGATGACCAAGTTGTGTACCTCCCCTTTGTAATTTCTGCATAACTAAAATGGAGATAAAGTTGATATGAGGATAAAACCAAACAATGTAAGGAAAATTCCCTGCATGAGGAGCTAAACGTGACATTCTCTTCCTCCCTGTTGAGATAACCCATGGATCAAGGGCTGAAGAGTACACCGAGGTTAGTAAACCTTAGCTATTCCTGTTCAATGACACGGAAATTAAAGAGGCAACAGGGACCCTTTTCAGTGTTAATGCTACAGCAACAAAGCCCACGGAAATGAGGGTGTGTGGCAGACCACCTCCCTTTCCTCCCTTCTTTCTTATTCGGTATTTGATTCAGACTGGTTTGTCTTAGCCCGGCTTCTGCACAGTGTTACATAAGATTGCCAGTCCCTAGAAACCAGTCATTTGAACCTGCCAGAATTGGTTTCCCCACCTATTCATGGAATTTCTCAAAGTTCTGTTTACTAGCAACAGCCTTTGGCTGATAATAAACTGAGAGCAAGTGTAACCTATGAGGAGCAATGAAAAGAACGCATTTCTCTTCAGCCACAGAGCACTACGATTCAGAATTCAGAGGAAGCTTTGTTTTGCTGAGTGAGCCTGCTCGTCAAAACATTGTCACACACCCTATTTTTAAAATTGTATTTATTTTTAACTGGAAGATAATTTCTTTACAATGCTGTGTGGGTTTCTGCCATACGTCAACATGAATCAGCCACCAGAGATATATACATGTCCCTTCCGCTTGCACCTCCCTCCCACCTTCCACCCTCTCCCACTCCTCTAGGTTGTCACAGAGCACCAAGCTGAGATCCCTGTGCTATACAGCAGCTTCCCATTAGCTATCTATTTCACACGATATTTTACAAATATCTCAATGCTATTCTTTCAATTTATCCTACCCTCTCCTTCCCCTGCTGTGTCCATAAGTCTGTTCTCTATGTCTGAGTCTCTATTCCTGCCCTGTAAATAGGTTCATCGGTAATGTTTCTCCAGATTCCATATATATGCATTAATATACAATACTCATTTTTCACTGTCTTACTCAACTTCACTCTGTATAACAGGCTCTAGTTTCACCCACTTCACTAGAACTGATTCAAATTTGTTCCTTTTTATGGCCAAGTAATATTCCATTGCATACATATGCTGCAACTTCTTAATCCACTCATCTGTTGATGGACATGTAGGCTGCTCCCATGTCCTGGCTAGAACCAGACATCCTGGAGTGTGAAGTCAAGTGGGCCTTAAGAAACATTACGATGAGCAAAGCTAGTGGAGGTGATGGAACTCCAGCTAAGCTATTTCAAATCCTAAAAGATGATGCTGTGAAAGTGCTGCACTCAATATGCCAGCAAATTTGGAAAACTCAGCAGTGGCCACAGGACAGGAAAAGGTCAGTTTTCATTCCAATCCCAAAGAAAGGCAATGCAAAAAAATGTTCAAACTACCATACAACTGCCCTCATTTTACATGCTAGCAAGGTAATGATCAAACTCCTTCAAGTTAAGCTTCAACAATACATGAACTGACAACTTCCAGATGTACAAACTGGATTTAGAAAAGGCAGAAGAATGAGAGATCAGATTGCCAACATCCACTGGATCATAGAAAAAGCAAGAGAATTTAAAAAAAAAATGCTTCATTGACTATGAGAAAATCTTTGTGTGGATCACAACAAACTGGAAAATTCTTAAAGAGATGGGAATACCAGGCCCCCTTACCTATCTCCTGAGAAACCTGTATGCGGGTCAAGAAGCAACAGTTAGAAACTTATATGGAACAACAGATGATTCAAAATTGGGAAAGGAGTAACACAAGACTGTATATTGTCACCCTATTTATTTAACTTATATGCAGAATACATCGTGTGAAATGCCAGGCTGGATGAATCACAGACTAGAATCAAAATTTCCAGGAAAAATGTCAACAACCTCAGTTATGCTGAAGATACCACTCTAATGGCAGAAAGTGAAGAGGAACTAAAGATCTTGATTAAGGTAAAAGAGGAGAGTGAAATAGCTGGCTTAAAACTCAACATCCAAAAAACTAAGATCATGGCATCCAGTCCCATCAGTTCAGTTCAGTTCAGTTGCTCAGTCATGTCTGACTCTTTGCGACTCCTTGAACCACAGCACGCCAGGCCTCCCTGTCCATCACCAACTCTCGGAGTCCACCCAAACCCATGTCCATCGAGTTGGTGATGCCATCCAACCATCTCATCCTCTGCCATCCCCTTCTCCTCCTGCCCTCAATCTTTCCCAGCACCAGGGTCTTTTCAAATGAGTCAGCTGTTCACATCAGGTGGCCAAAGTATTGGAGCTTCAACTTCAACATCAGTCCTTCCAATGAACACCCAGGACTGATCTCCTTTAGAATGGACTAGTTGGATCTCCTTGCAGTCCAAGGGACTCTCAAGAGTCTTCTCCAACACCACAGTTCAAAAGCATCAATTCTTTGGCAGTCAGCTTTCTTTATAGTCCAACTCTCACATCCATACATGACCACTGGAAAAACCATAGCCTTGACTAGACAGACCTTTGTTGCCAAAGTAATGTCTCTGCTTTTCAATATGCTGTCTAGGTTGGTCATAACTTTCTTTTCAAGGAGTAAGTGTCTTTTAATTTCATGGCTGCAATCACCATCTGCAGTGGTTTTGGAGCCCAGAAAATTTAAAGTCAGTCACTGTTTCCTCATCTATTTCCCATGAAGTGATGGGACCGGATGCCATGATCTTCGTTTTCTGAATGTTGAGCTTTAAGCCAACTTTTTAACTCTCCACTTTCACTTTCATCAAGAGGCTTTTGAGTTCCTCTTCACTTTCTGCCATAAGGGTGGTATCATCTGCATATCTGAGGTTATTGATATTTCTCCCAGCAATCTTGTTCCAGCTTGTGCTTCTTCCAGCCCAGCGTTTCTCATGATGTACTCTGCATATAAGTTAAATAAGCAGGGTGACAATATACAGCCTTGATGTACTCTTTTTCCTATTTGGAACCAGTCTGTTGTTCCATGTCCAGTTCTAACTGTTGCTTCCTGACCTGCATACAGGTTTCTCAAGAGGCAGGTCAGGTGGTCTGGGATTCCCATCTCTTTCAGAATTTTCCACATTTTATTGTGATCCACACAGTCAAAGGCTTTGGCATAGTCAATAAAGCAGAAATAGATGCTTTTCTGGAACTCTCTTGCTTTTTCCATGATCCAGAGGATGTTGGCAATTTGATCTCTGGTTCCTCTGCCTTTTCTAAAACCAGCTTGAACATCTGAAAGTCCATGGTTCACATATTGCTGAAGCCTGACTTGGAGAATTTTGAGCATTGCTTTACCAACGTGTGAGATGAGTGCAATTGTGTGGTAGTTTGAGCATTCTTTGGCATTGCCTTTCTTTGGGATTGGAATGAAAACTGACCTTTTCCAATCCTGTGGCCACTGCTGAGTTTTCCAAATTTTCTGACATATTGAGTGCAGCACATTCACAGCATCATCTTTTAGGATTTGAAATAGCTCAACTGGAATTCCATCACCTCCACTAGCTTTGTTCGTAGTGATACTTCTTAAGGCCCACTTGACTTCACATTCCAGGATGTCTGGCTCTAGGTGAGTGATCACACCATCGTGATTATCTGGGTCATGAAGATCTTTTTTGTACAGTTCTTCTGTGTATTCTTGCCATCTCTTCTTAATACCTTCTGCTTCTGTTGGGTCCCTACCATTTCTGTCCTTTATTAAGCCCATCTTTGCATGAAATATTCCCTTGGTATCTCTAATTTTCTTGAAGAGATCTCTAGTCTTTCCTATTCTATTGTTTTCCTCTATTTCTTAGCATTGATCACTGAGGAAGGCTTTCTTATTTCTTCTTGTTATTCTTTGGAACTCTGCATTCAGATGTTTATATCTTTCTTTTCTCTTTTGCTTTTTGCTTCTCTTCTTTTCACAGCTATTTTTAAGGACCCCTCAGGCAGCCATTTTGCTTTTTTGCATTTCTTTTTCTGGGGGATGGTCTTGCTCCCTGTCTCCTGTACAATGTCATGAGAGAATGTTAGGTAGGGAGATTATACACCCTAGCATGCCTGTGAAAATGAAAGTGTTAGTCACTCAGTCCTATCCAGCTTGTTTCGACCCAATGGGCTATAGCCCACCAGGTTTCTCTGCCCATGGGATTCTCCAGGCAAGAATATTGAAGTGGTTTTCCTTCTCCAGGGCATCTTCTCCACCTAGGGATTGAACCAGGTCTCCTGCAGTGGAGGCCAATTCTTTACTGTCTGAGCCACCAGGGAACCCTGGGAAAGTTCCAATTTACATCTGTGTCCTGGCATTATTAGTGGTACTCCTTTTAACTCCCAAATATGTCCCAGTTTGGGCAATAAATTATAAGGTCACCCAAGCGTTAAAAATATCTAGGACAGGCAGAAAAACAAAACTGCCAGGGTGAAAAAATAGAGAATCACAAAGAAGAAAAACTTGAAGAAGAAAAGAGATGTGAATTTTCCAAAGTTGAAAAATGACATGTGTCCTCAAATTGAAAGTGAACTATAAGAACCAAGAAGGGGCTATTAAAATATATTCAAACTTAGACTCATCACAGTGAAACTGGATGAAGACAGAAAAAGACAGATTACCAGCAAAAAATGGTAATTAAACCAAGCAGGTTTCTCCCCAGCAACAATAGATGCCATAAAATAATAGGGAAATATATTCATCATAATTAATATCATTATTAGGCAACAAAAGCAAGATTCTGGAACACAGATATTCAACCTACAACTGACATATATTATACTTGGGCTCTTGGATTTGAGAGGAGGATAACAATTCTAGATAACTTCAGATATTTTTAGTTTACTTACAGTTAATTTTATTCATTAATTTATAACTTGTATGTTGAAAACTTTAAGCTACTATTTAATGGAAATTAACAAATATAACATAATTTATCTATATATGGAAATGTAAAGGACTAAGGCCAACAACGACAGTTTTGAAGAATAAAAATTGAAGAACTTGCTCTGAGAGCTATCAAGACACATTGGCAAAGCTACAATACCTAAGTCAGTGTGGTATTAGCACAAGAATAGACTCATGGAATAGAATAGAAACATGTATGACTATTTGTTTTGTGATAAAGTATAAGATAAAATGGTTCTTCCCTGGTAGCTCAGCTGGTAAAGAATCCATCTGCAATGCAGGAGACCCTGGTTCGATTCCTGGGTCGGGAAGTTCCCCTGGAGAAGGGATAGGCTACCCACTCCAATATTCTTGGACTTCCCTGGTGGCTCAGACAATAAAGAATCTACCTGCCATGCGGGAGACCTGGATTTGATCCCTGGTTTGGGAAGATCTCCTGGAGGAGAGCATGGCAACCCACTCCAGTATTCTTTCCCAGAGAATCCCTGTGGACAGAGGAGCCTGGTGGGCTACAGTCCATGGGACTGCAAAGAGTCGGACATGACTGAGTGATCAAGCACACACATGAGACAAATGAGAACAGAATTGTTTTTTTAATAAGGATACTGGGTCAATTGCTTTATCCATATGGCAAAAATAATCTTGATATCCTACTTCACATAACATACAAAAATCAGTTTCATATTAGAAAGCAGATATATGTCTCATGAAAGGTAAAATCAAAAAATATGAAAAATATAACAAAATATCTTCATGACCTTAGGATAAGAAAATAACTTTTTAATTAATAAATGAAACGTAATTAAAATTAAGAGCCTCTGTTTTTCAGAAGAACCTGGTAAAAGTGTGAAAGGGAAAGTAAAAAACTGGAGAAGGTACTTTTACTATTTTATCTGACAAAAGATTATTATCCTAAATATGAATATGTAAAGTGTTCTTGTGAAGTAATACAAAATAGCCCATAAAAAGTGGGCAAAAAGTTGAACGCGGAACAGCTAACTCCTGAAAGAGAATAGATAAGTGGATAATAAGCATACGAAGTACCCAACACCATTTTCATCTGGTGATTGAAGATGGAACACAAATTCGCGCACTATGAATGGGAACATAAATACATATGGCGCAGCCACTTCAGAAAGCCGTTTGGCTAAAACTGCTAAAACTGAACACACACCTAGCCTATAAACCCAGCAGTTCCATATTTCACTCCTACAGGTTTACCCAACATAAATGTGAATGAAAGAAACATGCTCAAAACAGCATTAATCGTAATCACTTGTAAGATGGATATCTAAACGGTGGTGTGTTTAGGACGTGAATGCTCACAGCAGTGAGCTGAGTGAGTCAGTGGTTCACTCAAGGGTACAGATGAGCTGAGCAGCGTGGCATTGAGCAGAGGCATCATGCATACAGAGTTCATATTTTTATTATTCCCTTACATAAAGTTCAAAACAGGCAAAGCTAGTCTATGGTAAGAAAGACACACAGTGCCTAACCTTGGGCAGGGGAGGGGAGAGACTGAGGGGAAACATGACAGGGGCCTTTGGTGCTGGGGATGCTCTACTTCTTGATCGGCCCTGTCACACAGGTGTGTTTACTTTGTGAGAACTCATTGAAAGACACTGTGCATATACAGATGCTCATTTCTGTATACTTGCTATACATAAAAGAGGGGGAAAGGCAAACCGTAGGTAACCAATATAGATGTAGAATTAATCTTGATACCTTCCAAGTCCTATACGAGTCAAAAGGAGGATGAAATAAGATTTGGAGGGGGAAGGAGAGGATGGAAGGAGGGAAGAAAAATAAAGAACCCTTTATCATCCAACAGAAAGTAGGATAGTAGAGGAAAAAAGAGAAAATGGATGGTAAGCAGAAAACTCAAGGAGGTAGTAGAAATAAGCCCAAAGGTATAAGATGTCAGAATGAATAAATAATAAAATTCCTCTGTTAAAAGACAGAGACTATCAGAAGGAACAACAATAAAACAAATTCAGCTACACGCTAATTTTAAGAGCTACGCCTAACACCAAAGAGAAAATCTGAACATTAAGTTTTGAAAACCTAAGTACATTTATAGTAAGATGAATTACAAAAAAGATAATAAAACAATTAAGCACCTAGTATTACATTAGAGCAAGCCCAGAACCATAGACCGCAGGCTCCGCCGTCCCTGGGATTCTCCAGGCAAGAACACTGGAGTGGGTTGCCATTTCCTTCTCCAATGCATGAAAGTGAAAAGTGAAAGTGAAGTCGCTCAGTCGTGTCTGACTCTTAGCGACCCCATGGACTGCAGCCTACCAGGCTCCTCTGTCCATGGGATTTTCCAGGTAAGAGTACTGGAGTGGGGTACCATTGCCTTCTCCAAGAACTATAGTAAGAAATGTCAAACCCTTCAATTAGAAACATATAGATCAAGTAGAAAATGCTAGTAAGAAATGGAATATTTTAACAGCTAGGCTGTATCCAGGTCCAGCTAGTTCACTCCCTACTTCTACCACACACACCAAATCCTCAGGCCACTGAGAAGTGGGTAGAATTCCATAAACAACTCTCAAGCTATAACTTGTTGGGAAATGTTCTCAAACTCAGAGAATGTGGGAAGGGAGAATTTTAAGGAGAATTTAAGGAAAATTTTAAGGAGAATTCTCCCAGACTAACAAATACAAAGTCTAGATATGGGACTCAATGGAAATATGAACATGATGAAAAATAACAACAGGAGGACTATGCAATCAGAACAAAACAAGTATGAAAGAAACTCTACAGCAACCAGAGTCTAAAGAAGACAGGAAAGCATCTCACCAGTGTTTCATACTATAGAAAAGCTTATTGAGGACGTAAATTGAATAAAATAAGAGCCTAAATGTAATATGATAACAAAGAATGAAATAAAAATGGAAATTGAAAATATAAGGATACAAATTGAAATTCAAATAACACCATTACAGAACAAATGAACAAATTAAATATAGAAAGGAATCGAATGGACATGGCTGAAAATACACAGAGAAAGTCTTGAGATAAGCACAGTAAAATCAAAGGAAAAAGATTAAAAGGTTAATGGAAGTAGAGAGAAGATAATGGCTATGGAGGAATGAAAAAGATGACATTACACAGGATGATTTGCCTGTGAATTGAACTCAACACATGAATCAGAACAAGTGTTCCAATAGAAAATAGAAAAAAAGAAAAAGAATCCTAAAATATAAGAATAGGAGACTCTACAATTCAAAATTTCTTATCATATTCCAAAACAAATACATTCAACACTCTCCATTAAAAATCATATGCTTGTTGTTATTCAGTTTTGAGGATGAGAAAAAAATTCTTCAGGCATCCAGACACAGATGTTTTCTCTTAAAATTAAGAACAAAAGCAGACTGGCCTCAGTCTTCTCCAGAGTAGCATTCCAAAAAGCAGGCATTGGGAGCAACACCTACCAAATTCTAAAGGAAAATAATGTGATAAAAAATACTGTGTCCAATCAAGACTCCCTTCAAGTATAAAGACCACAAACATCGCAGCACTGTTTATAATAGCCAGGACATGGAAGCAACCTACATGTCCATCAGCAGATGAATGGATAAGAAAGCTATGGTACATATACACAATGGAGTATCACTCAGCCATTAAAAAGAATACATTTGAATCAGTTCTAATGAGGTGGATGAAACTGGAGCCTATTATACAGAGTGAAGTAAGCCAGAAAGAAAAACACCAATACAGTATACTAACGCATATATATGGAATTTAGAAAGATGGTAACAATAACCCTGTGTACAAGACAGCAAAAGAGACACTGATGTATAGAACAGTCTTATGGACTCTGTGGGAGAGGGAGAGGGTGGGAAGATTTGGGAGAATGGCATTGAAACAAGTATAATATCATATATGAAATGAGTCGCCAGTCCAGGTTTGATGCATGATACTGGATGCTTGGGGCTGGTGCACTGGGACGACCCAGAGGGATGGTATGGGGAGGGAGGAGGGAAAGGGTTCAGGATGGGGAGCACATGCATACCTGTGGCGGATTCATTTTGATATATGGCAAAACCAATACAATATTGTAAAGTTAAAAAATAAAATAAAATTTAAAAAAAATAAAAAGCAAAACAAAACAAAAACCCCACAAATGGATATTCTAAATATGAAAGAATATGTTGGTTACAGCATGCACCAGCTTTCTGGAAGGGGCAAAAAAATGACTCAGTGGTAGACTACAACCAACCAAGAGCTGACAAGAGACCTGTGGTCAGTGGTATTCCAGCACGTTGAATTCCACAGCATCATGAAACCATGACGTGTGATCCATGCAGTCTATAACCTGCCAAGTGGTTCTTCAGGTTCAAAGGCAATAGACACCATGGCCCGCTCTAGCATGAAAGAATGAAGGGAATACTGCACTTACTAACTCCTTGAAATAAAATCCATCCAGTAAGAGGAGAATCAAGATGTAGAACTTGGGAGTGAAGATGTGTGTGTGGGTGGGGGGGGAGGTGATTAATATTTAAATATACAACTAAGAACAACAGTGAGTTCTATGGTTACAAAGCATCAAATGTCATAAAACTAAATGCTTAGCTTTGGTGTCTTTCCTTAACATCAAGTAAAGTAAAGATAATTATTTTTTTTATTAAAAGGAGAATGTAGATTCTGGTGGTGATTCAAGATGACAGATTGAGCACAAGAGTTTGTCAAATCTCTCTTCCAAGACTGGATTAAAGTGATAATAAAAACATTAAAAAAAATCAAGGGACTTCCACTCCTGAATATATACCTGGTCAGAACTACAATTCAAAACATGTACCCCAATGTTCAGGCAGCACTATTTACAGCAGCCAAAATCCAAGTGTCCATTGACAGAAGAATGGATAAAGAAAATATTATTCAGCCATAAAAAATAAAATAACGCCATTTCAGCAATACTGATGAACCTAGAGATTATCATATTGAGTGAAGTCAGGAAGAGAAAGACAAATGAAATCACTGATATGTGGACTCTAAAATATGACACAAATGAACTTACCTACAAAACAGAAGCAGAATCACAGAGAACAGACTTGTCATTGCCAAAAAGGTGGGTGTTGAGGAAGCGTAGATTAAGAGTTTGGAATTAGCAGATGCAAACTATTATATGGGCTTCCCTGGTGGCTCAGAGGTAAAGGATCTGCCTGCAGTATAGGAGATGCAGGTTCGACCCCTGGGTCAGGAAGATCCCCTTGAGAAGGAAATGGCAATACACTCAATACTCTTGCCTGGGAAATCCAATGGACCTAAGAGCCTTGTGGGCTATATAGTCCATGGGGTCACAAAAGAGTCAGATATGACTTAGCAACTAGACAACAATAATAGCAAAACTATTACATATAGGATGGATTAAAAAAACAAGACCCTATTGTATAGCACAGGGCATTACACTAAATATCCTGTAAAAAACCATAATGGAAAAAAATATGAAAAAGAAAAAATATATGTGTGTGTGTAACCAAATCACTTTGCCGTACAGCAGAAATTAACACAACATCGTAAATCAACTATGTAAAGATAGAGTAGCCACCCCATGTCCCTCCCTACTTTCAGCCCCCAAAACAAATCAAAACTGAACAAGACAATTCTTTTGCAAATAATTTAAATAACCTGGAAAGTCCAAAGTGAGATGTCCACACTTGGATAAAATTTATTCTATCTTCTCAATTAAGGAGTCTTCAGCTTAAGGGCCAAATCACCACCCATTTCTCTCTTGAGACTGCTGCTGCTGCTGCTGCTAAGTCACTTCAGTCGTGTCCGACTCTGTGTGACCCCATAGATGGCAGCCCACCAGGCTCCCCCATCCCTGGGATTCTCCAGGCAAGAACACTGGAGTGGGTTGCCATTTCCTTCTCCAATGCATGAAAGTGAAAAGTGAAAGTGAAGTCATGCCCGACTCTTAGCGACCCCATGGACTGCAGCCCACCAGGCTCCTCTGTCCATGGGATTTTCCAGGCAAGAGTACTGGAGTGGGGTGCCATTGCCTTCTCCACTACTTACACATAATTTCCACTCCAGTTTTCCATTATTCTAAAGCAATGAACAACTATGAGTTATCTTACATTTTTGAGAAAAATAAAGAATAAAACCAAAATAATTGTGATAAAACACCTAAGAAAAGCAAATGTAATTTTAAAAATAGAACTTTTTAAATATTCTAGTCATTAAGGTAGAAATTTGAGGGAAAACTTTGTATGCATATAGCAAAAATAGGATCTAGGAAAAAAGAAACACTGAAACAGCAAAAAGAACACTTAAAAATTAATATATGGCTATTGAAAACAGTGAAAGCAGGGAGAAAAATAAATCAAAGCAGTAATGGACAGGAATACCCCATGGCTGAGTATAGATGTAGGTGTTCAGATTGACAGGACCCAGGAAACAACCAGCACAAGTGAAATAACATCCATCCCTAAATATAATATTGAGAGATTTGATAACAAGATTAAAGAGAAAATCCTAGGAGTTTTCAGAGATAAAAGACAGCAACACTGACCGCTGTCATGCATGGAGCACAGCCTTCAAAATTCTGAAGACAACTGATGTTGAGTTTAAAAGTCCTAACCTACCCAAATTATTGATTATGTTGAAAGAATAAAAATATCTTCAAATGTCTAAGGACTCAAAAGGTTTATCTGCCATGCATCCCTTTCCACAAGATTCCTTAGAATGGCCCAGAAAATGAGAAAAGATGACGAAGCATGATTCTAACCCAGGACAGGAATGAGGAGACGTCTTCAGATGGCTGCTGGGCAGTAACCTCTGTTCCCAAGTGGGCCCTAGAAAAAGGGACGAAATCAAAAGGGAGATATTACACGCACTTGATGGTATCCTCAGAAGAACAAATCTAAGGATTGGATAAAGAAAAAGAAGAAAGGCAATTAGAAATTGGAAGGTGTAAGCACTTGACACAATTATGATCATGTAAACGTCAAGGCTGTATATTGTCACCCTGCTTATTTAACTTATACGCAGAGTACATCATGAGAAACGCTGGGCTGGAAGAAGCACAAGCTGGAATCAAGATTGCCAGGAGAAATATCAATAATCTCAGATATGCAGATGACACCACCCTTATGGCAGAAAGTGAAGAGGAACTAAAAAGCCTCTTGATGAGAGTGAAAGTGGAGAGTGAAAAAGTTGGCTTAAAGCTCAACATTCAGAAAACGAAGATCATGGCATCCGGTCCCATTACTTCATGGGAAATAGATGGGGAAACAGTGGAAACAGTGTCAGACTTTATCTTTTTGGCTCCAAAATCACTGCAGATGGTGACTGCAGTCATGAAATTAAAAGACACTTACTCTTGGAAGGAAAGTTATGACCAACCTAGATAGCATATTCAAAAGCAGAGACATTACTTTGCCAGCAAAGGTCCGTTTAGTCAAGGCTATGGTTTTTCCATTGTTCATGTATGGATATGAGAGTTGGACTGTGAAGAAAGCTGAGCACCGAAGAATTGATGCTTTTGAACTGTGGTGTTGGAGAAGACTCTTGAGAGTCCCTTGGACTGCAAGGAGATCCAACCAGTCCATTCTGAAGGAGATCAGCCCTGGGATTTCTTTGGAAGGAATGATGCTAAAGCTGAAACTCCAGTTCTTTGGCCACCTGATGTGAAGAGCTGACTCATTGGAAAAGACCCTGATGCTGGGAAAGACTGAAGGCAGGAAAATAAGGGGACGACAGAGGGTGAGATGGTTGGATGGCATCACTGACTCAATGGACATGAGTTTGAGCAAACTCCGGGAGATGGTGAAGGATAGAAAAGCCTGGCGCACTGCAGGCCATGGAGTCACAAAGAGTCAGATACGACTGAGCAACTGAACAACACCATTGCCAGGTGGCTCAGTGGTTAAGAATCTGCCTGCCAGTGCAGGAGACACGAGTCAATCCCTGGGTTAGTAAGATTCCCTGGAGGAGGAAATGGCAACCCACTCCAGTATTCTTGCCTGGGAAATCTCATGGACTTTCTCACAGGAGCCTGGAGGGCTGCAGTCAATAGCGTCCCAGGGTCAGACACAACTGAGGATGCACAATAGAACAGAAAGAAAGGGAAAATGCACGGTGCTGGGGATGTCAACGTAACTAGAGGAGAAACTAAAAGTAATGAAAATAATTACTGTGTCACGAGGGAATGAGGGGAGTTTGGGGAAGTGGAAGTAAGCTAAGGCCTCATTTGCAATGGCTGGAAGTCAGTGGACAATGTTTAAAACAGACAATCCAAAAATTATGACTCATCATTTAATATTTTAACAATCTAAAAATAGAAACATATGATCCTCTTGAACAGTGTGCCTCTTTTAATAAAACAATCTCTGCTGTCTTTTCACCCAACTGAAGACATGTATCGAGATATTTACAGTAATATTCATCTAATATTTCCAAATGGTGGGTTTTGAGGAGAGGTGTTACCATGCTGTTGGCATCTTCTGGTATTCTTTGAATAATTGATATCTTTGTATCACTTTTATAACAGTGACATCCTTATCGTATACTTGGGATTGGGGGAGGGTAATTGGTTATAAAAGGATAAAGGTGGGGGTATGGGTTCCCCCCGAGAAGACGTAGTAGTGTGGATTAGATGCCTGTAGTCGGAATGAGGGAGAAGGCAATGGCAGCCCACTCCAGCACTCTTGCCTGGAAAATCCCGTGGATGGAGGAGACTGGTGGGCTGCAGTCCATGGGGTCACTAGGAGTAGGACACGACTGGGCAACTTCACCTTAGCTTTTCACTTTCATGCATTGGAGAAAGAAATGGCAACCCATTCCAGTGTTCTTGCCTGGAGAATCCCAGGGACGGGGGAGCCTGGTGGGCTGCCGTCTATGGGGTCACACAGAGTCGGACACGACTGAAGTGACTGAGCAGCAGCAGCAGCAGTGGGAATGAAGGGAAAGTGGCCTGACCTAGAGGGAGAGAGAACAGGCCTCACTGGCTTGAAACTTGTGGGGAGACAGACAGGGAATGAAGGCCGAAGCCTGGTGCCCAGGTTCCTCACTCGGCTCCTGGGAGCTTGGAGGCCACAGAGAAGGAATGGAGTGTGCTGTGTCCACACTGACGGGGGTAGCGAGGGGTTCCGAGTTCAAGTTTACAGGACCTAAAGTTGAGTATCTGAGAAGCAGGCGAGTAATCCTCATGCAGCAGGTTTCTTACACAAGCTGGAACTAGGGTAAGTCCACGCATATAAATTTGAGATTTGTCAGCAAATAGATGCGAGGCAAAGCTAGGAGAATGTATGAAACCTCTGAATATGGGGGGTTGGAAAAAAAATAGAACTGGGCCTTGGACCAACAGTGACAGGTTGGAGGGAGAAGGGGGCCCCGGAGAGAAGTTAAGGGGAGAGAGAGGACAGTTTGTAGGTTACATTCTGGGAGAATGTGGCTTTGGGGAAGCTGGGGGAGGAGGCTATTTCCATAAGCCTTGGATTCCTTGAGCAGGGGCTACAAGCTGGGGTAAAGGGGCTGCTTTTCATCCGAGAAGGGCCACTTTATGCATTAAAAGAGGAAAGAAGAAAAAAGGGTGCAGGCAGCTTTTGCAGTTTCGGGGTAAGAGGATGGAGCTTGACTGTCTCACTTTCTCATTATTGTGGCAGTAAGGTCATCTCCTGTAAGCGAGGAGAGAGGGAGGCAGAGGGGGAGATGATGGCACCAACTGGGTACTGCAGCTACTAGTCCTCTTAATCCATTAAAAATTTTTTTAAAAATTTATTTTAATAAAGTATTATCAATTTACAGTATTTAATTCATTTTTAAAATCATTTTCAGTAGCCCAAATTCTATTTCATCCATTTCTATGAATGAAAGAGTATTAATATTTGCTGAGACACAGATAGACTCATAGAATGTTGTAACTTAAAGCAGTCATACATGTTTGAGCCAATCCTCGTAATACAGATGAGAAAACTGAGGCTTGGTGTAAGCAATTTCCCTAAAATGAAAGAACTAAGTAGAAATAAAGCCTAAGTTTTTGGATTTTCAGTTTATTGGTATGAAAGCTGTCTGTCTGTCTCTCTATGCCTCTATCTCTCTCTCACTCACACACGCACACACACGCTCCCTGCATTTTAAAAAACTCAAAAAGGGCTCATTTATCCGACTGTACTGATTTCAAGCAAAATGCTGGTATTTGTCAGTCTCTCTGTGCTGTGCTTCAGGAGACTCGTGTGTCAGTCATTTGTAAATACACAAGTAAAGAAGATAACTATATTGAATGTATTGTGAAAGGTGAGAATCTTTTCATTGCCTATATTACCAGATGATTCATCTCCTTTTATGTTGACAATTATTATTTCTTAGCTACTTAATTTATTATCTTCCCCAATTTTAAGAGGAGGGGAATTTGTTCCCCACTTGGAGTTTTGTCACTTAATTTTTTCAGGTTGCATCCAACTGCTTCTACTTGTTTTTCATACTCCAGCAGACAGCCACCAGCCACTTCCTTCATACAGAAAAGATCCTATCCGATTTTTGACTCTGCACAAATAACTTCTCCCCTGCTGCTGCTGCTGCTGCTAAGTTGCTTCAGTCATGTCCGACTCTGTGCGACCCCATAGATGGCAGCCCACCAGGCTCCCCCATCCCTGGGATTCTCCGGGCAAGAACACTGGAGTGGGTTGCCATTTCCTTCTCCAATGCATGAAAGTGAAAATGAAGTCGCTCAGTCGTGTCCGACTCTTAGCGACCCCATGGACTGCAGCCCACCAGGCTCCTCCCCCCATGGGGTTTTCCAGGCAAGAGTACTGGAGTGGGGTGCCATTGCCTTCTGCAAACTTCTCCCCTAGGAGGAGGGAAATGCACAGAGTGTTATTTACCCTTATGTTTGACAAATACTTCTCTTGAATTTTGTAGTACTCTTAGCACATAGTTCTGCCTTTGTGGGCATCATTTCTAATCCCTCCCATTTTCCTTTGAGATCGTAATTAATCCCTTCTACTTACTTTTCAGCTGGACGGTAAATTTTATTACTTTTGAAAATGTTCCTTGAAATATTTTTCTGTACAGTTTTAAGGTACCTAAGTGATTCTGTAATTAGAAGCTTCTGAACAACATTCCGTCAGGCCCCTTAACCACTATGTACCCCCAAAGCTTGTTCATTTCACTCATCCCTGCCTCTGCAAGTGCGCAAATGTAAGGAAGGATGCAGTGACAGAGTAGCCAAAGTATATTTTCCTCTTACTTTTATTCATTCATGCATGGTGTGGGGGTGGCTGGAGAGGGCCATGCAGTGTGGTCCCTGAATCCTTGGCTGCTCAGCAGATTGTGTGTGTGTATACCATTTATAGAGTCTTTATTGAACTTGTTACAATAGTTTCTGTTTTATGTTTTGTTTTTTGTTTTTTTTTGCCAAGAAGCATATAGGATCTCAGCTTCCTGACCAGGGTTCCAACCTGCATTTCAGGTTGCATCGAAAGGGAAAGGCTTCACCACTGGACCACCAGGGAAGTCCCTGCTCAACACATTTCACTGAAGACTTAGGGAAAGACCACTTTGTAATGCCCAGATGGCCAGAGATGGATTTACCATGGAAATAATGAAGATGAAGCCATAGTAATATGGACATGTGGTAATGTGCTTTTTAAAAATCTGCAAAAATAAGATATTTGTATTATAATCAGTTAAGACTACCGTTGTTTTCTCCTGCAGCGTCCCTTGCATCATACCTGCCCTCCTGGCAGAAGGTCTTAGAGCAGCCGTGGAAGGTGTCAGATTAGGGGAACAGACTTCCATGGTTCATAGTCAGCTCCCAGACCATCAGTCACCACCAGCTATGCTGCCTGGGATCGCTTCCAGAAAAGCTCCCACCATTTCCTAAAACTGTTCACCAAGCGTATCTACAAGGGTGCCCACAACTCCCAGTCTGGAACCAGGTGGGTACCAAAGGAGAAATGAAGTTTGAGAGACCTGGAAACAGATTAGTTCATGGACTAATTAGTTCATAGACAGGTAGAACTGTGAGTGAAGGCTTGGCTTTTATTAAGTCTCAGTCAAAACAGAAGTTCTCTCCTATCCAAACTGTACTCAGCAATGACCTAAAATCTTACAATTCACACATAAAATAAACTTGGTAGAGGTTTTTCCAAGTTCCAGACATGACCAGAAACAAGTTGTAGAAGCAGAAAATTTCTGAGAAATCAAATTCTATCCATTTAGATCAACAGTGTTTGAGGAAAGACTCAAGGAATTCAGCTTTCTATTGTCTTTGTAGAAAATACTCCAGAGTTGATGTTTCATGGAAAGGTGATTAAGAGATTACAGCCATTGAACATGCATTAGGCAGTTGATGAAAAAATAGTATTTTCAAAGATATATACATTATTTTCAGGATATTTTCTCATTGCCGGTACTAATTAGCTCTTAAAAGTTATACTTAGACATCACTTATTTCCCACTCCTGGCTCAGATGGCAAAGAATCTGCCTGCAGTGCAGGAGATGTGGTTGATCCCTGGGTCAGGAAGATCCCCTGGAGAAGGGAATGGTAACCGACTCCAGTATTCTTACCTGGAGAATTCCATGGACAGAGGAACTGGGGTGGGGGGGATACAGTCTATGGGATCTCAAAGAGTCGGACACAACTGAACAACTAACGCAATCACTTTCACTTTTTTCTTTCCCATCCTACATAAATACATATATTTGTATCTGATTTCCTACTCATAGCTTTATTATTTTTCTTAAGAGGAATCATAAAAACAAAAATCATATGAACCTCAGACTCCAGAAAACTTTGATCACATTGGTGACCACACAGCTTCACTAGTTTGGGTGGACATTCTTATTTGAGTTAGGCACTGTCCTGAACAAAATGACAAAAACTAAAAGAGAAACTTTCTCCCCATACCCAGCGATACTTTGGGACTGTATGTTATTTACAAGAAAGGAAGCTCAGATTTACTAAAACAAAAACAATGTCCTAGAGTAATGATGTTTTGCATTTTATCTTACTTCTCACAAGGAAGATAATCAGAATTGATCCTCAGAAGATGGTAAAAGGAAAAAAGTCTATCTGCTGGTACTTCATCTCACTGACCAGGCCAGTGGTTACTAATTACAAAAGGATCGACCACTTCTTCCGCACACATGAATTTGGTCCTGGTCATGAGTTATTCAGGCGTACTTGTCAGTTCAGTTCAGTTTAGTCACTCAGTCGTGTCTGACTCTTTGTGACCTCATAGACTGAAGCACACCAGGCTTCCCTGCCATCACCAACACCCAGAGTTTACTCAAACTCACGTCCATTGAATCGGTGATGCCATCCAACCATCTCATCCTCTGTTGTCCCCTTCTCCTCCCGCCTTCCATCTTTCCAAGCATCAGGGGTCTTTTTAAATGAGTCAGTTCTTTGCTTAGTCCTGTGCTATACTAAGTCACTTCAGTCATGACTACTCTTTGCAACCGTATGGACCATAGCCTGCCAGGGTCCTCTGTCCATGGGATTCTCCAGGCAAGAAAACTGAGGGGTTTACCATGCCCTTCTCCAGGGGATCTTCCTGACCCAAGGATTGGACCTGCGTCTCTTTCATCTCCTGCATAGGCAAGTGGGTTCTTTACCACTAGCGCTACCTGGGAAGCTGTATAGTCATACATTTTACCATTTGGAGAAGTGATGAGTATATTCAAGGAAAAGCCATAAAGAAATCAGATCAGATCAGTCGCTCAGTCTTGTCCGACTCTGCAACCGGGAAACAAGACACAGTGACTATAAATTGTCAAGAAGAAACTCATGATTTTCTGAAGTGCAAACTACTAATCGAGTCACATTTAATTGCCCCTATAGGGTAAGAAATAATATGAATTAAAGAGACAGGTGTGCTTAAATCAATGCAAAAGCCTCCTAGTATGGGTGTTTTGTTGAAAGGCACACTGAAAAGAGCTGGATGCTCTCAAAAATATGCTCCCAATTTAAAGTCTTTTTTTAAATCTTTTCTATAGTCTCCCTGAAAATGTAAAACCTCTTCAGAGTTATGACAAAAAATGAAGGCTCTTCATTTTAGGGAAATTCTATCACCTAGTTTCCATCCTTAACTAGAAGTGAGCATTTAAGATCGAACAGGGTGTTGCTGTGTTTGAAAGCAGAGGTTAAGGATTGAGGAGATGAAGCGGAAACATTAGAATATAAACATACACTCCTGCAATTTAGGATAGGACCAATCTGAACGCAATCTCTAAGGGAAAGTTGTTACTTACTACTTGAATGTAAATGATGTCAAATTGTCTTTCGATATTCCACAGAATAGAAGCATGCTTAGAAAAAAAGCATTTTTCCATCTGATTTATTTTTCCTCGATTGTTTATTTTTAAAAAGTTAAACCAGAAAAAGTGTTCAAAGCATAGTAAAATGAATATCATACAGTCCACCTAGATTCACCAACTGTTAACATCTTGCTATATTTGCTGTTTCCTTTTATCTTCCCATTATTTCTTGCTCCCTTTCAGCTGTACTCCATCTTGTGTTTAGTACTTAGTACTCAGCATTTGGCATGTAGCACCTGAAAACAGGCATGTTATTTCATAAGCACAGTATCTTCCCAAGAGCAATACCGTGAGACTACCACTCACAAGGAAATTCACATGATACAGTAATACCCTCAAATTTGAAATCTCTGTTCAAATTTCCTCGATTATTCTAAAATGTCTCCTGTATCAGTTCTACTTTCCAGGATCTAAATAAGGACCACTAACTGTAGTAGGGTTCATTTCTCCTCAGCCTCATTCATTGTGGAAAATTCCCCCATCATTCATTCATTCATTCATTTACTGGCCTTTCATGCACTGGCTTTTCTTTTTTCAACAGTTCAGGCCAACTGTCTTCTATAGTGCCCCAAATTTCAATTTAATTGTTTCTTTAAAATGTATTTAATGTTAAATATTTTTGGCAAGAATACCATGTAGGTATACTTCTCACTGCTTCAAATCAGATAGTATAGAATGTCAATTTGTCCCGTTATTGGAAATATTAACAATAATTACTTGTTTATGGTGGCAATCTACAGATCCCCACATTGTAAAAGAATCTTTTCCACCTTGAAATTAATATATAAGCTGTGGGATAATACTTTGAGGAATCCCTGTGAATATTCTAAGAATCTACATTCAATGGTTTTACCATCCATTCAATGATTTTTGCCTGAATAAATGATTATATTGGTGCTTGAAAATGAAAATGTGTCAGGAATTCCCTGGCAGTCCATTGGTTGGACTTCCACTACAGGCTTCCACTGTAGGGGGATAGGGATTGATCCCTAAGATCCTGCCTGCCATACCGCAAGGCCAAAAAAAAAGGTCTATTTCTTTCATTATTTCTACATTTATTAGTTGGCTTTCTTTAGTGAAGAAGCACTTTTCATACCCTTCTGCCTTTGTATGAGTATTACTGTGGATTCACAGGTTTATCTTGTGTTCATTAGGATGTAATCTGTTCCTTATATTATTCTTGATTCTCTGGTTTTCCAAAATGTGGCAAACAGAATTCTATTACCTCTCTTGAGTCCTTTTGACATGTCCCCATACTTCTGGCAAAAGATGTCCCAGGTTCACCTTCAACTTCCCTGATCCTTCTCTGAACCAGGCATTTCTGCGAGGAGCAGCCCTGATTCCTTTTAGTGGGGAGCATATTTAGAAACTGAAATCAGGATGCTGGGTGTGTGGATGGCTAGAGAATGTCCTTCTTCTAAACTAATTCAGTGGACAGAGCTGAAATATAAATATACATCAATCAGAAGCTCACACTTATAGCTACAATTCCATCCATACACCTCCACTCATTCCTAACTAGAACATTTCTCACAATGAAAATGTAAGTTCCCAACAACATCGATAGAGTCACTCGTTTTCTCTTTTCTAAAGTACATACTAAATAGGACCCATAAGGCACCCATATCATTATTGACAACAAAACTAACAATAAAGTTCAAGATTTTGTTGCAGTTTTTCTTGTACTTAGGGAAAAAAAACTCAGTGATGATATACAGTCAGGATACTGTGTTTAAAGTTCACTTGAATGAACACTTTTTTTTCTGTGTGATTATATCGTCAAAGTTGGTATACAGTTAGATTCATTTGTTTCCATTTGTAGGCTTATCTTTTTAAATTCTTTCTCATTTTATTTCATTTTTGAGTAAGCAAAACACTCATGTTATTTGAAAGTTAAAACCAAATAGTCCAAGAGGCTCAGATTCAATACTGTACCTTCCACTCCACTCCTATCTACCACCTATGGGTGAAAATTTTTATTAATTTTTCATTTATCCTTGTTGTTCGTTGTTCAGTCACTAAGTTATGTCTGACTCTTTGTGACCCCATGACCAGCAGCACAACAGGCTTCCCTGTCCTTCACTGTCTCTCAGAGTTTGCTCAGACTCATGTCCATTGAGTCGGTGATATCATCCAACCATCCCATCCTCCATTGCCCCTTTCTCCTCCTGCCCTCAATCTTTCCCAGCATCAGGGTCTTTTCCAATGAGTTGGCTCTTCGCATCAGGTGGCCTAAGTATTGGAGCTTCAGCTTCAGCATCAGTCCTTCCAGTGAATAATCAGGGTTGATTTCCTTTAGGACTGACTGGTTTCATCTCCTTGCTGTCCAGGGGACTCTCAGGAGTCTCCTCCCAGCACCGCAGTTCAAAAATATCAATTCTTTGGTGCTCAGCCTTCTTTAAGGTCCAACTCTTACATCCGTACATGACTACTAGAAAAACCATAGCTCTGACTATGACATAGCAAAGTGATGTCTGCCTTTTAACATGCTGTCCAGGTTTGTCATAGCTTTTCTTCCAAACAGCAAGTGTTTATCCTTGTTGTAGTTCTATTTTGCAACACACACACATACCCCTATCTATATCTATACCAAAAAAATACATGTATATAGTTTCCTTTCTCTTTCTTACACAAAACATGGTATACTATATATACACTTGGGTTTTTTTCCCTAAATCACAGTGTGTCCTGGAATTCACATCAATTTGCAGAGCTCTTCCTTAATCTTTTTCTATATTGAGTAATATTCTGTGCGTGAATGCACCATGATTTATTCCATCAGGTTTCTGTAATTGGGCATTTGTGTTGTTTCCAGTATTTTGCTTTTAAAAATACTGCTTCAGTAAATGATTTTGTGTACATCTTGGGTTTTTTTTGCCCCTCAAATTGGTGGAAAAGTATCTTCAGGTTAAATCCCTACAAGTGGGAATTGCTGCCATGTCAAGCATATAAGCATATGTGATTTTGCTAAGTAATACCAAAGCCCTTCCATAGAGATTCCCATCAGTACCTAGGAAGCTTTTTAACATAGCCCAGTACACAAAATATGTTGTTGAGCTATTTAATTTCTTGTCCTTTTACAGATGAGAAATTGGATCTCAATATAGTTTCAATTTCCACTTCTCTTACTATGAGAGACGTTATTAAGCATTTATATATTTAAAGAACTTCTATGTGTGTTTTTTTCATTAACTGATTATTCATGTCTTTTGCTCATTTTGCATGAGGTTGTAGGTCTTTTTGAAAACATATTTTAAGGATTATTAGAGATCTTAGCCCTTCATCTGTGATAATACAGCAAATATTTTCTTTTCATCTGCCACTTATCATTTGTTTCTGTTTATGGTGGTTTTGGTCATTCAGACTTCTTAAGTGTACTTGAATCTATCTTTTATTGTAGCTGGGATTCAAGTCATAACTCACCCACAGGTGATTTAAACACTTTACCAATTCTCTCCTAGTCCTTGAACGGTTTGATGTTCTCTCATACATTAGATCTCTGCTCTCCTTTGAGTTTATTCTGACACATCATGGGAAGAGAGGCGACTTTATGATTGTTCCAACACCATTCATTAAAAAGCCCACATTTTCCCCAGTGATTTGAGATGCCACTTTTATTATATATTAAATGTTATGTGTATTTGGTCTATTTCTGAAATTAGTATGTTATTCCTTTTACTGTTCTGTCTCTTTATACAATGATACCCCCTATTTTAATTATAGAGGTGTGTATATGTTTAATAATTGGTTAAATAAATTACTCTTCTGTTTCAGAATTTTCCTAGCTTCTTGTCTCTTTATTTTTCAATACTAAACTTTAAAATCAACTTATCTAGCTCTAGAAATAAAACTTGTTGGATTTTATTGGGGAGAATTACCTCTTTTATGTTGTCATTCTAATCAAGGAAAAGAATGCTGTTCCCATTTAATAAAATCTGCTTTTCTTTCTTTCACATGTAGCTGCAGTTTTCCCCCAACCATTTAAAAAAGAAACTGTCTTTTGTCCATTGTATGTTCTTGCCTCCCTTGTCATAGATTAATTGACCATAGGAGCCTGTGTTTGTTTCTGGGCTTTCTACCCTGTTCCATTGATCTATGTTTCTGTTTTTGCAGTAGTACATGCTATTTTGATTACTGTAGCTTTGCAATATAGTCTGAATTCAGGGAGTCTGATTCCTCCAGCTCCATTTTTCTTTCTCAGGATTGCTTTTAATATTCAGGGTATTTTGTGCTTCCATACAAATTTAAAAATTGTTTGTTCTGGTTCTGTGATAAATGCCATTGGTAATTGGATAGGGATTGCATTAAATCTGTAGATTGCCTTGGGTTGTTGCTCAGTTGTGTCTGACTCTTTGCGACCCCATGGACTGAAGCATGCCAGGCTTCCCTGTCCTTCAACATCTCCCAGAGTTTGTTTAAATTCATGTCCGTTGAGTAGTCATGCCATCTGGTCAACCATCTCATCCTCTGTCATCCCCTTCTCCTCCTACCTTCAATCTTTCCCAGTATCATGGTCTTTTTCAATGAGTCAGCTCTTCTCATTAGGTGGCCAAAGTATTGGAGCTTCAGTTTCAGCATCAGTCTTTCCAATGAATATTCAGGATAGATTTCCTTTAGGATGGACTGGTTGGATCTCCTGCAGTCCAAGGGACTCTCAAGAGTCTTCTCCAAAACCAAGTTCAAAAGCATCAATTCTTCATCACTCAGATTTCTTTATAGTCCAACTCTCACATCCATACATGACTATTGGAAAAACCATAGCTTTGACTAGATGGACCTTTGTCGGCAAAATAATGTCTCTGCTTTTTACTATGCTGTCTAGGTTAGTCATAGCTTTTCTTCCAAGGAGCAAGCATATTTTAATTTCATGGCTGAAGTCAGCATCCACAGTGATTTTGGAGCCCAAGAAAATAAAGTCTGTCACTTTTTCCATTGTTTCCCCATCTATTTGCCATGAAGTGATGGGACCAGATGCCACGGTCTTCATTTTTTGAAAATTGAGTTTTAAGCCAGCTTTTTCACTCTCCTCTTTCACTTTGATCAAGAAGCTCTTTAATCCCTCTTTGCTTTCTGCCATAAGAGTGGTGTTATCTGCATATCTGAGGTTATTGATATTTCTCCCAGCAATCCTGATTCCAACTTGTGCTTCATCCAGCCTGGCATTTTTCATGATGTACTCTGCATATAAGTTAAATAAGCAAGATGACAATATACAGTCTTGATGCACTCCTTTTCCAATTTGGAACCAGTCCTTTGTTCCATATCTGGTTCTAACTGTTGCTTCTTGACCTGCACAGGTTTTCAGGAGGCAGGTACTGTGGTCTGGTATTCCCACCTCTTTAAGAATTTTCCACAGTTTGTTGTGATCCACACAGTCAAAGGCTTTAGTCTTTAGATTGCTTTGGGTAGTATAGTCGTATTAAAATTCTCATTCTTCCAAACCAAGAACATAGTATATCTTTCCATCTGTTTGTGTCATCTTCGATTTCTTTAGTCAGCATCTTACAGTTTTCAGATTACAGGTCTTTTTATTTCTCCTTAGACAGAGTTACTTCTAAGTATTTTATTCTCTGATGTGATGGTAAATGAGACTGTTTCTTTAGTTTCTCTTCCTGAACTTTCATTGTTAGTGTATAGGAATATAAGTGATTTCTGTGTATTAATTTTGCATCCTGTGACTTTACTGAATTAATTGATGAGCTCTAGTAGTTTTCTGGTAGCATCTTTAGGATTTTCTATGTATGGTATCATGCCATCTGCAGTGACAGTTTTTCTTCTTTTCCAATTTGGATTCTTTTATTTTTTTTTTTTATCTCTGATTGCCATGGTTAGAACTTCCAAAACTATGTTGAATAAACGTGATGACACTGGACATCTTTGCCTTGTTCCTGATCTTAGAGAGAATGCTTTCAGCTTTTCATCACTGAGAATGATGTTAGCGGGTTTGTCATATATGGCCTTTATTATGTTGAGGTAAGTTCTTTCTATGTCAACTTTCTGAAAAGCTTTTATATTAAAGGTGTGTTGAATTTTATCAAAAGCTTTTCCTGCAACCATTAAAATGATCATAGGATTTTTATCCTTCAGTTTGTTAATGTGGTGTATTACATTGATTGATTTGTAGCTATTGAAGAATCCTTGCATCCCTGGGATAAATCTCACTTATTTGCAATAACATACATGGACCTAGAGATTATCATATTAAGTGAAGTAAGACAGAGAAAGACAAATATATGAGATCACTCATATGTGTAATCTATTTTTTTAAATGGTACAGGTGAACTTATTTACAAAACAGATTCACAAATATTTAAAACAAACATGATTGCCAAAGGGGAAATGTGAGAAGGGGAGGGATAAAGGAGGAATTTGAGATTAACATACATGCACTACTATATATAAGATAGATAACAAACAAAGACCTACTGTATAGCAAAGGGAACCATACTCAATATTCCATGATAACCTATATGAGAAAAGAATCTGAAAAAGAATGAATATATGTGAATATATAACTGAATCACTTTGCTGTACACCTGAAACTAACACAAAATTGTAAATTAACTATACTTCAACAATTTTTTGGAAAAGACTCTGATGCTGGGAGGGATTGGGGGCAGGAGGAGAAGGGGACGACAGAGGATGAGATGGCTGGATGGCATCACTGACTCGATGGACGTGAGTCTCAGTGAACTCTGGGAGTTGGTGATGGACAGGGAGGCCTGGCGTGCTGGGATTCATGGGGTCGAAAAGAGTCGGACATGACTGAGTGACTGAACTGAACTGAACTGAACTGAAAGTCCTAATCTTATACTAATTACATTAGTAACATGATTTGCAATAGCATAGTGAAGATGTATAGGAGAGTGATCCAGACTGTTTCATTATATATAGAAGTGAGTGAAATATTTGCATTGTTTTTAAAAAATGACCATAAGAGGGAAAAATTGCTCTTTTTTCTGATTAACCTTAGGCCTTTGGAACAAGACTCTGTTTCTGATTGCTCATATAGTAAAATATATGTATATGTGCATGTTTGAGTGTGTGTAGAATGTACCTATGATTTTCAACTTAAAACTTGTTGAGGTTTGGCAGAAAACAGCAAAATTCTGCAAAGCAATTATCCTTCAATAAAAAATAAATAAATTAGAATAATAATAAATAAAACAAATTTTCACCTGGGGGGAAAGTGAGAATCTACTTTTGTGCCTTTCAAGTGTATTTTAAATTTTTCTTATATAGGTTTCTCTCATTTCTTTTTAAGTTTATACCTAAGTATTTTCTACTTTTAATATCTGCAAATGAAATATTTCATCTATTAAGCCTTTTAACCAGTTATGATTTTTTTATAAGAGATTGTTGATTTCTGTGGGTTAGAACTGCGCTTTGTTAAGTCACAGAATTAATGTTGTGTTAACTTTATTATTGGTCTCAAGCTTTCCAAGAATGCCATCAATTGCAAGTAAGGCTAGTTTTATTTCTTTATTTTTCCTAATTCTCATACCTCTGCTTCTTTTGTCATGTCTGAATGCAATGTCCAACACTCCCAATTCAACATGAAATAATAGTGGAAATGGGAGCATCCGTCTTGGGGCATTTTTTGAGACAGTTAAGTGTGGTGATGCCCCATTCTGCATAGTATAGTAAGTGTAGTCTGCTGGAGCAACAGGCAAGTGTCCCTGCAGGAAGCCTGCTTTATTTGTGATGCTACAGAAGATGTGCTTCCAAGTAGTTGAACTTAATATCCAATATTCTTTTAAGGTAGAAATCAAGGGAACTTTCTGATATTACCCCAAAGAGGTCTTGGAGAAATTCTTTTGTATTGCATGCACCAAATTGCTGTCCTCCTCTCTCTGTGTTGATGAGGTGGTAAATTCTAAGCCACTGAAGTCTTGGCAACAGGAATGGAAATGCCTTTGTGAGAGCAAGTCTCAGGGCTGAAGGCAGATTCCTATTACAGTAGAATAATGGAAAACTAAATTCACTCGTGCATTTATGATTTTAATGTATTTGATTCACTCTCTTCTTAAACATGTATATGAATGGAGATTATTTGGTATTGGAAACCTTGAAAAAAAATTTTTTTAGTCACAGAGCATCAGAGAGTGTATCTTTTATAATATGTTCCAGACAAATGCACGCAATACCAAGGCTGTCACCACAATTCCAGGTCGCTATCACATACAAGTAAACATAAATAAGAACATATTGGGATATTTTTAACCACAGGGGCACCAGTATAAGCACTTAATGGATTTCCTGAAATTTTTGTTTCATAAGACTTAATCCTCGGGAGTAGTTTGGAAAAAGTTATGTCACACCAAGGTAGCACATTATGCAAAGTAGTAATGAAATTTATAGTTAAAAATATGCTATAATAAGATATCAATACTTACACATACAAAGCAACTTGGATTAAAGGATATTTTTGTAGTTTCCAGTTTTAGGCTATTGCAAATAAAGCTGATAGCCACAACCAAAAAAAATCAACTTGAAGAAGTTGTTATGGTGTATCAGCTGAGGAAAACTCTGTTATTTTTTCTTACTGCTATACCTTTAAAGTAAAAGTATTTTTCCAGGCAACTGGTCAGTAGTGAAAAAAATTCAACATGAATCAAATATAGAAAAAGTGTCCTTAAACTAAAACATTTTCATCAAAACTTTCCTGAATTGTCCATTAAATTTACGTACTTACTTTGATGGCATATAAAAGAAGTTCCATGTACAGGGGAAACTCCATACTTTAACAAAGAAAACTTCAAAAAGAGAATAGGATAAAATAAAACAGTTGTTCTGTTACAACTTTAAAAACCTTGAGTGGTTTAGTGGTATCTTTATGTTTGCTATGCTAAAATAAATTTTTTCCCAATAACATTTTCATTTTTGAGGCAAAGGGCTTTGTATGTTGCTTTTACTTTAACCATGTGGTATTTACATAGCTGGCTCAGTAGTCCTCTTCTCTTTATATTTATTTATTATTCATTTGGCTGCACTGCACCTTAGTTACAACAGGTGAGTTCTCAGTTGTGTCTTGTAGGATCTAGTTCCCTGACTAGGGATCAAACCCAAGCCCCCTCCATTGGGAGCATGGAGTCTTAGCCACTGGACCACCAGGGAAATCCCAGTACTTCTCTTGTCAAGTATAAACAGTTTTCCAACATTTATTATATACTATGATGCTGGGTGGATCATAAAAGTGGTCCCTATTTTTAAGATCATAAACTACTGGCAGGGACAGAAAAGAAAACTAAGAATTGCAATTCAGAGGTTTAAAAGAAGAGTGTAGGGACCTGAGAGGCAGAATCAAAGCTGCAGGGGAACATTAAGGAAACTTTTGCTGTCTTGGAAACCTGCGTGATAGAAGATGGATCACTGGAGAGCAGGCAAGGACAAGAGAAAACAGGATCTATTAGAAACCATATGTGTGCTGAATGGCAAGTGGTCCAGAGTGACGGTAACTAGTTGTTCGAGGGCCATCTTTCCAGATAGGTTGCAAGATGTGTTAGGATGAGAACAGTGTCTTTCTTCTTCAGCATGATGTTCCTTTCCAGTGTCTAGCAACAGGTGACATTTAAAAAAACTCAATGAAAATTTCTATTTTCTGTTTGCATTATTATTTTATATTAATAAGTTGTTGGTCTTAAATTTTTTAATTAATTTAATACTTAAGAAAGTGAAAGTTAGTCGCACAGTCATGTCCGACTCTGCAATCCCATGGACTTCACCCTGCCCTGCTCCCCTGTCTATGGGATTCTCCAGGCAAGAGTATTGGAGTGGGTTGCCATTTCCTTCTCCAGAGGGTCTTTCCACCCTGGGGATCAAACCCAGGTCTCCTGCATTGCAGGCAGATTCTTTACCAACTGAGCCACTTCTATAATATAATAAGTACCCATCTAGCCAGCAACCAGATTAAGAAAGAAAATATTGCCTATCTATTTACAGCCTATTCTGAACATGCCCCCTTATCCCTAATCTGGAACTACTCATTCTGGATTTTATAGTTAGCATTCTAAGGGGCTTCTTTATAATTATGTTATATATATATATTTTTTTTTCTAATTTATCTTATTGGAGTATAGTTGACTTACAATGTTGTGTTAGTTTCTACTGTACAGAAAAGTGATCCAGTTATATATATATATATATATATATATATATAGAGAGAGAGAGAGAGAGAGAGTATATATGTATATATATATTCTTTTTCATATTCTTTTCTATTATAGCTTATCATAGGCTATTGACCATTGTTCCCTGTGCTATTCAGTAGGACATTGCTGCACATTCATTCTATATAAAATAGCTTATATCTGCTAAGCCTAAACTCCCATTCTGTTACATATATTTATGGACGTGCTTAGATAATAGACCTTACACAAATATTATCGTGATGCTTATTTAATATGTCATTTGGTTTCTTTCCTCAACATTGTTTCTGAGAGTCACCCATGTTGATATCTGTGACCATAGTTCATTTTGATTTCCTGATAGTAGTCTATCCTGTAGTTGTACAAAGTTTTCTTTGTCAATTTTGCTTAGAGTACACATTTGCTTCCAGTACTTTGTTCTTACAATGATGCTGTAAAGGATTTCATATGTTCCCTTTTGTAATGGGAGGGACTTTCTGTACAAGGTTTACACCAAGAAATATATGTGCCAGTGAGTGTCTCTCAGCCTTCTCACTGACACTTGGGATTGTAGCCCTTTCAAATTTCTGTTGATCAGATATGTGTGAATAGCATCTCATTATGTTATTGGATTCACCGAATTATTCTTGAGGTTTTGTCTTTATTTATTGACATTTAGTTTTGTCTTCTGCGAGTTGTTGATTTCACTTACATGTAATTGTTTTTTTTAGTTGATCCAGTTATGCGTTTTATTGATTCAGTTATCAGTTGTATGTGTTGTGAATATAATCTCTTTTTACTTTTATAAAATATACACTTATCAAATATAATCAATCTTTCTTTTGGTTTGTGCCTTTTAGGTCTTGTATAAGAAATCCTTTTCTGCTCAGAATTCATAATGTATATATTACCTTATGTGATGTTATATTTATTTCAGGTCTTTAGTCCACTTGAAATTTTTTATGTAGTATGAAATAGGGATCTGAAATCTGCTGTCTGCCATTAATGATCATCACCTACATCCATTCATCCATCAGGAGAATTTTAGTGGTGATATTTGAATTGTTTTAACTTCTACATTTATTTTCTGAAACAAAGATATAGAAAGAATCTCCAACAACAAATTTTCAGTCTGAGGACCCAGAAAATCTTTTAGGAAATACAAGATTAATTCTTGATATTTTTTTCCTTTCTATTAATTTCCAAAATAATGAGAATATTCTCTAGTACATGCCAAAAGTGATCAATGAATTTATTTCTTTCTATAAATCAAAACTTTTAGTATAATTTTGAACCTCTGGATTTAAATAATCTGATGTGTTTCCACTGATCACAGTCATTATCTTTGTTGACACATAAGTTTTCCCATCTTTGGCCAGTGCAGACTAATCAGATTGATTCATGAATCCTTTAGTCTTTGACTTTCCCTGCTTTCTGGTATGAAGATGTTCCAGGATTGTCTCATACATTTCCTGTCCCAATGTAGAATCAGCCATATTTCCAATGGGAATTCATTTTTTAACGTCCATTTATTCTCTTACTCTGAAAGATATATATTATATTTCCATTTTTAGCAACTTCCAAGAAAACTTTTAACCTATAGTTTGCTTAAAAATATATAATCCTGTCTTTGTAAGTAATATAAAGAACTTAGAACTCTCATCACATTGGAAATTTGACAGTGAACACTTCTGTATTCATTTGCAAGGGCGACTGTAACAAAGTTCCACAAACTGGGTTGCTTAACCCACCAGTTTTGCTGTTGGAAGTTGGAGATCAAGGGGTCAGTAGGATTGGTCCCTTCTAAGGGCTGCGAGGAAGAGTCTGTCCCAGGCCTCTCATGCTTCTCATGGTCTGCTGCTAATCTCTGGCATTCCTCAGCCTGTGGAAGCATACCATGATCTGTCTTCATCCTCACATGGTTCTCTTCCTGTGCGTTGCCTGTTTGCTCATTTCTTCTTTTTGTAAGGACACTGGTCCTGGTGGATTGCACTCACTCTGACGACCTCACTTTAACTTGATGATCTCTGTAAAGACCCTGTCTCCCAATAAAGTGGCATTCTGAGGTCCCGCTGGTCAGGACTCCAACAGATCTTTTGAGGGGAGATACAATTCAACACGTAATTCCCCTCTCTTCTTAAACGGTTTTATTATGAAGTTGTTAGACCTTTACCTCCAAATAAACTTTTTTATCCAGTCCATCTTTATATTTATCCTCATTTGGTAATTTTTTAGCGTACCATTCTTTCTTGAATGTTAGATCCTCCTTCTGAGATCACATTATCCCTGCCTTGAGCACATCCTTTTGGTATATGTTCAGTGAAGTGTGTTGCAGTGAACTCCTATACTTTGTGTTTTTCTGAAAATGTCTTTATTCTGTCCTCATTCTTGAAAGACAGCTAACTTTCCGATTTTAGATTAACTTTTGTCTCAGCACATTGAAGGTGTGTTGCTCTTCTCTTCACCTGCCACTGCTGTTGCTCTGACATCAGTCTAATTTTTATTTGAATGTAGGTTGCCTATTTTAACAAATTGCGTTTAATCTTCTCGTCATTAATGTTTTCACTTTGACTACAACGTGACAGCATTAAAACTAGTGTGTATCTATTCTGCGTGGGGTTTGTTGTTTTTTCCAAGTCTAAGAATTTGTGCCTTTCTCAATAGTGGAAAAGTCTCATTTTTCAAAATATGAATATGAAAAAATACATTCTCTTCCCCTCCTCACCACTCTTTTACACTGGACCTTCAAGTAGGCATGTGTTAGACCTTCTCATCCTGTCTTCCATGCCTTATAACACATCCTCCATACTTTCCTAATCTCTCTCTCTGCTAAATTCTGCAGAATTCTACAGATCTCTTCTCTGGTTTATTAATTCTTCTTCACCTATATGTGGCCTAAAGTTTAGCCCATCCTCAGATTTTTAATTTAAATGAATATGTTTTACTTCTATATATTCTATTTCGTTCCTTTCCAAATGTATATAATTGCACAAATATTCTCTCAGTCTTAGTCCTTGGTCATATTCACAATATTTTATTTTTTTACAGGAACATTTTAAGCCTACCTATTTTATATTCCATGTTAGGTAATCTCCACGTCTCATGTGCTCTGTCAGGTCTTAAGGCAAGTCTCTAACTCACTGCTTGCTATTTTGTGGATTCTACTCACTGTGGCTTGTTTCCTTGTGTGTCTAATAAGCTCCTCTTATGCTGACCTTAATTTGAAGAAAACAAGAATGCCTTTCTCCAAGCAAATATATATTTGCTCTGGTGGCTATTCTACTGCACTGGAGCACTACCCACCTGGAAGTTCTTAGACTGTGAGCATGGTGATTCTCAAACTGTACCTGTGTTGTAAAGTATCATGTAGAGATAGGCTGGTAATTAATTTTCAGGGAGGCTTTTTCCCCCGAAGCCAAAGACTAAGAATGTAAAAGTATCCTTTTGAATCCCTTTACCGAGACAGATTTTTTTTTCCCCAGCTCAGTCTTTCACTGAAGGCCTAGCCTTTTGAGCATGCTAGCTTTATGCATGATTCTTAGTTATTTGCCCATTTTCCTAGGCAAAGATTTTTGTCTCCTGTTCCCTTTATGAGGTTATCAAAATCCAGTCTGCGTTTCTGGTATTGTAGATGCTGCCAGGGAAATCAGGGCCTCCATGCTAACTTACCACTCTAATTTCCATTTTTAATTTGAAGAAATCCATCTCATAATTTCCAGAGGCCATTAGTGAGAGAATTTTCACAATATCTAGTCCAACAGAAGTGGGAGTTTCTCTACATCTCTTTAAATTACAAAATTTCTCAACTCCATTTTAGCAAGGCTATCTCAGTAAATGTTAAAACCTTAGAAGACTAAAACTAAATCCTACGTTTAAAGATTTAAAATCTTTAATATAAAAATTGAATTATTGTAGAGATCATATCAAAAAATAAAATTAAGGAATGTTGGGGTTATTAAGACTAGTAGCAACATTTTATTGAATAAAATGTCCTTCCTTCTAGCCAGAATTCTCATAATGTTAGACAAATTATGTAATTATGATGCAAATGCTGAACTGATCAGCCCAACTTGTGATATTAATCATGTAGAATTCATACAATAGAAGAAAAAAGAATAACCTATTTATACAACTTGATTTAACTTTCATTTCTTCATCTCAACTTCAATATACAAAGTTTTCTGAAAGGTAAATCATCTATTTAAACTGCTATAGTTTAAACATAGATACATATTTAAATAAAGAGCCTTTTAGAATTGAGTTGAAAAGATAATCTAAATATAGCTTAACTGGTTAACCATTCTTCAACAAAATTTTCCCAAAACAAACCCATTCTATTATGAGAGATATCTACAGTTTCTCTCATAATCAGCTCTAATACAGAAAAAAAAGTTTTCTGTATCAAAGTCTTTTTGTATTTAAGCTAATTTAATCATTTTCAAGTCCAATGGAGGATGATCACAGTGCCTCATAAATTTTATTATTATACAAATGCTATTCTAGATTCTTCATGTTTAGTTAATTTCACATACTTTAAGCTGGTAATAATTGCCAAGGGATAGGCAATCTCTAGTAGCCAAAAAGTCTTCTTCAGCTTTTTCCTATTGGCATTAGCACAGTGTTTACCTTGGCGATAAAGAAATAGCAAAATGAAGAGAAGCCAAAGGACATAAAGCACCAGGTAGCGTCTTTAATATCCTTGGCAGAAATTCCTAGCAGTAGCAGCATATCAGCTGGCATTCAAAAAAGTGCATTAGCTCTGGTTTTATACAGACTCCTACAAAGGCAACTGTGCATGTGGCAATTTAAGAACTGCTGAGCTATGGGCCAAATTTAACCCCACTGAATAAACAATAAAACTTCATCAAACTCAGCATACTATTGCATGGTCAGTAGTGACCTTGTTCAGAGTGGTTTCAATGGATTTGCACAGACAGGTGAAGAATTTTCATTTTAGAATATGAATCAGATCACCCAGCACTCTTGCTTATAATCCTTGAGGCAATGATATTGCTTTGAGAATAAAATCCAACTTTCTTATCAAGGCCCTTAAGACCTTACAAGTTTCACCGCTGCTTTTCTCTGCAATGCCATTATGCACTGCTCTCCTCCTCTCTATTCAGGCCACACTGACCTCCTTTCTATTTGTGGAATATACCAAGTCCTTTCTCAAGCCAAGGTAAATCCACAGGGGAAAATAGTCTTTGAATTACACTGGAAAAATTAAATATCTTTATTTTTTACATTAGCCTCAATCCATACATTACATCTATAAAAATTAACTCAAAAATGGACAATAGACCAAAATATAAAAAGCAAAACTATAAGCATTTAGAAGAAAACAGAATAAAATATCTCGTGACCTGTGTCAAAGATTTCTTAAATAAACATGACCTATAAAAGAAAAAATTGATTAAAAACTCTCATCAAAATTTAAAACTTTATTCCTAAAAAGACATGATTGAGGGAAGCAAAAAGGAAAGTCCAGTCTTCCCTGGTGGTTCAGACTGTAAAGAACCTCCTGCAATGTGGGAGACCCAGGTTCGATCCCTGGCTTGGGAAGATCCCCTACAGTAGTCTTGCCTGGATAATTCTATGGACAGAGGAGCCCCGAGGGCTACAGTCCATGGGGTTCCAAAGAGTCAGACACAACTGAACTGATACTTTCAGACTAGGGAAATACATCCAAAATATATCTGATAAAGGTTTGTATTCAAAATATAAAAAGAAGTCTTTCAACTCTTTCAATAAGAAGACAGACAACCCATTAACAGGAAGACAAAAAAGACTTGAACAGGCATTTCACAAAAGAAGATCAACAGATGACAAATAAGAGCATGAAGAGATTCTCAACATCACAAGTCATCAAGAAAATGAAATTACAACTGTGATGTGATACCACGACATCCTGCCAGAATAGCTTTAATTAAAAATGCTGGCAGCTCCACGCGTAGATAGTGTAATGACAGCCCTCACCATTGTTGGTGGAATGTGGAGTGGACAGCCATTCTGAAGTCTGTATCACAGTATCTTACAGAGTTAACCACAAGTTTCATCAATCCTACTTTTAAACATTTATCTAAAAGAAATCAAAATGTGATGATGTCCACTTAAAGACTTGTACCATTCACAGCAGCATTATGCACAATTGTAAAAAAAACTACAAACAATATCAACATGTAAGCGGATGAAAAAAGTGTAAGATATCTGTATCATGGAATACTGCTCAGCAATTAAAAAAAAAAGAATAAAATACTAATACACAAAACAAGATGGATGGATCTCAAAAACATAGTATGTGAAAGAAAACACAGAAGACTACATACCACTTAATTCCATGACATGAAATACTAATAAAAGGTAAAAAGCATACTGAGAGAACTAAGATCCCTGGCTGCTGGGGACTGGAAGTCAGAGCGCAGGCTCCAGTGCAAAGAGGCACAAAGAAAGTGTTCAGGGTGATAAAGCCATTCTAGATCTTCAGACAGCTCCAAAATTCATACATACATACAAAAATTGATCAAGCTGTGTACAATATCCAACATTCATTACATGTACACATGAAGTTCAGTTCAGTTCAGTCGCTCAGTCATGTCCGACTCTGCAACCCCATGAACTGCAGCAAGAAGTACACCTATGCATGAAGTAGGTGACTGTTCCAGTGTGTCAGTTAAATATCCATAAAGCTAAACAAAAATGACAGTAACTACAAGTATTGAGAACCAGGCCAATTTAATATTTGAGGGCAGAAGATTGTTTATTACTGTTATTGCTTCAAACTGCTATTACATGGCAACAATACAAAACAGATCAGCTTTTGGTTACCCCAGAGGAGACTAGCAAGAGAGGTAGGGATGGAAATGGGGTGCAGTGAAAGTCTGCACAAGGAATGGGTCCAGAACTTCTCCCACACTGCTTCTAAAATACGAGCATTTCTCATGTCCCACAGACAGCAGAGAGATTCTTTTCTATCAAAAGCAAATAATCCATCTTTGCATGTGTTTATTGGCCATCTGTATTTCTTCTTTGGAGAAATGTCTATTTTGGTCTTCTGCCTGCTTTTTGATTGGGTTGTTTGTTTTTCTGATATTGAACTTCATGAGCTGCTTATATATTCAGAGATTAATTCTTTGTCAGTTGCTTCATTTGCAATTATGTTCTCTCATTCTGAGGGTTGTATTTTCACCCTGTTTATAGTTTCCTTTGTTGTGCAAAAGCTTTTAAATTTTATTACATGCCACTTCTTTATTTTTGTTGTTATTTCCATCAATCTGGGAGGTGAGTCTTGGAGAAGGAAATGGCAACCCACTCCAGTGTTCTTGCCTGGAGAATCCCAGGGATGGGGGAGCCTAGTGGGATCTATGGGGTCGCACAGAGTCGGACACAACTGAAGCGACTTAGCAGCAGCAGCAGCAGGAGGTGAGTCAGAGAGAATCTTTCTGCAATTTATGGCAAAGAGTGTACTGCCTATATTTTTCTCTAAGAGTTTTTAACTTTCTGGCCTTATATTTATCTTTAATTCATTTTAAGGTTATTTTTGTGTATGGTGTTAGAAAGTGTTCTAATTTCATTCTTTTACACAAAGCTGTCCAGTTTTACCAGCACTGCTTACTGAAAGTGAAAGTGAAAGTCACTCAGTTGTGTCTGACTTTTAGCGACTCCACGGACTATACAGTCCATGGAATTCTCTAGGTCAGAATACTGGTGTGGCTGTTTCCTTCTCCAGGGGATCTTCCCAACCCAGGGATCAAACCCAGGTCCCTGTATTGCAGGCAGATTCTTTACAAGCTGAGCCACAAGGGAAGCCCACTAATTGAAGAGGCTGTCTTTTCTCCATTGTATATTCCTGCCTCCTTTGTCAAAGATAAGGTGTCCATATGTGTTTTCTGGTTTTGTGCCAGTACCATACTGTCCTGATGACTATAGCTTTATAATATAGTCTGAAGTCAGGGAGTCTGGTTCCTCCAGTTCTGTTTTTCTTTCTCAAGATTGCTTTGGCTATTCATGCTGTTTTATGTTTCCATACAAATTGTGGATTTTTTTGCTCTAGTTCTATGAAAAATGCCACTGGTAATTTGACAGGGATGGATTGCTTTGGGTATTGTTGTCATTTTCACAATATTGATTCTTCCAATCCCAGAACATGGTATATCTCTCCATATGTTTGTGTCATCTTTAATTTCTTTCATCGGTGTCTTATAGTTTTCTACATACAGGTCTTTTGTCTCTTTAGGTAGGTTTATTCCTAGGTATTTTACCCTTTTTGTTGCAATGGTGAATGGAATTATTTCCTTAATTTCTCTTTCTGATTTTTCATTGTTAGTGTATAGGAATTTAAGAGATTTCTGTGTATTAATTTTATATCCTGCAACTTGACTAAATTCATTGATTAGCTCTAGTAGTTTTTAGAGTTTTCTACATATAGTATCATGTCATCTGCAAACAGTAAGAGTTTTGCTTCTTTTACATTCTGGATTCCTTTTATTTCCTTTTCTCTTCTGATTGCCATGGCTAGGGCTTCCAAAATGATATTGAACAATAGTGGTGAGAGTGGGCACCCTTGTCTTATTCCTGATTTTAGTGGAAATGCTTTCAGTTTTTCACTATTGAGAATAAATTTTGCTGTGAGTTTGTCATATATGGCCTTTATTATGTTGAGATAGCAGCAATATTTACAATAGCCAGGACATGGAAGCAACCTAAATGTCATCAATAGATGAATGGATAAAGAAGATGTGTGCATATATACAATGGAATATTACTCAGCCATAAAAAGGAATGGCTTTGAGTCAGTTGTAGGGAGATGGATGAACCCGGAGCCTCTTATATAGAGTGAAGTGAGTCATAAAGAGAAAAACAAGTATATATTAAAGCATACATATGGGATCTAAAAAATGGTTCTGATGAATCTAGTAGAGAATGGACTTTTGGACAAAGCAGGGGAAGGTGATGGTGGGATGAATTGAGACAGTAGCATTGACATATATCATGAGTAAAATAGGTAGGTAGTGGGGAGTTGCTATATAACACAGGAAACCCAACCTGGCACTCTGTGATGACCTAGAGGTGTGGGATGGGAGACGAAAGCGAGGCGCAAGAGGGAGTGGATGTGTATATATTTATGACTGATTTGTGTTGTTGCACAGCAGAACCAACACAACATTGTAAAGCACTTTTCCACCAATTAAAAAATAAAAATGTAAAAACAGGAAATAACCCAGAGAAAATGTCTTCAGAAACAGACATGGGAGTTTACTCAGAGAACTGGGTCACTTTCCACCCAATAGAGGCAAGCCCTGTGAAGGGCAACAGCAGCCCTGCACACGGCTTCAGAATCCTCATGTGACAGCACATGAATAGCCCAGAATCATCAAGGAGATATGATGACACCTGCCATGTGGGGGAGGCCAAAAAAACACACAGAGGACACGGATGTATGAAGCAGGAGGACCCTCCAGAATGAGTTCATTAATTCATTCAACAAATACTGGGGAGACACTTTCTGCAGTGTTACATTGTGCTGGGCTTTGTCCTCTTAGTTAAATTCAGTTCAGTCACTCAGTTGTGTCCGACTCTTTGAGACCCCATGAATCGCAGCACACCAGGCCTCCCTGTCCATCAGCAACTCCTGGAGTTTACCCAAACTCATGTCCATCGAGTTGGTGATGCCATCCAGCCATCTCATCCTCTGTGGTCCCCTTCTCCTCCTGCCCCCAATCCCTCCCAGCATCAGGGTCTTTTCCAATGAGTCAACTCTTCCTATGAAGTGGCCAAAGTACTAGAGTTTCAGCTTCAAAATCAGTCCTTCCAATGAACACCCAGGACTGATCTCCTTTAGGATGGACTGCTTGGATCTCCTTGAAGTCCAAAGGACTCTCAAGAGTCTTCTCCAACACCACAGTTCAAAAGCATCAATTCTTCAGCGCTCAGCTTTCTTCACAGTCCAACTCTCACATCCATACATGACCACTGGAAAAACCATAGCCTTGACTAGATGGACCTTTGTTGGCAAAGTAATGTCTCTGCTTTTCAATATGCTATCTATGTTGGTCATAACTTTCCTTCCAAGGAGTAAGCGTCTTTTAATTTCATGGCTGAAATCACCATCTGCAATGATTTTGGAGCCTAAAAAAATAAAGTCTGCCAGTGTTTCCACTGTTTCCCCATCTATTTCCTATGAAGTGATGGGACCAGATGTCATGATCTTCGTTTTCTGAATGTTGAGCTTTAAGCCAACTTTTCACTCTCCTCTTTCATTTTCATCAAGAGGCTTTTAAGTTCCTCTTCACTTTCTGCCATAAGGGTGGTGTCATCTGCATATCTGAGGTTATTGATATTTCTCCCAGTGATCTTGTTCCAGCTTGTGCTTCTTCCAGCCCAGCGTTTCTCATGATGTACTCTGCAAATAAGTTAAATAAGCAGCGTGACAATATACAGCCTTGACGTACTCCTTTTCCTATTTGGAACCAGTCTGTTGTTCCATGTCCAGTTCTAACTGTTGCTTCCTGACCTGCGTATAGGTTTCTTAAGAGGCAGGTCAGGTGGTCTGGTATTCCCATAGATTTAAATTAGTGGACAAGTAATGCAGCACAAGATCACTAATAGTGTGCTTTAGGGCAAATCATTTATCCAGCGTAGACCTCAGTTTGCTCATTTCGCAGCTGGGCACAGAGATGTGTGGCCCTGGGGCAGGGTGGGCCATGACCTAAAGAGACCCAAGATGCTCCCTGGAGCTCAGGTTAGGTCCATTTCTCTGCTGGGGTGAATGTGTTTCCTATATTCTTATGACTTGTGCACTTTTTAGTATGTGTGTCTTTGTCAATGAAAAGGTTACCAAAAGGACGAATTTCAGTGCCTCTCCCAACCTGAGTGAAATTCTCTGATTCTATGACTACTTTAGGTAAACTACTATGGTAGAGAAGGGAAATGTGAGCAAGACTTTTTAGAATGTGGTCCTAGACCCTTTTAACCAACTAACTGTGGTCTTGAACCATTTTCTCATCTACACAAGGAGAAGTAGAATCAATTAGGTTTTCTCTAACATCTCCCGCACTCTATGATTCCTGCTATAAACATTCAACTCCAACTGATAACGCTCTAAAGTGTGGTCAAGTAGCATCGCTCCCAGGCCTTCTGTGTCAACATGGAAGCACCACAGGAGACATTGTTGGTTTGTGAACTGTGCTGATAATGATAAACATGACTTCTTCTCATAATTAACTTTTAAGTCCTACCTGGAATCATCTGGAAGCTATTAATCTACTTAGGGAACCACTCTTAAGAAAATGGTTAACACAAAGTTGGGATTCAATGGTTTTATCATCCACCATAAATATGCTTGTGAGAGCTCTCCGAAAAATATATTTCTTCTCCCCATGTGGCTTTATCGCCCCTTCCTGCTCCTCTCTGTTTTCTTGTCAGAGAAAGAGCCTGATCCCTAGCTTTACTTCTCTGCTTGGAAAGCTCATAAAATTTTTTAATTTAAAAATCATTACTCTTTAGATCTGCCTATGAATCTTTATTTGAAACAGAAATAGCAAGAGTTATTTGGGGGTTTTGACAAAGATTGTAAATTCTTTAATTCCTTTCTCTATAAACCATTTTATTTATAGGCCTAGTTAAGGGATTAATGGATCATCTAGCATGAGCTGTTCCTTGCCTCTGGATAAGTGGGCATTTTCCTCAAATTTTAAAAGTACTTCTTAAAGTCTTGAGGTTATTATCACTGTTAAGAAAGATGAATTTTTCCGAAAAAGTGTTAGAGGCATCTCTCTCTAAGGAAGCCTCTTTGGAGACCCTCAAAAGCTATTATTTGGGTCAGTTATTTATATGCCTTCTTTGAACTTTCTCTTTTATACTTTCTCTTGGAGAAAGGTAGACAGTTTGATGTTCGCAATTTCTTTCTGAGCCCCTGGGAATATGGACAATGATCGCTTCAATCTGGACATTATCTGTCTCCCAGAGATGTTTGGCTCCTGGTTCTTCATCACCCCCACCCTCTCTAGAAAGAACATTTGGGGGCAACATCTCTAGCGATTCATGCTTAAGACACCAGCCTCATGGGAAACCACCTGAGACACTTAACAAACTAGTTACTAATGTGTTCTCATAACATCTTGCTTCTAAATTCCAGTCTTCTTCCTCATTTCTTAGAATTCTTAGTACTAAAAAAAAAGTCCTTAAATTCAAGAATTCACAGTAAAAGATAGCTTGTCATGTTATTCTGGAAGTGGATCTACATTTCTACTGCCCTCACAGAGTTTATAGACTCAGCAAAGAAATTGAAGAGACCTTGAAATGAAATGCCCCTAAGTCATCTCAGAAAGGTAATTCCCTCACAAAATCCAGAAGCCGGCCCAGCCTCTGTCGGCAATGGGCTGTGTATTACCTCCAACCCTGGAGCGGACATAAAACTCTCTCTACTGTCCCGTTTTTCTTTCATTCCTTGAGAAAAATCTTCTCCCCACTTTGCTGAACAACATCCCTTTTGTAATTTTAGGTCCATCTTTCTTAGCTCTCTCCTTCCTAGAGAGGACCGGCCACAGAAAAACCAGCATCCATTTCTTAGTGTGTCTAGAGACTTCTTTCCCACCAAGGACAGATACTCAAGTTGGAGAAGGCTCATCCTGGGTTGTGTTTCTGCAGGACCCCCACCCCCACCCCCAGATCTAGCAGCTGCTAGGTCCCTAGAAAAGAATTTGCAAACTCCACTGGATCACTGTTCCTGTTTGTGACACCAACTGTCTCACTGTGCACCCTGTTTGCTGAACCCATGGTCGGCAAGGTGCGAACAAAGAGGCTGGAAGAAAATGCAAGGAGCCGTAGGAACTGCAGACACGTGTATTCCCTCCTGGCTGGCACAGCAGCCGTAGCAGCAGACATAACATGTAACACAACATAACCACACACAACCCTTCCGGGCTGTTCCCGGTGAAGCTTTGACTGGCGTACCGCACAAGGTAGCCCAAGACCAAGCAGGTAACTCGTGATGCACATGCACAGTGCCCTAAGTGAGCCCAGCTGTTCCAGAATCGTTATTTACAAAACGCGGGGTAAGAGAGCCTGACCATGTCATCGTGGCTAATTTCCCCACATCCATCGAGGGGAAAAGTGATGCTTACTTTCTTTCGAGGGGAAAGTCTGGGCTTTCTTCAGATGAAAAAGTCACACGAAGGCACCATGATGGAGGTGCACCCTATCCCCCACCTGCCCCCACCTCTCCATGCAGACCCCAGACTGGGCCCTGAGACCACCAGATCCAGGAAGGTCTGTAGTCAGCAGAACCTTCTTGTTCGCCCTATGCCCATCCGCACTTTGGAGCTCAGCAGGATCTTTCACGAACGTTACCAGGTATGACCTTTACAATGACCTTCTGTAGAGGGCAGGGCAAGAAAATAGATTTTTTTCCCCCCTGTATTTTCTAGAAAAAAGAGACTTTATAGTGTGAGAGCACAAGTGTCAGTCGCTTTTCAACATAGAACCCAAGTAAGCTTTTCTTTCAGCCATTCCCATGTGTCAGGTTGTTGGCTGTGTTACATTCCTTTCCCTGAGAAAGTCCACGTGACGCTACTGGATTTACTAATGATGCTTGTGGCACCTTTATTCTCTTACTGGTCAACAAGAGGAAAAGCCAAAGAGTACGGTTTCAGGAAGACGATCAACTAGCAGCCAAATCTGAAACGTCCCGATGAGGAAGGAGCCACCGCTACAAGTGAGGCAGGATTTGGAAACCCTGGAAGCGAGTCCTAGCTCCCAGCAGGCTGAATCCTAAAAGGCTGTTGCTTCTCCAGATCTGACCAGAGGGCAGCTTTTTAATGTAATCACCGTGGCTCCTCACTCCTGCACCTAAGAGCATTATTAACAAGGAATGCTGTCCTGGGATGCTGCCCCCCAGGGTGGCTGGTAAGCATTTTGTCAGCCTTGGTGTGCGTCCTCGCCAATGCACACTTGGCACAGAACATGCACGCCAGGGGGAGAAAGCTCATCAGCATTGTGGAATGGTTGTGTCTGACTATGAGACTACATGAGATTGTTACACGTACTAGCAAGAAAAAAAGCCTTTATGGGATATCTGGTATATTCAGGGCATGGGGCTGGGCTTGGAAGGTACAAGGTGGCACCAGGCACAGCCTTTTCCCTAAAGGAACTGATAACATGGCTGGAGATGTAAGACATGGGTCTAAAAATTGGAAATTACAGTTGCCATATAGGACCTCTAAAATCCAAAATGAGTGGTTTAGAAAATGAGTCTTGGGAGCTCAAAGGCAAAGCAGCTGGAGGGCTGAGAGGGACAGGGAAGCCCAGAAACTTTGGGTAAGAAACTCACAGGCTACACTTTCTGCTAATTTCATCCTCATCACAACCACACGAGACAAAATTCTGCGACTGCCTGCATGCTCAATCGCTCAGTTGTGTCTGACTCTTTGCAATCCCATGGATTATAGCCTGCCAGGCTTCTCTGTCCATGGGGTTCTCCAGGCAAGACTACTGGAGTGGGTTTTCATCCCCTCCTCCAGGGGATCTTTCCGACCCAGGGATCGAAACTGAATGTCTCCATTCTATTTCTCAGATGGGGAAATCGAAGCTTGGAGTTAAGTAACTTGCCTAAGTCACACAGCTGTTGTCCAGGCTCTCTGACACCAGAACCTAGCTCTTAACTGCGATCCCAGATGAGGATCTTGGGCATGAAGGTGACTGGGAAAAGGTTACCGTTCAGGGAGAAAGATTAGTTTAGCCAGTGGAGTTTGCAGTGAAACACAGCAGAGGCAGTGGTTGGCTTTGCTAGCTCAACACCGGATGGCAAGGGTGACTCCGTGAGAGTCACAGCACCAAGAAGGGAACCCTGAGGTGGCCACACCACTAATTCAAACAGGCAGCACATCACGAAATCAAACCCTCCAGGACACACAGCAGAGAGCAGCCTGGAATTCTGGGAGAGAATCTGGGTGGGGCAAGGCAGCATCTCAGTAGACACTGGTGCACCTACCAGGGTACCAGGAGGGTGACCCCCCACACAGACCGGGGAGGGAGGGTGGGGACTTGGAGTTACCCACCCCCAGGATAGGGTCAGCACCGTGAGGACAGAGTCAGAGTCAGTGACAGACGCCAGTAGCACTTGACATCCAAGGGTATGGCGTTCCCTTTTTAGCATAAAGTTAACAAAAGATACACCAAACCACCACAAGATGGGGAGGGGTGCCAGATTCACCAACTGAATAATCAAGTAGGAAGGAAATCGGACCCCAGATGTAAGACCCACAGACAGAGCTGAGTGGCAGCAAAATGAACTTGATGGCAAGTTGTACCCTTTCCTGACGAGGGCTCTAATGACTTCTGTCAGAGAGAATTGAGCAGCGTCGAAGATGGGATCAAGCCCGCAGCTGAGCATCAGGGACCACAGACAGGTATGGTTGATTAAGGCTCCTAAAGATGGGAGACAAGCAGCACCGATAGTCATTTGGACCTATTTTTAGCAAATATTTGACGAGTGCCTACTATGCACCAAGCACTGCTCCTAGGGATGGACAGACTTTGCTCCCTTGGCGTTCACATTCCAAGGGGCATCATCATATCATTAAAATGCAGCAGAAGAGGGTTCTGGGAAAAGGGGAACCGGTTTCCAGAAGGGCAGAGGCAGAAAGCATCATGGGTTGTTCAAAAGAGAAAAGATTCATTTGGTTTCGGCAGGACGTTTATGGAAGGAATCTAGGGAATTCCATCATAGGCTGAACCCAGAGTTACCAAAGTACCAGACATTTGGGCCCGAAAAGCCTGTGGCCCACGTGCAGAGGAGACCACCCTGTGCAGGGAGGTGAGGTGTGGGGAAGTAGGAGGCACACGAGTCCCAGGGCGGACGAGCCCAATGGCAGTCACTGTGACAGAAACCCTCTGAATCGTGTTCACCAAGCCTCAAGGGGCTTAAAGAAATGCAAATGGCCCAGGATCCAGTCAGCAAAGCTCTCTCACCTGCATCTCTGACCTTGAACACACCCCAGAGTGTTCCAGGTTGAGGCTGAAGCTCTCAAAGGCCTCTTCCAATTCTGAAATCCTTTAATGCCTCAGAGGGTCCTCACCTGGGTACCAGAAATGAGCCTTCAGTGATGTCAGAGGGGTGGGGCGTGGGGTCAGGGGGCAGTAGGTGAGCAGGCAGCAGGATCCAGGCTCTGTCCTGCTTCTGAAGTCCGCTGTGGCCTTGAACTCGTCACGTCACGCTCCGTGGTCCTCATCCCAGAGGTCGCCAAGCCACCCCTCAGCTCTCACGTTCACTGAGCCTAGAATCTCAGTTTGCTCTGACCATGAAAAACGACAAACACAAAGACTGCTTACTTAAAAAAAAAATACCAGCTCTCAGTGAAAACATCTTAAAACAAACAGTGTTAATTGCCTGCTCCTTTGCACCTCATCTTTGCACTGAGGCTCGTAATTTTGCAGAGTCCATGACAGGAGGTATGGGTTTCAGTGTTCCTGTAGCATTTAAGTACATGCCTTTTCAAGTACAATTCGAAGGAGTTAAGTCCAGGAAGAAGACAAAAGTCAACAAATTATTAAATTTGTTTTACACAGATTAAACTCATTGCACCGTGTACGTGGAATTCTAATGCAACCAGGACTCCCAGGTGGTTTCCCACGCGGCTCAGCAAGCTTTAGAGTCATAATGAATGTGCCTGTGCTAACAATGCCATCAACCATTCCCGAACTAAAGGCCGTCAAAGCTTTCCTTTCCCTTTATTCTAAGTAGAAAAAAAAAATTCTCGGGGAAAGTTGTAATCAGAGGAAAAAGTGACAGAAGGTTGGCTAATTTGCCTCCCTACGGCCTCTTGCAAGTCCTGTGGTCTGACTGCTTTATTATCCCAGTTTTTCTAATCACAGTTAAAACCATGGTGAAAATTCAAGCTAAATCTTGCAGCTATAAAGATATATTTTGCTTATTTCAGAAAAAAAACCCAAGTGTACAAACAAGTTTAGAAAATCTGCACATTGGTGACCAGCATTTCTTAGCCTGGCGCTGAAACTGCTGCCCGGCACCGCTGGAGAGCAGAGGTGATCGTGGCTGGCTGGTGCAGGCGCTGCTTATGTGCCAGGCACTGTGCTGATGGACTTACACCTCTCATCGCAGCCTCTAGCAACCAAGTCTCAGTGGCAGTAAAAGTGTTATCCTTTCCAAACCCACTTCTGCCTCCAGGTTTTGCTATTTCAGTAAATGATGCCATCCCTGCAGGGGCTTTCCTGGTGGCTCAGTGATAAAGAACATACCTGCCAAGCAGGACATGCAGGTTTGATCCCTGAGTTGGGAAAATCCCCTAGAGAAGGAAATGGCAACCCACTCCAGTATTCTCGCCTGGAGAATTCCATGGACAGAGAAGCCTGGTGGGCTACAGTCCATGGGGTCACAGAGAGTTGGACAAGACCGAATGACTCAATAACCATCCCTCCTCCTGCTATCTAGCCTTGAGACCACTGGTATTTTTCCCAGGTGACCAGATCTCGAAAGAGATCCAGGTCCTCTTGGATGACGTCAGTCATCACATAGGTTTTCAAACCCCTTCCCTGCTAATGCTGTTCCCACCTTCTCCTCTGACCTCTCCTCCTTATCAGAATCCTGCTGTGTGAAAGCTTAGCCCAAGGCCTCCTCTTCCCAGTTCATATTCTCTCTCTTCCCCACCCCTGCCCCTCCAGACACACACCTGTGTGTGTGCCAACCCTGCCCCCAAGGAGTCTCCACCAAAACCTACCCACCTCCCACCTCCCACCAACACTGACTTGCTTGTGCAGTTGGCATGTTTACTCATGTTCACTGTGGGCTCTCTCTTCATTGGTGTAAATTTCTTTCCAAACGAAGTGAAATTCCTAGAGTACGACCATATCCCTGAATCTCATGGCTCAGCAGTCTAAATAGGCAACTCAGGAAAACCAAATACACCATGTACATGGGATATAACAGACCCTGCAGTATGAAAGCTTACATAGTGTTTATGAGGGGCCAGGTACTCTTTCCTTCAGGGTAAAGAAGAACTGGTCTTTTTAAAACCAGTTTTTAATTGAAGTATAGTTAATTTACAGTATTATGTTAGTTTAGGTGTAGAGCAAAGTGCTTCCGTGATACACACATACACGCATATATATTCTTTTTCAGATCCTTTTCCCTTTGCAGATTATTACAAAACATTGAGTAGAGTCCCCTGCGCTGTATGGTAGGTCCTTGTTGGTTATCTATTTTATACGCAGTAGTGTGAATCTGTTAATCCCAAGTTCTCCATTTATCCTGCCCCTGCCTTCCCCTTCGGTAACTGTAAGTTTGTTTTCTGTGCCTGTGGGTCTATTTCTGCTGTGTAAATAACATTTGTACAATTGTTTAGATTCCACATATAATCAATACCATATGATGTTTTGCTTTCTCTGACTTATTTCACTTAGTATGATTATCTCTAGGTCAATTCATATTGATGCAAATGGCATGATTTCATTCTTTTTTATAGCTGAGTAGTATTGGGTTGGCCAAAACATTAATTTGGGGTTTTTTTGTAACATCTTATACCCTGTATAAACTTTTTTGGCCAACCCAGTATTTATTGTATATATGTTCCACACCTTCTTTATCCATTCCTCTATTGAAGGACATTTAGGTTGATTCCATGTCTTGGCTACTATAGTGTTGCAATGAATGTTGGAGTGTATGTATCTTTTCAAATTATGGTTTTTTCCAGATATATGCCCAGGAATGGGATTGCTGAGTCATATGGTAGCTCTTATTTTAGTTTAGACAGTCCTCTAAGCACTGTAGATAGATTAACAACAACCATAAGAAACAGTGAATATTATATATCCACATTTCACTGCTGAGCAAACTAAAGCCCAGAGAGCTCAGGTGACTTTCCCAAGGTCGCAAAGCTAGTGGGTAGTGGGCTTAGGATTTGAACCAGGCCATCTTATTCCAACATACGTGCTCTTAAGAAACCAAAGAAAGGGTATTTGAACTGTCTACCTCCAAACACATCAATATATTTTTTGTTCCCTTTAATTACATTTTCAACTTGATAAAATAAGAAAACACTTAGTTGACCGGTATTCTGGCCTGGAGAACTCCAGGGACTATATAGTCCATGGTGTCGCAAAGAGTCGGACAGGACGGAGTGACTTTCACTTTCGTTCACTTTAGTTGACCAGATAATCAGAAACACACCAGAATTCTCTTATTTCCTTGTCAGCAAAATGCTAGCTTTTCATGAGTAAAAGGAGCATTAGTGTTGGGTTTATCCTGATGTATTTGGGCACTTCTCCATTTTACTAATTTGCTTTTATGTGGTCTGTACCCAGGGACCAGACTGAGGGTGCAGAAACCTTAGAGAAAGCAGACACTTGCTTGGGGCCTGTCAGAACTTGACTACTTTTTGAAATTTCACCACCATAGCTTCATCCTTTAAGTTTCCAATGTCTTGTCAAAAATAAAATTCCCCTGGAAAAAGCAGCGCCTCACTTGCTGCAGAAGTCATTTCAGTAAAGAGCTAACATTTCTTCCCAATTAGTGGGGATAGGTGAGGCGGGTATTAGCACCTAGCGTGTGCAGAAAGGCAGCATGGGATGGGAAGGCATATGTGTTTCAGAATGCCTGAATTCAATTTTGAACCTTGGTGCCACATCTGAGGAGCTGCAGGTGGCCAACGAGGTCCTCAGGAGTCAGTGTCTGCTGCACAAGGAGAGGTTCCAATGAACATTACAGGACATCTCCAGGTTACAGGATGCATCCCACTCAGATGTGTGTATGTGCTGAGTCTGCTCTGAATCCCAACACCGGGAACATCGCAGGAACGCCAAGGAGTAAATGAATCAACAGTCTTCACTTAGAGCTGTGAGGATCTCCTCTTCCAGAGCTCCGGACCTTTACACTCACCACCTTTCTGGTACTGTTACCCAGATAGCTCATCTTCATTTAAAACCCAAATCACCACAGTCCTCCCAACACCAGATTCTTCCCCCTACATCCTTATCAATATCCTTGGCTTCACAGTATTGACATCTCTGACATGTTCAAAGTCTGTGGTTTGAAATTATCAGCATCTCCTTTGCTTCTCTCTCTGAGCAATCCAAACCCTATTAATTCTTTTCCTGGATTTTTTCAGCTCTCTCCTCTCCTATCCTTCTTATCTGCCAACACCCAGAATCACTCTTTTTCCCTCTCAGTGGCACATACTGGCTTTCCCTCTCCCAGACAAGTCAGCCACATTTAACTTAGCGACACAATGCCTGAAGACCATCATCGGCTTTCTCCAAAGTCCTTTGGCAGCTCACCAGTGCATGTAATGTTTGATTCTGGTCCATAGCCTCAGGTGCAGACACGGCCTGCATCAGCCTGCATCCAATCAGCAGACAGAAAACATACCGATCAATTGAGCTGGTAAAATGTAATATAAAGAGTTGTTAGTAAGCAAAAGACCATTAACTACTGAAGGGTATAAGCTTTAAAATGTGCAAAGGTCGCAACTTCATGAAGTGGCTAAAGCCCTTAGGACTGAAGGAAATTGAACTTGGAAAGCTAGAGGAAAAGGCTTCTAATAATATCTAATAATGGACATCATCGCATCTACTATTTCATCCTGTAGAATGTAAATCTCTTTCCCAGCTTGGTCCATTATGGAGAATATTGTGTTTTGTTTGGTTGCTAAGTTCTGTCTGATTTTCTTTTGCAACCCCATGGACTGTAGTCTGCCAGGCTCCACTGTCCATGGGACTTCCAAGGCAAGAATACTGGAATGGGTTGCCATTTCCTTCTCCAGCGAATCTTCCTGACCCAGGGATCAAACCCAAGTCTCCTGCACTACAAGTGGATTCTTTACCACTGAGCCACTGGGGAAGCCCTATGGGGAATATAATTCTAAGTAATTATATGTACAATATAGTATGTAAAAATTACTTATAATATTATGACAACTATTTATGTCAATATTGTGTTTATTTATTTATTTACAGTTAAAATACTTGTGTGTTCACACTGATACTCCTTATTCAAAATTCATATTAATGGAAGCTCTTCTCTCCTTCATCTAAGTCTCCTTCTGTCCACAGCAAGGATCCTGAGTTTTCTCTATGTCACACAAAAATTTCTCTGAATCACAATGCCAAAACTTCTATCAGGATAGTTACTAAAAAACTGTTTTAAATATTTTTCATATGCTGTTCCCATTCTCTCCTCATTTTTCAGAATTACACCATATCTCTAGTGTCAGAGCGTGGAACCATCACATACTCCACTTCAGTCCTAATCCCCTTCCTCCATCCTGCGTGTAAACGTATCATCTCCAGTCTCTTCAGCTATCACCCCATTTGGCTGAAGCTCACTTTCCATATTAGTTCAGTTCAGTTCATTTCAGTCGCTCAGTTGTGTCCGACTCTTTGCAACCCCATGAATTGCAGCACGCCAGGCCTCCCTGTCTATCACCAGCGCCCAGAGTTCACCCGAACTCATGTGCATCGAGTCGGTGATGCCATCCAGCCATCTCATCCTCTGTTGTCCCCTTCTCCTCCTGCCCCCAATCCCTCCCAGCATCAGAGTCTTTTCCAATGAATCAACTCTTCGCATGAGGTGGCCAAAGTATTGGAGTTTCAGCTTCAGCATCAGTCCTTCCAAAGAACACCCAGGACTGATCTCCTTTAGAATGGACTGGTTGGATCTCCTTGCAGTCCAAGGGATCCCAACCAAAAGCTCCTGGGAACGGCTTCCCTCAAGGTCTCACATGTTCAAGCCAATTTGCTGCCATCATAATTAAAACTTGGTTTGAGTAAATATATGAAATCCTGGGCTCATTTCCACATCCTGAACATTTCCTTCCACATCCTGAACGTTGCGCTATCTTCCTCTGGTCTAAGGCATTGTTCTTGAAGAGCCTGAGGATGACCTACTCTTCTGTCCCTCGTAAAGCTACTGCTTGGATATTTGTTCTGGGTCAGTTTCCCAGCTATACAAAGTGTGCTTTCTATACATAATTATAATAAAATATATGCTATGAAATATATATAATAAAATATATGCTATGAAAGTTGCCTTGAATTATGAAAGTATGATTAGGTACTTCTAACTTATTTTGATTTATTATTCATGGATTTCATATATATATATATATTTATATATATACACATGCGTTGGATTTTCTTTGCCTATTTCTGAATTTATCACACTCCTCTTAATACTTTCCATCTCTTGAGTTTATTTTTTTTATTTTATTATTTTTTTTTAACTTTGCAATATTGTATTGGTTTTGCCATATATCAACATGAATCCGCCACAGGTATACACGTGTTCCCCATCCCGAACCCTCCTCCCTCCTCCCTCCCCGGCATTATTCATTTCCTTTTTCCCTTTCAATTTTTTACCGTGGTAAAATACACATAACATACAATTTCCCATCTTAAGCATTTTTAAGTGTGTGGCTCAGGGGCATTAAGCACCTTCTCACTCCTGTGCAACCATCATCACCATCCATCTCTAGAACTCCTTTCATCCTGCAAAACCGAAACTCTATATCCATCAAACAACATCCTCAAGGCCCGCTCTCCCCTCCCCCCACTCAGCCCCCAGCATCTTCAGTGTTTTAATCTTTCAATTTTTTCCTCCTTTGAAGTATCCTGTGACATCCCTTATAGTGTCAGTCGCTCAGTCATGTCCAACTCTTTGTGACCCCATGGACTGTAGACCGCCAGGCTCCTCTGTCCGTAAGATTCTCCAGGCAAGAACACTAGAGTGGGTAGCCATTCTCTTCTCCAGGGGATCTTCCTGACCCAGGATTCGAACCCGGGTCTCCTGCATTGCAGGCAGATTCTTTACCACAGGGAAGCCCGACATCCCTTATAAATGGAATCTAAAAAGAAATGATACAAATGAACTTACTTACAAAGCAGAAAGAGACTCACAGACTTAGAAAACAAACTTACGGTTGCTGGGTGACACAGTGTGGGGAGGGAAAGTTAGGGACTTTGGGAAGATCATGTACACACTGCTATATTTAAAATGCATAACCAACAAGGACCTACTGTATAACATAGGGAACTCTGCTCAATGTTATGTGCCAGGCTGGATTCATGGAGAATGGATTCATGTCTGTGTATAGCTGGCTCCCTTCGCTGTTCACCTAAAACTACCTCAACAGTATTAATCAGCTACGCTGCTGCTGTTGCTAAGTCGCTTCAGTCGTGTCCGACTCTGTGCGACCCATAGATGGCAGCCCACCAGGCTCCACCATCCCTGGGATTCTCCAGGCAAGAATACTGAAGTGGGGTGCCATTTCCTTCTCCAATGCATGAAAGTGAAAAGTGAAAGTGAAGTCGCTCAGTCGTGCCCAACTCTTAGCAACCCCATGGACTGCAGCCCACCAGGCTCCTCCGTCCATGGGATTTTCCAGGCAAGAGTACTGGAGTGGGGTGCCATTGCCTTCTCTGATTAATCAGCTATAGCCCAATACAAAATAATATTTAAAGTCTGGAAATTTTTTTTCCTCCTTTTCATCAGCTATTTATTGTAAAGTATTACCTACTGTGCCTATTTACTCTTTGCCCTGGTGGCTCAGTGGTAAAGAATCTGCCTCCTCATGCAGGAGACACGGGTTTGATCCCTGGGTTGGGAAGATCCTCTGGAGGAGGAAATGGCAACCCACTCCAGTATTCTTGCCTGGGAAATCCCATGGACAGGGGAGCCTGGCGGGGTACAGTCCATGGTATCACCAAAGAGTCAATACGACTTAGTGACTAAACAACAACAAACTTCTAGTTAGTTTTAGTATCTGAAATGATTTTTTTTTCTCTTATGCCTAATTCTTTCTTAAGTTATACCACTTCATTACTGAGTTTTCTTCAATATTCATATCTTTTCCCTCATTTTGAAAGAACATTATAGTTTTCATTTTTGTAAGAATATCTCATAAAATATCTGATGTCTTCATTATCTATAGAGATTCTACTTATTCTTTTTATCCTGCAGTACATCTAAATACGATTTGAAACTGTCCTTTCCTGTGGCTTATAGAATAAGAGTTTAAGAATTAATTTATAGAATGAGATTTTCTAAACTTCTTAACAGGAGGCTTGGCTTAGAGTAGCTTTCCCAATTGGACGTCTCTAGACCACCCTTTTCTGGTTATTTTGTTATTCATCCCGCAGTGAGTACTCGTGCCTTCTGAGACGGCCTGGGTCTAGTCTCCATCACCACTCCCGGGTGGACTCCATATTCCTGTGGTCTCGATCGTCCTCGACAAGTTCAGCTGAGAGTCTCCCCTCAGCGGTTTATTCTCAGTGTGGACTGTCACCTAGCTTTGTTCTGGGAGAGACTCTGTTTGGTTGCTTTGAGGATGAAGGCAGCTCAGACCTTTCAAGCCCCTTCAGTCTCACCACGGACACTCTGGGACCATCAACATCCCCAGTTTGCTGTTGATCTCAAGCCAGTTGCTCTGTTTTCCAGGAAACTCCTTGCTTGTTATTTGGAAGCCAGCAGGTTGTCAGACACCCCACTGCTTCTCTCTGCTCCGCTTGGGCAGGTGCCGTCCCCAGGAGGTCCTGTCGCTGTTGGCGATTTGACACAACTCACCCAGGATTTGGGATTTGTGTTATGAAGACTGCACCCTGGCATTTTCTATCCTGGCTGTTCTACATGTTTTCTAGGGGAACCTGGGGAGCCACCACTGTGTTCTTCACAGATCCTCAGGGAGTACCTTTTAAATTTCCGAATCATATACCTTATACATGCATACATGCAGGCTAAGTCACTTTAGTCGTGTCTGATTCTTTGTGACCCCATGGACTATAGCCCATCAGACTCCGGTGTCCATGGGAGTCTCCAGACAAGAATACTGGAGGGGTTGCCATGCCCTCCTCCAGGGGATCTTCCTGACCCAGGGGTCGAACCCATGTCTCTTATGTCTCCTGCATTGACAGGCGGGTTTTTTATCACTAGTGCCACCTGTGATAAAGGGAAGCCCACCTTATACATGGAAAGGCTTTAATAAATATTTGCCTAAATAAATTTAAAAGTCTGAAGTCTCATTTCCTTCACACTTGATAATGTTAGAACAATAAGTGGCAAAAGTACAGAGGAAGTGAGATTTCTCTTTGCTATCAACCCTCCGGCTTCCTGAGAACTCCTCAAGCTATGCTTCTGACAGCCTTCCTTCACTTGTGGTTTTTCTTACTCTTCCTAAAGCCCCTTCTGTTCACTTATTTCTTCGCTGTAGGATTGAAGTGGCTGCATTTGTTAAGACTTCCTTCTCCCAAGGTTGTGAGTTAGATTTTTCTTACTCAAACTGTCCTCATCAGGTTTAATGTCAAGTTTATAAAAACTAAACTCTTATGATGATTTGTCAAGTATTCCTTTTTTCTCTATCTGCTGGAAAATTTTGCATGAGTTTCGAATTACTCATTTTTTTAGTGTTTCCTGAATACATTGTTGGAGAAGTCTCTTGAGAGTCCCTTGGACTGCAAGGAGATCCGACCAGTCCATCCTAAAGGAAATCAGTCCTAAAAATTCATTGGAAGGACTGATGCTGAAGCTGAAATGCCAATACTTTGGCCACCTGATGCGAAGAACTGACTCATTTGAAAAGACCCTGATGCTGGGGAAGATTGAAGGCAGGAGGAGAAGGGGACGACAGAGGATGATATGGTTAGAAGGCATCACCGACTCAATGGACATGAGTTTGAGCAAACTCTAGGAGTTGACAATGGACAGAGAGGCCTGGCGTGCCGCAGTCCATGGAGTTGCAAAGAGTCAGACACGACTGAGCAACTTCACATCCTTCTGTCCAGTCTCAGAGGAAGACAGGTCCCCTTCTGGCTGAAGACAGCTCACCGTATAGAATATTTATCCCACTCCCTCCTAAATTCTCTCCAGCAGCATGCCTTCCTCCCTTCACCCCCACAGACCCACCCCCAACCGTGAAACTCACCAGGGTCTCTGTTCAGAGAAAACAAACTTCTTCATCCACATTCAGCAGTGTCTCACCTGCCATTCACTTCCCAACTTCCTGACCCTCTTCCCCCACCAACCCACTAACCCCTGAAGCTAAGCTGCAGTTACCTCTTCCTGGCCACATACACTTGCTAGCTTTGGTCCTGCTGGACTTTCTGAGGCTCTGCACAGGCTCCATGGGGATCGTCCTATTCCCCAGCCTCTTCCTGACCCTTCCTCAAGGACTTGCTGATGTCTAGGTTCTCCCGTGCCCTCCTGATATGTACAGACCCTCCCTGACTGGTCCCATCCATTCTAGTTCTTACAACATGTAGATGACCTCCAGGCCTCTGATTCTGTCTCTGAGCCTCCCATGAATCTCTTTCCTGTAAACAGATGAGACGTGGAATAAAGTCCACTCCTAAAGACCATGGCGTGGGCGGTCCTCCTTGGACTGAGATATGGACCCTGCTGGTCCCTCCAGCCACAGGGCAGCGTCTTACTCCAGGGACTCCCAAAGCCCCTGTGCTGCTTCTAGCCCCAGACTTCTGCCCACGAGGGTCTTTTGTACCTGGGATGTTCTCATGCCCCTACCGCATCCTTTTCTTTGAAAGACAAGCGTTCCTGCCTCCAGGGTTGCCCTAGGTACTTTCTCACATTTAGTATGCTCTGTACATACATCTCTCAGAGAATTGTGTGTATTATATTAAGTAAAGTGAAGTGAAAGTCGCTCAGTTGTGTCCAACTCTTTGCAACCCCATGGACTGTAGCCCACCAGGTTCCTCCGTCCGTGGGATTCTCCAGGCAAGAATACTGGAGTGGGTTGCCATTCCCTTCTCCAGGGGATCTTCCCAACCCAGGAATCGAACCCAGGCCTCCCGCATTGCAGGTGGGTCCTTTATCATCTGAGCCACCAGGGAAATATTGTATTAAAATCATACTCTAATGAAGTTCCTGCCCTTCATCTGTGAGGTTCCTCGGGGCAGACATTGGGTTCCGTTCATCCTGGTATCCCCAGCACCAAGTACAGAGGCTGTCATATAAAAAGTGCTCAGCAAACAGGTGTTGAACTGGGCTCTCCTCGCATTGGCTGTATCAGACTCTTAGAAACACTAGTGCCCCAAGACGTGGTCTCCTCCAGTTCTCCTATAGGAATGAAACCACTACAGTGAAAGCCTTTCCAGATATTTCCACTTTGAGTCTGTCTGTGTTCCAAGTGTCCTTTGGAAGTTGTTTGCTTAGATCAAATCATGCTGTAAAAAGAAAGTTGAACGGTGATCAGGGGTATCTAGAGTATGGCGTCTTTAGAAATAATGGACAACTCTGGTTACAGACTTGGTTTCTAGGGGCGGGAAAACGGTGCTGTGTCATCCTGCTGCAGGAATGGACTTGTGTGAGAACAGACTCGAGAGTTCAGTCTCTCCCCCTCTGCATGAAAGAGTCCTGCAAGAAAAGATAACCCGAGTTTATTAATGAAATGAAATTCTTCATAAGACCCTGTGGCTACTTTTAAAATAAATAGAAAGCACTTCCAATGATAGATGAGATAAATTTTGTCCAAGCTGCCCTGGAGCTATTTCTTATATATTTTGGAGGATATAAGATCGATAAGTAACGGCTTATTGTCTTTTCTTAAAAAGTATTAAGGACACATAGTTCTTTTCCATGATTTCATTCCTCATTTATACAATTTAAAATTACTGTTCTGAGAAGTGGTTTCACTTTCCCCATTGAGAAGTAAAAATGAGGACTTAAACCAGTAATAAAACCTTCATAATGTCCTTTAAATTTTAATTCCATCCCCACCAGGTTGCTGATTGCTGTAGTTAGTAGATTTCACATTTGCTATTAATATCCACGTTTAAAGAGATCTCTGGTTACTTACCACAATTTCTTTATTCCTCTTAGCAACTTATTTAAATTCTGAAAATGCCAGCATTATTAAAAGTATCTAAAATATTTTTTTGCTTTTTTCCTAGTACAATTTTACTGACTTGGAAGCACCATATACTTAGTACATCTTCCACTTTTACTTCTTGGAATTGGAATATTTTATTTCCTAGGAAGAAAATGCCTTTGAAATATATACACTTTGGTAACGGTTAGTAACATCAACTAAATTCAGGGCTTCCCAAGTGGTGCTAGTGGTAAAGAACCTGCCTGCCAGTGCAGGAGATACAAGAGATGCAGGTTCGATCCCTGGGTCAGGAAGATCCTCTGGAGAAGGGAATGGCAACCCACTCCAGTATTCCTGCCTGGAGAATTCCATGGACAGAGGAGCCTGGTGGGGTACAGTCCATGGGGTCACAAATCGGACATGACTGAAGTGATTTAGCTTGCACAACTAACTTCAAAGGTTATTGGTAAGAAGGAATATATAATAATGTTTTCTTATTAAAGAAAAAAAGGTATTACAGTATAACTTCACAGTTTTTCATCATAACTACATCAAATATGAAAGCCAGAGAAGCTATACAATCTACAGCTAGTTTTTTCAATCATCAAGAATAATAAAACCTGTTCAGAATCCATCCTTCTCCCCCAAAAACGTGCCCTTTTCTAGCAGATGTTTCAGAGCATATTGACATGCAGAGATCTGTAGCCATTATTTATAATTTCTTAAAATGAAACCAGACTCTTTCCATACTAAGCATGTTTAAATAAGAGTCCGTCAGTGAAATTCAGGGACTGTTATCATCCAAATTTGTCAGCCAAAAAATATTTGTGTGCATTCTCCTGAAGAGAGGCCCAGAAACTTATATCAGAATTTCACTGTGATAAATAAAAGGCCAAATCCCACTGAAATAAAGCCTGCATATGGGTATTGCTCTTTCCATCCCTTCTCTCTTTCCTTCCAGCATCTTCTAAACTCATTGAAAATTCATTGAACTAGAAACTGCAAAACCCAGACTTGTAGTTTCAAACTTTGTTATTTACTCTGAATCATGTGGCTTTGGGCAAGCAGCATGTCTCTGGGATTTAGTTTTCTTATCCTAAAACATGAGTAGGAATGCTCTAAGTTTCCTCCAAAATGGGAAGGGCACAGCCTGAGTTGTCCAAAGCCAAGATTCTCCTTCCCTGAATGGAGACAGACATCAATAAATGAAAATAACCATCTGAATATAAAGAAAGACATGATTTTCAGAGTTAAGACATTTTTTTTTAATTCATTCATCAACTCTGTACTGAAGATGTCAAACAAGGAAAGAAGAATGGGATTGTAATTACTCACCAGGGGGGGGAGAGACGCATCCTGGCTGCCAGGCAGTTCTGGCTCAGACTGACCCCAGTGGAGACTGCTCCTGGGTAGGGCCCTTCTGCCAGCATCTTTACTGCCATTCTTTGAAGGGGCGTTTGGCTACAGTTGGTTAGACTTAATTTCTATTATAAACGATAGTAAGGCAGCTGTCACCAACCCAAAGTGTCACTGTCTGTGTTCTGAATTACTCTGCTTTATAACCTCTGTTTATTGTGCTTCTCAGTCATGGGCTCTAGTTCATCTCGTATGGTACACATCACAGCTGCAGACCTTTTGAGGCTTAAGAATCACTCTCAGATAAAATAAGGTAGGCATGAAGACCCCCCCGCCAAGGGTTTAGTTTATATGACCTTGCACAGAACGCAGTACTTTCTACCAAAGTAGTGTTTTCTCTCATTTGTATCTTTCTCTATCTCTCATTTCTTCTGTCAATAAAAGACAACACTACAAAATTAATTTAATGATCGTCATTATATAGTAGACTTTACTATCTGCCAACCATTGCACTCAACTCTAATGAATGTATTTACTACATTAATGAATGAATAAAATATAAATTTACTTAATGCTCATTATAAGCCTATGAAGTAGGAACAACTGATAACTCACTTTAAAAACGAGGAGACTGAGGCACAGAGAGAGTGTCACCCTTGACCTAAATATTAAATGATGGAGCCAAAACTTAAGCTCCAATATCGGCATCTGAGTCTCAGCTATCAAACAAAATGTGATGGTACAGTAAGGATAGAAAGCTGACATTCATACAATGGTCAACAAGTATTTCTTGAAGTCATAGAAAGGCTAGATTCTGTTCTCTGGTATTGGAAATTCACAGGTAAATAAGATGCAGTCCCTGCTGTCAAGAAGCTCCCAGTCTAAAGCAATGCTGTCCAGTATGGTAGCCAAAAATAACCATGAGGCTATTTAAACTTAAATCTAAATAATTTTAATAAGCAATTTAAAGTATTTATTTAAAGTTAGTTTGTGGCATTTGTATATATCTATCATCTAAATTTAAATAGTTTAAATTAAATAAATCTAAAATCCATTTCTCAGTCATACTTGCCATATTTGAGAGCTTAACAGTCACATGTGACTAGTGGCTACCAGGTTGGACTGCACAGATTAGAACATTCTGCCACCCCAAAAAGTTCTACTGGAAAGTGCTAACTATGCTTGGGTGGAAGTCAGGAGCACAGTAAGGATATTTTAAGGAAAATTGAATAGCCTTGTATAAGTGCTCTGCGTGGTGGCAGGTGTCTCAGGAGCAAAGTAAAGGCCCTGACACAAGCCACAAGGTCCAGAAATGCTTTCCACCATAGGTGACATCCAAGCCAAGACCCAGAAGGTTAAGTGAGAATTAGGCAGGCAAAGAGGCTTCCCTGGTGGCTCAGATGGTAAAGAATCTGCCTGTAATGTGGAAGACCTGTGTTCGATCCCCGATTCAGGAAGATCCCCTGGAGAAGGAAATGGCTACCCATTCCAGTGTTCTTGCTTGGAGAAGTCCATAGACAGAGGAGCCTGGTGGGCTACAGTCCTGGGGTCGCAAAGAGTCGGACACAACTGAGCAACTAACACACAGGAAGACAAGGAGAGAAAATGGGATGTTTGAGCAGAAGAAAGGTGCTGCTTAGCTATATTCTAGCCTGAGTCTTCCAGATCAAACACTTGGTACTGAAGTTCCATCCTCAAAGAACCTGGAGCTGAAATACAAAGCCAAAATGCATGGGAGCTCAGGTACAAATGGGCTGATGCTTTATACTTTGTACGGCAGAGATGCTGGGCCATGTTACACAGTGCAGGGCCTCCTGGGGCTTCTATCCTGTAACCCCATTAATTAGAGATTTTCAGCTCTAATTTTAAATTGCATCAATGTGAAATAGTCCAGGCTGTGACTCAGTCCTTTCAGGGTAGGCTCTCTTCATTTTGCTGTAGTCTATTTCTTAAAATGGAGAAATGTCAGAAAAGAATGACAGTCGTTAGGCTTTTGAAGGTTTCTTTGCCCACCAACCTGAATTCCTAACAGCCTGATGGAGTATCACTGCATCACTCATTTGTATCACTCATTATTTTCATAAGAAAGAATAGTTCAGCACTGCACTTTGCCAAGAAAGACTATATTGAATACTGAAATGATAATCTAGTAACTTTTCCTCCACATTTCAAGGGCATAACTTTGACACATTCATTTATATGGTATAATCATAGATATTAACAAGGATTTAACTATATACACAAAACTCTATTCTCCAAGGAACTGACTGAGAAGAATATTATCCATTAATTCACTGGTGAAGGATTATATGAATTCACAAAGGAATTAGAGTTGAATGACTTATGAGATTAAGTTGAAGAATATACAAATTTTCACATCTAGGTCATCAGCTTTCATTTGTCTGAGTTGAATAAGACTAAGAGGATTTTTGACAGAAAATAAACTTTGGCATATGAGTATGTCTTGGTTTAAATAGGCCCCATTTTTTTCTTTAACTTTTCTTTACCTGGAAAACCTCATGGCAGTGGTTTTGCTTTGGTCTACTTTTTAATTAGGTCCCTGTGATTTTCCTTCTTGTATAAAAAGACAACGGAATGGCAGAGGGAAGGCAGGAACCAGGTCTGGGATCAAGCATTTAAACTTTATTATAATCTCGTAGATTTTTTTCATAAATAGCCTCAGTGTGTGCATCTCTAGCTTTGTCAACCTGCTGTTATGTGAACCTCAGTCACAAAGTTCATTAACCACCTTTAACAGCACCTCCCATTGCAAACCTCTTACAGGACACAGCACAGCTGCCTATTTATTATTACTCTGGATCCACAGAGGAGGCTTATGTGTAGATGTAGCAGCATCACCACCATCGTAGGGAGGGGATACCAAGTCTCAGATGGGCTAACAAGGAAAGCAACTCACTCCCAGTGGCAAAGAGAAGCCTCACTTGGTGTCAAGGGAAGCCACGTGGGGGATCCAGACTCCCCCTTCCACCTATCATTAACAAGGAAACACCCTCCCTTTCCCTGCTTAAACAGAAGATTTAACTGAGATCCAGATTCATGCCTTCTCCATATGATAATAAAATGTCCAAATTTCAATTAAACATGACTCAACATACCAAGAACCAGGAAGATCTTAAACTGCAAATGAAAATAAAATGATAGGAAAATGAAAATGAAAAATACAACTGAGACATAAACCTACAAATTGCAAATAAACCAAAAGAAATCTATGCCAAGGCACATCATAATTAAACCTCTAAAAGCTAAAGACAGAGAAAACATTTTGAAAGCCACCAGAGGAAACTCACACCCCACATGTAGGTGAAAAGCAATTAGAACAAGAGCAGATTTTTCATCAGAAATCACAGAGACCAAAAGAAAGTACTATAGCATTTTTCAAGTGCTGAAAGGGAAGAGCTGCAACCCAGAATCTCACACACAACAAAAATACCCTGCAATATCAAGACGTTTTCAAATACAAGAAATGAAGGAAATCTAAGAGAATTTTTCACGAGCAGACCTATCCTATAAGAAAAGCTAAAGGGAATTCTCTAGACAGATAGGAAATGATAAAAGAAGGAACCTTGAAATATCAGGAAGGAAGAATACAGTAAACAAACAAAAATAAATAAAGCAACAAGCTTTCCATTTCCTCTTAAATTTTTAAAATTACGTTTGGCAGTTGAAGCAAAATTTATAATACTGCTTAGTTTGGGTCTAAATGTATGTACAAAAAATATGTAAGACAATTTTATTATAAATAAGGAAGGGCCAAGGGAGGTAAAGGGAAGTTAGATTTCTACATTTCACTTGAACTAGCAAAATAATGACACCAATAGACTATGACAGTTCTATATACAAATTGTAATACCAAAAGCATCCATAAAGTGACTATACAAAGATATACACCAAAAAACACTGTCAGTCAGTCAGTTCAGTCGCTCAGTCGTGTCCGACTCTTTGTGACCCCATGAATCGCAGCACGCCAGGCCTCCCCATCCATCACCAACTCCCGGAGTTCACTCAGACTCACGTCCATCAGGTCGATGATGCCATCCAGCCATCTCATCCTCTGTCATCCCCTTCTCCTCCTGCCCCCAATCCCTCCCAGCATCAGAGTCTTTTCCAATGAGTCAACTCTTCGCATGAGGTGGCCAAAGTACTGGAGTTTCAGCTTTAGCATCATTCCCTCCAAAGAACACCCAGGACTGATCTCCTTTAGAATGGACTGGTTGGATCTCCTTGCAGTCCAAGGCACTCTCAAGAGTCTTCTCCAACACCACAGCTCAAAGGCATCAATTCTTCAGCGCTCAGCTTTCTTCACAGTCCAACTCTCACATCCATACATGACCACTGGAAAAACCATAGCCTTGACTAGATGGACCTTTGTTGGCAAGGTAATGTCTCTGCTTTTTAATATGCTACCTAGGTTGGCCATAACTTTCCTTCCAAGGAATAAGCGTCTTTTAATTTCATGGCTGCAATCACCATCTGCAGTGATTTTGGAGCCCCAAAAATAAAGTCTGACACTGTAGCTTAATCAAAATAGAATCCTAAATTGCGTTCAAGTACTACTCCTCAGAAAGCAGGGGAAAATAAAGCAGAGAAATTAAAGAGAGAGAAAACAGAATAATAAAATGACAAATCCTAACGTATCAAAATTATATTAAATATAAATTGTCTAATTATGTCTATGAAAAGACCAAAATTGGCAGTGTGGATTTGAAAACATGGCTCAGCAATGTGCTATCTACATGAAACTTACTTCAAATATAATATAGGCAGGTTGGAGTTTTAAAAATGAGAAGATATACATCATACAAGTGTTAATTAAGGAAAGCATAAGTCACTGTATTACTATCAGGTAAAACAGACATCAGAGCAAAGAAATCTATGAGAGACTGAGGGAGCATGATATAAAAGACTTAAAAGAGCTAAATTCACCAAGAAGATACAAGAATTTCAAACATGTATGTACCAAACAAAAAAATTAGAAAATATATGAAGCAAAAAAAATGTTGGAGAAGACTGTTGAGAGTCCCTTGGACTGCAAGGAGATCCAACCAGTCCATTCTGAGGGAGATCAGTCCTGGGATTTCTTTGGAGGGAATGATGCTAAAGCTGAAATTCCAGTACTTTGGCCACCTCATGAGAAGAGTTGACTCATTGGAAAAGACTCTGATGCTGGGAGGGATTGGGGGCAGGAGGAGAAAGGAATGCCAGAGGATGAGATGGCTGGATGGCATCACTGACTCGATGGACATGAGTTTGAGTGAACTCCAGGTATTGGTGATGGACAGGGAGGCCTGGCGTGCTGCGATTCATGGGGTCACAAAGAGTCGGACATGGTTGAGCGACTGAACTGAACTGAACTGAATTATATTAGGAGACTTTAATACTCCCTGTCAGCAACTGATAGAACAATTAGACAGAAAATCAGCAAGGATATAGCACTCACCAGCCTCATCACAATCTAATCAACATTTATAAAACACTCCACCCAACAACAGCAGAATATACACTATTTTCAAGTGCCCACAGAACATACATCATTATAGAACATATCTCAAGCCATAAAAATATCCCAACAAATTTAAAATAATTGAAATCAAGCAGAGTGTATTCTCTACCCCCACTTTGATTTCATTCTAGAAATCAAAAATAGAAAGATAATAAGAAAATTTTCAAACACTTGGAAACTAACCAACATATTTTTAAATAACTCATGAGTAAAAGAGGAAGTCTCAAAAGAAGATTTTAATCTATTGAATGAAAATGAAAATACAATATATCAAAACTTGTGGGACATAACTAAAACGGTGCTGAAAAGGAAATTTACAGCACTCAATGGCACCCCACTCCAGTACTCTTGCCTAGAAAATCCCATGGACTGAGGAGCCTGGTGGGCTGCAGTCCATGGGGTCGCTAAGAGTCGGACACGACTGACTTCACTTTGACTTTTCACTTTCATGCATTAGAGAAGGAAATGGCAACCCACTCCAGTGTTCTTGCCTGGAGAATCCCAGGGATGGGGGAGCCTGGTGGGCTGCCATCTATGGGGTTGCACAGAGTTGGACACGACTGAAGTGACTTAGCAGCAGCAGCAGCAAGTGAAACTGTTATAAAAAACAAAAGTCTCAAATCAATCCTATTTTAGGAACCCAGAAAAAAAAAAGGAAAGCAAAATAAACCCAAAGCAAGCAGAAGGAAATAAAAAAGATAAAATCAGAAATCACTAAATTGAAAACAGAAAATCAATGGATAAAGGAAACATCCAAAAGAGCTTGAAGAGCTTGATAAAACTATGGCTAAACTGATACAAAAGAGAAAGAAAGAAGACAAAACTATGTTCATACCAAACCTTGTCTACAAATATTTCTAAGTGGATTATTCATGGTAGTCAAAACCTGTAGTCAGTCCAAGTGTCTTTCCATGGGTGGATCATGGTGCATCCGTATCATGTAATAGCAATGAAAAGGAATGAACTCCTGATACACACAACATGTGTTCTCATGGACTGTTGCCCACCATGGTCCTTTGTCCATGGAGTTTTCCAGGCAAGATTACTGAAGTGGGTTGCCATTCCCTTCTCCAGGGGATCTACCCAACCCAGGGATTGAACCTGAATCTCTTGCGTCCCCTGCATTGGCAGGCGTATTCTTTACCACTACACCACCTGGAAGCCTGAGTGAATTCCCAGAGGGTTACAGAGTGGAAAAAGCTGGCCCCAAAGTTTTCAAAGCATATGATTCCGTTACATAACATTCCATCTGAAACTGATAAAATTGCAGAAGTGGAGAACTGAGTCAAGGAGGTGATGAGGTGGGGAGGAAGCAGCTGAGAAGCAAGCCTCGTGGTGGTGGAGATGTTCCATGTCTCTATCCTGTTGTGATTTTCTGCCTGAGTTTTTCAAGATGTTACCACTGGAGGAAACTGAGATCTCTCTACTGTTTCTTATAACGGCTTGCGAAGCTTCCATTTTTAAAAACAAATCAATTTAAATAAATAAATAGAATAAAGAAAAGATTATAAAAATGAACAAGAATATTTTAAAAGGAAAAGGAACATTTAGAAATTATGCAAAATTTCCAGGTGAAAACAAAGAATTTAACACAAGCATCCACTTTGGCTTCTTCTTTAACTACCAAAATTCCTCCCTGAAAGAGGGAGAGGTGGAAATTGCTGCTCCGGCTGCAAACACTTGATGTAACAAAAGCAAAAGCCCCAGCAACGATCCCGGAAACTCAGTTCCCCATGAAGTGTGTCCTCCAGACTCTTCCAAAAGTAGCTTATTGGGTTCACTGGCAACGTGTGGCATTTACTAAACCTCTCACAGACATAAGCCCCAAAGAGCAATTTCTGGAAATCCCCACCCCTCACCGCCCCATGCTAGGGAGTGTTGGAAGGCATCCACAGGGTCCCACACCTTCGTAGCCGTCAGCAATGGTAGTTTACCAGGAAAACAGGCTCAAAGGGCAGCAGCAGAACCTTATTTCCAAGTTGGCCTCGTGTCATCTTCCCTCTGTCTATGGTCCAAGGGGCCACACAGCCAGGCAGACACAGGGACAGGGGGTCCAAGGGCAGAAAACAGCATTCCCCCAAAGCCTGGCCACTCTCGTTCTGTGAGGTCTCTCCCTTCACAGAGAGAGCAACCACTCACTCTCACAGTGAAACGCCTTCATCTCCATTCAGGCTTTCGTCTCCATCCTCGCCTTCATCTCCACCCACGCCTTCTCAAATCAAGTCTGTAGGGCTTTCTAAATCAGAGCTCACCAAATCTCCTGTCATCAGTGTAGTCCCAGAGACACTGTGGACAACGTCAGTCAGACCTTGGAGCCCACATCCACTCTTTTCTCTGGTGCCAGACTACAGGAAGGAGTTTGAGCTCACATGCAACAGGATGAAATAGAAAACGAGACATCTCTGATGGTGAAATGGTTAAGATTCTGCCCTTTCACTGTAGAAGATGCAAGTTTGATCCCTGGTTGGGGGACTAGGATCCCACATGCTGCACTGCACACCCCAAAAAAAAATTTTTTTAATATAAACTAAATGAAAGTAAAAGAAATGTAAACAGTATTGTCAAGTTGACCCCACAATGTAAAAGGGTACAGACTGGGTTACTTGAACACCTCGGTTATGCTCACATTTTCCCCTGATGGCGCTTGACATGAACTTCAATATCTTTTGTGGAGGGATTTGTAATATAAAACCATGAGGTAAAATCTTATGATTCAGGATGTTTTGCTTTCACAATAGAAGTATCTATCTATAAAGCAAAACTCCATGGAAGGGAAAGGAATCTTCTATTTTGTCTAGCAATATATTAATAAGTAAAGCAGGGATGACTCTTTACTTATTTGTAAAATAAGTTGGACTCATAACCTCTTGAAAATGCTGTCATTAGAAGAAGCTTCTCATCATGCATATTCTCCTGTGGAAAGTTTAATATTTATTCAAGAAGTCATCAAAGAGGAGCAACAAGCCCAGGACTCATTAGCCCGATGATCATATATTTGCTGTGCGATCACTTATTAGCTCCATGACCTTGAGCAAATCACTTTTTCTTCCCCATCGGAATTTCCAGTTGAGTAATATCTGCCCCTCCTTCTTCTTGAGGCTTGGTGGTGGTTTAGTTGCTAAGTTGTGTCTGACTCTTGTGACCCTATGGACTGTAGCCCGCCAGGCTCCTCTGCCCATGGGATTTTCCAGGCAAGAATACTGGAGTGGGTTGCCATTTCCTTCTCCAGGGGATCTTCCCAACCAGGAATTGAACCCGGGTCTCCTGTGTGGCAGGCAGATTCTTTACCACTGAACTATGAGGGAAGACTTATGATCTTGAGGCTTATGATCAGGCAAATCTCCATTTCACATTGATAATACCAAAGTACACATATCCTGTTCTATTCCATTCCACAATATGAGTTAATTGATTTATTAACCAATTCAAAATACGATGAGAAAAAATGCATATTCCCTAAACTCAGTTTTTGATAAATTATGCCTATTTGAAATAAAATCATGGCAGTTAAGGTTTTGATTGGAAATACTTTCCTTAATTCTAAACAGATTGCAAGAAAATCTGGTATGCGGGCAGAATTAGAAGAGATAAATGACTAACAGAGGGGAAAGTCATTTAGCAGTAGATTCCTAGGAAGCTGCATTTGGAAAAGATCTGAAAGAACATTTGGTCCAATCTGAGAATTTTGTATCCCCACGGCTAGGATGGATGGTTTTCCGATGGGTTCATGAGTACTTCTTCATGTGACTAGGTCAAGACCATGCCAGGCAGTTCTCTTGCTCCTGAACAGCTTACTTAGAAATGTTTTTCTTAGGATGAACCTGTTTCCCTTATCCTCACTGTCAAACATCAATCTTACATCTACCTCATGTTGTAAAACAGAAGTGTGGTCCCCTTTCCTACATGGCAGTCCTTCCAAGGTCTGCAGACGGTCAGTCTGTGTTCCCTCAACTTCTTGGTTGCATCTTAAATAACCTCTGTACAAAAATCCTGGTGCATGCAAAATCAATGTAGCCACCATATGCTTCTTTGAGAATACCCCATAGAGAAGCAGGATAAGATCTCAGGGAAAAAATATTATTGGGTGTCAGACATTTGGACTTAGGTCTTGGCTCCAGGCATCTTTAAATGTGTGACCTTGGGAACATCTTCTAACTTCTAACTCTATATTGCCCTTGGAATGTCTTGCTATCAATGTGAATTTTATCAAATGACTTGGGTAGACTTCTCTTTTTTTCTATAATCTGTCTCAAGTGAAAAAGAAAATGAAGTTCCATAAAGTGACAAATAACATTTTGACAAATTCCCATCAGATAAGAGATCTCCTTTCAAACCTACCTTCATACTAATATTAACCAAGAATTATTAATTAAACCTCTATTCTAGTTGGAGTATTGCAAGTTCTTATTAAGGGAAAATGCAAGGTAATTATATGGGCGTTTTAATGGAAAAAGTGAAGCTATAGGGATAGAGTTTCTAGCGTTTTTAACCATCACTCAATTTTATATAAATATATCTATTTTAACTATCACTGATATATACATACATATTAACAATCAACCAATTATATATGTATATCAGTTCAGTTCAGTTGCTCAGTCATGTCTGACTTTGCACTACATGGACTGCAGCACGCCAGGCCTCCCTGTCCATCACCAAGTCCCAGAGTTTACTCAAACTCGTGTCCATTGAGTCAGTGATGCCATCCAACCATATCACCCTCTGCCTAAACACATATGCACATTTTATATATATATCAGATCAGATCAGATCAGTCGCTCAGTCATGTCCGACTCTTTGCGACCCCATGAATCACAGCACGCCAGGTCTCCCTGTTCATCACCAACTCCCAGAGTTCACTCAGACTCACGTCCATCGAGTCAGTGATGCCATCCAGCAATCTCATCCTCTGTCGTCCCCTTCTCCTCTTGCCCCCAGTCCTTCCCAGCATCAGAGTCTTTTCCAATGAGTCAACTCTTCGCATGAGGTGGCCAAAGTACTGGAGTTTCAGCTTTAGCATCATTCCTTCCAAAGAAATCCCAGGGCTGATCTCCTTCAGAATGGACTGGTTGGATCTCCTTGCAGTCCAAGGGACTCTCAAGAGTCTTCTCCAACACCACAGTTCAAAAGCATCAATTCTTCGGCACTCAGCCTTCTCCACAGTCCAACTCTCACATCCATACATGACCACAGGAAAAACCATAGCCTTGACTAGATGAACCTTTGTTGGCAAAGTAATGTCTCTGCTTTTGAATATGCTATCTAGGTTGGTCATAACTTTCCTTCCAAGGAGTAAGCGTCTTTTAATTTCATGGCTGCAGTCACCATCTGCAGTGATTTTGGAGCCCAGAAAACTAAAGTCTGACACTGTTTCCCCATCTATTTCCCATGAAGTGATGGGACAGGATGCCATGATCTTCATTTTCTGAATGTTGAGCTTTAAGCCAACTTTTTCACTCTCCTCTTTCACTTTCATCAAGAGGCTTTTTAATGCCTCTTCACTTTCTGCCATCAGGGTGGTGTCATCTGCATATCTGAGGTGATTGATATTTCTCCCAGCAATCTTGATTCCAGCTTGTGTTTCTTCCAGTCCAGCGTTTCTCATGATGCATATAAGTTAAATAAACAGGGTGACAATATACAGCCTTGATGTACTCCTTTTCCTATTTGGAACCAGTCTATTGTTCCATGTCCAGTTCTAACTGTTGCTTCCTGACCTGCATACAAATTTCTCAAGAGGCAGATCAGGTGGTCTGGTATTCCCATCTCTTTCAGAATTTTCCACAGTTTATTCTGACCTACACAGTCAAAGGCTTTGGGTAGGTCAATAAAGCAGAAATCGATGTTTTTCTGGAACTCTCTTGCTTTTTCCATGATCCAGTGGATGTTGGCAATTTGATCTCTGGTTCCTCTGCCTTTTCTAAAACCAGCTTGAACATCAGGAAGTTCACGGTTCACATATTGCTGAAGCCTGGCTTGGAGAATTTTGAGCATTACTTTACTAGCGTGTGAGATGAGTGCAATTGTGCGGTAGTTTGAGCATTCTTTGGCATTGCCTTTCTTAGGGATTGGAATGAAAACTGACCTTTTCCAGTCCTGTGGCCACTGCTGAGTTTTCCAAATTTGCTGGCATATTGAGTGCAGCACTTTCACAGCATCATCTTTCAGGATTTGGAATATATATACATATATACACACACACACACACACACACACACACACAAAGGTTCATCTAGTTAAGGCTATGGTTTTTCCTGTGGTCATGTATGGATGTGAGAGTTGGACTGTGAAGAAGGCTGAGCACCGAGGAATTGATGCTTTTGAACTGTGGTGTTGGAGAAGACTCTTGAGAGTCCCCTGGACTGCAAGGAGATCCAAGCAGTCCATTCTAAAGGAGATCAGTCCTGGGATTTCTTTGGAAGGAATGATGCTAAAGCTGAAACTCCAGTACTTTGGCCATCTCATGCAAAGAGTTGACTCATTGGAAAAGACTCTGATGCTGGGAAGGACTGGGGGCAAGAGGAGAAGGGGACGACAGAGGATGAGATGGCTGGATGGCATCACTGACTCGATGGACATGAGTCTGAGTGAACTCCAGGAGTTGGTGATGGACAGGGAGACCTGGCGTGCTGCGATTCATGGGGTTGCAAAGAGTCGGACACGACTGAGCAACTGATCTGATCTGATCTGATATATATACACACACACACATATACATATTGCATATATATACATATGTGTGTATACATATACATATAAAGTGGCTCCGTAGCTCAGAGGTTAAAGCACTGGTCTCCTAAAAATGCACAAAGACTGCACAATATATACTCTTATTATGTATGATGCACTATGGTATTTTGTATTCTAGTCTAGTCTCTTTCTTTATAAAAACTTTCTGGTTGTGACAATCTTTGTTGATTTCATGCACCATTAATATGGTGTCAGGTATGGCTTAAAAAATTCTACGTTAGGGGTCTTGGGATTTCCTTCAAACCATAACATTAATTCCCTGTATAATCAATTAACTTAACATTTCTGTGTTTCAGTTTTCCTTTAAAATGCCATTGAGCTTGTAGATTTGCTTTAAGTATAAAATGAGATCTAAGTTTTAAGACTATTTTGCAAGAGGCAGAAAGACTAAGAAGGGAAGAAAGTTTTATTCAGGGATTCTTATCAGAGCCACAACTGCTCCAGCAACTGGACTTTGAATTGTAATACAAAAAAGTAGAGTATGGAAACAATATTAAACAGCAAGTTTAAACATGCAGCTACCTCATGACCCAGCAGTTGTACTCTTTGGCATTTACCCCAGAGAAATAAAGATTATTTTCACACAAAACCTGTATACTTATATGACTTCTTATTTCCAGTATTCTTGGGCTTCCCTGGTGGCTCAGACAGTAAAGAATCTGCCTGCACTGCAGGAGAGCTGGGTTCAATCCCTGGGTTGGAAAGATTCCCTGGAGAAGGGAACCCACTCCACTATTCTTGCCTGGAGAATTCCATAGACAGAAGAGCCTGGCGGGCTACAGTCCATGGGGTGGCCAAGAGTCAGACATGACTGAGCAACTTTCACGTTCACTTTTAAAGCTGGAATCGGCCCAGATGTCCTTTGGCAGGTGAATGGTTAAACAAATTCTCATGCATCCATACCATGGAACTCTGTTTAGCAATAAAAAGAAATTATCTATATAGATTACAATCAATATAGATAACAATTAGAATAACAACATAGATAACAATTAGAATATAACAATATATCTATCATTATAGATAACAATTAGACTTCTGCTGAGGGGAAAAAGTCAGTCCTGGAAGGTTGCATGCTGAGTGCATCCATCTATGTAACATTTTTGAAATGCCCGGATGTGGAAATGGAGGACATATGCGCAGTGGCCGGGTCTGAGGAGTAGGAAAGCCGGAGGAACAGAGAGAGGGTGGCTTGAAAGGCCGACAGGACTGGTCCAGGTGGTGATGGACCTGTGCTGTGTCCTGACTGTGGTCGTGGCCACACGAACCTTCATGTGATGAACTTGTATAGAACTAAACACACACACACACAAAAGCGAGTGCACACAAACCTGGGGAAATCTGAGTCCACTTGGTGGGTGGAATTCACATCGATGTCCTGGGCATGATACTGGAGTGGAGCTGTGCAACATGTGACCAGAGGGGGCGATGCATGCAGGGCCGGGCGTCCCTGATCTTTGCTCTCCGCTCCATGGGAATCTAGTTATCTCGATAAAAATTCAGTTAGGAAAAGGTGATACACAAGTTGGTATTCTCGTCCTCATAAATGCCCCCCTCTGCACGCGCACGCGTGCGCATGCACACACACACACACACACACTTCTTCAAATCAGGGGTGGACACTCCCCAGACTCTTGGTGGTGGTGGTGGTGGTTTAGTCGCTAAGTCTGCTAAGTCGTGTCTGACTCTTGTGATGCCATGGACTGTAGCCCGCCAGGCTCCTCTGTCCATGGAATTCTCCAGGCAAGAGTACTGGAATGGGTTGCCATTTCCTTCTCCAGGGAATCTTCTCTACCCAGGAATTAAACCTGGGTCTCCTGCATTGCAGGCAGATTCTTTACTGACTGAGCTACAAGGGAGCCCAAACTCTTACTCAGTCCTGAAGACCCAGGTGAAGCATCCCGGCCCCTCTCTACACCACCACCCCTGCCCCTCCTACAGAAGGCGGTCTGCTTCCTCCCTCCTCCTCCCCGACTGGAAACATTCCCTGCTTCTTCCCCTGCAAATTCATTAGTCATTCATTCAGTAAAATAAGCAATCCATTTGGAAACATGAGGCAATGCTAGAGCAGCATTTGTGGTTCCGAATGTTATGGACCATCCAGAAATCAAAGCTGCCATGTGTAGTGGACACAGGTCTCTCCCCAACTGGACACTGAAGATGTGGCTTCCTGAGGAGGGGACGAGTCACAGAGGGTGAGCAGCTGGAACACAAGCCAAATGCTGTTGGATGCTACCGGCAGGGCCTATGAGATGATGAGCAAGGACTTCATTTCAGAAAGCAGTCCTCTGAGTGAGCAGAGAGAGGGGGCTCCAGAGAGGGACCCCAGAACACCCCAAGGGCGGGCAGACACCAATGCCAGCTGCTGTGTCTATGAGGAAATTAGTACAGGAATGGAATGTTCAGGTTTAGAAACTTGATCCTTCACCATGGATTGTCTGAGAAGCACCATGGACATCCAGAGGGGATGTGATTTGGGCCTCAAAGTGATAAATGAACGCTGATGGAAGCTGGTGCATCAGATTTGAAGCTGTGATAAAGATCTGAAGTATGATGTAGCACCATAAGTTATATCAGAACACTGAAAGAAAAAAGAATGACTGGGAGAGCATGTCCCCCAGAGTGACTATAGCAATTTCTGAGAAGAAAAACCACAAGAATTCCATTCTTCTCTCCTTCTTCCAGACAGGGCCACTATTATCTTTGAAGAGAACATTAACTGAACTAGGAATTTTTCAAATAAACACTCAGTGAAGGAGAGAACTAGCAAAACTGATTTTTTTCAGTCTTTTATTATTTCAAAAAATCCATTAAAAGATTTGGATGCTTGAGGTATTACATAAATTACCATATTATTGTAGCAGCAAAAGGATTTCACACCCGTCCATTTACTTCTGATTTGAATTCCCTCCATGAAAATTCTTTGTTTTTGAAAAATATTTGTCATGCTGCAGATGTAATTCACATTAATCAAGGAGTGTATTTAAAAGGTAAGACTTTAAGTGCCTTATTAGGAGGGAAAAAAACTTGGCCTAACACAAGTACTTAACAATCCGCTTCTTTTCACAGTGTATTCACCAGCCAGCTTTTAAAATTAATTGTCCTTAGAAACTTATAATAAAATGGTAATTTCACTGCACAGCTAACAATTTGGATCTCTTCTACCAAATAGGCTATTCGGTACGTGACAAAGGGTGTGTGAACACTTGTTGATTTCTTGTTGATGGCAGACCCTGCAACTTAAAGGAAAAGCCATCAGCGTGGTGATCTGGAATAGCTCTCACAGAATGAAACACACACATCTAGACCCCAGGACAGCACAGAGTTGATCTTTGAGGTATTTTTCTGCTTTCCCACCAACTCCCTCCACATCCTGTTCACATACAGATCCAGTGCCTCAGGAGGGTGCAGATGGACCCTCCAGCTGAAACCCCAGCCTCAGTCCCCAGGAGCCAAGAGCAGAGGATTGAGGGGTCATAACGTGAATAAGGATGGGTTGCAGACCAAGCTTGGAAGGAGGAACAAGGAAAACAGAGCCAGGAGTCCCAGGAACAAAGAGAAGTGGTCAGTGTCAAGGTGGTGGCTATGTTGTGTTTCTAGGAAACAGAACCATGGACAGTGCAGAGAAGATTCCCTAAGGGTGGTGCCAGGCAGCAGAAGGTCAGCCATGAGGAGGCCAGGGGCTCCAAGACTCTGAGACTCCAGCGGGAACATAGGGACCAGGGACCATTCCTCTCTGCCACTCAGCATTCTGAGGCTGGAGGGACCTTGGATGATAGAGTAGCATCAGGGAGGGAGGCAAGGAGAACTCCAGAAAGGGGTGATGTCAGCACTGCACCCACTCCCAGTGGACCAGAGCACAAGATCAAAAAATGAAGTTGAGTTGTAAAATATAAAGTTACATTTCTTGCCCATCTAAGACTATAGATGAGATTCAGCCCACCACAAATAAACACATGCACACACAGCCTGTGTATGTGCTGTGCAAATTATGCCAAGTGACATTTCCACCTTTCATGCTTTGTTATACAACAAGTCCAATGTACTACATCATTAAAGTAATTCCCATAGATTTCCAAATTCAAATTGCTTATAAAACGATTTGCACTAAAGGCAGAGGAGTATACATATGTGTCTATGTATACAGGAGAAAAAGTGCTGATGGGGGCTGGAGAGGGAGGCATTCCAGAGAAAGAAACTCTGAGCCCCTTAATTCAAAATTTGAATGCACTCCAAATGGTTCTCTCCATTTCTTCATTATAGCGGCCCAGTCAATCCTTGGTCACAAGACATTACTGGAACGAAAATAGTTTGATATGAACCAGTAGATTTTCCTAAGTCTCTTACACTAACCAAGAACAGATTTTTTTTTTTCCTACGATTACATTTTAGTCCCAAATAAGTGACTTTCCAAGTCAGTCTCGGAGAAGGGTAGCAAGCTGGTTTTCATACCTCTTACCTGTCAAAATACACCTATAAAATGATCTCTTCCTCCACATGTTATCATCAACATCAAGACATGCTTTTTGTTGTTGTTCAGTCACTAAGTCCTGTCTGACTCTGTGACGCCATGGACAGTAGCACAGCAGACCTCCCTGCCTTTCACCATTTCCCAGAGTTTGCTCAAACTCATGTCCATTGAGTCCGTGACGCCATGCATCCATCTCATCCTCTGTTACCCTCTTCTCCTCCCATCCTCAATCTTTCTCAGTATCAGGGTCTTTTCCAATTAGTTGGCTGTTTGCATCAGATGGCTAAATTATTGGTGCTTCAGCGTCAATCCTTCCAATGAATACTCAGGGTTGATTTCCTTTAGGGTTGACTAGCTTGACTTCCTTGCTGTCCAAGGGACCCTCAAGAGTCTTATTCACACCACAATTTGAAAGCTTCAGTTCTTTGGTGCTCAGCCTTTATGGTCCAACTCTAACATCTGTATATGACTGCTGGAGAAACCATAGCTTTGACTATAGGAAACACATGGATCACAGCCTTGTGTAACTCAATGAAGCTATGAGCTGTGCTGGACAGGACCACCCAAGATGGACGGGTCATGGTGCAGAGTTCTGGCAAAATGTGGTCCCCTGGAGAAGGGAATGGCAAACCACTCAGTATTCTTGCTTTGAGAACCTCATAAACAGTATAAAAAGGCAAAAAGACATACTTGGAAACTCTTAAGTAGACACATCAAAATAAAAATTACAACAATGGCAAAGCAGGTTGAAAGCCTTGAAGACCTAACCTGTATTCCTCTGGGCTCTGAATTCATTATCTGAGAAGTGGTCTTGATCCAAGAGGCAAAACTATAGGATAAACAAAAACTTTGAGTAAAACCCCCAGTTTTTAAATGAAGCTATCAACTCAAACAGGCCTAATGAGAATCAGCAAGCCAATTTGATTCCTATTAGCAAAAACGCAAAAAGAAACAAAATCAATCAGTGCCCATGAGGTGAGAAACACGAGCAAATTGAAAAGGACTTCAAGTTTAGATAAAAGGCAATTAAGACCAAGAGATGTGGCTAAATGGAACACAGTGTACATACAGCCTATTAGCCTATTTCTGAAAACTTCAAAGCAAAATTGGAAACAAAAATTGCTATATAATTTTATTTTTATAATATATATATATTTATATATATAATATATATAAATATATATATTATATATATAATATATAATTATATAATATATAATACTATAAAATTGAAAATGGCATAATCAGGGTAGGACGGGGGTCTTCATGACATAACTGTTCCCCACAGTGCTGGTCCCCAAACCATGTCTTTCATGCCCTGGATATTGCTGGTCAGACCCCAGAGCCACAGTCTTCTCTGACCTTCATCCCCTACATCCATTTCTGCTCTGACTTTGCCTGAAGAAACATCTTCTCTCCAAGTGTCTGGACTCCCAAGGCCAGACTCACACAAGACAAAGCAGGTTCCACCATGAGCTGAGATGTGGAGATCAGGAGCCATGGCCACAGCTTCCGCCATGCACATGCACACATACACAGTCCATACACATGGTACACATACACACAACACACACACACACTCTACACACACATTACACATATACACTCCATATATACACATACACACTCCATATATACACATACTCCACATACATATACTCCACACACATATACTCCACACACACACTCCACACACACATAATACACACTTCGCACACACGTTACACACATACTCCACACATACACACTACACACACACACTACACATATACACTCTATATACACACAGAATCCACATACATATACTCCACACACACACTCCACACACATAATACACACCTCACACACACGTTACACACATACTCCACACATACACACACCACACACACACTGTACACACACACTACACATATACACATAATCCACATACATATACTCCACACACACACTCCACACACATAATACACATATACACACTTCACATACACATTACACACACACTCCACACATACACACTCCACACACACATACTATCATACACATACTACACAATCACTCAGACACACATACTGCACACACTGCATCCATACTACACATGCCTACTACACACACACACCACAGACATACCACACACACACATGCACACTCCACGTACTCCACACACATAGTCACACACACATTCCACACATACACACTCCACATACACACACTCCACATACTTCACACACATAGTACACACACACATATATACACACACCTTATGTCCTAAAGCACATGCTCACAAATCCTACAAAGTCTAGAATTTCCCCCACAGGAGAGCTTCTTTTGAGCAAAAAGTTTATGTTCAGAAATCCCTGCATGAATCATACACCCCTGAGGTTAACCAAGGACCTAGTCAGTGTTCAGCAAGCCTACTGGAACATCTGAGTGTGAGACAAAGCACGGGGTTCCACCCAGGGAAAGGAGGAGGGGGTCTGAGAGTGACCCCAGTGCAGCCGCTGGACTTGGACCAGCCAGGGGCCTGAGCACCAGGGGCAGCAGGGGGTGGGGGGGTGCTGCAAGGAGGGGGAGGTACCCAGGCCTTCGCTGCTTGGGAAGCTCACTTCTCTTTAGGGCCCAGGCTTCAGAATCAAAAGGTCTTGGCAGGAACCCTACTTCTGTGATTGTGGAGGAGTCCTCATCTGTGAATGGAAAATGAATGAACTCAGAAGGTTTTAAGACTCAGAGGATAGTGGCTCATTTCCCATGCACAGGCTACTCCATCTGCATGGTGTCCGTGCTTCCCAAACGTCACCATGCCCACAGCCCCAGCATCTTACTGAAGCACAGTTGACTCCATCCACCCAGGCAGGCCCAGTGTCTGAGTTTCTGGAGGGATCCCGGAGTCTCTGCTGTCTTGGCCCACAGAGCACACAGTGCAGAGCAGGGGCTGACATCACTTTATCCTCCCAGGAACCTGAGAGGGGGACTGTTATTATCTATGCAGAGCCCACCCTGGATAAAAAAAAAAAGAAAAAAAAAGCGTGAATGCTGCCATATTATGAAACTTTCTAAAGTAGAGTTACGCTGGCTTGTGTGGTTTCTTACTACTCAGGTGGAGCATCACCCAGAGCTTGTTAGGAACGCAGAATGGTGGGCCCTGTGCTGGCTCCACTGACTCCAAATGGCTTTTTAACAAGATCTCGAGTGGGTCAAAGGAGTTGGTGATGGACAGGGAGGCCTGGTGTGCTACAGTCCATGGGGTCGCGAAGAGTAGGACACGGCTGAGCGACTGAACTGAACTGAACTGAACTGACAAGTGGGTCACATCAACAGAAAAGTTTGAGAAGGTCTGGATGATACAGCAATTTTCCTTTTTTGTAATAGATATGCCTGTTACTTCCAAGAAATTTTGTCTGTATCCAGTTAAAATTTATATAGAATAAAGATGCTGTTGCTGCTGCTGAGTTGCTTCAGTCATGTCCGACTCATTGAGACCCCATGGACTGTAGACCGCCAGGCTCCTCTGTTCATGGAATTTTTCAAGGCAAGAATACTAGAGTGGGTTGCCATGCACTCCTCCAGGGGATCTTTTCCACCCAGGGATTGAACACATGTCTCCTGCATCTCCTGCACTGCCGGTGGATTCTTTACTGCTGAGCCACTGGGAAGCCCATAGAATAAAGGGTAACTTTAAATTTTAATTAATGTTAATTAATTTAAACATAATTTTATGATGAATAAAATTTTAAATTAATGGGAAATGATGAAATAAATTCCCAACCTCACTCCCCACCCCTGACATACATACACACACCCAGTAACAAGTGGGAAACCTCTTTTTGTCAGAATAGCTGAGTTCTTTCCTGAGGTCAGCAATCTTGACCAAAAAAAAGAAAATCATTCTTACACCAAAAAAAAAAAAAAAAATTTTAAGGCCTTTCAAGATCATTGCATTTCCTACAGGCTCAGCAGGTAAAGAATTTGTCTGCAATGCAGGAGACACAGGAAATACAGGTTCCATCCCTGGATCAGAAGATCCCCTCAAGGAGGAATGGCAACCCACTCCGGTATTCTTGCTGGGAAAACCCCAGGGACTGGGGAGCTTGGCAGGCTACAATCCAATGGCTCGCAAAGAGTCAGACACGATTGAGCGACTAAGCACAGCACATCAAATATGCAGAAAGTTAATACAATTCTCTTCCCCCATTGATGCTACTTGAAATTCACACTTGGGGATGACACGTGTCCCATAACACATGTCTGCCAGGCTGTTCTCGAGAGAGAGAGCCCGTCCCAAGAAGGGGAGGGGAAACCAGGAAGTTCAGATCCTGCACTCAAGGAGTTTATTCTACTGTTCCATTCAACAGTTCCATTCTACTGTTCCATTCTACAGTTCCACTCAACTGACACAAGTTGAAAGGAACTACTACAGAGGCAGAGGAAAAGAGACAAGATCAAACATTGGTGGAGGAAAGGCGTTTTCACCATGCATTTGTGAGTACCAGGGCAGGGTCATTTCTTAGCAAACTGGTAGTTGACTGCAGCAGCTACACCTGGTCCCCAGGGGATGGGTGGGCCTGACCGAGGTGGCCCGAGCATCCCAGCTTCAGGGTCTCCAGTGAAGGAGGAAGAGAACGGGGCTCAGACACCAGGCTTGGAGCATATGCTGTGGTCCCCACCCCACCACCCACTGCCTGTGCCAGGGAGTTGCTGTTGTTCAGTTGCTGAGTCATGTTCGACTCTTTGCGACCCCATGGACTGCAGCATGCCAGGCTTCCCTGTCCTTCACTATCTTCCAGAGTTTGCTCAAACTCATGTCCATTGAGTCGGTGATGCCATCCAACCATCACATCCTCTGTCCCTCCCTTCTCCTCCCACCTTCAATCTTTCCCAACATCAGGGTCTTTTCCATTGAGTCAGCTCTTCGCATCCGGTGGCCAAAGTATTGGAGCTTCATCTTCAGCATCATCTTCCAATGAATATTCAGGGTTGATTTCCTTTAGGATAGGCTGGGGAGTCAATGGTCATTAAGGCCACTGTTACTCTCATCAGATGTTGCACGATGAATACTTTCAGCCAGGAAGGCCTGAGATGCAGACAGTAACCAATGCTTTGTGAGGAAAGCATGGTCCCAAGTTCACTGCCACCTCCCAAGGTCGCCTTCCCCATATCCAAACCCAGGAAATGCTGATGCCAAGAATAAAGGAAGCAAACTGGACCCACCGACACACCAGGCATTTGCATTTCTGGCTTTTGGACCAAAAGTGTCAGGCAGGAAATGGGCAAGAGATGTTGTCTTTGTGTATTTCAACTCTCTCCATTTTCACTGCAGAAAAACCACCAGAAATCTGTGTCCGCATGTACGTATGTTTTTCATTTATATTCAAGCCTGCAAAATTATAATTAATACTGTTATGGTGGCCACTGGCCACTGCTGTAAAAGTACAATTTCTCCACGGGAAAGGAGTGTAGGGAAGTATTTCCAAGCCCCACTGCCGCTCTTGTCGTTTCCAAAATTACCTGTCATTTCTGATATTCACATTGTCAATCTGCACTTATTTTGAATCTGGAATGCATACTAAACTTCCATTTGAATAAATATTGAAATGGAGCCATGGCAGCCAGAATCATCCCAGCCCCAACCACACTTCACGTCCACGAATTCTGAACACAATACAGAGGGGGCAGTGGGCACCCAATAAGTGACCCAGCCAAAGCCCCATCCTCTGGAGTCCTGGTCTCCTCGTCTTCAATTCTGCCAAAAGTGAAAACTCCTTGTTTTAGAATAAGGTGCTGGCCTCCCTTCAACTGGAGCAGGCCTAGATTAGGGCAGAAACACACACGTTTAGACATGCTGCTCTACGAGAACATGAGTGACTGGGCTCAGGTGACCCAGGCCCCCTGTGCGTCTCTGCAACCCAAGGAAAAATGGAAGGCTGGGAGCCAGCCAACCTCAGAAGCTTTCTGAAGGACATGGAACCTGGTGTCAGCTGTCAAGGACCAGTGGGCTTCCAAAGGCAGGAAGGAGGGAGCACCACCATCCACGCCAGGAAAGCACAGCTGCCAAGACGTGACCAGGAAGAGCCCAGACTCCAGGTTAGGTCCCAACTCTGGCTCCCCCACTGCCCAGCTGATGCTCCAGCGCAGGTCACTCAGCCGTGAGCCCCTTGGTGCCTCCGAGACACTTACACATGTTCAGTGAGTTAGATTTGTGAGGTGCTCGGATCCGGTGAGTCGGAGAATATTGCCCTGCTAGTGAACCCTGGAATCAGAATAGGGTCTGAAAAGGTAGATGGGGCTCAGCTGGCTGAGGCCCGAGGATGGCAGGCCCTAGGCTCCTCCTAAAAACCAATGGGAAGCTGTTGAGGGTGCTGAATGGCATAAAAGTCAAAGTAACACAGACCATCTCCACTGATGTCCAATCACAAGGATTTCTTCCTGGGTCCTTCCCTCACAATCCACTTTTTTTTTTTAACTTTAATTGGAGGCTAATTACTTTATAATATTGTGGTGGGTTTTGCTATACATTGACATGAATCAGCCATGGGTGTACATGTGGCCCCCATCCTGAATCCCCCTCCATCCTCTCTCCCCATCCCATCCCTCTGGGTCATCCCAGTGCACCAGCCCTGAGCACCCTGTCTCATGCATCGAACCTGGACTGGCAATCTATTTCACATATGATAATATACATGTTTCAATGCTATTCTCTCAAATCATCCCACCCTCGCCTTCTCCCACAGAGTCCAAAAGTCTGTTCTTTACATCTGTGTCTCTTTTGCTGTCTCGCATATAGGGTCATCATTACCATCTTTATAAATTCCATATATATGTGTTAGTATACTGTATTGGTATTTTTCTTTCTCTTTTACATGGATCTTGGGAAACACTCAGTTTTCTCACTCACCATATCTTTCCATTCCAGTTTCCTCTCCTCTTTTCATTTTCATAATTGTTTTGTTCAAATTTGTGAGGGTTTTGCATTCACACTGTTTTAACGATCCTCTAATTACTAACCTAAATTACAAGGAAGCCTGAAAATAAGCTAGACCACAACAAGAGACATTCTCCTTCTTATCTGTTATGAAGAATATCTGTTTAAGAAAGCATGCCTTAATGTAGTATATACCCATTATCAGCAAAGCATTAGGTTCATTTAGTTCATAATTTATAAAAGTGAGAACAAAGTGCCCCAGGGGTGTGTTCCGAATGAGGCTAGACTCAGGAATACAGGATTAATCACCCTATGCAGTGTGCAAACAGAAGATTTATTATATTTAATTAAATGAGTCAATGATCTCTCAAACTCTGGTGAGGTGTCTTCGTACCGAGTATGGAAACACAGATTTTAGCAGTGAAGGAAAGTGGCTAAGCTTCAAACGGGATCATTTTCCTTACGAATCATTTCTGTCCTGTTTGATCTTTTGTTTTGCAACTAAACACTGGTAGCCCTTGGACACTCTGGACCCCGACCTCATCAGCCTCCCGGGAACACAGACACATCACAGGCAGCTTCCCGGGGCTCCAGCCCCTCCCCACACCCACCTCACAGCCTCTCTCCTGCAACCAGCTACCCGTGTCCAGTGTGGGTGCTGGCTTTGCCACACACAGGCCCCAGAGGCATCTGCAGGGGACTCAGCACCTGGTGGGCGACCCTCGGCCAGGGGGAGTGCAGATGAGCAGGCACCTCTCCCCTGGCTTCGCCAGGTGGCAGTTCTGAGCAGCAGCATCCCTGTGCAGCAGCCTCAGCCCTGGCCGTGCTGACGCCAGGCTGCAGCCTCACCCGGGTTCTCCCTCCCCCTGTTTCACTTCCAGGCTCACTTCTGACATAAACTACATAAACCTGGACCCAAGCCTTTCTCTCAGGCTCTGCTTGAAAGCACAGATCCAAATACAGGGAAACAAAGTCGATTTTGGCAAATTAAAGTGATGTCAAATATCCATAAGAATCTATAACTATGGAATATAAAATTCTAATATTATAGAAGGTACACTTACTTTAATTTAGAAAATGAGCAGTGTTATATAAATATTCCCAGCAGCAGTTTCACTTTATTTCCTTCTTTTATTATTTTAAATGTTATTCAGGGAAGCCGTGAATATACAACCATCATTGTGTCACTGTCCCTGACCTTTACCCAAGTCCTCAGAAACTTAATATTAAATCAAACAATGTGTGAAATTGGGTGGTCAGGCAGCAGGTTGGGTTTACATAAGATATAGTGACTGTTTTCAGTTCAGTTCAGTCACTCAGTCATGTCTGACTCTTTGTGAACCCATGGAATGCAGCATGCAAGGCTTCCCTGTCCATCACCAACTCTTGGAGTTTACTCAAACTCATGTTCTTCGAGTCAGTGATGCCATCCAACCATCTCATCCTCTGTCATCCCTTACTCCTTCCACCTTCAATCTTTCCCAACGTCAGGGTCTTTTTCAAAGGGTCAGTTCTTCTCATCAGGTGGCCAAAGGATTGGAGTTTCACCTTCAACATTAGTCCTTCCAATGAATATTCTATTCAGGACTGATTTCCTATAGGATGGACTGGCTGGGTCTCCTTGCATTTCAAGGGACTCTCAAGAGTCTTCTCCAACACCACAATTCAAAAGCATCAATTATTCAGTGCTCAGCTTTCTTTATAGCCCAATTCTCACATCCATACATGACTACTGGAAAAACCAAAGCTTTGACTAGACAGATCTTTGTTGGCAAAGTAACATCTCTGCTTTTTAATATGCTGTCTAGTTTGGTCAACTGCAATTTCATCACTTCCACTAGCTTTTTTGTAGCTTGTTCCACTACTTCTTCATAAAGCCCACTTGACTTCTCACTCCAGGATATCTGGCTCTAGGTGAGTGATCACACCATTGTGGTTATTCAGGTCATGAAGTTTTTTTGTATAGTTCTCGTGTGTATTCTTACCACCTCTTCTTAATATCTTCTGCTTCTGTTAGGTCCACACCATTTCTGTCCTTTATTGAGCCCATCTCTGCATGAAGTGTTCCCTTGGTATCTCCAGTTTTCTTGAAGAGATCTCTAGTCTTTCCTCTATTTCTTTGCATTGATTACTGAGGAAGGCTTTCTTATCTCTCCTTGCTAGTCTTTGGAACTCTGCATTCAAATGGGTATATCTTTCCTTTTCTTCTTTGCCTTTCAGTTCTCATCTTTTCTCAGCTATTTGTAAGGCCTCCTCGAACAACCATTTTGCCTTTTTGCATTTCTTTTTCTTGGGGATGGTCTTGATCACTGCTTCCCGTACAAAGTCATGAACCTCCATCTGTAGTTCTTCAGGCACTCTCTCTATCAGATAGATATAATCCCCTGAATCTATTTGTCATTTCCACTGTATAATCGTTAGGGATTTGATTTAGGTCGTACCTGCCGGGAGAAATATCAATAACCTCAGATATGCAGGTGACACCACCCTTATGGCAGAAAGTGAAGCGGAACTAAAAAGCCTCCTGATGAAAATGAAAGAGGAAAGTGAAAAAGTTGACTTAAAGCTCAACATTCAGAAAACAAAGATCATGGCATCTTCTCCCATCACTTCATTGGAAATAGATGGGGAAACAGTGGAAACAGTGTCAGACTTTATTTTTCTGGGCTCCAAAATCATTGCAGATGGTGACTACAGCCATGAAATTAAAAGACACTTACTCCTTGGAAAGAAAGTTATGACCAACCTAGATAGCATATTCAAAAGCAGAGACATTACTTTGCCAACAAAGGTCCATCTAGTCAAGGCTATGGTTTTTCCTGTGGCCATGTATGGATGTGAGAGTTGGACTGTGAAGAAAGCTGAGTACTAAAGAATTGATGCTTTTGAACTGTAGTGTTGGAGAAGACTCTTGAGAGTCCCTTGGACTGCAAGGACATCCAATCAGTCTATCCTAAAGGAGATCAGTCCTGGGTGTTCATTGGAAGGAATGATGCTAAAGCTGAAACTCCAATACTTTGGCCACCTCATGTGAAGTGTTGACTCATTGGAAAAGACTCTGATGCTGGGAGGGATTGGGGGCAGGAGGAGAAGGGGATGACAGCAGATGAGATGGCTGGATGGCATCACTGACTCGATGGACATGAGTCTCAGTGAACTCCAGGAGTTGGTGATGGACAGGGAGGCCTGGCATGCTACGATTCATGGGGTCACAAAGAGTCAGACATGACTGAGCAACTGAACTGAAATGAACTGAACTGAATGGTCTAGTCGTTTTCCCTACTTTCTTCAATTGAAGTCTGAATTTGGCTATAAGGAGTTCATGATCTGAGCCACAGTCAGCTCCTGGTCTTTATTTTTTTTTCTGACTGTATAGAGCTCCTCCATCTTTGGCTGCAAAGAATATAATCAATCTGATTTCGGTGTTGACCATCTGGTGATGTCCATGTGTAGAGTCTTCTCTTGTGTTGTTGGAAGAGGGTGTTTGCTATGAGCATTGCATTTTCTTGGCAAAACTCTATTAGCCTTTGCCCTGCTTCGTTCTGTACTCCAAGTCCAAATTTTCCTGTTACACCAGGTACCTCTTGACTTCCTACTTTTGCATTCCAGTCTCCTATCATGAAAAGGACATCTTTTTTGGGTGTTAGTTCTAGAAGGTCTTGTAGGTCTTCATAGAGCTGTTCAACTTCAGCTTCTTCAGCAATACTGGTCAGGGCATAGACTTGGATTACTATGATATTGAATGGTTTGCCTTGGAAAAGAACAGAGATTATTCTGTTGTTTTTGAGATTTCACCCAAGTAGTGCATTTCAGACTCTTGTTGACTATGATTGTTATTCCATTTCTTCTAAGGGATTCTTGCCCACAGTAGTAGATATAATTGTCATCTGAGTTAAATTCACCCATTCCAGTCCATTTGAGTTCACTGATTCCTAGAATGTTGATGTTCACTCTTGCCATGTCCTGTTGACCACTGCCTCTTTGCCTTGATTCATGGACCTAACATTTCAGGTTCCTATGCAATATTGCTTTTTGCAGCCTCAGACTTTACTTCCATCACCAGTCACATCCACAACTGGGTGTTGTTTTTGCTTTGGCTCTGTCTCTTCATTCTTTCTGGAGTTATTTCTGCACTCTTCTCCAGTTGCATATTGGGCACCTCCCAACCTGGGGAGTTCATCTTTCAGTGTCCTATCTTTTTGCCTTTTCATACTGTTCTTGGGGTTCTCAAGGCAAGAATACTGACATGGTTTACCATTCCCTTCTCCAGTGGTCCACATTTTGTCAGAATTCTCCACCATGACCCGTCTGTCTTAGGTGCTCCTACAGGGCATGGCTCATAGTTTCACTGAGTTAGACAAGGCTGTGGTCCATGTGATCAGATTGGTTAATTTCTGTGGTTGTGGTTTTCATTCTGTCTGTCCTCTGATGGAGAAGGATAAGAGGCTTATGGAGGCTTCCTGATGTTTTAGCCTTTGTCTTAAATAAAGACACATCAAGGATGACTCATGAATATTCTCCGATTACTAAGTAGTGCCTTATTATCTCAGTGAACTGATTTTCCTACAGGAATATCTCTCTTTTTTTAAATATATATTTGTTTATTTTAATTGGAGGCTAATTACTTTACAATATTGTATTGGTTTTGCCATACATTGTCATTAACCAAGAGAGCATGTAGAATACAGCTTTGTGAGAAGCTTCATTATCACACGTAGAAATAATGCAGGAGCCTAAGAAATGAAATCTAAGTTATGAGGACAAGAGTCTTCATGTTAGAAACGTATTAAATAGGGCTGCATATAATCTTGAATATTCAAAACAAAAAGTGCCTGGCACAGTGCCTGCTTTATGTGATGAGTGGTAATTTTATTTCTCACAAGTGAATGAATGAATCAGAAAGGGGCTCCATCTGCATATTCCCAGCCTTCTAGGAGTATCATGCCCCTCATCCCCCACAAAAGCAGTCATGCTGTTGTGACCTCTCAAGGTGAGCCTCAGAGCTGGCTCAGGCAGTACTGTGAGCCACAGCATCCCTGGGGGTACACCGTGAAAAGCCTCTGCCTGATGCCTAAAATGCCTTCATGGGAAAAAGTTTTGGTTTCAAATTGGAGATTAAATGCTTAGGAAGAAAGTGCCTGCTGGAGATGACCACGCACTTAAAGTCATTGCAGTATTAACCAATCATATCATGAGTGTAGATGACAGATACTGTGTTTTCTGCTCTCTCACTGTTTTGTTGGGTGCAAGCCCGTGGCAAGCCTAAGGTCTCACCCTGACTGACTTCTGTGAGGGACAGGGTGGGCACCCCACAAGAGAGGGAGGGCAGGGAACAGAGCAGGGAAAAAGCAGCCCCTGAAAGCTGCATAGCTGCCTCTGCAAGGTGCAGTTACCTTGGACTGAGCCACGGGGAAAGAATCAGCTCTTGGAGGAATTGCTACTATGCATGTTAAGTCACTTCAGTCATGTCCTACTCCTTGCGACGCTACGGACCATAGCCCACCAAGCTCCCCTGTCCATGGGATTCTCCTGGCAAGAATAATGGAGTGGGTCACCATGCCCTCCTCCAGGGGATCTTCCCAATCCAGGGATTGAACCTGCATCTCTTAAGTCTCCGGCATTAGCAGGCAGGCTCTTTACCACTAGCGCCACTTGGGAAGCCCAACTGCTACCATGCAGAGCTCAAAAGACTCGCTGCTCTATTTGATGAGCATATGAAGATTTTTCTATTTTTTCCTAACTTATGGTCAAGCTCACCATATGTGTTTATATATGTATATAAACTCTTTCTTGTAAGTCTCACTACCTGAATACATCAGTCAGTTTCCGGCCAGGGAAAGAGAAAGGTTTCTGGTTATTTCGAATGGAATGATTAGTAACAAAAATGTGAAAGCAGAATTGTGACAGTGATTTGGCTGTAAACGTGTTGGAAAGACTGAGGAGGCAAAGTGGGATGGAGGCGGTGCTAGAGACTTGCACTGACACTGAGCACACACCTGGGGCCCAGAACCCACAGTCCATGGTGGAACTACCACTGCTCCTCCTGACCGCCTCCCAGCAGCGCAGAGGTCATCCAACACTGACCTCTTACCCACTGTCGCTGTCACTCAGGGGAGCTCCAGAAGCAAGGACGGAATCATAGTCGGGCAGATGACTGTAAAAGTTGGTAATTAATTAGGATCCATTAAAGAGGTCTTTATGGAGTAACAGCTGAAGGGTGACATCTTGTATTTGAAATGGAGGCATGGTGACCTGGTAAACTATACTATCACTGGCCACTGCATTTACCATGAATACTAACAACGTATCTACTCCTTGCATTGCTGCTGCTGCTGCTAAGTCACTTCAGTTGTGTCCAACTCTGTGCGACCCCATAGACGGCAGCCCACCAGGCTCCTCTGTCCCTGGCATTCTCCAGGCAAGAACACTGGAGTGGGTCGCCATTTCCTTCTCCAATGCATGAAAGTGAAAAGTGAAAGTGAAGTCGCTCAGTCGTGTCCGACCCTCAGTGGCCCCATGAATCACAACATGCCAGGCTCCTCCGTCCATGGGATCTTTCAGGCAAGAGTAGTGAATGAATCTAGTTCTTTGAAAATATGGCTGTAGACAGGCTCTAATTTCATCCTTGGTAAAGTGATAAAAATCAAGGCAAATTGGAAGTGGTCAAACAAGAGATGGCAAGAGTGAATGTCAACATTCTAGGAATCAGCAAACTCAAATGGACTGGAATGGGTGAATTTAACTCAGATGGCCAATATATCTACTACTGCAGGCAGGAATCCCTCAGAAGAAATGGAGTGGCCATCATGGTCAACAAAATAGTCTGAAATGCAGTCAGATAGATCAGTCGCTCAGTCGTGTCCGACTCTTTGCAACCCCATGAATCGCAGCACACCAGGCCTCCCTGTCCATCACCAACTCCTGGAGTTCACTGAGACTCATGTCCATCGAGTCAGTTATGCCATCCAGCCATCTCATCCTCTGTCGTCCCCTTCTCCTCTTGCCACCAATCCCTCCCAACATCAGAGTCTTTTCCAATGAGTCAACTCTTCTCATGAGGTGGCCAAAGTACTGGAGTTTCAGCTTTAGCATCGTTCCTTCCAAAGAAATCCCAGGGCTGATCTCCTTCAGAATGGACTGGTTGGATCTCCTTGCAGTCCAAGGGACTCTCAAGAGTCTTCTTCAACACCACAGTTCAAAAGCATCAATTCTTTGGCACTCAGCCTTCTTCACAGTCCAACTCTCACATCCATACATGACCACAGGAAAAACCATAGCCTTGACTAGATGGCCCTTTGTTGGCAAAGTAATGTCTCTGCTTTTGAATATGCTATCTAGGTTGGTCATAACTTTCCTTCCAAGGAGTAAGCGTCTTTTAATTTCATGGCTGCAGTCACCATCTGCAGTGATTTTGGAGCCCAGAAAAATAAAGTCTGACACTGTTTCCACTGTTTCCCATCTATTTCCCATGAAGTGATGGGACCGGATGACATGATCTTCGTTTTCTGAATGTTGAGCTTTAAGCCAACTTTTTCACTCTCCACTTTCACTTTCATCTACAGGCTTTTTAGTTCCTCTTCACTTTCTGCCATAAGGGCAGTACTTGGATGCAATCTCAAAAACAACAGAATGATCTCTGTTCGTTTCCAAGGTAAACCATTCAATATCAAGGTAATCCAAGTCTATGCCCCAAACAGTAATGCTGAAGAAGCTGAAGTTGAACGGTTCTATGAAGACCTACAAGAACTTCTAGAACTAACACCCCAAAAAGATGTCCTTTTCATTATAGGGGACTGGAATGAAAAAGTAGGAAGTCAAGAAACACCTGGAGTAACAGGAAAATTTGGCCTTGGAATACGGAATGAAGCAGGGCAAAGACTAATAGAGTTTTGCCAAGAAAATGCACTGGTCATAACAAACACCCTCTTCCAACAACACAAGACAAGACTCTACACATGGACATCACCAGATGGTCAACACCAAAATCAGATTGATTATATTCTTTGCAGCCAAAGATGGAGAAGCTCTATACAGTCAGCAAAAACAAGACCAGGAGCTGACTGTGGCTCAGACCATGAACTCCTTATGGCCAAATTCAGACTTAAATTGAAGAAAGTAGGGAAAACCACTAGACCATTCAGGTATGACCTAAATCAAATCCCTTATGATTAGACAGTGGAAGTGAGAAATAGATTTAAGGGCCTAGATCTGATAGATAGAGTGCCTGAAGAACTATGGAATGAGGTTCGTGACATTGTACAGGAGACAGGGATCAAGACCATCCCCAATGGAAAAGAAATGCAAAAAAGTAAAATGGCTGTCTGGGGAGGCCTTACAAATAGCTGTGAAAAGAAGAGAAGTGAAAAGCAAAGGAGAAAAGGAAAGATATAAGCATCTGAATGCAGAGTTCCAAAGAATAGCAAGAAGAGATAAGAAAGCCTTCCTCAGCGATCAATGCAAAGAAATAGAGGAAAACAACAGAATGGGAAAGACTAGGGATCTCTTCAAGAAAATCAGAAATACTAAAGGAATATTTCATGCAAAGATGGGCTTGATAAAGGACAGAAATGGTATGGACCTAACAGAAGCAGAAGATATTAAGAAGAGATGGCAAGAATACACAGAAGAACTGTACAAAAAAGATCTTCATGACCCAGATAATCACGATGGTGTGATCACTCACCTAGAGCCAGACATCCTGGAATGTGAAGTCAAGTGGGCCTCAGAAAGCATCACTACGAACAAAGCTAGTGGAGGTGATGGAATTCCAGTTGAGCTATTCCAAATCCTGAAAGATGATGCTGTGAAAGTGCTGCACTCAATATGCCAGCCAGTTTGGAAAACTCAGCAGTGGCCACAGGACTGGAAAAGGTCAGTTTTCATTCCAATCCCAAAGAAAGGCAATGCCAAAGAATGCTCAAACTACCACACAATTGCACTCTTCTCAGACGCTGGTAAAATAATGCCCAAAATTCTCCAAGCCAGGCTTCAGCAATATGTGAACTGTGAACTTCCTGATGTTCAAGCTGGTTTTAGAAAAGGCAGAGGAACCAGAGATCAAATTGCCAACATCCACTGGATCATGGAAAAAGCAAGAGAGTTCCAGAAAAACATCTATTTCTGCTTTATTGACTATGCCAAAGCCTTTGACTGTGTGGATCAGAATAAACTGTGGAAAATTCTGAAAGAGATGGGAATACCAGACCACCTGACCTGCCTCTTGAGAAATCTGTATGCAGGTCAGGAAGCAATAGTTAGAACTGGACATGGAACAACAGACTGGTTCCAAATAGGAAAAGGAGTACGTCAAGACTGTATATTGTCACCCTGCTTATTTAACTTCTATGCAGAGTACATCATGAGAAACGCTGGACTGGAGGAAGCACAAGCTGGAGTCAAGATTGCCGGGAGAAATATCAATAACCTCAGATATGCAGATGACACCACCCTTATGGCAGAAAGTGAAGAGGAACTCAAAAGCCTCTTGATGAAAGTGAAAGTGGAGAGTGAAAACGTTGGCTTAAAGCTCAACATTCAGAAAAGGAAGATCATGGCATCCGGTCCCATCACTTCATGGGAAATAGATGGGGAAACAGTGTCAGACTTTATTTTTCTGGGCTCCAAAATCACTACAGATGGTGACTGCAGTCATGAAATTAAAAGACACTTACTCCTTGGAAGGAAAGTTATGACCAACCTAGATAGCATATTCAAAAGCAGAGACATTACTTTGCCAACAAAGGGCCATCTAGTCAAGGCTATGGTTTTTCCTGTGGTCATGTATGGATGTGAGAGTTGGACTGTGAAGAAGGCTGAGTGCCAAAGAATTGATGCTTATGAACTGTGGTGTTGGAGAAGACTCTTGAGAGTCCCTTGGACTGCAAGGAGATCCAACCAGTCCATTCTGAAGGAGATCAGCCCTGGGATTTCTTTGGAAGGAATGATGCTAAAGCTGAAACTCCAGTACTTTGGCCACCTCATGCAAAGAGTTGACTCATTGGAAAAGACTCTGATGTTGGGAGGGATTGGTGGCAAGAGGAGAAGGGGAGGACAGAGGATGAGATGGCTGGATGGCATAACTGACTCGATGGACATGAGTCTCAGTGAACTCCAGGAGTTGGTGATGGACAGGGAGGCCTGGTGTGCTGCGATTCATGGGGTTGCAAAGAGTCGGACACGACTGAGCAACTGATCTCATCTGATCTGAAAGTGATAGTTGGGTTTCCCTGGTGGCTCAGTGATAAAGAATCTGCCCACAAATGCAAGAGATGTGGTTCGATCCTTGGGTCAGGAAGATCCCCTGGAGAAGGAAATGACTACCTACTCTAGTATTCTTGCCTGGAGAATCCCATGGACAGAGGAGCCTGGTGGGCTACAGTCCATAGGGTTTCAAAGAGTTGGACATGACTGAGCGACTAAACAACAAAGACAAAGTGACAGGCAGGAGGTTGGGGTGTAAGCTCTCCTGAAGAAGGGGTGGATGAGTCTCCAGTTGTACTTGGGAGAGTTGTATCCTGCAAGGCAGAATTACTACCTTGGTGTTGTCTTTTTTTGGAGATTGAGTGTCGGCTCATGAGCTGTGTATGGGTGCAACCACACAAGGTGAACTTGCCAATTGTTTGTGTCAATTTGACTGGACCACTGGGTGCCCAGATACTTGGTTAGACGTTACTCCTGTGTGTGTGTACACTGGTGCTTCTGATTAGATCAACATCTGAATTAAATAGTAAAGTATGTTGCCCTCCCCGATATGAATGGAATAAAAGGCTGAGTAAGAGAGAATCTTTCTCTCTGATCCAGAACAGTGTTCTTCTCCTGTCTTCAGACTCAGACGATAATTTACACATGGTTTGGTCATCAGACTTTCAAACCAGACTGGAGCCACACCATGGCTATTTCTGGGCCTCCAGCTTATTAATTAATACAGCTGCTGATCTTGTATTAATCGCTCAGCCTCCATAATCACATGAGTCAATTCGTTAGAGAAAATATAAATATGTACGTATAAGCATATAAAGACTAAAACATTCAGCAGGTGAATTGGGGTGGAAGAAGGTCCCACTGGAGAATCAGGTTAGGGAATCACAAAATCGGGTGGAAGAAATAATTCAAAGCTCAAAGCAAACAGTTGAAGATGTGGAAATAATAATGGAAAAGACAAATCACTTGGAGATGAATATAGGAGACCTAAACAACCCTAGACTTGAAGGCAGAATAGGACAAAATGTGGTAAGACAAGGTAAAACCCGGCCCCACCATGAATAACAGTCTTAGCAGAAAACGAGTGGCAACAATGGACAGCCTTCAGAGTCTTAAGAAGAGGCTGAGTCAGACAGCCAAAGATGGAGCTCAGTGAACTCTGTCAAGGAGATGATTAAAATGTCGAGGGATAGAATTGGATAAAGGCATGTCAAAGGTGATCAAAAAGCCAAAGAAAGGTCTGGAGCGTGTGTGTGTGTGTGTGTGTGTGTGCGTGTTTGTGTACACTTCTTTTATTCACAAATGGGTAGAAATTATGTGCTTTCTAGTGATGCTGGCCATAGGAGTAGATGGTGGTATGAAAAGAAAATTGGAATCAAGCAAATACAGATTCTGGCCCTAATTCTGCCAGAGCTAAGTCATTTAATTCTATTAAATCTAAATTTATCCACGATACACAATCCCATCTCTCCAGACCTCTATTAAGTAAAGATGTAAGACCAGATCAGTGATCCCCAAGCCAGAATCACCAGGGGAGATTGCCAGACCCACTCCTGAGAACTCAACTCCACCTGATCTGGTATAAGCTCAATGGTGTGAATTTTTCCTAAAAGCTGCTCCAGCGACTCTGAAACAGAGCCAGTTTTGGAAGCTACTGGCCTGTGTGACCTGTATGATCACCTCCAGCTCTAAAGCCCAGGAGTGGTCCCTGAGCACCGAGAACAAGGGCTCTCAAAGCCCTCCGTCAAATTGCGCTTTTGAGTCCCACGAGCCACAGCCATAGAAGGGCTGTTTGGTTTTCAGATAGACCCACATCCTGGGCACAGTCAGGTTTGTCTTACTATTTGGCTGGAGGGGAGAAAGGACACACGGCATACACCATCCGTCTTTGCCCTTGTGTCCACCATGTATCTCCAAACCAAACGATTACAAGAACCGAAAGGGACCAAGCAAAAGTTGGGAGAAAAGTCTATCACGAGATCTGGAAAAAACTGGTACTTTTTCAAGAGGCTGAATGAAAGTCCTAAGAGTAGAGAGAGCAAATGTTTCCATTTGATATTAACTTTCCTTTTCTGAGACCCCATGGCGGGCTGTGCAATGGGCTGGCACAGGCAACAACACGCATGTTTGGGAATCTGATGATACAGTATCAGAGGGGAAATATCTCACTCAGAACCTTCCTAGTCCTTCAGCTCTATTAGTTACACTCACTAAGGATACAATATTGCTGGGCTCACAGCTCTATTAGGGGCTTCTTACAATCACAGACACAAAGATTTAATTTTGTACAAAACATATGTATTCCGACTTTAGATTCAAAAATTCACTTTGTAGCTAAAAAACATTTTATTATTTGTGACTCCTTTAAAATATTTTGAAACCTCTATTTCACTTTTAAAAGATTCATATTATGTTCCCTTCCATAATGTCCGTTGCTGCTGCTAAGTCGCTTCAGTTGTGTCCGACTCTGTGCGACCCCATAGATGGCAGCCCCCCAGGCTTCCCCGTCCCTGGGATTCTCCAGGCAAGAACACTGGAGTGGGTTGCCATTGTTAGGCTGTAGTAATTCATTTTCTCAAACCTCCCCAGGATATCCTGAGACTTTACGGGCTTACCACTATGATGATTTGATTTTCATTTATAGGAGAATATTAATACCTAGTGATTCTTATTTTCTAAGAAACCCACTCTCTGCTCTTAAATTAGAAACCATGTGTGAATTTTAACCTTTTTGGTCTGCAATGAAAGTGTTTGAAAGGCTTCCTTTTCATAAGCAATATCATTATTTCATGGTTTTACTTATCTAATTTTGCAAAGTATCCAGGGAAACAAAGCATTTATGAAAAGCAAATTAACACTGTGTACTGCTGTATATATTTGACACTAATTAGCTTCCCCCAAACTCATCTGCTCCTCAGTTTCTCTTCAGCCTTGTGACATGTGTTCATCCTCATCCAAAAATTTGGAACAATAAACTATTTAGATCGAAGAGCTCATCCAATGCTACTTCTTCCTTATTTGGAAACCTGTCTATATTTCTACCCTGAAATATGGGTACCCAGCTTCTGCTTGAACTCCTGGGATCAAGAGAGAGCCAACACCAATGTTGGAAACCCTAACAGTTGTTTGGAAGAAGCAACCTCATATAGAGCTATTTACACCTGACTTCACAGTTCTGACCAACAGAAAAAGACTACTCTTCTTCCCCCAAGAGTTTTCCAAATATTAGAAGACTGTTGTGCCTGCCAAGGCAGCTTGAGGTTGCACATGCCTACTGCTATCCCTCCCATAACCTGGTTTCTCTGGATCCCTCTCACCCAAGACTTCTTCTAGAACTACTGTAATTCCAGGAATGTTTTGTCCAGGGAGGGGAAAAAAAAAGTTTATTATAGAAAAGCCAAAAATTGTATTTTATGCTGTATAAGGACTTACCAGGCACTGCAGGTCCTCTTTATGAGCTTCTTAGTCAGTGGGATACTGCTGTCAAGCAAAGAAAATGCAATAGACATCTTTGTATTCTCAGAAGCTAACAAATTACCAGCACATGATGAGTATTCAATAAATGTTTGCCTTAATTAATGAAGTCAAAGATGCCACAGTTGAATTTTTAGAAACCCTGTCATCCTTAATTAATTGCATAATAAACACCTCTCCAGTCCAAGATCTCTAAATGAATGAAAGTCCTGCTGTTGGCATAAAACAAAAGGGTCTTGTGGATGCAATATAGAAGCTCTGTATGACTTTTATTTCCCCAGTAATTGTTCTTCTGTACAAAACCCATTATCTTTCAGGATATTATTTCCCCAACTTTTCAAGAACACCTCCAAAATATATGACATTATCATCAACCAATCCTTGTGAGATACATGTCATTCTCTAGTCTTCCTTCCTTTTATAAAGAAAGGTTATAAAATTCCCTTTAAAAAAAAATTCTTTGACCTAAGAAACATCCCTTTAATCCTTAGTTGTCACACTCCAAAATCCTCTGTTAAGTATCTCTGAGACCAAGACTATTTTGCACCCAAAGATTGAGAGTGCCTTAGCCAGCCCCACAGGCACTCAAATAGTAATCCATCATTTCTGTAACCAATTTATCCAGGCCCCAGAGATCACCCTCCATCCTGTCCAACTTCAATGATGAAATTAAGGTAAATTTTGAAAGTGAAAGTGTTAGTCAATCAGTCATGTCTAACTCTTTGTGACCCCCATGGACTATAGACTGTCAGCTCATCTATCCATGGAATTCTCCAGGTAAGAATACTGGAATAGGTTGCCATTCCTTTCTCCAGAGGCTCTTCCTGATCCAAAGATCAAAGGAGAGTCTCCTGCACTGCAGGCAGATTCTTTACCATCTGAGCCACCAGGGAAGCCCCAAGATAAACTTTGGGCTTATGTAAGCTTCAGATCTGTTCAGATCAGATTATGCAAATTCTCAAGGTGGTAAGCCTCAGATAAAGCTCCCAGGAAGTGCCACCAAGTTCAAATTCACCCTACTTCTGCACAGCAGGCCAATAACTGAGAAGACAAGGTGCTGTAGCAAGGAATGGCGCGTTTATTCAGAAAGCCAGATGACCAAGAAGACTGTGAACTTGGGGAGATGAAAGAACCATCTCCCCAAGGTAGAATTCAGGCTTCTTTTACACTGAAAGGGTGGGGGAGGCTGTTGCTGTAAATTCTTAGTGCAGGAATCCTTTGTTCTTGCAGCTGTCCACATAGGCCTGGCCACGGTGTACCTGTAAACCTCCAACAAGACAAATGTTATTTTCTGTTCTACAACTTTTTATCTCTGTAAGAATGGAAAAGTATTATACCTTTAAAGGTCCAAGCCTTGAGAATAGGCTATCCTGTTTATTTCAGACTGTAGGCCATATTCTTGAGCGGAGGCAAAAACAATGGAATATAACAGTAAAAAGAAACAGATCCAATACAGAGTCAGATTTGGTCTTCCATTTTATAGAAGAGCAGCTTGCTCAAAGTCCCACCAATGATCGAATGAAAGACCTCACTACTACAAAGGCCTCCAGAACAAACAGGCTCAACTCCACCTCACGGAAATGATTCAACCACTGTTGCTAGAAACATGGGAAAAATAGCAACCAGGAGTAACTGCACTCCCTAAACAAAATTATTTTACTCAAGAAATACATATTGTACTCCCTCCATGTAACAGATAATTTCTAAAAATTTAATTTTGAACAAATTAAACTTCCTTGCATCTTTCCTCATAGTGACATATTTCTGAGAACCAGAGGAGAATGTCATTTACTTGTCTCAGAGAAGAATCAAGCCTGAGGTTGAGGTATCAATTTTATTGACTCTCTTTTATTTCTCCTTCCTCATATTATATAATCATCTTGGCTAAATCCTTTGGCCTAAAAATGCCCTGTTATATTTCTGATCAGTTGCAGTGGATGTGGCTTTCATCTGCCTGGCAGGTTATATCTTGACAGCGTTCATTTCTTTCTTAAAGCTCCCAAATTTCTGTTTAAATATAACCAGATTTTGAAATTCATTAGAAAACATTATAAAATAAAATTGTGTAGGTTCTTAGTGATAAGGGGACCAAAATGCCACAGTAAATTCAAAATTCAAACCTAAATACCCTCAAGGGAAGGTACTCAATCAAGCCTTGCTTCACCAGAAGACTTCTGTCTGCTGTCAAAATTTTATTGACAGGAAGAAATTGTAAATGTCTCTTAAAATTGTTTTGCAGGGGTGAAATTATTAAATACAGTACCTATAATATTTTAGATCTTGGAAGAATGAAAACTTTCATATGTAAATCAAAGGGCGTTCCAGGTGGCAGTAGTGGTAAAGAACCCACTTATCGTGCAGAAGACGTAAGAGATGTGGGTTCGATCCCTGGGTCAGGATGATCCCCTGGAGGAGGGGATCCAGTATTCAGCCAGTATTCTTGCCTGGAGAATCCTCGTGGACAGAGGAGCCTGGCAGAATATAGTCCACAGTGTCACAAAGGGTTGTACACGACTGAAGTGACTTAGCACGCACGCATGCAAATCAAGAAAAGAATATACAATAGATTTTTCCCCTGAGATTCTGTTGCCATTTTGTTCATCAGAAATTTGGTATCCATAACATAAGGGAGTTCCCTGACAGTCTAGTAGTTAGAAATCCGTCTTTTTACTGTGATGCTCAGGGAGCTAAGATACTGAGTGGTCAAAAGAAAGAAAAACTCAAACCAGACCAAACCAAACCAACAAAAATGAGATTAAGATTTATCACCCAAGAAAGCCCAGAGATAAATCCACGCACCTATGGACACCTTATCTTTGACAAAGGAAGCAAGAGTATACAATGAAGAAAAGACAATCTCTTTAACAAGTGGTGATGGGAAAACTGGTCAACCACTTGTAAAAGAATGAAACTAGAACACTTTCTAACACCATACACAAAAATAAACTCAAAATGGATTAAAGATCTAAACTTAAGACCAGAAACTATAAAACTCCTAGAGGAAACCATAGGCAAAATACTCTCTGACACAAAGCACAGCAGGATCCTCTATGACCCACCTGCCAGAGTAATGGAAATAAAAGCAAAAATAAATGGGACCTAATTAAACTTAAAAGCTTTTGCACAATGAAGGAAACTATAAGCAAGGTGAAAAGACAGACTTAGAATGGGAGAAAATAATAGCAAATGAAGAACTGACAAAGAATTAATCTCAAAAATATACAAGCAGCTCCTGCAGCTCAATTCCAGAAAAAAAAAAACGACCCAATCAAAAAATGGGCCAAAGAACTAAACAGACATTTCTCCAAAAAAAGACATACATATGGCTAACAAACACATGAAAAGATGCTCAACATCACTTATTATCAGAGAAATGCAAATCAAAACCACAATGAGGTACCATCTCACACTGGTCAGAATGGCTGCAATCCAAAAGTCTACGAACAATAAATGCTGGAGAGAGTGTGGAGAAAAGAGCACCCTCTTACACTGTTGGTGGGAATGCAAACTAGTACAGCCAATATGGAGAACAGTGTGGAAATTCCTTAAAAAACTGGAAATAGAACTGCCATATGATCCAGCAATCCCACTGCTGGACATACACACTGAGGAAACCAGAATAGAAAGAGACACATGTACCCCAATGTTCATCACAGCACTGTTTACAATAGCCAGGACATGGAACCAACCTAATGTCCATCAGCAGATGAATGGATAAGAAAGCTGTGGTACATATACACAAGGAATATTACTCAGCCATTAAAAAGAATACATTTGAATCAGTTCTAATGAGGTGGATGAAACTGGAGCCTATTATACAGACTGAAGTAAGTCAGAAAGAAAAACACCAATAAAGTATACTAATGTATTCATATGGAATTTAGAAAGATGGTAACAATGACCCTATATGCGAGACACCAAAAGAGACACAGATGTAAAGAACAGTCTTTTGGACTCTCTGGGAGAAGGCAAGGGTGGGATGATTTGAGAGAATAGCACTGAGACATGTATATTATCATATGGGAAATAGATCGCCAGTCCAGGTTCAATGCATGAGACAGGATGCTCAGGGCTGGTGCACTGGGATGACCCTGAGGGATGGGATGGGAAGGGAGGTAGGAGGGGGGTTCAGGATGGGGAACACATGTATACCCGTGGCTGATTCATGTCAGTGTATGGCCAAAACCACTACAATATTGTAATTAGCCTCCGATTAAAATAAATAATTTTTTTTAAAAATTAATCACCCACTGGTCTGGTTAAAAAAAAAATAGTAATTTAAATATATAACTATGTAACTAAGTACATAGTTACATTTGGAGAAAATCAAAATAAAAGACTTTGGAGGACAGAGAGAATAAAATGAAGAAAAACCATAGAAAGAATCAAATTAATATATAAAAAGAAAGAAATAGTTGACAATCATTGCCTTTGCCAAACTGATTCCAAAAAGGGATCTCAAATCAACTGTGAAGTCTGGGTGATAATCAACAACTTTTTATCATGAAACTTATTGCTCTTCCTACATTTGTGCCAGTTTTAAAGACTGTTATAAGTTTTCCCCATTATAATAGTTATTGCCTGGTATAGGGCTTCCTAGGTGGGCAGTGGTAAAGAATCTGCCTGCCAATGTAGGAGACGCCAGAGAGATGAGTGTTCGATCCCTGGTTCAAGAAGATCCCCTGAAGAGGGAAATGGAAACCCCCTCCGGTGTTCTTGTTGGGAAAACTCCGTGGACAGAGGAGCCTGGTGGGCTACAATCCATGGGGTCACAAAGAGTCAGACACCACTGAGGAACTGAGCACGCGCGCATGCACGCGCGCACACACACACACACACACAGAACAGCCAGACCATCATTGTATAATTTATGCATTGCTGTTGTTGTTGTTCAGTTGCTGAGTCGTGTCCTATTCTTTGCAACCCCATGAATTAAAGCACTTTAGGCTCCTCTATTCTCCACTATCCCTAGGAATTTGCTCAAATTCATGTCCATTGAGTTGGTGATGCTATCTAACCGTCTCATCCTCTGCCACCCACTTCTCCATTTGCCTTCAATCTTTCCCAGTATCAGGGTCTTTTCCAATGAGTCGGCTCTTTACATGAGGTGGCCAAAGTATTAGCACTCCAGCATCAGTCATTCAGCATTGATTTCCTTTAGGATGGACTGGTTTGATCTCCTTGCAGTCCAAGTGACTCTCAAGACTCTTCTCCAGCACCACAGTTCAAAAGCATGAATTCTTTGGTGCTCAGCCTTCTTTATGGCTCAACTCTCACATCTGTACATGACTACTAGAAAACCATAGCTTTGACTTTTTGGACCTTTGTCAGTAAAGTGATGTTTCTGCTTTTTGCTAGCTTTCTCATAGCTTTGTCATAGCTTTCCTTCCAAGGAGCAAGCGTCTTTTAATTTCATGGCTGCAGTCAGCATCCACGGTGATTTTGGAGCCCAAGAAAATTACATCTTATTTTTATTTCACTGCTTATTTAAGTCACTTCTTATTTCTGTCACTCAAGTCACTGCTTATTTCACTTATTTAAGTCACTGCTTCCACTTTTTCCCCTTCTATTTGCCATGAAGTGATGGGACTGGATGCCATGATCTTAATTTTTAATGATAAAATATGCATTCATTCATTCAAAAAATATTTACTGTGTACCTACTAAGAGCCTGGCACTGGGCTGGAAGCTGGAGATACAACTGAAGGCAGAACAGACCTCCCCCTGCCCTCGGGGTTCTTTTTGGCTAGAGGTGCAGTTAGACATTCATCTCACAAGGATGTCACTGCAGCTGTGTTTAGTGCCAAGAGGCAAAGGGACTTCACCTAACGTGAGAGGGTGAACAAGAGCGGCTTGCCTTCCGAGTTTCCAGGGAGATAATGAAGACGAATGCAGATAAAGACCAAGGAGCTTGTTTCGTTTCCTTTTTTAAATTTTATTTATCTTTTTAATTGAAGGATAATCACTTTACAGAATTGTGTTGGTTTCTGCCAAATATCAACATGAATCAGTCATAAGTATACATTATATGCCCTCCCTCTTGAACCTTCCTCCCACCTTAATCCTCATCCCACCGGGGCTCTGCTTTTTGTTTTATTTGTTTTTTTCAATTTGCATTTTATTTTGGACTTTAGGGCTTTTCAAGTGGCTCAGTGGTAAAGAATGTGCCTGCCAAGCAGAAGACATGGGTTCATTCGTTCCCTGGGTTGGGACGATAGCCTGGAGAAGGAAATGGCAATTCACTCCGGTATTCTTGCCTCGATAATCTCATGGACAGAGGAGCCTGGCGAGCTACAGTCCATGGGGCTGCAAAAGAGTTGGACATGATTTAGCAGCTAAACAATCAACAATACACAGTGTTGTCTTAGTTTCAGATGTAGAGCAAAGTGATTCAGTTATGCATACACATGTATCTATACATCATTTGGTCATGATTGTATCACCAAAGTAAAAGTACTTAAATATCCAAAAGCTTTCCAATTCTACTTAGCTCTACTTAGAAGTTTAAATATAAAATAAAATGTGAAAATACAAGGCTGCTGCTGCTGCTAAGTCACTTCAGTCGTGTCTGACTCTGTGCGACCCCATAGACGGCAGCCCACGAGGCTCCCCCGTCCCTGGAATTCTCCAGGCAAGAACACTGGAGTGGGTTGCCATTTCCTTCTCCAATGCATGAAAGTGAAAAGTGAAAGTGAAGTCGCTCAGTCGTGTTCGAGTCTTCGCGACCCCATCGACTGCCGCCTACCAGGCTCCTCCGCCCATGGGATTTTCCAGGCAAGACTCCTGGAGTGGGATGCCATTGCCTTCTCCGAAATACAAGGCTAATTCATCCTGAAACTTTCTGCATTTGTGAGCTAAGCTCTGTGGATTTGAAAGTTTGAATATGTTAGAAATCTCAGCTGGATAAGATGTGCTCAACCTCCTTACCTTGTCAGATACCTTTTGGTGATTACGAAGCAAGATGGGGAGTCAGTGCATACCTCATGCCTACAAGTCTTTCAGAGAAGCATTGTTTCTACCTGGATGCTCTGAAAGTCTTAGCCTCGAGGGAATGTCCACAGCCTCCTGGTCCCTGCTTCCCTAGTTCAGTTTCCCTCCCCCTTTTTTGTTTCAGAATCTTTACCAGCTTCCACATTTCCTCACCTTCCTGCTAATGAGCTCTGAGAGTACGAACTCAACTTCTGGCTTACCCAGATATTATCTGCCTCCATATAAATATCAAGGAACGGGCTAGAGCTTATTTCTCTTGTCCAAGTTCAGAAAGCAAGAAATACGGAAAAACTAGAGAACCTCTAGCAACATGACAAAATGTGCTAAGGCACACCGCAAGAATCCAGATGAAAAAAACAAGATTAATGATTGTAATCAAAGAACTAAAAAAAAATGGAAAGATATTCCATGGTGGTGGTAAGAGATCTGATATTGTCAAGGTGTCCGTTTCCTAACTTGCTCTAAGAGTTAAGGTAATCCCAAGAAAAATCCCAGAAACTAGTGTTATGGATGTCAACAAATCAATTCTAAAGTTAACATGGGAAGACCCAAGATAGCCAGCACAATATTGAAGAAGAAGAGCAAAGGCAGAGGAGTGATGCTACCTGACTTCAGAACTTACTCTAAAGCTACAGTAATCAAAACAGTGTGGTATCAGTGACAGACTAGACAATAAGCAATGGACAGAATAGACAAGCCAGAAAGAGACCTCTACAAATAGTGTCAACTGTCCCTTTGGCAAAGGAACCAGGGCAATGCAATGGAGCAGAAATAAGACACCAAATAGTGCCCGAACAACTGGACATCCACATGCAAGAAAAATAAACATAGACACAGATTTTACACCCTTCACAGACATTAACTCAAGGTGGATCCTAGACCTAAATGTAAAATACAAAAGTAAAATAACTCCTAGAAGATAACAGGAGAAAGCCTAGATGACCTTGGGTACGGTGATAGCTTTCTGTATCCAACACCAAAGACATGATTGGTGAAAGAAATAATTGATAATCTGGACTGCATTAAAATTAAAACTTCTGCTCTGCAAAAGATCCTGCCAAAAGAGTAAAAACACAAACCACAGAGAGGGAGAAAATATTTGCAAAAGACACATCTGAGAAGGGACTGTCATCCAAAATATTAAAAAAAAAAAAACTTTCAAAACTCAAGAATAAGAAAACAAAAAGCTCAATTCAAACATGAACCAAAGACCCTAACAGAGACACCTGACCAAAGAAGTTATACAAAAACACATAAAATGATGCTTCACATCACATATCATTGGAGAAATTCAAATTAAAACAAAAATGAGACACTAGTACAGACTAAAAATGACCAAAATCCAGAGCATTCACAACACTAAGTGCCAGAGAGGATCTGGAGCAACAGGAACCCTCATCATTGCTGGTGGGAATCCAAAATGGTACAGCCACTTTGGAATACAGTACGGCAGTTTCTTACAATAGTAAACTTATGTCCACACAAAAGCCTGCACAAGGATGTTTGTAGCAGCTTTATTCATAATTGCCAAAAGCTGGAAGAAGCCAAACGATGTCCTTCAGTAGGTGAATAATTGGAATAAGGACACCGTGGTGACACAGTGGCAGACTGTTTTCTTGGCTCCAAAATCACTGCGGACGGTGACTGCAGCCGCGAAACTAAAAGACACTTGCTCCTTGGAAGAAAAGCTATGATCAACCTAGACAGAGTATTAAAAAGCAGAGACATTATTTTGCCAACAAAGGTCCATATAGTCAAAGCTTTGGTTTTTCCAGAAGTCATGTATGGATGTGAGAGTTGGACCATAAAGAAGGCTGAACACTGAAGAATCAATGCTTTTGAACTGCTATGCTGGAGAAGACTCTTGAGAGTTCCTTGGACTGCAAGGAGATCATTCAGTCAATCCTAAAGAAAATCAATCCTGAGTACTCATTGGAAGGACTGATGCTGAAACAGAAGCTCCAATATTTTGCCACCTGATGCAAAGAGCCAACTCATTAGAAAAGAAGACCCTGATGCTGGAAAAGATTGAAGGCTGGAGGAGAAGGGGATGACAGAGGATGAGAGGGTTGGAGGGCATCACTGACTCAATGGACATGAGTTTGAGCTAGCCCATGGAGATGGTGAAGGACAGGGAAGCCTGGGGTGCTGCAGTCCATGGGGTCGTAAAGAGTTGGACACGACTGAGCGACTTAACAACACCACCACTGTGGTACATCCAGACAATGAATGTTATTCAGTGCTAAAGAGAGAGAGAGAGAGAGAGAGGCAGAATTCAAGCCACTACAGAACACAGAGGAACCTTAAATGCATATGACTAAGGGAAAGAAGCCCATCTGAAAAGGCCACATACTGTGTGATTCCAACTATGCTACAGTCTGGAAAAGGCAAAACTATGGAGACAGTAAAAAGATCAGTGGTTACCAGATGTAGGCTGGCAGAGATAGGGGAGTGGGGAGAGATGGATAGGCAGAGCACGGAGGATTTTCAGGGCAGTGAAACTACTCTGTATGGTATTATGATGATGGATATATGTCATTATACATTTGTCGAAATTCATAAAATGTACACCACCAAGGGTGAACTCTAAGGAAAGCTGTGAATTCTGGGTGATTATAACATGTCAGGGTAGCTTCATCCCTGGTTAAAAATGCACCATCTGGTGAGTGATGTTGATAATGGGGAGGCTATACATGTCTCGGAGGAAGGGGATATATGAAGAATCTCTGTACCTCCTTCTCAGTTTTGTTATAAACTTAAAAAAACTAATACAATATTGTAAAGTTTAAAAATAAAATAAAATTAAAAAAAAAAAACTGCTCTCAAAAATAAAGTCCTTGAAAAACAGTAACAATATCACAAAACATTGTTAGGCAGCAAGACAGAAAGGATTCGCCAAGTCATCAGAAACCATAAAATCCTCACATTTAAATCTAAGATGCAAAGTTTACAATGTGCAGGGACCCAGAGGGATCAGAAGGAATGGGTCATGGTTTCCCTCAAAGCTTGCCTTAAATTTCATTTATCCTTATACCAGTCAGTATTCTCTATTCTTATCACAAAAGCTACTTTTATTTCATATATACCCAAGAAATTTTTGAAATATTTTATTACTTTGAATGAGAACTGTATTAATTTCTGCTCTTCTTAATATTTTATAAGTTAGAAGAAACATGACTCTCAACTGATGCCATTAATTGATCTGTTTAGGAGAAGACATACTTACACAATCATTAGAAGAATACAGATATAAATTAAAATCCACAGGTTCCAATTTCCACTAACCCTGGGAAATTCACTTGATATTTCTCTGTCTCAACTTAGCCATTTGTAAAACCAATTTAATAATAAGTAAATTCTTAATTTACTTCTAATGTCAGTAGGAAACATAATTAAGTGTTGGCAAACTAATTTTCTTTGCTTAAAAAGGCTAGATAATTATGTATTAGTTTTTAACTTTGAAAATATTTTAAGATGTTTAAGTGATTAAATCTGCAAACTTTGAAAATTATCTTTATTTTATTCAATTAATCACAGCATATTTTAATTAAAAAAAAACATATCTATGGCTTTTCAGAGTGATAAAATCTCTTCCATTCAATTTAACACAAACTATACCCAAATATCCTCTCCTAAATTTAAAACTGTATGCACCTCATTTCTAACATGTATCCATTGTTTTGTTTTTAATTTTGTTCAAAGCCAATATAATTAAGATAAAAGGATTCATTTGTCAGTTAAGAATATATATCAATAGATTTTAAATAAGCTTTAAAAGCCTATCTTACTCATCTTATTCCCTCAAATATAGTGTGAATGTGTGTGCCTGTGAATGTGTGTGTGTGATGGGATCTGGGGAAGGTGTGTAAGTTCCACATTTGTGTCTTAGAAGTAAAGTTCATGAACTCCCCTACACTATTGGTAGGACTATAAATTGGTGCAGCTGCAATGGAGAATAGTATGGAGGTTCCTTCAAAAAGTAAGAATATAGCTACCATATGACCCTGCAATCCCATTCATGGGCATGTATCTGGAGAAAAACGTGATCTGAAAGGCTACATACACCCCAGTGTTCGTTGCAGCACTGTTTACAATAGCCAAGACATAGAAACAAGAAATTTCATTGACAGAGGTGTGAATAAAGAAGATATGGCACATATATGCAATGGAATATTACTCAGTCATTAAAAAGAATGAAATAATGCCATTTGCAGCAACATGGATGGACCTACAGATTGTCATACTGGGTGAAATAAGTCACACAGAGAAGGAGAAATATCATATAACATCCTTTATGTGTGGAATACAGAAAGAAGCACAGATTTAGAGAATGAACTTGTAGCTGCTGTGGTGAAGAATGGGCAGAGAGGGTAGTTATGAAGTTTGGGATGGAGATGTACACACCGCTATATTTAAAATGGATAACCAACAAAGACCTACCGTATAGTACGTGGAACTCTGCTCAATGTTATGTAGCAGACTGGATGAGGGGGGAATTTGCGGGACAGTGGACACGTGTACATGTATGGCTGAGTCCATTTGCTGTTCACCTGAAGCTATCAAAATGTGGGGTTGATATAAATACATCAGATAAAGGAAAATAGGACTTGGGTCTTTAAGAATATATATTGTCTTATCGTACCTCCTCTTCCAATGAATTAACAGAAAAACAAACAATTTAACGAAAGTGATTGCTGCCTGTGTTTTATCACAGCACCACTTTTCCCTAATATGCTAGCCTTGGTTTTGCCTAATGCATTTTCCTCACTCCCTTTCATGGCCTCAAATGATGAAATCTCCTTCTGAGAAAAAATAATGTGGAGAAAACGGCCTTAAAATTAGCTTTCCACAAAAGATGACATAAAATATCAGTGCAAAGAAAGAGATAATAGAAGAGCTAAGGAAAGCATGTCAGGTTAGGCATTATGCAGCATTTCCAAAGGCAGGATGTGTCAGTCCACTGACAATAATTTCGATGAGATTTGGGTGTTCCAGGAATGATGCTGAGGGACATTGGCAAAGTCTGCCTGCACCAACTGAGCTCCTTTCTACATTTCCTGGGTAAGGACAGCCTCTGTATCCAGCTTGTCCCATTTAAGAACATCCATGTGTGTTATGGGCCCAGAGCTTTTGTTCATTTCTCAGTCATTAACCCAGCTACCTGTTCTGTCTCATTAAATCTCTCAGCAAAATGTTTGTTGCTGCTTTGGAGGGAATACTAAATGTGATCAGGTCTCAGTACCCACATGGAGATTGTGTGCTGCACATGACCTTTTACTTCCTCTCCACTAAATTGAAGGGTGAGTGACGAAGGGTTACATGACCTCATGCTCAAAAGATGCGTTGAGATCATATTAGAGCAGCCACAAATGTTGTCATATTGTCCTTAATGAAGACCAGCAGTTGGGAGCCACAGAAGGTGCTTGATCTGCAGAGGGTGATCTTCTAACTGTACTTAGAGGAGATCTTCAGAAGATTAAGGTAATTTGATGTTATTTTTATATGAAAATAAATAGACCGAAAAGATGGAGGTTGAAGCAGGGAGAGTAGTTAGGGGTTCTGTTCATTAGTGGAGCAATGATGAGGGTGCAAACTAAGATGACATGATTGGAGACGGAGGAACAAAGGGCAGAGGGGAGAAAAGCTCAGAGGTGGAGGTCCAAGGAGTCAGAGGTGACACCAAGGCCTTCTGAAAAGGGTGACTAGGAGGACTGCGGGTGGTGATAACAGAAGGAAGACCTGGGCGTGCTGAGGCTTTAGAAGCCAGTGGGTCATGCAGGTGAGGAGGGGAAAAGGACACAGATGTGGGCTACTGAGAGCATCCTCTTCGAGCACCCCTGAGGTGGACAGAGGGCGCCAGAGCCCCAGGGGCAGGAAGACCATCCTGTGGGAAGGTGTAGGGGGCTGGGAGCAGGCAGAGCCCACCAAAGAAAGCTCAAGAAGCAGAATAGGCCCCCAGTCTCAAAGGCGGTGAGAGGTACGGAGGAGGGGATGAAGTGGGGCTGCAGTGCCAGCTGGGAGGACTGTTGACTTCCCAGGCATCAGGTCACGAGAACTGAAATGGACTCGAAAGACAGTTCACGCTGCTGCGTGTCATTGCTGCCACTTCCCTTGTGTTACAGGCTGTGGTCCTGTTTGTAACCTGAACCTGGATTGTAAAACCCACGTGTGAGAAGCTCAGCTGTTCCTCAGCCCCATGGGATGCCAGGTCCCTGGTGTCTGAGTGATGCAGAGCCAGTGCGCCCTGCCCAGTGTGGTCTTCTCCAAGGAGAAGTCCTCACTTAGTACAAGTCCAGTCCTTTGGAGGAGTGGTTGAGATACTTCTTTTCAGAACAGAAATTTGGTTTTCTAGGAAGTGCTTTTATCACAGTTGTGCAAGAACTTTTCTAGGAGTAGAAAGGTGATCTGTTCAGAAGTGGCCACTGATGTCAAATAAGTGGATGACCTCTTTCCATCCATCTTATTCACAACAAATATGGTCCTTCTGTCTTCTTCGTTACTTACATGGACACAAGCACTTAAACCTACAACAGGCAAAGCAGCCCTAGCCACACACGATTTCAAAGTCGTCTGCCCTCTAACAAAGATAACAGCCGGCACTATCCCCTGTGGCACAACCCGGTCTGTAGTTCTGCTGTGTGACTGGCATGATACCAGGCTCCAACTGGGTAGACTGTCAGATGCCAATGCGGTGAGGTTTATTCTCAGAAGTAGATTTACTAAGAAGCTAATGAGGATGAAGCTTGCATGGGTCCATTCCACATCTGCTGTTGTTGCTGCTTAGTCACTACTCTTTTACTGTCGCCCACCAGGCTACTCTTTCCATGGGATTTTCCAGGCAAGAACACTGGGGTGGATTGTCATCTGCTTCTCCAGGGTTCCATGTCAAATATTATTATTGATTTTGCAAAAGTTAAGAGATTTTAACACTGATCCACTTTGTGTACTGTCCCTTTCCACTCTGGCTCCCCCGACCCCAAACTCAATCTCATTGTCCCCCTGCCTATTGGTTTTGTACCCATGGGTATCTTTGGAATCCAGCCCAGAGGAGCTTGAGTTTGGGAATCTTTCCATTTGAGATGTCACTTTCACTTTCTTCCAGCTGTTCTGATGAAGGACAGAAGCTCCCTTTTCTTCACATCCTCCCCAACATTTATTTATTTATAGACTTTTGATGATGGTCATTCTGACTGGTGTGAGGTGATACCTCATTGTAGTTTTGATTTTATTTCTCTTGATGCTTTTGAACTGTGGTGTTGGAGAAGACTCTTGAGAGTCCCTTGGACTGCAAGGAGATTTAACCAGTCCATTCTGAAGGATATCAGCCCTGGGTATTCTTTGGAAGGAATGATGCTAAAGCTGAAACTCCAGTACTTGGCCATCTCATGCAAAGAGTTGACTCATTGGAAAAGACTCTGATTCTGGGAGGGATTGGGGGCAGGAGGAGAAGGGGACGACAGAGGATGAGATGGCTGGATGGCATCACCGACTCAATGGATGTGAGTTTGAATGAACTCCGGGAGTTGGTGTTGGACAGGGAGGCCTGGCGTGCTGCGATTCTTGGGTCACAAAGAGTCGGACACAACTGAGCGGCTGAACTGAACTGAATAAGGAGTGATGCTGAGCATCTTTTCATCATTCATTAATGGCTTTATGGCCACCTGTATGCTTTCTTTGGCAAAATGTCCATTTAAATTTTTGGCTCATTTTTTGATTGGGATCTTTTTTTAAGCTGCATGAGCTGTTTATATATTTTGGAGATTAATCCCTTGTCAGTCACATAGTTTGCAAATGTTTTCTCCCATTCTGTAGGCTGTCTTTTCACTTTGTTTGTCATTTCCTTTCTTGTGCAAAAGCTTTTAAGTTAAATTAGGTCATATTTTTGTTTTTATTTCCGTTAATTAAGAAGACAAATCCAAAAGGGTCTTGATGCAATTTATATAAAAGAACATTCTGCCTATGTTTCCTTTAGGAGTTTTATAGTATCCAGTCTTACTTTTAGGTCTTTAGTTTATCTTGAATTAATTTTTCTGTATGATGTAAGAGAATGATGCAGTTTTCCCGGCACCACTTATTGAAGAGACTGTCTTTTCTCTATTGAATATTCTTACCTGCTTTGTTGTAGATTAACTGACCATAGGAGTGTGGATTTATCTCTGGGCTTTCTGGTCTGTTCCATTGATCTATATTTCTGTTTTCATGCCAGTACCATACTTTTTTGATTACTGTAACTTTGTAGTACAGTCTGAAGTTAAGGGTTCTGATTTCTCCAGCTTCATTTTTCTTTCTCAAGATTACTTTGGCTATTTGGGATCTTTTGTGTCTCCATACAAACTTCACATTTTTCATTCCAGTTATGTGAAAAATGCCATTGGTAAATTTGATAGGGATTGCACTGAAATCTATATATTGCTTTGAGTAGTAATGAATTTATTTACAAAACAGAAATATACCCACAGACATAGAAAACAAATGTATGGTTACCAGAGGGGAAAGCGAAGGGAGGGATAAGTTAGGGGTTGGGATTAACATATACACGGTATTCTTGCCTAGAGAATCCCAGGGACAGAGGAGCCTGGTGGGCTGCCGTCTAAGGGGTCGCACAGAGTGGGACACGACTGACACAACTTAGCAGCAGCAGCAGCACTGCTATATATAAAACAGATAACCAACAAGAACATACTGTATAGCACAGGGAACTATACTTCCTAAGAGCCTGTAAGGGGAAAATAGCTGATATATATCTCTTTGCTGTACATCTGAAACCAAACAACACTGTAAATCATTTCAATTTTTAAAAATTTTAAAGAACAAATGAAAAAATGATATTGCAGAGCAGTAATGACATGAAGTGGCAGTGAAAGAATTCGGAAGCAAAATATGTAGGGAAATCATATAGTAGACATGGGTCTGTTATAATTTTAAAAGTTGCATTATTTTTCTGTATCCTGTGATGTTGTTAGAATGGGCTTGAAGGGCACACAGCCTGTGTGATCACACAGAGTCCTGCAGGCAGTAGCACCCCGTGCTGGGTTTAACGCCCTGCTGTACCATCTTGAAATCCTTTATTTTTAACCAAGGAGTCAAGACTTTTCATTTTACCTCGGGCCCTCCTAATCCTGTAGCTTGTCCTGACAGCATCTCTCTGGTGGCGGTCAAAACAGAAAAGGATTAGTGCAATATCTGAAATGAGAAATTTCAGCCCTTAGGAAGGGAAATAGTTCCCAACTTTTAAAAATGTATAATTCCTTGTGATTTCTCATTCTGAATAATGGTACACTTTCACACCTATTATTGATTTCATAAACTCGTCTTCTTCCTTAAAAACTTACCCAGCCCCCAAAATGATATCAGCACCCCACACACACACTTCAGCCAGGGTATGTCCTTCAGGGTTTAGTAACTCAGAGCTGAACAGCAGCTGGTACATCGTTCAGTCCAATTTGTGATCATTTCTCAGCTTTTTAGCTTTTATTCTCAGCAGAAGCTATGAAGAACCAGTAAGAGGTAAAACACAACTTGCTCAATCCTTATCATTTATGAAGAGCTCCAGAAATCAAGAGAGGGTTTCAATATTGTTCACCACTTTCCTTTTAAGAGGTGGCCCCATACCTCGGTTTCCAAGCTACACCCTGGAAGGAGGGGAGTCTGTCTAGCAATCTCCCTGTCTCCACTGACCCACGGAGTGCCTTCCAACTCTCAGAGCACAAGTCTCAGTTGTGGATTTCCCTGGTCTGTTTCCTTCTCCTCCATGCGCTGGTCATGGTGGGGAAGCTAGGGACTACAGCCTCTTTCTTACTTGGCTGCAGAAGGGCTGCGTGCAGTCAAGCAGAGCCAAAGCCTGGATCCGTGTGGCCTTCACTGCATCCTGGCTCTGCCCATCCCTGGGAAAGAGCCCTACGTGCAGCCTCCTGCTGATACAGGGCTCGCCTTCCAGTCTATTTTGAGGCTGAATTCACACAAATTATTCACTTTTATTAAAAGGCAAAATTGTTTTCTTCAGCTGGTGAAATGCGAAAGGCGCTCATGCCTTTGGGTAATGTGACGAATTGTTCCCTAATATGCACAATGGCCGTGCACAGCCTATTTACCATGGTCAGTATATGCAAAAATAGAAGGAAGCGACGATTTAGCTCCGACTAACTTTCTTCAAGAAATCCATTACCCATGAATTCTAAACAGTTGAGGAGGAAGCTAGATAGTGAGGTAGGGAGTTTCTTCAATATACTAATCTCTATTTTTTTAGATGAGATTTGAAATGAGATTCAGATTGCAAATTACAGCTTTGGGCAGGCTCCCCACAGCTGGCTAGTGAAATCTTCTGGCTTCTGGGGATGAAGCAATTTGGCTTTCCACAATAGGACCACGAGAACCTTATTTCCCACTGCTAGAATTATATGTCCGCAGCCTGAAATGCAGGAATCCAACATGGGTCACCAGTAGGGATACATTAAATGCAAAGAAAACAGGCATGGAAAAACCGTGATCCGCCTGCGTGTTTCAAATTTATCCTCAAACCTACCCTCCAGCTCATTTCACTCAGTTCCTCGGATGTGGCTCACAAAATTGCATTTTCCCGTCTGTGAAAACAGTTAACCTCCTGGTGGCTTCTAGCCATGTGATGTGTGTACAGAGTGATGGATGCCCCCGTGGTTCTTTGTCCAGACACAAGTAAAGTTTCTCCCTGTTAGCAGATGGCTGGATGAGAAAAGGTGTGGTGACTAATTGCTGTGCAGGCACCTTATGGGGCCTTTAGGACTCGCTTAGGAGATGGCTAACATCATACACCTTTCACACTTACAAATTAAATATATACCACTGACTGCCTGCCTTCACAAGACATCACAAATTCCTTTCTCCCTAAGGGATATTTCCCTGATGGAAATCGTCGATTCAGTCAGAGCATCTTTTTCAATACACATCCTTTCTCAGTTCTGTAGAAATTCTTCCATGGTTTCAATTAACCTTCCTGCTTCTTTTGGTTACTTGGTGGGGGTGGGAGAGGGACAAAGGCCTTCAGAAAAAGAGAGCAGATTTTATTAACCATTGCTCAAAATTGTTTGGCCTCATGTGGCTTCTGTTGCCCTTTCTCCTGTGTCTCTGAGTGTTTGCAAACCATTTGTGTTGCTCCAAGACTGTTTTTCTTTAAGAAGTTCCTGCATTTGAAATTCAAATCTCAACAGTCAGCAGGCTGTTTGCTCCAACATTGCCTTTTCAGCAGGCCCTTAGAGGGGGTCCCTGATGGTGTAGTCCTCAAACCAGTTTTCTTACTCTAAAAGCCCAGAAGTCTCCTCTTCCAGGGGGTGGAAAGAGAGAGGCTTAGAACAGTGAGCTAATCCTCCTTGCTTCCAGGAGGCAGCTCCTCCAGAGAGTTCTTTGCTTCAAACTCAGGCCATACCATCCTCCCTGCCATCACCCCTCTCTGATGGCTTTGTACCTGGTCTGTCTTGTCCTTCCCTGGGCCTGTGGACGCACGGTCCAGCTAGAACGGGACTCAGGCCTAGGAAGTACCCAGGACATATTTCTCTGTGTCCTTCTCTTTCTTTTGGCATCACTCTCCCTTTTATCATAAGCTTGGTGGTGCTTTCTAAGAACAAAACGTATGAGATTTCTAAAACTTAAATAATCCCAACTTCAATCAGACTTATCAGCCGATATTCTTCTATTTGTAATAGTCTCTTGAGCTACCTTATGTAGAATTGCTTTTAACATCTGCTTATCCAATAGGGCCATACTTACTACCTTCCTGAGGAAGGGGGCCTGGGGATAGCCATCGGGCAGTGGGCACAAGGTCTGGAGATCCCGGTGTCACCTGTAACACTCACCAGAGATGAGCCACCACCGAAGAGGCAGTAAGTGAGAAGACACAGGACTGGGCCAGTTTTTGTCATCAGCTACCCTGGAGCCAGCTCTGAGGCACATGGATGCTGTCACAGACCACACCCAGCCCTTCTTCCACCTCCGACTACCCATCCTGCCAGCTACATCTGAGCCCCAATACGGTTTATCCCTCGAAGAGGACAACTGGCCGCTTGGTGGCAAGCTGACTGCTTTGCTCAACCCCCCATCCCGAAAGGGTCAGTGGTTCCCTTTACCAGGGTAGACATGTATTACACACATGGTCTTGCCTGTCCTGCCCTCAGACCCTCAGCCAACACCCTCTCCAGGGGCTGACACGACACCTTATCCACTTGGGTTGGAGACCCACATGACAGAGCACACAGCATGGGCAAGCTTGCAGGAGACACTGAGAGGAGCTATTGCTGTCCCCAGGAGACAGTGAGCTGGGGTCTGATGCAGCAGCTGTGAATCGTGTGAAGGAAACACACAGGCCTGGGTAACTATTGTCCCAAGGCAGGAAGTCCAGCATAAAAACAGGTCCTGCACATCCTCTCTACTTTCTCTCCAAGACTGCACTCCTGCTCCCCACCCTGCCCTTTCCCAGCACCTCAATCCAACCCTGTGATGCCATCCCAAAGGGTCAGCCTCCTGGGGCACAGAGAAAGGCCTGGAAGGGCAGAAAGCAGACCCCAGAGGGAGGGTGATGGAGACCCCAGTCTCCCCTCCTCCTGCACCGCCCAGCAGGGCACACGCCCTTGGCCCTGGTAACTGTACACAGCCTCAAAAAGGGCCCAGAAATGACTTTCCAAGGGAAAGGCTGAAGGGCCAGCTCTGAGGTCACCCTCTGAAAGATGGGCTACCTTCAGCCGTGGCGTGGCACCAACCTTAGATCAGAGTCCTCAGTATGATGCTCTGTCCACAAAGGAAGAACACGCAGGGCCAGGAGCTGGAAGATACTTCTCTGTCTTTGGTAACCCTAAGTGTTTCTATGTCTGTGAATCAGTTTCTATTTTGTAAGTAAGTTCATTTATATCATTTTTTTAGATTCCACATGTAAGTGATATCATATCATGCTTCTTTCTCTTTCCATGTTTCTCTGTCTGACTTACTTCACTTAATATGATAATCTCTAGGTCCATCCATGTTGCTGCAAATGGTATTATTTCATTCTTTTATGGCTGAGTAATATTCCATCACATATACGTACCACATCTTTCTTATCCATTCACCTGTTGACAACATTTAGGCTGCTTCCATGTTCTGGCTATTATAAATAGACCTCCCATGAACATTGGGGTGCATGTATATTTTCAAATTATGGTTTTCTCTGGGGTTATGCCTAGGAGTGGGATTGCTATACCACATGGTAACTCTATTTTTAACTTTTTAAGGAAACTCTGTACTGTTCTCCATAGTTGTACCAATTTACATTTTCACCAACAGTGTAGGAGGGTTCCTTTTTCTCCACACCCTCTCCAGCATTTGTTTTTTTCTGGATTTTTTAAATAATGTCTTTCTGACTGGTGTGAGGTAATAGCTCATCATAGTTTTGATTTTCATTTCTCTAATAATTAGCAATGTTGAGCATTTTTCATGTGCCTGTTGGCCATCTGTATGCCTTCTTTGGAGACATATCTATTCAGGTCTTCTACCCATTTTTTAAAATATTTATTTGTTCATTTATCTGGCTGGGTTGGGTCTCAGTTGCAGCGCGTGGGATCTCATTGAGTCATGCGGGATCTGCCAATGTGATGCATGGACTTTCTAGTTGTGGCACACGGGCTCCAGGGCACTCGGGCTCCAGGGCACTCGGGCTCAGTACTTGCTCCATGGCATGTGCAATTTTAGTTCCCTGATCAGGAATCCAATCTGTGTCTCCTGAATTGCCAGGTGGATTCTTAACCCCTGGACCACCAGGAAAGCCCCTTCTGTCCGCTTTTGACTGAGTTGTTTGGAATTTTTTTATATTGAGTTATATGAGCTGCTTGTATATTTTGGAAATTAATCCCTTGTCAGTTTCATCATTTACAAATGTTTCTGCTCAGTCCCTAGGTTGTCTTTACACTTTGTTTATGATTTCCTTTGCTGTGCAAAAACTTTCTAAGTTTAATTAGGTCTCATTTGTTTATTTTTATACTATTTATACACAAAATTGTATAATTATAATTAAGGTAATCAGAAAATCGATCAATTTATAAGTACATGTATTATATGATAATATGTTATTCTATAACTATATCATGGAATACTATTTAATAATGCCAAATTATGATGTACAAACAGACATATTTATTCACAAGGAAAGATGACAACAGTAGGTTAAAAGAAAAAAGACAGCAATATGTTTTACATATTACACAGTTTTCAGTTCAGTTCAGTTCAGTCACTCAGTCGTGCCCGCCTCTTTGTGACCCCATGGACTGCAGCACACCAGGCCTCCCTGTCCATCACCAACTCCTGGTTTTACACATTACAAACAACTGTTCTACACAGTTTTACACATTATCTGAAAGCAGATAAAAGATAATGTTTTTATAAAAATACATGTGTATATATATATGCTCATATATAACATGTGTGAATACACATATGTGTATATATATATACACTTATGTGTGTATATACAGATGCTCATATATAACACTGAAAAAGTCTGAAAGAACAGAAAATAAGCACAGTTATCTTATGGTGAGATTATGGTGATTTTTAATACTTTTCAATATATTATAAAACTTACAAACAAGATACTTATAATAAGGAAAAAAGCAAGTAAAATATTGTAAATATTCTGATATGTCTGGACCTGGTCTCATATGAGCCAACATAAGTCCTCGATTGGATTTAGGATTCCACTTACTGGAGGAACAGGGGCAGTGCTACCGTGCCTTATTTTTAGACAAACATTATTTCTCTTTTCTTGTAAGTTCTCAATATACCTACCTCTCACTTTGAAACACTGGAGAGGAGCTTAAGTAATCTTCATCTTTACACGTTATCCTAAGAAAGACAATTAAAAAGTTCTAGAAACTAAAAACTCAGGAAGAGTGCACATCAACGTGCAACAAATGGGCATTTTTAGTCCAGCAAGAGAGAGATGAATATGACACAACAGCACAGCAGGGTACGGTGGGCATACAGGAGGGCTCTCAGAGGTGCCTACCCCCATCTCCTCCAGGATTCCTGGGGACACTCAAGGAGCTGAGGCTCCTCCAGGAAGAGCTCGTCTTGAAGCTCTTCTGATTCAGGTCTGCAGACAGAAGCCAAGAGGACTCTACCCCATAAGCCTCAGACCTCTGGTGCTTCATCTGCAGCAAAAAAAAAAAAAAAAAAAAAAAAAAAAAACATATCCTCTGAGTACTTCCTCGCCTCACGGTTGGGAATGACATCCCTGGATGCAGAGCCCAGGCTGGAGGGTTTCTCCTCATCCGGGCACCTGACACAGAGAAGCTGGTGGGTGCCCTGTGATGTAGCAGACACGCTTTCAACTCACTGACCAGGGAGCAAGTCCAGGAGAAGGACCAACTCTTGATTTAGAACGTCATCTATCTTTCTCCTTGTCAAATGCACACACTGGATTCTGTAAAATGGATGTACTGTAGCCCATGCTTATTCATGAGGCTTTCTCTAATTACTGCAAAATTCCTGATGTAAATCACTGCTGCCTGGGTGATTATATTCAAAAGCTTCCACGCTCTTCGTGCAGTTTCTCACGCTGACATTAGTGGCTCATTAATATTAAAGAGATCTGCAACATTGTGAGTATTAGCTAATCACACCGAAGGCTATCTTGGGAATGTGTCAGGCCTAGATCTGGCTTCTATTTTTACAGCTTGATGGGCAGGATAGGCTGATCTGACTATTTTTAAAACTATCTATCAATCCCACTTTGAGGAGGAGAAATTTGTCCGCTTTACGATGCATGCTTTAACCAAAGTAAACATCACCCAAGATTAATACAATTTGAGCTGCTATTTTTGAGAAATAAAACACAGCAAGTACACATTCTGTTCACAGACCAACGTTTTTAAAGCTAAAGGAGAACATCCCTGAAGAGTTTGTGTAACATGAAAGCACAAAGAATGCCCACCATCCATCAGGTACCATGTACCTGCATCTTTCTGGAGTTATACCCCTGGTTCCCCATTTGGTGACGTCCAGAGACCTTCAAAACTGAACAGAAGAACATCAAAGTCAGGGTAGAGAGAACAAGTTTTTATTGATTTCACTCTCTGGTCAGTGTGCACACAGAGCAAGGACTTGAAAGATTCCTCAGCTCGATTTAGTGTTTGCCACATGAGTGATTGTCGTCATTGTGTCCAGGAAGAAACCAACCATTGCCACCTGCCTGCTTCATAAGGCACCCTGCTGGACCCCGTGAGAAAAGGCCACAGAAACCTGCTCAGAACCCCTACAGACCACCTGAGGGCCCAGAGAGATACTGGACGCCATCAGCCAGAGGAGGCCTGGGTGGATGCGTCTGCAGACACCAGGGCAGACTTCGGAAGGGAACCCTTATAAGAGCTGCTTATTTGATGCCAGCCAAAAAGTCCAGGGGCTTCCCAGGCGGCTCAGTGGCAAAGAATCCGCCAGCCAATGCAGAACATTCAAGAGACCAGGTTTGATCCTTGGGAAGGGGTCCCCTGGGAGAAGATCCCCTGGGGAAGGAAATGGCAACCCACTCCAGTATTCTTGCCTGGAGAATCCCATGGACAGAGGAGCCTGGCGGGCTACAGTCCATGGGGTTGCAAAAGAATCGGACACGATCTAGCAACTCAACAACAGCAACAAAAAGTCCAAATGTTGGTGTTCTCTTGTACTCATTAATTCTCCCTGAGCCTAGTTGCCTTACTCTCCAGAAGGCAGCTCACCTGTGTCATCCAGCTAGTAAGTCAGAGCCAAGACCCAAATCCTCACTCCGAATTCAGAATTCTTTCATTGTTTGCAAAAGTAAGGAGCTCAAGAGAAGCATGCTGCCTGCAGAAGTGAGTGCAATTTTTAATCTTTTTTTTTAATAACTGGAGGGATTACGAAAGGATTTCATCCTCCATAAAAAGCCAAGGTTAAGTAGCGATTGATAACAGATGAATTGCTCTGGTGTAGCAAAGTCTGTGGAAAAGAGGCAGGTTTATAGTGTTTCTTTCAAAACTTGCCCTCCCCCTCCTACTCCGCAAAGCTCTGTTTAACTCCTGTGTTACGTTAGTCTCTCAGTCATGTCAGACTCTTCGTGACCCCATGGACTGTAGCCTGCCGTGATCCTCTAATCCATGGAATTCTCCAAGCAAGAATACTGGAGTGGGTAGCTGTTCCCTTCTCCAGGAGATCTTCCCAAGGCAGGGATCGAATCCAGATCTCAACACAGGAATCGAACCCAGATCTCCCGCATTGCGGGCAGATTCTTTACCAGTTGAGCCACAAGGGAAGCCCCAGAATACTGGAGTGGGTAGCCTATCCCTTCTTCAGCAGATCTTCCCTACCCAGGAATCAAACAAGGGTCTCCTGTATTGCAGGAGGATTCTTTACCAGCTGAACTATTGGGGAAGCCCTCCAGGGAAGTTTATGATTAATTCTTACCATTATTTTAAGGTCTTTATTTATTAAAAAAAAAAATCGTGACTTTAGAAATGTTTGTATCTCTAATTTCTGATATTTTGAGAAGGCTGAATTAGCTGGCATCACGGTCCTGGTCTTCTAGAAGGCAGAGCCTGAGGCAAGGATTATGTTGCTAACAATTTATTTGAGTAGCCCCTGCCCAGGGCTGTGAGTGGAGAAGGAAGGAGAATGTGATGGAAAGTGGCCCTCACAGACTGGACCGCCATGTCTCCATAGCTGGCTCTGCAGAAACGCAGGAGACACTGGACAGATGTGCTAACTCAGCACGTGGGTCTTCTCCAAGACGGCCAGGCAGAAGGAGCGCCCCCAGGAGGTATCCACACATGGGAGAGAAGAGTGGGGATTCTTCATACACCCCCTCCCATCTCCCTTTTCTCTTTTCTCTTTTCTCCCATCTCTCCTTTTCTCTCCCCTCCTGAGCTCTCAGTGGGTGCTCAGATCCTGTGCAGTGTCAGGGAGACGGCCAGCCCCACTCCCTGCGGTGATGTCTCTCCCAAGTCCAGAAGTGGGGCCCAGCCCTGCAGGAGACAAGAGAGAGGCATTATTAAGAAAACTGGAGAAGGTATGCAGGATTTGTGTCCACTGGGGATGGTTTACACAGCACAACATCAATTTCTCATAGCATCTCTCATAGTATTTAAAGTAGTACCTTTTAAACAGTAAATACACTCATAGCCATTCATTCAGTGAATTAAAAAGAGGTACAAGGCACCACCGGATGTCCCTGATGGCAATCACCACCACGCTTCAGGCTCAGAGTCTGTAGCAGGCAGTATAGTGGCCCCCAAAGAAGCCCTGCTCTAATCTTCAGAACCTGTGACTACCTTACACTACACGGCAAGAAGGACTTGGTCAAAGCGGTTCAGTCTGAGATGGGGACGTTGGCCTGGATTATCCAGCTGAAGTCAATCACGTGCATGTGTGTGTGCTAAGTCACTTAAGTCGTGTCTGACTCTTTGTGACCCCATGGACTGTATAGCCTTCCAGGCTCCTCTGTTCATTGGATTCTCCAGGCAAGTATACTGAAGTGCCTTGGCATGCCCTCCTCCAGGGGATCTTACCCACCCAGGGATCGAACCCCTGCCTCTTTTATTTCTCTTGCATTGACAGGCGGTGGGTTCTTTAGCCACCTGAGAAACCCCTGAAGTTACTGCTGCGAAGGTGAAGAGAGGGGTCGCCAGCCGAGGAGTGGAGACCCCCAAGAAAGGCAAGACAGAGACCCCACCCTGAGCCTCTGGAAAGGACATCCTGCCTTTAGTCCAGAGAGACCCATGACAGACTGCTGACCTGCAGAACTCTAAGAACAAAACCGTGCTGTTGAAGCTGCTAAGTCTGTGCTAACTTGTAAACAGCGCCAAAACACACGAATGCAGTGTCTGGGGGGAAAAATTAGGCTCTTTTTCTGAGGCTGTACTGTCCTTCCATCACAAACTTGAGTTCATTCTCACCGTAGAATCACTTCTTTCAGGAAATACGACTTAAAGAGTTCTGTTCTTATCTGATTTAAGTTTTATAACCTTTATAATTAGAAAAGTAGCATGTTATAATGTTTAATGATGCAAATTAAAACCATATTCATTAGGAGAAGGAGCGGTAGGAGAACTTCTGAGATGGTAAAAGAGCCCTTTACAAGAGCTGGAAGAAAAAGGAAACATGCAAATAGCCTCACTGTTGGCCAGACGTTTATATCAAAGAACGCATACTTAAGAGCAAGGACATAATTTGGTGCAATATAGGTTTGACCCAGTGTAAGGAAGAAATTTCTAAAAATTCAGATACCTATATAGGAAGCACACTTGGGAAACAGCAGTCATTCAAACACAGCTGATAAACATCAGAGAGGAAATTTAAGCTTCCAGTGGATTATTGGACTGGATGACATTTGTCATTTTCTGACCTTGAAATTCTATGATTAATCTAAGAAATAACTTTATTGACTTTATTTATATTCATGACACGAAAAAAAGAAAGAAAAACAGAACTTACATGCCATGAATATGTCTACAGGCAAATGGAAAATGGAAAAATAAAACGAAAAGTCACACTGAGATAAGAGGAAAATCCAAAATGAAATGTCTATTATACAAGCCATAGCTGGAACAATATATTAAGATTGATTCCTGTGCGGTATTTCTTTAAAAGAAAAACAAAACCAAAAAAAGTACTATATTCTTGAGATTACAGAAGCATAGTTAAAATAAGGAAGTGGTAGCAGGGAGGACTCAAAATATCAAAGAATTGTGTATACAAGAAAGACATAAACATGATAAAGAGGAGATGGGTGGCATTAATGATGATGGATGACACAATATTTTATAAGAGAAAAGATTATATTAGAGCTCCGGTTGACAAAAGGAAATGGCTTTGGCAGAATCTGCAATATGGGAAAAAAATAATAGAAAGCTAATCCTTAGACATGATGGCATGGTGAGAAGTGCATTTTAGGAGAGATTTTCTGAAAATTATGAAATATGGGAACAACAAGACCATTGATCACAAAAGGGTTTAATTGACCAGAAATTGTTTAGAGGGCATTCTATAGGAGAAAAATGAAGGGAAATCTGTTTCCTAAATGTACTGAAATGTGCCTACAGCCTTACATAAATTATTGAGCAGTCAACATCCTGAAAGTGCATTCACACTGTCATCCTTGGAAATGAATCAGATGTGTAACGAGGAGCAGTCCTGCAGCAGAGATGCTGTAAAAGCATGCCAGCCTGTCGACACAGTCTGGTGCGCTTCCTGGGATTAAGACGTGGCTCAGAGGTTGGCATCCCTAACCTCTTTCTGTCTCATCTTTCTCTCTGTGCAATAAAAGGTCTGACTCAGTGGGCTCTGTGTTTCTTACCCCCCAGAGCTGAAGAGGATGCTTGTTAGTCATAGCCACATAATACTCTGTTGATCCCAATCTAATTACTTTTAACTGAAGCCTCACTGTGATAATTTATGCTCGTGTCTTTAAACTTCCACTTAAAATAATTTGAAACTTCCCTCTTCCTTACACATTCACACTTACTCATTTCTTGGCCTAATCTCTGAGCTACTTGGCCAAGTAGCTCACAGATTACTATTAGGGTCCTAGCTGGTAAGTGTACTCTAAAACAACCTGGAGTTGTTTTCCACCTCATTCCATCACTCACCATTGGTTATATTGGTTCCTGGACCACAAGGAAACCTCTGAACCTGTGTTGGGTCTCCATTGCTGCATAACGGGACTCAGAGAGTGGGGGACAGTCTGGTGAGACTGAAAAGGGCGAAAACAACTCTGACTCCATAACATCCGTTTCTTTTACTTTAACTTTTGTATTCTATTGTTTTTGCTACAAGATAATCACTAAAGGAAGGTTGCCCATAGCTTAAGTAAACATAATGGAACTCTGCCTCCCATGCAATGAGTATTAACCTAAATACCATTATTTAGCCCACAGGAAACATATTGACCAGGCCCACCTATGAATGGCTGCAGGAAGTAAGAGATTGGCACACCTCATCTAGAGTTTCAGCAGTGGCCGCAGGACTGGAAAAAGTCAATTTTCATTCCAATGCCAAAGAAAGGCAATGCCAAAGAATGTTCAAACTATCATATGGTTGCACTCCTTTCACATGCTAGTAAGGTTATGCTCAAAATTCTTCAAGATAAGCTTCAGCAGTACATGAACCAAGAACTTCCAGATGTACAAGCTGGGTTTAGAAAAGGCAGAGGATCCAGAGATCAAGTTGCCAACATTCTTTGGATCATGCAGAAAGCAAAGGAATTCCAAGAAAACATCTACTTCTGCTTCATTGACTATGCTAAAGCTTTTGACTGTGTGGATCACAACAAATTGTAGAGTATTCTTTAAGAGATGGGAATGACAGACCACTTTACCTGTCTCCTGAGAAACCTGTATGCAGGTCAAGAAGCAACAGTTAGAACCTTATATGGAACAACTGACTGGTTCTAAGTTGGGAAAGGAGTATGACAAGGCTGTAAATTGTTACCCTGTTATTTAACTTCTATGGAGAGTACATCATGGGAAATGCTGGGCTGGAAGACTCACAAGCTGGAATCAAGACTTCCAGGAGAAATATCAACAACCTCAGATATGCAGATGCTACCACTCTAATAGCAGAAAATGAAGAGGAACTAAAGAGTCTCTTGATGAAGGTGAAAGAGGAGAGTGAAAAAAGCTGGCTTAAAACTCAGCATTCAAAAAACTAAAATCATGGCATCTGGTCCAATCCCTTTATGGCAAATAAAATGGAAAAAAAGTGGAAACAGTGACAAGTTTTATTTTCTTGGGTTCCAAAATCACAGCAGACTGTGACTGCAGCCATGAAATTAAAAGCCTCCTTGGAAGGAAAGCTATGGCAAGCAGCATACTGAAAGCTAAGAAAAAGTGTATTGAAAGCTATGGCAAACAAAGACATCACTTTGCTGACAAAGATCTGTATAGTCAAAGCTATGGGGTTTTTTTTCCAGTAGTCTTGTACAGATGTGAGAAGTGGACCATAAAAAAGGCTGAGCGCTGAAGAATTGATGCTTTTGATGGTGGAGAAGACTCTTGAAAGTCTCTTGGACAGCAAGGAGAGCAAACCAGTAAATCCTAAAGAAAATCAACCCTGAATATTCATTGGAAGGACTGATACTGAAGCTGAAACTCCGATAGTTTGGCCACCTGATGCAAAGAGCTGACTCATTGGAAAAGACTTTGATGTTGGGAGAGATTGAGGGTAGGAGGAGAAGAGGCGGCAGAGGATGAGATGGTTAGATAACATCACTGATTCAATAGACATGAGTTTGAGCAAACTCCAGGAGATAGTGAAGGACAGGGAAGCCTGGCATGCTACAGCCCATGGGGTCCCAAAGAGTTGGACACCTCTTAGCAATTGAACAGCTACAACAACAACTCTAGAATCTGGCTGGAACCAGGAAATATTTGCAACAACTTATCACCTTTTTTTACTTTGCCTCTTCAATTCACCTCTCTTTGTTTTGCAAAAGAACATCCTAGCATCCAGGACTGGGTAAGATGGCTCTTTAGGACGCTAGTCCACCGTCTTCTCATCTGCTGCCTTTCTGATTAAAGTCACTATTCCTTGACCCAACAGCTGTCTCTCAATTTATTGGCCTGCTGTGTGTCGAGCAGTACAAGGTTGGACTCAGTAACAAAAGGAAGCAGGAAGAGAGATTCTTTGAGAGTCTGTACAGAAATCCCTGTAGAGTCTAGAGTCCCATCTGGAGCCCCACCCAACCCCCCTCACCAGCACCCCAGCGCTGAGAGCACAGTGGGGTGTTTTACGCCTAGGCAGATGGAAGGCTCCTTTCTAAAGGAACTCAGTTAACCATCTGGGGACACTTAAGGCTTTGGTGTGCACATCAGGCCTGAGATCCTGCACACACAAATGTCCTGAGGTGAATTCCCTTAAGATGCCCCATTACAGGTGGGGAGACTGAGGACGCAGTGTCCACGGAGTCACTCAGCCAGGATCATGCGGTCAGTCGGGAGCAGAGCCAGGAGGTGAAGACCAGCGGGGAAGACAGCTGCTGCTCACTTGGGGGTGTGGGAGACCATGAACAAGTGCAGGCGGCACGGGCTCCCAGGCTGGGGACCACCCTCTGCGAGGAGTCAAGAGGGGCTCATGGGCTCTCGTGTTTCCTTGTCAATTGTCCCTTTCCCACCCTGAGTGCTCTCCCCCTCTGCTCTGACAGATCCATTCAGCTGTAACCAAAGATCCTGCACAGTCCAGGGAAGCTCTTCACCCCTTAATGTGTCTCACTCTGGAACTCAAGTGTTAACTCCCTGGTCATTACTTCAAGGTGGGCGGGGGGGTGGGGGTGTCTCAAAGAGTCAGATATGACTGAGCGACTAACACACACACACACTCTCCCTATCAAACTACCATCTTTTTCACTTGCTTCCAGTTGCTTTATGTCTATTTATTTAACTTATCCCTATAAAATTAGTAATGCCTGATGATACCTCTTTGCATGATGTGTCAGCTGCTACTTGTCAGGAGGAAGTGACTGCAAGGCATGCTGCAGTCAGCCAGAGGAGCAGAAATGTGTGCACACAACACACACAAGTTGGTGGCGAGGTGGGCAGTGGGGGGAGGGGGAGGGTGGGGGACAGGGGAGGGCGGGGGTGGGGTAGCTATTGCATCCTTAGAATGTGAGTTTCCTTTCCCTTCAATCGTTCAATCATTTTTTTTCCTTCCCCTAAACTAATCCTGTGCATCGTTAAGAGATTTTGATTAAAGGTTTATAGATTGAGTTGCTTGTGGTCAGTTCAGCAGATTTTATGGCAACTGTAATTCATTTTCTTTTTCTCTTGCTAATTAGGAAATAATGCATGAACTAAAAGATGATACCTCTTTGCATGATGTGTTAAAAGATATACAGTAAACAGACTCTTTGAAAGAAGTAGTTGACATAAAATGGACATGCAATGCAAATTAATAATCAAATTTTTCTAAGAGCGGTTCCTACTATTAAAATATATGAGACTAAGAAAAGCCAGAGACATTGGTAATATCTTTTGAAGAAAAACCAACTGCCTACACTGAAAAAAAAATGTTTTCAAAGAAACTAATAGGAGGCAAACAAGTAAAAATCACAAGTATCCCTTATGTAAATGCCCTGATTTTAAATTCAGAAACAAGTAAAGGGTCATTAAAAAATATATATTGTAAAAGCACCTCCAACATAAGCATTTCTGCATAAGGAATGTCAGTTCCCCACCAAGTCTTTTCTTTTCCTAACTGCTTTGCAGGGAGAAAGCTGCATTCTACAGGGGAGACAGGTGTGGCTTGGATTGTGGGACTTGCAAGCTCTCTTCCAAGGTTTGTCACATGTGATCTGGAAAGCAGCGACTTAAGAGTTAGGGAGACATGGGTTCTAGTTGTCTGTCAGTCAGTAACACTAGCAACTTCAATGGTTTAACACCTTGGGCCTCAGTCTCTTCATCTGTTAAGGTGAAGTGAAAGTTGCTCAGTCATGTCCGACTCTTTGCGACCCCATGGACTGTCCATGGACTTCTCCAGGCCAGAATACTGGAGTGGGTAGCCTTTCCCTTCTCCAGGAAGTCTTCCCAACCCAGGGATCGAACCCAGGTCTCCCACATTGCAGGTGGATTCTTTACAAGCTGAGCCACAAGGGAAGCCCAAGAATACTGACTGGGTAGTCTATCCCTTCACCAGGGGATCTTCCCGACCCAGGAATCGAACCGGGGTCTCCTACATTCAGGTGGATTCTTTACCAACTGAGCTATTAGGGAAGCCCACTCATCTGTTAAAGGAGACCACTTATGTTTTAATTTTAGTTTTATTGAATAATAGTTGATTTACAATGTCAGTTTCAGGTGTACAGCAAAGTGGTTCTATGTATATTCTTTAGATTCTTTTCCCTTATAGTTTATTACAAAATACTGAGTATACTTCCATGTGCTATACAGTAGGTCCTTAATGTTTATCTATATTACATATAATACTTTGTGTATTTTAGCCCAAACTCCTGATTTATCCCTCCCCCCATTTCCCCTTTGGTGACCGTAAGTTTGTTTTCTATGTATGTGGGTATGTTTCTGTTTTGTAGATAACTTCATTTGTATCTTTTTATTTTTAGATGATCTATGAGGCCCTACTGGGGAAGGCAATGGCATCCCACTCCAGTACTCTTGCCTGGAATATCCCATGGATGGAGGAGCCTGGTGGGCTGCCATCCATGGGGTCGCTAGGAATCAGACACGACTGAGCGACTTCACTTTCACTTTTCACTTTCATGCATTGGAGAAGGAAATGGCAACCCACTCCAGTGTTCTTGCCTGGAGAATCCCTGGGATGGGGGAGCCTGGTGGGCTGCCGTCCACGGGGTCGCACAGAGTCGGACATTATTGAAGCGACTTAGCAGCAGCAGCAGCATGAGGCCCTACAAATGTAGCTACAAATCTGATAGTCTGATCAGATCAGGGCCCCACCCTTATCACCTCATTTGACCTAATGATCGTCTTAGAGGCCCTGTCTGCAAATCCAGCCACACTGTGAGGTTAGGACTTCAATATATGAATGGGGGTGGGGGGAGGGGGCAAAGGGGGAGACACATTAAGTCCATAACAGATAGATGCTGCTGCTGCTAAGTCACTTTAGTCGTGTCCAACTCTGTGTGACCCCAGAGACAGCAGCCCACTAGGCTCCCCCGTCCCTGGGATTCTCCAGGCAAGAACACTGGAGTGGGTTGCCATTTCCTTCTCCAATGCATGAAAGTTAAAAGTGAAAGTGAAGTCACTCAGTCGTGTCCGACTCTTAGCGACCCCATGGACTGCAGCCTACCAGGCTCCCCCGTCCATGGGATTTTCCAGGCAAGAGTACTGGAGTGGGGTGCCATTGCCTTCTCCAAACAGATAGATGAGTGGTGAGTAAATAGATGACAGGTAGATCCATCCTCCTCTCTCCCTTCCCACATTGTGGTGGTGGTTTAGTCACTAAGTTGTGTCAAGCTCTTGCAACCCCATGGAACCTGCCACCCTCCTCTGTCCATAGGATTTCCCAGGCAAGAATACTGGAGTGGATTCAACCAAGGGATCAAACTTATGTCTCCTGCATTGCAGGTGGATTCTTTACCACTGAGCCACCAGGGAAGCCACCTGGCCAACCCCTCATCTGTTCCCATCTCAGCGTAGCCTTTACTCACTAGTGAGACCCTCCTTGATGGCTGTCTCCTCTAGGCCCCCACCACCCCACTGTACCCACATGGATTACCCACACTGGATTGTGTGTGATGTGTTGGTGGTTGGGTCTGTGTCCCCTACCAGTCAGGGAGCTCTTTGAGGGAAGAAATGCTGAACTGTCATTCAGGCTACTCTCAGGCCCAGGCTAAGTACTCACTGAACTTCTGCAAGCAAATGAATGAAAAGACATGGGTCTTAGAATTAGACCAACCTCCATGCCATCCCATTGCCACTATTTCTTAGCTGGGTGACCTTGAGCTAATTTTGGTTTTTGGATAATCTGAATGTCAGATCACCATCTACAAAGTGAAGATGATGCTGTGTAATTTTCAGGGCTGCTGAGAGGGTTGAGAAAAGCATACATAAAAGTGGCCAGCACTGGGCCTGGTGCATTTCTCCCATACATCTAAGATTGAATTAATCAGAAAACAGGTATTGAATACCAAAAACAAAAAAGTACAAAGATTCATTCTTATTCAGACTTATGAAAAATAAACAGGATGTATTCTCACCAGCTGGGGCTAATCTGGAGGGAGACACAATTTCACATTTTATACTTTTAAGAACTCAGTTTTGTTTTATTTTTTGCCTGAAGAAACAACTGCTTTACAGACAGCAAGGATAAGCTTTCTGGTAGTTCAAAGCACACTAAAGAATCACCGTATTTTGCCACCAGTTAACCCAGCCAACTGAGGCACAGCCCAAAGGAGCCTGCCTTTTAAAGGAGTGACTCCAAAGTCCCAAGCAGCACTTTTAAATGCTTGTAAAAATGAACATCCCACAGGGATGGATTTTTAAACACTTAAGGGTGTATGAATCCTCAAGAGCACAAAGGAAGTAGGGATTTGGCAATCTTCCTGCACAGTCAGCTGTCTACTGCAGAAGCAACCCAGGACCCAAGAGAAGTAGATCTTTCTGATGGCCCTGGGGTTTCACCACTGACCCCACTGCTTGGGAAGAATCCACAGGAGCCCAGAGAACCAGGAGCAAGCAAGGAACAAAGTAGGGAGAGGTGTAGCCCGGACCCCACCCCCAGAGCTCCCCAGACAGCCACCCTGACTCTGCTCATGGACCCCCCCCCCCCGGGCTCCAGGCTCTGCCTCAACCTCTTTTTCCACTTCTCAGGACTCTCCCTCAGGAATCATCCGTGCTCTTACATAGCAACTGGTGAGTCTTTTCAGCAAAATCTACTTGCTGCCGAGTGTGCTGGCTCCCACAGGTAAGAAGAACGGCCCACATCTCCCATCTATTTCAGGACTCCTTCAGAATGTAAGGAGAAAGCAATGGCAACTCACTCCAGTACTCTTGCCTGGAAAATCCCATGGATGGAGGAGCCTGGTAGGCTGCAGTCCAAAGGGTATTTGGCCACTGTGTAGCCAAATGGCAACTGTCTTTTGCAGGATCTATTGACTCTACCTGTTTTGTGGTGAAGGAGTTTCCAGGAGGCCATGGTAAGTGGTGGGGGGATTTCTTATGTCTCCACTGCGCACTTTTCACTGTGCTCACTGACCATTCAAGTTTGATTTTCTTAATTGATCAAATTTATCCCTTTCCTGCCACACTGTCTTCATTGCTCTATAAGGACATTGCCTGGCATTTATAATTGTTCCAGTTCCTCTAGCCACTTAACTGCTTTTCTCTTCCCTTTTAAAACCATTTCCGATTCCATTCACCATTGCAACAGAAAGAATAAAATACTTAGGAATATATCTACCTAAAGAAACTAAAGACCTATATATAGAAAACTATAAAACACTGGTGAAAGAAATCAAAGAGGACACTAACAGATGGAGAAATATACCATGTTCATGGATTGGAAGAATCAATATAGTGAAAATGAGTATACTACCCAAAGCAATTTATAGATTCAATGCAATCCCTATCAAGCTACCAACAGCATTCTTCACAGAGCTAGAACAAATTATTTCACAATTTGTATGGAAATACAAAAAACCTCAAATAGCCAAAGCGATCTTGAGAAAGAAGAACGGAACTGGAGGAATCAACCTACCTGACTTCAGGCTCTACTACAAAGCCACAGTTATCAAGACAGTATGGTACTGGCACAAAGACAGAAATATAGATCAATGGAACAAAATAGAAAGCCCAGAGATAAATCCACGCACATATGGACACCTTATCTTTGACAAAGGAGGCAAGAATATACAATGAAGAAAAGACAATCTCTTTAACAAGTGGTGCTGGGAAATCTGGTCAACCACTTGTAAAAGAATGAAACTAGAACACTTTCTAACACCATACACAAAAATAAACTCAAAATGGATTAAAGATCTAAACGTAAGACCAGAAACTATAAAACTCCTAGAGGAGAACATAGGCAAAACACTCTCTGACATACATCACAGCAGGATCCTCTATGACCCACCTCCCAGAATATTGGAAATAAAAGCAAAAATAAACAAATGGGACCTAAGTAACCTTAAAAGCTTCTGCACATCAAAGGAAACTATTAGCGAGGTGAAAAGACAGCCTTCAGAATGGGAGAAGATAATAGCAAATGAAGCAACTGACAAACAACTAACCTCGAGAATATACAAGCAACTCCTACAGCTCAACTCCAGAAAAACAAATGACCCAATCAAAAAATGGGCCAAAGAACTAAATAGACATTTCTCCAAAGAAGACATACAGATGGCTAACAAACACATGAAAAGATGCTCAACATCACTCATTATCAGAGAAATGCAAATCAAAACCACTATGAGGTACCATTTCACACCAGTCAGAATGGCTGCGATCCAAAAGTCTACAAGTCATAAATGCTGGAGAGGGTGTGGAGAAAAGGGAACCCTCTTACACTGTTGGTGGGAATGCAAACTAGTACAACCACTATGGAGAACAGTGTGGAGATTCCTTAAAAAACTGGAAATAGAACTGCCTTATGATCCAGCAATCCCACTGCTGGGCATACACACTGAGGAAACCAGAAGGGAAAGAGACACGTGTACCCCAATGTTCATCGCAGCACTGTTTATAATAGCCAGGACATGGAAGCAACTTACATGTCCATCAGCAGATGAATGGATAAGAAAGCTGTGGTACATATACACAATGGAGTATTACTCAGCCATTAAAAAGAATACATTTGAATCAGTTCTAATGAGGTGGATGAAACTGGAGCCTATTATACAGAGTGAAGTAAGCCAGAAAGAAAGCCACCAATACAGTATACTAACACATATATATGGAATTTAGAAAGATGGTAACAATAACCCTGTGTACGAGACAGCAAAAGAGACACTGATGTATAGAACAGTCTTATGGACTCTGTGAGAAAGGGAGAGGGAGGGAAGATTTGGGAGAATGGCATTGAAACATGTAAAAGATCATGTATGAAACGAGTTGCCAGTCCAGGTTCGATGCACGATACTGGATGCTTGGGGCTGGTGCACTGGGACGACCCAGAGGGATGGTATGGGGAGGGAGGAGGGAGGAGGGTTCAGGATGGGGAACACATGTATACCTGTGGCAGATTCATTTTGATATTTGGCAAAACTAATACAATTATGTAAAGTTTAAAAATAAAATAAAATTTAAAAAAATTAAATAAATAAAAATAAAACCATTTCCAGATATGTTAAAATCTGAGAGTCCACATCTTCCTCTTCATCCAAGAATTAAGCCCAGGGTTGATATCCCCAAGTTGCCACTAAACCAAACTTAAGTTGACAAACGTGGTAAATTCAACCCACTGACCCCGGGTTGTGGTGAAGGAAAGCCCAGTGTTCATTACAGGCACCAAGCAAGGAGTTCAGGGCAGCTAGTGTTCAAAACCCCAAACTCCCAGTGGGTTTCTGGGAAGCATTTTTAAAGGCCAAGTGGACGAGTGTGATTGCAAAGTGTGTGATTAGCTAGTGCACAGCTCTCTGGTTGGTTGATGGTGAGGTAAGAAGATGGTGTCACAGGGGCTAACTTCATCATCCTCAGGCTCCAGTAGGTCTGGGGACTATGTTCTCACGGTCATGAAGTAGTTAACATCATCCATTTGGTGAGAGTTTCAGCATCCGTGAAACAACTCAGGAAGACATGCATCTGAAACTTTTATCTGGGTACTTCAGGGGGGAGCTAGAGCAGGGAGTAGGGGCAGTGGTGTGGCTGGGAGGGCCCCAAAGGGTCCTGCTCTGTTACAAAGTTACAGGAAAATGCACAGCTGAGGGTCAGCCTGACTCACTCAGAAGTGACTGTGCTTTGTGTCAGAACGCTTCATTACTGAGCTAAGTGAAGCCAAGCATCTCACCCTCTCGGATTCAAAGATCATTTAAATGGATGATGTATGTGTGACTCTACTCACAGAAATCCAGGATCAATTATGGAAGTTAGTCAATCCTGAAATTTATTTACTATCCAACACAGCTGTTTACTTTCACTTTCAGATTTCATAGTCAACTAGAAAATGCATGTAACTCCCTCCCCAGATAACCATCTCCAGGTGTAATCTTTCTCGCCAAAGAGCCTGCAATAGTTTGGTATCTGCTGTAGATCTTGGCACTGGAGGGGTAACTAAAGTTCTGCAACAACCTGCTGTGAAAAGTTACATAGGCTGGCTCACTCAAATTCATTTCAACCTTAGCTCCTTTTCTGCCTTGAGTATTGGTGCTGCAAAGTTCAAATTTACCTTTTCTGACTACCAAGCCACTAAAAATCTCACCCTGGGCACAGTTCAAGTCAAAGTGATAAAAGCAGACTTCCAGGAGTGTCTGAGCAATTCTCTGATTCCCTGATGCAGGCACCACCCCAGCCTCCTTCCCCTGTTTCTTCTTCCCTGGGTTAGGGACATGTTGACAGGAGCCGCAGCAACCACTGAGGGACCACAAAGCAGGAGATGAAGAAAACTCCAAAGTGGACTCAGATATAACTTGTCTCAGAACCACCACGTGCTCTGGACTTGCTGCATGAAGAAAAAAGTGATAATAATCATAAAATAAATAATAGTTAAATAAACCCATATGTATTTAAGGCTCTATTAGTCTGGCTGTTGTCTGTGGGGTCACACAGAGTCGGACACAATTGAAGTGACTCAGCAGCAGTAGTCTGGCTGTATGTTATGAACAACTAGAAACAACCCTTCCCTTTACAGTTTGATAAATGAAAAGTTGTTAATCTCCTCTGGAGAGCGCACCATCTCTTTGAGGGGCTGAGGCTGAGTGCTGTCCTATGATGTCCAGGTGGTTCAGTAGTAAAGAGTCCACCTGCCAAGCAGGAGACGCGGGTTCAGTCTCCTGGAGCAGGAAATAGCAACCCAATCCAGTATTCTTGCCTGGGAGATCCCGTGGACAGAGGAGCCTGGCGGGCTACAGTCCATGGGGTTGCAAAGAGTCAGACTGAGCGACTAAACAACAAGAACATGAAGGCATAACAGCATGGTGGTTTCTGCCTAAAGCATGAATTTAAAGGGTATGTATCCTCAAAAGCAAAACATCACTAAACCTAGCATACTAAGGAATCTTTTAGATGCAATATTGTCACTAATGCTTATATGGTGATATCACCCCGTATATAGTCATTTTCATAATGAACATGAAAGAAGCTGGAAACTGTAAGACATTTTACAGTCATGAGTATATCGGAAGCTACTGATTTTGCAACAGTCATCATTCTGATGAGTAACTGTCCTCCTCCCCATTTACAAGTTCTTTAGGAGCAAGAATTGGGTATAATACTTGCTTTTGCTAAGAGATCAAGACATGTTCATTGGTGCCTTTTGGAAGGCAGAGGAGGTGATTTCTGCTTGGCTAAATTTGTTCTTCTTTATGAATCAGAGTCAACAGCCCTAAAGGTTTTGATTTCTCATACAGTATTAATCATGTCCAACAACAGTTTCCAGGTGCCACTGCACTCCAGGCCTGTGCTCAGCACCACAGAGCACAAAGCGGTGAGCACCGTTTTCACCCAGGAAGCTCACCTTCGAGTTGTGGAGACAAAGTTAGTGCACTGGAAACAATCGGAGAGCAAAATTGGACAGCATAGAATTTATGCTGAACACTGTGCTACAGACAATGTAAGAACGTAGAGAAGAAGAAATAGAGGAACACGTCACACACAGGCTACTTTCTGCACGTGGACCTACAAGACATGTACAAATGGGTGACTTCATGCTTTAAATATATGTAGCATTGAGTCAGTGACTCAAACAGGGTGGACAGTAAGAATAACATATTCCTAAGAGATGATATGCATTTAATACAGCATGTGGGCAGGAGGGTAGGGGAAGTGTCTGAGCCTTTGACTAGAGAGTGCCACACTGAGGGGTTTAGTACAGTGTGAGTAATCCCCTGTGTACAAAGCTCTCACAAAGCTCCATTGTCAAAGTCTGAATACCTCCCAAATGCCTTCTCATTTGTTTTATTGTTTTATGACTTTCATAGTTAACACATATTTGAGCTCAACTATTTTTAAAATACCAAGTTGCTGGTGTATTTAAAACCAGAATCTCTTAAAATTGTTCTGCTACTGCTACTGCTAAGTCACTTCAGTCGTGTCCGACTCTGTGCGACCCCATAGATGGCAGCCCACCAGGCTCCCCTGTCCCTGGGATACTCAAGGCAAGAACATTGGAGTGGGTTGCCATTTCCTTCTCCAATGCATGAGTGTGAAAAGTGAAAGTGAAGTCCCTCAGTCGTGTCCGACTCTTAGCAACCCCATGGACTGCAGCCCACCAGGCTCCTCTGTCCATGGGATTTTCCAGGCGAGAGTACTGGAGTGGTTCTAAGCAGAAGCAAATCTAAATTTCCTCTAGGAAAAGGTAACATCATCCTAAGTGTCAAATTCTTTTGCAGTTTTGCTAATACAATGCCTAGCACTCCATCAAAAATAACTAGGCAGTACATATATTCACCAAGGATATTCTTAGCCACACCGCTGGTTAAAACCTCAAAGTGAAATCTGTAAATAGTAGAATGCTAAATTAACTATGATATAAACACAATATGATACTAAGTAACAGCGCAAATGAAAAAGCCACAACTGCTACATGAAATAGTATGGATGAAGCTCACAAACATAATAAAAAACATAGAAAAACTTGTATACAATTGATATAAAGTCCAAAAATCAGGCAAAAACTCACACATTTCATGACATGACAGGGTAATGCCTCTGCTTGGGTGGATGGAGTAGAAGACAAGAGATAGTTTTTAGAAAGTTTCAAACAGGGCTTCGGGAGTGTTGGTAATGATTTTTTTTTTTTAATTTAGGTGAAAGTTACATAAATATGCTTGGTTTGTGGAAATTTATCATGCTATATGCTTATACATGGACTTTTCTGTTTGAATAGCATGTGCCAATATTTTTTTTAAATAACAAGGTATACAAGGGTATAAGTAATTAACAACCTACCTGCCACCCCCTGCCCCTGCAAAAGAACAGTATTCCACCCATGATGCTCCAGCCAAATATTTTTGTTATCAGACATAGACTTTAAAATAACTAGGGTTTTACATTAAGGGAGAGATAAAAGACAATTTTTTGGGGTTCTGAAAACTATACAAAAAAGAACAAATTGAGAATTCTAGCCTGAAAAATACAAAAACCAAAACAAAGCATTCAATTAATGTATTTAGCACAAGATCAGACACAGATGTAGGAGGAATTAGTATTCTTCCTACATCCGTGTAGCTGGTAAATAAGTAAGAAGAAATTGTTCAGCATCAACTATGGGAACTCAAAAAAGATGAAAAATACAGACGAGAGGGAAGAGACATATAAGAGACCCAGTGAGAAGTTCTAACATAGGTATAAACTAAATCCCATTAGTAGAGAAGAGAGAGAGTGTGTTAAAAACAGTATTTGAGGAGGTGATGGCTAAGAGATTGTTCTAAAACAGATTAAAAACAACAAGCCAAAAACTCAAGAAGTCCGACAAACTCCAAAAAGGATTAAAAAAAAAAAAAAGTTCAATACACCATAAGAAAACTGCCAAAGACAAAGGGAAAATTCCTAAGAGCAGCCAGAGAGAAAAGACTGCTTAGCTTAAGAAAAACTAAAAAGAGAGAGATAAAACGATCACACTGACAGTTTGGTTCTTAACATTAGAATTGGCAATAGAAGCTGGAAGCAAATGAAATAATGCATTTAAGTGCTGAAAGGAAATGACTGGTAACCTGTAATTCTATACACCATAAGAAGAGCTTTCACAAATGAATGTAAAATTAAAATATATACAGACAAAGAAGACCAGAAAATCTGTTATCAGCAGACCTGCACTAGATAAAATGCTAAGACATTCGTCAGCCCCAGTGACGATGTTCCCATAGAAAGGTCAGGGATATAAAGAGCAATGAAAAGCAACTCTAGTCTCAGAGGGCTCTGTTGAGATAAGCCTCATCTCCTCTTGCTTGTTGTCAACCACGCCTCTGTTCTTACGATAGAGAGTGCGGACAGTGACCCCTTTCTCATCCTCTGGGTTGTGCTGCTATGGACAATCGAGCCCACACCACACGGTCAAATGTGAGTCCAAGAAACATCTCTAGAATAGTTCAAGGCGGTTCCAGGTCAAAGACTCCAAGTAAAGGTGATTTCCATAGAGAACAAATCAATACCTCCGAAATCCAGCCCCATTTATTGGACATAAGCAACAACATTCTCTGCCTCCAAACAGGTTTCATCTCATTCCAGCCACTGGGTCGCTGGGAAGGAGAAGCGGCTGAAGCTCCTGCTAATGCCTGAGGCTAAGCTCCTGCATCATGCCAGATGCCTAGACCTCCCTGAAGATGCTGGTTTTCTTGAGCACATGAAGCTGGACCTGTGCCTTCCCTCCAAAGCCCAGCGTCCAGTCTCGGCATGGGGTACTTTAAAATCCCCTTATTCCCTCCATATTCCTTTTCCTCCTGGTTCAGCATTTCAGCTTTATCTGAATTTCTCAAAACTGCCTGTCACCTTTTAACAGCCTATTTCCACTGCCTCCAGTTCATTCCTCAGCCTCACTCTCTCCACTCCTCCACAGATGCTACTTTTCCCCCCTCACTCCTGAGTGCCTTCATTTCCATTAGGAACTTTAGCTTTGATACTCATCTTCGGTGACAAGAAACCGGGTGTCTAGTCTTCTGAAAAGGTTAGCACTCCTCACATCTCTTTGACTGCACAGGAAGTCATGACCCCAGGAACCTTTGGCGTGGAGATGAATGAAGCCTCTGCGAATTTCCCAAATGTCATCCCCTATCCTCATCCTAGAGGGGCCATCTGAAGCCCCACCCTGTGGACATCTGGTTTCTCCCTGGAGTTAGACCCCCTGGAGTCCAAGTCAACCTCCAGGGTCTTCTCTGGCTCCTCCTGTACCACACTGAGCCACAGAGCCAGGGGACCCTGGCAGGTGCCCAGACACTTGACTCCACCATCCACTTTCAGTAGCCAGCATGTATGCTGTGTGCTTAATTGTTCAGTCGTGTCCAGCTCTTTGCAACCCCATGGACTGTACCCCACCAGGCTCCTCTGTCTGTGGGGATTCTCCAGGCAAGAGTACTGGAGTGCGTTGCCATGCTATGCCCTCCTCCAGGGGATCTTCCCAACCCAGAAACAGAACTCAGGTCTCCCGCATTGCAGGTGTATTCTTTACCAGCTGAGCCACCAGGGAAGCCTAAGAATACTGAGGTGGGTAGCCTATCCCTTCTCCAGGGGATCTTCCTGACCCAGGAATCAAACCAGGTCTCCTGCATTGAGGCAGATTCTTTACCAGCTGAGCTAGCGCTGGAAAATGCCCTGCTCTCAGGACGTGGAGGTACTACTGGATTGCCACTCTCCCACCTTGACCCAGGCCCCCTCTGGCTCCTCAATTCTGGACCTTTAATCTCCCCTTCTGAAACAGGGATCATCTAGAACTGCAATCCCAAATAACAGCTTAACACTTACAAACGTCACCTTCACACTCCGTTAAAATAGTAATTTCTTCTTAATTCCACAATGTTATACCCTCCTGTGTTCCTGCTAATCCAGGGATTTTTCTAAAAGGGAAATCTAATCATTCACTGGCCCTAAAACTTTCCATGATGCTCCTTCTTGAAGCAAAATGATCTTAGTTATACAATGTACCTCTGTGCCAGTACTCCCAGTGTCTGTCTGCTCAGTGACCTTGGGTTCAAGTCCAGTTTTTGTTGTTCAGGGCCCTTCTTGCCTGTCTAGGCCCTATCTCTTACCATCCTTGGCTCCTCCATTCCTCTACTCCACATCTCACCCATGCAGAACTGCCTTTGAAGACTCCACATTGTTTCATCAATCTGGAGCATTCTCCTTTATCCTCAGTCTGGCTAACTCCCACTCATCCTCAACTTAGACGTCACCTCCTCCAGAAAGTCTTCCTTGCCTTCCAAACCTACTTTCAGCGTAAACAAACACAGTGCACCTCCCTCATCACACAGAATTTTTTTAAAGAATGTGAGAAGAAAAAAAGAATGAATGGGAGGTAGGAAAGCAGAAGAAGCCTAAATATTTCTAATAGAGTACCAACTAAAGGATGGGGGTAGGGCAGCATGAAAACCAGATATAAGAAGTATGAGATTGTAGTCATGACAACTGAAGTCACAGGGAAAGGGCTACTGTTGATGGGCTCGGGTTCCAGAGGAATGGTGAGAGTGTTAGTCTCTATTATTATAACAGGTACCATCTACTGAGTACTCACCACACACAGGGTGCTGATTTATGTCCTTTATAAACGAAGAAACAAGGGGACAACCAGCCTACAAAACTGGATTTAAGGAGGCATATTTTCTTCTTTAACCTGAGGGAGGGTATTTAACCAGAAGTTAGTTTATCTAGACGTGAGATTGGCAGCGTGAAGAGAGAGCAGGCCCCTGACTGCTGGCTCTTGCATTTTCAAGGAGAAATGAATGCTGTCTGAGTATGGGTGGGGGTGGGAGTGGGGTGGGGGCAAAACTTGGAGGATTAGAGAATTCTTGAGCTCTGCTTGCATTATTTCAGGATATCTCATTCATAGATGCTTCTCTTAGACCTGAGTACTCAGAGTGTGGTCCATGCATCAGGGCTGGTCTGCACTTATTAAGGACAGAAGTTGAAGGTAATTATTCAGAGACTTTTCCAGCAAGTTGGCATTGCTGTGTAGCCAAGTGCATGAGACAAGCTCCTTGCCACAATAAAGAGGGCCTAAATGAGTTCAAATGTCAGAGAACTCACCAACGTGGCAATAACATTGGCAATTTTAAAAATAGTAACTATTTTACAAGACAGAAATAGACTCACCGACATAGAAAACAAAGGTATGGTTACCAAAAGGGAAAGGAGGGGAGAGATAAATTAGAGTTTGGGATTAACATATATACATGATTACAAAATTGATAAACAATGAGGACCTGTTGTATAGCACAGGGAACTATACTCAATATCTTGCAATAACCTATAAGGGAAAAGAATCTGAAAAAGAGGATAAATATGTAAAACTGAACACTTTGCAGTATATTTGAAGCTAACATGATATTGTAAATCAGCTATACTTTAATTTAAAAAAAATTTTTAACAATAGTAGCCAGAGAGTTTGAGAAGCATGGGTTAGGGTGGAGAAAGGAGCAAAGCCCTAGAAGTCTGCACAAGGAATTCCCACGATGATCCCACATGACTACTGGCGTCACACGCCAAGTAGTGTGGCAGACAAGGAAACCACTCCTCTGGAAGTGGCTTTGCACCTGCTGGGAGGGGCTAGAAATGAACAAGCGTGGTTCACACAGAACCTGGAGGAAGCAGAAGGGCAAAAACGGGAGCCTCAGAATGGGTAGACCCTGCTTCCACTCTCAGCTCTGCTTCTGACAACCTCTGCAGTCTTGAGCACCTTTAATTCCTTTGAGCCTTGTGGGTTCGTCTGATAAAAAAATTATATGAGGAAGAAGAGGGAGAGGGGTTTTGCCCTGGATAATCTTAAGGCTTTTCTACTCTATCATTATTCAAGCAATAATTCAGAGAAAGTCCACCCATAAACACTAAAGCAGGTTTAACTTGTAGTGCTCAAGCAACCACAATAGAAACAAAAATTTTAGCTTTCTTTCCCTCTTTTTTCAGGTTTTTAAAAAATTTTTTTTAATATTTCAAAAATTTTATCAAAGCATAGTTAGTTTACAGTGCTGTATTTCAGTTGTACACCTAAGTGATTCAATTTTATATATATAAATATGTGTGTGTTTGTGTGTGTGTGTGTGTATATATATATATTCTTTTTCAGATACTTCTCCTTTATAGGTTATTACAAAATATTGAGTATAGTTCCCTGTGCTATACAGTAGGTCCTTGGGTTTTTTTAACTTAAACTTTTTAGTTTGTATTGGGGAATAGTCGATTAACAATGTTGTGGTAGTTTCAGGTGAACAGCAAAGAGACTCAGCCATACATGTACATGTACCCATTGTGTCCCACACACCCTCCCATCCAGGCTGGCGCATAACACTAAGCAGAGCTCCATGTGCTTATCTATTTTATATATAGTAGTGTGTGTCTCAGAGAAGGCAATGGCAACCTGCTCCAGTTCTCTTGCCTGGAAAATCCCATGGACGGAGGAGCCTGGTAGGCTGCAGTCCATGGGGTCGCTAAGGGTTGGACACAACTGAGACACTTCACTTTCACTTTTCACTTTCATGCATTGGAGAAGGAAATGGCAACCCACTCCAGTGTTCTTCCCTGGAGAACCCCAGGGACGGTGGAGCCTGGTGGGCTGCCGTCTATGGGGTCGCACAGAGTCGGACACAACTGAAGCGACTTAGCAGCAGCAACAGCAGTGTGTGTCTATTAATTCCAAATGCCTAATTCATCCCTCCTACCCCATTCCCCTTTGGTAACCATAGTTTTCCGTCTCTGTGAGTCTGTTTCTATTTTATAAATAAGTTCATTTGTATCGTTCTTTTAGACTCCACATACAAGCGATATTATATGATATCTGTCTTTCTCTGACTGACCTCACGTAGAATGATCATCTCTTTTGGTTGTGGTCCCAACTAAAAAGGGATCATGTGTTTCTTATAAGTGAGTTGAGGAAATAGCAAAGTAATTTCCCATTATTTCTTCAATTCATAGTGCAGATGCAATATTCTTTTCTCCCATGGGAGATGGTGTGTTCCTGGTGTATTTTGCTCATGAGAAATCTTGCTTATATTTATATATAGAAAATCATCAGAAAAAAATAATTGCCCATACACGTCCCAAGTTCCATGTCTAACTATTTCTATATTAAGCCCTCCTTGTCTCAGCTCTTTAAGAGCTGGAAGAAAAACATAATATTCACTTAATAAGTACATGGTATATTCACTTAAATATACAGCATTTTGGGGTTTAATGATGGTGTTCGGGTTTTCCTACACCCTGACTCCTCTGCTACTCTGTCATTTGACACTTTATCTTTTGTGTGGTCTGTGGAGGAACCGAGTGCGCTGAGCATACATTACCCTCCTCATAAAGAGTTAGATAATGAAGGACCCAGTTTGGGTCAGAGCCCAAACGTTTCTATTTTGGTGAGAACATTTCATTATTTTCATAGAGGACCTAATAAAATGCTACCGTGTAAATGCTTCTCAGTGGCTCTTAGACTGTCCTGCATACTTCCTTAACTCACTTTCAGTTCAGTTCAGTCTCTCAGTCCTATCCAACTCTTTGCAATCCCATGGACTGCAGGACACCAGGCCTCCCTGTCCATCACCAACTCCTGAAGCTTGCTCAAACTCATGTCCATCAAGTCAGTGATGCCATTCAACCATCTCATCCTCTGTCGTCCCCTTCTCCTCTTGCCTCAAACTTTCCCAGCATCAGGGTCTTTTCCAATGAGTCAGTTCTTCCCATTAGGTGGACAAAGTATTGGAGCTTCAGCTGCAGCATCAGTCCTTCCAATGAACATTCTGGAATGATTTCCTGTAGGATTAACTGGTTTGATCTCCTTGTAGTCCAAGGAACTCTCAAGAGTCTTCTCCAAAACCACAGTTCAAAAGTATCAATTCTTCGGTGCTCAGCCTTCTTCACAGTCCAACTCTCACATCTATACATGACTACTGGAAAAATCAAAGCTTTGACTAGATGGACCTTTGTTGACAAAGTAATGTCTCTGCTTTTTAACATGCTATCTAGATTGGTCATAGCTTTTCTTCCAAGGAATCAGCATCTTTTAACTTCATGGTGGCAGTCACCATCTGCAGTGATTTTGGAGCCCAAGAAAATAAAGTCTGACACTGTTTCCATTGTTTCCCCTTCTATTTGCCATGAAGTGATGGGACCAGATGCCATGATCTTAGTTTTCTTAATGTTGAGCTTTAAGCCAACTTTTTCACTCTCCTTTCACTTTCATCAAGAGGCTCTTTAGTTCTTCTTCACTTTTTGCCATAAGGGTGGTGTCATCTGCATATCTGAGGTTATTGATATTTCTCCTGGCAATCTTGACTCCAGCTTGTGCTTCATCGAGCCTGGCATTTCCCATGATGTACTCTGCATATACACTAAATAACCAGGGTAACAATATACAGCCTTGATGTACTCCTTTCCCGATTTGGAACAAGTCTGCTGTTCCATGTCCAGTTCTAACTGTTGCTTCTTGACCTGAATACAGGTTTCTTAGAAGGCAGGTAAGGTGGTCTGGTATTTCCATCTCTTTCAGAATTTTCCACAGTTTGTTGTGATCCACACAGTAAAAGGCTTTGGTGTAGTCAATAAAGCAGAAGTAGATGTTTTTTTGGAACTCTCTTGCCTTTTCTATGATCCCATAGATGTTGGCAATTTGATCTCTGGTTCCTCCACCTTTTCTAAATCCAGCTTGAACATCTGGAATTTCACAGTTCATGTACTGTTGAAGCCTAGCTTGGAGAATTTTGAGCATTACTTTGCTAGCTTGTGGGATGAGTGCAATGAGTTACTCACTTTAGTTTAAAGAATATCTCCAATTGAATTCTGATGAAAGGCAACCCAAGATTGCTTTCCACAGAACAAACTAATAAGTCCTTAAGTGAAAACGCCTCTCTTTGTAATCTTATGTCTCGGTAGGTATTACAGAAACTCTTTGGCTTCCACTTAAATAAGATGCTAATTTATTCCTTTACATAATTTTTATAAGAAGATAATAAACCTAGATTCAAGATCATTTTCTAATCTGTGGTTTAATATTTACATACTTGAAATGCTATTTTGCTGCCAGTATCTGGTCAGTGTCATGTTGTTTATTTCCAGATATGCTATCATATCCAGTTTGGAATAATAAAAAGTAGATTATGTCCATTCTTTTTCAACAGGAGCAAATTCCACAATTCTCACTCAGTAACCATCTTAGAAGACTTGAAATACAGTCAATGAAAATAAATTAATCATTTTTGCCATTTACTTAATCTACACAGTAACGTTAATTATCAGTTCAGTACAATTGCTCAGTCATGTCTGACTCTTTGCAACCCTATTGACTGCAGCACACCAGGCCTCCGTGTCCATCACTAGCTTCTGGAGTTTACTCAGACTCACATCCATTGAGTCATTGATGCCTTCCAACCATCTTATCTTCTGTCGTCCCCTTCTCCTTCTGCCCTCAGTCTTTCCCAACATCAGGGTCTTTTCCAATGAGTTAGCTCTTTGCATCAGGTGGCCAAAGTGTTGGAGTTTCAGCTTCAGCATCAGTCCTTCCAATGAATATTCAGGACTGATTTCCTTTAGGATGCACTGGTTGGATCTCCTTGCAGTCCAAGGGACTCTCAAGAGTCTTCTCCAACACCACAGTGCAAAAGAATCAATTCTTTGGTGCTTAGCTTTCTTTATAGTCCAACTCTCACATCCATACATGACTACTGGAAAAACCATAGCTTTGACTAGATGGGCCTTTGTTGGTAAAGGAATGTCTCTGCTTTTTAATATGCTGTCTAGGTTGGTCATAACTTTTCTTCCTAGGAGCAAGTGTCATGTTAATTATACCCAAGTGAAAATGTCTGTTCTGAACTTCTTCTTTGAAAACATTACATCTGAGATTTTTTTTTTTAATTTTCTGGTTTTATTTGGATAATCAGAGGGTTATTTAAAAAAAAACAAAACAGAATTTTAGTATGATTATATTGATAACTCTGTATATTGAATCTGAGATTTGGGTTTTACCAAGGCAAAAGGAAACCAGTCTCAGTTCCCTTTAACACTGAAGCTATAGCCCCCAAAGTCAATTGTTCTCAGTTTCTTTAAAAGGGTAAAAAGGATGCCTTGAGGGCTAAAAGACTAGGAAAGCTACATATGGAAATGCAGAAGTTGAGTAAAGAGATAACTGAGAAATAAAGAAAAAAAGTGTAACATTGACCAACAATCTGAAAATCTAGTTCCTCTTATTTCTAAAACTTTTCTTTTTGATTTCAAATCCATGACTGTAAAATTGTTTGGACATTTTATGACTAAAGCCCCAATATATTAACTTGAAGCAGTACAAGTTGACCTCTGCTTGAAGGAATTTACCATTTATATCATAGGTTTTCAGGATTTTTGTTATCCGTATGGCCGTATTTGAAGGGAAATCTTTGTAAATTAAAATCCCCAGGGAGGGATAAATTAAAAGTTTGGAATTAACATATACGCACTGTGCTATTCTTAGTTGTTCAGTCGTGTCCAACTCTATGCGACTCCATGGACTGTAGTCCGCCAGGCTCCTCTGTCCATGGGGATACTCCAGGCAAGAATACTGGAGTGGGTTGCCATGCCCTCCTCCAGGGGATCTTCCCAACCCAGGAACCAAACCCAGGTCTCCCACATTGCAGGCAGATTCTTTGCCATCTGAGCCACCAGGAAAGCCCAAGAATACTGGAGTATTCCTTCTCGAGGGGAACTTCCCAACCCAGGAATCAAACCAGGGCCTCCAGCTTTGCAGGCAGATCATTTACCAGCTGAGCTACCAGGGAAACCCCATATACACACACTGTAAAAATGAAGTGAAAGTGAAAGTCGTTCAGTCATGTCCAACTCTTTGCAACCCCATGGACTATACAGTTCATGGAATTCTCCAGGCCAAAATACATGAGTGGGTAGCCTTTCCCTTCTCCAGGGGATCTTCCCAACCCAGGGATCGAACCCAGGTCTCCCGCATTGCAGGCAGATTCTTTATCAAGTGAGTCACAAGGGAAGCCCATACACACACTATTATATATAAAATAGATAACCAACCAAGACCTGTCGTTTAGCACAGGGAACTCTACTCAATGCTATGTAATGATCTATATGGGAAAAGAATCTAAAAAAGACTGAATATATATATATATATATACGTATATGGGTAGCTGAATCACTTTGATGTACACCTGAGACTAACACACCATTGTAAATCAACTAAACTTCATTATGAAATTAAAATCAAATTTAAAACATAAATTAAAAGTTCATAGGATTTGACCATCCCAACATCTCATTTGCCCCCTAAGATAAGGAGGCAGTAATTCCATCAATTTACAGATGAAAAACCTGGAGCAACCAGAGGCTGGTGTACTCTCTTACCGAGGATCACACCATCTGTGACAAAGTTGGTCTCCCCACTCACAAGTATTTTCTAGATTTCCAGGTTTTTTGCTGATAATCTTCCATCAGGTTTCAACGCAACTGAGCGGACATTTAATGATGAGGAAAACACACGCCATCGTAACAAACAGAAGCGTACTATGGCTGTGCTCAATCAAGTGGTTTCAGTGTGAATCTCCGTCTCCTCTGCTCCCTGCAGAAGGGGGATACAGTTAATACCATCAGAGATGCATTAATACCTCTCACTGATGCTGGGTATTGGTTACTGGTTTTGTTCAACTTGCAGTTCTGAATAAGTCTTCTTTAATACCTGAATTGTGCCCCATTTCAGAGTTCATATTCACTCGCTCGCATCTTAGAAATATAAAAGTTTATCCATATTGCAATATAGGAAATTATGTGATATATCACATTTAGATTGTCATCTAGGCAAAATGACTCCAGTTTTTAAAAGGAGATGAAGGGAGAGGGTGAGAGAAGGTTGAAAAGATGAGAAGGGACCCAAGTTAGTCTGCAGAATTAACTAAGAGATGAACGAGGAACAGAGCCCTTCTTTCCAGTGTTTTTAATGTCGCTCTGTCATGACCAACTATCTCATTTAGTAGTCTGATCACTGGTGCTGCCTTTCCTCACTTGCCCATTTTTCTGACTTCTATATCCTATTACATCCCATGATCCCTGTGTTTCTTCCTCATCCTTATTAAACATTTGTTTATCCTATCATTCAGTATCAGTTAGAGATGACATAGTTGGAAAGAAATGCTTTGATTAATCTCTGAAGGTTGAAGCTGAAGTCAAATCCCACTTCTAAGGTGAAACTACCCCAGTGCACAAGCAGACACACTGATACACCGCTGAAGGGGGCCTGATGTGGAAAGGCCATGCGAGACCATAGAAGAAAGTATCTTTCCATTGTACCAAAGAGGAAACGGAAGGCAGGCCAGGAGGACGATGAAAGGCTGAGGGTTCCTGGATTCGACTCCTCCTTGCAACCCCTGAATTCTCAGATGGGCTACCAAAATGTAGCTGAAAATCTGAGACTTCTTTAAGAAATGATGAAAGGACTGGGCTTTGCACACAGACCAGTGTAGCCGAGACTGAGGCAGCATCTGTGGCCCTGCAGGAGTGAGGGAGCACGGAGAAAATCATAGAGAATGAAGTCGAGGCTGGGGCGGGCTCTTGGAGGCCCCACAAGGTCTACAGAACTGGGGTGGAGGCGCCAGATGCCCCCAGCCTCCGGGAGAGCCTGCCCCGGCCTGGGGCGCTCAGCTGCCCTGGCAGCTCACAGCAGCCCGGGCCTCCCTGCACTGCGCACAGCCAGCCCCGCTCTCTGTCTATGAAGCACCAAGCCCAGGGGCACTCCTTGACGCCCCACGCATTCTACCACCTGGAACTCGCAAATGGCAATGTGAGAGCATCCTGCCCATCAGCACCCTGCCCATCACGGGCAAAGGTCAGGGAGGAACAAGGAAGAGAAAAGGCAACAAACAGGAAAACCCAGCACACATCCTGCTGGTCTGCCCTGCTGTCTCTGTGTACCAGCGAGCCTGGAATACTGTTATTTAGTTAACATTATTTTTAGCTAATATTTTTAAATGCTTTAAAGACTCATGCATCTTCTAGAAAGAAATTATATATATATATATATATATATATATATATATATATATAAACTAAGTTGCTTCAGTCGTGTCCAACTCTGTGTGACCACATGGGCTGCAGCCTGCCAGGTTCCTCAGTCCATGGGATTCTCCAGGCAAGAATACTGGAGTGGGTTTTATACACACACACACACACACACACATATATATATGTCAGCATAACTAGACGGGTGGGATGGGGGAAGGGAGGAAGGCTCAAGACAGTGTGATATATGTATAATTACGGCTGATTTGTGCTGTTGTATAGCAGAAACCATGACAACATTGTAGAACAATTTTCCTCCAATTAAAAAATATATTTTTTTAAATTCTATCATAATATATAGTGGGCTTCCCTGGTGGCTCAGCAGTAAAGAATCTGCCTGCCAATGCAGGAGACCTGGATTCGATCCCTGGGTTGGGAAGATCACCTGGAGAAGGGAATGGCAACCCACTCCAGTATTCTTGCCTGCAAAATCCCATGGACAGAGGAGCCTGGGGGCTACAGTCCACGGGGTTGCAAAGAGTCAGAAACAACTTAGTGACTAAACAACAGCAATATATATATTAATAGCAGAGAAATATATTTGCCAAGAAGATGCCCTTTGAATTACACTTACGACTATAGAATAAGTTATTATTTATGACTAGCGCAGGCAGACATCCCACAGGAGCCAAGCCTCAGAATGCTCCTCACCTCCTTCACCTTCTGATTGTTTCTACCCACTGGCTCTTGCTGAGGACACCGGTCCTGCCACTTCACACAGAAGTAGGACTATGTTCTAAACCACACAGCCCAGCATCTTGGCCAAGATGTTTAGACCATAAAGACACTACTTAAAGGGTAATTAGGCTATAAGTGGCCCAGCCACCTAGAAAGGAGGGGAAAATTCTTCCTAAATTAACAAGGAAGAAAGAAAGAGTGGAAGAAAGAAAACAGGGATTAGATGGACCTATCAGAGTCCCTCTAACAATAATTTGAATTTAATGACCAGAAAGAAGCTGGGCAGTGGGTGGGGGCAGGTAGAAGTGACCACATGCAGCATAGAAGGTAGCATGCAGACTCCTACTACACAGAAACAAAACCTAAAGGGGAAAAAAAGTGGATGCTCAAGGAGGGATGAGTGAAGCCCTACAGAGCAAAGGTAAGTGGTAGCATGTTCAGTGGGTCAGCTAACTCAACTTGTCTTTGGCTCTTCCCCACAGAGCATTAGGTGATGTTCTGGGTGGTAAATTGCTTCTCTTTTTGTAAGCTATGTGTTTAAGGACATAGAGTGGTGGGATATACACAGGCTGATGAAGGAGAGCTCAGAAATTTCCTTTAGAAAACAAACAGTTTCATGATTTCCCTTGTTGCCATTAGTCTTCCTCATGGGGAAGTAAATGACTTTATTTGAAAATTTCTGAGTGGTTAAAACTGTAAATATGATGCTATGCAACTGCAAGGTTGTTCATGAGTGTGCCCATATGCTACACACTCAAAGGGATATGTTTGCCCCCAAATAGAATTATTGTTCCCATATTCAGATTATTATCTTCCTTGAGGGTCTCATTAAACTTATCCTACAATACTGTTGGGCATTCAACATCAAGTATAAACCTGACAATGTTTTCTTGTCCATATGGTCCAGCCTGCCCCTACATCCAGCAGAAGATTCGTACCCAGGGAAATGAATATACTTTATGCATACGTATTGAGTGCTCATATGTGTGAGATGTCTTGCTCAGCTCTCTAGAGAAGTTTGCCAAATTCATTTGATGTTAACAATCATCCAGGACACTTATTTTTTCAAGAAGTTCTGGAGGCCCAATCCAAACATACTGAACCAGAATTTCCAAGTAACAAAAAGCTGTGTTATTCTGATCTCCAAGGGGGTTGGAGAAAAGTTTATAGGGGATGGAAAAGTGAGCAAAAAGTCCAGTTCAAGGATGGGGAGAATGAGGTACGTCTGAAAGAGGAAGGTAAGACACAGGAAGAAGATCACCTTCTTGGGGGATAGGTGGTTATGATGATGCATCACAGATGGGTTGACAGATTTCACATGGCAGATACTCCAGGATTTCACTAGGAAAGTGCAGGCAGTTCAGTCCTAAAGAAGATCGGTCCTGAATATTCATTGGAAGGACTGATGCTGACGCTGAAACTCAATACTTTGGCCACCTGATGCGAAGAACCGACTCATTGAAAAAGTCCATGATGCTGGGAAAGACTGAAGGCAGGAGAAGGGGATGACAGAGGATGAGATGGTTGGATGGCATCACCTACTCAATGGACATGAGTTTGAGTAAACTCTGGGAGTTAGTGATGGACAGGGAGGCCTGGCGTGCTGCAGTCCATGGGATCGCAAAAAGTTGGACACGACCGAGCAACTGAACTGAACTGAACTATTCAGGCAGCAGCAGACATGCACATAGGAATGTGTGGGATTTGCTTGGAAAATAGGGAAGTGGTCCAGCCTAACCAGACTACAGGATGTGAGTTTGGCATAGAGTGGGCACACAAACAGTATAGATGATACTGACACATTACAGAAGGTCTGGGGTTCCCAGGAGAAGGGTCCTTTTTTGTGCAGGGGTATAACCTGATAAAATCTGTTCCTTAGAAAGACTAATCTGCCAGTGGTAATTAGAATAGTCTAGTCATTCAAGGCAGTAAATCCAGAAGCCCCAGAAGGATGTCCTCCCAAAGGACCAAAGGACAGGGAGGTAATAAAGGGCAGTGAGGAAGGACCGGAAAAACCATCATTTATGTGAAGTCCTTGGGGCAACGCTGGTACTTCATCCTCACTGCTCTATTTCTTATTTAGTGCAAATTTATTCAGTATTCATTCCAGAAATATTTAGTGAGCCAGACATGTGGTGAGGCTCTGGGGCCCCCTCGCTGGGAGTTTCCTGGGGCAGATGGAGGAAAACACGGCCATCACAGGGCACAGAGGCAAGAAGGGGCAGTGGTCAGGAGGGTGTAAACAACACCTGAAATATTCCTGCTGGGGATGCACCCCCTGCGCGTTTCCTCCACTCTGAGCTGCAGCAAGGAAGACGCTTCTCCTCCTTTCCACCAATCATACTCATCTCAAGCCACTGATGCTCAAAGTTAAAGAGAAGACTCCCCAGACCAAACCCCAGAGAAGGCCTCCATGACTCGTGGTGTTCCCAGCCTGGACTTCACCATCCTCAGACATGAATTTAAGGGCTGCCGCTTCCCTGGCCCCTCCACGCTGGGCTGGTGTCACTGACAGTTGGGTTTCCTTCCCACAATCCTGACACCTATCTGAACCACACATGAAAAGGTTTTTCATCCCAGTCTTAAAAACAATAAACAAAAAAGGTGATGACTGGGAACTGATTGAAGTCTACTTGTCACAGAAAAGGTTAAATGCCTTGAAAGTCTGTATGAAGTGAAGTCACTCAGTCGTGTCTGACTCTTTGCAACCCCATGGACTGTAGCCTACCAGGCTCCTTTGTCCATGGGATTTTCCAGGCAAGAGTACTAGAGTGGATTGCCATTTCCTTCTCCAGGGGATCTTCCCGACCCAGGGATCAAACCCAGGTCTCCCGCATTGTAGACAGATGCTTTACCATCTGAGCCACCAGGGAAGTCCGAAAGTCTGTATGTGTAGGTATAAATGTACACACAGAGTAACTGCATCCAGTGTTCAAACATACTCACCCAGGAGCGAGGTAGAACTTACCAGTCCCTCCATCAGAACGCTAGCAAAGTCCCAAGCTTGCTGTACCTCTGAGCTTGCAAAAACACACTAGGGGTGCCATTGCATCAGTATTGTTTTTTCCACTCTTGTGCACAGCACACCAGGCATCCATCTCCACAACACGCAGACATGCATCCCTGTGTTCTTTCGTTGGAGCCGACAGCCTAACTGCACACAACTGTTCAGATCTCCGTGTTTCTGGACTTGATTTCTGCCAGGGAGAATGGATACTTCAAAAGGACTCCGTCAAGACCTGATGCATAATGCTTAATGGTGTCTTCCACGTCCCCCTCCTGCCACAGTTTGTGTCAGAAAATAAGAGACTACAGCCCTGGAAGCCCCCTCCTTCTGCGTTACCATGAGAAACGCCACCCACCACAGCGGCCACAGTGAAGAGCAGGTTGGCTGGAACCTGGCCAGTCCTTGTGAATACCTGGATTAGACGTACAGAGTAGTTAAAGGGGACCTAATAATTCCATCAGGTGGAAGAAAACATCCTCCAAGTTTTCTAAAGAATTGTTTAGATATTAGAATTTTTTTCTTTCTACTTTCCTACGTGGTTCAAATTTTTAATAAGCCTTACATCTTTATAATGAATATGCTGTTTTCAAGAACCAGATTCTGTTAAAGGCATCTCTATTGATTTTTGCTTGAATATGTGCTAAATTGATGGAAGAAGATGCAAGAAACCAATAACGTGACTGCCAGTGGAGACAGGAGCTGGGTAGATGGAACACAGGAGTAGGCAATGGGGATGGCAGAGGATGTCGCTGCATACTCTCATGTCTTTTGGGTTTTGAACCATGCAAATGTACTAATTAGTCCAAAAAATTAAATTAAAACCCAAATCATTAGATAAGTAGGGAGATAATGAGGGTAGAACTCATGCATTTGGACATTCATTCCACACACACCATTCCCCGCCTCCCCCCACCCCTGGTGCTGGATGCCAGGGACATAAAGATAAATTCAATGGTGACTGTCCCCACAGATTGAGTCAGAAAGTAAGTGACAGCTTACAGTGACTCTGACTTGGATATGAAACTTCCATAGCACGATTTTTATCACTTTTTGAAGACCAGTAAAGAAAAAGCCTCAGGGGATTTTGATACCAGTGGTAGAAACAGAATCATCCATACGTTCCCTTAAAAGTTAAACTCCCTGGTTAAAGGCAACTTGGCCTTCCAAAATTAGGGAAGCCTCTTCATGATCAAAGAAGCAGCTAAGACTGTACTTAAGAGCCTGGTTTTTAGAATCAGTTGAGATTTGATTTGGACACTCTGCTCTGTCCCTCTTTACTCCCTTTGTGAACTTGGGTAAGTTACTCAACATTTCTAAGCCTCATATGTCTTCAGTTCAGTTCAGTCACTCAGTTGTGTCTGACTCTTTGTGACCACGGACCATAGTACGCCAGGCCTCCCTGTCCATCACCAACTCCTGGAGTTTACCCAAACCCATGTCCATCGAGTCAGTGATGCCATCCAACCATCTCATCCTCTGTCATCCCCTTCTCCTCCTGCCCTCAATCTTTCCCAGCGTCAGAGTCTTTTCAAATGAGTCAGCTCTCCACATCAGGTGACCAAAGTATTGGAGTTTCAGCTTCAACATCAGTCCTTCCAATGAACACCCAGGACTGATCTCCTTTAGGATGGACTGGTTGGATCTCCTTGTAGTCCAAGGGACTCTCAAGAGTCTTCTCCAACACCACAGTTCAAAAACATCAATTCTTCTGTGCTCAGCTTTGTTTATTGTCTCATATGTCTGCAGAATGACAATTATTATGGTAACCAGCTCATAAAGTACTGGTGATCATTAAACTTCCAATGTATGCAAAGCACTTTTCATAGATAGCATTACTATTATCTGGAGAGGAATCCTGGCTTTTCAACAATAAAATGAGTCTACTGCAAACCTCTCACAAAGGTTTTTGTTAAAGAAAATAGGATTCCATTTCTGCTGGCAGATTTCTCTCCAAGCTGCTTAATTTTTTCCTCCTGTGTCTTTTGCTCCCCAGAATGAACATTTGGCTCAGAGTTTAGCCAGAAGGCAGAATGACTCCCAGGGAGATGGGTGCACCTTCCAAAGATCCATGATAAATATCTCTTGGCTTTCTAACTCCAAGGGCTTAAATCCTACTTTGTAGCCAGGGCCTGGGGCATTAACCTTCTTGGCAACTTCAAAGCAAGTTGTGTAGAAATCAATTTCTTTGGGGAAAATATAATACACATTGGAGCACATTAAAATTCATGATTTTTCTGCATCTTCTGCACAGGTATTTTTTCACTTTTTAACTTTACATTAAAAGAAGTCCACAGTGCCATGAAATAAAAGACTGATACATTTTACTATACATACCCAAAAGGAGCCCATCTGCATAACAAAAGAAATAAGTGGAGAGAAATAGTTGCACTGATATAACAAAGGCCTGTAGAGTCAAAGCTATGGTTTTTCCCGTAGTTATGTACGAATGTGAAAACTGGACCATAAAGAAGGCTGAGCACCAAAGAATTGATGCTTTCAAGTTGTGGTGTTGGAGAAGACTCTTGAGAGTCCCTTGGACTGCTAGGAGATCAGATCAGTCCATCCTAAGGGAAATCAACCCTGTATATTCATTGGAAGAACTGATACTGAAGCTGAAGCTCCAATACTTTGGCCACCCAATGCGAAGAGCTTACTTATTGGAAAAAACCCTGATGCTGGGAAAGACTGAAGGTACAAGAAGAGGGTGGAAGAGGATGAGATGGTTAGATAGCATCACCAAGTCAATAGACATGAATATGAGCAAATTCCTGGAGATAGTAAAGGACAGGGAAGCCTGGCATGCTGCAGTCCATGGGATTACAAAGAGTCAGATATGACTTAGTGACTGAACAACAACCACCATATAACATACAAAGCTAATACAAAGCTCCAATAAATTGAGAAGAAACTCTCTATGGAAGGCAATTTTGTTCCAGGAAGGGGGATCCCTTCCAGGGCCCAATACTGGGCTCTTGCCTAACACTTGGAAATAAATTGTCCAAGGAGACACATGTGCTGGCAAAGCAAGAGATTTTATTGGGAAAGGGCACCTGGGTGGAAAGCAGTAGGGTAAGGGAACCCAGGAGAACTGCTCTGTCACATGGCTTGCAGTCTCAGGTTTTATGGTGATGGGATTAGTCTCTGGGTTGTCTTTAGCCAATCATTCTGACTCAGAGTCCTTCCTCGTGGTGTACGCCTTGTTCAGCCAAGATGGATGCCAGAGAGAAGGATTCTGGGAGGTGGTCGGACAGGTGGTGTCTCCTTTTGACCTTTCCCGAACTCTTCTGGTTGGTGGAGGCTTATTAGTTCCCTGCTCCTTACCAGGACCTCCTGTCATAAAACAACTCATGCAAATGGTTACTATGGTGCCTGACCAGGGTGGGTGGTTTCAATCAGCATGCTTCCCCTAACAATTTGGCAATATCTGCCCAAATAAAATTGAATTGCCTTTGACACAGCAACTCTGTTTTTGGGAACTTACCCTACAAATACATTTGAACAACACTAAAATTATGTGCGTTCAGTGTTATTCATTCATTATTGTGTGTAATACAAAAGATTAGAAACAACCCAGATGGCCATTAGTAAAGGACCAATGAAGGAAAGAAATTATGGTATATCTATGCAATAGAAAGAATATTTGATGCTGTGTCAATAGATCTAATTTTTAAAAGGAGAGTTCTCTATGTACCATTATGGGAAGAACGGCTACATATTTACTGGATGAAAACAGTGAAATTTAGTAGTGTGTCTTCTCTGACACATTTTGTGTGAAAAATGGGCAAGCCAATGTTAGTATTTGCTTGGAAGTTTCAAACAAATTTCAGAGATAAAAATCTCTGAAAGAATTGATATTGCAACTATAGCGGTGACTAGGCAGAAGAAGGTAGGAGCAAAGCAGATCAGGGCAAGGATGAGAGGAGGAAAAAATGAACATTCTTTCATACTTTTTGACTTTTTAACCCACAGAAGCTAACTTGAATTGTAAACAAAAGAAAATTTTTAAAAAATTAAAGAAAAGCTTTAAATGCCCTAGCCTTTTCCCTCAGAACATTCTTTAATTCTTTTCACAAATTATATTCAAAGATGACCCCATGTCCACTGTGAGTGCCTAGAAGGCAGAGAACCACTACAGTTACTCTCTTTGGGTCAAGGCTGGTCATCTTATTAGAGACACAAGTTCAGAAGAGGGGGCTGGACGCAGACACAGAGGACAGACTTATGGTTGCCAAGGAGCGAGGGAAAGAGGGATGGACTGGGAGACTGGAATTAGCAGATGCAAACTATTACATAGAGGATAGATAAACAACAAGGTCCCACCGTATAAACCATAATGGAAAAGAATATGAAAAAGAATGTACATATTAACATATGTAAAATGGAGTAAATTTGTTGTACAGCAGAAATGAACACAACATTGAAAATCAACTGTACTTCAATAAAATAAATTGAAAAGAAAGGAAGAGGGAGCCAGAGAGATCAGCCTTTCCCCACTGCTGGCCCCTGCAACCCCACTGAAGCCCATCTCCATTTCCTTGTGATGAGAACTGTTTCAGGCTGGCGGTTTAGGTCGGAGCACCCTGAACATGGCTGGAGCACCAGGAAAGGCATCGCATGACCACAAGTGTGTCACCTGTAGACAATGTCACTGGAAACAAGAGGTGTCGCATTCTTTAAAAGATTCTGCAACATTCTGAATATCCTTTTATAACCCTCCAATTTTAGTGTCGAGTGGAGTTGACATCAGTTCTTTCTCATGATTAAAGGCTTTTTTTTAACCTTAGCAGTTTATCAGGGAAACATGAGTAACAGCACGACATGGGAAGAAATTAAGAATCTGAACTCTGGGAGCCAGACTGTGCTGTGCTTTGCTGTGTCTAGTCACTCAGTCTGTACGACTCTTTGCAACCCCATGGACTGTAGCCCACCAGGCTCCTATGTTCATGGGGATTCTCCAGGCAAGAATACTGGAGTGGGTTGCCACGCCTTCCTCCAGGGAATCTTCCCAACTCAGGGATTAAATCCAGGTCTCCCACATTTCAAGCAGATTCTTTACCAGTTGAGCTAGCAGGGAAGCCCACAGCCTGGGGCCAAAACCGGGTTTGAATTCTCACTGTTGGTATGACTTTCAGTAAGCTGCATTCCTTCTCTGGACCTCAATTTCCTCTTATCTATCACAGGGATCACAATGGCATGTATCACATAAGATTACTGGGAGGATTTATCAAAAGGCTCAGAAAGGAATATGTACATTGGGAGCCACATTCAGCACTTTCTGTGCAGGACAGGATTCAAATCCAGCCCTGAGTCCAGAGCTGACATGACTAGAGCAGAAAACTCAACCTTGAAGGGACACAGAGTTCTAATTAAATGTCCATACACCCTCCTCTATTTCAGTTCAAAAAAATAGAGGGAAACAATAGAATGGAAAAGACTAAGATCTCTTCAAGAAAATGGGAAACATCAAAGGAACATTTCATGCAAGAATGGATGAGACAAAGGACAGAAATGGTATGGACCTAACAGAACCAGAAGATATTAAGAAGAGGTAGCCAGAATACACAGAAGAACTATACAAAAAAGATCTTCATGACACAGATAATCACGATGGATGATCACTCATCTAGAGCCAGACTGGTATGCGAAGTCAAGGGGGCCTTAGGAAGCATCACTACGAAGAAAGCTAGTGGAGGTGATGGAATTCCAGTTGAGCTATTTCAAATCCTAAAAGATAATGCTGTGAAAGTACTGCACACAATATGCCAGCAAATTTGGAAAACTGCAGCGGCCACAGGAATGGGAAAGATCAGTTTTCATTCCGATTCCATAGAAAGGCAATGCCAAAGAATGCTCAAACTACTGCACAATTGTACTCACCTCACATGCTAGTAAAGTAATGCTCAAAATTCTCCAAGTCAGGCTTCAGTGGTACATGAACCATGAACTTCCAGATGTTCAAGCTGGATTTAGAAAAGGTGGAGGAACCAGAGATCAAATTGCCAACATTTGCTGGATCATCAAGAAAGAAAGAGAGTTCCAGAAAAACATCTGCTTTATTGACTACACCAAAGCCTTTTACTGTGTGGATCACAACAAATTGTGGAAAATTCTGAAAGAGATGGGAATACCAGACCACCTGACCTGCCTCCTGAGAAATCTGTATGCAGATCAAGAAACAACAGTTAGAACAAGACATGGAACAACAGACTGGTTCCAAATTGGGAAAGAAGTATGTCAAGGCTGTATATTGTCACTCTGCTTATTTAATGTATACGCAGAGTACATTATGTGACATGCCGGGCTGGAAGAAGCATAAGCTGGAATCAAGGTTGCCAGGAGAAATATCAATAACCTCAGATATGCAGATGACACCACCCTTATGGCAGAAAGCAAAGAAGAACTAAAGAGCCTCTTGATGAAAGTGAAAGATGAAAAAGTTGGCTTAAAGCTCAACATTCAGAAAACTAAGACCATGGCATGTGGTCCCATCATTTCATGGCAAATAGATGGGGAAACAGTGACAGACTATTTGGGGGGGGTGGGGGGTTGTGGTCCAAAATCACTGCAGATAGTGACTGCAGCCATGAAATTAAAAGACACTTGCTCCTTGGAAGAAAAGTTATGATCAACCTAGACAGCATATTAAAAAGCAGAGACATTCCTTTGCCAACAAAGGTCCACCTAGTCAAGACTATGGTTTTTCCAGTAGTCATGTATGGATGTGAAAGTTGGATTATAAAAAAAGCTCAGTGCCAAAGAATTGATGAAATTCTTCAAGAATTTTGAACTGTGGTGTTGGAAAAGACTCTTGAGAGTCCCTTGGACTGCAAGGAGAGCCAACCAGACCATTCTAAAGGAAATCAGTCCTGAATATTCATTGGAAGGACTGATGCTGAAGCTGAAACTCCAATATTTTGGCCACCTGATCAAAGAACTGACACATTGGAAAAGACCCTGATGCTGGGAAAGATTGAAGGCAGGAGGATGAGACAATGGAGGATGAGATGGTTGGGTGGCATCACTGATTCAATGGACATGAGTTTGAGTAAACTCCGGGAGTTGGTGGTGGACATGGAGGCCTGGCGTGCTGCAGTCCATGGAGTTGCAAAGAGTTGGACACAGTTGAGTGACTGAACTGAACTTAACTAACACCTTGCTTGTGTTCGATGATTAAAGCATCTGTTCACTTCCTAAAGAAATGCTACGTGTTGATAGATGAACATTTATGATGTTCTGCCAGATTCGTTGTCTCCAAAGAAGATTTAACTCCAGGACCAAAGACAGACTGTCACTCAGAGTTTTGTGCAATAGAAACTTTGTTAAAGTGATAGCGACAAAAAAAAGCTTCTGATGTAGACTTCAGAAGGGGGTAAAAAGATTGCCCTCCTTGCTAATTTTAAGCAGGGTGTTATATACTTTTCTTCCAGCTGCTGAGAATAGGAAAAAAAAATACCTCAAGGCTGTGAAAATTTCGTCCAGACCCCTTCCTGTAACATACATCCTGGGATGACATCAGCATGAGATCAACCAGAAGGAGCGGGTTAACCCAGAGCTCAAGGCTGTGGAAGTTTTACCCAGACCTTCTCCCATAACATACACTCTGAGCTCAAAAAAAGGCATGTCCTTGAACAAGAGATACTGCTGCCTATGAGGCCTACTTGTCTAAGGCAAAAGAAGGTGAAAAAGAAAGAACGTTCACCTCCTCTTTAAAGGGGCTTTAGGCTTGGACTCCTTGTCAACATGCCTAAGCTAACTCTCTCAATATGATCAGAATTTCCCACTCAAAGAAAAACCATTGACCCTTCCTAAAGCATTATGGCTTTCTCCATTCTAGAGAGGCCACCGCTGCTCATGGTTGGACTGGAGAGAACAAGGACAAATCTACTTTTCAACCATGTGCCTCAGTACATGGAGCCTGAATGGGGGACCTAAGACAGCTTCCCACTTTGGACTTAGAGGAACAAAAAAGAGAATCTAGTTGCTCAAGCAGGGAAATGCTCAGGCGGCCTGCCTTCTTCTCTGTGGTGAGCCCTGTCAGCTTGGTTCTCAGCACGACCAGCATCCGGATTTGTCGGCACTGCAGGCTGGGGACCGATACAGCTTGCTGGCTTTCCATGAGAATAGATGCAAGGCCATATTTTCTCAAGTCTTCAAAAATGCACAAAATCCTGAGTTCAGGTTTTTTGAGCACAAGCCACCCATTCTTCTTGCTTGGCCCTACAATAAACTTTTCTCTGCTCAAAAAACAAACATGCAAACAAAAACCCTACAAAATCCTGCCTACTACATCCCACGAATTTTAATTATTCTGAAATGCCATCTATAATTTTTACTGTTACAATGTTCTATAAGTTATATTATGAGATAGGAATCATAACAAAGATCTAGCCAAACTATTATACTAAAATTGCTATACTAACAATGAGTAATGATGTATTCATACCAATATATAGAGTTACAAACAGAAGCTGTAAACTAGTTAGGATATCACTTGTAAATGCATTCCAGCAGCTGCAGCTTCCAGATACACTTCAGAGACTCACGTCTGGGGTGAACCCTGGCACTTTACACTATGCTAATGGAAAGTCATGTTCATGAGTCCATATCCTGTTATGTATTGAGGTCAATAATCAGAGACAACATCGAAAGCAAGTAAGTGGTTTTTAAATTATTGTGTAGGAAGATAGTATTTAGATTTACTCTACTTAGATTTTCTGATCAATTAACAGGTCACGACCAAGCAGAGCTTACATTATTCCAAGTGCTGCAGTGAATGGTTTCCCTCATTAATAAAATGCAACCATCCTAAGTTCACTCAAGCAGCTGTTGCATTTATCATATTTATATTTACAAATGACTATAATGATTGCATAATGTTGTTTTTATCACTTTTTGGAAATGATCCAGGATTTGTTTTCATAGAACTCCTGTGGGACCTTCCATTTCAGATGTAGAATACATAAAATATTTAGTATGTTTCCACTGAGAAGAGGAAACACATTTCACCAGTTATTTAGATGTAATAAATATAAAATAAACCAGACATAGAAACTCAGTCCTTTCAAGTCTCACTTATCACAATACAGTGTCATAGGAAAGATTAAGATACAAAGTTGGGGGAAATTGACTTGCTATTTTACTTTCTAATAGCTGGGGTCAATATTTTCTGACAGTTGAGATAAATCCAAATCCCACAAGTGAATTTATATTCCATCATAGTTCTCAAACCAGAGTGTGCTTTACCGCTCCCCTGCACTTCCTCCCCCACCCTCTAAGCCACCTTTGTTTTCATCTTGTTGACTAAGTCAGAGTCGGATGATTCTAAGTATCTTGAGAATTTCAACCCCATCATAGTCAATTTTCCTGGAAACTGGAAATTTACACCAACTAGAAACTGGAAGTGTATGCCAACACATTATACCTCATCATCATCAACTCACCCCTGCACTGACATCTCTGCAGCATGAAATAGCAGTTCCTCTTTAAACTAACACAGAGAAACTGTGAAGGTAATGAGCGAATCAATATTCAAAGCATTCTTTCTATGTCTTGAATAACTACATCCTATGTAGCTTTAAACTATCATGTGATATGCTTTTATATTTACAATGTAAAAAAAATAGCTTATCATAGAAATATATCAATTCAGAAAAAGGGAAATAAGCATTAAAGTATTTTTTTTATTTGGGCAAAACAGAGGGTGGTGATGAAAGAATCACAGAATTCCAAGGTTTAAATTCCACCCAGGGGGAGCCTATCTCTCTTCTCTGCTCTTTCTCCTCCCTTTCAGCCCCTCTACCACCAGCAGGGTATTCTCTCATTTCTTCCATCTGTTCAGACAGCTGTTCAAGACAGACTATTTTGGATTTATTGATTTATTCATAAATTAATCACTTTGCAACAAGAACATAGCAGATTAAATTATCCTATCCATGTAGGCTACTGTGAAAGAAAATAAGTTACATATACACACATACATACACATAGACACATAACATATAGAGATACACATACATGTACACACATATATACAATACACACATATACATACACATGTGCACATGCATAAATGCATATACCCATACATACGTGTATACAAGACACACGTATGTATACATATATATGTACATATCACATGCATACATACCTATATGCATGCGCACATGCTCATACATGCATGCATACATACATACACATGTACACACACACACAGAGAAGCATTCTTCTCTCTCCCTAAGGCTTCCCTCCCATAGTATATAAATTATTTATGATTTTGTATCAGTTAAGAAACCTCAATAATGAAAATGCCTAAGCAATGATATTTACCAAAGTATTTACAGTCACCGTTTTCACTAAAATGATTTTATTAAGGAGGTTTTTGGCCTTTGTGTACGTTCAGTTCAGTTCAGTCACTCAGTCGTGTCCGACTCTTTGCGACCCCATGAATCGCAGCACACCAGGCCTCCCTGTCCATCATCAACTCCCAGAATTTACCCAAACTCATGTCCATCAAGTCGGTGATGCCATCCAGCCATCTCATCCTCTGTCATCCGCCTCTCCTCCTGCCCCCAATCCCTCCCAGCATCAGGGTCTCTTCCAATGAGTCAACTCTTTGCATGAGGTGGCCAAAGTATTGGAGTTTCAGCTTCAGCATCAGTCCTTCCAATGAACACTCAGGACTGATCTCCTTTAGGATGGACTGGTTGGATCTCCTTGCAGTCCAAGGGACTCTCAAGAGTCTTCTCCAACACCACAGATCAAAAGCATCAATTCTTCAGTGCTCAGCTTTACATTTCTTACTTATTTTTCTTCTATCAAACTCCCCAAATACATACACACATACATGTGCATTCACGTGCACACAAACATACAAACTCACTCCACTAAATTACTTTGTGTATGTAGCGCCCTCCAAAAACCTCTATTTCAAGATTTTCTAACTTGAGACAGCAAATATGTATGTAGCTTTAACTTAACAAGACAATATCTTTGGGAAACAGTCAGAGTACTTAACAGCTTTTTCAGAAAACAACTCATTAAAGCTGATTTTTGAAAACCAAGGTACAAATGCAATTTGTTTATTCATCATTGATTCACAGTAGGGACATGATTTTAAGACTAATAATTAAGCAGTTACTTCTTCAGTCTGTGCACTGGATATTTTATTATTCAAATTTATTATTATTCTATTTGTTAGGGTTACAAAAATAAAGGCTCCAAAACAAGTAAGCTGGCACCAGTGTAGAGGAACCAGATGCCCTTGGGACACAGCAAGTGCAGGAAGCTACAGCCCTTGTGAGAGCTGGGGTGAACAGGGGCAGGCTGCTGCTGTCGTTATGGTGCCTCTGTGGACACTAACACATCTTTAAAACCTGCTCCCCCGGAAAGGACGTCCCAGCTGGTGCTAGTGGTAAAGAACCCAATCCAATCCAAAAAAGCAATGCAGGAGATGCAAAAGATGTGGGTTCAATCCCTGGGTCTGGAAGATCCCCTGGAGAAGGAAATGGCAATCCCCTTCAGTATTCTTTCTTGGAAAATTTCATGTACAGAGGAGCCTAGTGAGCTACAGTCCATGGGGCCACAAAGAGTCAGACATGACTGAGCGAATGAGCACACTCCAGGAAAAGTCTATCAATTATTATATTTTGTGATCATTTGGGGTCTGAGGAGTTGGGGGAAAAAAAGAATATATCCAGAAAAAGCAAATTTAGGTTTGTTTCATGTTGCTTCAGGACACAACTCAAAATGTGAAAAAGTGAAAAATCGTGATATCATGATCATGGCATCTTATGTGCAGATGCATACTTTTTACTGATTTTATTCAATTATTGTTATCATTACTTTAAATGCTGATCTGTTAACATTATGTCCTAAGACACTGCTGAGCTGTAGAAATCCAAATAACATTTTGGATTTATTTCTATATCATCTCTATAATATTAGCAATATTGGGAATAATACCTACACATGAATGAAAGCTACGAACAGAAGTTGCAACACAAGTTCTCAAAATCATTTGAAGAGTTATTTTGCTGGCTATCTATGCCTACGTGTTGTTCGTTAATCCTCAAGAAGTAATTAGTGCTCTTGGAAGGAAATTCAATAACCTATATGATGCTAATGGTACACATGAAAATTCCTAGACATAGCCCCTCCCTCTTTGTACCGCCAACCTATCTCTGCAAGCACACAAGACAATATGGAGGCGTATACAGAGCATACACACACACAGAAACAGGGGGCTTCAGGCAGGTTGGTTGGTTTGTTGGTTGGTCAGTTGGTTGGTTGGTTGGTTGGATGGGTTTTAAATAGAATCTTTTTTGTCCTTCACAGAAACTTGTCAGTTAAGTATACTGATAGGAAATGATAATCCTTGCACACACACACAAAAAAAGTCACCAACACTAGACATCCTCTCTGTGGCCTTGAGCAGGCCACCTAACTTCTTAGAGCCTTAGGTGTTTTTGTTTAAAATGAGGGTGTGGAGAAAAGGGAACCCTCTTACACTGTTGGTGGGAATGCAAACTAGTACAACCACTTTAGAGAACAGTGTGGAGATTCCTTTAAAAACTGAGACTAGAACTGCCTTATGATCCAGCAATCCCACTGCTGGGCATACACAACGAAGAAACCAGAATTGAAAGAGACACGTGTACCCCAATGTTCATCGCAGCACTGTTTATAATAGCCAGGACATGGAAGCAACCTAGATGTCCATCAGCAGATGAATGGATAAGTAAGCTGTGGTACATATACACAATGGAGTATTACTCAGCCATTAAAAAGAATGCATTTGAATCAGTTCTAATGAGGTGGATGAAACTGGAGCCTATTATACAGAGTGAAGTAAGCCAGAAAGAAAAACACCAATACAGTATACTAACGCATGTATATGGAATTTAGAAAGATGGTAACAATAACCCTGTATACAGGACAGCAAAGGAGACACTGATGTATAGAACAGTCTTTTGGACTCTGTGGGAGAGGGAGAGGGTGGGATGATTTGGGAGAATGGCATTGAAATATGTATAATATCATATATGAAACGAGTCGCCAGTCCAGGTTCGATGCACGATACTGGATGCTTGGGGCTGGTGCACTGGGACAACCCAGAGGGATGTTATGGGGAGAGAGGTGGGAGGAGGGTTCAGGATGGGGAACACATGTATACCTGTGGCAGATTCATTTTGATATATGGCAAAACCAATACAATATTGTAAAGTTAAAAAATTAAATTAAATTAATTAAAAGGACAAAAAAATAAATAAATAAAATGAGGACTTTATAATCTGTAAGCTTCCCTCCAGTTCTGTGGTTCTAACTCTAGATCTATTTCATCCTTAGCACAGTCCTAAAAGGTCTGAATCCTCTCCTAACTCAGATTTCTCATTTGACACTCAGCTGGACTGCTGACCTGGGGACTAGGTAGCACCTGCTCGTGAGTGTCGTAAGGAGCCGTTTGGGTCCTGGAAGTTACAACGGAGCTCTGCTTTCTAGATGAGCACAGGGGCCGACAAAGGACTCCCTTTAATTATCTGAGGCTGTGATCATTTCCAAAAACCTGCATTCATCAGTGCACATATTGGGAAGCAGGGCTTCCTACATTCCAGCTGGCACAGAGGGTGGTGGGGGATAATTCCAGAGAATAATGCAAATTACACTCAAATGAGGCCCTTCCAAAGGAGGGGGCAAAGTAATATTTTCCCTCAATTATAGCTCTCTCTGCCAGTCCCCTTATTTTACACACCACAAGTATGCAAATGAGCCTTTGGGGAGAGATGTTGTCAAGCATATTGGAAGGAAAGGATGACAAAGCTGGGATGTGGATTAGCTATTTTAATAATACAGGGGGCCAATCACTTATTCTTCGGAGAGTGACTACAGCAAGTAATTAAATTTCTAAAGTGTCAATAAAACGAATGTTGATTATACCCAGTATAAGAATCTGTAATAAAACAGAAACAACTTTTTTCCCAGTATCTATTTTCAAGCTTGTGACATAGGTATTTTTGTTATTGTTGTTCAGTCACTAACATGTGTCCAGCTCTTTGCAACCCCATGGACTGCAGCATACCAGGCTCCTTTGTCCTCCACTACCTCCTGGAATTTGCTCAAATTCATGTACGTTGAGTCAGTCATACTGTTTAACCATCTCATCCTCTGCCACACCCTTTTGCTTTGCCTTCAATCTTTCCCACCTCAGAGTCTTTTCCAATGAGTCAGCTCTTCCTCTGAGGTGGTCAAATTATTGGAGTTTCAACTTCAGCATCAGTCCTTCCAATGAATATTCAGGGTTGATCTCCTTTAGGATTGACTGGTTTGATCTCCTTGCTGTCCAAGGGACTCTCAAGAGGCTTCTTCAGTGCCACAATTCAAAAGCATCAGTTCTTTGGCACTCAGCCTTCTTTATGGTCCAACTCTTACCTGCATACATGGCTACTGGAAAAACTAACTTTGACTATGCAGACTTTGTTGGTAAAGTGATGTCTCTGCTTTTTAATATGCTGTCTAGTTTGTCAGAGCTTTCTTTCCAAGGAGCAAGCATCTTTTAATTTCATGGCTGCAGTCACTATCCACAGTGATTTTGGAGCCCAAGAAAATGAAATCTGTCAGTGTTTTTCCCCTCTATTTGCCATGAAGTAATGGGACTGGATGCCATGATCCTAGTTTTTTGAATGTTGAGTTTTAAGCCAGCATTTTCACTCTTTTCTTTCACACTTATCAGAAGACTCTTAAGTTCCTCTTCACTTCTTACTATTAGAGTGGTATCATCTGCATATCTGAGGTTACTGATATTTCTCTGGGCAATCTTGATTCTAGCTTGTGATTCATTCAGTCCAGCATTTCACATGATGTACTCTGCATATAAGTTAAATAAGCAGGGTGACAATATACAGCCTTGTCATACTCCTTTCCCAATTTTGAACCAGTCCTTGTTTCATGTCCAGTCCTAACTGCTGTTTCTTGACCTGTATATAAGTTTCTCAGGAGGCAGGTAAGGTGGTCTGGTATTCCCATCTCCAAGAATTTTCCAGTTTGTTGTCATCCACACAGTCAAAGAATTTAGCATAGTCAATGAAGCAGAAGTAGATGTTTTTTTGGAATTCTCTTGCTTTCTCCATGATCCAACAATGTTGAAATTTGATCTCTGGCTCCTCTGCCTCTTCAAAACCCAGCTTGTACATCTGGAAGTTCTCAGTTCATATACTGCTGAAGCCTAGCCTGAAGGATTTTGAGCATAACCTCTTTATCCTGTGAAATGACCACAATTGTATGGTAGTTTGAACATTCTTTGACATTGCCCTTCTTTGGAACTGGAATGAAAACTGACCTTTTCCAGTCCTGTGATTACTGCTGAGTTCTCCAAATTTGTTGGCATGTTGAGTGCAACACTTTCACAGCATGATCTTTTAGGATTTTAAATGGTTCAGCTGGAATTCCATCACCCTCACTAGCTTTGTTTGTAGTAATGCTTCCTAAGGCCCACTTGATTTCACACTCCAAGATATCTGGCTCTAGGTGAGTGGCCACCTTTTTTGTATAGTTCTTCTGTGTATTCTTGCCACCTCTTCTTAATCTCTTTTTTTTTTTTCTGTTAAATCCTTACAATTTCTGTCCTTTACCATGCCCATCCTTGTATGAAATGTTCCCTTGATATTTTCAGTTTTCAAGAGACCTCTAGTCTTTCCCACTCTTTGTTTTTCTCTATTTCTTTGCATTATTCACTTAAGAAGGCCTTCTTATCTCTCCCTGCTCTTCTCTGGAACTCTGCATTCATTTGGGTATATCTTTCCCTTTTTCCTTTGCCTTTCACTTCTCTTCTTTTCTCAGCTGTTTGTAAAGCCTCCTCAGATAACCACTTTGCCTTCTTGCACGTCTTTTTCTTGGGGGATGCTTTTGGTCACCACTTCCTGTCCAATGTTAAGAACCTCCATCCCTGGTTCACACTCTATCAGATTTAATCCCTTGAATTTATTTGTCACCCACTATGGGGTCGTACAGAGTCGGACACGACTGAAGTAACTTAGCAGCAGTAGCAGCAGCAGCAATATAACCATAAGGGCTTTGACTTAGGTCATACATGAATGGCCTAGTGGTTTTCCCTACTTTATTCAATTTAAGCCTGAATTTTGCAATAAGGAGCTCAAGAGCTGAGCTACAGTGAGTTTCAGGTCTTGTTTTTGCTGACAGTATAGAGCTTCTCCATCTTCAGCTGCAAAGAATATAATCAATCTGCTTTTAATATTGACCGTCTGGTGATGTCTATTGTAGAATCATCTCTTGGGTTGTTGTAAAATGGTGTTTGCTATGATCAGCATGTTCTCTTGACAAAACTGTTGGCCTTTGCTCTGCTTCATTTTGTACTCCAAGGCCAACCTTGCCTGTTAATCCAGTTATCTCTTGACTTCCTACTTTTGCATTCCATACCCTGTGATGAAAAAGACATCTTTTTTGGTATTAGTTCTAAAAGGTGTTGTAGGTCATCATAGAAGCAGTCAACTTCAGCTTCTCTGGCATCATGGTTGGGGGCATAGACTTGGATTACTGTGATAGTGAGTGGTTTGCCTTGGAAACAAACAGATCATTCTGTCATTCTTGAGATTGCACCCAATCTCAAAACCCAGATTCTTTTGTTGCCTATGAGAGCTACTCCATTTCTTCTAAGGAATTCTTGCCCACAGTAGTAGATATAATGGTTTTCTGAATTAAATTCACCCATTCACATCCATTTTAGTTCATTGATTCCTAAGATGTCGATATTCAGTCTTGCCATCTCTTGCCTGACCGCATCCAATTTACCTTGATTTGTGGACCTAGATTCCAGGTTTATATGCAATATTGTTCTTTACAGTGTCAGACTCTACTTTCACCACCAGATGCATCCACCACTGGGCATTGTTTCTTCTTGGCCCAGCAGCTTTGTTCTTACTGGAGCTGTTAGTAACTGCCCTCTGCTCTTCTGTTGCAGCATATTGGATGCCACACCCAAGCTGTGGGTGTCCAAGCTGAGGGTGCTCATCTTCCAGTTTCTTATATTTCTTTCCCTTCATACTGTCCGTGGGGTTCTCATGGCAAAAATACCAGAGTGGTTTGCCATTCCCTCTTCTAGGGGACCACATTTTGTTAGAACTCTTCACTATGACTCATCCATCGTGGGTGGCCCTGCACGGCATGGCTCATGGCTTCATTGAGTTACACAAGCCCCTTTGCTAAAACTAGGCTGTGATCTGTGAAGGAGGCATAGGTATGGTACGTGCTTGTTTTCTATTCTTAAATAATAAGACCTGCTTTCAATTATTAGCAAGAAAAAATAAAATTCCAACTTCAAGAGAATTATCTTAAAAAGATGGTAAATTTCCTTCCTCTGAAATGATTGTAGTTTTGTTTTCTATCATCCAAGTCTTAATCTTCTCAAAATATGGCCAGGACTTTTATTTTATCCAATGTTCCAAGTCATAATTTCCACACTTAGTTGCTAAAACAGGAGCATAGGAAATTTAACTTAGGTTGCAGAGATCTAAGCACGTCACAAAGATTCCCTGGCTCAAGAGTGTATTAAAATAAAATGCATTATATTTTATGTTGCTGTTTTCAAAATTTTATTTTTGGTGTAATGTTCCAAATTAGACCTTGGAAATATGTAATTTGGAAAATTAAAACAAGATTTGTGAGACCAGATATTATAGATAAAGAACAATTATTAGAATCCTGAGAAATCCTAAGAAGCCAGAAACAGTTTTCTACTAACTTATCAACCAGGATTGAAGAGAACATTTGCCTGCTATATCTCCAATCTCAGTGCCCAAAATCTGGACACATGAAGGAGAAGCTCGAATGTGCCCTGAGTAGCGCTGAATGTAGAGAATGCCCCACAAGGAGACTCAGTCACCTGGAAGTTTGGAAAAAGGCAAGGAAAAGTTTTGGTTCAATCTGAGCATTTATTAATGTCAACACAGTCTCTCTGAGTGCTGATTTCAGCATCTGGATATGATCTTTTAAGAATCTTTTGCTGAGCAACACAAAAATGTGATCATGCACAAACGACTTTACAGTATTAATAGTATCACTATTTGTCTTGTTACTCTTTAGGGTTGTAGGGAAGGGTGTTCAAAGACTTTTATATATGTATGATCTTTTCAATTTTCAAAACTCTATGAGATGGATCCTTAGAGGTAAGGATGCTGAGATGCACAAAGATTAAGAAACCAGTAAGAGACAGGGTTGGTGATGAGTTGAACAAAAGGCCCATTCAAGTCTCCTGTTCCCATTTCCCCAAATGCTTTCACCCCTCTTCTCCACTGCAGAGTTTCTCAAAAGGATCATTCTCATCTCCCTCCCTCAGCAAACAAAAGGCTCCCAAATAATCCATGTATCCAGTGGGCAAAGATCTGAGACGGGAACATTCAAGATTCTGAGTCCCTTTCACATTCAGTCCATTTGCCTGAGCAGTAACTTGGGCTGTCTCCCCAGTGACCTGATCTCACATAACATGAGAATGACAGTTCTGTTTCACTGCATCATGGTTTATAATTTTTCACTTGGAAAGCTTTTTCCACAGTAAGGTACAAGCCACAGTGGTTAAAAAAAAAGATTATGTATTTGTCAATGTCTTCTTAAAAGTGGACCATTTCAATGCATTTCCCAGTAGCTCATTACCCAAGAGAAACTGGAGGGCTGGTAGCTCACATGACCTCATTTTCTGGATGCACTGCAGTCCGGCTCACCCATTAGCTATCTAAGCTCTTTGTGCAACTAACTTGGAGCCTGAGGTTTGGGGAAAACTGGCTGTATTAGGAGCTGCATCCTACCCAGACCTGTGTGGGTCAGGAAGCCAACAGGTCAGTGCTGGGCGTCTCGGAGCAGATGTCGTCTTCAGCAGAGTTAATGCCTGGTAATTCATTCCAGCAGCATTTTCTGGGGTAGGTGGCTAAGGATTGAAATAGCCAAGGCTTTCATATCTCTCTGCTGGTTCCAGCAAGAGCCAGCCCTGTCAGAATCAAAGCTTGCTCTGTATCAAAAGGTGCTCTGTCTTTTAGGAGCTTATTTTTATCACTTGACATCAGTTTTCAAAGAGTGATTCCTTTCACTGTCACCCTTCACATTCCTCCTTTGCTCTTGAAACCTGTTATGCTTGATACCTGAGGACAAAGCAGACATAAAACAGGGGAGAAATAGCGGTGGGGGGAAGGCTCTGTGAGTGAATTGTTGCTGCAGGAGTTTGATGGAGATGATTCCCCTGATCATAATTATAACAACACAAATGTGGATGTGATGGCAGGCAAGCATGCACAAACACATTCTCCTACAAATGCCTGTGACCTCCAAGGAATGTCCTCTGAAGTCATGAAATCAGTGACCAGTAGATCACAGGTCACTTTTTCAAGGAGAAGAAAACAGCCTTTTTTTAAATAGAGCACTTTTCAAAGCTCTTTGGCACCTCTGAGGCAGATGTTGTCAAAAATACAAGAGTCAACTTGAAAGCCCCACTCTACATGCACACACACTCCACAAGCCCTACTTGCTGTATGGCATTTATTTTCTTGCATAATCAGGAAAAGCATGGTTGTCCTACTTTGGGGAATTTTCCTAGCTTCATTAATCCCCGCATGTCAGAGCTGGAAGGGAACAGATCTGCCATCTTGTTTTTTCAAGACCCCTGCCCAGGAAACCACAGCCTGGGTGCCATGACTTTGCCAAGACCCCATGAAGCTGGCCACTGGACTTTGCATCTCAGCCCACCCTCCTCCTTGGGCAACAAAGTCTGAAATATTTCATTCCTTCCACAGACACTTAGTAGCCAGTACTGTGTGGCCCTAGTGAAGGACATGGGCAAGATAAGAAAAGAATAGGACAAGAACTAGTCTTCGAGGGTTGCTCAGTTCTTAATGATTTTGTTTTTAAGGAGAGACACTAAGTAATAAAGATTTTGTGGAAGACGAAAATCTCCCACAGAAAAGTTATATTTTTTTCCTGTTTGGTGATGTTAGAGAAAACTAATATTTAATATTTATATAGATATCACCCACAGTGTAGACACTCTTGAAACAAAATGAATGTCTTTGAAAGCTAGAAAAGAATAAGTTGACAGCACCTTAGAGAGTTTTCAGAAATTAGAAAAAAAATAACATTGTACCATTTGCAGCAATATGGGTGGACCTAGAGATGATCATACTACTGAAGTAGTCAGACAAAGACAAGTAACGTATGATGCCACTTAGATGTGGAATCTAAAATATGACACAAATGAACTTGTTTACAAAACAGAAACATACTCACAGACATAGAAAGCAAACTTATCATTACCAAAGGGGAAAAGAGGGAGGGATAAATTAGAAATTTGCGATTAACATATACATTCTGTGCTGTGCTGTGCTGTGCTGTGCTGTGTTGTGCTTAGTTGCTCAGTCATGTCCGACTCTTTGCGACCCCATGGACTGTAGCCCACTAGGCTCCTCTGTCCATGAGGAGTCTCCAGGCAAGAATACTGGAGTGGTTGCCATGCCCTCCTCCAGGGCATCTTCCCAACCCAGGGATCAAACCTGGGTCTCCCACATGGCAGGCAGATTCTTTACCATTTGAACCACCAGAAAAGCCCTGTATGCATACTACTATATAAAAAACAGATAAATAACAGAGACCCTTTGTATCACATAGGGAACTATACTCATATGTTGTAATAGCCTAGAATGGAAAAGGATCTGAAAAGGTACATATATATATATATACATGTCAGTCAACTATACTTCAATTATAAAAAAAAGTTGTACACATTCTATTTGTACACATTTTTATATGTTAATGATTTCATGTTAAATTCATATATCATATATGCTTATGAATTTAGTGCTAAAATTAACACTAAATTCATAAACATTCAAGTATCTTCCATTTTATAACCAATTCTATGAGAAATATATGGCCATAAAATATTAATGTGTTTGACTTCACCCTGTTGTTCCCTGTTCCAGTGTTTGGAAAGCAGAGTATACTGGGCTTATTAAATTTGGTGGGGGAGGGGAAATCTCTTGGTACCAAGTCTGCTTCTTCTTCTCCTCTTGCAGTTCTGAACTCCTGTATGAATAGAGAGACAGGCTCTCACTGTTAGAGGTGATGCCCAGAGCCTCTGAAACAAAGCTCTTGCTCCTCCTCCGCCAGCGGGGTCAGGTTGGAAAGCCATGTCTTATGACTCGCGTCCCTGTCCTTCCGTGCCCTCCATTTCTTCATCACCAGTAGTTTCAGCTTCACTTTTTAGTGGCCTGGGGTTCAGCCAGATAGACAGAATGTTAAATTCAAAACAGGAATGGAATCTGAATAGACCTCGGGCGGCTGACACATAACCTGGGGATGCAATCTATTTTCACTCGCTCTATCTCCAGGCTCTTTGAAGGTTTTCCCATGAATAAAATCTGGTTGCTGAGTACCTGTGACAGCTGGTGACCCACAGCAAAGGCTGGCTGATAGATGCATTTTGCCCTGGATGTGCTTTGCTTTTTTTCATCCTTTTTGCTGGCACAGTCCTTTAACAATCCCCACCACTTTTCCTTCTCAATTAGAACAATAATATTAGTGACCAGTATTAAATATTTACTATATGCTGCTGCTGCTGCTAAGTCGCTTCAGTCGTGTCCGACTCTGTGCAACCCCGTAGCCGGCAGCCCACCAGGTTCCCCCGTCCCTGGGATTCTCCAGGCAAGAACACTGGAGTGGGTTGCCATTTCCTTCTCCAATGCATGAAATTGAAAAGTGAAAGTCAAGTCGCTCAGTCGTGTCGGACTCTTCACGACCCCATGGACTGCAGCCTACTAGGCTCCTCCGCCCATGGGGTTTTCCAGGCAAGAGAACTATATGCTGGCGCTGTGCTAAACACTGCATTGCACTAAAACTACACAAGTATACAAGGTAAATATTCGTATCCCAACTTAGACAAGGGCTTTAGTAACTTAACCAACATCCCACAAATAAATAGCAGAATGAGGGAGTCCAGACTCCAATGTCCTTGCACATGATCACTATGCTTATTCTATGCTGTGTGTTTAGTCACTCAGTCATGTCTGACTCTTTGCGTCCCCATGACAGTAGCCCTCCAGGCCCCTCTGTCCATGGGGATTCTCCAGGCAAGAATACTGGAGTGGGTGGCCATGCCCTCCTCCAGGGGATCTTGCCAACCCAGGGATGGAACCCAGGTGTCCCACACTGCAGGCAGATTCTTTACCATCTGAGCCACCAGGGAAGACAGCTAAATTTTCCTAGGTTTTTCACACCAGTTTTCAGTGGCACGTTGGCTTCTCACTGTTGATGAGCCCTGCTTTGAGGCTGCCCCATCCATCTAGTGGTCTCAGAGTACTGTTAAGTGGACCTAAGGAAAGCCCAATTGATTTCAGAGAATGCCTGGAGCACAGTTGCATTCCTTTTCTATTGCTGTGTAGTAAGTTACCACAAATTTAGCTGCTTGCAACAACACAGGCACATTATCTCACCATTCCCAGGGGTCAGTAGTCTGGAACCATTTAGTTGGGTTCCCTGCTTAGGGTCTCCTAAGGCTGAAATCCAGATTTCAGCTAGGCATATAATCTAGAACCTAGACTTGGAATAATTTCTTCCAAGTTCCTTCAGATTACTGGCAGAACTGAAGTCCTAGTGGCTGTGGGACTGAGGTGCCCTTGTCTTGTTGACTGTCGACCCGGGAGTGCCTTCAGCTCCTGTAGGGTGCCCTCAGCTCCTTGCCACATGCCTCCTCCTTCCCCACAACAGAGCTCACCCCTCGTAGGAATTCCACCTGCTATGGAAATCACAGCTTACTTCTTTTAAAAACACACACACTGGAAAAGAGCTTTATATCCTGTGTATCCCCCCTGTGTTGGTATCATGGATGCACTTACACAGGGTACTAAGCTTGACTTAAATTCCTTATTCAGTTGTATATTTTTTGCACTACTTCAGTTGTATCATGTGCAATCTCTTGACGAAGCCTATTTTTAAACTCTGGTAGAGTATCATTTTATACATATTCCTAGCTGCAGAATTGGTATTGCTTATCTCAGCAAGAGAGATTGTTTGCATGGAAAGATTAATAGCACTGATTAGCTTTCTAATATTTTGCACTTTTTGAAATGTTTGTTTTTTATGTGATTATATTTAAAACTTTAGTAAATAATGAAATAAAACCAAAAAAATTTAAAAAAATAAACACACACACATTTACTTACTTATTTGGCTGCTCTATGTCTTAGTTGAGGCCCTCAAGATTTTTGAACTTAATTGAAGCATGAGGGATCTTTAGTTGCAGCATGCAGGTTCTAGTTCCCCAACCAGGGATCAAACCAGGGACCCCTGCATTAGCAGTGTAGAGTCTTTGCCACTGGACTGCCCGGGAAGTTCCAACACAGCTTGTTTCATAATCTAATCCACTGCTCTCTTCCTTTATTTGAATAACAGATAAATATTAATGAATGAAATTCCATGATAATGGAACTTCTTATCTATAGATGAAAAAAAGGGATTGATTTGAGCCTATGTGTGGGTGGGAAGAAGCTCTTCTTCTCCGACTCTGTAGTCACCACCTAACCATGTACAACATCCAGCAGGATCTGACCTTCCTGAACCTATCTCCAGACCCTCTACAAGGAGCAGCCTCAGATGAACCTGAGGCTCCTCCTGTGAAAGGCAGCAAGGAAACACCTGTGTTGGGATCTCTGTCAGCCCCCATCACTCATCACTGGTCCACGTTTTATATCAATCCCAGGACACACCTGCTGACAAAGTCATTCTCACTCCCATTTGCTGATGGAAGTGTTTTGTGGATGACTATGAGGCAATGGCAACCCACTCCAGTACTCTTGCCTGGAAAATCCCATGGACGGACGAGCCTGGTAGGCTGCAGTCCATGGGGCCGCTAGGAGTCGGGCACAACTGAGCGACTTCACTTTCACTTTTCACTTTCCACTTTCATGCATTGGAGAAGGAAATGGTGATCCACTCCAGTACTCTTGCCTGGAGAATCCCAGGAACGGGGGAGCCTGGTGGGCTGCCTTCTATGGGGTCGCACAGAGTCAGACACGACTGAAGCGACTTAGCAGCAGCAGCAGTATCTTGCCAAAAGTGCATGATTTCAGAATAAAATAACAAATTATTATGTCTGTATGTACTTGGATTTTTTTATTTCAAGCTGAATTTCAAAGAATGGGTTCTAAGGGGCTATCCTATTAATGTTCTTTGTAAGTTCAAATATTGGTACCATTTTCCCCATCTAGCCAAGATGCCAATGATGCCAAAATCTATACCAACACATCATCTTTACTATTCTCCATAATCTTTGAATATCGCCATTTGCTTTTTCTACATAGCATGAGATAAACTGGTAAGGTGTCCCTAAATAAATTCCCTTAAATAAGAAAGAATTGGAAAATCCTTTGAAGACCCAAAGTTCCAAATGCTTGTAGTGTGTTTGATCAACATATATTCAATTAAAGAACATGTTAGCAAAATTTAACTCAAAAATAGCAAGTGTATAGACTAGAAGGGGGGAATCTGGGTTTTAGTTCTAGTTCCTATTGCTTACTTCCTATTGCTTACTTCAACTATAAACTAAAAGATTTAATTACCCAGGCTCCAGGAGGAAAGTGGAAATTATTGATTTAGGGTTATGGAATGTTGCTACTGGACACCAAATGTCAGCTCCCAAAACTCTCTGCTCTTGTCTTCTCTGTCAATGGGAGCTATCCTTTGCTAATAAGATAGGACATTGTTAATGGGAGTTGGGGTCCTGACAAAGGCACAGAGACTATTAGACAGCTTCTAGGTTCTCTCAGTGGGCTTAAATCTTGGGTCTTGATGAACTATGTCCCAAACATGGGAAGACCCACAGAGGTCCCTGACCCCCTGCCTGAGCTCGATGCCTGAAGATGGGCAAAAACTGTTCTTATTGTTGTCAAAACTAGAAATTCTATAAACCGTAGACATTCATCCGATAAACTGAAACTAGATTCTCAGATTAATAATTCTCAAAAGGATGGTTTGGGAAGGTTGAGGAAAAGATGCCAGGATCCTGAGAACCAGTATAGATTCTCAGTAAGAACAAGTATTGATGGGCTAATCATATTCCTGTGCAGAGTGGATCACTAGACGAAGAAGGAAAGAAGACAGAGAAATCTTGTGTCTGAGTAAGGAGTTCCCAGAGGGAGGGTGGATGAATCTAGATGGTGGGCGAGGGGCAGGGTAATGGGCAGAAAGACAAAAAAGAAGAAATAGGCTTAGAGACCCAGGAATGTGCCCTTTCTGGGGACCTTTATGTCCAGTGCCCTGCCCCAGGAGCTCCCTTGAGAACAAGCTGCTCTCTTTCCAACATCCCACATGCCTGTGCCCAGAACACAGGTGGCATTTTCTTTGCTCCAGCCTCTCCGCCAGACCACGATTCTTCTCTTCTGAATACAGTTCTTCAGAGCTTCCTCTGAGGGGCCTGCCTTTCTGCTCTACCACCCGGAACTCTCTCGATCCTCCCGCCCTGACTTGCTACCTCCCTTCAGTGTCTCTTGATTCCCTGAGGACTTCGGAGCCCGATACTGTCTTCCACCTTCCTCACACCCTGCCATTACCCTGAGTTATTGCAGGGAGTGTGCGTGCCCAGTCAGAACCCTGGACTCACTTCCTCCACCTTCTCCCATGCATCTCAGAGCATCTTCCGCTAATAGGACCACAGGGACTGCCACCACGAGGCTGCGGGGCTCCCTCTCTGAAATGTAGACGCTTCTTGACTACAACCATCTCTCCTCACCCCAGGGCCCACTAAGACCTCCATCTTCTCCACTAGAGCACATCTCCTTGTCTGCACCATCCCCTCTACCTCACCCAGGCCTCACACTCCCTACTTTAACCACTGTCTCATGGTATCAGATTCCTGTTGCCACTGCAACAAAATACCACAAGGATGGAGGCTAAGGACAGAAACTTATTCTCTCGTGGGTCTGGAAGCAACAGTCTGAATCAAGGCACCCCAGGGCCACACCCCCTTGAGGGACCTGAGACAGAATGACTCAGAGCCCCTTGCTGATGGTCAGGAGGCGCCAGGCCTCCTTGGCTTGTGGTCACATCACTCCAGTCTCAGCCTCCATCTCCACACTGCCTTCTCCCTCTGTGTGTTTCAGGTCTCCTCAACCCCTCTCTTAAAAGGATATATGTGAAGACACTCAGGGTGCACCTGGATAAGCCAGGATAAGCATCTCCTTTCAAAACCGTTAATGTAACCACACCTTTTAACATATACAGTAATATTCACGAGTTTCAGGGGTTGGAAAGTGAGTAGGTCTTTACAGAGCTGGTTTTTTTCAACCACTACCCTTGCTTTGGGCTTCCTGGGTAGCTCAGCTGGTAAGGAATCTGCCTGCAATGCAGGAGACCCTGGTTCAATTTCTGGGTCAGGAAGTTCGCCTGGAGAAGGGATAGGCTACCCACTCCATTATTCTTGGGCTTCCCTGGTGGCTCAGATGGTAAAGAATCCACCTGCAATGTGGGAGACCTGGGTTTGATCTCTGGGTTGGGAAGGTCCCCTGGAGGAGAGTATGGCAACCCACTCCAGTATTCTTGCCTGGAGAATCCCCATGGACAGAAGAGCCTGACGGGGTACAGTCCATGAGCTGCAGAGTGGGACATGACTGATTGACTGAGCACACACATTCACCAATATTCTCTACTGCTTTGCTCCCCTGATCCTTCCCTGCCATCCAGAAACCCTCGACATTCTTCCCACCTACACCTGGGCCACTGCTTGCTGCTGGACAATAACACACTCTCATGGAGAGATGCCACTGCCAATTCCCAGCCTCCAGCCCAGGAAATTCAGATGTCACCTCCCTTCTGCATTAGGCTACACTAGAGAGTCAAGTCAGAGCAGTAAACAGGCAAGGATGAGGACTTGTATTCAGGTCGAAATTACTTATGTCTCCTTTGATTTATTTCAACAAGCAAGGCAAACAAAATAGATGATGTCCCTTGAATGTGGGTGGACACAGTCTCTACCACTTGCCTTTTATCTGGTGGAGGTAGACCAGAAGTATCACGTCTTAGCAGCTCTTGTAAAGAGAAAATCACAGGGCTCCAGGACCACAGAGCTGTGGGCCCATGCCCCTCATTTTTTTATTGGAGTTTAGTTGCTTTACAATGTTGTTAGTTTCTGCTGTACGGCAAAGTGAATCAGCTACACATGTACATGTACCCTTCTTTGTCACCAAGAGCACTGAGCAGAGTTCCCTGTGCTGTACAATAGGTTCTCACTGGTTATCTGTTTCACACCAAGCACTGTATATATGTCAATCCCAAACTCCCAGTCTTTCCCACCTCCACTTCCCCCTTGGTATTCATATAATTGTTCTCTACATCTGTGTCTCTATTTCTGCCTTGCAAATAGGTTCATCAGTGCCATTTTTCTAAACTCCACATATATGCATTCATGTACAATATTTGTTTTTCTCTTTCTGGCTTCACTCTGTATGACAGTCTGTAGGTCCAACCTAAGTGTCCATCAACAGATGAGTGAATAAAGACGATGTGGTACATATACAATCGAATGTCCTTGTTGTTGTTGAGTAGCGAAATCGTGTTCATCTCTTTGTGATCCCATGGACTGTAGCCCACCAGGCTCCTCTGTCCATGGGATTTCCCAGGCAAGAATACTGGAATGGGCTGCCATTTCCTTCTCCGAGGGGATCTTCCTGACCCCAGAGATCCACCCAGGTATTGATCCAGCATCTCCTGCATTAGCAGGTGAGTTATTTACTGCTGAGCCACCAGGGAAGCCCTGGAATACAACTCTGACCAAAAAAAAAGGAATGAAATTGTGCCATTTGCAGACACATGGATGGACCTAAAGACAGTCACACCCTTTCATGTGCCCAGCGGACTCAGCACCCAAAGCAACGTGTATTACCATATAGAGCTGTGTAGAGGCTCCTCGGCAGCCACTCACTCAGGCCCAAGTCTGCCTTTGGTATCCTGTGGTCCCCGCCAGGCAGGTGCCGGGGTCTGGCAGGTCTCCGTCCCTGCTCCCCTGGAGGTTCCCACACCTGGTCAGCAGAGTGCCCAGCACTTTCCCTTTGCGCTCAGAGTAAAACCCAAAGCCTCTGGCAAGGATAGCATCAGGCTCCCCTCAGCCCCCTCCTTCCACCTCCATTGCCAGACCCCCAATGCCCAACGCCCAGGTGCTCGGAGGTGTTCACTTTTCTCTCCTGCCTGCTAGTCCCCCGCCTCCCACCACCCACCAGCAGCCAGACTCGCTGTGTCTTCCCTGAAGCCGCCCTGCCGTCCTCCTCAAGCCCATCACCCCCATCACCGCTGCCACCTGCGCAGGAGGCGCTGCTCCTCTGTCTGAATCCAGCCCTGGATTCCCTCTGCCACACGCGTTCTCATGCCAGTTCCCAACAAGCCACATTTAGTGTCGTCTGCTCTCTCATACCGCAGAATTCTGCCAGGCAGATGTATGTGCGCCCAGCACTGCGCCTGACACATATGAGACCTCAACAAATACTGAGAAAATCAGTGTCATTCCATCAGTCATCACCTGTAGGCTTTGTTTTTTAATTTTTATTGAAATATAGTTATTGTCTTATTTTTTATTTAAAAAAATATCTTTCAAAGGGCAATTTTAAATTACCTTTTTCACTTTTAAAGGGAAATTTTGCTGAATATATTAATCTAGGTTAGCAAGATTTTTTTTTTCTTTTAACATTTAAAGATCCCACTCCAAGCTTTTCTTGCTCCCTTGTTTTTGACAAGAGTTCCATTGTAATTCTTTCTCTTAATTTCTTTCTTTAGTGAAGTATAATTGATTTGCAATGCTGTGTTAACTTCTACTGTATAGAAAAGTGACTCAGTTATACACATATATACCTTCTTTTTGTATTTGTTTCATTACAGTTTATCCCGGGATAGTTAATATGGTTCCCTGTGCTGTACAGGAGGACCAAAATAGAGTTGCTTTGCAATGATGTGTTAATTGCAGCTGTACAGCAAAGTGAGATATACAAATATCTTCTTTTTCAGATTCTTTTCTATTGTAGGTTATTATAAGATAGCTTTAGACCCTGAAGTTGTTCATTATCCACACAAAATGAAATACCAGGAATGAGAAAGGTGCTAGTCCCACCACACTCTGTACAAGTTAGGCTGACGACGATATTCCACACTTGGCTGCCAGCCTTCCAGGAGTGGGGGGTTGGAAACCGTGAAAGCTTATGAACAGCTGAAGAACCTAAGGACACTCACCTCAAAAACGACGACCTTCAAATTCTTGAGACTCTGCCACATGGTTGCAATGGGGCTCAACCACAAGCCAGAAATTCCGACCGGTCAGACAGGGGAGGGAGAGAGGGACTCGAGGGTCTGAGCGTAGGGATGTCCCTGGGAGAGGCAAGAGGGCTGTGGGCACTTATCATGAGGACGCTTGGACCGGAGGTTTCCTACAGACTCTGCAACCTTGCCACCCCCAGAGCCAAGTTAATTAGCACGTCAGGCACTTGCTCTGCAGCAGCTCTGGCCCAGCCTGCGCTCCGTCAAGCTGCCGGGGTGCCCTCGGCGTTGAGTAAGGCTCCCCAGCCAGACCCATCTCGGCTACCCGAGTGGAGACAATTCCAGCCAAACCTTTCAGCATGACTGGATTTCTTCTCCCTTCCAACTGTCTGCCAGTGATTACAGAATTGCATATTTTGTTAGACTGTGACAAACCGCTTCAAAAGTAATGGAAAAAAAAAAAGCAAACAGCAACTACTTTATTAATATTTTCCTAAGAAACCTTAGAATGAGAACCTGGCCACTTCCTCAACTGATATTGTGCTTTCTCATTTACACAGAAAGCTATCATTATTTTCCAGCTGACATGTTTGATTTATGGTTCCTAATATCTTTCAAGTAATGTACTTGGTAATTGTAGTCACTCTATTGATTTTCATAAAACTTCTTTGTTCTCTGTGAAGCCACATCTGAAGCTGGTGATTTACATGCCCTCCCTCCCCAGCTGCTGTTGAGGGCATGGGTAAAGTAAATATTCCAACAGGGCTTCCCCCCAGCTCTGGACATCATTTGCCCTGGGACCGAATCTTTCAATTCCCTAATGAATCTACCCATTCACAACTGTGTGTTGCTAACCAATTCACACAGCCTTGTGTGTTCAAACAAAGAGGTGCACCAATAAAAATAATCAAGTGGAGCCAAGAAGGAATTAACTTACCTTCAGAGCAATACAGGTAGTTATTAACTGTTATTTTGGGAAAGAAAGGTCAAAACTGCTAAGGAAAAGAACACTAGGAACAGACCCTGATGTTTCATCTCTCTCTGCTAGAAGCCCTAGTCCTTCTTGAGATGAGTTTTCTTGGTTGACTTCAAAGGTGTTCAGCTGCCAGGCTGGGTCTCTTTTCATAAATGCATGTGTTTCCCTGGAAGGCCCATCCCATAGACAAATTTAAAGGTGCTCATTTCCTCAAAGCTAAATGGGCCTGGCAAACCTGCTGCTCTCACCTTACAACCTGCTCAGCTTGCCACCATCCATACTCAGAACATAGCTCTGGGGACTGGGCAGAGTGGTCATCCACTGATACCACTACAGAAAGGAGACAGAAGTTGCGCACTGATGTGGAGGATCCAGTTCAGGTCCAGCAGGCTCCAGTCTCTGCAACTTTAATGGGTGCTCCCTGGTCTGTTTTGCAACCAATGTCCCCAGAAGAGCCCTGCACCAGGAGCCAGAGGAAAAGGGCTCTGCTTGCTGCTCCTCCATGGACCAGCTAGGTAATAGCAGTCAAGCTTCCCTCAGCCTCTGCCTCCTCTCTGTAAACAAATGACTAATCCTTCTCTCCACTTTACCAGATCGATCTGAGAATCCAGTAATACAGATAAGCAAAAGCATTTGATAAGGAATAAGTCACGGACTGAACATACGGTCATGGCATTTGTCACCCAAGATGCTGTGGGGAGATATTCCCTGCTGTGCCTGGGACGACAGGATGGTGCTGTACAAGGCAAGTGTCACAAGTGAGCACATTTGGGCCTGTTTTAAGTCCACAGGATTTTGATGCAATTTAAACATTGGGTCAGTTGAATATGGGGGCTTCCCTGGTGGCTCAGACAGTAAACAATCTGCCTGCAATGCAGGAGGCCTAAGTTCAATCCCTGGGTCAGGAGGATCCCCTGGAGAAGAGAACAGCAACCTACTCCAGTATTCTTGCCTGGAGAATCCCATGGACAAAGGAGCCTGGTGGGCCACAGCCTATGGGGTTGCAAAGAGTCGGACATGACGGAGCAACCGACACAGTCGAACACAGAACTTTCATAAGCACAGAATCAGATGTCTCCCCAGACTGTGCTGATGATAAATAAGGAGATATGTACAAGCTGCATGCAAGCAAAACCACAGAAGGGGCAGGATGGGGGTGGCACCCACTCTGCTCCAGATGAACATGCCAGCCTGGTGACACTGTGGCGGGGGATTGTCCCCCAAAGGCACTGACTGTGTCCGTCTTACTCACTCCATCATAAAGGAATGGTAGCCAAATGTAGTTCAGTTCAGATGGGGCCTGGAAGATGCTGACAGATCCCTCTCTAAGAGGCTGGCAAGCTCTCAGGCCCCTTCCTGACCTCAGATCTCCAGCTATGGGTCTAGGAATCCACATGTTGACGGTCCTCTTGGTCATTCTTACAGAGCCTGAGATTTGAGGAGCTTGCTGGAAATTCTGTTTGAGAGACTGTTGTGGCCAATCTCCAGATACCTCCACGGCCAAGACTTGGGTCTGAGTATGGCTTCTGCATCTCCACAGGGGTATAACCATGGGTGAGTCATTTAGCTGAGGTCTCGTGAAGTGGGAATGACAACCTCACAGGGTTGTTAAAGCAGCAAAGAGGAAAGTGCACGTCAAAGTGCTGCATAAACTACAAGAGTCACGCCAGTGATGGTGCAGCTGCATTTTTCGTTGCTGGGGTGGCAGCTGCCTGAGCCCCCAGACACTGGCCAGCGTAGAGAGATGAACCCTGACCACAGCCAGGGGACATGATATGCAGCTGCCGTGCCTGCCCCTGAAAGTCCTCTCACCTGCAGTCAGCTCTGGGGTCTCAGTATCAAGAATCGGACCCTTCTGGGGACTTCCCTGGTGGTCCAGTGGCTAAGAATCTGCCATACAATGCAGGGGATGTGGGTTCGATCTCTGGTCGGGGAGCTGGGATCCCACGTGCTGTGAGGCAACTAAGCCCATGTGCTACAGCTACTGAACCCACGCAGCACAACTAGAGAGCCCATGTGCCGCAAGCAAGACCTGACCCTTCCCCCTGGGGTTTCATTAAAAAGCTAACATCCTGCTCTGTAATGAGATTAACATTGTGTATGCACTACATATTACTTGACAGACACTTTTTGTACATTACCTACTTTACTCCTCAGAACACCTGATGAGGTAGTATTATTAGCATCTTTATTCCCTTTTTTGCAGAAGAAGAAAGCAAGGTACAGAAGAGTTGTGTATGTGCTCAGTCACTCAACTGTGGTCTGACTCTTTACAATCCCATGGAAGGTAGCCCACCAGGCTCCTCCACCCATGGAATTTCCAGGCAAGAATATTGGAGTGGGTTGCCATTTCTACTCCACAGAAGAATTAAGGACTTGCTCCCAAATCACACTTTTATTTCTGGCTGTGTCAGGGCTAGAAGCCAGGCATCCTGACCCCAGAACCTAAGATCGCTGCATCGTGCCCTCCTCCATGTGCAAGAGGCTCCCTGGCTCCTGCCTGTCCTGTCTCCTCTAAGACATGCAGACCACCAAGGCACAAAGAAACAGGGACTACAGTCCTATCAGCCTGGCAACGTCCCTCCCACAGTACTGAGCTGACAGTACGCCTGTGCAACACTCCTTGTCTTTCTTTTTTCACTTAGACTTTGGTTATATACAGAAAGAGTAAAACTAGTCTTGATTGTATTAGTCTCAGTTTAGGAAACCACTGCTGTGCATTCACATAAGAAAATTACTAAAGAACCATTATGAGTCTTGCAGCCAGAATGTCATACCTGAGAGCAGGAAATGCCTGAAGAGCTTCTAGATGAAGTGAGCCCAGAATTGAACATTGATTTGCCGTTTCTCAAGGAGACAGTGGCAAACTCTTCTGTTGTTAATATAAAAATACAGAGCTTTCAGATCCCATAGGACTAGTTTCAAGATCTAATTAGATTTATCAAGAGTGACTAAAAGTACTGACACATTTTCCTTTCTTTTAAAGGGCAAAGTTCCACCCGTCATTAGTGATTAATACCCGCAGGCACTCTTCAGAGCCTCATCCAGCAAGCAGTATCGGCTACCCAGGTGGCAAGGGGCTTAGCGTGCGTCTTTCCTGAACCACAATGAAGGCCAGCCTGGAAGGTGGGGTGGAGTGGGAGACAGGCCCGGGATGAGGCCATCCAATAGCAAAATAGCAAAATAAGAAGCCTGTAAACAGTTTTAAATAGCCAAGTCAGGGTAGCAGTTCTCTAAAATATCATGTAGAAGCAACAAGGAGGTTAAGAGACAGAAATGCACACTCTTTTTACAAACTTTTTATTTTGCATTGGGGTATAGAGTTTGCCTCGTAGCTCAGTCAGTAAAAGTCTGCCTGCAGTGCAGGAGACCCAGGTTCGATCCCTGGGTCGGGAAGATCCCTGGAGAAGGCGATGGCAACCCACTCCAGTATTCCTGCCTGGAGAATCCCATGGACAGAGGACCCCGGCAGGTCTCCTTTCCATGGGTCGAAAGAGTCAGACACGACTGAGCGACTAAGCACACACACACATTGGGGTATAGCCGGTTAACAATGCTGTGATAGTTTCAGATGGATAGCAGAGGGACTCAGCCATACATGTACATGTACATGTACCTGCTCTCCCCCAAACTCCCCTCCCACCCAGGCTGCCACACAATATTGGCCAGAGTTCCCTCTGTTGCATAATAAGACCCAGTCGGTTATCCATTTTAAATATAGCAGTGTGTACATGCAGATCTCAAACTCCTTAACTCTCCCTTCTCTCCACCCTTCCCCCTCTCCTCCCCGGGCAACCATAAGTTTGTTCTCTAAGTCAGAAATGTAAATTCAGTCTTCACGGAAACTCTAGTGTTGAAGAGCAGTCAGATGCATGAGAGTCAGGATGGACTCTGGAGGATGCTGAGAGAGGAGAGCCATGGCCACAGAGCTCAAAGCCTAGCAGAAAGCATGGTTCTGTCAAGTGGTACCATCTGATGGGCAGTGTCAGCAGGAAGGGTGTGCCTGTGAGAGTGGCGGGAGCTTCCCTGGACCTGATTCGGCACAAAGGAAAATTAGAGAAGGCGGGAATGAGTAAACACTCATATAAATGGTCTGCAAGTGTAAGACATAGCAAGTCAGTGAGACAGGACAGGGGTGTGACACCCCAGCAGAGGAGATTGCAGCTGCCAGTATCAATCAGGAGGAGAGAAATCAAAATCAAAATAATTCACACTTTTAAAGCTGTAACATAAGGAGAACTCCCAAAGCATGGCACCATGAAAATGTCGCCATGAGACAGATGAGGTTGTAAGCCAATATATCAACATGAATTCATAAATGTATTGAGAAGCAGCTGCCAGGATAAAAGTGAAGCTCAGAGTAGAGGCAGGACTTCAATGAAGCCTGGAAACACACCACCAGGAGTAGCAGCATCTGGGAAAGAAGAGAAAAACAAAATCATTACCAAAGTGAAGGCCACACTGAGAGCAGTCCCAAAGATAACAGACACAAGGAAAATCAGCAAAAGGGACACAGAAGACAGGACTGAGGAACACAACAACTAAAATGATAATAAAGAGCCAAAAATAATCATAGCTAAAATAATAAACATGAAGTCGAAGTTGCTCAGTCATGTCTGACTCTTTGCAACCCCATGGACTATTCCATAGTCCATGGAATTCTCCAGGCCAGAATACTGGAGTGGGTAGCTTTTCCCTTCTCCAGCAAATCTTCCCAACCCAGGGATCGAACCCAGGTCCCCTGCATTGCAGGAGGGATTCTTTACCAGCTGAGCCACCTGGGGAATCCCAAGAATACTGGAATGGGTAGCCTATCCCTTCTCCAGGGTATCTTCCCCACCCAGGAATCAAACCAGGGTCTCCTGCATTGCAGGTGGATTCTTTACCAGCTGAGCTACCAGGGAAGCCCATAATTTATTTAGTCACCTTATAAGGAAACTACTTTCTATTAGTATCACATTTGATAAAAAATAAAACCCAGGTCCCCCACATTGCAGGTGTATTCTTTACTGTCTGAGCTACCAGGGATAAAGATTTTAAAAGGAGATCTAACATAGTTATCTCTTGCCCACCACCACCAAAACAAAAATTTAACTGAAATAATAGAACAGGGGGCTTAGGTGTTGTAAGTGGTAAAGAACCCACCTGCCAATGCAGGAGAGGTAAAAGACGCATGCTCCATCCCTGCGTGGAAAAGATTCCCTGGAGAATCCCACGGACAGAGAAGCCTGGAGGGCTACAGTCCATGGGATTGAAAAGAGTCAGACACAACTGAAGCAACTTAGCACGCCCACACACAATAGAACAGGAAAGATATAATTCAAGGCATTTTTCAAAAACAAAAGCTAGATTTGAACCTGCACTTGAAACCCTGTGCCATGTTCCTTGAATTAAAAAAATGAAACAAACCCATTAACACTGTGACATTTCCTGAAACTGTGATTGAACTTCAGAGATAATGAAAGAGTTATGTGGACCTCAAGGCAAAACATTCATCTACTAAAGGAAAAAAAAATCCTTTGACCTGGGACCCTAAAAAATAGTACAATAGTCCAAAGTCCAAAAAGAAAGAATATATGGACCTAAGAAAAGGATATATGACCTAAGAATTTATACCCAGCAAATTTTATTCAAGTATAAACTGAAAAATATCCCAGAGAATATTGCTGCCATGAACATCTCTTGAAGAAATTTTTAGAGGACATCTTTTAGCCAATCAAAAGAGGATAACAAAACTACAAAGGACAGACTAGCAGTAAATCCTGACTCTAACTCTAGGAATCAAACTAAAACAAATGTAAATGCTATAGACACTATGACCATGATGTAATTAATAACATTTAGGAAGAAAAGAACTGAACAGTGAGAGATAAAGGGGCACATTGAAGTCCTTATCTTTTACAGAAATGAATAAAAATAGCAATTAAATATATAAATCCAATAGGAAAATGCATGTGTGTTTTATATAAAGGTGGACAGGGAGCCTGGTGGGCTGCCGTCTATGGGGTCGCACAGAGTCGGACACAACTGAAGCGACTTAGCAGCAGCAGCAGCAGACATATCATCACATAAAGGGTGGTGGAGCAAAATAAAAAAGAATGGAGAAGATGGAAATACAGTTATTTCATTTTTCACAAGATAAAAATTAAAGATTAAAAATAAACCCCTTTTCCAAACTAGGAATAGAAGGGAACTTCCTTAATCTCATTAAAAGTGTATATAGAAAAAGAAACATAGAAAATATACTTTATCCTGAAATGCTGAAAATGTTGTTTTGGGAATTAAGAACAAGAGATGCTGGGACTTCCATAGAGGTTCAGTGGTTAAGTCCCCATGGACTAGCATGCCAGGCCTCCCTGTCCATCACCTTCTCCTGGAGCTTACTCAAACTCATGTCCATTGAGTCAGTGATGCCATCCAACCATCTCATCCTCTGTTATCCCCTTCTCCTCCTGCCTTCAATCTTTCCCAGCATCAGGGTCTTTTCAAATGAGTCAGCTCTTCGCATGAGGTGGCCAAAGTACTGGAGTTTCAGCTTCAACACCAGTCCTTCCAATGAACACTCAGGACTGATCTCCTTTAGGGATGGACTGGTTGGATCTCCTTGCAGTCCAAGGGACTCTGCCCCCTAAACCCCCAACTCCAGGACCCTTGTGAGAGTCACTTTTTCAGCAAAGCATTTTCAAGGGTCAGATGAGGGAGGAGCCTGGCTGGTTGTTGCAAACTTCTTGGCCCAGGAATCCTTTGTTCTTAGGCTGGCCACATAGATTAGTTCAGGATGTTTCTGTAAACTTCCAAGACAAATGTTAGTCTCTGTTATGCAACTTTGTATCTCTATATGAACGAGAAAGTGTTATACTTTTAAAGATCAGAGCCTTCAGAATGGACTACCCTGTATATTTCAGGCTGTAGGCAATATTCTTAACTTGTAGCAAAAGCAATAAAAGGCAAAAGTTAAAGGGAAAGAAACAGATTCAATATGGAGTCACATTTGTTCTTTGTGATTAGACTTTCATGTTTCCAGTGCCACAGTGCAACTCTCCACCTATAGAGAGCCAGGGACAAGCTAGTGGAGAAAGGTAGAAAAGGCCAGCTGGACAGGAAACTGGCCATTTTCCAAAGGCTGCAGAGACGACTCATCCAGCCAGGGCCCAGTGCAAAATGAAAATGAGGGTCCCTTGTTCAAATAGCATGGGTAATGTGTCGTGAAATGTACTAAAACATAAAGCTTTTCCTTCCGGCATGTTCTCTTGATTTTTCATGGTGTTTTATATAAGCTGTGTAATGTCACTGTAAGTAAAGAAAATTAAATTTTTTTAATTACTGGCATATGTTTTGCTATTTATCTTTATATCATGTGATGCCCTTTTAAATGCAAATAGAAAAGCATTTAACTCAAATGCTGAATCACTGAAAGTACACAACTCATATCTTGTAGCTCATGCATGCATATGTATTTTGTTCTTACCAAAACAGTGGAAATGCCACACAAAATTTAACTTAACTGTGTTGTTTCACTTCTTAATATGCATATATTCTACCAACACTCTCTACCTTTAGCTGGCTGTTGAGTAAGGACACCGAAAGGAAAGGAAGTGTGGGTTGCCCAGTCTTTCCCTTTCCGTTATGTCATTGATATCACCGTGAGTGGTTGGCTAACATAAGGAAGTGACCTGAGGGGAAAAGGATGTGCTTGGGTTTATTGGTCATCCGCGTACTTATGAGACAGGCCTGCGCCTTGGGATCTTCTGCTCAGTGCTTGCACCTGGACACACCTCTTCTGAGAAACAAAATGCAAAAGAAATTGTATGGGACCAAAAGCAACGCATGCATGTGCAGTTAGGGCAAATTCTGGACAAAAGCTACAAAGAGAGGTAAAAAAGCCACCTGCCACTTTCGAGGAGCCTGGAGCAAATGTACAGTGTCAGGAACAAAAGCGGCATACTGAGCATGCTCCCTGGACACAACACCACCTACGCGGTGGGCAAAACACTTAAGCCACCCCTCCGGCCCAACCTCTGGACACCTGCCTACCCTCACCCCATGCAAGGAACAAGCTTGCCCTACCTAAGGGATCAAGGAAGCAATGGAACCTGTTGCTTGTTCTTGCTCCTCCCTGCTGTAGCAGAGGTCCCAAAAGAACCTTGCCTGAATTTCTTGTCTGACCTCTAATCAATTTCTGTTGATTGGGGAAGGCCAAGAACCCTGGACGGTAACATTTAGAATGCTAGCGTCTCCCTTCTGGGCTTGAAGCAAGTTCTAGCTCACACGGAAATGCAGCCTCTCCATCTCCATATGAGCAGCATCTCCATGTGCTCAGCCTTGTGCATACCAGGTCCTCCTCCAACTCCCAACGCCCCATGTACTTGAATTCCATGCTCCCTGGAATTCCGTGTTCCTGGGCATCAACACTGCATGTGTGTGGGCCCAGACCCACCTGACAAAAAACAAGCTCAGGGATAAAAGTATTAAGAATTTCCTGATGACAGCAGAACATTAAAGTTTGGGGACCATTGAAGTTTGGGGTCTGACGCAATCACTGGCACCGTGAAGCCAGCCCTGCATTCTGGAGTCTGCTGTTAAAGGAGAAAACTGGAACACAAAGACTGGCTCTTCCTCACCAGCATCTCTCTTGTCTATTTAATATCATAATACATGTTTAGGAGATACATCATTAGAGTCATCATATCAAAAATGTTTGAATGACAAGATTTATGCTGCAATTTTTTATTTTCCAAGGTCCTATTTTTCAGTTCATTATCGACTTGTCTCTATATAAGAGAACAGAATAATCTTCTAAGGGTTCTTAGTGACATTGCTACTGAATTTCTATGATTATTAATGCAGGATATGGAAATTTCCCCTCAAGAGTAAGAACGAATTCTGAAGCCTGGAGTTACTCTTCAGGGAATAAATTCAAACTGATGGACTCTGAGATTAGCATGCAGCAAATTTGGAGATGTGCCTGCTCTTCATCGATCAGTCTGCAGCTGGTGGGGAAAACCCTGGGTTTCTCTGCATCCTGCATTTTGCAGTGCAACTGATGCCACACAAGCTGAAGAAGATTCTTCAATCATCATGATGCTTATTCTATTGAATATTCTATATTTTCAAAATATATTGAGTTCCAATTGCCCCAGAACCAATGTCGGCTCTATTACAGAAAGTGACCAGATGCCCAGGAAGGGGAGGAAAGTCTCTTCCATTTGATGAACTGTATTGGGTGCAAATTATGTATTCTATGGTCTTTCCAGTAGTCATGTACAGATGTGAGAGCTGGACCATAAGGAAGACTGAATGCCAAAGAATTGATACTTTTGAACTGTGGTGCTGGAGAAGACTCCTGAGAGTCACTTGAACTGCAAGGAGATCCAACCAGTCCATCCTGAAGGAAATCAGTCCTAAATATTCATTGGAAGGACTGATGCTGAAGCTGAAGCTCCAATACTATGGCCTGATACGAAGAGCCAGCTCATTAGAAAAGACCCTGATGCTGGGAAAGATTGAAGGCAGAAGGAGAAGGGGACAACAGAGGATGAGATGGTCGGATGGCATCACCATTTCGGTGAACAAGAACTTGGGCAAACTCTGGGAGATGGTGAGGGACAGTGAGGCCTGGCATACTCCAGTCCATGGGGTTGCAAAGAGTTGAACACAGCTTGGCAACTGAACAGACAAACAAATTGGATGCAAACATACCTGCAATGTATGCATAAGCACATGCTCAGTCGCTCAGTCGTGTCCAACTCTTTGTGAACCCATGGACTGTAGCCCACCAGGTTCCTCTGTCCATGGGATTATCCCAGCACATGGAAAGCCCCATGTCTGTTGAAAGGGTCCTTATAAGTGACCTGAGGCAAGTCACTGAATTTCTAAGTGTAAAGAGATTGATAACAACAGTATGTAGTTATGAGCTATGTGTGATTTAAGTAAAATGCGGACGACTTAGCCCAGCCCCTGTGCATAGAAAGGGCTCGTAACTGTTAGCTCTCATTCTTGGCTGTTGTTGGTAGCCTGCTCATGTCAGTCATGTAGAGGAAGAGACGGTGACAGAGACCCACTGCTCCTATCCTGTTGAAATTCTCACAAGTGTTTATAGCAGAACCCTCCAGCAAGTCTACCACCCTCAGAGAACTGTTTCCTGGACTTCTCAAAAGGCCCATATGAGACAGAGGCTGAGCATCCTGCCCTCTGGCCTCTGGATCCACAGCTGGACACAGAAGCTCACTCTCCCACTGGCGGTCCTAGGGGGCCCTAGGCACTCTACTTTGTCTTTGACTCGGATCAGAATTTCTGTCCCTTGAGGAAACGAAGGTAAAGACTTGGGCCCTCAACATATTAGAACATGTCTCACCACATAGTCAAAATAACACTAGAGACCAACAGTGTGCCAACAATATGGACCATGGAAATACCTTCTCAAAGAAAGATGCAGGTGTCTTCAGCCCTAGAAACCAGAAACATTTACAATCAAGGCTCCAGGAACATATTCTCTACCTCTAACTGGGAGGCTAGCCCCAGAAGTTTTTGGTAAGGAAGATCACAGAGCAACATCTAGCCAACAATACTTCACTTGGATTGACTAATCAGTTTAATAATTATCCTCAGAGCAACAGCCTTTCCTCACCTTCTTTTATTTTAGGGTTCAATAGAGTTCTTTTTCTACTTGATATTTGTACATATTGCAAAATTATCACCATAATAAATCCAATTAACAGCTGTCGCTATATGTAGTTACAAAATTCTTTTTCTTGTGATAAGCACTTTCAAAATTCACTCTCCCAGCCACTTTCAAATATGAAATACAATAACATTAACTAGTCATCATGCTGAGAACTGCATCCCAGGACTTAATCATTTCATAGCTGGAAGGTTGTACTTTTTCACCACCTACATCTACTTCCCCCACTCATCCCTACGCATCTCATATAAACACAAGTAACTGCAAGTACAATAGACAGGAAGACTGCCCAGAAAGAAAAGGTAAGAGCCCACAGGAAACACAAGAATCAGCAAACAGGCTATTAAATGACCCACAGATCCAAGAAATCACAATACATATTAGGAAATGTTTTGAACTGAACAAAAACTAAAACAAAACATATGAAAATGTGTGAAATGCAGCTAACACAGTTCTGAGAGGGAAATTTGTAGCTTAATTTGCTTATGCTTGAAACACAAAATGGCTAAAAGTCAATGATTTCAACTTGCAACTTAAACACCTAGGAAAAGAAAGCCCTGTAAGCCCAAAGTAAATAAAAGGAAGGAAATTAATAAGGATAAAATAGACATTACTACACCAATGAAGTAGATAAGTAATAGAGAAAATCAATGAAGGGAAACTTGGTTCTCTTTCTAATTTTTGTTGGACTATATTTGCTTTACACTGTTGTGTTGGTTTCTGCTCTACAGCAAACTGAATCAGCTATGTATACACATATATCCACTCTGTTTTAGATTCCCTTTCAACTTGTGTGTGCTCAATCACTCAGTCGTGTCCAACTCTTCGTGATCCCTTGGACTGGAGTCCACCAGGCTCCTCTGCCCATGGAATTTCCAGGCAAGAATACTGCAGTGGGGGCCATCATTTCCTACTCCAGAGGATCTTCCTGATCCAGGGATCAAACCTGCATCTCTTGCCTCTCCTGCATTGACAGGCAGACTCTACCACTAGCTCCACTTGGGAAGCCCCGAGTTCCTTGTTTTGTTGTTTTGTTTTTTTAAAGATAGCAAGATTTGTAAATTCCTAGTGAGGTCAGTCAAGAAGAAGAAGGAAACACAAAACACAAATTACCAATACTCAGCATGGTGCCTAACTAGTATTTAAAAAAAAAAAAATTAGTAATACAAGCCTCAAGTAGAGTCCCAGGTGGCACTGGTGGTAAAGAGCTTGCCTGCCAGTGCAGGAGACACGAGAGACACATATTCCATCCCTGGGTCGGGAAGATTCCCTGGAGGAAGAAATGGAAACCCACTCCAATATTCTTACCTGGAAAATCCCGTGGACTGAGGAACCTGAGGGACTATTGTCCATGGGGTAAAAGGGTGGGACTGAGCGACTGAGCACATACAAACAGAGCTGGGAAACCAGCAGGGGGAGCTCTTGTTCCAAATCGGGAAAGCATCCTCACCCTGCTTAACTTACATGCAGAGTACATCATGAGAAACGCTGGGCTGGATGGAGCACAAGCTGGAATCAAGATTGCTGGAAGAAATAACAATAGCCTCAGATATGCAGACGACAGTACCCTGATGGCAGAAAGCGAAGAAGAACTAAAGAGCCTCTTGCTGAAAGTGAAAGAGGAGAGTGAAAAAGTTGGCATAAAGCTCAACATTCAGAAAACTAAGATCATGGCATCTGGTCCCATTATTTCATGGCAAATAGATGGGGAAACAAGGACAGACTTTATTTTGGGGGGCTCCAAAATCACTGTAGATGGTGACTGCAGCCATGAAATTAAAAGATGCTTGCTCCTTGGAAGAAAAGTTATGACCAATCTAGACAGCATATTAAAAAGCAGAAACATTCCTTTGCCAGCAAAGGTCCATCTAGTCAAAGCTATAATTTTTCCAGTAGTCATGTATGGATGTGAGAGTTGAAAGAAAGCTGAGCGGAGTTGGTGATGGACAGGGAGGCCTGGCGTGCTGCAGTTCATGGGGTCGCAAAGAGTTGGACACGACTGAGCGACTGAACTGAACTAAGTGTCACAGAATTGATGCTTTTGAACTGTGGTGTTGGAGAAGACTCTTAAGAGTCCCTTGGACTGCAAGGAGACACAACCAGTCCATCCTAAAGGAGATCAGTCCTAGGTGTTCATTGGAAGGACTGATGCTGATGCTGAAACTGCAATACTTTGGCCACCTGATGCAAAGAACTGACTCATTTGAAAAGACCCTGATGCTGGGAAAGATTGAAGGCTGGAGACAGAGGATGAGATGGTTGGATGGTATCACTGACTCAATGGACATGAGTTTGAGTAAACTCCGGGAATTGGTTATGGACAGGGAGGCCTGGCGTGCTGCAGTCCATGGGGTTGCAAAGAGTCGGACATGACTGAGCGACTGAACTGAACTTAACTGATGATGGTGCCAGAGCCCAGCAGGAAGGAGAAAGACTCTTGTCTTTCCTGGCAAGGACTCGGCCGTGAAAAGCCAGGGGACTCTTTGCAGCCCTCCCAGCTTCATTTCCCCTCTGTAAAGATCTCCTTCCCTTACTGGGGGTGGGGGTGGAGGGAGTGAGGGACGACTTGCAGGCTGCTCACATGGTTGCAGACCCCAAATTGCATTCCTGGATAAACGCACCTTCACTGGAGACACATCTGGCAGTCTATTTCAGGTCAACACTACAAAAACTATGTTTTTCAAAAGGATGATGAGAATTGTAAAAAGTTTTATGACAATAAATGTGACAACCCATATTAAGTGGAAAAAATATTGAAGATTCAAATTACCAAAACTGACATAATAAGAAAATTTTTTAAAAACATGAATAGCCCAATATCTGTTAGAGAAATTGAATTTAAAAACAAAAGCCTTCCTACAATGAAAACATCAGGTCCAGATAGCTTCACTAATGAAGAACAGCCAAAACAGCTTCAAAAAAGGACATTGGAGAATTCATACAACCTGATTTCAAGACTTAATATCAAGCTACAAAAATCCAGGCAGGATGGTATTGGTCTAAAAATAGATAAATCAATAAAATGAAAAGAGAATTCAAAAAATAAACTCATATTTAAAAGATCAGTCAATTTTTAACATATACTAATAAGTTTGCAGTGAAAGTGAAAGTCACTCAGTGGTGTTCAAGAACACTGGAATGGGTAGCCTTTTCTTTCTCCAGGGGATCTTCCGGACCCAGGGATCTAACCCAGGTCTCCCACACTGCAGGCAGATTCTTCACTAGCTGAGCCACAGGGGAAGCCCAAGAATACTAGGGGTAGCCTATCTCTTCTCCAGGGGATCTTCCCAACCCAGGAATCAAACTGAGGTCTACTGCATTGCAGGTGGATTCTTTACCAGCTGAGCTACCAGGGAAGCCCAGAACTACTTGCTATTAGTATCGCCATTTGATAAAAGACAAAACAGAGAGGTTATATAACCAGCCCAGGGTCACACAGTTAATAACAGCAGAGCCAAGCTTCAAAGCCAGGCAGTCTGCACCAAGATTCTATAATCATAACTCACTACACTGTTCTGTTACTATGACGTGTTTCACTATTAGGTCAGCCTTATAAGATCCTGGGAAATTTTGTAAGTAACTGTATAAATGGTGATATAAATCAGACCTATGGTATTAATACTCTGAGCGATGTTCAGGGGGAAAGTTACTGAATATCTGATATTTTAATTATTTATAATATTTAATGGCATAGTAATCAATACATAAGCCTAGGGAAACTAGATTTATTTTCCACTGAATTTGGAATGTGTCTAAGATTTTAAGTAGTTTGGGAACACTAGAGAGAAATTAAGATGAGGATAGATACACCAAGAGGCACAGATAGTAGGTGTGGTCCAGCCCAGCACAGAGGGGTGTTTCATCACGGTTACTGTTAGCATGCCATCACAGGGGTAATAGAAAGAAGGCTAATAAACATTTTATTGATTTTATTATTGTTTTTAATTCTCTATGGATAATGCACCTCTTTGTTGCCTGTACCCAGAGCAGACTACACTTACCAGCCCCCACAGATACACCACTGCTTAAGACGCTCCATATTTATAAGCTTAATGTTTTAGATTCATGAGATATATTTAGGTGCTTGATACAGTTTGTTGTATAGATAAATGAATTCCTTAAATAAAATAAGAAATCCTGGATTTAGAAATGCAATTGAGAGCATATACAGTAAATTAAGCTGTTGTGATGCTGAGGTTTGTAATAAGAAGCATATATATTTGATCTGGTCCTCATTTCTAAGTTTGGTATAAAGGCGTCATCTTTCATGTTAATGAGGTGACTTTTGGAATGTCCATAGGTCTCCTAAGTTTGGGGTTGGTCAACAGAGGAGCACCCATGTGATTAGAGGGTTTAAATTTTTTATCCTACCTTTGACCTCCCAGGAAAGGGGCATGCGAGCATCCTAAGTTGCTTCAATCGTGTCTGACTCTTTGCAACCCCATGGACTGTAGACCTCTGGGCTCCTCTAGCCACAGACTTCTCCAGGCAAGAATACTGGAGTGGGTTGCCATGCCCTCCTCTGGATCTTCCCAACCCAGGGATCAAACTCGAATCTCTTATGTTTCTTGCACTGGCAGTCAGGTTCTTTACCACTAGCGCCAGCTGGGAAGCTAAGAGGAAGGAAAGAGGTGCTTGAGTTCAATTAGCACATAGGCTTCCTCCCCATCCCCACCCCAACTCACCCCCACCCCTGCCATCCCATGGCTCAGAGGGTAAAGCATCCACCTGCAATGTGGGAGACCCAGGTTCGATCCCTGGGTCAGGAAGATCCACTGGAGAAGGAAATGGCAACCCACTCCAGTACTCTTGTCAGGAAAATTCCATGGATGGAGGAGCCTGGTGGGCTACAGTCCATGGGATCGCAAAGAGTTGCACATGACTGAACAACTTCACTACTCATGAATGATTTGATGAATCCTGCCTGTTTAACATTGGCTTTCTAGGTAGCTCAGTGGTAAAGAATCCGCCTGCCAATGCAGGAGATGTGGGTTCAGTCCCTGAGTTGGGAAGATCCCCTGGAGAAGGAAATGGCAACCTACTCCAGTATTCTTGCCTGGGAAAACCCATGGTAAGAGGAGCCTGGCGGGCTACAGTCCAAGGGGTCACAAAGAGTCAGACACAACTGAGCACCCACGCATGACTGTAACAAAGCCTCCATAAAAGCACAAGAGGAGGAGGTTTGGAGAGCTACCAGGTCGGTAAGCGTGTGAAGAGCGGCTCTCCTGGGGAGGGCATGGATGCCAGTGCCTCTGCTGTGCTTCTCCTCCATCAGCTGTTCTTGATTAGTCGTTCAGTTGTGTCCAATTCTTTGCGACCCCGTGGATTGTAGCCCTCCAGGCTCCTCTGTCCATGGAGATTCTCCAGGCAAGAATACCGGAGTGGGTTGGCTTGCCCTCCTCCAGGGGAATCTTCCTGATCCAGGGAATAAAGCAGGGTCTCCCACACTGCAGGCAGATTCTTTACCATCTGAGCTACCAGGGAAGCCCCAGGCTGTTCTTGGGTTGTATCTTTTTATACTACACTGGTAATCTAGTAAGTAAAACATTTCTCTTAGTTCTGTGAGCTCCTCTAGCAAATCAATCAAACCCAAGGAGGGACTCATAGGAACCTCTGATCTATTAGTCAGAAGGTGATAACTCAGACTTCTGACTAGCATCTGAAGGGGGTGAGCAATCTTGTGAAAATGAACCCTTAACCTGTGAGATCTGATGCTATATCCAGGGAGATAGTGTCAGAACTGAGTAAATTACTGGACACCTGCCTGTGTAGGAGCATGGCTCGGGGGTAAGGGGGAAACTCCTAATCCATGGGCAACACCACATTTAGGTATTTAACAAACAATTTTGTTAAACTTTCTGGGCTTATAAACAGAAAGCTAAGACTTATGAGTTGAACCCAAGGGCTTAAGGAACAGAGCTGGTGCAAGCTTTCTCACATGCCAAGAATTCTCTGGGTGCTTTTCACACATGAACTCACAACCGCCCCGTTAGTATTCCAGTTTAGAGGTGTGGAAACTGAGACCCAGCCGCGGTGATGATATCATCTACACAGGGTTGTGGTAGTGATTGAATAACGAGTTGCTATCTATGAGGACAAGTCAGTAGTCCACGGATGGGGCTACTAAGTGGTACAGCTCAGACTCAGAGCACAACCTCTGCCTCCTGGGCCCAAGCTCCTCAAGTTCTGAATTCACAACTCTAATTAAGTTAAATATTAGTTTGTAATACCAAATGGTCCCTGAAAACTCTTACTTGTATATAAAAGTCATTCTCAAAGATGCCAGCAAACGTGTGGATAACGACAACCCTGAAGTAAGATGTTACTGTTACAGAAGAAACCTCAACTGAGGTTAAATAACTCATCCAGGGTCATGCATGTGTGCTAAGTCGCTTCAGTCGTGACTTCATGCGACCTCATGGACTGTGGCCCACCAGATTCTCTGTCCATGGGATTCTCCAGGCAAGAATACTGAAATGGATTGCCATGCCCTTCTCTAGGGGATCTTCCCGACCTGGGAATCGAACTTGTGTCTGCCTGTGTGTCCTGCATTGCAGGCAGATTCTTCCCCCACTGAGTCATCTGGGAAGCCCTGGTGGGGTTGACCATCCAAGGTCAACTGCCTAATAACTGACAGGCCCAATATTCCACCTCAAGCCCATCTCAGTCTAAAGCCAGTCGTTTACACCAGCCTGACAGTGCCCTAGCACTTGCTGGCAGTGTGGTCTACAGACCAGCAGCACTGAAGCATCACGAGAGATGCAGGGTCTCGGCCCTGGAGATAATCAGCATCTGCATTTTAACAAGATCCCCGGGTGATTCCTGTGCACTGTGAACACAGAGGCTCTGCTCTCATCAACCTGACCTCCAGCTTCTAGCTGCTTAGAATTTTCTGGGCCTCTGAACACAGTTGGGTTATGTCCCAGTGATATTTTCTGCTCAGACACACAAGCCAAGGGACAAGAACAAAGGAGGGGGTAAAATAGCTGTCTGTTGAGTGTCAAAGAATAAAGGCAGATAATAAAGGAGCAGGAGGAGATTTTGCAGTTTCTATGAATATTTCAATTAGAAATCTCGCCTTTATCTAAATCACTCATTGGATATGTAGTTAAAGTCTAACTTTATTATCATTTCAAGAGCCCTCGCCTTTCCCCCCAATCATATTTTAAGCATATTGTAAGTAGTAAGTCTGTGAGTAGTAGGATGAGTCATTTCTTTAAAGAAGCCCTGATTACATGAACTTCTGACCTCCACTAGGTCTGTTGAAATAAAAGGGAAAAGGAAATCCATCTTCTTTGGTTTAATATTAGCTTCTTTTTAATTGAAGTATAGTTGATTTACAAGGTGGTGTTGATTTCTGCTACACAACAAAGTGATTCAGTTATACATATACACGTATATATACATATATATATATATATATATATATGCATTCTTTTTCAAACTCTTTTCCATCATGATTTATCACAGGATAAATACAGTTTATCCTGTTCCCTGTGCTATACAGCACAGCTTTGTTGTTTATCCATCCTGTTTATAATACCTTGCATCCACTAATCCCAGCCTCCCAATCCAACTCTCATCCACTCCTCTCGCCCTCGGCAGCCACAAGTCTGATCTCTATATCGTGAGTCTGTTTTTGTTTTATAAGTACGTTCATTTGTGTAGCTTTAGATTCTGCATATAAGTGATGTCATTTGTCTTTCTCCTTCTGAGTTACTTCACTTAGTATGATAATCCCTAAGTGCCCAGGATAGGCTTGCCGGGTCATACGGTAGCTCCGCTCTTAGTTTTTTAAGGAAGCTCCATATGGTTCTCCAGAGTGGCTGCACCAACTCGCACTCCCAGTAACAGTGTAGGAGTTACTATTTACTATTTGTAGACTCTTTGATGATGACCATTCTGACTGGTATGAGGTAACAGCTCATTGTAGTTCTGTTTTGCATTTCTCTAATAATCAGTAACGTTGAGCGACTTCTCATGCGCTTTTTGGCCATCTGCCTGTCTTCTTTGGAGAAATATCTACTTAGTAGGTCTTCTGCCCATTTTTCGATTGGGTTGTTTTTTGTCATTGACTTGTAGAAGCCATTTTTGTATTTTGAAATTAAGCCCTTGTTGACTGCTTGTTAGCAAAGATTTTCTCCCAGTCTGTACTCTGTCTTTTTATTTATGGTTTCCTTTGCTATACAAAAGCTTGTAAGCCTGATTTTGCCCCATTTTTTCATTTTTGCTTATATTTCTATTGTCTTGGAAGACTGCTCTAAGAAAATATTGGTACAATTTATGGCAGAGAATGCTTTGCATATGTTCTCTCAGGAATTTTATGGTGTCTTGTTTTATATTTAAGTCTTTAAGCCATTTTGACTTTATTTTTATGTATGATGTGAGGGTGCATACTAACTTTATTGATTTATATGCAGTCGTCCAGCTTTCCGAACACCACTTGGTAAGGAGACTGTCTTTTCTGCACTGCATATTCTTGCCTACTTTATCAAAGATTAATTGACAATGGGTGTGTGATTTATCTCTGGGCTCTCTGTTCCATTCCATTGGCCCATATGTCTGTTTATGTGCCAATATCATGCGGTTTTGATTAGTGTAGCTTTGTAGTATAGTCTGAAGTTTGGGAGGGTTATGTCAATGGCTTAATATGTAAAGCATGCATATAAATATCAGTCTTGCCACCAAGCATTAGTTTCATTCAGTTGAATACAGGTACTGTGTTAGACTCATTCATTTTTCTTTTCTTTTTTCTCTTCTACTGGCTGTGCTTCAAGTTTAATCTTTCCAAAACTGGATTAAAACATTTTCCTTCAAATACTGCTCTTTATCTTACAGCTTCTCCACTCATACAAAGCTTTTCCACACCTGGTCCCCAGTGGTACCTTACAAACCATCCCCAGCTCCTCCTTCTCCACCTCTTAAATGCAGCACTGTCCTAGCTGCTTCTAATCATGATGGGTTCTGCCCCGCCCCACAGACCTTTCTCATTTGCTGCTACCTTTTCACCCCAATAGTCCTGACCTCAGTGAAGGCCCTTACTGTCCATATCCTGGACCACTGAAGCAGCTTTCTAGTTGCTTCTCCTGCCTCTGGTTCTCTCTTCAAATGGTAGACAATGTCCTTTCTAAGAAACAAGTCTAATCGTGCCACTTTCCTGAAAACCCGATGATGGCTCCCTGTACCCAGCAGCCGAGGCCCTTCAGAACTGGCCAGCCTGCCTCCTGGGCCTCACTCCTAACCACTTGCCATGTACCCAGGGCCCTAGAGACCCCGAAGTGTTGACCACCCCCCAGTGTGCCTTCTCACACCATCTCTGCCTTGGCTGCTCAGAACCATCCCCATCGACCAAACTTCCAACACCGATCGCACGTCCCAGCAGAGATGCCACAACCTGAAGCATTTCCTGCTTCTCCGCCTCTTAAACAGTGGTCCCCAGACAGGATTGCATCACCAGGAAACTTTTTGGAAATGCAAATTCTCAGAACCCACCACAGACCTTCTGAGGCAGAACCTCCAGCCACAGAGCAAAACAATCTGTAGTTTAACAAGCTGATTCAGATACATATCCAAGTTCACGTTCAAAGCACCACGGTCATGCCACCAGCCTACCTCACAACACGTTGTAACTACCTGTGGTTCCTCCTCCTCACTGCTTGACAAAGAGAGCCTCACATGCAGGGAATCTCATCCTTATTTTCTCAGTGTCCAGAGCACACAAGTCTATCAACCTCTTCTGCAAATTCAGCAAGAAGTAAGTCATATTCCTGACTTTTTATACTCCTATTCATGACATTATTTTTTAAAAGACCACCGTAACTTTCCTCCTAACACTGTTCATCCAGCCCTCCCTTAATTGCCAGATTCTACATGGATGTCAACCCTGAAAAGGTTGGCAGGACAACTGCTTTTGTATCCAAAGAACAGACTGTGAAATCCTGCTCACCTAGCCAGGCAGCCTGAGCACCAACTTCTTCTCCTTGGCGATGGACCTAGTGAGCAAGTGTTTAGGGAACTGGCCTTTGTCCAACAGCTTGAGGACTAGATAGTCATTTATCTATAATTGGCCCCAGACTGGTTTCAGAGGATAATTGTCACAAGGAAACCTTCAGGCCCAAACATTTCATGTTCTCAGTAAGGATAATCTCATGAAAGATAGATGTAGGGGAAAAACGAGACAGCAAAACTGAATGTGCTTGGTTATTGTTTCTCTTTAGAGACACATATCTCACTCCATAATGCTATTTTAATATACCTTTGAAACATGTTTATACAAAATGAGAGAAACCCTGAAAACAGTGGTGGCAGCCTGGTGTCTATATCACCCGACCCAGAGTATTAAATACTAATAAATAAGAAAGGGCAGGGATGGCATCGTCTGTTCCCTAGCGGAGTATCTGGACCTGGGTAGGCACTAGATAAATATCTGCTGATGACTGGTTTTTTTTCCCCTTCATCCTAGTAATTCCATTTTTAGCTAAGTAAGAGAACCCACATGCCATAAATATGCAGTTTTCACTTTCTTTTTTTATGTAAAGAGAATGAATAACCAGCCCCATTAGAACTACAGAATGCAAATTCGTTCTGTCTTTTGTTTAGAATGCCTCAGCCTCCCCCAGTCATCACTCTGGAGACTCGGGATCCCCTACCCTTAATGACCTGCTGACCGAAGCCTGGGGCACAGAAGCTCTTGGGCAACTTCCCAGCACACTGGCTGTTAATAGGCACAGCGGATACACTGCTTCCTGGCTGGGAAATCAATAGTTCTTTGTTGATTAATAACTGATTTCTCCACTGATCAAACGCACAGATCAATGCACCGACCCACCTCCCAGGCCTTCCAAGGAGCCAAGCTGCAGCAGGGGCTCCTGCCATCCTTCTCAGGTTTCATCCTGCTCGGAGGATGGCCAAGACACTCCAAAAGGAATAGGAAGACCGGGCCACACCCAGAACCCCGCTTTCACGTTTTAGAACCTGGTGCCTGTGCGCCACCACCCCCCCACTTCCTGTCCACTAGATGGCGCTGGAGACCCGTATTTGTAACAGTTCTCTGGGCTTGAAGACTGAAAAGTAACAGGCGGAACGATGTGCAACGCTGAAAATTTATGAAAGTCAATCCTTTCACCATCCTGGCCTTGCATGCGTCTTGGCAGGCCCTTGAACAGAAGGTCCACCCAAATGAATGGAAATATACAACTTGCGCATTTATTTATGACACTGCCAACCTGAGCACCCACAGCTTCCAAACAAGTACCTCCTGGCACTTCTGTGTATAAAATAAAGCGGCTGTTTACACGCTGCATAACAATAAATGTACCCCCTAAAGAGCATAATTTCTGACACTGAATATGGAAGAGAAAGTCTGCGATGTTCCAAGACACTGCTCAGTAAAATCAACCCATTGTCAGACCTCACACTCACTCTTGGCATCCTAACACCCAGTAGAAAATTAGTAGGAATTTAGTTAGAGGTGAGCCTCTGTGTTCCCAGTGATCACCTTCTCCTTAGGACTGAAGGGCAAATTCATGTCAAAATCCAAGTAATTCAAGGCTATCCTGGCATTTCTTAGACTGTGATGGCACTCCCCTTCTGACTATTGCTTCTCACATTTTGCTGGGGGGAAGTGGGGGGATTGGCCAGTAAATGCGGCTTATTTGGAGAGCAATCTGCGTCTTCTGTAAAAAGACGAATCGTGTCGTTCCGTTGTGTGCTTTCCTTTGGGGGCCTGAGAGCCTATCTCTGCAGCAACATAAATACACTGGGCTGGCTGGGGGCAGCCACCAGCCTCCCGTCCACAGGATGGACGGGGTTAACCTCATTTGAGACGGACCACCCCCTTCTTATATGCAGAGTACATCATGAGAAACACTGGGCTGGAAGAAGCACAAGCTGGAATCAAGATTCCTGGGAGAAATGTCAATAACCTCAGATATGCAGATGACACCACCCTTATGGCAGAAAGTGAAGAGGAACTAAAAAGCCTCTTGATGAAAGTGAAAGTGGAGAGTGAAAAAGACGAAGATCACGGCATCTGGTCCCATCACGTATGGGAAATAGATGGGGAAACAGTGGAAACAGTGTCAGACTTTATTTTTTGGGGCTCCAAAATCACTGCAGATGGTGAGTGCAGCCATGAAATTAAAAGACTCTTACTCCTTGGAAGAAAAGTTATGACCAACCTAGATAGCATATTGAAAAGCAGAGATGTTACTTTGCTAACAAAGGTCCATCTAGTCAAGGCTATGGTTTTTCCTGTGGTCATGTATGGATGTGAGAGTTCGACTGTGAAGAAAGCTGAGCGCTGAAGAATTGATGCTTTTGAACTATGGTGTTGGAGAAGACTCTTGAGAGTCCCTTGGACTGCAAGGACATCCAACCAGTCCATTCTGAAGGAGATCAGCCCTGGGATTTCTTTGAAAGGAATTATGCTAAAGCTGAAACTCCAGTACTTTGGCCACCTCATACGAAGAGTTGCTCATTGGAAAAGACTCTGATGCTGGGAGGGATTGGGGGCAGGAGGAGAAGGGGACGACAGAGGATGAGATGCTGGATGGCATCACTGACTCAATGGACGTGAGTCTGAGTGAACTCCGGGAGTTGGTGATGGACAGGGAGGCCTGGCGTGCTACAATTCATGGGGTCGCAAAGAGTCGGACAGAACTGAGCGACTGAACTGAACTGACCCCCTTCTCACCCGTTTTGAACTGTCTGGTTAACTCGCTTTGGAAAGGAGTGTCAATAATTCAGCAGCCCGTTGGCATGTCACCCTGACAAATGGAAAGAGCTACAGGGCCATTGACTGCGTAGCTGAAGAGAAGCCCCCTCTGCAGCCCACTTTCCGCCACGGGATAAGTGAGAGGAGGAAAGCCTGCTGAGACTGACACACCTGTGGGGAGACCCGAGCACCTGAGGGCCGGCCAAAGGCCTCGGTGCGAAGATGCGCAAGGCAAGTGTTGGGTTCATGAGTATGGCTGAGGCAATCCGTTCCTTGCTCTGTGTTTCGGCCGTCTTTGGAGTCATATGAATTAACAACTCCATAGAGAACTCTGATCACGCCACCTACTGTTTTTATTCCTCCTTCTCCAAAACAGTGCCTCTGAAAGTGATTAGAAACATATCTCTGTATTTCTGTAAAGAAAAAAAAAAAGCTGTCGTTTGACCAAAGTGTTGTCCATCTTGGGCACCTGAACTCCCTACCTTTGCTCGGCTCCTCTGGGTATTTTTGCTGGGTCTCCCTGAGTCCCCCCGCCCCGGGGCCTGGGCTCCAGAAGCACCTCCATTTCTGTTTCCACGGGGTCTGTCTGCCAGGAACAGTCGATGAGCAGCACGGATTGTGCAGAAGTCTCGGGACCCCGCACCCCCAGCCACTGGGCATGCGCAGTCCCGGGCTACCCACCTCCCCCAGACTCTCTCTGCTGAATTGGGACCCCACCCTCCAGCGTGACTTCACTCCCTGATGCCCTTTGTCTCAGGGAAGGGTCTCTAGAGGCTTTACAGGTGGCACTGATGAAACTGCTGAAGATGTTTAAAAGAACAAGTGTGTCCATGTCTTAGGAGTGAGAACAAGAGGGTGTAATGAGTGTTAAGCCGTGTCTTTTCCTCTCAGCTAGAAGCATCTCCTAGGCTCCCAAAGGCCATGATCAATCTTACTAACGATTTGCTCTGACTTACTGAACAGTCTTCTGCTTAATGCTAATAATGCACATTTGCAGAAGGTTTTTAACTGTGCAAAAACTCCTTGGTTCCTGTTACTCATTTAATCATTGCAAACCCACTTGATAGCACACTGCTTTTTAAAAATCACAAAAACTGGGATTCTGTGGAATTAGTGACTTAACTAAAGTTTGGGGCCGATCAGTGACAGGGCCAGGTCTTTGGAGCCTGTATTTTTTTTCCCCTGCCTCTGTCTTAAAAAAGAAATTCACTGGCTTACCAGTGCTGAGTTCATTACCTGAATCTGTTAGAATAATATTGGAAATAAATTTCAAAAATGCTGCAAAAATATTTATAGCTCACAAATCTATGGAGATGCCACAAGAATAAAGTGGGATCATAGCAAAGTGGAAATATTAATAGCATGAGATTTAGGATCTGACAAACCTGTGCCAATCCTTACTATTATGTGCAAAGTATTCAACAACCTGAGACTGCTTTCTCTTTTTTAAATAAATGTATTTATTTTGGTTGTGCCAGGTCTTCATCATGGTGCGAGGGCTCTTCTCTGGCTGCTGTGAGTGGGGGCTTCTCTACTTGCTGCATGTGGACAGCATGTGGGGTCTTAGTTCCCTGACCAAGGATCGAATCCATGTCCCCTGAATTGCAACGCAAATTCTCAACCACTGGACCACCAGGGAAGTTCCCTGCTTTCTTGTATGTAAAATGGAGGTAATTTCTACTGAATACGAGTGGGAGGATTAGAAATCTAACAGATATAAAAGAATGCCTGTTAGATTTATTGGCACCTAATAAATACTACCTTTTACCAGCTATTTGGATTTATTTTTATTAACATCAACATCATTATCATTGAAAACTATGGAATTAATACAATTCCAGGATAATCTGTGAGCTCATGATGATGATGTTAGTAGGTGCAACTGAACAGAATACGAGAAAACTGGCCTTTCATCCAGACGTGTGGTCCAGATTGGCTGATGGGCTCTTACTAACAGCTTAATGTTTTTCCATCCTCTGGATACTGCAAACTATTTTATTGTCTGTAAAAGTAAGTTTGGCCAGAGAAACAATTATTCCCAGAACTCTGGAAACTCTGGAAGACACGGGCAATTTGTTTTGTTATCAATCTGCCAGTGATACACCAAACTCTGCCTCTGTTTTTCCCCCTTGTCCCTGTCATTGTCAATTACTTTGCACGATATCAGGATCTGGAAAACAGTTAATCAGGCTGGATTGCTAGGCAGCCTTGAGTTGGCTTTGATTTAATCACAAAACATTTTGCTGCATCCATCAATTTTCCTTTTATGTAAGCTTCTTCATTATTGTGACATTTCACCATTGTCCATGGCAAACGTGTTTGTCGACTTCCATGTCACGGAAAAGAAATGTGGTATAAACAGAAGAACCCATGGGGAAGGGCAGCTAAGACAAAGGTGTGGAGTGAATTTGAAGATGTAACTTAGTGAAAAGCCCAACTAGTCCAAATCCGTGAAGCCCGTGTAAGGAAATGTGACCTGTCACGAGACGGTAACAGCAACGCTTGCATTCCAGCGAGCAGAAGTCTGATGACGACATCAGGAAGCGCCTCAGAGCTGGGCTGGAGGCGTTGATCAAAGAGCACTGCGGACCCTGCACGGAGAAAAATAGACACTGTGCACCGCAGATGTGGTGCTCTTACCACAAAAAAGTAGGGAGACAAAAATCTTTTGGAAGGTGATGGATATGTTTGTTACTTGATTATCATCTGTGTGATGATAATATGAGGTCTACATACATCCAGACTCACCAAATTATATTATGTGCAGCTTTTATATACCAATTATACCTCAGTAAATCTAAGGGAGGGCATTTATTGAGAACACAAAAGCAAAGAATTGCACGGAGACCCTGAAGGTAAGAAGATCATGGCAATATTCTTTTTTTAAGACTATGGTCTAATTTTTTTTTTTTTAATTAAGGGCTATTCTATTTGTTTGTTGGCAAAGTAATGTCTCTGCTTTTGAATATGCTATCTAGGTTGGTCATAACTTTCCTTCCAAGGAGTAAGCGTCTTTTAATTTCATGGCTTCAGTCACCATCTGTAGTGATTTTGGAGCCCAGAAGAATAAAGTCTGACACTGTTTCCTCTGTTTCCCCATCTATTTCCCATGAAGTGATGGGACCAGATGCCATGATGTTCATTTTCTGAATGTTGAGCTTTAAGCCAACGTTTTCACTCTCCACTTTCACTTTCATCAAGAGGCTTTTTAGTCCTCTTCAGTTTCTGCCATAAGGGTGGTGTCATCTGCATATCTGAGGTTATTGATATTTCTCCCGGCAATCTTGATTCCAGCTTGTGTTTCTTCCAGTCCAGCGTTTCTCATGATGTACTCTGCATATAAGTTAAATAAACAGGGTTACATTACTTTGCCAACAAAGGTTCGTCTAGTCAAGGCTATGGTTTTTCCTGTGGTCATGTTTGGATGTGAGAGTTGGACTGTGAAGAAGGCTGAGCGCCAAAGAATTGATGCTTTTGAACTGTGGTGTTGGAGAAGACTCTTGAGAGTCCCTTGGACTGCAAGGACATCCAACCAGTCCATTCTGAAGGAGATCAGCCCTGGGATTTCTTTGGAAGGAGTGATGCTAAAGCTGAAACTCCAGTACTTTGGCCACCTCATGCGAAGAGTTGACACATGGTTAAGTGAGGTAAATGGGAGACAGGCTAGGAGACGGTTAATAAATTCTCTCCTGCTCTCACTGTCATGCTTTGAGCCATCCCATCTCAGGCAGAAGAGGAGCAGAGAGCTAGTGTTTGTGGCCACTGGAGCATAGTCACTGGGTCCTTGGTGCCCGAGAGGGAGCCTCATCACTGACGCCTGAAGACACTGAGGCCTGGAGGTGGCCTGGAGGTGGCCTGGAGGTGGCCTGGAGGCGCGTGGGGAGCCAGAATAGTGACCTGCTTGTATGGGCTTAAAGGTCACTCTTCTCTGGACAACACTGCTGGAGTTCTGAGGGCGGCAAAGTCAACTTTGGAGGCGTAATTTTTTTACACATATATGTGTATGCATGAATACATTTATTTTTATGTATGTATTCAGAAAAAGAATATATATGAATTCTATATAGGTTCTGAATACATGTATATGTATTCAGAAAAGAATCTGAAAAAGAATATATATGTGTATATATTCTTTTCCAGATTCTTTTCCGTTATAGGCTATTATAAAACACTGAGTATAGTTCCCTGGGGTGTATAGTAGGTTCTTGCTGGTTATCTGTTTTATATATAGTAATGTGTGTCTGTCTGTTAACTCCAAACTCCTAATTAACTCTTTTCTTTCCTCTTTGGTAACCATATGTTTATTTTCTATATATGTGGGTCTGTTTCTGTTTTGCATAGATTAATTATATCATTTTTTTAGATTCCACATATAAGCATATGGTATGATATTTGTCTTTCTCTGTCTGGCTTATTTCATTTAGTATTATAATCTCTACTTCATCCATGTTGCTACAAATTGCATTATTTCATTCTTTTTTTATGGCTAATATTGCATGAGTATGTGTGTGTGTGAATCACATCTTCTTCATCCGTTCATCTGTCAATTATTATTTAGGTTGTCTCCATGGCTTGACTATTGTGAATACCAGTGCAACATTGGAGGGCATGTATCATTTTGAATTATGGTTTTCTCTGGATATATACCTGGGAGTGGGATTGCTGGATCATATGTTGGCTCTGTTTGTAGTTTTTTAAGGAACCTCCATACTTCGTAGTGGCTTCGCCCATTTACACTCCTACCAGCAGTGTAGGAGAATGCCCTTTTCTCCATTCCTTCTCCAGCATTTGTTGTTTGTAGACTTTTTGATGATGACCATTCTGACAAGTGTGAGGTGGTACCTCTGTGTAGTTTTGATTTGCATTTCTCTAATATTTAGTGATGTTGAGCATCTTTTCATGTGTCTTCTGGCCATCTGTCTGTTTTGTTTGGATGGAGGTCTAAGTGTTGATACTATACATTTTTTAAACAAATTGAATTCCTTTATAATCATAACATATCTCAGAGACCTCATTTTTTATGGGGACTTTGGTATATATATATAGTTCAATGTCATTTCTTTTCACAACAATACTTTCTTGGTTTCCATTTATTTTGTGTGGCTTACACAGTGTTATTTCTCTCCTTTCATCTGAATTAGCTAACAGGAAAATCCAAAGTGAGTCTTAGCGATCCAAGTGATGTTTGTCATAAAAAATGCAAGCTGTCAAAAACCACCTCCAAATCTGAGCAGAGTCAACTAACTTCACTGTTTCTCTATCTCCTAAGTTGCCACAGTACATTCACCCCATTAGGTTTTCCCAGTGGGTGAAGATAAAGGGAGAGCCTGATCTTTTTTTTTTTTTTTTTTGCAATTATTAATGTTTCATTACCTAAAACGAAAATATCGAACAGATTGGGTAGAGTAGCCGCTTTTATAAAAGGAAGTAGGGCACACAGCTTATCAGGCGGAAGAAAGAACTTTAACAAAGGCAGAGGATTTGGTGAACAAAGAATGCATTCTGATTAAACACACATTATTCACCAGCTCAGCTCAAGTCTGTCATTTAACCCCCACAAAGGCCTTTCAAATGACACACCTGGAAATGCGTGAAAAGAAACATTCTCGAAAGATGACATCCATTTTTTTCTATGAAGGTGAAGGTTTAAAATAAAATATTAAATTGTGCCAGGCATCAATCAGTGCTTTTTTCAGTGCTCACTTACTCGCGTTACTGTCCAGGTGGGATGTGAATATTCCAGCACCTTTTGGAGGGAAGCTATGAAAAAAATTTTGGCCTGGTTCGATAATTTGCTGCAAACACAGACATAGAGGTAGTCAGCTATAGAATTTACAAAATGTTTAGGCATACTTTCGTGCAGATTTTCTACTTTCTTAAACATTAAAATAGTAGTAAACCTTCTTTTCAGAGACCTTACCTCAGGTATGCTGCTGCTACTGCTGCTAAGTCGATTCAGTCGTGTCCGACTCTGTGCGACCCCATAGACGGCAGCCCACCAGGCTCCCCTGTCCCTGGGATTCTCCAGGCAAGAACACTGGAGTGGGTTGCCATTTCCTTCTCCAATGTATTAAAGTGAAAAGCAAAAGTGAAGTCGCTCAGTCATGTCTGACTCTTAGTGACCCCATGGGCTGCAGCCCTCCAGGCTCCTCCGTCCATGGGATTTTCCAGACAAGAGTACTGGAGTGGGGTGCCATTGCCTTGTCCAACCTCAGGTATAGCAAACCTAATTTTTCCATAAAGGCAGGAAACAATAATACCCTTACAACATATGTACCACTTATCTTGAAAACTATATAAATAATGTGTTTATCATCAGTAGGAATGTTATGCTTGGATAAATAACATTTTATGGAATGAAGACTGTAGCTGAGGTGATGAGACTTAAGGACACACACAGCACATACAGGCAAACTCACCCTAGAAAGAGATCTGCACATCTATCCAGAGGAAACTCTACGCTGAAAAGATACACGCTCACCCATGTTTACTGCAGCACCGTTTACAGAAGCCATGACGTGGAAGCGACCTACGTGTCCATCAACAGATGAATGGATAAGGAAAACATGGTGCATATACACAGTGGAATATTACTCGGCCATAAAAAGGATGAAATAATTCCATTTGCAATAACATGGATGGACCTACATCTTATCATGCTAAGTGAAGTCAGACAGAGAAAGACAAATACCATATGATATCACTTATATGTGGAATCTAAAATATGATAGAATTGAACTTATTTACAAAACAGAAATAGACTCACAGACATAGAAAACAAACTTATTGTTACCAAAGGGGAAAGTGAGGGAAGGGGATAAATTGGGAATTTGGAATTAATTTATATATACTACTATATATAAAACAGATAATCATCAAGGACCTACTATATTTTGTTCAGTCACTCAGTCATGTCTGACTCTTTGAGACACCATGGAATACAGCACAACAGGCTTCCCTGTCCTTCATTTCCCAGAGCTTGTTCAAACTCATATCCATTGAGTTAGTGATGCCATCCAACCATCTCATCCTCTGTCATCCCCTTCTCCCACCTTCAATCTTTCCCAGCATCAGGGTCTTTTCCAAAGAGTCAGTTTTTCACATCAGGTGGCCAAAGTATTGGAGTTTCAGCATCAGTCCTTCCAATGAGTATTCAGGATTGATTTCCTTTTGGATTGATTGGTTTGACCTATTTGCAGTCCAAGGGACTCTCAAGAGTCTTCTCCAACACCACAGTCCAAAAGCATCAATTCTTCGGTGCTCAGCTTTCTTCACAGTCCAACTCTCACATCCATACATGACCACTGGAAAAACCATAGCCTTGACTAGATGGACCTTTGTTGGCAAAGTAATGTCTCTGCTTTTTAACACGCTGTCTAGGTTTGTCATAGCTTTTCTTCCAAGGAGCAAGTGTCTTTTAATTTCATGGCTACAGTCACCATCTGCAGTGATTTTGGAAACCAAGAAAATAGTATTTGGTAATAACTTGTAAAAGAAAAGACTCTAAATCACCTTACTATACAGCTGAAATTAACACAACATTGTAAATCAAATATAACCCAACAAAAAATTTTTTAAAAGAAAGAAAGCAATTATGACTAAGCCGTCAACCTCAACTAAGAGGAATTTTGCTTTAAATGTGAATGATATAGTAAAAAGTTATGAAACATTCAAAAATGAATAAATAAGAAAGATATCCACCCAACACATGTGCGGGTCTCTGCTTTGGGGAATCTATGCTTGATTTCCTTATAGACTTTGCTCTCCTTATATTGCTGTGTTTCCCAACAGTGCCAGAGATCAAATCAACAACATGCACTGGATCATAGAAATAGCAAGAGAGTTCCAGAAAAACATCTACTTCTGCTTTATTGACTACACCAAAGCCTTTGACTGTGTCTATCACAACAAACTGTGGAAAATTCTGAAAGAGATGGGAATACCAGATCACCTTACCTACCTCCAGAGAAATCTGTATGCAGGTCAAGAAGCAACAGTTAGAACTGGACATGGAATAGCAGACTGGTTCCAAATCAGGAAAGGAGTACATCAAGGCTGTATATTGTCACCCTGCTTATTTAACTTATATGCAGAGTACATCATGGGAAATGCCGGGCTGGATGAAGCACAAGCTGAAATCAAGATTGCCAGGAGAAATATCAATAACCTCAGACATGCAGATAATACCACCCTTACGGCAGAAAGAGAAGAACTAAAGAGCCTCTTGAAGGTGAAAGAGGACAGTGAGAAAGTTGGCCTAAAGCTCAACATTCAGAAAACGAAGATCATGGCATCTGGTCCCATCACTTCATGGCAAATAGATGGGGAAACAATGGAAATAGTGACAGAGTTTATTTTACTGGGCTCCAAAATCACTGCAGATGGTGACTGCAGCCATGAAATTAAAAGATGTTTGCTCCTTGGAAGAAAAGCTATGACCAACCTAGACAGCATAGTAAAAAACAGAGACATTACTTTGCCGACAAAGGTCCATCTAGTCAAGGCTAGGGTTTTTCCAATAGTCATGTATGGATGTGAGAGTTGAACCATAAAGAAAGCTGAGTGCTGAAGAATTGATGCTTTTGAACTGTAGTGTTGGAGAAGACTCTTGAGAGTCTCTTGGACTGTAAGGAGATCCAACCAGTCCAACCTAAAGGGAATGAGTCCTGAATATTCATTGGAAGGACTGATGCTGAAGCTGCAACTCCAATACTTTGGCCACCTGATGTAAAGAACTGACTCATTGAAAAAGACCCTGATGATGGGAAAGATTGAAGGTGGGAGGAGAAGGGGATGACAGAGGATGAGGTGGTTGGATGACATCATTAACTCAATGGACATGAGTTTGAGCAAGCTCTGGGAGTTGGTGATGGACAGGGAGGCCTGGCGTGCTGCAGTCCATGGGGGCACAAAAAGTCAGACACAACTGAGCAACTGAACTGAACTCCCAGCAGTGACCTACCATGCTGTATGGTATTATTCTTAGCTTTCTGTATATTAGGATGTCTTTGCATCTTAAAGAACCCCTGTGGCTGGGGAGAGTCTGGCCTCCCAGGGCGGCCAGCATTAAGAGACAGGAAAGGGTACAGCTGGGAGCAGGCCTTTGACAAGCAAAGTAAGAAACCTAAAGCCCATGTCCCTAGGAGCCCTGGGAGGCAATAGTCCTGTGTCTCCATCATCCCAGGGCAAGTACCAAGCAACTAGACACACCCCTATAGCCCAAAGCCACTGAAGTTTGAATAAACTAGCCATTCCTAACCCATTTTTTCTGCCTGCCTTGCCTCTCTTCAGGAAACCTCAGTAAAGGTCCCAGGGTAATGTGCCCCCACCCCGGTCACCCATCTCCTGACCACCCGGTGTCTCTGCCACTCGGCCCGACATGTGTGTGCCTCCTGCCTCAGGACCTGAGTGTGTCAATACCTTGGTTCTCCTGAGTTCTCTTCCACTGCTCCTGTGGCCACACTGACCAAGCACCTCACTTAAAAACAATGGACAAGTGCTGATAACAGACGTACGTAAAATCCCCTAAGTGAGGGTATTTGTATAATTGGAGATTCCATTTTTCTGTCTGTCACAATGGTGCCCACTCCTCGGGATGCTCAACCCCAGGCGTCGTGCACTCACGACATCTCACATTCACATGAAAGACGCATCATCTCTCTCTGTCTCTCTCTCCCTCACTCCTTCTAATGGCCTGCTTTCTGAACCCTAGGAAGTGCTGAAGGTCACCAAAAGGCTGAGGAACCAAACACTAAAACTTGCTAAATCACGTCTTAAGATAGTTCAGAGTGCATTCTGAGATGGGTTCCAATCCACCTTGTAGAACGTCCTCAGCTCTCAGAAGACCTTCCTACTTAAACTGCAACGTGTGGGGGAAATGGAACATCATTCAGAGGGTCAGGTACCCACCACCTGACAGAGATGACTTTTTATCTCCATCCAGTAATTGAGTTGAAATGTCCTTCCTTATTAGAGACCAGCTATCCTCACTGGGATCTAATTATCCTGTTCATTGGCCAACAAGAGTCCTTTTTTGCCGGGAGCCGGTGAGAGACATTCCACTCGTGACAAAGGTCATGAGGAAGGAGGCTCGGCATACGCAAAGGCGGGATCGAGCCTCGGGAGTCCCCCCAGATATTCTCAAGCATCTACCCCCAAAAAACCAGAGTCTGCCTACTTTATTGCTTTGTGCTCTCACCTCTGACTTTACTGGGGGCTGTCTCCCACCACCATCTCGCTCTCTCTGTCAAAGAGTTAACTTACAGCTCCAATTAATAAAGTTCCTGGGCAATTAGGAGTGTTTAAATCCAAACCCCTCAGATGGCTCTCTAACTCGCCTGACAAGTTTACCCGGACACCTACAGCTATTCATACAATTGTTTACAGTCTCCCAGCCTCGAGAGGCACGGGAAGCTTAAGATATTCAAATAGCTTAGAGCCTCTCAGAGAGTTAGAAACTGTCAGAATAAAACTAGTAAAAGATTTCATTGATGAGCCAATGTTTGTTGCCAAGTTTTCACATCCCCTGAATTGTATCCTTGAATGTGTATTAATTAATAGTTGGTATGTAGAAGAAATAAGTAGTGGCCTTGGTGTTAGTAACTTTGGACCCTTAAGGTAATAAATTCTTTCCTTTGTAAACCCATTACACATCTGCCCTATAGGAATGTAATTTTATCTTCGAAAGATGGCGCCAAACCTTAAAATAATTACTCTTAGAGAAAATAAGTCTTTGTTGATAAGTCGTTGTCAAGAGTCATAAAATGTTAATAGGCCTTCTGGCCAGAAGATGATGTAAATCACCTAAACCATTTGTATACGATAAATTTGCAGGAAAGAAACCCTGGTTTTTGATAAGGATCAAAAACTGCTGACTTTGCATCCCCTATTATCCTCTATGTGTAACTTAGGGTATATAAGCCCCTGTTGAAAATAAAGCTATGGGCCTTGCTCACCAACGCTTGGTCTCCCCATGTCATTCTTCCCTTTAACTTCCAGCTGAGTGTCCATCTGGAGCGCAGATATCCTCTGCAACCATTTACTTGCCTGGGCTTCTAAGACCCACTCGAGAAGGTGTCTAAGGTGGGGCACCTTCCGCTATTCAAGAGGGCACCTGCGGCCTCCGTGGTCAGAGCTAACCTGGTGTCACGGGTTATGTTGATTTTCCGCGTAAACCAAGCCACTCAGCTTCTTTTCTCCACTGAATTTTCCTACTGAGCTATCCTCTTTCTATTACTCTTTATATCTCTAATTAACATTTGAATAGGTCGGCTAAGCCGTCTCTCCTTCGAATACCCTGGATCAGCCAGGGCTGGACCTCAGCACTTTTTCTAAAAAAAAAAAAAAAAAAAAAAATTCTCTTTTGCACAAAAATACATGATTCGCTTAATTTGAAAATTCCCAAGCAATATTTTACCGAGTTACCACAGACAAATTGAGCATAATAGAGCCATTCCAAGTTTTCCACTCCACTTTAGGAAGGTGTGATCTCTTCCCTAATGGTACTGCCAACAGCCCCAAACCAGTGAATAATAGTCTCAATCAAAATAACCAATGAATCAAACAAAGTGACCTCAACAAGGAAGTCTTTAATTAAGTATCTGTGTTTCCTTGCAATGGAGGGGTGAGGGGATTTGATTTGCTATCAATCACTATGAGGAAAAAGAAATGAGTGGCTAACAACCAAACTGAAAGAAGAAATTTAAGTTTTTTTGATCAACTTATGATGTGTCCTGGAGTCAGTAGAAATTCAGCCTCATCTTTTAACATGTAGACAACTCTGACTGTCAGTCAGTTCAATCGCTCAGTTGTGTCCGATTCTTTGTGACCCCACGTACTGCAGCACACCAGGCTTCCCTGTCTATCACCAACTCCCAGAGCTTGCTCAAACTCATGTCCATCGAGTCGGTGATGCCATCCAACCATCTCATCCTCTGTCGTCCCCTTCTTCTCCCACCTTCAATCTTTCCCAGCATCAGGGTCTTTTTCAATGAGTCAGTTCTTCACGTCAGGTGGCCAAAGTAGTGCAGTTTCAGCTTCAGTCCTTCCAATGAACATTCAGGGCTGATTTCCTTTAGGATGGACTGGTTGGATCTCCTTGCAGTACAAGGGACTCTCAAGAGTCTTCTCCAACACCACAGTTCAAAAGCATCAATTCTTCAGCTCTCAGCTTTCTTTATGGTCCAACTCTCACATCCACACATGACTACTGGAAAAATCATAGCTTTAGCTAGACGGACCTTTGTCGGCAAAGTAATGTCTCTGCTTCTCAATATGCTGTCTAGGTTGGTCATAGCTTTTCTTCCAAGGAGCAAGCATCTTTTAATTTCATGGCTGCAGTCACCATCTGCAGTGATTTGAAGTCCAATAAAATAAACTCTGTCACCGTTTCCATTGTTTCCCCATCTATTTGCCATGAAGTGATGGGATCGGATGCCATGATATTAGTTTGCTGAATGTTGAGTTTTAAGACAACTTTTTCACTCTCCTCTTTCACCTTCATCAAGAGGCTCTTTAGTTCTTCTTCACTTTCTACCATAAGGGCAATGTCATCTGCATATTTGAAGTTATTGATGTTTCTCCCAGCAATCTTGATTCCAGCTTGTGATTCATTCAGTCCAGCATTTCCCATGATGTACTCTGCATATAAGTTAAATAAGCAGGGTGACAATATGCAGCCTTGATGTACTCCTTTGCCAATTTGGAACCAGTCTGCTGTTCCATGTCCAGTTCTAACTGTTGCTTCTTGACCTGTATACCGATTTCTCAGGAGGCAAGTCAGGTGGTCTGGTATTCCTATCTCTTTCAGAATTCCACAGTTTGTTGTGATCGACACAGTCAAAGGCTTTGGTGTAGTCAATAAAGCAGAAATAGATGTTTTTCTGGAACTCTTGCTTTTTCTATGATCCAACAGATTTTGGCAATTTGATCTCTGGTTCCTCTGCTTTTCTAAATCCAGCTTGAGCATTTGGAAATTCTCGGTTCACATATTATTGAAGCCTGGCTTGGAGAATTTTGAGCATTACTTTGGTAGCATGTGAGATGAGTGCAGTTGTGTGGTAGTTTGATCATTCTTTGGCATTGCCTTTCTTTGGGATTGGAATGCAAACTGACCTTTTCCAGTCCTGTGGCCACTGCTGAGTTTTCCAAATTTGCTGACACATTGAGTGCAGCACTTGCACAGCATCATCTTTCAGGATTTGAAATAGCTCCACTGGAATTCCATCACCTCCACTAGCTTGTTCTTAGTAATGCTTCCTAAAGCCCACTTAACTTTGCACTCCAAGATGTCTGGCTCTAGGTGAGTGATTACACCATCATGGTTATCTGGGTCATGAAGATCTTCTTTGTATAGTTCTTCTGTGTATTCTTGCCATCTCTTCTTAATATCTTCTGCTTCTGTTAGGTCCATACCATTTCTGTCCTATATTGTGCCCATCTCTGCATGAAAATTTCCCTTGGTATCCCTAATTTTCTTGAAAAGATCTTAGTCTTTCCTGTTCTATTGTTTTCCTCCATTTCTTTGCATTAATTATTTAGGAAGGCTTTTTATGTCTCCTTGCTATTCTTTAGAACTCTGCATTCAAATGGGTATATCTTTCCTTTTCTCCTTTGTCTTTCATGTGTTTTCTTTTCTCAGCTATTTGTAAGGCCTCCTCAGACAACCATTTTGCCTTTTTGCATTTCCTTTTCTTGGGGATGGTCTTGATCCCTGCCTCCTGTACAATGTCATGAACCTCTGTCCATAGTTCTTCAGGTGCTCTGTCTATCAGATCTAATCCCTTGAATCTATTTCTCACTTCCACTATGTAATCTTAAGGGATTTGATTTAGTCATACCTGAATGGTCTAGTGGTTTTCACTACTTTCACTACTTTCAGTACTTTCACTACTCAAGTCTGAATTTGGCAATAAGGAGTTCATGATCTGAGCCACAGTCAGCTCCCGGTCTTGTTTTTGCTGACTGTATAGAGCTTCTCCATCTTCAGCTGCAAATAATATAATCAATCTGATTTTGGTGTTGACCATCAGGTGATGTATATGTGTACAGTCTTCTCTTGTGTTGTTGGAAGAGGGTGTTTGCTATGACCAGTGTGTTCTCTTGGCAAAACTCTGTTAGCCTTTGCCCTGGTTCATTCCGTATTCCAAGGCCAAGTTTGCCTGTTACTCCAGGTATCTCTTGACTTCCTATTTTTGCATTCCAGTCCCTTATGATGAAAAGGACATCTTTTTTGGGTACTAGTTTTAGAAGGTCTTGTAGGTAGTCATAGAACTATTCAACTTCAGCTTCTTCAGCATTACTGGTTGGGGCATAGACTTGGATTACTGTGATATTGAATGGTTTGCCTTGGAAATGAATAGAGATCATTCTGTCGTTTTTGAGATTGCACCCAAGTACTGCATTTCACACTCTTTTCTTGACTATGAGGGCTACTCCATTTCTTCTAAGGGATTCTTGCCCACAATAGTAAATATAATGGTCATCTGAATTAAATTCACCCATTCCAGTCCATTTTAATTCACTGATTCCTAGAATATCGACATTCACTCTTGCCATCTCCTATGTGACCACTTCCGATTTGCCTTGATTCATGGACCTAACATTCCAGGTTCCTATGCAATATTGCTCTTTGCAGCCCTGGACTTTACTTCCATCACGAGTCACATCCACAACTGGGTGTTGTTTTTGCTTTGGCTCCATCTTTTCATTCTTTCTGGAGTTATTTCCCCATTGATCTCCAGTAGCAAATTGGGCACCTACTGACCTGGGGAGTTCATCTTTCAGTGTCATATCTTTTTGCCTTTTCATGCTGTTCATGGGGTTCTCAAGACAAGAATACTGAAGTGGTTTGTTGTTCTCCAGTGGACTGTTTTGTCAGAACTCTCCATCATGAACTGTCTGTCTTGGGTGGCCCTATATGGCATGGCTCATAGTTTCATTGTTAGACAAGGCTGTGGTCCACGTGATCAGTTTGATTCGTTTTCTGTGATTGTGGTTTCCATTCTGTCTGCCCTCTGGCAGATAAAGATAAGAGGCTTATGGAAGCTTCCTGATGGGAGAGACTGATTGTGGGGGGAACTGGGTCTTGTTCTGATGGGTGCTCAGTAAATCTTTAATCCAATTTTCTGTTGATGGGAGGGGCTGTGTTCCCTCCTGTTGTTTGACCTGAGACCAAACTGTGGAAGGGGTAATGAAGATAATGTCCACAGTCTCCAGTTGTGGCTCAGTTCAAATGGATATTCACAGTGACATCCACTGTGAGAGCCTTAGTCACCTAGGAAAAAATCAATTATGTTCAATACTTTCCACTGACTAGAGTCAAAGAGCAGCATGGTAACTTCAAGAAGTTTCTTAGCAATGGTTCAATCACAAGGGTGATTTCCTCTGACTTAATCTTGGGGTACACAAGGGTGATTTCCTCTGACTTAATCTTGGGGTATATTTGACCAGAATTACCTCTTTATCAAGTTGGAATCAATCAAAGTCTTATCATCAGTTTATTCTCTCTTGAAAAATATTTTCATGTGGTTCTTCAAATGTCAAATCTATTATATATGTGCTTTCTGAAATTTGTTTATGATAACCATCTTATAGCAGAAAAGACTTGACTACTTACAAAATTCAAGTAATACAACAAAGTAAAATACATTCAGATAGGTTTTAAAAGACCAAGACATATATATAATAAAAGTTAAAAAAAGTTAAACTGGAACCAGAAGTGAGGTAGGCACAAAAAGTTAGGCTATAAAACCTTCACATTTGGAAGTATAAACTATAATAAACTTCAACCCTTTAGAAACCAAGTATTTGCTCTAGAATTCTTCAGTTTCATAGAAAACCAAATAGAGCTCAAGGTAGCAAGCACCCATAAAAACTAGCTAAAACCCAGCCTTTGAGATTCCAACAGGAAAATTAAACAGGACAAAACTTTCCTACAGTCTTTACAGATCAACATGCCCCAGAAGCATAGTGTGAGGGGTGGGGAGTGGGGTCTCACAGAGGGGATTTGTGTCCCCTGAATCCAGTCAGTTCCAACCCGCAGAGACACCAGTCTTAGCAAATCAGACAGCCGAGAAAGAGGCACCTGCGCCTGACCACCCACTGGGCAAACTTCCTCCTTCCTCTGTCACTATGAAACACTCTCATTGAGAAGATTCTATTTTGTCTGCTTTTCGTACAGTCTAAAAAGAGCCTCAAAGGTAAAAACCTAACCAGCAGAAACTCAACCAGTACAAAGTAAAACATAATAAGACCCACGTATGGAAATCCACTTCAGTAGTTTTTCAAAGAATATTATGAATATTGAGAAAGTAATATTATTAATTCCAAATAATGAATCCCATTCCTATTACTTTGTTGTTGTCATTCAGTCACCCAGTCGTGTCTAACTCTTTGTGACCCCATGAAATGCAGTAAGCCAGGCTTCCCTGGCCCTCACCATCTCCCGGGGGTTGCCCAAGTTCATGTCCACGGCATCAGTGATGCCATCCAGCCATCTCATCCTCTGACACCCTCTTCTCCTTCTGCCCTCAATCTTTCCCAGTGTCAGGGGAAGGAAACATTATAATATCCCATTACTTAGAATATCATTTGAGATTCCCTCCCTGCTAAAGAAGTGTTGGGCTCTGGAGAGCGACAGAGGGAATCCTGGCTGTCTGAAGTCCCTTTCAGACCCTAAATGGTGCAAGGCAGGGGAGGGGAGTACTAGGGTACAAGAAGGGGAGGTACAAGGAGGGGAGGGGAGGACGCAGAGTCCTGGAAGGCAGGAGAGGGCCCTTCACACTGCAGTCTCTCCACTCTCAAGGCCACTGATAAGGACCAAACAAGAGCAGTTAGAAGGCGCAAGCATGAGTGTTAAGAGGCTCCACATGGTACCTAATGGTATCTCTCTCTCTCTCTCTCTCTCTCTCTCTCTCTGTCTCACACACACACGCATGCATGCACGCACATTCAGCCAGACCCAGTGGGCTCACAGACAGTAATGTTACAGAATCAAACTTGGATCCAGTCGCCCAAGTGCAATAATGCTAATCTAGCCAACATCTCGTGATGGTTTGGTGTTACACGTTTTCCTGTCAACTTGAACGTGGCACAAACCACGATGTATAATCCGGTCAACAATTCTGACCACCTTCTATGTGCAGAGCCTTGGCCTCAGTGCTGTGGGAGTGACAAAAATACACAAACACTCCCCCCACCCGCCCCCAGTAACTCACGGAAGTTGGGGAGTTCAGAGGAGTTTGCAAGAAAATGGCAAACACATATAAAGTACTGAGCAGAACATGCCAATGCATGCTGTCGCCAGAGTGCCCAGGAGGAGAGATTGCCACGCAGGAAGCAGAGAGGAGCCCTCGATTGTCCACACAGGATCCAGACGTGGAACCCGGATTAGGACTCCAACAGGAGGGTACAAGGTGGCAGAGGAGGGCATCTCAAGGCGGCAGGGGCAGACTCGACAAGGCAGGAAAGTGAGTGGGAAGTCTTTGGTGAGAACAGTGACTGAATGTATCCTCTTGGTTATTACAGTCACATGACTGCTGTCGGATTTTGTTTGTAAAAGACTTAATGGTCTTGCAACTTACCCCAAAATGTCAGTGAAACCTTAAGTAATTAATTCTAATCTTTATGCTAAGGCCATGAAAGATTCAGTGCTTCACATATAAATTTTCATGGGCTGGTTTGAGGTTACCTTTCCCCACTCTAGGGGAAGATAGAGTGGTGTGTTATTTACAAGCCACCTGAGACTCTCTTATTGGGCTTCCCTAGTGGCTCAGACGGCGGAGAAGGCAATGCCACCCCACTCCAGTACTCTTGCCTGAAAAAATCCCATGGACAGAGGAGCCTGGTAGGCTGCCGTCTATGGGGTCGCACAGAGTCAGACATGACTGAAGTGACTTAGCAGAAGCAGCAGTGGCTCAGACGGTAAAGAATCTGCCTACAATGTGGGAGACTTGGGTTCAGTCTCTGGGTTGGGAAGATCCCCTGGTGGAGGGCATAGCAACCCACTCCAGTATTCTTTTTTTGTTGTTTTCTATTTATTTTTTTTAATTTTATTTTACTTTTAAACTTTACAATATTGTATTAGTTTTGCCAAATATTGAAATGAATCTGCCACAGGTATACATGTGTTCCCCATCCTGAACCCTCCTTCCTCCTCCCTCCCCATACCATCCCTCTGGGTCGTCCCAGTGCACCAGCCCCAAGCATCCAGTATCGTGCATTGAACCTGGACTGGCGACTTGTTTCGTACATGATATTATACATGTTTCAATGCCATTTTCCCAAATCTTCCCATCCTCTCCCTCCCCCACAGAGTCCATAAGACTGATCTATACATCAGTGTCTCTTTTGCTGTCTCGTACACAGGGTTATTGTTACCATCTTTCTAAATTCCTTATATATGCGTTAGTATACTGTATTGGTGTTTTTCTTTCTGGCTTACTTCATGCTGTATAATAGGCTCCAGTTTCATCCACCTCATTAGAACTGATAGAATCCCATGGACAGAGGAGCCTGGTGGGCTACAGTCCATGGGGTCACAAAAAGTTGGACACGACTGAGCGACTAAGCACTGAGAACATTAACTTGCCTTTTTTGCAGCATTCTGGTGTGGTAAATTTCCAGATACCTTGAAGAATGTCCATGAGAAATAATCACGAAGCTGTTAAATTAATCCCTTTCACAGAAGAGTCACATGTTAGCTTCCCAGTTTAGGTGTGTCCAAATTGGCAATTGCAGCATCTGTTATGGTACATTTTGCACTTAAGAGTTACAGTGGCTACCTCTTCATTGAAATACTCAATTTATATACAGAGGAGAAAATTGGTTTTGCAGCCCAGAAGTAGTGCAGTAAGCAAATGAAGCAGAATGAAACGTGATAACAAAACTGATATGTTGGATGACATATTTAATAAAACTCATGGCTTTTCATAGATAAGGAATTGTTAATATAGATGCGTCAAATAGAATGTTAATTGTACCACAGGAGAATTATACAGTATCTCATCATTAGTGGAAAAGATAGGAAGATGACATAATTGCTTCATTGAAAAATTAAATAGTGTTATCTTCTTTGTAAAAAGTAATGCCAGGAATCTTAATAAATTCTTAGCTTAACTTTTCAGGAAAAAAGTATATTTTATTTTTAAGTGGTGCAATACAAAGCATTTTAAGTAGATGATATAAGTATCACAGAACCATTTGAGATTCATATTTCCAAACTGCATAACAATTAGGAAATGAATTCACCTATTTAACATAATTCCCCAGTGTGACAAATCAAAATCATTCCATTGTAGGGCTTAAGAAATTGAAAAAGTTGAATTACTCTCCTGGGCTTCCATCCTAAAACAATGTAAGTTAAGGTTAAAGCTTAGATAACAGAGAATATTTGTTGGGATTTGATTCCTGAATTTCATGCTCTTATTTTCTAGTTAATTTGGTACTGAGAAATTCCGCTCCCCCCGCCCCAGGTCCATTTTAGTTCATTTGTATCTAGTCTTCCCCCTAAATTATTTGCAGTGATTCAGAAAGACGCATAAAATGTTGCAAGATAAAAGTTGATGAGGAGGAAAGGAAAGCAAGGAGAGAAAAGCCCTGTGAAATAAAAATTTATATTTTATGTCAACACAAGAAATATCTAAACATAAAAAATTCTTCACTGCCCTATGGCCTCCTCTCCCCCTAACCATGCATCATATATATGCATTATGCCTCGATCAAACCTCCCCATCATCAGGAATACCTGTGTGCTGTGCTTAGTCGCTCAGTTGTGTTCGACTCTTTGCAACTCCATGGACTGTAGCCCACCAGGCTCCTCTGTTCATGGGAATCTCCAGACAAGAATGCTGGGGTGGGTTACCATGCCCCCCTCCAGGGGATCTTCCCAACCCAGAGATCAAACCCAGGTCCCCACATTGCAGGCATATTCTTTACCGACTGAGCCACCAGGGAAACCCAAGAATACTGGAGTGGGTAGCCTATCCCTTCTCCTGGGGATCTTCCTGACCCAGAAATCGAACCGGGGTCTCCTACATTGCAGGCAGATTCTTTACCAGCTGAGCTACCAGGGAAGCCCGCAGGAATACCTGATCAACCATAAAAAGCAATATTCTCCTAACATCAACAAGACAACTCCTTTAACAGATAATGTCCTTTCTTGACCTTGTGAGGGGCCACGATGATGTTTAGATCTGCATTGGGTAAACTGTCAGTAATACATCATTTAGTCTCACAAACTTGTCTAACCGTGTCTTGACTTCTAACGGGCGCAGCAGTTCTCAGAGCTTTTGACAGCCCCCCACCCCACGCCCCGCCCCACGCCGGTTGTACTCCTCAATTTGGCGCAAATAAAATTTTCCGTTTCTTTTTTAGATCCACTGATGACTTTTTTCATGGATAGCAGTGAGGTGGCTGTGTATCAGGCAGACATGATGTCCTGTCCACAGATTTGCCTCTATGGCTTCTGAGTAGTTTAGTAAAGAGAGTGGACCACATGCCAGAATCCTTGTGGCCCATCAAACTTTCCCAAAATGGTCACAGCAGCATTTCCTCACTCCCAGTCAGGAGGCGGGCTCTCTTCCCCTCCCCTTGAGCCTGGGAATGACTCTCTAGCCAGCTGCCCCAGCACGTGTAAGGCAATAGAAGTGATGCTATGGGGTGTCTGTGGCTAGATCATTAAAGCTGATACATCCCCTCCCAGCAATCTCTTTCTCTCTCTAGGGATTCTCTCACACTAAGGACCCAGCCACCACGTATGCGGAATCCCAGGCCACAGGGAAAAGCCACATACAAGGGTTCCAGCTGACAGCACCAACCGAGGTCACAGCCAAAGCCAGCATCAAAGGGATGAGCTCACAGAGGGTTCCAACACCCAGCTGAGACCCTAGACATGGTGAACAGAGACAAGACACCTCACTGTGCCCTGGCAAATTTCCTGGTCCGCAAACTTCCTGAGCATCATAACCGATCATTTTACACCACTGAGCTTGAGAGTAATGTCTTATGTGGGCATCGCCACTGCCACAGCCCTTTAGAGGAAAATGAATCTGAAGAAGCTCAACCATCCCCAGCTCTGAGACTAGAGACAAATTTCCCTCACATGTCTTCTTCACTGAGAGAGCCCTGGGAGGCAAGGAACTAGGTTCTCAGTGATGTTCAAACAGCAAAAATGGGCAAGGTCTCACCTTATAATAATTCTCTGCTTATTAGGCTGATTGCATCAGGGCAAAGGGCAGTGTGGCCAAAGCAAATACAAGAAGGAAGCATCAGTGCAGTTCACATCTCTAGCTCTCAGATGGCCCAGCCTGCTGTAAAGATGGGTTACAGTGGGGAAAGTACGCACTTAAATGACACTCAAAGATGCTAGTACCAGAGGGGCCAGAACTCAGCACAGAGGGGAGGAGAGGCTGGTGGCCAGAGAGCTCACATGAAAGTGGAACAACAAGGAGCCTCTGGGACTTCCCTGATGCTCCGGTGGTTAAGCCTTCCGCTTCCAGTGCAGGGGTTTCAGGTTCAATCCCTGCTCTGGGAGCTAAGATCCAACATGCCTTGGGGCCAAAAGACAAAAACAAATACTAAAAAGTAAACAATATTGTAGCAAATTCACTAATGACTTTTTAAAAATGGTCCGCATCAAAAAAAAAAAAATTGACAAAGAAAATTTATTTCTACTCTTCATTCTGTTTGAAAATTTGACCCTAACCATGTCCTTACTTAAAAAAAGAAAAGACTTAAGAGTTAATGAGGCTTTGCATCTTATATGAGAAATTTATAGTCTTCTAAATTTGTCTCTCTTTTTTTTAATTATTTTAACAAGCCTTATATTAATAATATATTTTGTCCTTGTGAAGTTCTTTCCCAAATACAGATATTTGGGGACATATACAATCTTATTTTTGTGTTTGTCCCAACCACGGGCACTTTTTAGTTTAATTCACATTTTAGTTGACCCGTGTTGCTTATCTAGTGCTACATTCATTACCACTGTCCTTTAGTGACTGAATTCTGAGCGCTGACATCTGTGTGATGACCAAGGCATAATCAGGGCATTGTGGCTTCTGATTGGCTGAATTCCCTGGAGTTCCAATTAGTCAGAACCTCAATCTGTGGTGTATCTTCCCAAACAAGCACTTCCAGTGACACGGCGTTGAGTTCATTTTCGATTTTAAATGGCACATACAGTGTTTATTTGTTCTAAGTAGCTGGCAACGGCTAGTTGCACAAATCTGAAAGATTAGGTATCTCCCTACAAGACAGCAAGACTCTGTCCTCATGTGTATATTAGAATGTGTGCACTCGTGTGCCTGAGCTAGAAGCGTGCCTGGGTGAGACCCCCCCACCCAGGCAAAGCTTCGGAGGTGGCCTGCTTGCTTCATGGGTTGTGTGAACTCTGCATCCATTTGGCCATCGCCATAAACATCCTTTCTCTCAGCAGAACTGTTGATTCATAGAAAGTCTGAGGTTATACCCCTTAAAGGGCAGTATCTCTATGCTGCCAGTTAAGTTCAGAGACTTAGTGGGGATGGGTTTTACTAATACATCTTCTTCCAGAGGTTCGGATGGGATGGGATGGAGTGCAAACTATGCAACCTGCCTCTCCAAACCCTGCCACTCTGGGTGGCACACCATAACCAGACTGGTCTCAGTAGTTGTGTCAATAAAGGATTTCTCCTTGTCCATGGAGATGTTTTGGGCTGCCCCTGGTGGCTCGGAGGGTAAAGAATCTGCAGTGCAGGAGACCCGGATTCAATCTCTGGGTCAGGAAGATCCCCTGGAGAAGGGGATAGCAACCCACTCCAGCACTCTTGCCTGGAGAATTCCAAGGAAGAGGAGCCTGGTGGGCTACAGTCCATGGAGTCACAAAGATTCATCACGACTAATTGACTAAGTACACAAGGAGATGTTTGGCCTTTGCCCTTGGACCCTGGAGGTAATCTCTAAACCCCTGGGATGTCCTGCCTCATGAAACTGTTTACCAGGGAGCTCTGAGTCACCCCAGCAATGTGATTTAGAGGGCAGGGGCTTTTTGTCAGTGGTATCAGCTCAACCTCCCAGAGGGCTAGAGGTTGAGGTCAGCCTTGTGGGTGGACAGCCAGCTTTACACAACTGAGCCCCTGTAAGGACTCTGGACACAAAGACATCAGTGAGCTTCCTAGTGGGCAGTTCGCTATGTCTGTGTCCCTCACTAACGCCAGGAAAGTGATGCTGTCCATGAGGAGATGACAGTTGGACACTCTGAACTTGGATCTTTCCAAGCTCTGCCCCAAGAGCTTCTTCCCTGGTTGATTTTAATCTGTATCCTTTAGATCTGATAAACCAGGACCATGAGTCTAACTTTCAGTGACTTCTGTGGGTCCTTCTTGTGAAGTATTGGATCTAAGGATGGTCTTGGACTCCCAAGTTTGCAACTGATGTGGGAAGTGGGGGCAGTTTTGCGGACTGAGATCCTTCTAATGTGGCAACCACAGGAAATCCTATAACCTTCTTGAACATTAACAACAGATGTTATCCAGGACTGTAGAGAAAATAAAATAGGAGGAGGTAGTGGACACATGTGAACTGAGGAGCAGTTCCTCAGCCTCAATTGATGGGCTTTCCTGAGGCTGGATGGGAGGTTTAACAACCAGGTCAAACAGAACGCAGTCAGACACAGCCCACCAGTGCGAGGGTCTTGGGAAAAGATCCACATACCCACTGGGAGAAAATGCCCAAGTTGGAGACTTGGTCCAACCTTCAGGGGCTGTACCCTTCAGCAGGCTACCAAAAGGTTGGAAAAATCCAGACTCAGATGCCTCCTGGAACCCGAATACCTTCCCTACAAGTGCCAGAGCCCCAGGATTAGACCTTCCTTTCCTTTTCTTTATACCTGGGTCTTCTGAGGTTTGCAGAGGCCCAGAACTAAATCCTAATTAGTTAAGAAAACCAACCAGCATAGGCAGAATGGAGCTAGTTATTCAGATTTAACACTTGCTTAAGCCAGTTTCCTATGAGGGAGCCATATACCAAGACTATCTATGATGGCGCTGCCATTGGAGAGAGTGGCCAACAAGGAACCAGGCCACTGAGAGGCAGGAACACTATATTAACTCCTGAGCTGACTCCCTGCCATATCTTCTGGGTCCAGAACCAACTGGTCATTGAGGTCAGACCAGAGTCTGTGCACAGAAGTTTGACCTCTCCCCTGCCCATGTGACTTTGCATTCTGGCTCACACCATCGTGGGCCCAATTTGTCCAGATATCAAAGAGTTTAGGTACTAGAGATCAGGGGTTCTAAGACACACAACCGAGATGACTTTCAGGAGCCATCATCTAAGAATGAAACCCGTGCATTAACACCTCACCCATGGCTGATTCATGTGAATGTATGGCAAAAACCACCACAATACTGTAAAGTAATTAGCCTCTAATTAAAATAAATAAGAAAGAAAAATAAATAAAATTAAAGATTAACACTTGTGGGTCTTGTGAGACTTGCTGGAGGTATTTTAGGGAAATTCCTCTGAGCATGGGGAGTCCCTGGTGGCTCAGCAGTAAAGAATCCACCTGCAATACAGAAGACGCAAGATACACAAGTTCAATCCCTGACTTAGAAAGATCCCCTGGAGGAGGGCATGGCAACCCACTCCAATATGCTTGCCTGGAGAATCCTATGGACGGAGAAGCCTGGTGGGCAAAGAATCAGACACGACTGAAGCAACAGAGCATGCACTCTCTGAGCATAATGGGAACCCCATGGAGCAATGCTACCTGAATCATGGACCCTGGATCAGTGGCTGTATCACTTGGGAACTACTGAGAAACACAAATCCCCACGGCAGACCTGCTGAATCAGGAGCTCTGGACATGCGGGCTCTGGACACTGTGCTCTAGCAAGCCCTGCGGTTGGCTGTTTCTGATGCATGCTCACATCTGAGCACCATCGCCATGGAGGGAAGGAGAGGCCACTGCTGGAGCCGGGGGAGGGGTGGGTGTACGGCTTCACCTGTGTCACCCCTTCTGTATTTATCCCACTGACCATTAAAGGCTGCTTTAAACAATCAAGAAAAGTAACAGTGTGGGAGGAAGGAAAAATGTTAAACAAGACAATAAAGAGAAGGTAAATTTAGCAGAGGAATAAACAAAGAATTGAAGACAAAAGGAAGGAAGGAAAACAGAAAGGGAGCAAACTTTTTAAGAAGAAAGTAAAATTAGACTATGCTTCGGCCCCCTGATGCAAAGAACTGACTCACTGGAAAAGATCCTGATGTTGGGAAAGATTGAAGGCAGAAGAAGGGAACGACAGAGGATGAGATGGCTGGATGACATCACCAACTCAATGGACATGAGTTTGAGTAAACTCGGGGAATTGGTGATGGACAGGGAGGCCTGGCGTGCTGCAGTCCATGGGGTCACAAAGTGTCAGACACAATTTAGCGACTGAACTGAACTGAAAAGACAATGCGGATGCAGGAAGCGTGAACTGGAGAGATACAGGCAGCACTGCAGGAGTTTCAAATCACGTGCAGGATTCAGGTGGGCTGTGCTCATGTGGCCACTCCACCATCTGCAGTGCAACGGCCTCTCAGGGCCTCAGTTTCCCTATCTGTAAAGTAGGTAGGGTCGCTCTGAGAATTAATGTTGTGTGCATGTGCTCAGTCTCTCAGCCGTGCCCAGCTCTTTGCAACCCCCTGTACTATGCATCCTCTGTCCATGGACGTTTCCAGGCAAGAATACTGGAGTGGGCTGCCCTCTCCTACTCCAGGGGATCTTCCCAACCCAAGGGATCAAACTAGTGTCTCTTGCATCTCTTACAATGGCAGGCAGCTTCTTTACCACTGCACCATCTGGGAAGCCCCTTCAATGACATAAGACACATTTAAAGTGCTTACCACAGTGACTGATACATAATAACTACTCAAACTGGTTCTCTCTCTCTCTCTCTTTTTTTTTTTTTTTTTTTTTTTTTGTTGCTAAAGAATAGTTTGGAGAAGGAAATGGCAACCCACTCCAGTGTTCTTGCCTGGAGAATCCCAGGGATGGAGGAGCCTGGTGGGCTGCCGTCTGTGGGGTCGCACAGAGTCGGACACGACTGAAGTGACTTAGCAGCAGCAAAGAATAGTTTATTTACAAGAAGCCTAAAAATGTTGTCAAAGGATCAATTTTTAAACATTCACAAAGGACCAGAAATTTATGTTCTACTCCTAAAGAAAATATAAATACATCTACCTCTGAATGCATACATAAAAACGTGATTTTCATAGCCCACGTGCATACTTTTAAAGGAAAAATAGAATTTTGCAGCCTCATAGATGCTTAAACTTTAGCTAGTCTACCAGTTTATTTTTCAAAAAATAAAACTGAGGCTTAAGGATGTTTTATTTATTAACCTTGTTTTTTTTAATTAGAAATAAAAATCTATCACTAAAACAATGGCATCACTGCTGTTGCTGCTGCTGCTAAGTCGCTGCAGTCGTGTCCGACTCTGTGCAAGCCACAGTAAATTCTGAGGTATAGAAAGGTGTATTTGTAAGGAAACAAGTAAAAAGCAGCAGGGAGAGGGCGAGAGGGAAAGACAAACGGAAAAGTGAGGAAACCGTTAAACCCAGTGGAACCGAATGATTACGACCTTCGTGGAGTCTTGGGAGGAGCTGGCTTCTGGTGCCTGCCTCCCGCAGCTGGGCTGGATCCAGGCTCTTTTCCAAGCACCCTGGGGAGGTGACCAACATCGCTTCGGCTGTGTTTTGCCTCCTGACTTGTTCCAGAAGAGAAACTTCATCCACACTTGTGCCAGCTGGGGCCTTGGCTCTCGATCCAGCCGACCCTGGCTGAGCAGCTCTGATCTGATTGGTCTGAGACCCAAGCCTTGCGGGGCTCCTGTAACCTCAGGGGCACCCTGAGACACTGCACCCACCTCTCCTGGTTCTCTTGCTGCCCCCAGAGGGGATCGAGGTGGCCAGGCAGCCAGGCAGGTCAGGTAAGCCATCAGCTTACCTCTCTTGGGCACGCATATGGGATGGAAGTGACTGTGCTTTCCTAGGAATACAGACAGCTGGTCTTTCTCCTGGTGTGCCCTTTGGCCATGCCTATCCTGAAGGTCCCCAGGTTTACACGGATGAGGTGAAGGCCCCTTTTCAAAACTCCCAACCCAGCTGTGTATCAGAGCTCAGCTCTGGAGTACCAGTGGTTGTCCAGACAGCGATACACATGTGTTTTCATTCTGTTGCTTCTGTGTGTGGGGTTCCCTTGGTAATCACTGAGGTAGGCAGGGGTCAAGATTTTGGGGGTCCCTTGCCAAAGGCAATGGCAACCCACTCCAGTACTCTCGCCTGGAAAATCCCATGGACAGAGGGGCCTGGTGGGCTGCAGTCCATGGGGTCGCTAAGAGTCGGGCACAACTGAGCGACTTCACTTTCACGTTTCACTTTCATGCATTAGAGAAGGAAATGGCAACCCACTCCAGTGTTCTTGCCTGGAGAATCCCAGGGACAGGGGAGCCTGGTGGGCTGCCATCCATGGGGTCGCACAGAGTCGGACATGACTGAAGCGACTTAGCAGCGGCAGCAGCGGCCATAACATGGACAAAATTTCACCCATAAGCCTAACAGCAGAGATTAGCCCCTTTTTAGGGGAAGACAGGAGGGATACCCACTATGGAGGAAGGCCCCACCACCTTCAGTAAACCTCTGTGAAACCTCACAGGCCAGGAGTCAAAGCAGCAGGAGCTGGTCAACCGTGCTACTGGGAACTTGGGTCACTCATGAGTGCTTGGACTTAAGGCTTTTATTGCTAATACTCGGAGAATGCATTGATATAGTGGCTGAATTCATTGTTTCAGGGTTTCCAAATATTCATTCAAGCATTGAACAGACATTTAAGGGCCACCTACAAAAATACATAGCAGGCATGCTAATTGCCATCACAGTGCTGGGTCATGGGGACAGAGGCTTTAAAAAAAAAAAAATTCATTGAAGTACAGTTGATTTACAATGTTGCGCTAATTCCAGGTATACAGCAAAGCGAGTCAGTTATCCATGAAAGTGAAGGTCGCCCGGTCACGTCCAACTTCTTGCAACCCCATGGACTTTACAGTCCCTGGAATTCTCCAGGCCAGAATACTGGAGTGGGTAGCCTTTCCCTTCTCCAGGGCATCTTCCCAACCCAGGGATCAAACCCAGGTCTCTCGCATTACAGGCAGATTTTTTACCAGCTGAGCCACAAGGAAAGCCCAAGAATACTGGAGTGGTTAGCCTATCCATTCTCCAGTGGATCTTCCTGACCCAGGAATCAAAACCCGGGTCTCCTGCATTTCAGGTGGACTCTTTACCAACTGAGCTATCTGGGAAGCCCCAGTTATACATATGTCCACTCTTTCCATTTTTTTTTAGATTCTTTTCCCACATAGGCCATTACAGAGTATTGAATCAAGTTCCCTGTGCTATTAGAGGGCCTTTTCATAATTATTTTGAGTGGGTATAGTATGAGTCACAGAGTCCTTGGGCAAGGGGGTGGGGAGGTGTTAATGAAAGACAAACGTAAGAATTTAATTTCAAGTTTCAGGAATTATTCAGAAGTTCTGACTCTTGGGCCAGAGTTGATGACCTGATTTCACTTCATCCAGCTCCAGGCAGGTTGGCAGCAGTCCTGCTGGTGCCTGCACTGAGGGTGCAGAAGGAAGCGCTGTCCTAAAACCTGGGTGCCTGGCTCTGTGGGTCCTGGGACCCGCGTGTCCAGGACTGACTGTAACTCCGTCCCTCGCCCAAGTCTGTTCAGTGCCCTTCCCACATCCCTTTTCTTCAGCCCAGTGCTGCCCCCCCCCACCCCACCACATAGTAGCATAATGTGAGCAGTGGATGTTTGTTTTTTATTGAAGTAGAGTTGATTTAGAATGTTGTGTTAGTTTTGGGTGTACAGCAAAGTGATTGTTATATATAAGTATATATGTATGTATGTGTGTGTGTGTGTGTGTGTGTATATATATATATATACATACATACTTTTTCAGACTCTTTTCCCATAAGGGTTATTACAAAATATTGAGTATCATTCCCTGTGCTACACAGTAGGTCCTTGTTGTTTCTCTTTTATATATACAGTGTATATCCGATAATCTCAAATTCCTAGTTCATTCCTCCTCTCCTTTCCCCCGTGGTAAACATAAGCTTGTTTTCTATGTCTGTTGGCCTACTTCTGTTTTGTAAATAAGTTCATTTGTATCATTGGTTAAGATTCCACATACAAATGATTATCATATGATATTTGTCTTTTTCTGTCTGACTTAACTTCACCGAGTATGATAATCTCTAGGATCCTGGATTTATTTCAAATTTCCTAAACAATTAAAAAAGTAGAAAGGAACAAGTAAAACTAACTTTAAAAATATATTTTATTTACTCCAGTCCATCCAAAGTAGGATCACGTCAACCCACCATCAAGATAATAATTAGTGCGATATTTCACATTCTGACTTTGCACTAAGACTGTGAATCTATGCGTCATTTTACACTGAGAGCAGGTCTCCGTCCAAACGAGGGCGTTCCAGGCACTCACCGGCCATGCGTGCCGGCCAGTGGCTACCCTGCTGGATGCACAGCCTTGGCCACTCTTTCTCCAGTTTTCTCCTTTCTTCAACACCCGAACTGTCTCTCTCCCATGGCTGCTTCTCTTGTATAACTTATAAACATCCGTCCATAGTGTTCAAAACTTGTACAAAGGCACTGTCCTCACTACTTGTGTGCAAAACGCACAGTTGCTCATTACCCATCACCGCGCGTGATGTCACCGTCACAAGAGTCTCTGGAGCAGGCAGAGCTGGCTAGGATTATTTGCTTCTGTCTTGGTCCATTTGAACTGCTTTAACAAAATACTGTAAAATAAGTGGCTTACCAACCACAGACACTTACTTCTCCCAGTCATGGAGATTCGATGTCTAAGATCAAGTGCAGCATGGTCAGGGTTGAGTTCTCTTCAGGTTGTGAACAGCCGGCTTCTCCTTGTACCCTCACATGCTGAAAAAAGCTCTTAGTTCTTCATCCCCTGGTAAGGGCACCATCCCATCATGAGGGCTCTTCCCCTAATGTGTCATCCAAATTGAATCACTTCCCCAAAGTCCCACCTCCAAATAGTATCATGCTGGGGATTAGCTTCAACATATGTCTTTGAAGGAGGACAAAAACAGTGTAAAGCATCCCTCCTGGTCAATTTATCTAAAAGTAGCATGAATAACACAAGCTAACACACAGCTCTTATCAAGCATGAGCATTATTTGAAGAACTCCACCGTATCAACAAACAACATGCTAAACGAATTTTAAATATGTATTACTGGAGGTTGTCCACTAATAGTCAAATGCCCTTGTTAAACTGGAAAAAAGGAACTAATTTTTTTAAACCCAAGCCTTGTATGCCACATTACATGAGTTACAGACAGTGTGTAAATACCCCTTCTGCTGGCAGCAACAAAGAGAAAGCAGTAGGCCCCAAAGAGATTACTTAGGCCCCAAAGAGATTACTTTCTCTAAACATTGACCGGCATTGTTAAATTGTTGTTCCAGTTACAAATAGAATCTCACATGTAGTTAAAAATCCTCATGAAGACCCCCAGGTAGTTCTTGTTTTGAGTGACAAAATGCAAGAGGTCAAAACTGGGACCCTGATCATCTGACCTCGAATTTATCATCCGACCTCAAATCCAGGTCTCTTTCTCTCTCCAACTTGTGCTTTTGTATAACAATGACCACTTGATAACTGATTTTTTTAAATGTGTGTAATCGATTCTAACTGTCACTGACACTGCATATTCAGAAGCCAAGAGTGAACCCTACATGATGATTATTATCATCAATATCATAGCTGCAGCCACACTTACAGAACAATTACTATGTTATTGTTCTAAGGGTTTGACACCTATCAACTCAATCACAAAGAGTTTAAATGCTAAAATAACTTACAGTTCAGTTCAGTTCAGTTCAGTCGCTCAGTCGTGTCCGACTCTTTGCGACCCCATGAATTGCAGCACGCCAGGCCTCCCTGTCCATCACCAACTCCCAGAGTTGACCCAAACTCATATCGATCGAGTCAGTGATGCCATCAAGCCATCTCATCCTCTGTCGTCCCCTTTTCCTCCTGCCCCCAATCCCTCCCAGCATCAGAGTCTTTTCCAATGAGTCAACTCTTCTCATGAGGTGGCCAAAGTACTGGAGTTTCAGCTTTAGCATCATTCCTTCTAAAGAAATCCCAGGCAAACTTACACTTACAGATTCTTATTATCCATTCAACCCTTTTTACATCTGTGGAGAACAGCTATCTAAAAAAGAGTGTTAGCTGTGGAATTAAAAAAAGGAATTGGATAAAAATTCAGTCCACTTTTACTGGCTGTATGACTTTCAAAAAGTTTCTCACTCTCTGTTTTGACCTTGTAGGGTTGTTGTGTGGAGTATGTTTAGTGCACTGAACAGAACCTGGTTTGTGATAATCCTTACATAGCATCTCTTAGTTTTACGAGCAATAGAAGGTAGTGAGTGATGGTGTCAAATTCATCATAAGGGTAACCAGTGAGTGGGCATCCAGGATGTCAACAACTCAAGTCTTCTTACTCTGAAGTGAAGTGAAATGAAGTGAAAATTGCTCAGTTGTATCTGACTCTTTGCGACTCCATCAACTGTATAGTCCATGGAATTCTCCAGGCCAGAATACTGGAGTGGGCAGCCTGTCCCTTCTCCAGGGGATCTTCCCAACCCAGGAATCTAACCCAGGTCTCCCACATTGCGGGCAGATCCTTTACCAGCTGAGCCACAAGGGAAGCCCAAGAATACGGGAGTGGGTAGCCTATCCCTGCTCCAGAGGATCTTCCCAACCCAGGAATCAAACCAGGGTTTCCTGCATTGCAGGCGGATTCTTTGCAACTGAGCTATCAGGGAAGCCCTTGCTCTGAAGCAGTTCTTCATCCTGAGTGTCATGTGCCACCCACTTGGCAAGGTTGACCTGGGTTTCAGGTAACTTCTAAACTCTGTGGCCAGCAGGGCTGGCAGACAGCATCCCCACACTTAGGTATCTGTGTTTTATTACTGCCACTTTCTAAGTAATCAAGTGCTACAGAGTGACAGCACCTTGACTGCAACAGCCCTGACACCTAGGTGATTGAAGATTGTATCAGAATGTGGATTTCATTTGGAATTTGAGGGATTTTTTTTTTTTTTTAGTTAATTAAAGAGAGACTCTAAGCAACTATACGATAGTTTGGGAACAATAATTGCACAGGCTTAATTGCATTCTATTTAAATCGAATTCTAAGCACTTTCCTTGAAAAATAATGGACTCAACTTTGCAGCCCTTAATTCTATTTCTGCTTCATAATCAAGAGCTTTTAATGAGTGTCTTTTCTGACTAAATCTGTGTGGGTAAATTCCTAGATTGAGGCTATAAACTTCTGATGAGCAGAGGAATAAAAGCATAAACCCCCTGTTCATTGTGTTTAAAGGATTCATATTTCATTTAAAACCCTGAATACACATCCAAGCCAAGTCATATTATTTTTGGCACTTCAAAAACAGAAACTAATGTAGACACTTCAGGTGTCCAACTGCAGGCTCATAAATTCACTTTTTTATGAAAATAGAGGCAACTAATTCAAGCTAATGGGCCACCATATTTAGAAGAAATTATACTTGAAACATTGACAATATTCTATTATTTTAATTCTTATATTTGGCAGGTGGTATGCTTATATAACATGTTTTTACCTACAGGAACAAAATTTACCTTTAAAACATACAGGAGATATTTTCTTACTTAAGAAGATGCTACAAATCCTCTTTAACCTTGTGCAGTGTACTAAATGTTTGTGTCCCTCTAAAATTTATATGATGAAATCCAGCCTCCCAATGTGATGGTATTCAGTAGTGAGATCTTTGGGAGGAAATCAGGTCATAAGAGTAGAGATCTCAAGAACAGGATTAGTTTAAATCTTAGAAGATATCATCACATACACAAAAAAATTGTAACTTATATGGTGATAAATGTTAATTAAACTTATTGTCATTATCATTGCACAATATATGCATATATTGAATCATTATGTTGTATATCTGAAACATATAATGTATATGTCAATCATACCTCAACTAAAAAAAATGTGGGATTAGTACCCTTGTAAAAGGGACCCCAGAGAACTCTCCCACTCTCTTTCTGCCCTACAAGGATACAATGAGAAGTCAGAAGTCAGCAACCCAGAAGAGGGCTCTCTGCTGCTGCTGCTGCTGCTGCTGCTAAGTCGCTTCAGTCGTGTCCGACTCTGCGACCCCATAGACAGCAGCCCTCCAGGCTCCCCCATCCCTGGGATTCTCCAGGCAAGAACACTGGAGTGGGTTGCCATTTCCTTCTCCAATGCCTGAAAGTGAAAAGTCAAAGTGAAGTCACTCAGTCGTGTCCGACTCTTCACCACCCCATGGACTGCAGCCTTCCAGGCTCCTCCGTCCATGGGATTTTCCAGGCAAGAGTACTGGAGTGGGGTGCCATTGCCTTCTCCGAAGAGGGCTCTCACCAAACACCAAATCTGCTGGCACCAGCCTTCAGAATCATGACAAATAAATTTTATTATTTAAATCACCCACTATTGGTTACTTTGGTGTAGTAGTCTAAAGGTTGGCAGAATATGCCACCTAAAAATATATCACTTTGACATAAGGACTATTTCAAGCTAAAGGCACTTGAAAGCCAGCAGGTAGAAGGGAGACCCTCTAATTTGCCCCCCTTTCTTCCTGAAAGAAGGAGATAAATCTCCCTTGTGAAAGATGTATTCCCTATACCAGTAGAAAGGAGACATTCTTATTACCAGAGATGAGGAGCTGAGGTTGAGGAAATCTGTACAAACAGACCTTGGGAAAATAATTGGGATCTTCCGTTATCATCCCCACATATAAGCCTCTCTGTTCAAGCTAGTATAAAAGCTTCGTTTTGCCACTTCTTTGAGATCGTCATGGGCTGCCATGTCACATAAAACTTACACATTAACTTTGTTTTTTCCCTCTTTTCCTGTGAACTTTGTTTCTTTTCAATCAGTTTTACGCCTATTTAATTCTCAGGGTCAGCCAGAGACTACATTTTGCCTTCCCCACAGTTTCTGGACAATGAGGGTGTTGCCTTCAGAGCCTGTTTACTGTCTCAAGGGATTGTGGGGAGGGGTCCTGGGAGAACTGACAAAAGCTGGCAGAACATAAAAATTCTTAAAAAGTCAGCTCTCCCGAGTCTCTAGCACTGATCAAGAGGGAAGAATTTTCTTCTTGTCCTTTCTGTTCCATGGTCAAATTGGCAGGAGAAAAACATTTGTAAAAATAATTAATTCTCTGCATTGCAACACTTGTGAGTTTGTTTTGGGTGCCCAGAGACGACTGATCCTTTCCCTCTCAGGGACATTTTCCTCCATGTGTGTTTATGTACTAAAAGCTTGATGGGCTTTGCACTTGCCAGTGGTCAGAGTGGAGGCCCCAAGAATGGGCAGGGCAGAATGCGGCTGCACTCCATTTGCTGCTGGCATCCTACTGCAGTTAGGAGTTCTCTGGGAGCTTTGCCGAAGTCTTTGTTTTGGCTGCCAGTGGGAGTAGCTCTGAACCTTGAGAGGGATGCAGCTTTTGCATCATCTTTGGGGTTGGCTCATGGGACCATAGGGAAGCCATTGAAAGTCTTATTGGTTTTAAGCCATAAAAAGGTTTCTTGGCCTGGAGTCACATTGAAATAGATATATATCGCAAGATTTGAACTTTTATATCTCAAACAACTTTTTAGAGGGCTGCCATCTGAAACAAGGGGCTTCTCAGGTGGCACTAGTGTTAAAGAACCTGCCTGCCAATGCAAGAAACATAAGAGACACCTGTTCAATCCCTGGGTCCGGAAGATCCCCTGGAGGAGGGCATGGGCAACCCACTCCAGTATTCTTGCCTGAAGAATCCCACAGACAGAGGAGGCTGGTGGGCTACAGTCCACAGGGTGGCACAGCACACATATCCGAAATAAATGTCCTATTATTACTTATGGGAAGATCAGATTGAAAGGGAAAAAAACAAGGCAAAGATGAGGATCAACTCTTATATAAATTAGTAAATGTGTTTCTCCGTTTATACCTAACTCATGAGTTCAAGTTCAGCCACTCAGGCTTGTCCAACTCTTTGCAACCCCATAGACTATAGCTTGTCAGGCTTCTGTCTCCAGGGGATTATCCCAGCAAAACTACTGCAGTGAGTTCCCATTTCCTCCTCTGGGGGATCTTCCCAACCCAGGGATAGACCCCACATCTCCTGTAGCTCCTGCCCTGGCAGGTGGATTCTTAACCACAGAGCCACCTGAGAAGCCCTAAGAAAAATAAGAGCTATACAAATTAAGTATTCATATAAATCTCAGAAGCATAGAAATAAATCCCAATGTTTTTCAAGTTCGTGTGGTCTGGGATAATTTTCAATAAATAAAGACTAGTTTAGGTTGGGATCAAGATGGCAAAGGAGTAGGAAGCAGAGCTCACCTTCCTCCCCATAAACATTGAAAATAAATCTACAAGTGGAATGGTTTACACGGAACAGCTACTGAATGCTGACAGAAGACCTCAGATGTATAAAAAGACAAGAAAACCTCTATGTAACTAAAGGGTAACTAAAACCTCTATGTAACAAAAGGGAAAAGAAAAAGAAGTCAGGATAAGGCCTGTGCCCTGGGGAGGGAGCTACAAAAAAGGAAAGATACCCACCCCCTGGGAAGGCCCCTCACCAGTGTTGAAATTAGACTGGACAGAGGGGGAGCTCAGAGTCTAAGAAGGGAGAGCAGCAACTGGTTTGTGAACAGCAAAACATAGAAGGAATCAACAGCAAAGAAGGAACCAATAGCAAAATAACTGAGGCAGAAGAATGGATAAATGACTTGGAAGATAGAATGGTGTAAATCTCTGCATGGAAAAGAATAAAGGAAAAATAATGAAAAGAAATGAGGACAGTCTCAGAGACCTCTGGGACAACATGAGATGCACCAACATTTGAATTATAGAGATCCCTGAAGAAGAAGAAGAAGAAGAAGAGAAAGGGCCTGAGAAAATAGTTAAGTAGATCATAGTTAGAAAATTCCCAAATATGGGAAAAGAAATAGTCAACCAGGTCCAGGAAGTGTAGAGATTTCCATACACGATAAACCAAGGAAGAAAATGCTGAAACAAATATTAATCAAAGTAACAAAAATTAAATACAAAGACAAAATATTAAAAGCAACAAGTTTCATAAAAATAATAAGTAAAATAAATAAATAAATGCAACAAGAGAAAAGCAATGTATGTTAATACAAGGGAATCTTCATAAGGTTATCGGCTGATTTTTCAACAGGAGTTCTGCAGGACAGAAGGGAATGGCAGGATATATTTAAAGTGATGAAAGGGAAAAATCTACAACCAAGAATACTCTACCCAGTGAGGCTTTCGCCCAGATTCCACAGAGAAATCAAAAGCTTTACAGACAAGCAAAAGCTAAGAGAATTTAGCAACACCAAATCACCTTTACAACAATTGCTAAAGTAACTTCTCCAGGCAAGAAACAAAAGAGAACAAGAGAAGAAGGGAAGAAAACAGGCCTCCCAAAACAATTAGGAAAATGGCAATAGGAACATATACAGCAATAATACCTTAAATGTAAATGGATTAAATGCTCCATCCAGAACACATAGGTTGGCTGCGTGTATACAAAAACAAGTCCCCTATATGTGCTGTCTACAAGAGACCCACTTCAGAAGTAGGAGCACATACAGACTGAAAGTGAGGGGATGGAGAAAGATATTTCATGTAAATAGAAATCAAAAGGAAGTTGGAGTAGTAATACTCATATCAGACAAAATAGTCTTTAAAATACAGACTGTTACAAGAGACAAGGAAGGACACTACATAATGATTAAGGGATCAATCAACGAAGAAAATATAGCAATTGAATTATTTATGCACCCAACATAGAAGCACCTCAATACAAAAGATGGGAGAAGGCAATGGCACCCCACTCCAGGACTCTTGCCTGGAAAATCCCAGGGGTGGAGGAGCCTGGTGGGCTGCAGTCAATGGGGTCACGAAGACTCAGACATGACTGAGCGACTTCATTTTCACTTTTCACTTTTATGAATTGGAGGAGGAAATGGCAACCCACTCCAGTATTCTTGCCTGGAGAATCCCAGGGACGGGGGAGCCTGGTGAGCTGCCGTCTACGGGATCACACAGAGTCGGACACGACTGAAGCAACTTAGAAGCAGCTGCAGCAGCAATATAAAAGATAAATGCTAACATCCATAAAAGGGGAAATCAACAGTAACAAAATAATAGTGGGGCACTTTAACACTCCACTTACACCGATGGACAAATCATCCAAACAGAAACTTAATAAGAAAATACAAGCTTTAAATGACACATTACACCATATAGACTTAACTAATATTTATAGGACAATCTATCCAAAAGCAGGAGAATAAACTTTCTACTCAAGTGCAACATGGAGCATTCTCCAAGATAGATCACATCTTGGGTCACAGATCAAGTCTCAATAAATTTAAGAAAATTGATATCGTAATCCAGCATCTTTTCTGACCACAATGCGATGAGATTAGTCATCAATTACAGGGGGGAAACTGAAAGAAACTAAGACACACGGAAGCTAAACAATATACTACTAAATACCAATGGGTCACGGAAGAAATCAAAGAGGAAATAAAAAACACCTAGAGACAAATGAGAATGAAAATGCAACGACCCAAAACCTCTGGGATGCAGCAAAAAGTAGTTCTAAGAGGGAAGTTTATATCAATATAATCTTACCTCAAGAATTAAGAAAAATCTCAAACAACCCAACCTTATGCCTAAAGCAACAAGAGAAAGAAGAACAAAGCCCAAATTTAGCAGAAGGAAAGAAATCATAAAGTAAGAGCAGAAATGAATGAAAAAGAAACAAAGAAATGATAACAAAGATCAATGAAACTAAAAGCTCGTTCTCTGAGAAGATAAATTTGATAAACCTTTGGCCAGGCTCATTGAGGAAAAAAAGAGGATTCAAATCAACAAAATTAGAAATTAAAAAGGAGAAGTTAAGACTGACACCACAGAAGTGTAAAGGATCATAAGAGACTACTACAAGCAACTGTATCGTAATAAAATGGGCAACATGGAAGCAAAGGCCTTAGAAAGATACAATCTTCTCTAAACTGAACCAGGAAGAAAGAGTAAATATTAAAAGACCTATCACAAGTAGCCACTATGGAGAACAGTGTGGAAATTCCTTAAAAAACTGGAAATAGAACTGCCATATGACCCAGCAATCCCATTGCTGGGCATACACACCGAGGAAACCAGAAAGGAAAGAGACACGTGTACCCCACTGTTCATCGCAGCACTGTTTATAATAGCCAGGACATGGAAGCAACCTAGATGTCCATCAGCAGATAAATGGATAAGAAAGCTGTGGTACATATACACAATGGAGTATTGCTCAGCCATTAAAAAGAATACATTTGAATCAGTTCTAATGAGGTGGATGAAACTGGAGCCTATTATACAGAGTGAAGTAAGCCAGAAAGAAAAACACCAATACAGTATACTAACGTATATATGTGGAATTTAGAAAGATGGTAACAACAACCCTGTATGCGAGACAGCAAAAGAGACACAGATGTATAGAACATTCTTTTGAACTCTGTGGGAGAGGGAGGGGGAAATGATTTGGGAGAATGGCATTAAAACATGTTTAAAATAAAATAAAATAAAAAATGTAATCAGGAAAATAAATAAATAAATAAAAGACCTATCACAAGTAATGAAATTGAAACTGTGACTGATAATCTTCCAACAAACAAAAGTCCAGGAAAAGATGGCTTCACAGGCAAATTCTATCGAACATTTAGATAAGGATTAACACTCATTCTTTTCAAATTCTTCCAAAAGATTGCAGAAGAAGAACACTCCCAAGCTCATTCTATGAATCCACCAACCAAAACTAGACAAAAATATCCACCAAAAAAAAAAAAATTACAGGCCATTATTACTGTTGAACTTAGATGCAAAAATTATCAACAAAATCCTAGAAAACAGAATCCAAGAGTACATCAAGAGGATTATACACCATCATCAAGTAGGGTTTATCCCAGGGATGCAAGGATTCTTCAATATATACAAATAAATCAATGTGATACACCATATTATGAAATTGAGGGGGAAACCCCATATGATCATCTCAACAGATACAGAAAAAACTTTGACAATATTCAACACACTTTTATCATAAAAGTTCTCCAGAAAGTATGCATACAGGGAACATACTTCAACATGATAGAGGCCATATATGACAAACCCACAGCAAACATCATTTTCAATGGTGAAAAACTGAAAGCATTTCCTCTAAAATCAGTAATAAGACAAAGATGTACACTCTCACCACTATTATTCAATATAGTTTTGGAAGTCCTAGCCACAGAAATCAGAGAAAAAAACTAAAGTAATACAAATTGTAAAAGAGGAAGTAAAACTATCACTGTTTGCAGATGACATGATACTATACATAGAAAACCCTAAAGATGCTACTGAAAACTACTAGAGCTCATCAATGAATTTGTTAAAATTATAGGATACAAAATTAATACACAGAAATCTCTTGCATTCCTATACACTAAAAACAAAAGATCAGAAAGAGAAATTAAAGAAACAATCCCATTTACCATCACAACAAAAAGAATAAAATACCTAGGAATAAATCTACCTATGGAGGCAAAAGACCTGTACTCAGAAAACTAAAAGATACTAATGAAAGGAATCAAAGACAACATAGACAGATGGAGAGATATACCATGTTGATTCACCCTAGTCAAAAATAAACTCAAAATGGAATAAAGCCCTAAATGTAAGAATGAACACTATGAAACTCTTTCAGGAAAACATAAGCAGAACACTCCTTGACAGAAATCACAGTGAGATCTTTTCTGAACCACATTCTAGAGTAATGAAGATAAAAAACAAGAATAAACAAATAGGATCAAATTAAACTTAAAAGCTTTTTCACAGCAAAGGAAAGTATAAACAAAATAAAAAGACAGTCCTCAGAATGAAAGAAAATATTTGCAAACAAAACTACTGACAAGATTAATCTCCAAAATATACAAACAACTCACTGACAAGATTAATCTCCAAAATATACAAACAACTCATGCAGCTCAACATCAAAAAAACAAACAAACCTAAGAAAAAATGTCCAAATGGACATTTCTCCAATGAAGACATGCAGATGGCCAACAAACACATGAAACAATGCTCAACATCACTAATTATTAGAGAAATGCAAGTCAAAATTATAATGAGGTACCAACTTACACCAGTCAAAATGACCATCATCAAAAAATCCATAAACAGTAAATGCTGGAGAGGGTGGAGAGAAAAGGGTACCCTCCTACACTGTTGGTGGAAATGTAAACTGGTACATCCACTATGGAGAATAGTATGGAATTTCCTTCAAAAGCTAAAAATAGAACAATCATGTGACCTAGCTATCCCACTACTGGGCATACATCCTGAGAAAACCATAATTCAAAAAGATACATACACCCCGATGTTCATTGCAGCATTATTTACAATAGCCAAGACATGGAAGCAACCTCAATGTCCATCAACAGAAGAAAGAATAAAGAAAATGTGATACATATGTGTGTGTGTGTTTACACAATGGAATATGACTCAGCCATAAAAAAGAACAAATAATGCCATTTGCAGCAACATGGATGAGCCAAAGATTGTCATACTGAAGTCAGTCAGACACAGAAAGACAAATATCATATGATATCTCATATGCTGAATCTTAAAAAAAAAACTGTACAAATGAACTTATTTACAAGACAGAAGTAGAGTCACAGATGTAGAAAACAAACTTATGGTTACCAGAGAATAAGGGAGGTAGGGATAAATTGGGAGCACAGAGAACCTACTGTAAAGCACAGGAACTCTACTCAATACTTGGTAATGGTCTATATGGGAAAAGAATCTTTAAAAAAAGAAAGTAGTATATGTACATATAACTGATTCACTTTGCTATACACCTGATACTAACAAAACATTGTAAATCAACTATACGCCAATAAAATTTTTTTAAAAGGCCAGCTTAAGTTTGTTGGCTTAATAAAAATAGGCATGACTTCAGATCTGTCCTCATTAAACATACTGCAGTCATGCAAATTTTTCTACCTAGGTTTACTAGTCAAACAAGCTTATGTTATCTCTATTAGATGTTGAAGATTGTGAAATTATAAATTCAATGTAAGACTTAAACACAAAATAAAAAGTAAATTATGAATGTATTTCAAGCAAGGCAATAAAAAGTTTAAGAAGAGCCATATGTTCCAACTTTTAGATTTTTTGCTTCTGTGTGGGTTTTTTCATACTTTTCTGATTTGTCTACAAGAAAAGTAACTCAAGATGATGGATAGCTTTCCTTAATGTCTCATGAAATTTTGATGAGCAATTCAAGCACAGTTTGCTAAAAAACAAATGAATTAAATGGATGTAAATGGGATAAAAGTATATAAATGAACTTTCTCAACAATAATTTTTTATAAAATATGTTAAAAATAATTTCAAAACCTTTTTTAGTATCTTAAAGCCTCAAAGTTACACTAACTTAAGTTAAATGATGGATATTCATTGAATATCAAGGCCCTTTCCAGAAAATACTGAAACACTAATTTCTAAACCTAAGTGTATCTATTCTTGACTTCTTAAGTTTTACAGAGCCAAAGGATATTTGAGTCTGCTGATATATATATTTCTTTTGTCACATGGAAAATTTGTATTATGAAAAATATGAGGGAGAGGGTGGGATGATTTGGGAGAATGGCATTGAAACATGTATAATATCATATATGAAACGAGTCGCCAGTCCAGGTTTGATGCACGATACTGGATGCTTGGGGCTGGTGCACTGGGACAACCCAGAGGGATGGTATGGGAAGGGAGGAGGGAGGAGGGTTCAGGATGGGGAACACATGTATACCTGTGGTGGATTCATTTCGATATTTGGCAAAACCAATACAATAAAGTTTAAAAATAAAATAAAATTAAAAAAAAAAGAAAGAAAAATATGTACCTACAAATTATGAAATGATATATTCATAAAATGTATTCATTTGCTATAGAATGCTAGTATTACGATAGGCAATAAATAAATATAAAGGCAACTACTAGAAACTAGAAAGGTGAAAGGAAAGTAGTATGTATTTTTAATTAAAAAATGAGGCGGGGGAAGGCATGAGATATGAATGCCTTGTTTCTATTAAGGGAAAAAAAAGACTAATTTTGTCCTAAAATAAAGTGACTGGTTGTTCCAGGCCCGAGAAACAAGAAATGAAAATGATTAGCACAAAATCTAAATGGATATATTTAGGAATTTGCAGAAGATCTATGGGGGGAAAGTTTTTTTATGTTGCAAGGTCAAAGATGACTCAGATGAAGTGGATTTATTTATGAGTTTTCTAAATGAGCTCAATAATATACTGATAAAAAGCTAGTATCTCATTTGCTCTCAGTTAAAACAAAAAAGATGCAGCTCTGCTTGGTGGGGGATCAAGACAATGGGGTAGGAAGACCCTGAACTCACCTTCTCCATGGTAACACCAAAACTGCAGCTACTTGCAGAGCGACTGTCCATTTCCTGAACACTAGAAGAAAAGGTGCAGAGGAGCCAGAATACGGGTAGGAGGAGTGAAGATACAATTTTGGGGTCAGCAACCCACAAGTGGAGGGAAACCACAAACATCAACATCCTTACCGAGAGTGAGGAGCCTGGGGCTCCCAACATGCAGAATGAGCCCCCAGAAAGTCCAGCTTTGAAAACAGGTAGGATTTGGGCTTGGGGGAGCAGAAGGACAGTAGGCAACAGACTGTGCTCTTAAAGGGCATGTGCAGAAGCTCACATGCCCCAAGTCCCAGCACAGACGCAATGGTTTGCCAGGAGCCTCCGTCACTCTCACTTTCTGACCTTGGACATAGTCCTGCAGAGGCCGGAAGCATGTGGAGTCCCCCTAGGAAGTGAGATGCTGGCAGCAACCATTTGGGGGATCTCATTCAACCGTAATAACACCAGCACTGGTTAGAGCTATTTCTTATTTTGTTTTTTTTTTTTCTTAATTTTTTAGCTGTCATGCACAAGATGCAGCTATCTTTGTTCCCTGACCAGAAATTGAACCTACACTCCCTGCACTGGAAGCAGGGAGTCGTAACCATTTGACAACTAGGAAATTCCCATTTTATTTTTAATTGAAGTATAGTTCATTTATAATATTGTGTTATTTTCAGATATATAGCACAGAGATTTAGCTATATATGCATATGTAGATAGATAGATATGTTGAAACTAATGTTGAATTAGTTTCAAGTAGACAGCACAGTAATTTTGTCATATATATAAATATAAAATATTTAAAATATAAAATATTTTATATAAAAGAATCTGAAAAGAATATATATATATATATACATATATAGACAGATTATTTTTAGATTATTTTCCATTTTAGGTTATTCAAAATATTGACTATACTTTCTTGGGCTATACCGTAGGTTCTTGTCCATTTATTTTTTTTAATTAATTTATTTTTTAATTGAAGGATAATAACTTTACAGAATTTTGTTGTCTGTCAAACTTCAACATGCATCAGCCATAGGTATACATATATCCCCTCCCTTTTGAAACTCCCTCCCATCTCCCTCCCCATCCCACCCCTCTAGGTTGATACAGAGCCCCTGTTTGAGTTTCCTGAAACATACAGAAAATTCTCATTGGCTATCTATTTTACATATTGTAATGTAAGTTTCCATGTTACTCTTTCCATACATCTCACCCTCTTCTCCCCTCTCCCCATGTCCATATGTCTATTCTCTATGTCTGTTTCTCCATTCAATTAAGTTCAGTTGCTCAATCTTGTCTGACTCTTTGCAACCCCATGAACAGCAGCATGTCAGGCCTCCCTGTCCATCACCAATTCCCAGAGTTTACTCAAACTCATGTCCATCGAGTCGGTGATGCCATCCAGCCAACTCATTCTCTGTCGTCCCCTGCTCCTCCTGCCCCCAATCCCTCCCAACATCAGGATCTTTTCCAATGAGTCAACTCTTCGCATGAGGTGGCCAAAGTATTGGTGTTTCAGCTTCAGCATCAGTCCTACCAGTGAACACCCAGGACTGGTTTTCTTTAGGATGGACTGCTGGGATCTCCTTGCAGTCCAAGGGACTCTCAAGAGTCTTCTCCAACACCATAGTTCAAAAGCATCAATTCTTTGGCACTCAGCTTTCTTCACAGTCCAACTCTCACATCCATTCATGACCACTGGAAAAACCATAGCCTTGACTAGATGGACCTTTTTTGGCAAAGTAATGTCTCTGCTTTTCAATATGCTATCTAGGTTGGTCATAACTTTTCTTCCAAGGAATAAGTGTCTTTTAATTTCATGGCTGCAGTCACCATCTGCAGTGATTTTGGAGCCCAAAAATATAAAGTCTGACACTGTTTCAACTGATTCCCCATCTATTTCCCATGAAGTGATGGGACCAGATGCCATGATCTTCGTTTTCTGAATGTTGAGTTTTAAGCCAACATTTTCACTCTCCTCTTTCACTTTCATCAAGAGGCTTTTTAGTTCCTCTTCACTTTCTGCCATAAGGGTGGTGTCATCTGCATATCTGAGGTGATTGATATTTCTCCCGGCAATCTTGATTCCAGCCCAGCGTTTCTCATGATGTACTCTGCATAGAAGTTAAATAAGCAGGGTGACAATATACAGCCTTGACGAACTCCTTTTCCTATTTGGAACCAGTCTGTTGTTCCATGTCCAGTTCTGACTATTGCTTCCTGACCTGAATATAGGTTTCTCAAGAGGCAGGTCAGGTGGTCTGGTACTCCCATCCCTTTCAGAGTTTTCCACAGTTTATTGTGATTCACACAGTCAAAGGCTTTGGCATAGTCAATAAAGCAGAAATATATGTTTTTGTGGAACTCTCTTGCTTTTTCGATGAGCCACCGAATGTTGGCAATTTGATCCCTGGTTCCTCTGCCTTTTCTAAAACCAGCTTGAACATCTGGAAGTTCACAGTTCACATATTGCTGAAGCCTGGCTTGGAGAATTTTGAGCATTACTTTACTAGCCTGTGAGATGAGTGCAATTGTGTGATAGTTTGAGCATTCTTTGGCATTGCCTTTCTTTGGGATTGGAATGAAAACTGACCTTTTCCAGTCCTGTGGCCACTGCTGAGTTTTCCAAACTGGCTGGCATATTGAGTGCAGCACTTTCACAGCATCATCTTTCAGGATTTGGAATTGCTCAACTGGAATTCCATTTCCACTAGCTTTGTTCATAGTGATGCTTTCTAAGGCCCACTTGACTTCACATTCCAGGATGTCTGGCTCTAGGTCAGTGATCACACCATCGTGATTACCTGGGTCATGAAGATCTTTTTTGTACAGTTCTTCTGTGTATTCTTGCCATCTTTTCTTAATATCTTCTGCTTCTGTTAGGTCCATACCATTTCTGTCCTTTATCGAGCCCATCTTTGCATGAAATGTTCCCTTGGTATCTCTAATTTTCTTGAAGAGATCTCTAGTCTTTCCCATTCTGTTGTTTTCCTCTATTTCTTTGCATTGATCACTGAGGAAGGCTTTCTTATCTCTCCTCACTATTCTTTGGAACTCTGCATTCAGATGCTTTTATCTTTCCTTTTCTCCTTTGCTTTTCACTTCTCTCCTTTTCACAGCTATTTGTAAGGCCTCCTCAGACAGCCATTTTGCTTTTTTGCATTTCTTTTCCATGGGTATGGTCTTGATCCCTGTCTACTGTACAATGTCATGAACCTCTGTCCATAGTTCATTAGGCACTCTATCTATCAGATCTAGTCCCTTAAATCTATTTCTCACTTCCACTGTATAATCATAAGGGATTTGATTTAGGTCATACCTGAATGGTCTAGTGGTTTTCCCTACTTTCTTCAATTTAAGTCTGAATTTGGCAATAAGGTGTTTATGATCTGAGCCACAGTCAGCTCCCTGGTCTTGTTTTTGCTGACTGTATAGAGCCTCTCCGTCTTTGGCTGCAAAGAATATAATCAATCTGATTTCAGTGTTGACCATCTGGTGATGTCCATGTGTAGAGTCTTCTCTTGTGTTGTTGGAAGAGGGTGTTTGTTATGACCAGTGTGTTCTCTTGGCAAAACTCTATTAGTCTTTGCCCTGCTTCATTCTGTACTCCAAGGCCAAATTTGCATGTTACTCCAGGTGTTTCTTGACTTCCTACTTTTGCATTCCAGTCCCCTATAATGAAAAGGACATCTTTTGGGGGGTGTTAGTTCTAAAAGGTCTTGTAGGTCTTCATAGAACCATTCAACTTCAGCTTCTTCAGTGTCACTGGTTGGAGCATAGGCTTGGATTACCATGATATTGAGTGGTTTGCCTTGGATACGAACAGAGATCATTCTGTCATTTTTGAAATTGCATCCAAGTACTGCATTTTGGACTCTTTTGTTGACTACGAAGGCTACTCCATTTCTTCTAAGGGATTCCTGCCCACAGTAGTACATATAATGGTCATCTGAGTTAAATTCACCCATTCCAGTCCATTCTAGTTCGCTGATTCCTAGAATGTCAACGTTCACTCTTGCCATCTCCTATTTGACCACTTCCAATTTGCCTTGATTCATGGGCCTCACATTCCAGGTTCCTATGCTGTATGGCTTTTTACAGCATTGGACTTTGCTTCTATCACCAGTCACATCCACAACTTGGTATTGTTTTTGCTTTGGCTCCATCCTTTCATTCTTTCTGGAGTTATTTCTCCACTGATCTCCAGTAGCATATTGGGCACTTACCAACCTGGAGAGTTCCTCTTTCAGTATCCTATCTTTTTGCCTTTTCATACTGTTCATGGGGTTGTCAAGGCAAGAATACTGAAGTGGTTTGTTTGCCATTCCCTTCTCCAGTGGACCACATTCTGTCAGACCTCTCCACCATGACCCGTCCTTCTTGGGTGGCCTCACGGCATGGCTTAGTTTCATTGAGTTAGACAAGGCTGTGGTCCGTGTGATCAGATTGGCTAGTTTTCTGTGATTATGGTTTCACTGTGTCTGCCCTCTGATGCCCTCTCACAACACCTACTGTCTCACTTGGGTTTCTCTTACCTTGGACGTGGGGTATCTCTTCACAGCTGCTCCATTAATGCCCTGTAAATAAATTCTTCGGTACCATTTTTATAGATTCCATATGTATGCATTAGAATACGATATTTATCTTTCTTTTTCTGACTTACTTCACTCTGTATAATAGGTTCTAGGTTCATCCACCTCATTAGAACTGATGCAACTGCTTCCTTTTTATGGCTGAGTAATATTCCATTATGTATATGTACCACAACTTCTTTATCCATTCATCTGTTGATGGACATCCAGATTGCTTCCATGTTCTAGCTATTGTAAATAGTGCTGCAATGAACAATGGGATATGTGTGTCTTTTTCAATATTGGTTTCCTCAGGGTGTATGCCCAGGAGTGGGGTTGCTGGGTCATATGGTGGTTTTATTCCAAGTTTTTTAAGGATCTCCATAGAGCCTTCCACAGTGGCTGGGTCAATTTACACTCCCACCAACGTGTAAGAGGGTTTCCTTCTCTCTACACCCTCTACATTTATTGTTTGTAGACTTTTTGATAATGGCCATTCTGACTGGTTTGAGGTGATATCTCACTGTAGTTTTGATTTGCACTTCTCTAATAATGAGAGATGTTGAGCATATTTTCATGTGCTTGCTAGGCATCTGTATGTCTGCTTTGGAGAAATGTCTGTTTAGGTCTTTTTTCCACTTTTTGACTGGATTGTTTGTTTTTCTGGTATTGAGTTGTATGAGCTGCTTGTATATTTTGGAAACTAATCCTTTGTCAGTTGTGTCATTTGCTATTATTTTCTCCCATTCTGAGGGTTGTCTTTTCACCTTGCCTATAGTTTCCTTTGCTGTGCAAAAGCTTTTAAGTTTAATCAGATCCCACTTGTTTACTTTTGTTTTTATTTCCATTACTCTAAGAGATGGATCATAGAGGATCTGCTTTGATTTATGTCATCGAGTGTTCTGCCTATGTTTTCCTCTAACAGTAAGACAGTTTCTGGTCTTACATTTAGGTTTTTAATCAATTTCGAGCGTACATTTGTGTATGGTGTTAGGAAGTATTCTAATTTTCATCTTTTACATGTGGCTGTCAAGTTTTCCAAACACCACTTATTGAAGAGGCTGTCTTTCCCCCATTGTATATTCTTGCCTCCTTTGTCAAAAATAAGGTAACCATATTTCTAGCTTTCTATCTTATTCCAGTGGTCTGTATTTCTGTTTTTGTGCCAGTACCATACTGTCTTGATGACTGTAGTTTTGTAGTATAATCTGAAGTCAGGAAGATTGATTCCTCCAGCTCCATTCTTCTTTCTCAAGGCTACTTTGGCTATTCAAGGTTTTTTGTGTTTCCATATGAATTGTGAAGCTTTTTGTTCTAGTTCTGTGAAAAATATCATTGGTAATTTGATAGGGATCACATGGAATCTGTAGACTGCATTTGGCTGTATAGTTATTTTCACAATATTGATTCTTTCTACCCAGGAACATGGAATATCTCTCCATCTGTTTATCTCATCTTTGATTTTTTTCATCAGTGTCTCATAATTTTCTGAATACAGTTCTTTTGTCTCCTTAGGTAGGTTTATTCCTAGATATGTAATTCTTTTTGTTGCAATGGTGAATAGAATTGATTCTTTAATTTCTCTTTCTTATTTTTCATTGTTAGTATATAGAAATGCAAGTGATTTCTGTGTAATTATGTTGTATCCTGCAACTTTCCTAAATTCACTTATTAGCTCTAGTAAATTTCTGATACTATCTTTAGGATTTTCTACATGTAGCATCAGTTCAGTTCAGTTCAGTTGCTCAGTTGTGTCAAAGTTTTTGTGACCCCATGAACCACAGCACACCAGGCCTCCCTGTCCATCACCAACTCCCAGAGTTTACTCAAACTCATGTCCATTGAGTTGGTGATGCCATCCAACCATCTTATCCTCTGTCATCCCCTTCTCCTCCTGCCTTCAACCTTCCCCAATGTCAGGGTCTTTTCAAATGAGTCAGCTATTCGCATCAGGGGGCTAAAATATTGGAGTTTCAGCTTCAACATCAGTCCTTCCAATGAATACCCAGGACTGATTTCCTTGAGGATGGACTGCTTGGATCTCCTTTCAGTCCAAGGCACTCTCAAGAGTCTTCTCCAACACCACAGTTCAAAAGCATCAATTTTTCAGCACTCGGCTTTCTTTATACTCTAACTCTCACATCCATACATGACTACTGGAAAAACCATAGCCTTGACTAGATGGACCTTTATTGACAAAGTAATGACTCTGCTTTTTAATATGCTGTCTAGGTTCATCAAAACTTTCCTTCCAAGGAGTAAGTGTGTTTTAATTTCATGGCTGCACTCACCATCTGCAGTGATTTTGGAGACCAGAAAACTAAAGTCAGCCACTGTTTCCCCATCTATTTGCCATGATGGGATGGGGCTGGATGCCATGATCTTAGTTTTCTGAATGTTGAGCTTTAAGCCAACTTTTTCACTCTCCACTTTCACTTTCATCAAGAGGCTCTTTAGTTCCTCTTCACTTTCTGCCATAAGGGTGGTGTCATCTGCATATCTGAGGTTATTGATAGTTCTCCTGGCAATCTTGATTCCAGCTTGTGCTTCATCCAGCCCAGCATTTTTCATGATGTATTCTGCATAGAAATTAAGTAAGCAGGATGGCAATATATAGCCTTTAAGTACTCCTTTGCCAATTTGGAACCAGTCTGTTGTTCCATGTCCAGTTCTAATTGCTGCTTCCTGACCTGCATACAGATTTCTCAAGAGGCAGGTCAGGTGGTCTAATATTCCCATCTCTTTCAGATTTTCCCACAGTTTATTGTGATCCACACAGTCAAAGACTTTGACATAGTCGATAAAGCAGAAACACATGTTTTTGTGGAACTCTCTCGCTTTTTTGATGACCCACAAAATGTTGGCAATTTGATCTCTGGTTCCTCTGCCTTTTCTAAAACCAGCTTGAACATCTGGAAGTTCACAGTTCACATATCACTGAATCCTGGCTTGGAGAATTTTGAGCATTACTTTACTAGCGTATGAGATGAGTGCAATTGTGCGGTAGTTTGAGCATTCTTTGGCATTGCCTTTCTTTGGGATTGGAATGAAAACTGACCTTTTCCAGTCCTGTGGCTGATGCTGAGTTTTTCAAATTTGCTGACATATTGAATGAAGCACTTTCACAGCATCATCTTTTAGGATTTGAAATAGCTCCACTGGAATTCCATCACCTCCACTAGCTTTGTTCATAGTGATGCTTTCTAAGGCCCACTTGACTTCACATTCCAGGATGTCTGGCTCTAGGTGAGTGATCACACCATCATGATTTTCTGGATCATGAAGATCTTTTTTGTATAGTTCTTCTGTGTATTCTTGCCACTTCTTAATATCTTCTTCTTTTCTTAGGTCCATACCTTTTCTCTCCTGTATTAAGTCCATCTTTGCATGAAATGTTCCCTTGGTATCTCTGATTTTCTTGAAGAGATCCCTAGTCTTTCCTACTCTATTGTTTCCTCTATTTCTTTGCATTGATTACTGAGGAAGGCTTTCTTATCTCTCCTTGCTATTCTTTGGAACTCTGCATTCAAATTGGTATATCTTTCCTTTTCTCCATTGCCTTTCACTTCTCTTCTTTTCACGGCTATTTGTAAGGCTTCCTCAGACAGCTATTTCATGTTATCTGCAAATAGTGAGAGCTTTACTTCTTTTCCAATCTGCATTTCTTTTATTTCTTTTTCTTCTCTGATTGCTATAGCTAGGACTTCTAAAACTATGTTGAATAATAGTGGTGAAAGTGGACACCCTTGTCTTGTTCCTGATCTTATAGGGAATGCTTTATTTTTTTCACCATTGAGAATGTTTACTGTGGGCTTATCATATATGGCCTTTACTATGTTGAGGTAGATTCCTTCTGTGCCCATTTTTTGAAGAATTTTAACCATAAACCAGTGCTAAATTTTGTCAAAGTTTTTTTCTCCATCTGAGATTATCATATGGTTTTATCCTTCAATTTGTTAATATGGTGTATCACACTGATTGATTTGTCTATATTGAAGATTCCTTGCATCCCTGGAATAAACTAAACTTGATCATGCTGTATGGGCTTTTTGATGTGTTGCTGAATTTTGTTTGCTAAAATTTTGTTGAAGATTTTTGCATCTATGTTCATCAGTGATATTGGCCTGTAGTTTTCTTTTTTTGTGTTGTCTTTTTCTGGTTTTGATATCAGGGTGATGGTGGCATCATAGAATGAGTTTGGAAATGTTCCTTCCTCTGTAATTTTTTGAAAGCATTTTAAAAGGATAGGCATTAGCTCTTCTCCAAATGTTTGGTAGAATTTACCTGTGAAGCCATCTGGTCCTGGGCTTTTGTTTTTTGAGAGATTTTTGATCACAGCTTCGATTTCAGTGCTTGTAATTGGGTTGTTCATAATTTCTATTTCTTCCTGGTTCAGTCTTGGAAGATTGAACTTTTCTAAGAATATGTCTATTGCTTCCAGGTTATCCATTATATTGTCATATAGTTGTTCATAATGGTCTCTTATAATCCTTTGTATTTCTGCATTGTCTGTTGTAACTTCTTTGTCATTTCTAATTTTGTTGATTTGATTCTTCTCTCTTTTTTACTTGATGAGTCTGGCTAAAGGCTTGTCAATTTTGTTTATCTTTTCAAAGAACCAGCTTTTAGTTTTATTAATCTCTACTATTGCTTGTTTTATTTCTTTTTCATTTATTTCTGCTCGGATCTTTATGATTTTTTTCCTTCTACTAATTTTGGGGGTTTTTTGTTCTTCTTTTTCCAGTTGTTTTAGGTGTAAAGTAAGGTTGTCTGTTCGATGTTTTTCTTGTTTCTTGAGGTAGGATTGTATTGCTATAAACTTCCCTCTTAGAACTGCTTTTGCTGCCTCCCATAGGTTTTAAGTTGTCGTGTTTTCATTGTCATTTGTTTCTAGGATTTTTTTAATTTCCCTTTGGATTTCTTCAGTAACCTGTTCGTTATTTAGAAATGTATTGTTTAATCTCCATGTGTTTGTGTTTTTTACAGTTTTTATTTCTTGTAATTGATATCTAATCTCATAGCCTTGTGGTCAGAAAAGATGCTTGATACAATTTCAATTTTCTCACTTTCAGTTTATATGTGTCTTTAGGTCTGAAGTGGGTTTCTTGTAGACAGCTTTTATATGGGTCTTATTTTTATGTCCATTCAGCCAGTCTGTGTCTTTTGGTTGGAGCATTTAATCCATTTACATTTAAAGTAATTGTTGATATATATGTTCCTATTGCCATTTTCTTAATTGTTTGGGGTTTGTTTATGTAGATCTTTATCTTGTTTTGTATTTCCTGACTATATAAGTCCCTTTAACATTTGTTGTAAAGCTGGTTTGGTGACACTGAATTCATTTAACTTTTGCTTGTCTGAAAAGCTTTTGATTTCTCCATCAGTTTTGAATGTGATCCTTGCCAGGTAGAGTAACCTTGGCTGTAGATTTTTCCTTTTCAATACTTAAATACATCCTGCCATTCCCTTCTGGCCTTCAGGGTTTCTGCTGAAAGATCAGCTGTTAAACTTAGGGGGTTTCCCTTGTATGCTGTTTCTTTTCCTTGCTGCTTTTAATATTCTTTCTTTCTGTTTAATCTTTTTTAGTTTTATTAGTATGTGTCCTGGCATGTTTCTCCTTGAGTTTATCCTGTATGGGACTCTTCATACCTCTTGGACTTTATTGACTATTTCCTTTTCCATATTAGGGAAATTTTCAACTATAATCTCTTCAAAAATTTTTTCATAATAAAAAAATTTTATTTTTCTCTTCTTCTTCTGGGACCCCTATGATTCAAATGTTGGTGTATTTGATATTGTCCCAGAGGTCTTTGAGACTATCCTCAGTTCTTTTCATTCTTTTTAATTTATTCTGCTCTTTAGTGGTGATTTCTACCATGTACCTTCCAGCTCACTGATCTGTTCTGCTTCATATATTCTGCTCTTGATTCCTTATAGAGTATTTTTAATTTCACTAATTATGTTGTTTTTCTCTGTATGTTTATTCTTTAATTCTTCTAGGTCTTTTTTGATTCTTGCATTTTCTCCATTCTGTTTTCAAGGTTTTTGATCATCTTTACTATTATTATTCTAAATTCTTTTTCAGGTAGTTTGCCTATTTCCTCTTCATTTATTTGGACTTGTGTGTTTCTAGCTTGTTCCTTCATTTGTGCAGTACTTCTCTGCCTTTTCATAATTTTTTTTAAAACTTATTGTGTTTGAGGTCTCCTTTTCCTGGGCTTCAAGGTTGCTTCTTTCTTCCTTTTGGTTTCTGCCCTCGTAATGTTGCTCCAGTGGTTTGTGTAAGTTTCGTATAGGGTGAGATATGTGCTGGGTTTTGTTTTGTTTTGTTTTTTTCCTCTGATGGGCAGGGCTAAGTGAGGTGATAATCCATTCTGCTGATGACTGGATTTGTATTTTTGCCTTGTTTGTTTGGATGAGGCATCCTGCACAGGGTGCTACTGGTGATTGGGTGATGCCAGGTCTTGTATTCAAGTGGCTTCCTATGTGGGAATTCTCACTATTTGATACTCCCTAGGGTTAGGAGTTCTCTGGTGGTCTAGGGTCTTGGAGTGAATGCTCCCACTCCAAAGGCTCAGGGCTTGATCTCTGTCTGAAGCGAGGTAATGAAGCAAGTGACACCTCATTGTGTGCAGCAGGTGCGGGAGCAGTCATCTATTTTTATACATAGTATTCTCTATCTGCTAATCCCAAACTCCTAATTTATCCCTTCCCCCACATCCCTTTCCCCTTTGGTAAAGATAAGTTCTTTTTTTCATGTCTGTGAGTTTCTGTTCTGTAAATAAGTTCATTTGAATCATTTTTTCAGATTCTACATATGTGTTATCATATGATATTTATTTTTCTCTGTCTTACTTCACTTAGTATGATAATTTCTAGGTCTATGTTGTGGCAAATTGCATTATTTTATTCCTCTATAAGGTTGAGAAATATTCCAGTGTATATATGTACCACATCTTTGCCCATTCCTCTGTTGATGGACACTTGGGTTTCTTCCATGTATTGGCTATTGTGAATAGTGCAGCAGTGAACATTGGGGTGCATGTATTTTCTTAATTATGGTTTTCTATGTATATATATGCCAAGGAGTGGGATTGCAAAGTCATATGCTAGCTCTATTTTTAGTTTTTAAAGCAAATTCCATACTATTCTCCACAGTGGCTGTACAAATTTGCATCCCCACCAACAGAGTCAGAGGATTTCCTTTTCTCCACATGCTGTCCAGCATTTATTATTTGCAGGTTGTTTTGATGATGGCCATTCTGACTGGTGTGAGGTGACACTTTACTGTAGTTTTGATTTGCATTTCTCTCATAATTATCAATGTTGAACATATTTTCACGTGTCTTTTGACCATCTGTATGTGCTCTTTGGAGAAGTATCTGTTTAGATCTTCTGCCCATTTTTTGATTAGGTTCTTTGTTTTGTTGTGTTTTTTTTTGTTTGTTTGTTTTTTGTTTTTTTTTTTTTTACAATGAACTGTATGAACTGTTTTGTATATTTTGGAGATTAATCCTTTGTCAGTTGCTTCATTTGCAAATATTTTCTCCCATTCTGAGGGTTGTCTTTTCATCCTGTATATGGTTTCCTTTTTAGTGAAAAGCTCTTAAGTTTAATTAGGTCCCATTCACTTATTTTTGCTTTTATGTCCATTACTATAGGAGAAGGAGCCAAAAAAATCTTGCTGATATCTATGTCAAAGACAGTCCTATGTTTTCCTGTATGAGTTTTAAAGAATCTAGTCTTACATTTAGGTCTTTAATCCATTTTGTGTTTATTTTTATGTATGTGTTAGGGAGTGTTCTAATTTCATTCTTTTATAACTAGTTGTCCAGTTTTCCCAGCACCACTTATTGAAAAGGCTGTCTTTTCTCCATTGTATATTCTTGCATTCTTTGTCATAGATTAATTGATCATAGATGCATGGGTTTATTTCTGGGCTTTCTATCCTCTTCCATTGATCTATATTTCTGTTTTTCTGCCAGTAGCATACTGTTATGATTATTCTAGCTCTATAGTGTAGTCTGAAATCAAAGAGCCTGATTCCTCTGGTTCCGTTTTTCTTTCTCAAGATTGCTTTGGCTATTCTGCATCTTTTGTGTTCCCATACAAATTGTAAAATTATCTTTTCTAGTTCTGTGAAAAATAAAATTGGTAAATTGATAGTGACTGCATTGTACCTGTATATTTCTTTGGGGAGTATAGTAATTTTGACAATATTGAAGACTTGAAGACAATATTGACTCTTCCCATCCAATGACATAGTACATCTTTGCATCTGTTTGTGTCATCTTCAACTGCTTTCATCAGCATCTTATAATTTTCAGAGTACAGGTCTTTTGCCTCCTCAGTTAGGTTTATTCCTAGGTATTTAATTCTTCTTGATGAGATACTAAGTGGGATTTTTTTCTATAATTTCTTTTCTCATAGTCAGTATATAGAAATACAACTGATTTCTATGTATTAATTTTGGAAATTTACTAAATTCATTAATGAGCTCTAGTAGTTTTCTGGTTGCAACTTTGTTGTTGTTGTTCAATTGCTCAGTCATGTCTGACTCTTTGCAACCCCATGAACTGCAGCACATCAGGCTTCCCTGTCCTGCATTATCTTCAAGAGTTTGCCCAAACTCATGTCCATTGAGACAGTGATGCCATCCAACTATCCCATCCTCTGTCATCCCCTTCTCCTCCAACCCTCAATCTTTCCCAGCATCAGGGTCTTTTCCAATGAGTTGGCTCTCGCATCAGGTGGCCAAAGTATTGGAGCTTCAGCATCAGCATCAGTCCTTCAAATGAATATTCAGAGCTGATTTCCTTTAGGATTGACTGGTTTGATCTCCTAGCAGTCCAAGGGACTCTCAAGATCTTCTCCAGCATCACAGTTCAAAAGCATCAATTCTGCAGCATTCAGCTTTCTTTATGGTCCAAGTCTCACATCTATACATGACTAAACTGGAAAAACCATAGTTTTTACTATACGAATCTTTGTCAGCAAAGTGATGTCTCTGCTTTTTAATATGCTGTCTAGGTTTATCATAGCTTTTCTTCCAAGTTTGCCTCTTTAGGAATTTCTAGGTATAGTATCACATCATCTGCAAACAGTGGCAATTTTACTTCTTTTCCTATATGACTTTCTTTTCTTTCTCCTTCTCTGATTACTGTGGCTAAGACTGCTGAAACTTTATTGAATAAAACTGGCAAAAGTGTACATTCTTGTCTTGCTCCTGATCTTAGAGCAAATGCTTTCAGCTTTTCACCATCAAGTATGATATTAGCTGTGGGCTTGTCATATATGGCCCTTACTGTGTTGAGGTAGGCTCCCTCTGGGTTTCCCTGTTAGCTCAGCTAACAGGAGACCTGGTTTGATTCCTGGTCAGGAAGATCCCCTAGAGAAGGGATAGACTACCCACTCCAGTATTCTTGGGCTTCCTTGGTGGCCCAGTTGGTAAAGAATCTGTCTGCAGTGCTGGAGACCTGGGTTTGATCCCTGGGTTGGGAAGATTCCCTGGAGAAGGGCATGGAACCCACTCCAGTATTCTTGCCTGGAGAATCCCCATGGACAGAGGAGCCTGGTGGCATGCAGTCGATGGGGTCACAAAGAGTTGGACACAGTGAGTGACTAGGAAAAGCACAGCACAGGCTCCCTCTATGCCCTTTTTCTGGAGAGCTTTTATCATAAATGGATGTTGAGTTTTATCAAAAGCCTTTTTTATATCTATTGTGATGATCATTGGTTTTTATTCTTCAATTTGTTAATGTGATGTATCACACTAGTTGATTCACATATACTGAAAACTCCTTGCATCCCTGGGATAAATAACATTTGATCATTGTATATGATCTTTTTAATCTATTGCTAGTATTTTTTTGAGGATATTTGTGTGAACTTCAACAGTAATAATGGCATGTGATTTTCTCTTTTTGGCAGTTATTTTGTCTTGTTATCAGGGTGATGGTGGCCCTACAGAATGAGTTCTAAAGTGTTCCTTCCTCTGAAATTGTTAGAATAGTTTCCAAAGATAGGTGTTAACTACTCTTCTCTAAATGTTTGATAGAATTTGCCAGTGAGGCTATCTTGTTCTGGACTTTTGTCATTGGGAGTTTTTAAATCACAGATCCAATTTCATTACTTGTGATTGGCCTGTTTGTGTTTTCTGTTTCCTATTGATCCAGTCTTCAGAGATTGTACCTTTCTAAAAATTTGTTCATTTTTTCTAGGTTCTTCATTTTATTGAAATATAGTATCCACCCAGCCATTCTATGTATTTTGGTTGATATATTTAACCCATTTACATTTAAGGTAATTATCAATATGTATGTTCTAATTGCCATTTTATTAATATTTTTGGACATTCTTTGCAGGTCTTTTCCCTCCCTTTATTCTTCTTTTGTCCTCTCCCCTTGTGATTTGATGACTGTCTTTAATGTTATGTTTGTATTTCTTTTATAGTTTTGTCTGTATATCAGTTATAGATTTGGGGTTTGCAGTTACTATGAGATTTTTATATTACCATCTATCTATCTATCTATTTATACTTGATTATTTTAAGTTGCCGATCTGTTCATTTCAAATGCATTTAAAAAAAAAAAAAAAGACAACCCTATGTTGTACTCTCCTCCCCTCAATATTACTGTTTTGATATCATATTTTACATATTAATTTTGTGTGCATCCCTTAACTGCTTATTGGAGACAAGTTGCTTTTACAACTTTTGTCGTTTAACCTCCCTACTAGTTTTGTATTCGGATGATTTCCTACCTTCTGTGTGTTTGCCTTTACTGTGAGCTTTTCCAGTTTTGTAGATTCTAGCTGTGGCTTTTTCTTTTTGCCTAGAGAAGCTCCTTTAACATGTGGTGGTGCAGGACTCTTAGCTTTTGCTTGTCTGTAAACCTTTTGATTTCTCTGATGAGTCTGAATGAGATCCTTGCTAGGTAGAGTAATCTTGTTTGTATTTTTTTTTTGCCCTTTCACCTTAAACTTATCATGTCAGTCCTTTCTGGTCTGCAGTGTTTCTGCTAAAAAATCAGCTGATATCTTTGTAGGAGTTCTCTTGTCTATTTGTTGTGTTTTCTTGCTGCATTTAATAGTCCTTCTTTATTTTTAACTTTTGTCATTTTGATTACAATGTGTCTTGGTGTGTTCCTCTGCAGGTTAATCTTGTTAATCTTCCTTTCTTAGGTTAGTGAAGTTTTCAGCTACTATCTCTTCAACTATTTTTTCAGGTCCTTTCTCTCTCTCTCAACCTCCTCTTGGGATCTCTGTAATAAACATATTAAGCGTGCTTGATCTTGTCCCCGGGCTGGGGGTGGGGCTGGGAGTTGTCTCTTAAACTGTCCTCATTTATTTTCATTCAGTTGTCTGTTAAGCAGCAGTGAATTCCACTATTCTATTATCCCAGAAAGATAGCTGAGTAGAAGGACATGAGCTCATCTTCTCCTGTGAGAACTCCAAAACTACAACTCACTGCTGAACAACCATCAACTGGAGAATGTTGGATCCCAACAAAAAAAGAAACCCCATGTCCAAGGGCAAAGGAGAAGCCCCAGCAAGATGGTAGGAGGGGCAAAATGACATTTAGAATCAAATCCTTTACCTTCCAGAGATGTTCAGAGGGCTCAAACAAAAGTGCCCACCAGGACCCAGAGACCCCACAGAGACTGAGCCAGAACTGTGTTTGAGTGTCTCCTGTGAAGGTATGGGTCAGCAGTGGCCAGCCACAGGGGCAGGGACTCTGGATGTAGCAGACCAGAGCATAACATAAGCCCTCTTTGAGGAAGTTGCCATTAATCCCAGCATAGAGCTGCCAGAACTTACACAGGACTGGGGAAACAGACTCTTGGAGAGCAAAAACAGAACCTTGTGTGCACCAGGACCCAGAAGAAAGGAGCAGTGACCCAACAAGAGACTGACTCAGACTTGCCCGTGAGTGTCCAGGAGTCTCTGAAGCAGGCGAGGGTCAGCAGTGGCCTGCTGCAGGGTTGGGGACACTGAGTGTGGCACTGAGTGCATGGGATGTTTTGAAGGAGGTCGCCATTATCTTCATTACCTCCACCACAGTTTTGCCTCGGGTCAAACAACAGGAAGGGAACACAGCCCCACCCATCGAGAGAAAATTGGATTAGAGATTTACTGAGCATGGCCCTGCCCATCAGAACAAGACCCAGTTTCCCCCTCAGGCAGTCTCTCCCATCAGGAAGCTTCCATAAGCCTCTTATCTTTATCCATCAGAGGGCAGAGAGAATGAAAACCACAATCACAGAAAACTAACCAATCTGATCACATGAACCACAGCCTTGTCTAACTCAGTGAAACTATGACCCATGCCATGTAGGGCCACCAAGACGGACGGATCATGTTGCAGAGTTCTGACAAAATATGGTCCACTGGAGAGGGAATGGCAAACCACTTCAGTATTCTTACCTTAAGAACCCCATGAACAGTATGAAAAGGCAAAAAGATAGGACACTGAAAGATGAACTCCCCAGGTCGGTAGGTGCCCAATATGCTATGGGAGATCAGTGGAAAAATAACTCCAGAAAGAATGAAGAGATGGAGCAAAAGCAAAAACAACACCCAGTTGTGGATATGGCTGGTGATGAAAGTAAAGTCCAATGCTGTAAAGAGTAATATTGCATAGTGTTAAGTAGGTAGAATAGGGAAAAGGAGTCCAAAATGGTGGTGGCTAAAAGACAAGGAAGGTCAAAGGAAGGTCCGAGGACCAGAGTGAAAACTTCAGGCAGAACAGCACTCCTGGCTAAGCCCAATTTGCATAGGGCAGGCCCAGGTGGAGGAAAAAACATATAAAAGGAGGAGCCAAAGCGCTTTCTCACGGACTCTATCTCCCGCGTGCGTGCGTGCACACGCTCTCTCTCTCTCTCGCTTTCTCTCTCTCTCTCTCCCTCCCTCCCTCCCCACACACTCCTCCACTTTCTTCTCTTCAAGTCTTGGATTCTCCTGCTATCTTCTAAATAAAATGGAGCTGTAACACTGATTTGCCTAAGAGCTGTAACACGGTTTGTCCAAGACCCGAGAGCTGTGACGCACAGAGGGCTTTAATGTCCGTCGCTCCAAATCCTTGTTGTGATGAGACAAAAAACCGAGGAACATACACTCGTGTGACAATAGGAACCTGGAATGTTAGGTCCATGAATCAAGGTAAATTTGGAGTGGTCAAACAGGAGTTGGCAAGAGTGAACATTGATATTTTAGGAATCAGTGAACAAAAGTGGACTGGAATGGGTGAATTTAATTCAGATGACCATTATATCTACTACTGTGGAGACAGAGTAGCCATCATAGTAAACAAAAGAGTCTGAAATGCAGTACTTGGATGCAACCTCAAAAATGACAGAATGATCTGTTTCCAAGGCAAACCATTCAATATCATAGTAATTGAAATCTATGCCCTGACCAGTAATGCTAAAGAAGATGAAGTTGAACAATTCTATGAAGACCTACAAGACCTTCTAGAACTAACACCCCAAAAAGATGTCCTTTTCACAGTAGGAGACTGGAATGCAAAAGTAGGAAGTTAAAAGATACCTGGAGTAACAGGCAAATTTGACCTTGGAGTACAAAATGAAGCAGGGCAAAGCCTAACATAGTTTTGCCAAGAGAATGCACTGGTCATAGCAAACACCCTCTTCCAACAACACAAGAGAACACTCTACACATGGATGTCACCAGATGGTCAATACCAAAATCAGATGGATTATATTCTTTGCAGCTGAAGATGGAGAAGCTCTATACAGTCAGCAAAAACAAGACCTGGAGTTGACTGTGGCTCAGATCATGAACTCCTTATTACCAAATTCAGACTTAAATTGAAGAAAGTAGGGAAAACCACTAGACCATTCAGGTATGACCAATCCCTTATGATCATACAGTGGAAGTGAGAAATAGATTCAAGGGATTACATCTGATAGACAGAGTGCCTGAAGAACTATGGACAGAGGTTCGTGACATTGTACAGGAGGCAGTGATCAAGACCATCCCCAAGAAGAAGAAATGTGAAAAGGCAAAATGGTTGTCTGAGGAGGCCTTACAAATAGCTGAGAAAAGAAGAGAAGCTTAAGGCAAAAGAGAAAAGGAAAGATATATCCATTTGAATGCAGTTCCAAAGAAATGCAAGGAGAGATAAGAAAGCCTTCCTCAGCGATCAATGCAAAGAAATAGAGGAAAACAATAGAATAGGAAAGACTAGAGATCTCTTCAGGAAAATGAGAGATACCAAGGAAACATTTCATGCAAAGATGGGCTCAATAATGGACAGAAAGGGTATGGACCTAACAGAAGCAGAATATAAGAAGAGGTGGCAAGAATACACAGAAGAGCTACACAAAAAACCTCTTCACGACCCAGATAATCATGATGGTATGATCACTCACCTAGAGCCAGACATCCTGGAATGTGAAGTGGGCCTCAGGAAGCATCACTATAAATAAAGCTAGTGGAGGTGATGGAATTCCAGTTGAGCTATTTCAAACCCTAAAAGATGATGCTGTGCAAGTGCTGTGCTCAATATGCCAGGAAATTTGGAAAACACAGCAGTGGCCACTGGCCTGGAAAAGGTCAGTTTTCATTCCAATCCCATACAAAGGCAATGCCAAAGAATATTCAAACTACCACACTCATCTCACACACTAGTAAAGGCTCAAAATTCTCCAAGTCAGCCTTCAACAGTACATGAACCATGAATCCAGACATTCAAGCTGGTTTTAGAAAAGGCAGATGAATCGGGGATCATATTGCCAACTTCTGTTGGATCGTCGAAAAAGCAAGAGAGTCCACAGAAACATCTACTTCTGCTTTATTGACTACACCAAAGCCATTGACTGTGTGGATCACAACAAACTGTGGAAAATTCTGAAAGAAATGGGAATACCAGACCACCTGGCCTGCCTCTTGAGAAATCTGTATGCAGGTCAAGAAGCAACAGTTAGAACTGGGCATGGAACAACAGACTGGTTCCAAATTGGCAAAGGAGTACATAAAGGCTGTATATTGTCATCCTGCTTATTTAACATCTATGCATAATACATCATGCAAAATGCTGGGCTGGATGAAGCACAAGCTGGAATCAAGATTGCTGTGAGAAATATCAATAACCTCAGACATGCAGATGACATCACCCTTATGGTAGAAGTGAAGAAGAACTAAAGAGCCTCTTGATGAAAGTGAAAGAGGAGATTGAAAAAGTTAGCTTAAAACTGAACATTCAGAAAACCAAGATCATAGCATCTGGTCCCATCCTGTCATGGCAAATAGATGGGGAAACAATGGAAACAGTGACAGACTTTATTTTTTTTGGACTCCAAAATCACTGCAGATGGTGACTGTAGCCATGAAAGAGGCTTGCTCCTTGGAAGAAAAGCTATGACAAACCCAGACAGCATATTAAAAAGCAGAGACATCACTTTGCCAACAAAGGTCTATATAGTCAAAGCTATGGTTTTTCCAGTCGTCATGTATGGATGTGAAAGTTGGACTAAAAAGACTAAGTGCTGAAGAATTGATGCATTTGAACTGTGGTGCTGGAGAAGACTCTTGAGAGTCGCCTGGACTGCAAGGAGATCCAACCAGTCCATCCTAAAGGAAATCAGTCCTGAATATTCATTGGAAGGGCTGATGCTGAAACTGAAACTCCCAATACTTTGGCCACCTAATGCAAAGAACTGACTCATTGGAAAAGACCCTGATGCTGGGAAAGACTGAGGGCAGGAGAAGAAGGGGACAAAAGAGGATGAGATGGTTGGATGGCATCACTGACTCAATGGACATGAGTTTGAGAAACTCTGGGAGATAGTGAAGGACAGGGAAGCCTGACATGCTATAATTCACAGGATGGCAGAGTCAGACATGACTTAACAACTGAACAACAGATTTGGTGGGTGAAGCTGTTCTAAAAATTAAGCAGGTTTCCTGGTAGCAGGGACTGGTGCCTGCCCTCTGGTGTTTGCAGCTGAGTGCTAGCTCTCTGGTGGGCAGAGCCATGTCTTGGGGCTGTGGGCTCAAGAAGTTTTAAGCAGCCTGTCTGCTGATCGGTGGAGCTGCGTCCCTGCCCAGAGAGTTGCTTCCCTGAAAGCCTCCCAGCACTGGAGCTAACAGGCTTTTGAGCAGGGCTTAGCCTTGACGATAATGAGCCAAGATGGCAGACGCCAGCAGCAGTGTTCTTACAATAGTATGCCTATTTCCAGTATGTCTGCCACCAATGTCTTTGTTCCTAGGGTGAGACACAGCTGCCCCACCATCACGCCACCTCTTCAGGATACTCTGCAGAACCATCAGGTAGGTGTGGCCCAGGCTCTTATTGAATAATTACTTCTTTTATCCTGGGTCCTGGTGTCTGTGAGATGCTGTATGGCATTGAAGAGTGAAGTCTAATTCCTCCAGTCCTGTGGGTCTTCCAAAACTAAGCTCTACTGGTCTTCAAAGCCAAATGCTCTGTGGACCCCCCCCCCCTTTCTGCTGAACCTCTGGTTGGAGAGCCCCACCTGGGGCTCAGAACTCTCATTCCTGAGGGAGAGCCTCTGCAATGTAATTATTCTCCAGTTTGTGGGTTAGCCACCTGGGGATGTGGGACTTGACTGTACTGAGAGTCTGCCCCTCCTGCCTATCTCACTGTAGTTCCTTCTTCCTGTCTTTAGTTGTAGAACATCTTTTCTGGAGGTCTCAGTCTTTTTCACTGACGGTTGCTCTGTAGACAGCTGTAATTCTGTTGAGCTCCTCGAAGGAGCTCAGGGTCTTTTTCTTCGGCCCTCTTGGCCACTTTTTTGAGATTCCTTTTTAAAAATTACAGCAAAACAGACTTTAAAAGAGCCTATATGATAAATCACTATTCTTTTGGCACGTGATGAAGCCAAGATTCACTAGAGTAGACTTGTTTTACAAATGAATTCATCTTCCTTCAATTATCTTTGATAAAAATGGGGGTGATTCACTGGGGAAAATTATGTTTCAGTAAAAGCTGTAACACACCCTCTTGGTTGAACAGTGCCATTTTCACTAACTGGGCCTTTTCTCCTCTTTGTTTCTGGTTCCTGTCATTTTGTGCATTTTGTCATTAATTAATATTTCTAAGTTTTCTCCCACCTTCTTAACTTGACATCACTGTAAACTAAAATTGCCCTTTATCAGCCTGCAAGCTGAAGCTGGATGACTTGATATAAATTTCAAAGAAATCACCAAAACTGATCATGTATTGGATACAGCCTTCATGCCTGCTGTAGGCCACTCAGAAATTTCACCATGATATTACCTGATGCCATCACCAGAGATGGTCAACCTACAAAAAAGAAATTTTAGATTGCCCTTCCCTATTCTCATTCTACCATCTAAAGATGCTTCAGGGGCTTCCCTGGTGATCCAGTGGCTAAGAATCCGTCTTGCAATGCAAGGGAGGCCAGTTTAATCCCTGGCCCCACACGTCACAGAACTAAGCACTTGCACCACAGCTCCTAAGCCCGTGCACTAGAGCCTAGAAGCCAGCACGACTGAAGCCTGCGAGCCTAGAGCTTCTGCTCCCCAACAAGAGAAACCACCACAGTGAAGGCCCGCATGCCTCAACCAAGATTAGCCGATACTCTTTGCAACTAGAGACAGCCCGTACTCATCAGTGAAGACCCACCAGAGCCTAAATACATCTTTTTTTAAAAAGTAAAATAAAGATGCTTCAAGCCCAACATCTAAAAAGTTCTCAACTGACTGCCCTGAGTCCTTTGATGGACTCAAACATTGAGTTTATTCTAATCATTAACCTTTGTTTGTTTCCATAGAAATACCCATTATTAAATGACTGTTACCCACATTATGTAAAGGCCTAATTTAGATGTCCCCACCCCACAACTTCCACCCACACCATTGCCTCCTGAAATAGGACATAACTGTTTAACTGACTGACCAATCTCAGGACTAAGAGACTGATTCATGTGATATAGAATAAACTACCCACCCAGCTTCTGGTCCAACAGTCCCAGCTTGGTAAACAAATGGTAGTATACAATCACTAATGTAGTTTAACCTTTAATTATGAAAAACTTGGAACATGCATAAGTAGGTCCAATAATATTAGTAGCTCCCATGTGTAATATCCCAGTTTCAGCATCAACTCATGGCCAATCTTGTTTCACGTCTCTCTTCCATTTTACACGTATAAACGACTTTACAGTGTTTAAAATACTTTCATCAACATTATTTCCTTTGATTCTCATGAAAACTATGAAAGGTAGACTACGTAGTTTTACAGTAAAATCCTTTTTCTAACAAGTTAATATTTTAATGTAAATGCCAATATTTAAGATAGTGAGGGGAAGAGATATAAAAGATGATAATATGCCTTTATGCATTTGTGTGTGTGTGTGCATCCTAATTCACTAATAAAGAGAAAAGGAGGAACACTGGCATGTTTTATCTTCAGTTATTATTCAAACTAAATGAAATTTTTTTCAATAAAATTGTTAGGCTCAATTGCCAATTTCTAATTTTCAAGAAAACTTTTACTGAATAAACTTGATCCCAAACCAACCTATAAAAATAGAGTTTTACTGTCAAACTCCTCTAATGTCACATTTTGTATATAATAGCTCCAAATATCTAAAATTTTAAGGAAGCATTAAAATTTAGAACAATTCTAGGACAAAACTGATGGTTGGAAAGGATCCAGATACATGAAAATAAAACAAATGAGCCATTTAATTTGTGGTTTGGGTATCATTTTTCTGACAGTTATCAATGAAATTGTCATGTATCCCTGGAATTTGGGGCTATCTAAATTATTTATTTTGACATTGTTCTTCCACATAATTGTATCTGATATCATAACAGAAAATATTTATGTTCACATGAGGTGGGTATTGATTATCAATACATTCCCATTACATTATTCCTCCCACATGAGTTAGTTGATTCCTTTTACAATCTGCTTTGCATACCTATATTATCATACAGATATTGACAAGTATTTAATTGCATATAGATTTTTTTTTCTTGATCGCCTTCCCACTTAAGAATATCAAGGATGTACCCAAATGCTCTTGTGAAGGTTAATTTTTCACAGTAGCAGTACCACAGGCTCAAAAGTCAAATGGGATCAGCTCCATACAGAGCTCTAATCGGGTTGCAGTCTTTCTGGTGCCAAAGTAACAGTTGCATATTACTCATCAAAGCAAAATGTAAACGTTTAGTGATTCTGCAATATGTTTTTTGTTAACTCCCCAGATGAGGTTTTTTTAACCTTTGTTTGTTTACTTGAGAACAACAGCTGAATGCTGAAACACAGCAGCTGATGCCAACAATCCAAGGCTTCATTAGTACAGATGAAGCAATGCTCACTTTGTAACACAAATAATTAGAGAGATTAGATGAAAATAAACACCAAGAGGTTGTACAGAAGCTCTGAGTTAGGTAATTATTTTCATTACTCTAGTGACTTTACCAACCTTCATTAGCAGCCACAGATCACGTTTAAACTGTTTTATGTAAGAGTATCATAAACATTATGGGAACGTACCATAGCTATCAGTGATTATGCTTCAGAAAAATATTTTGTTCATGCTTCCATTTAAAGAAGCTGTTTCCATTCTGGTGCCCTGATAAATTCTCTCAATATTTTTAAAGCATAATATATTTTTGCACTTAGTAGTATTCTATCCTGATTTTTGGCTTCAAATGGACATTCTTCATTTTTATATCTTTGTATCTTTGCCAACATTTGATCATGAAAGATGTAGGTCCACATTTTTTGAGTCACTGAATGGCATTTTCAGTCACTTGAGATAAATGTCACTTGGAATCATGTCATCCTTACCGTGTGATAGGGGCATCGTGTACTAGGAGTTCACTTCCTCTTTCTTCCCCTCTCTACCCCAACTGGAGAAGGCTCTACCACACACATTAATATCTCCTCAGGTGGGGCCCTATTTTGAGGCATTGTTAAGATGATCACCTAGATCCCCTGGTGTAAGATATTCCTTTGAGAAAGTGTTAACCTGTATTTAAATAGCATTTACTGACTACTTATATGTTGCCAGCTGCTCTGCAAAATACTTTACCTAACATATCCTATTTAATCCTTACAAGATTTTGATGGAGTGTGTTCTATTAAGTCCATTTTTTTCCAGATGAGGACACAGACTCTGAAAAGCTCATTGACTTTCTAAAGTTGCCCAACCAACCCAGCTGGGGATAAAACCCGGGTCTACTCCAAGAACCATCATGTTCCCAGCAGATGAGTGAGTGATGTACACCTGGGGGAAATGCTGACTAAGGATAACAGAAAAGATGCACAGACCTCCTGTGTGCTGGTTAAGGGTTGTGTTGTATGACATCTGTGAATCCTGGGCCCCAGTCAAAATCTCAAAATAAATTCCAAAAGGTGATGATTTTGCAAGTGTTTCTTCTCTGAGCAGTCCTGGTTGCTGGAAAAGAAGCAATCAGGAAATAGGTTTCAAGGTTGAGAGGGAATAACCAAGGTCCCTACTCATGAAGTTTAGTGATGCTTTTAAGTTCAATTCTGTGACCACTTCAGTTTTACTCAGTTAACACACGAGGCATTTCTCTTCAACTACATGTAAAAATTCCAACAGGATGAAAGAGACTTCAGTCATCTTTGCAGGGTGGGCAGGTGTGTGTGCTGCTTCGAGAAACGCCTCCACCGAATTCCCTCCCCAACCGTCCTCCCTTGCCTCCCCCAAAATGCTGACCCTGACTTCCCCAGGCGCACCCCGGGGCCTGACTTGCCCGCTAAGCTATCGGCGACCATAGGAAGGAGTCTGATGGATTCATTGTTTCCTATGTTTGGAGGCACTGATCTAAATTGTGATTTAAAGTATGAGCTAGTAGCTGATACTGGAAGGTGGAAGAGGTGATCCCTAGTGAGGGCGGCGTGTGGGGTTATTATTATACATTTCACTCTCGGGCTTCAGACTCTGGGCTGTAAATAAGGGAAATTCAGGACGCGCCAAGACCGGACGCCAGGCTGGAGCAGCCAGGACAGAGCTGAGAAACCAGGAGCCTCAGAGCCGCTGGACACGCGAGCATCGGTCCCAGAGCATTCATTCCCCGTGCCGACACTCAGAGCGCGATCGCCGGGGTTTATTTGTGAAGACGACTGAGGAAGACAGACAGCGAGGGAAGATGGGCTCAGAAATTATTTATCACAGGCTGGGGAAAGTCTTTGCTGCCGCTCTGCGAGCACCTCCCTTGCACGTGCCCAGGGAGCGCGATCCCGCTTTCATCTGCCCCATCGCAGGCAGCCAGAGGCTCAGCCAGCGGGTCCGCTAGATAGCAAACACCCAAACCAAGAGCCTGCGTCTACTCGCGTCTTCCAGACGCTGTCATGGTTCCACATGTCACCGAGCACTCCGTTTGGTTCTGAATGCACCTTGTTTACCGCCAGGAGGGCCGCCCGCCGGGGGGCTGTGCTGAGAGTGGCTTTTGCAGGCCGAAGCCACCGGCTAGACTCCAGGCACCTACGTCTCCTTTCCGCTGGGCCATTGCCACTGACCTCGGCGAGATCATTGCCAACTCATTGCCAACTCTGAGTCCCAGCTTCCTCATCCAGAAAATGAAGGTGATTCTACTTCCCAGGCCTCATCGAAAGGATCGCCGAGAGGGTCAAACGAAATCATTCCGGTGGCAGCCGACTGTCAGGAACTGTGACCCAGAGTACAGAAGGAAAATAAGTTAGACCTGCTAACTCAGCTGGAGTTTTAGGAATTTCCCCGCAATGATCAACTGCAGCCAGGCAGCAAAGGTTCGGATAGATCCTTTCTTCTGGGCCTTCTCACTAGTCAAACACCCGTAGGGGCACCCCTCTGTTTCTCGGGGATGTCCATGATCTCTGCCTTTCGCGGAAAGCGCTTCTTGTCTGCGCGATGCGGTCCAACCCCAGCACACAAAGCCCGCGCCGGGCGCCAGAGAAGGTATCCTACGCCCTCTCCCGCCGCCCCTCTCCTCTCACTCCCCACCCGAAGTCTCCCGCGTTTTCGGCACGTGCCTGTGTTTTCCTGGCTGGTCTCCAAAGACCTTGCCGCATTTCAGAAAGCTAAAAGCGCGGAGGTCGGGGGAGCGAGCGAGCGAGCGAGCATTCAGCCCCTCCCCGAGGCCGCGGCGCCCGACGGGGACCCTCCTCCCGCTCCCACTCGGCGGTGCGGCAGCCGCCTCCGGAGTCGGCTCGCCCGGCCGCCTTCCCGCCTCCCCGCGCAGCCCCACGCCGCCAGTAGCAGCGCTGCTGTCTCCCCACAGGACTGGGGGCTGGGGGGGACTCTGGAGTCTGCAGCGCCCCCGCCCCCTCGCTTTTTCTTTCTTTCCAGGCTTTGGGATCTTGCTGCCGGAGCCCGGAGAGGTTCTACCGAGAGCAGCGCTGAGCGAAGAGACCCGGGCACAGGCTTCCGCGGCGGCGCGCGAACCGAGCTGGGCGCAAGACATCCCAAGCTCCGCTTCCGGTGCTCGTCGCCTCGGCTGGGATGTAACGAAGGAGAGCGCTCGTCGCCTGTCTCCCACGCCTGTCTCCTCACCCCGAGAGCGCACCAGGGACCCACGGCTGGAGTCCCTTTGCTTGCGGCGCCGCGGGACGGCTCCTAGCTCCCACGCTTCGGAAAGAGCGCGGTTGGATCACCACCTTCCCGGCGCCCCGCACAACTCCGGAGCCGGCGGCGCGCGCGGCTGGACCGAGTCCCGCTTCCCGCCGACTACCCGGAGTAGGGACCTCCCCGCCAGCCCGCCTGCCTGCACGCCCTGTAAGCCCGAGCTCCCCGCCACCTGCGCGGACCCCGCACGCCCGGCTCCGCGCCCCCGCAGCGCCCCGCCGCTCCATGGAGTGCGCGCCGGCCGCGGCTTCCTGAGCGCGGACGCCAGCGCCGTCCAAACTGCGCGCTGGGGTCCCCCGGCTCAGCCCCGCTCGGGGCGTCGGAGAGGTCGGGGGAGAGCGCACCATGAAGTCTGTGCTGTTCAGCCGCTTCTTCATCCTCCTGCCCTGGATCCTGATCGTCATCATCATGCTCGACGTGGACACGCGCAGGCCCGCGCCCCCGCTCACCCCGCGCCCCTACTTCGCGCCCTACTCCGGGGGCCGCGGGGGCGCCCGGCTCCCGCTCCGCCGGGGCGGCCCGGGGCGCGGCCGGGAGCCACGCAACGAATCGTGGCCGCGGCCGCCGCCGCCGCCGCCCGAGCCGCCGCTGCCTACCATCTATGCCATCACGCCCACCTACAGCCGCCCGGTGCAGAAGGCCGAGCTGACCCGCCTGGCCAACACATTCCGCCAGGTGGCGCAGCTGCACTGGATCCTGGTGGAGGACGCGGCGGCGCGCAGCGAGCTGGTGAGCCGCTTCCTGGCGCGCGCGGGGCTGCCCAGCACTCACCTGCACGTCCCCACGCCCCGGCGCTACAAGCGGCCCGGGCTGCCGCGCGCTACCGAGCAGCGCAACGCAGGCCTCGCCTGGCTGCGCCAGAGGCACGGGCACCAGCGCGCGCAGCCGGGCGTGCTCTTCTTCGCCGACGACGACAACACCTACAGTCTGGAGCTCTTCCAGGAGGTAGCGGCAGGCCCGGGCGGGAGGGAGGACACCACTCGGGCTGGTCCTGCCACGGCTGCCTTTCCCCGCGCGTCCACTCGGGACTCCGGGCGCCGCGCCGCGGCTCTCGCTGATCCCCCGGGGTTGGAGGAGGGTGGGAGGACCTCCGGGACTCCTGGAGAGAGTCTGGCGGGAGCTTTGCTTCCCCCTCCTTCCCCCACAACACACACACACACACACACAGACACACACACACACACACACACACACACACTCACTCACTCACCGGCCCCGCGATTGGGCTGAAGCGGTGGTGCAGCTGTGAGGCTCCTGGAGGATTTCTAGAAACTGGGCTCTGGCCGGCCTGAGGATGGAGCCCCGAGAGGCTGGGCTGCAAGGAGAGGGGTTCTGCGCCCTGGGGGCAGGCTAGGTGGTCTCTGACGGCCTTTTCAGTGCACGCAGGTGTGATTCTGAGTCTAGAGCCATATCAGGAGGACGCTGAAGATGGTAACTAATAATCAGCCAGACACCCATTTCCCTGTTAGAGTTTGGTGGGGTGGAAATGGTTACTAGTGAAAACACTGACTTCTAGGGAATTCTTCCCCACCATCTCTCCCTGTACCCCACAAAGGCCCTTCTTGACTCTAAAGATGACCTCCTTTTCGAGGAATCCCTCTGCCAACTAAGTTTGGGACTGCCCTGTGGTTCTGTTTTTTCACAGCCCGAGGTTATCAGCAGTACTGCCGGGTTCCTTCTCCTGACCCTTCTCGAGGCCCCTCTTTGGCCACTTTTGCACCGGCCATTGCTGCTTGGTCCTCGCCGTGAGGTCCCCAGCAAAGCCTGGCCCGCTGGTGCTGGGATGGCACAGTGTCCCTTGGAGCCCAGAGCCGCATGAAGCCAGCAGGCACCGGGTTGGAACACGCGTTCGTCCCTGAGGCTGCTGCTTTGCAGCCTGTGTGTGTGTGCGCATGCGTGTGCGTTCTGCAAATGAGGCTGGATTGCCTGGTTTTGACAGTTTTCTTGTTCCTCCTCCACAAATATAGCGGGAAAAGACCTTGGACTTTTTGACATGCCTTGCGACTGTTGCCTTCCTCTTCCCCAAATCCCCCACATCCTGACTCTGAGACTCCATCATCCCTTCCCTTCCCCTAAGTAAACTGGGCGATCTGTATGTCTAGACATCCCCCGGTGGTGCTAGTGATAAAGATCCCGCCTGCCAATGCTGGAGGCATAAGAGAGGCGGATTTGATCCCTGGGCCAGGAAGATCCCCTGGAGGAGGGCATGGCAACCCACTCCAGTATTTTTGCCCGGAGCATCCCATGGACAGAGGAACCTGGCGGGCTACAGTCCACAGGATCGCACGGAGTCGGACAGGACTGAAGCGACTTAGCACACTTCACAGAAATCACAAACGTCCGATGCTTTCATCCTAATATCTCAATTTGGCTTTCATAACCTCAGGATAGAGCTATTCAGTGTCTCTCCAGCTTCATTTTTCTGCCTGTGTGGCTTTAAAAATCCATTTCTTGGGGGCAATTGTTGCCTTCATTTCTGTCCATCCTCTCTTGCTTCTTGAATAAAAGGACCAGTAATTGTTCTCCTCTCTCTCTTCCATGCTTTCACGATGGAGGACTTTCTTCCTGTATTTCTTCTGAAGAAATCAATTAGCTTGTCATTGTATAGTATGGTCTTCATTATATCCAAGATTCGAAATATCAGCTGATTTTTTAAGTTGGGTTTTATCATGATTCTGCCTGCATATTCTTGCCCCCAAAAGACATGGTTTGTATTCTGAAGCCAAGACCCTTATGTTTCAGAACACCATCATTTTAACCCCCAAAGTCTTTTTTCTTCTTATACAACTTGGAAGTTGCTCTGCTTGTGAAAATGTGTAGTCTTGGGTAAGCAAAACAGGGCACATTTTTATTAATTAACCTTTTAGGCGAATGGGCTGTGAAGGGCAGTAGGTCTCAGTTGCTCCCCCCTTCCAGCCTGCTGGTGTGAGGCGCTGGACTGAAGGGAGGAGTTGGCCAGAGAAATGGCCCAGAACACAGTCTTTCTTTGATGCTTCCCAAACTGAAAGAAGTCTTGTTCGTGGTGGATATGAAGCAGCAAGAGGTTTTTTCATTGCTCCATTGGGGAAAAGAAAGAGAGAAGATAAAGAGGAGAGGATGGGGACAAAAAAAAAAGTGTCAGCCGAGAGGAAACTATATAGGGAAAAAAAAATGCTAAACTTATAAGATACTAATGTTTTGTATGGTTGGAAGTAATGAAATATTCAAAATAAACTTACGAACATGTGTGTCTCTTATTTATGGAGAGGTGCCAAGTATACTAAATACACAACAGAAGGGATTTTTTTTAAAGCATAATATGCATGATACACTTAGAATTTAAGTCCTGTAGCTTCTCGGGGTTCCTCCCAGGCAGGAGTTTTAGTACTAATCCCTTCCTCGGCCACCACCCCTCCCCCAACATAATGTTTTTGAACCAAAAAAGGCATCTCTCTCTGTTCACCAGGCATGTATGTTGAGACATTAAGTTTTCTTTATTACAGCACATTCTTTTATTTGCATGGCAAGCAAGATTGAACTCTCTAAGAAGTCAGATTAGGGGAAATTATGCATCCTTAGTCTTGTATATTAATGGGATGTCCTACCCTCCACCAGTCCTAGATTAATGATTTCACATGTACTGCAGTCTAGACATTGCTGTCTTGGCAAAAAGGTAGGACCAGTTAAGACATCTAAACACTATAACTCCTTGGGGGAAGGGAAGATACTGATCAGGGATGCTGGAGGGCCTGGCATACATCTCAGCCCTTTCTATGGTGCACACACAAATTAGTTTTTAAGTAATTCACAGTACCTCAGGAAAGAATGTCCCGAGGCAAGCTTCATCTTTTATTCATGGTGCTTCTCATTTCCATGGTTGATGTTAACTTAGATAAGATAAAAGGAGGAAAATGAACCAGGTACAAATTAGCTCTCTAAGCATTGGCTGCCAATGAAGGAAAGTAAAAGATGAAAGGTTTCCAAATTAAATTTAAGGCACAACAGGCACTCTGGAGCAATTAATCCTCCGTGGTAGCTTAGCTGGAATTGAGCTTTCTTCTCCCATCCAGCTAGCCAGCCAGCCAATTTTCAGGCTCCCCTTTCAACTGAGCTGTGCGGCCAGGAAAGAAATATTTGCATCAGACAACCCTACATTTAACAGCCAAATCCATTTGCAAAGGAAGCTGTGTGAATTGTGGCCAAAGCTGAGCTGCCCATCAGAGATGGAGGTGCTTGGCGTTATCTGGTTCCCAGCGGCCTCTTCTCGTTGTGGCCTTGATAGGAGTTTGCGCTGTGGCTCTCAGGTAATTCTAGCTGCCTGAGGCCTGCACACCCCATCCATCTAGCTCTCCGGAAAAGCTTATTTGCTAAGGATTTGCCCGGCTTTCACAGAAGCAACAGCCACAAACAAATGGGACTGTAGCTGGTCACATTTTTTCAATAACACTATTGATCAGATTTCTGTCCTCTACTAGAAAACCTTCCAGAGTTTCTTGAGTTTAAAGAGGCCGCTTTTCAGATGAAGTTGCTTTCCACCTTGGGGAAACCAGTTGAAATGAAAGGTTAAAAAATATCACTTTCCAAGCAAGGAAAGAACTTATAAAAATTTAACTTTCAGTTTAACGAGGTGAGGCTGGAAGACAAGCTGACTTCGAAACTGGTTACAGGCTTAGGAAAGGTCTCAGTTAATGAGATTGCATTTGGAAGATGTTTCTGGTAAGTAGTGAACTAGAGAGGTCCTTTGGATCTTGTGTTGAGTGCAGTTAAGCTGTTTGGGTGCTGGGCAGGGGCTGGGAGTGGGGGAGGTGAGGCATGAGTTTACCCTGCCCTTTTCTGATAATTTAGTTACACGTTCCACCCTTTACGTGCAGCTCATTGGAGCCATAATCCAAAGGATATTGAGATTTACAGAGTTTGGCACTTTCCCCCTAAATAATAGATTACGAATGTATTTCCCAGAAGGAGACAGGAGAGCTCCTTTTCCATTTCCCCTTGACACAGTTAGTGTAGAGTGATTATCTTTTCGAAGTGAAGAAACCTCAAAGATGCTTTTAGAGAGCACCATCCAAAGATGATTTTACCCAAAACACGCCCCTCATGTGTTTCTTCCCTCCTAAGAGCATGTTAATAGTCACGCTGTGAGTCTGATCAAATGTGAGAATTTTGCGAAATGGATGTCTAGAAGGATGGACAGCTTTCCTAGTCTATCAGTGTTAAATCTGTACATTTTCTTTACTTTCCCTGGATGTATGGTACTTGAGCTGTGGCTCATTTTTGACAGGGTTTTCCTTGGACACCAGCAGTTTTCATCTGGATCTTGATATTTTAATGGATCAGAAATAACTCCTCAGGTTTCAAAGGCCTTCTCCCTTCTTCCTGTTGTCTTTTTTCCATCTTCCTTCTTCCTCCAACCTGCTTTCCACTGATTATTCTTTCTCATGAATAGACATGAAGACAAGTCCGGGTTATTGTGTGTGGCAATGAATGTGTGTCTTTTAAGCATTTAGACTGTTGTCTACAGCTTCTTGGATCCTGGTGGGTGACTCCATTTTCTTCTGTCTATCCCACTTACCTCTAAATTGCAGGCTAGTAAATTTTCTCTTGTGTGAACAGTAATGGAATAGTAATTGCTTTGAAGGCGTGCTGCAAAAGCAGAATAGGAGAACCAAAGTCAACAGCCTTATTTATTAACTATTCCAGGTGCTACTCTAATAGTGGGTTTTTCAGGACAGAATTTAATAATATTCAGATATGTTTACTCAGACCTTCTGGACTCTGATGAACTATTTGCTTGGTCTGCATAAATTAAGATAACATTATTTATATTTGATTTGTAGTGCTGTCGAAGCATGCAGTTTAGGTTTTACATCGTTCTCAAGTTTTCACCCTGAAACACAAAATTGTCATACCAATCCATGGGTAAGTAGGTAGGCTGGTAAATAGGTAGGTTTACAATAGATTTCCAATTCATAGAAATACACTAAAATACTCCATTGGTCCTACCAGGTAATTTTTGTGTACAACTTGGAAATAAACATGTAAAATACTCCTTATCATGGATACAAGCAAAATGAGCACTTACTATGGCCTGGGAGCCACATTTAGGGTGTTACGTGATTCGCTCATTTGATCATCATGACAGCTGCTGGATAGGTTCTAGTATGGCCCCCAGTGGCCCCCATTATAGTGCTGATATTTAGGTGTGAACACCATTCTTTGATGAATACAGGGATTTTTAAAAATGCAACCCGAATCTAAGATGGTCATAACGCTGATCAGTGTAATCAGTATCTCCGTTTTATAGGTGAGCTGCCATAGCAGGAAGTCACCTAAAGGGTCAAGCAGCTGTCTGAGACAAAATCTCCTGACCGGGTCTGGAGCCTGCCCTCTGGGTACCGTGCAGCCCATCTCACTAACCTGTACCGTCCGATGGGTGCATGTCATCCACTGCTATGAGTAAAGCCTCTGTCTCTCATACTATTCTGCTGCTGCTGCTGCTGCGTCGCTTCAGTCGTGTCCGACTCTGTGTGACCCCATAGACGGCAGCCCACCAGGCTTCCCGTCCCCAAGAACACTGGAGTGGGTTGCCATTTCCATCTCCAATGCATGAAAGTGAAAAGTGAAAGTGAAGTTGCTCAGTCGTGTCTGACTCTAGCGACCCCATGGACTGCAGCCTACCAGGCTCCTCTGTCCATGGGATTTTCTAGGCAAAAGTACTGGAGTCGGGTATTCTAGCCACTGCCATACTTGAACTCGGGCAGATCTGTCTCCTTTCATTAAATTTATTCTTTATTGAGGCAGAGTTGGTTTACAATGTTGTGTTCCTTTCAGGTGTACAGCAGAGTGGCTCAGTTATACGTATAGGTCTGTCTTCTTGGCTGTATCAACTTGTGATTTTCTCTCTTGCCCTTTTCTTCCTGATGTAACTTGGATTTATGAAAACGTCATCTCCTCACTATCTCACTAAGGGACCATTTGACTTTTAGACTCTTTTTTCAAGTCAGCTGAAAACTGCTAAATAAGCATAATAACCTGAAGTCTTTTATGTTTTTGAACTGTCCATTCCTGGGAACAAGTAAGAATTAACTTCTGGGAAACTTCCCTGGTGGTCCAGTGAGTAAGACTCCGTGCTTCCAATGCAGGGGGCATGGGTTTGATTCTTGGTCAGGGAGCTAAGATCCCACAAGCTGTGGGGCACAACCCAAAATAAAATAATAATAATAATTTTTTAAATAATTAATTTCTGCAAGAAAATGCAGCATTAACTTTTTCCCTCGATTGATGTACATACGTCAGCAATGGTAATCTGCTGAGCATGTCAGAGTGGACAGAGTAAAGGGAAGAATACATTTCAGGATGGAATGGAAATGGGGGTGATACTGGATTGTTTCCGGTGGGCTGGGTGCCTTGCCATCGGGGTGGAGGAGAGGGGCTGGGGACCTCAGTGAATCTGAGCTGACGCTGACATGAGTGGCAGGCGGAGGGGCTATGGGGCAGCTGCCCCTGGAGCACAGGACGAGCTTGTTGGAGCCGTTGGTCTGGTTATGCTGGCCACTGCTGGCCACACCGCCCGGCTCACCTGCCTCCTCCCTTGTGGGTGGGAGGTTTGTTGATTGTCCTGTTTGGTTCTTTGGGGACTAGAAATTTCTCTGGATTAAACACAAAATTAGTAAATTGTGAATTTCTGCATGCTAGGAAAATCTTGAGGATGGCTGAGCTAAGGGAAGGGTGAACATGCTCCTTACCCCAAGTCAGATTATATGGTCTTTTCCCCCAAATAACTGAAAACTCAGTAGTTTTTTTCTCCCTCTGTCCATCTCCTCTGTCAGTGGAGACAGTACCTGGTGGCTCAGTGGTAAAGAATCCACCTGCCATTGCAGGAGATGTGGGTTCGATCCCTGAGTTGGAAAGATCCCCTGGAGAAGGAAATGGCAACCCACTCTAGTATTCTTGCCTGGAGAATCCCATGGACAGAGGAGCCTGGTGGGCTACAGTCCATGGGGTTGCAAAAAAATCAGACCCAACTTGGTGACCAAACAACAAACAGCAACAAGTTACATGCAGTATCTAAGACTGTCCTTACTGCAGTCTGCATGGTAGGTATTTGTCAATTGCATCTTCATCTGTCTAGTGAAAGCTGCACATGCTAAATGCCGAACATTCTCCACTGAGATCTCCCTGATCTAAATTATCCTCAATAGTGTATCACTCCACCAGATTCCTTGTTCCCAGCTCAGCTTAAACATGACCATGTTTAGAAGATGTTTGAAAGGAACAAATCAGTATCCTTCTCTCCTACTTAACAAGTGTTAGTTGCACACCTATGTGCCAGACTCTGTGTTAATTACAGCAGAATGGAGCCCTCCTATGAACACAGAGTACCCCTGCCCTCTTCATTTAAGCCTCTGGACCTAATCTGTATGCTAATATCAGAGCCTGCTGAGAAAAGCACAGGTGCCTGGGCGTGTACAGCAGAAGCCCCTGATGCAGTCATGAATTGTAGTTGTGGTTGTGGAGGAAGCGACATTTGAGCTGACATCTAAAGGATGGAGGGGGTCTGGCAGGGGAGGGGGCAGAGGGAGCTGCATTTGAACCAGTCTGTGAATTTAGAAAGTGCTACACAGCAGTGTGAAGGGCATGCCTTTACTTTTTCACGTGTGCTTTTTAGATCCCCCTGCAGGCAAATCTTTAATCTCTAATTTTTTAAGAAGAATTTGGATAAGGTAGATCCTAGATCAATAGAAAAATTGTAGATATATAATGCACATCCGGTTGTACCAAGGAATCATTAATGTAGACGGTCGTGATTCGTCTTAGCAGCTAACATCAGTGTTGAAGTTCACTGCTCTCCTACTAGAATTTAAACTCTATCAAGGTAGGTAGTTTCTTCTGTTCACTGCTGTGTCTCTAGTGCCCAGCATATTGTAAGTGTTCATTCAATACCTACTGAATGAAGGAGTGGATTGTAGGAAACGTTGGAGCTAAGGGGGTCCGTCCCCAAAGGAAGCTATTTCTGGAAACAGAGATTGTTGGACCACCGCCTTGAAGTTTGTTCGTGTAACTAGGGTTATACTGAGACCTCTAAGTAGTAACTGGAAGAAAAACTGGCTCCTGCTCTGACTCTGAGAGCTTTCAGTGCAAAGAAGGAGAGACGGGGAGAGAGAACCAGGAACCTTAGTCTGTAGCCAGGCATCCCCGTGGATGCTTGAGAGCAAGGAGAGGGTGTCGGGGGGACTGCGAGCCCACACGGTGTCTGACCTACTTTCCACACATGAGAGGTGGGAGGCTGGTGGGGGGCTCAGGTGGGAGCTTGCAGCTTAAACAGCCCCAGGTTCAAGTCCAGCCTCATCACCTGGGGTCATGGGACATCTGAGAGGTTTACCTGCCTCCGATGGCTCCAAGAAATACTGAACAGAGGAGGGTTATAAATGTTCTTTTCCCTGCTTCTCTACTAGTGACTGCCCAAGTGATGGGTCCCCCAGGGAGCCACGCTGTCTCGCTTGGGGAGATGCCTCTGAGTCCTCTGCTCCTGAAACCTAGACTGTGCTTCTGGAAGCCTGGAGAGGAGGATGGGGCAAAGGTACAGGACTTTCCCAAATTACTCCATGTCAGGAGGAACCAGTAGATTGGCGATTTGAATTACACCACTGGGTTAGGACAATGAGAAAGACACGAGTTAAACAAGGCTTGTCTATAAGGAGCTTCGCAGGTTGCTCAGAGGTTAAAGCATCTGCCTGGAATTCGGGACACCTGGGTTCAATCCCTGGGTCAGGAAGATCCCATGGAGACGGAAATGACAACCCATTCCAGTACTCTTGCCTGCAGAATCCCATGGAGAGAGGAGCCTGGTAGGCTACAGTCCATGGGGTCGCAAAGAGTCAGACACAACTGAGCGTCTATAAGGAGTCCTGGAGGAAGCAAGATGTGAGAAAGTAAAAAGCATCATAAGGAGGTTTTAGGCTAGAAGGAGGTAGCACAAGTGTTCTTCGTGGGTGTGGAGCTGGTTAGGGACCGGGTGAGAGCTTGCAGGTTGGGTGCATGGGTCTCAGAGAAGGACATACATGCAGCTTCCTGCAGCTCTGGGGTGTGACTGTCTGTAACCTTCGCAGCCCTTGCCCCTGGTGTGGACCTGAGATGCATCGCATAATAGATTCTTTGTAGCATTAATGAATGAATCAAGGAGATAGTCTGTTACAAAGGAGAGGGCAGCTTAGTAGGAATGAAATGAATCTATTTAAAAAAAATTTTTTTACCGGAATATAGGTGCTTTACTGCATTGTGTTAGTTTCCGCTGTTCAGCAAAGGGAATCAGTTATACATATACAAATACCGCACCCCCCTTTACTGATTTCCTTCCCATTTAGGTCGCCACAGAGCACTGAGCAGGTCCCCGCTAGTTAATCTGTTTTATAAATAGCAGTGTATATATACCTATCCCAATCTCCCAGTTCATCCCACCCCGCTCCCCCCTTTATTGTCCATATGTTTGTTCTCTATGTCTGTGTCTCAATTTCTGCTTTGCACGTGGGCTCTTCTGAACCATTTTCCTAGATTCCACACATATGAATTAATATATGATATGTTTTTCTCTTTCTGGTCTACTTCACTCTGTATGACAGTCTCGAGGTCTGTCCACGTCTCTGCAAATGGTACCATTTTGTCCATTTTGTGGCCAATACCCCACTGCATATCTGGACCGTAGCTTCGCTATCCATTCCTCTGTCTGTGGACATCCTGGTTGTTTCCATGTCTTGGCTGTTGTAAATAGTGCTGTTGTGAACACCGGGGTGTGTGTATCTTTTGGAATTATGGTTTTCTCTGTTAAAGCACATGGTTAGAAGCAATCACTTGATTTTTAAGGTCATTTGCTGGATGGGAAGGTTCAGCATATGGGTCTCTCCTGTACCAGTTGGCCGAGGCGGCAGGGAGGCTCCAGTCTGACAGACTCTCCTGTGCTGGCCCCTCCAGTCTAGACTGGATCGCTGGGGCGTCTACTGCCTGGCACCGACTGGGAGGTCCACCCTGAACCACCTTCTTGTTTTTAAAATACTGCTTACATTTTCATAAATAAAAGCATCTTAAAGCCCATTTCCTGCCGTCTTGAGGAAGACGCAGCAGCTGGGGAGAGAAAGCATGTGTGTGTGTGTGTCCATGTGTCCTTCCATCTGCAGGCCCCTGGGCTGTGCGGAGGCACATAGTTCTTTCCTCTCCCTGTTCTTTCTCCACAGACCCTGAAGTGTGGCCACCCCCAGGGGTCCTTGGCATTTTCTGTTCATATAACGCCTAAAAGAATTTGATAAAACTGCATACCTTCTAGGATATTTTCAAGTTGATGACTACATTTTAAAAATCATGTAAAATTGTTGCAAAGCATGTGATTTCCATATTGAATCACTATGTTGTACACCTGAAACTGGTATAATACTGCAAATCAACTATACTTAAAAAACACTTTTATACTTGAATTAACAGTATGCTTCCCGGATGGTTCAGACAGTAAAGAATCTGCCTGTAATGTGGGAGACTCGGGTTCAATCCCTGGGTTGGGAAAATCCCCTGGAGAAGAGACTGGCTACCCACTCCAGCATTCTTGCCTGGAGAATTCCATGGACAGAGGAGCCTGGCGGGCTACAGTCCATGGGGTCACAAAGAGTCGGACACTTTCACTTTCAATGGTATATTTAGTAGCAGTAATCAAGTTATCAAAATAATATAAATGTTGCAAAGTTGGATAATTAACTATTAAGTATAAAAGCTACATTTCTTGGAACTTGATTTCTTACAGACATAGATGAAGCATTTTGTTGCTAAGGATGCATACTCTGTGTCATCGACAGTATTACTTATTGCTGGAAAGAGATGGGGTTTAGCGTAAGTTTGGTTCCCTTTAGGTCACACTTGTTCCCATAAAATAACTATGATGGAAAGCATTTTCTTCCAGCAGTGTTCTCCAATTTTTTGAACCTGCGAGCTCTAAGCCAAAGACACTATGTTGATCTCTTAGCATAAATGATTTTAATAATCTATTGATAACATTAGTTCTTCTATTTTGTTGAAAAAGCTAATTAGAAATGTTCTGTCTTCTAAAAGGATGAGGTTACCCATTCATTAGAGAGAGGAACTTTCTTATTAAAGACAGCAGTATTTCTGATCATCTGTGTTTGGTCTTGGAGGTTTGATCACAGTGAGACAATATATTTAATATGATCTGGGATGGATATGGGGTTTCCCGGGTGGCACTGGTGGGAAAGAACCCTCTTGCAATGCAGGAGATGTAAGAGAAGTGGGTTTGATCCCTAGGTCGGGAAGATCCCCTGGAGGAGGGCATGGAAACCCACTCCAGTATTCTTGCCTGGAGAATCCCATGGACAGAGGAGCCTGGCAGGCTACAGTCTATAGGGTCGCAAAGAGTCCGACACGACTGAAGCTACTGAAGCTGGAGCAGGGCAGTTGGGACAAAGCAAGATGAAAGGCAGGACTGACCACTCCATCCAAGAGGTCAGTTCGGGGGAGCATATGGAGAGTTTCCCAGCAGCTGGGATGTGTCCCCTTAAAGCTGTCTGTGCTCATATGGTCCATGAGAATCTTTATAGACATCCAGGGCCCAGGCACGTCGTCTGAAAACGGTTGTTTTGGTGAGAGGAGCATGAAGTTAGGAACTGGAAACTGTGGGCTCCACACCCAGCCAAGCCCAAGCCTTCCGGTCTTAACCTCGCAGGGGTGTTCATCCTTCGCTGTGTGCCATGCTCCCCCTCTCGGTGTTGAGATGGTTCCTTCTCATCACGTGTCTGAAGTTAGGAACCACAAAGCCCTTTTTACAAATGACGGTCAGTTGTATGGCGGGCCTGTGATGTGTCCAATTGTGAGGATTCGGTGAGGGAGATACCTGTGGGTCAGAAAGGCAGCTTCTCTGCCGGGCTGGACACCTGCTCTCCCTGGGGTCTGGCCCCAGGAGCGGGGAGAGGGGGCAGAAGACAGGATCCACCGGGCCCCTCGCTGTCCCCACTGCGTGGTCCCAGCGGTCAGCCTCCAGGGTCCACGTGTGGGCACGTGATCATCTAGATAAACTCGGCATTGCAAGACTAAAATGCCACTGTCGTTTTTAAAGGTCGGCCGACAGTTTGGGGATATTTTTGTAACTTTGGAAAGTTCTTCCATTGCATCTGTTCTCACTGGTTAAAGTGCTCCAGGCGTCCTTGGGACGTCTCTCTGCGAGGAGCTGCATCCTTGCTTTGCTGGGATGCTCAGGCAGGTCCCCCCCATCCCGCGCACCCCGGTCCCCAGAGCTGGGGCTGGGCCTCATCCCCTGACCCTAGGCTTCGTGCCCGTGACCCCTGCTGTACATACTGAAAAGACAGGGTTTGTGATTTTTTTTAAACCTGTTCCCGCCTTGCCTTTCCCCCTCTGTCTTAGGGGTTTAAAAAAAAGATTTTAAAACAAAAACATAATGAGAACCTACTGTATAGCACAGGGAACTCTATTCAGTGTTCAGTAATGCCCACAAGGGAATAGAATCTAAACAAGAGTGGGTATATGTAGAAAGCACTGTATAACTGATCCCCTTTGTTGTACAGCACTAACTAGCACAACATGTAAAGCAACTATACTCCAACAAAAATTAATTTTACAAACACCCACAAAAAATTAAGATAAAGTCAGACTGACAATGTTTGTGGTTTCTGCAGGTGACGATTTGGGGCTTTACAGCAGTCCAGTTTTCCTCTGAAAACCCGTTGTCTTTGGGTTCAATTCCAGTGAGATTTAAAAATAAATGCCTCTTCTCTGCTTCTTATTAGGTCTTTTCTTCCCTCTTTGTGAAGGGCTGTGGGGGAGAAACGAAAATTGAGTATTCTTATTGTAATTTGTATTCTAGTAAAATATATATTCCATGAAATTTACCATTTTAACCATTTTTAAGTGTGCAGTTCAGGGGCATTTAAGTGTATGCACTCTGCTGTGCAACCATCTCCCTCTCCATCTCCAGAACTTTGTCTTCATCCAAGCTGAAACTCTGTACCCTTTAAACAGTGGCTTCCCGTGTTCCCTCCTCCAGTCCCTCATAACCTATAATCTACTTTCTGTCTCTGTGAGTTACATTATTTCAGGTGCCTAGTATAAGGTAGAATCATACACTGTTTGTCCTTTTCTATCTCACTTCCTTGGAGAAGGCAATGGCACCCCACTCCAGTACTCTTGCCTGGATAATCCCATGGGCAGAGGAGCCTGGTAGGCTGCAGTCCATGGGGTCGCTAAGAGTCGGACACGACTGAGGACTTCACTTTCACTTTTCACTTTCATGCATTGGAGAAGGAAATGGCAACCCACTCCAGTGTTCTTGCCAGGAGAATCCCAGGGACAGGGGAGCCTAGTGGGCTGCCGTCTATGGGGTCACACAGAGTCGGACACGACTGAAGTGACTTTGCAGCAGCAGCAGTAATTAGTGATGCTGACCATCTTTTCTTATGCTTATACTATTTGTATACCTTTTTTGAAGAACTGTCTGTTCATGTCCTTTGCCCATTTTTCAGTTAGGTTGTTTGGTTTGGTTTTGTTTGTTTTTGTTGAGTTTTAGAAGTTCTTTATATATTCTGGATAGTAGTCTATATCAGATATGTGATTTGCAAATATGTTGTCCCATTTTGATGGGTGCTTTTTTATTTTTAATTAATTAATTAATTTTAATTGGAGGCTAATTACTTTACAATATTGTAGTGGGTTTGCCATACACTGACATGAATCAGCCATGGGTGTACATGTGTCCCCCATCCTGAAGCCCCCCTCCCACCTCCCTCCCCATCCCATCCCTCAGGGTCATCCCAGTGCACCAGCCCTGAGCATGAAGGGTGCTTTTTTAATTTTCATTGATAGTGTCCTGTGATGCCCCAAAGTTTTAAATTTTGATGGAGTTCAGTTTATCTATTTTTCCTTTTGTTGCCTGTGCTTTTGGTGTCCTGTCCATGAGATTGTTGCCAAATTCAGTGTCATGAAGCTTTTCTCCTAACAGTTGCATAATTTTAGCTGTTTTGTTTAGGTCATTAATGTTGATTTTGTTGTTGTTGTTCAGTTGCCCAGTCGTGTCCCAGCTCTTTGAGACTCCATGGACTGCAGCATGCCTGGCCAGTCTGTCCATCACCATCTCCCGAAGTTTGCCCAAGTTCATGTCCATTGCATTGTTGATGCCATCCAGCCATCTCATCCTCTGATGCCCTCTTCTCCTTCTGCCCTCAATCTTTCCAAGTGTAAAGGACTTTACAGTGAGTCGGCTGTTTGCATCAGATGACCAAAATACTGGAGTTCCAACTTCAGCATCAGTCCTTCCAATGAGTATTCAGGATTGATTTCCCTCAAGATTGACTCGTTTGATCTCCTTGCTGTCCTAGGGACTCTCAGGAGTCTTCTCCAGTCTCAAAGGCATCAATTCTTTGGTGCTCAGCCTTCTTTATGGTCCAGCTCTCACATCCACACGTGACTACTGGGAAGACCATAGCCTTGACTATATGGACCTTTGTTAGCAGAGTAATGTCTCTGCTTTTCTACATGCTGTCTAGGCTTGTCGTAGCTTTCCTGCCAAGAAACAAACGTCCTTAATTTTTGTACACAGTATTACATATTATCTTTTGCATGTGGATATCTAGCTTTCCCCAGCACCTTTGTTGAAAGGACCGTCGTTTCCTCGTTGATGGTCCTGACACCCTTGTATAAGGTCATTTGACCATACATACATGGCCATTTATTTCTAGGCTCTTTGTTCTACTCAACTAGTCGGTATGTTTGTCTTTTGCCAGTTCTATTCTGTTTCGGTTATTATTGATTTCTAGCAAGTGTTAAAATCAGGAAGTGTGGGTCCTTCAACTTTCTTTTTCAAGGTTTTTTTGGACTGTTTGGGTTCCCTTAAGATTCCATGTGTATTTTAGGATGGATCTTTCTATTTCTGCAAAAACCATTGGAGTTTTGATAGGGATGGTGTTGAATTTGCATACTGCCTTGGGTAGTATTGGTATCTTGACAATATTGTCTTTGAACCCATGAACACAGAATATCATTTCATTTTTTTATGCCTTCTCTAATTTCTTTCAGCAGGGTTTTATGGGTTTCAGTGTATAAATATTTTGCTTCCTTGGTTAGGTTTATTCTTAATAATTTTGTTCTTTTTGATGCTACCTGTTAGGGGTTTTAATAAGTTAGTTTGGGTTTCTGTCCCATCTCTGGAATATATTATCATATGCTACTAGTAGAACTGAAAAATCCAGGACTGAGAGACACTTCAGGTGCACAGAGCGGCATAAGTAGATCTTAAAAATATGGTACAGCAGAGAAAAAATGATGGAAAAAATCTATTCCATAACGCCATTCATGTATGTTTAAGAACAGCACACAAAGTGCTACACATTTCATGAGGATACACACAGATAAAATAATTCAGGGTCTTCTGAGTTGTGTTCCATGGAAGAGTGGTTTCTGGTGAGGCCTGTCTAGTACGTGGGTGCTCAGTCTCTAAGTGGTGTCAACTCTCTGTGACCCCATGGTCTGTAGCCTGCCAGGCTCCTCTGTCCATGGGATTTTCAAGGCAAGAATACTGGACTGGGCTGCCAGTCCAGTATTGGACTGGTTGCTTCTCCAGGTCTGTCTAGATGTGATTTTAAATGCCTTGATTCTTGTTCACATTCACATCCAGGGCTGACCTCAAACATCATCAGAGATGAACTTGTACTGAAACACAGAAGGAAGGGCACCCCTTATTCCAGGCCTGGATTTGTGAAATTTACTTGGTACAGTTTTTCCTAAAAACTAAATGTCTTTTGCTTCTTAAACATGTAAGCAAAGGATTTCTTTGTTGACGGGTCCCAGTGTCCAGGCTAAGGCTGACGACTCTGTCTCTGAGCAGTATGGTGATAGCTGGCACCCATACTGTACTTACCTACGCTCCAGAGTCATAGCCCTATGAGATGCCACTAAAATGTTACCATATCTATTTACATGGGTGGAAAGAAGCTCAGAGAGCCTTACCTATGGCCTGAGGCCACACAGCTAACGTGCTGAAACAGATTTGAATGATGAGAGGAGGTTTCACGGATCCACTTTTTCACTCTGCTTTTTCTCTTTCGCCTATCTCTAGTTCAGTTTTTTGTTGTTTTTGTTTCATTTTGCTCCCTTATTTCCTTCCTTCTTTTGCTTTTGATTTTATTTTTCTTCTTTTAAAAAATGTACTGAAATGAAAACTTAGATCTTTAATTTTTCTATCTCCTTTTCTTTTTTTTTAATTTATTTTTAATTTTATTTTATTTTTAAACTTTACATAATTGTATTAGTTTTGCCAAACATCAAAATGAATCCGCCACAGGTATACATGTGTTCCCCATCCTGAACCCTCCTCCCTCCTCCCTCCCCATACCATCCCTCTGGGTCGTCTATCTCCTTTTCTAATGTCTGCATAAAGTTATACACGTCACTCTAAGCACTGCATCCCACAAATTTTGCTGCTGTGCTTTCATATTGCTCATTTCAAATATTTTCTAGTTTCCACTGATTTATTTTTTTCATATAGTTTCTATAATTTTACAAATAATTCAAAGCATGTTACTTAATTTCTGAATACTTAGGTTTGTTATAATCTTTGGTTCTGATTTCTAGTTCAATTCTTTGTGGTCTGAAAGCATAGTCTAGTTTCACTCAACTGGAATTTATCGAGATTTGCTTTGTATTCAAGCGTACAGCTGTTTTCATGCTTGTTCCATGTGTGCCTTAAAAGAATGTTTACTCTGATGTTGCTGGGCATAGAGTTTATACACATCAATTTGTCAAGCGCTGTTTAAATTCTCTGTATCCCTACTAATAGTTAATGTTCTTGTTAACATTTCTGACTTTCACGGTGAATTTTTCTTTCTCCTTTTACATTTATTTTTCCTTCACCTATTTTGAAGCTATGTTATTTGGTGCCCACAACTTCAGATTTATTTTTTTCTTGATGAACTGACCCTTTCATCATTATGAACTGTCCCTCATTATTGCTGGTAATCTCTTTGTCTTGAAAGCTATTTTATCTCATATGAGTATAGCCACAATAGCTATCATATGCAGACTGTTTACATGATATTCCTTTTTCCATCCTTCAATTTCATCCTGTCTCTCTTCTTATGTTTGAAGTGTATCAGTTGTAAATAGCATAATGTTGCTTCTTGTTTCTTTATCCATTTGCTTTTCCGATACTCTTCTCTCAAGTTAAAGACTTAACAGTCACTAAACAAAGCCCTATTTAAATAACCCCTGCTGTGAATCTTGTGTGAGTAAACAGCCTCTGTATTTTGTTGTGTTTTAGACTTTCTGAATTAGGTTACCTTTCAAGACTCACCTATATTTTTACTTTCCACCAAAGTAAAGATTGGTCATGATAACTTTGTAAAATAACCTTTTACTGAGGCTACAAAGAGTCTACTTACTGTTCTAGGGAATGTCTTATCATAATCTTCCTTTTTAATATTTTCTGGGGGACTTCTCTGGTGGTCCAGTGGCCAAGACTGGACCAGTTCCAGTCTTGTTCCCAGTTCAGGGGGCTCCCAGTTCAGGGGGCTCGGGTTCAATCCCTGGTCCGGGAACTAGCTCCTACATGCTGCAACTGAGTTCACATGCTTCAGCTAGAAATCCCACATAGCCAAATAAATAAAGTAAATATTTTCTGGAAGTCCTTAATTGCTTGTGTAAGAGTGGAGACTTCCCTCCCTGTTTCTCTTTTATTTATTTGTCACATATTCTGAATATGCTTTCTACCAAGAGAGTCAGCAATTTTTTTCCTTTCCTTAGATTCCAGGTACAGAGGTGGAGCTGATCTTACTTCTCAGGTTTGACCTGCTGTCAGCATCTTCCTACATGTCTCCCTGCTCTGTTGTGTATTTCCTTTTATCCTTATCTTCAGGCATCTATTCTAGGATATGTGCTGTGGATTGTTTCCTCTGTATGTGTCTTTATATATAGTGCTTTGTGTGCAGTATTTTAAATGGCATTATGGAATATATTTTTTTCTATTTTTCTGTGTTGTAACACAGAAAAAGATGTATTTTTAATTCCTATTCAGTTCAGTTCAGTATGCATCTCTAATCCACTGCTTCTAACTGTGAAGCTTTTTTAAAAGTTGAAATTCTCGTAAATACTCTTTATTTGGGAAATTACAATTTGTCATGAGGTACTTTGCTGTATTGATCATCGTAGCACTCTAGTGCCTTATTAATTGGTGAAAAAAATTATAATCCCAAACCTGCTGCTAAGAGACCATTTTGTCAAAGACTTCGCCAAAAGCATGGTAAAGTTCCCACTTTCTGGTGAATTATGTCTGAGTGGATATGAATCTTGCACAGTGATGACCAGTACCTCCAGCTCCTGGGACTAACTCCCCAGGGAAGATGTCCCCTGGCCCTCCCCCATGCAAAGTCACGCATGGTGGATTTCCCCAGTTGTTTGTAAGGACCAGAGAAGGAACTGACTTACACAGCCAACATGTAAGTCCATATCAGGAAGTCCAGATGGAGGGCAGGGTTCAGGCTGACTTAGAGATTCAGTGGTATCATCAGGGGCCCAGGGGCCCATCTCTCTGCATGCTCAGAATGTCAGCTTTGTGTTCCAGCTCTTTTCCTACCAGTTATGACATGGCTGCTGCAGTTCCAGCCATCACATCCAGACATGGCTCTGCGCTGAATTCCTTAGGAGTGGGAAAACCTTGCCCACAAGCAGCCCAGCACCCAGTGCCCTTCCGCTGATGACTGGAACTGCCAACATTCAGAGTAATCACTGATAAGTTAGGATTTATTCTTGCTCTTGGAGGAGGGTCGCCCTCTCCTCAGTCATGTTTGGCAAGGGGGTGGAGAAGACCAGTCCGCTGACTGTAAGTGGCTGCAAGCTCAGCCAGTAAGGAAGAGGAGAGAGTAGGCATTGAGCAGGCAGCCACCAATGTCTGCTGCAGCCTCTGCTGTCTTTCACATCATTTCTGACCCTTGGTAAAGGTTGTGATTTTATTCATTTGGTTCCTGCTCTTTGCTCAGTGAGTTTACGCCTAGCATTAGTTACTTGATCTTGCTACAGCAATGTTATTTTCCATGGTATTTGCTGGTATATAGGGAAGCTATTAGTTATTAGTCACCTCTGTTCAATTTTCTGGTATCTGTGTATCTCTGTAAGTTTCCATGTTCCCTTTCTGGAATAACATTAGATGTTAATTAAATCCTGGGAAAGAAACCCAGAGGATGTTGAATGGAACAGGGGACAGGATTGAAGAGTAAGAAGACAGACAGTATTTTATTATATTCCATTTCTGTGAAAATAGAGTTTACATCTCATTGTCTAGGGGGAAAGGAGGATTGTGTGTCTTTCTTAGAACTCACTTTAAGACACTGCTGTGTATGACAGGGGAGCTCTTTAATGTCCCAGAATATTAAACCTGATGCTGAAACTGCTGCTGCTGCTGCTAAGTCGCTTCATTCGTGTCTGACTCTGTTCTACCCTATGGACAGCAGCCCTCCAGGCTCCTCTGTCCACAGGATTCTCCAGGCAAAAATACTGGAGTGGCTTGCCATTAACAACATCTTTTAAGAATATCTTAGTGTTTGGGGGACCTCTTTTCCCCCACTATTCTCTCTGAGAAAAAATGGGAGATGGGTAGTTGGTTTTTATATAGAAAAATTAAGAAATAATGAAAGAATTTTAATTTCCTCACATACTCATAGTACTGAGGAAACCAGAATAGAGGTCTTTAGGGTCAGTGCTCGTTCAGGAAAATAGGTTGAGCACAGCCAAGGGCACAGCCGTAGGGAACTCTGCGTCTCCCATGCAGTGACTGATGGAAGGGATTTAAAAATCCAGTATATGGCCCCCAGAATCCCCACCCTGCACACACACACACACACACACACACACACGCACACGCACACGCATGCATGCATGCACACAGCACCATAAGATGTATTCTGAGACTGTATTCATTTCTTTAATGCTTTCAGTTTGCAGTATTAGTCTATAACTCTTTCCTGAGTGTGGGTTAGCTTCTTTGTATCAAAGTCCGTCTGTTACAGGCAAAAGCTGGTGGACTACTGTGCGTAGCCATCAGGTGTGGGTTGGCGCTCCAGGTGCCCGAACTAAGTGAGCTGTGCAGTTGGACAAACACGTCCTTTATAGACCGGGCATACAGTGCAGAGGTGAGTGAGGTGCTGTCTGCCATTAAAGACCTCAGGACTCTTGAAATGCGAGCAAAAAGAGCAGATTTCAAAGGGGGAAACCACTTAGTACATTGAAACATGTTAGCATGCTGATTTGTGAAAGTTTTCTGTAAACCTAATGATATATTTGATTTTTTTCATTTTTCAGTTACTATTGCCTTTAAAAAACTTTTATTATGATTTTTAAAGTGCATTTACAAAACTATAAATGCACTCCATTTACAGTTATTACAAAATAGCTATATTCTCCATGCTGTACATACGTTCTGTAGCCAGTCTTAGACCCTCCCACCCCCTCACCTCTACCCTGCCCCCCACGTCCCCTGCCCCACTGGGAACCACTAGATCGCTCTCTGTATCTGTGGGTCTGCTTCTTTTTCTGTTAGTTTGTTGTATTTCTTAGATTCTACATTTAAGTGATGTCATAGAGTGTTTGTCTTCCTCAGTCTGACTTATTTCACTTAATACAGTATCCTCCAAGTCCATCCATGTTGCTGCAAATGGCAAGTTTCCACTCTTTTTTCTGGTTGAGTAGTATTCCATTGTGTTTATGTACCACATCTTTATCCAGTCATCTGTTGATGGGCACTTAGGTTGCTTCCGCATCTTATACATTTGATTTTATATACATTTTTCCTTTTTGATATCCAAGTAAGGATTAGCAGGGTTGTTGGCAATGAATTAATTATATTTATATTTTCAGTAAGCATCCAATCTTACTGAAGTATATAGGTCTATACAAGGAGTACTGGAATAGACGAGGTTTATTTTGAGTTTTTAGAAGGAACGTCTCTTAACCTTGCTGGCAGGAGAGGGGACGGCTCAGGTTGTGGGGGGCACGCGCCTCCAGAGAGGGCCCTGTTCTCTTGCCGGTGTTGTCACAGAAGCATTCTACCCTGAGGCTGGATTTCTTTTCTGCACCAGTGCCTCCTTTTCTGGAAGCCCGGCATGCGTGTATGCTAAGTAGCTTCAGTTGACTCTGACTCTTTGTGACCCTGTGGACTGCAGCCCACCAGGCTCTTCTATCCATGGGATTCTCCAGGCAAAAATACTGGAGTGGGTTGCCATTTCCTTCCCCATGGGATCTTCCACACCCAGGGATCGAACCCTTACATGAAACGTAAGGGTACTGTCTTACATCTACCTGCATTGGCAGGCAGGTTCTTTACCGCTAGCGCCACCTGTGAAGGCTTCTAGAAGCCCCCGAGGAAAACAGAAATTTAAATAGTCCTAGATTTGGCTATGAGAAGTCCACACAGACAAAAAAACTTCCCTGTGACTGGTTGGTCTCGCTGACACTCATCTGCTTCCTCACAAGTACATTCAGGCTAAAGCTTTTTAGCAAGGGTACCACAGATACGACATTCCCTCCTCTCCTGTGTCCAGTTACATGGCACCAGTGGTCAGGTCATCTTATGGATGCTGAGGCCAAAGTGGACCACTTGGTCAAGGGGTGACCGCCAAGTCTCTCCGTGGTAGAGGCACATTTTTCTTTTATAATTTGTAAGTACCCCGTAGATGGACACTCTGAGGCAGTGCGAGTATCTTCTTTCCGGAAAACTTTTACCCAAGAGTTTGAGCATCCAGTGATGATTCTTGCTTGAATTATTATTGCCACGCTTTGGGGGCACCCAGCGGAGCTTTTCTCTTTGTGTCCTTCGGCACTTGTTCACTGGTATCCTTCTTAAAGGACAGCTTGTCTCTAACCAGCCCCCCGCCCAGTGTGTTTTAATCTGTCAGTGTCATTCATTCTGATGCTCAAATTGTTTACAGCTTGGCCAGCAGCCTGTCTTTATCATCTGTCATTGAGCAGTTCCTTTGTCTCTTTGATGCAAAACATCCTAAAGTCACACTTTGTCCCCGTGCGGGACCTGGAATCAGCCACTTCTCCAAGGAGCCCTAGTCCCCTTTAGTGTAGAATGGTGTTTACAAACCAAGATCTTGGTGTTAGGTGTGTTTATTGCTGCTGGGGTGTTAATAGTTCTAGGACTTTTAATCATGAGTTCGTATTAAAACCTCCAAATGGATTTTGTTTTTAAAACCCCAGCCTCACTGAGGTGTAGTTTACCGACAATAAAATGCACTCATTTTAAGAGTAGAGTTTGGCTCATTTTAACCCCCCTCCACAGGTGGTGCACACCACCGGAGATACCTGTTTGCAGGCAGCAGTGTGTGGTGGTCTAATCTGCTTTCGGTCTCTACAGATGAGTCAGCCGATTCTAAAGCTTCATAGACGAGGAAAGATACAGTATGTAGCCTTCATCTGCTCTCTTTCACTCATCATTGTATTTTTGTGATTCATTCATGTTGTTATGAATATCAGTGGCTCATTGCCTTTCATTGCTGAATAGTAATGCTGTATCCATTGTATGGATCATGATCTGTTTTTCTGTTTAAAAGCTGTATTGGGGCCATTTCCAGCTTATGGCTGTTATGAGTAAAACTGCTGTGGATATTAATGTACAAGTTTCGTGTGGACAGGTGCTTTCATTTCCCTTGGGTTGCTGCTAAGTCACTTCTGTGCGACCCCATAGACGGGAGCCCACCAGGCTCCCCCGTCCCTGGGATTCTCCAGGCAAGAACACTGGAGTGGGTTGCCATTTCCTCCTCCAATGCATGAAAGTGAAAAGTGAAAGTGAAGTTGCTCAGTCATGTCTGACCCTCAGCGACCCCATGGACTGCAGCCCACCAGGCTCCTCCGTCCACGGGATTTTCCAGGCAAGAGTACTGAGTAAATACATAGAGATAGAATGAGTGGATCAAGATATTTGTTAACTTGGTAAGAAACCGCCCAGGGGGTTCCCAGACCATTTTTACACTCCTGTAGGGAATGTTTCCCCACATTTGCATTGATACTTGGTGTTGGCAGTCTTTTAATTTTTGCCATCTAGTGAGGTGCCATAGTATGTTACTGCAGCTTTTATTTCTGTAATGACTGAGGGTGTATGCTAACTGATCATTCATGTTTCTCAGATGAAATGTCTGTTCAAATCTTTGGCCAGTTTTTAAACCGTCTGTAGTGGCTATGCTTTAGGCTTTTTTATTGAGCTGTGAGAATTCTGTGTGTTCTCAACACAAGTCTTCTGTCACATATATGTAGGATATATGTGAGAAAATATGGGATATTTTCTCCCAGTTGGTGACTTACTTTAAAATTTGGTAAACAGTATATTTTGGAGAGTTAAAAATTTTAATTTTGATTAAGTCCAATTTTTGAATTGTTTAGGGTTCATATTTGTAAGATGTTTCTGAGGAATGTTTGCCTATATATATAATAGTTTGCATCTGGTAATCCCAAATTCCCAATTCATCCTTCCCCCACCCCTCCACAAAGAGTTTCTTTTTTAAAAAATTAGTATTATTGAAGTATAGTTGATTTGCAATGTTGTATTCATTTCTGCTGTACAGCAAGGGGATTCAGTTATGCATATATATATATGTATATATGCATATATATTATTTTCCTTTATGGCTTATCACAGGATATGGAATACAGTTCCCTGCGCTAGGCAGTAGGACCTTATTGCAAAACACTAATTTGTATCTGCTAATCCCAAACTCCAAATCCATCCTTACCACACCCCTCCACAAAGGGTTTCTTTTCTATTTTCTCTACAAGTTCTATAGCTTACGTTTTTGTGCTTATGTCCATGATTCCATTGAGGTTACCCTTATTAATATTGTGAGATAGAGGGGTGGAGATGGTTCCCTCCCTTCCCTCACCCGTGAAGGTCCTTTTGTTCCAGCACAGTGTGTTAAAGACTATCCTTTTCCCCACTGAGTCGTCTTGGCATCTTAGGGGAAACAAGTCAGCCAGGCGTATGTGGGAAGAGCTATTTCTGAATTCTGTCATCTCTTCCATTTACCTCCATGTCTGTCTTTACACGGACACCACGGTGTCTTCATATGTGATAGGTAGAGCTCAGCCAACTCCCCCCAGGACTCACAGTTAAGTGCCCTCAAGCAAGTGACATAATTAAGTGTATCTGGCTGGGTGTTGAGCAGTACTCTTTTTTTTTTGTATTAAAACTAAAGGACTAAAACTTCAGCCTGATTTATTTTCATTTACTAATGTTTTTAATTACGTCCCTTACCCATATATTTCTCATAGTTGTTATTGTTTCTAATGGGGTATTTTATATATATATGAAAGCCTTCCTAAGTGATCAATGCAAAGAAATAGAGGAAAACAATAGAATGGGAAACTATAGAGATCTCTTCAAGAAAATTAGAGATACCAAGGGGACATTTCATGCAGAGATGGGCACAATAAAAGACAGAAATGGTATTGACCTAACAGAAGCCAGAAGATATTAAGAAGAAGTGGCAAAAATACACAGAAGAACTACACAAAAAAGATCTTCATGACCCAGATAACCACAATGGTGTGATCATTCACCTAGAGCCAGACATCTTGGAAAGCAAAGTCAAGTGAGTCTTACGAAGCATCATTATGAACAAAGCTCATGAAGGTGATGGAATTGCATTTGAGCTATTTCAAATCCTAAAAGGTGATGCTGTGAAAGTGCTGCATTCAATATGTCAGAAAATTTGGAAAACTCAGCAGTGGCCACAGGACTGGCAAAGGTCAGTTTTCATTCTACTCCCAAAGAAAGGCAATGCCAGAGAATGTTCAAACTACCACACAATTGCACTCATCTCACATACTAGCAAACTATTGCTCAAAATTCTCCAAGTGAGGTTTCAACAGTACATGAACCGCAAATTTCCAGATGTTCAAGCTGGATTTAGAAAAGTCAGAGGAACTAGAGGTCAAATTGCCAACATCTGTTGGATCATAGAAAAAGCAAGGGAATTCCAGAAAACATCTACTTCTGCTTTATTGACTTCACCAAAGCCTTTGACTGTGTGGATCACAACAGACTCTGGAAAATTCTCAAAGAAATGGGAATACCAGAACACCTCATCTGCCTCCTGAGAAATCTGTGTGCAAGTCAAGCTGCAACAGTTAGAGCTGGACATGGAGCAATGGACTGGTTCCAAATCGGGAAAGGAGTACATCAAGGCTGTATATTGTTACCCTGCTTATTTAACTTCTATGCAGAGTACATCATAAGAAACACTTGGTTGGATGAAGCACAAGCTGGAATCAAGATTGCTGGGAGAAATATCAATAATCACAGATAAGCAGATGACATCACCCTTATGGCAGAAAGCAAAGAAGAACTGAAGAGCCTCTTGATGAAAGTGACAGAGAAGAGTGAAAAAGTTGGCTTAAAACTCAACATCCAAAAGTTGAAAATCATGGCATCGGGTCCCATCATTTCATGGGAAGTAGATGGGGAAACAATGGAAACAATGGCAGACTTTATTTTCTGGGCTCCAAAATCACTGCAGATGGTGATTTCAGCCATGAAATTAAAAGACGCTTGCTCCTTGGAAGAAAAGCTATGACCAACCTAGACGGAATGTTAAAAAGCAGAGACGTTATTTTGCCAACAAAGGTCCATCTAGTCAAAGCTATGATTTTTCCAGTAGTCACGTGTGGATGTGAGAGTTGGTCCATAAAGAAAGCTGAACGCTGAACAATTGATGCTTTTGAACTGTGATGTTGGAGAAGACTCTTGCGAGTCCCTTGGACTGCAAGGAGATCAAACCAGCCAATCCTAAAGGAAATCAGTCCTGAATATTCATTAGAAGGACTGATGCTGCAGCTGAAATTCTAATACTTTGGCCACCTGATGTGAAGAACTAACTCTTTGGAAAAGACCCTGATGCTGGGAAAGATTGACAGCGGGAGGAGAAGGGGACGACAGAGGATGAGATGGTTGGATGGCATCACTGACTCAATGGACATGAGTTTGAGTAAGCTCCGGGGGTTGGTGATGGACAGGGAAACCTGGTGTGCTGCAGTCCATGGGGTGGCAGAATCAGACACAACTGAGTGACTGAACTGACTGATAACACTGTTCTGCATATTAAATATACAGGAACAGCCCTCTTTCTTGTCTGTGCAACAGTGTTGCCTCCCTGTGTACAGGAAATCCCCTGCATACAAACCTTCCGACTGTGCATTTCAATGAAGTGAACCTGCATGTGCGTGTCCAGTCACACAAGTAAGTTCATGTGTCTGGTGTACATTGTCATGTGTGTGCATCCTCTACAAGCGAGTGTACTTGTAGAGTACTAGTAGAAGTACTAATAGTACTAGAAGTACTCCAGTACTCCTAGAGTGCTACTGTAGTCTAGGTAGTACTGTACAGGGAAGCACACAAAAGCAAACCACTTGTAGAGGGTGCACACACATGACAAAGTAGATGTACTTGTAGAGTACTAGTAGAAGTACTACTAGTAGTACTTATACTAGTAGAAGTACTCTAGTACTTCTAGAGTACTACTGTACTCTAGATAGTACTGTACAGGAAAGCACATAAAAGCACAACCACTTGTACAGGATGCACATACATGACAATGTACACCAAACCCATGAACTTAGTTGTGTGATGAGATGTGCAAATGCAGGTCCACATCATTGAAATTGTACAGTGTCTTGATTTCAAGCTCAGGATGTCACCTATGAAGAGAAGAAAAGGAGCTACTACCCAGATATATCTGGACCATTTTTTCAAGAGGGTAGATAGAATTGAATCGAGTAAGGAACCTGTGCCATCCGTGTCAGGCGTGAGTGAAATCGCAGCTTGCCCTCCGTCTCCTATCGCTGATGACCCTTCAGCTCTACCATCTCCCACCTCCTCTCTCTCCCCCAGTCAGTCACTCTTCGTACTTGTCCACTTGATGCCAGCCCCTGCATGCCCTATACTTCTCAAGGCACTGTTCTGTAAAGGTGTTTTATTTTTTGTATCTGTTTGTGTAAAAAGTATTATATGTCTCCTAGAGTACAGTATTATATACACGATTATTAGTTGAATACCACAGCTAACTTTGTTGGACTCAGAAATTCATCTCACATGCTAGTAAAGTAATGCTCAAAATTCTCCAAGCCACGCTTCAGCAATACATGAACCGTGAACTTCCAGATGTTCAAGCTGGTTTTAGAAAAGGCAGAGGAACCAGAGATCAAATTGCCAACATCCACTGGATCATGGAAAAAGCAAAAGAGTTCCAGAAAAACATCTATTTCTGCTTTATTGACTATGCCAAAGCCTTTGACTGTGTGGATCACAATAAACTGTGGAAAATTCTGAAAGGGATGGGAATGCCAGACCACCTGACCTGCCTCTTGAGAAGCCTATATGCAGGTCAGGAAGCAACAGTCAGAAATGGACATGGAACAACAGACTGGTTCCAAATAGGAAAAGGAGTACATCAAGGCTGTATATTGTCACCCTGCTTATTTAACTTATATGCAGAGTACATCATGAGAAATGCTGGGCTGGAAGAAGCACAAGCTGGAATCAAGATTGTAGGGAGAAATATCAATAACCTCAGATATGCAGATGACACCACCCTTATGGCAGAAAGTGAAGAGGAACTAAAGAGCCTCTTGATGAAAGTGAAAGAGGAGAGTGAAAAAGTTGGCTTAAAGCTCAACATTCAGAATACGAAGATCATGGCATCTGGTCCCATCATTTCATGGGAAATAGATGGGGAAACAGTGGAAACAATGTCAGACTTTATTTTGGGGGGCTCCAAAATCACTGCAGATGGTGATTGCAGCCATGAAATTAAAAGACGCTTACTCCTTGGAAGGAAAGTTATGACCAACCTAGACAGCATATTAAAAAGCAGAGACATAGGGGGGAGGAGCCAAGATGGCGGAGGAGTAGGACGGGGAGAACACTTTCTCCCCCACAAATTCATCAAAAGAGCATTTAAACGTCGAGTAAATTCCACAAAACAACTTCTGAATGCCGGCAGAGGACATCAGGCACCCAGAAAAGCAGCCCAACTCTTCGAAAGGAGGTAGGAAAAAATATAAAAGACAAAAAAAGAGACAAAAGAGGGAGGGACGGAGTTCCGTCCCGGGAAGGGAGTCTTAAAAAGAGAGAAGTTTCCAAACACCAGGAAACCCTCTCACTGCCGAATCTGTGCCGAGCTTTGGAAGCACAGAGGGCAACATAAAAGGGAGGGGAAAAAAAAAAAAATAAACAATTAAAAATCGCGGATTGTGAGCCCTACGGTAACTCCCCCAGCGGAGAAGCAGCGCAGACGCCTGCACACGGCATTAGCAAGCGGGGGCTGGGCAGGGAAGTGCGGCACGGGCTGTGTCCCTTAGAGTAAGAATCGGGCCGAATGTCCTGAGCGCTATCTGAGCGAAATAATTTGGGCTAGCAAACCAGACTGTGGGATATCTACCACGCGAAAAGCCAGCCCTAACCTAAGACACCGCCAGGCCCGCGCACAGAACAAAGGACTGAACAGAGATAGCCAGCTGCAGACCTTCCCCCTCTGGTGACAGGCAGCCAGAGCCGGAAGGGGGCAATCGCAGCCCCAGAGAGACACTATCTATAAAACTGTAAGCAGGCTTCTTTGCTAACTAAAACTTCTTGGGGGTCTGGACGGTCAATATCTGCCTGAGAAGGTGCGCCGGTTTTACACCCAGATAACCGAGTGGCGGGGAGGCGATAAGTCGCAGCATTGGCGCCCGCCAAACACCTCATCACCTGAGCTGCTCGACCTGGGAAGAACACAAAACGCAGGCCCAACCGAGTCTGCACCTCTGAGGACTACCCGAGTGCCTGAACCTGAGCGGCTTGGACCTGGGAGCTCAGTCCAGGGCCGGCCTCTGATTGTTCCCGGCGGAACAACCTAGAGCCCAAGCAGTGTGGGCAGGGAGGTTACACGCGCCGTGAGCGGGGGCAGACCCAGTGTGGCCGAGGCACTTCGAGCGCACGCCAGTGATATCTGTTTGCAGCATCCCTCCCTCCCTCCCCACAGCGCGGCTGAACAAGTGAGCCTAAATTAAAAAAAAAAAAAAAAAAAATAGGGTCCTCCACCGACCCCTTTGTGTCAGGGCGGGAACCAGACACTGAAGAGACCAGCAAACAGAAGAAGCTATAGCAGAGGGAAACGCCTTGGAAGCTACAGGCCATAGATTAAAACCCTGTGGTTACTACGGATTACATAGGAAGGGGCCTATAGATCTTGAGAAATATAAGTCGGACTAAGGAACTGCCAAAAATGAACTGAACCCACAATACTCACAACAAAACCAGAGAAAGACCTAGATATATTTTTACTATTTTTATGATCAATCTTTCTTTCTTTCTTTTTTTTTTAATTAAAAAAAAATTTTTTTAAGTCCTCTATTGTCCTTTAATTTTCACTTTTATAACTATTACTTTGCAAAAAAAAAAAAAAAAAAAGACCCTATTTTTTTTTTTTTTTCTTCTTCTTCAGCAAACTTCATATATATATTTTATAATTTTTTGACCGTGGTTTTTTTTTTTTTCTTCTTTTTCTTCTTTTCTTTAACATTGCATTTTTGAAATTCCAAACTCTACTCTAGATTTTTAATTTTAGCCTTTTGATATATGTTATCAATTTTGTACCTATAGTTTTTATCATAATTGCTGTGACTTTTTTTTTCCCTCTGTTTCTTTCTCTTCTTCTTTTATATAACATCGTATATCTGCAATTCCAAACTCTACTCAAGATTTTTAATTTATGCTTTTTGGTATTTGATATCAATTTTGTACCTGTATTTTCTTTATAATTTTTGCGACATTGTTTTTGTTGGTTTGTTTGTTTTCTCTCTTTATTTTTATTCTTCTTCTTCTTCTTTTTTTTTTTTTTTTTTTTTTAACGTTGTATTTTTGAAATTCCAAACTCTACTCTAGATTTTTAATTTTTGCTGTTTGGTATTAGTTATCAATTTTGTACCTGTAGTTTCTTTATTACTTTCACGACCTTGTTTGTTTTTCTTTGTTCGTTTTTTCTCTCTTTCTTTTCCTTCTCCTTTGCATTAACATCGCATTTTTGAAATTCCAAACTCTACTCTAGATTTCTAATTTTTGTTTTTATGTATTTGTTACCAATTTTGTACCTTTAAGAACCCAATCTTCAGGACCCATTTTTCACTAGTGTACGAGATTACTGGCTTGACTGCTCTCTCTCCCTTTGGACTCTCCATTTTCCCCACCAGGTCACCTGTATCTCCTCCCTAACCCCTCTCTACTCTACCCAACTCTGTGAATTTCTGTGTGTTCCAGACGGTGGAGAACACTTAAGGAACTGATTACTGGCTGGATCTGTCTCCCGCCTTTTCATTTCCCCCTTTTATCCTTCTGGCCACCTCTGTCTCCTGCCTCCTTCTTCTCTTCCCTGTATAACTCCGTGAACATCTCTGAGTGGTCCAGTTGTGGAGTGCTCATAAGGAAGTGACTACTGGCTAGCCCACTCTCTCCACTATTGATTCCACCTCATCTCATTTGGGTCACCTCTAACTCCCTCCTCCCTCTTCTCTTCTCCATGTAACGCTGTGAACCTCTCTGAGTGACCCTCACAGTAGAGAAACTTTTCATCTTTAACGTAGATGTTTTATCAGTGGTGCTGTATAGAAGGAGAAGTTTTGAAACTACTGTAAAATTAAGACCGATAACTGGAAGTAGGAGGCTTAAGTCCAATCCCTGACTCCAGGGAACTCCTGACTCCAAGGAACATTAATTGACAGGAGCTCATCAAACGCCTCCATACCGACACTGAAACCAAGCACCACACAAGGGCCAACAAGTTCCAGGGAAAGACATAACAAGCAAATTCCCCAGCAACAAAGGAACACAGCCCTGAGCTTCAAGATACAGGCTGCCCAAAGTCACCCCAAAACCATAGACATCTCATAACTCATTACTGGACATTTCATTACACTCCAGAGAGAAGAAATACAGCTCCATCCACCAGAACATCAACACAAGCTTCCCTAACCAGGAAACCTTGACAAGCCACCTGTACAAACCCACACACAGCGAGGAAACGCCACAATAAAGAGAACTCCACAAACTGCCAGAATACAGAAAGGACACCCCAAAATCAGCAATTTAAACAAGATGAAGAGACAGAGGAATAGCCAGCAGATAAAGGAACAGGATAAATGCCCACCAAACCAAACAAAAGAGGAAGAGATAGGGAATCTACCTGATAAAGAATTCCGAATAATGATAGTGAAATTGATCCAAAATCTTGAAATTAAAATGGAATCACAGATAAATAGCCTGGAGGCAAGGATTGAGAAGATGCAAGAAAGGTTTAACAAGGACTTAGAAGAAATAAAAAAGAGTCAATATATAATGAATAATGCAATAAGTGAAATTAAAAACACTCTGGAGGCAACAAATAGTAGAATAACAGAGGCAGAAGATAGGATTAGTGAATCAGAAGATAGAATGGTAGAAATAAATGAATCAGAGAGGATAAAAGAAAAACGAATTAAAAGAAATGAGGACAATCTCAGAGACCTCCAGGACAATATTAAACGCTACAACATTCGAATCATAGGGGTCCCAGAAGAAGAAGACAAAAAGAAAGACCATGAGAAAATACTTGAGGAGATAATAGTTGAAAACTTCCCTAAAATGGGGAAGGAAATAATCACCCAAGTCCAAGAAACCCAGAGAGTCCCAAACAGGATAAACCCAAGGCGAAACACCCCAAGACACATAGTAATCAAATTAACAAAGATCAAACACAAAGAACAAATATTAAAAGCAGCAAGGGAAAAACAACAAATAACACACAAGGGAATTCCCATAAGGATAACAGGTGATCTTTCAATAGAAACTCTTCAAGCCAGGAGGGAATGGCAAGACATACTTAAAATGATGAAAGAAAATAACCTACAGCCCAGATTATTGTACCCAGCAAGGATCTCATTCAAGTATGAAGGAGAAATCAAAAGCTTTTCAGACAAGCAAAAGCTGAGAGAATTCTGCACCACCAAACCAGCTCTCCAACAAATACTAAAGGATATTCTCTAGACAGGAAACACAAAAATGGTGTATAAATTCGAACCCAAAACAATAAAGTAAATGGCAACGGGGTCATACTTATCAGTAATTACCTTAAACGTAAATGGGTTGAATGCCCCAACCAAAAGACAAAGACTGGCTGAATGGATACAAAAACAAGACCCCTGCATATGTTGTCTACAAGAGACCCACCTCAAAACAGGGGACACATACAGACTGAAAGTGAAGGGCTGGAAAAAGATTTTCCATGCGAATAGGGACCAAAAGAAAGCAGGAGTAGCAATACTCATATCAGATAAAATAGACTTTAAAACAAAGACTGTGAAAAGAGACAAAGATGGTCACTACATAATGATCAAAGGATCAATCCAAGAAGAAGATATAACAATTATAAATATATATGCACCCAACACGGGAGCACCGCAGTATGTAAGACAAATGCTAACAAGTATGAAAGGAGAAATTAACAATAACACAATAATAGTGGGAGACTTTAATACCCCACTCACACCTATGGATAGATCAAATAAACAGAAAATCAACAAGGAAACACAAACTTTAAACGATACAATAGACCAGTTAGACCTAATTGATATCTATAGGACATTTCATCCCAAAACAATGAATTTCACCTTCTTCTCAAGCGCACATGGAACCTTCTCCAGGATAGATCACATCCTGGGCCATAAAGCTAGCCTTGGTAAATTCAAAAAAATAGAAATCATTCCAAGCATCTTTTCTGACCACAATGCAGTAAGATTAGATCTCAATTACAGGAAAAAAACTATTAAAAAATCCAACATATGGAGGCTGAACAACACGCTGCTGAATAACCAACAAATCACAGAAGAAATCAAAAAAGAAATCAAAATTTGCATAGAAACGAATGAAAATGAAAACACAACAACCCAAAACCTGTGGGACACGGTAAAAGCAGTCCTAAGGGGAAAGTTCATAGCAATACAGGCACACCTCAAGAAACAAGAAAAAAGTCAAATAAATAACCTAACTCTACACCTAAAGCAACTAGAAAAGGAAGAAATGAAGAACCCCAGGGTTAGTAGAAGGAAAGAAATCTTAAAAATTAGAGCAGAAATAAATGCAAAAGAAACAAAAGAGACCATAGCAAAAATCAACAAAACCAAAAGCTGGTTCTTTGAAAGGATAAATAAAATTGACAAACCATTAGCCAGACTCATCAAGAAACAAAGGGAGAAAAATCAAATCAATAAAATTAGGAATGAAAATGGAGAGATCACAACAGACAACACAGAAATACAAAGGATCATAAGAGACTACTATCAACAATTATATGCCAATAAAATGGACAACGAGGAAGAAATGGACAAATTCTTAGAAAAGTACAACTTTCCAAAACTCGATCAGGAAGAAATAGAAAATCTTAACAGACCCATCACAAGCACGGAAATTGAAACTGTAATCAAAAATCTTCCAGCAAACAAAAGCCCAGGTCCAGACGGCTTCACAGCTGAATTCTACCAAAAATTTAGAGAAGAGCTAACACCTATCCTGCTCAAACTCTTCCAGAAAATTGCAGAGGATGGTAAACTTCCAAACTCATTCTATGAGGCCACCATCACCCTAATACCAAAACCTGACAAAGATCCCACAAAAAAAGAAAACTACAGGCCAATATCACTGATGAACATAGATGCAAAAATCCTTAACAAAATCCTAGCAATCAGAATCCAACAACACATTAAAAAGATCATACACCATGACCAAGTGGGCTTTATCCCAGGGATGCAAGGATTCTTCAATATCCGCAAATCAATCAATGTAATACACCACATTAACAAATTGAAAAATAAAAACCATATGATTATCTCAATAGATGCAGAGAAAGCCTTTGACAAAATTCAACATCCATTTATGATAAAAACTCTCCAGAAAGCAGGAATAGAAGGAACATACCTCAACATAATCAAAGCTATATATGACAAACCCACAGCAAACATTATCCTCAATGGTGAAAAATTGAAAGCATTTCCTCTAAAGTCAGGAACAAGACAAGGGTGCCCACTTTCACCATTACTATTCAACATAGTTTTGGAAGTTTTGGCCACAGCAATCAGAGCAGAAAAAGAAATAAAAGGAATCCAAATTGGAAAAGAAGAAGTAAAGCTCTCACTGTTTGCAGATGACATGATCCTCTACATAGAAAACCCTAAGGACTCCACCAGAAAATTACTAGAACTAATCAATGACTATAGTAAAGTTGCAGGATATAAAATCAACACACAGAAATCCCTTGCATTCCTATACACTAATAATGAGAAAACAGAAAGAGAAATTAAGGAAACAATTCCATTCACCATTGCAACGGAAAGAATAAAATACTTAGGAATATATCTACCTAAAGAAACTAAAGACCTATATATAGAAAACTATAAAACACTGGTGAAAGAAATCAAAGAGGACACTAACAGATGGAGAAATATACCATGTTCATGGATTGGAAGAATCAATGTAGTGAAAATGAGTATACTACCCAAAGCAATCTATAGATTTAATGCAATCCCTATCAAGCTACCAACAGCATTCTTCACAGAGCTAGAACAAATAATTTCACAATTTGTATGGAAAAACAAAAAACCTCGAATAGCCAAAGCGATCTTGAGAAAGAAGAATGGAACGGGAGGAATCAACCTACCTGACTTCAGGCTCTACTACAAAGCCACAGTTATCAAGACAGTATGGTACTGGCACAAAGACAGAAATATAGATCAATGGAACAAAATAGAAAGCCCAGAGATAAATCCACGCACATATGGACACCTTATCTTCGACAAAGGAGGCAAGAATATACAATGGATTAAAGACAATCTCTTTAACAAGTGGTGCTGGGAACTCTGGTCAACCACTTGTAAAAGAATGAAACTAGAACACTTTCTAACACCATACACAAAAATAAACTCAAAATGGATTAAAGATCTAAACGTAAGACCAGAAACTATAAAACTCCTAGAGGAGAACATAGGCAAAACACTCTCTGACATACATCACAGCAGGATCCTCTATGACCCACCTCCCAGAATATTGGAAATAAAAGCAAAAATAAACAAATGGGACCTAATTAACCTTAAAAGCTTCTGCACATCAAAGGAAACTATTAGCAAGGTGAAAAGACAGCCTTCAGAATGGGAGAAGATAATAGCAAATGAAGCAACTGACAAACAACTAATCTCCAGAATATACAAGCAACTCCTACAGCTCAACTCCAGAAAAATAAATGACCCAATCAAAAAATGGGCCAAAGAACTAAATAGACATTTCTCCAAAGAAGACATACAGATGGCTCACAAACACATGAAAAGATGCTCAACATCACTCATTATCAGAGAAATGCAAATCAAAACCACTATGAGGTACCATTTCACACCAGTCAGAATGGCTGCGATCCAAAAGTCTACAAGTAATAAATGCTGGAGAGGGTGTGGAGAAAAGGGAACCCTCTTACACTGTTGGTGGGAATGCAAACTAGTACAGCCACTATGGAGAACAGTGTGGAGATTCCTTAAAAAACTGGAAATAGACATGCCTTATGATCCAGCAATCCCACTGCTGGGCATACACACTGAGAAAACCAGAAGGGAAAGAGACACGAGTACCCCAATGTTCATCGCAGCACTGTTTATAATAGCCAGGACATGGAAGCAACCTAGATGTCCATCAGCAGATGAATGGATAAGAAAGCTGTGGTACATATACACAATGGAGTATTATTCAGCCATTAAAAAGAATACATTTGAATCAGTTCTAATGAGGTGGATGAAACTGGAGCCTATTATACAGAGTGAAGTAAGCCAGAAAGAAAAACACCAATACAGTATACTAACGCATATATATGGAATTTAGAAAGATGGTAACAATAACCCTGTGTACGAGACAGCAAAAGAGACACTGATGTATAGAACAGTCTTATGGACTCTGTGGGAGAGGGAGAGGGTGGGAAGATTTGGGAGAATGGCATTGAAACATGTAAAATATCATGTATGAAATGAGTTGCCAGTCCAGGTTCGATGCACGATACTGGATGCTTGGGGCTGGTGCACTGGGACGACCCAGAGGGATGGAATGGGGAGGGAGGAGGGAGGAGGGTTCAGGATGGGGAACACATGTAAACCTGTGGCGGATTCATTTTGATATTTGGCAAATCTAATACAGTTATGTAAAGTTTAAAAATAAAATAAAATTAAAAAAAAAAATAAATAAAAAAAAAAAAAAAAAAAAAAAAAAAAGCAGAGACATTACTTTGCCAACAAAGGTCCGTCTAGTCAAGGCTATGGTTTTTCCAGTGGCCATGTATGGGTGTGAGAGTTGGACTGTGAAGAAAGCTGAGCACTGAAGAATTGATGCTTTTGAAGTGTGGTGTTGGAGAAGACTCTTGAGAGTCCCTTGGACTGCAAGGAGATCCAACCAGTCCATTCTGAAGGAGATCAGCCCTGGGATTTCTTTGGAGGGAATGATGCTGAAGCTGAAACTCCAATACTTTGGCCACCTCATGTGAAGAGTTGACTCATTGGAAAAGACTCTGACGCTGGGAGGGTTTGGGGGCAGGAGGAGAAGGGGATGACAGAGGATGAGATGGTTGGATGGCATCACTGACTCGATGGACATGGGTTTGGGTGGTCTCTGGGAGTTGGTGATGGACAGGGAGGCCTGGCATGCTGCTGTTCATGGGGTCGCAAAGAGTCGGACACGACTCAGCAACTGAACTGAACTGAGGAACAAATTGGACTTACGAACATGCTCTCAGAATGGAACTCATTCTTATGTAGGGGTTCACTGTACTAGTGGCTCATCGGGCCTGTTTTCCAGGCGCCTGCTTTGCAGGGAGGACTGTCCCCCGTGAGCACAGACATGTAGGTTCAGCTTTGGGGGCTGTGGTGGGGGGTGGGGGGGACTGGGGGGAGCAGGGAGGGCTGGCCTGGTGCTGCTGCAATCCAGCTGCTGTAACTATAAAGGACTCCAGCCCAGTGCATCAGATCGTCAAGGAGGCCGGACAGCTTGGGGCTTTACTACATCTCCATTTAAAACGCAAAACCGCTGTACAGGCCAGTCCGGACTCGCCTCTCAGGCCACGTATGGCCAAATGCTCTGCTGTGATCTCTGGTCTACATGGTAACTGAGGGCAGAGAAAGTGAGTGAGAACTTGACTCTAGGCTAGACAATAAGTCTGCATCATACCCTACCCATCAGGGCTGGATAGAGAAGGAGTAGTCACTCCAGGTGCTCTGGAAAGAAAATTTTATTTATTTTTTTTTAATTTTATTTTATTTTTAGACTTTACATAACTGTATTAGTTATGCCAAATATCAAAATGAATCCGCCACAGGTTTAAAACAGACTTCATATTTAACACAGTTTTGGAATTACAGAAGAACTGAGAAGATGCTAGAGAGTTCCCCCATATGACACAGCCAGTTTCCCCTGTTGCTAACGTTATATATCAGTATGTTATGTGTGTTACATGTGTTGTAATGAATGAATCAAATTCGCTATAGTCTGTTCTTTATTCAGATATCCTTAGTATCTACCAGGTATCCTTTTTCTGTTCCAGGAGCCTTTTCTGGGCACCACATTACATTCAGTCATGTCTCTGTAGGTTCCTCTTTGGCTGTGATAGTTTCTCTGATTTTCCTTGGTTTTGATGACCTTGACAGTTTGGAGGAGTGTAACTGAAAGTGTTAGTCGCTCAGTCCTGTCTAACTTTGTGCAACCACACGGACTGTAGCCCACCAGGCTCCTCTGTCCATGCAGTTCTCCAGGCAGGAATACTGGAGTGGGTAGCCATTCATTTCTTCAGGAGTTCTTCCCGACCCAAGGATTGAACCCGGGTCTCCTGCACTGCAGGCAGATTCTTTACCACCTCAGCCACCAGGGAAGCCGTGTTTTTAATGACTTTGACACTTTAGGGGAGTACTGGTCAGGTATATTGTAGCATGCCACTCCATTGAAGTTTTTCTGAGGTTTTCCCATGATTAGAATACGATTATGGATTTGGGGGAAGCAAAGTGCCATTTTCATAATATCAGGTTAAGGGTACATACTATCTACACTTTTGTATAGCTCATTATTTTGCATTGTTTCTTCTCTAGTCACTGGGAGCTCTTTCAGCTGGCTGTGTTCTTCAGACAGACCCTCACAGATGTGGGTTCGTGTGGGATCTTTGCCTTTTAATTAAACCCTTCCTTACTTTCTGGCACTGCAGGATGATTTAGGCTCATCTTTTGTATTTCCCATCTCTGTGCTGGAATTGGCCATTTCTCCAAGGAGCCCTGGTTTATCTTATTAGAAAGATCCACAGAAGTTAGAAAAGCCCACGGAGGGACAATGCCATTTGCAGCATATCAAGGGCACATGACTTAAAAACTGTGGACGGTATCCTTGAGGTTTCTCCACTGTGAAGTTTCTTCCACACTGATCTCTCTAAAAGGAATTTACTATGCAGCCCACACCAAAGGAGCTGGGAGTCAGCTCTACCTCCTTGGCTGGGAGGAGGGCCACCTACATTTAGAATTTGCAATTCTTCTGCGTGGGAAGTTAGTATATTCCCCATGTGCTGATTTATTCAAACATTTGTTTATATACTTCGGTTATATTTGTGTTTAGTGTTTATTTTGTAGTTTGTAATCTAATTTTGTTGATCAAATTGTTCCACCTTTGGCCATTTGGTAGACTCCTGTGGGCCTTTTTATATGCCCCCATCAATGTGTACTTTTTGTTTGTTTTTGTCTTTTTGAATGTTCCCTTGCTTTCTGGCTCTGAAGATGCCCAGGATCATCTGGTATATTTCTGCCCCAGCCCTGGAGTCAGCTGCTTCTCCGAATACCTCTGGTTCCCTTTATTAGAGCATGGTGTTAGGGACCATGATCTGGAGCCAGGTGGGCTCGGTGCTGCTGGGGAGGTCACTGCGTCCAGGCCCCTCAGCTGATAGCAAGGAACTGCATGTGTACTAACCAGAGTGCACACGTGTCTATCTGTTGCTGTTGTTTAGTCTCTAAGCTGAGTCTGACTCCTTTGCAATTCCATGGACAGTATCCCGCCAGGCTCCTCTATCCATAGAATTTCCCAGCCAAGAATACTGGAGTGGCTTGCCATTTCCTTCTCCAGATCTTTCAGACCCATGGATCCTGCTTGGCAGGTGGACTCTTCACCACTGAGCCACCTGGGAAGCCCTATCTATAACCGTCTCTATAATAAGCTATAACCATCTATAACCCTCTCTATATGAAGCTAAACATGAGTGCATACTGACATCTCCAGCTCTCATCCACAGCCACCTGGGTCATGCTGGTCTTCTCTTTTCCCATCTGTAAGTTCTCACTCCAGCAGTGGGAAACCTGGTTCCAAGCAGCCACTGTCCAAAATGATCTATTTTATTAAGGAAGGCAGGGGAACGTTCCTGTCCACGGCCTGAAGCACTTGAGTTGCCTTCTTCCTGCAAAGTCTTGGGCTTCGTGTCCACGGTGACCAGTCTTCTCATGCTGTGGGCTTAGTTCAGGTAGATGTCCCGGAGGAAGCCTCAGCAGGTCCCAGACCAGACCAGAGTCTCGGAAATGAACCTCACAGCACCATCTGCTCCCCTTAGAGCCATTATCAGCATCAGATTTAAGTAGCTTGTTTTGCAGTTGATTGTGTTACTGATTTTTCTTTCCTGGAACGTTGGCTTCATAGGCACGGACCTCATCCACCTCGCTCAGGGGCTGGCACTGGACACATATGAGGTATGTGACTGATATTTAGTGGAAAGATACAGGAGGTGTGAAGAGATGTGACATGTGGTCTTATAGACCTTCTACCCAGTGACACAAGAGAAGGGTTGAATATATAACATTAGGGGCGTTTCTGCTTCTAGAATTCTTAGTTCCTTTAAGTAATTAGCTTGTGCCCCTCAGAAGTTTGTGCTCTGTAAATGGTTGTGTACGGAAATCAAAATTATCTGGAAAAAAAGAGAAAAGATCCCGGGCAATATCCAGTTATGTGAAGGACACGGTGTGGAGTGAATAGCGCTGAGCCAAGGAACTGTTAGTTGAAAGAAATAGATGGTGAATCAGATGCAACAAAGAAAACAGACATGATGCTAATTTTCAGACTTGTTCCAAAGAAAATTTATGGATGTGTTGGATCATATAAACATAGCTTCTCTGTTGGAAAATACCAGGTGTTTATGCTCAATATTGGAAAGGACCCTGGGCTCCAGGTGCACACTCGCTGCGTCTTCATCATATTTGCAGCTCTCTTTCCTGTCTGTCTTTAGTTCTAAACGTGGATTCTGCTACACTGAGGGTGATTTTTTTTTATTGTGGATTTGGGGTGGCTTTTTTGCCACTGAAATTATTAGTTTAAAAAGAAGGATATGGGATGTAAAATTCTTTATTGTAATTCTACTCCTTGAGGTTGCCTATAGCATTTCATGTTTCGTATGATCAAGGATTTTGCTCATTTCCCTTTGGAAAAAAATAAATACAACTTTCACTTACCAGTAGGTCTTAAAGGAAGCTAAAGACACTTGTTTAACTTTCAGTTTCACTCTAAGGGCATTCTGATGATAACGGATGTGTGATCTGAAGTGTTCCAGTCCTGCAGCTGGCCGCTAGCTGTTTCCCAGACAGGGACCAAAGCCTTGTAGCTTAAAGCTGCAGGAACAAAGTTGGCTTAAAGAAACAGGGGCTGGTTGCTGGTAAGAGTCACCAGACGTGGAGTCAGGGCAGTTCCTTGCCTCCCTGCTCTCCTGGAGGAGATATAGACAAACCAGTACCCCTTGCCCTGGGGAGTTTGAAGGCGTTTAGACTGGAGGAGTGTAGAGATGTACCTAATACATCTTGTGGTCCTCCAGCCATTGGGTCTGCTCGTGATTTGGGCTGGTTGCTTGGGAGTCCTGTCCATTTAACTGGGAGTCACAGCGGGAGGAGTAAGTGATAGAGTGTGGCTCTGGTGTTGAATAAAGAGGACAAAAATGCCTTTGGGGGCCAGACCTGGTCTTAACGTTGTGAATCTTATTAATATGCAAAGTGCTTCCTCACTCTCTTAACATCCAGCGCATTACTCCTCGATTTCAAACTGGAGCTCACACCAGGCACCTGGAATTGTGCTGTGACATAGCTGCTGCTTTGTGCTAAGAAAGTGGGAAAGCTTTTAAATATTGGGAATTATTTTAGCTATAGGAAAATTTTACTTATAATAGGAACAGTCATCATTACATCTCCCTCCCCTCAGAAAAGAATGTAGCTGCCAAGGACTCCTTAAGGAGCAGTGATGGAATGAAAAGGACGCAGAACAAAGATGGGTCCCTGGGGTGACGTGCAGATGCTCTGTAAATAGCTCTGCTATTTTCCTGTAAAATGCCTGGCACACTCTGTAATGCTACGGTCCTGTACTGCCAGGCCGTGTGACGCAGGATTCCACACTGAATCTCAGAGGCATGCATACATGGCAAAAGCATCTGGATCTTTCTGAAGCTGTAGACTACAGGCATCCCTAGGTACCCATGGGAGATTGGCTCCAGGACCCACTGCGGGTACCAAAATCTGAGGATGCTCAAGGGCCAACCTGGACCCACCGTATCCACAGGTTTGGCATCTGTGGGCTCCACCAACTGTGGATATGATGTGCTGCCTGTATTTAAATGACTGACATTTTAAAATTTAGCATGCTTGGAAATATAATCCTGCCACATCACCTGTCTCCTTTAGCACCTGATCCTCTGAAAAAATAAAACATGAACAGATGTTTGGTCTGAGCTACTCTCAGGAATTTGGAGCATGCAAACAAACCCTGCATGTTCTAGCATGAAAGTGGCACAGAAGTGTGAAGAGGCATTTCTGTGTTTCATCCTGTTACCCAGAACCCTAGGCCATTCTGGAATCTGTGGGCAAAATCCTTCACATTTTTCATGGCCCTGTTTAAAGTGAAAAGCCAGGCATTGAACCCGTCTGGCCGTATTTGCTAGCCCCTGTAGGAGTGTTCCCAGTTATGTGTGTTTTACTCTTTAAGGAAATTTCTCTTTTCCTGTTTCCTGTCTCCTTCCATTCTTTTCCTGTCTGTCTGCCTCTTTGCCCATGAGGTACCTCTTCATAGCACAGCTCATCCTGATCTCTTGCTACCCATGACTCACATATCACATATCACGTGGTGCTTACATCCTTATCAAGAATGTTTCAGCCTTTGCTGTATGCAGGCACAGCCTATGCGTTGTCAGGAGGACACCCACCCAAGTCTGAGATGGGGTCTGCTTACCAGCTTTCCACATTTCAACATTTAGTGCTCCAGGAAAAAGCAGTTTAGGAGCTGAAAAATCACAGGCATTTTAAAGAAATATCAAAAAAAGGACACAGCACTATTTTCGTGCCTTGTTAGACACAAGGCCATTTTGTCACTGTAAGAAAAACATGTATTAGATTTAATTTGGTTTTTCAGTATGCTTGGCATGTTTGAGATATCAAACAAAAAAATGGAAACGTCTCCGTTTTCTGCAGTGTGCAAGGAGACGGGTCTGAAGGTGGAGTGAATTGAGAAGAGGACTGTATTTTTGTGAACTTTGCATCTTTCCCCTTAAAGAAATCTAGGAGATAACTTCTGGTTGAGGGCTGTCTTTGACCAGAGCCCCACCAAGCACAAGAGCGTGTACCTGGAGAGGACCAGAGATTCCAGCCACTGGCATGGGGCATGCCTCTCTAATTTGGCCAAACTGCCTTTGAAAGGCAGGTGAATTTAGGGTACATTTTTCTTTCTGTCAGTCCGAAGGGTGCCTGGTGTCCGTTCTGGATCTGGATCCCATTATGCGTGTTCCCAGACAAGACCTCTCTGTGTCTGTCACAATGCAAAATCAGAGCCAGCCAAGCCCTGTGACTTCTCTGAGCAGAACTCCTGCTGTTACTGGACGTGCGGTTCACTGGGGGTCAGCCAGCCTCCTCACTTCTGGAGGTACGGAGTATTGTTGCAGATTCAGCTTTGAGACAAGTAGACAATATCTGATGGCCAGAACTTAGCTTCCGAGGAGGTGAGCAATGTTCAGACACTGACCCATTTTATCTCTCAGCCCTGAGCCCCTGACTGAGTCCAAGACGGCACAGGACAGTGGTCCCCAGCAGGGAATCAGGGAGCCGTCTACCAGCAGGAGGGCTGTGTTCAGAAACCTGCGCCTTTTGAACATCTCCACTCCCCCTTCCCCCTGTTTCTTCTGTGGCTCAAATTCCTTTCCTCCTTCCAGGGTCTTTTCCCTAAGGAACCCTCAACCACATCTCTTTCCGCTTTTGTAGATGAGAACGACACGCAAGGTCTCAGTCTGGCCGGTGGGCCTGGTCGGTGGGCGGCGCTATGAACGTCCGCTGGTGGAGAACGGCAAAGTCGTGGGCTGGTACACCGGCTGGAGAGCAGACAGGCCTTTCGCCATCGACATGGCAGGTGAGGCGTGTGGATGGCGGGGTTTGCTCCTGCAGGGCTGTCCTCGCCGCCTCTCCAGTGTATAACTGCACCGGAGGAAGGACGCTTTGAAAGACTGCTTCGGTTCAACTCTAGACTATTACGTTCAGCCGATGAACTATTTAACTAAACCCTCAAAGCAGGCTTTGTGGGTAATTCAAGGAGAAATCGATTTGGGGAGTGATTAGAAAACGCTCATTCCATTTTGTCACCTGTCCGTACAGCCATCAGCTATCCCTTTTCCAGGGGGGTGGGTTGGCGGGAGGAGAGCTGGTGGGGGCCAGACGTGGCCCAGGCTTCATGGGCTCTGCAGCCTGTACCTCTCTGTGCTTTGTCTACAAGTCCAGCTGGTTATAATATATCACATGTGTACTGGTTATCATATAATCACATGTGTTATAATATATCCCATGTATAATATATATAATATATCCCATATATAATATATATAATATATCCCATGTGTAACATATCCCACGTACTGGTAAATGGAACAGGCATATGGTATAGGCAAGCCAATCATTTTAATGATTATTGATACATTTAGGGCTTATTGATACATTTAGTAACTAAAATATAAAATTGGATGACTGGTTGTTCAAACATAGATTAACATTAAATATAACTGTCTTCTGAAGTTTTTGAAATGAAACTGTCTTTGATGTTGGTTGAAGACCAACCAACTAAATTGAATAAAACCTACAGTAGACCACAAATTCTAAAATGCTGCTTCATCACAAAGTGACTCATTTTCTAGGGGTTATATAAAATGATGCCTGTGATTACTCTAGAAGGATGCAGTTTGAAACATGAGACTTGGAGGCAAAAAAAAAAAAAAAAATTTCACTGACATCTATAACCTAGAAGATGAAGGCAGAGTTGCTTCAAAATTGATCTCATCCATCTTCAGGTCTGAAACAGAGCTCTGTCTGTCAGCCTGGGCTTGGTCAATCTTTTGTGTGTTATTTCCCAGCTGTAGTCAGAATCATTACGTTCGGAATTGTGATGGGATGAAGGCTGTGTTCTGACTGGCTTCATCACTTTAATTCTGACAGTACTATAAATTTGAGGGAGTGAGGCCATAAAGGGGACTAGGGATAAAGCTGCTGGGGAAAGCCTTGTGGATGGCTGCTCCACTGCCCTGCATCATGGGAAAAGACAAGCTAGGGCATCCTAACTCCACATTTCCTGAGTGCACACATTTGGGGACCACGTGTCATGGTCTGTGACCCTTCCCTGATCATCCTCTCCCAGACCCTTTCCCTGCATCCTGACCTCTCCATTGCTCTTCCAATCCAAGCCTTACTCCTCATCCCCCAGCTCTTACAGCCTCAGAGCTGAGCTGGCATCTCAACTAAAGCATCTTCCTGAAGGCAGACAGAGAGGCAGGTCAGCCGTATTTGGAAGGTCTCAAGGATTCTCAAAAGAGTTATCTCCTCAATCCAGTCTGAGTTTGTGGCTCTGAAAGTATGACTGACTATAACTTATAACGTATCTTTTGAGAATCAAGGTTGTTTTTTTTTCTTCTGTTCAGAAGTGTCCCTTTGAGCAGAAGACTTGGGTACCATTAGGAAAAGTTTTGTGCTTCTCTGGGACTTGGCCTCCTCATGCAGAATGAGGGAGTGAGTGACCAGTCAGGTCTTCTTTAATGAATTCCTCCTTTCCCTGGCTTCCTACCTTGGAAGTCCAAAGAAAAGTCCAGGTCCCTGGATTCTAAGTGAGAGTGTGACTGCTAACACAGCCAGCTAGCAGATAGCTGGTCCTAATTGTCCCCAGAGCCTTGCCTGAACTTCTCAGGAGCATCTCTGCCCATCACCCTGCAAGGTAACTTCAAGGTGAAAATAACATGGATACCTCTTTCTGGATTTTGCTGTAAGAACTTAATGCAGATGATCAAGTATCCAGTAAACAGTAAGCCCATTGAGTGTTTTGCATTGCTTCCTCCAGAATTTGGATACAAATAGATATATCCAAAAATCAAGAAAGGCACATGGGTTTTGTGATTTAGGCTGGCTAGTGATAAGATATTTGATGCTCTTTCACTGCCAAAATCTCTGGGAAACTTTTCTCCATGACATGACTTATAGTTGGATTTTTCTAAGCCCCTTATTATATTTCAAAGCATAAGAGCTATCATAAAAAATGAGTATTTGCTTATTTTTTATTAATTACCCTTATTTTAAAATAGGAATAAAATTTCTGTCTCAAAGAAAACAACTTTTGAAACACTAAATTCTTTTATTCACACATGAATTTGCTTTGCAAACTAGTTTTCAGCAAATTATTGATATTTTTGAACATCTTTATGTGACAGTGATTTGGTTGATAAGATAAAGATCTGACTTTGAGGCAGTTTGTTCTCATTCTAAAACTTGAAATTCCACAGCTTTGTTTAGATTCCATATAATCCATTTATTCTTAGTGCGACAAGAGGAAGATCTTTTAGGTGTTCTTGTACAAATGATACTTCCCACCTCACTTTCAAGGGACAGATACACACAGTCACTATCCCTAGAGAGAAGGAAGCAGAAAACCCACTTCCCTGCTATACCCAGGAAAGCCTGAGAAGCACTGCTTTAAAAAAGGTTGTGATAGTTGCATTGGGGGCCTGCATTGGAGCCTGGGCCTCTCTTGGATTGCCACAAACTGATTAAAAATGTAACTAACAGCTGCATGGGGACCTGGGTCCTTGGGCCAGCACCAGCCTGAAGGCCCACATGGATTGTGGAGCCAGCCATGTGAGATTGTTACCCCGCCCTCCTTCAGCCCCACAGTCCCATGAGAGGAACATCCCTGTAGCCACAGGCCAGGGTCCAGGCTCCCACCATCACACTCACAGTAGCCAGCCCAGCCACAGAAGAAGAAGGCACACAGCCCACAGATGAGGCACCCCTAGAGCACATAGCTCTGGAGACCAGGGAAGAATAGGTTGTGGGGCCCCATAGGACATCTCCTACATGAGGCCACTTCTCCATGATCGAGAAACGTAACCAGCCCACCTAACACACAGAAATAAACAAAATTGGGCAAAATAAGGAGAGGGAAGAATATGTTTTAAATGAAAGAACAGGACAATCTCAGAAAGAGAACTAAACGAAGTGGAGATAGTGAATTCAAGGTGATAATTATAAACAAGCTCATTAAACTCAGAAGAATGAATGAACATGGTGAGAATTTCAACAAAGAGCTAGAAAATATAAAGAAGAATGGAGCAGAATTTAGGAATACAATAAATGAAATAAAAAAAAAATACACTAGAAGGAATCGACAGTAGATTAGATAATATAGAGGAACAGCTCAGTGATCTGGAAGACAGAGTAGTGGAAATCAAGCAGAACAGAAAAAAAAAAAATTTAAATGATGGTAGTTTAAGAGACCTCTGGGACAACATCAAGTGTACTAACAATCACATTAGAGGAGTTCCAGAAGGAGAAGAGAGAGAGAAAGAGGTGGGTAAGTTATTTGGAGAAAAAAGTAGCTGAAAACCTTCTTAACCTGGGAAAGGATATCAACATCCAGGTCCAAGAAGCACAGAGTGTCCCCAAAAAGATGAACTCAATGAGGTCCGCACAAAAATGTTACAATTAAAGTGGCAATTATTAAAGAGAGACTCTTAAAAACATCAAAAGAAAAGCAACTAGTCACATACAAGGGAACTTCCATGTGACAATCAGCTTTCTTTTTGGCAGGAACTTTGCCAGCCAGAAGAGAGTGGCATGATATATTCAAAGTGATAAAAGGGAAAAAAAAAAACACAATACTCTACCTAAGAATACTTTACCTAGCAAGGTTAGTATTCAGATTTGAGGAGAAAGGATTTTAAGGTAAGCAAAAGTTAAAGGAATTCAGTACCACTGGGCTTCCCTGGTAGCTCAGCTGGTAAAGAATCCACCTGCAATGCAAGAGACCTGGGTTCGATCCCTGGGTTGGGAAGATCCCCTGGAGAAGGGAAAGGCTAACCCACTCCAGTATTCTGGCCCGGAGAATTCCATGGACTGTATAGTCCATGGGGTCACAAAGAGTCGGACACGACTGAGCCACTTTCACTTTCTTTTCTTTCACTTTCTTTCACTTTCAACCAGCTTTGCAAAATATGTTAAAGAGGCTACTTCAAAGAGAAAAGATCACAACTAAAAATATGAAAATTAGAGAAGGAAAAAAATCTCATTGGTAAAAACAAATATATAGTAAAAGCAATAGATCAGCTGTTTAAAAAGCTAGTAGGAAGGTTAAAAGACAAAAGTATAAAATCGTCTGTATCCACAATAAGAAGTAGTTAAGAAATACACAAACAAAAAGATGCAAAATAATTACACTAAATAGACTAAATGTTCCAATCAAAGGACATAGGGGAGCTGAATGGATAAAAAACAAAATCCATGTATATGCTACCTATAAGAAATTCACCTCATCTCTAAAGACACATGAAGACTGAATGTGATGTCATGGAAAAAGGTATTCCACATAAATGGAATTGAAAAGCAGGGAATAGCAATACTTACATCAGATGAAAGACTTTAAAACAAAGAAGAAATGAGACAAAGAAGAATATTATGTAATGATAAAAGGATCAACCCATCAAGAAGATATAACAATTGTTAATGTATATGCACCCATTATAGGAGTACCTAAATACATAAAGCAAATATTAACAAACACAAAGGGAGAAAATAATACAATACATTACAATATTGATAATAGAGACTTCAATGCCCTACTTATATCAGTGGACAGATAATCTAGACAGAAAATCAACAAGGAAAGTTGGCTTTAAACAACACATTAGAGCAGATGAAATTAATAGATTCAGAACATTTCATTAAAAAACACCAAAATATATACTCTTTTCAAGTGCACATAGAACATTTTCCAGGATAGATCACACAAAAAAAGTTCCAACAAATGTAAGAAAGTTGAAATGATATCAAATGTATTTTCTGATCATAACAGTATGAAAACAGAAATCAAATACAGGAAAAATAATGCAAAAAAAAACCCCAAATATTTGGAGACTAAACAACATATTACTAAACAACCAATGAGTCTTGAAGAAGTCACAGAGGAGGTTTTAAAAAATACCCAGAGACAAATGAAATGGAAGCATAAAGTAACAAAATCTATGGGACACAGCAAAAGCAGTTCTTAGAGGGAAATTAGAGGCATAAAGGCCCACCTCAGGAAACACGAAAAAATCTCACATAAACAATATAACATTACACCTAAATGAACTAGAAAAAGAAAAACAAAACCAGAAGGTAGTCAAAGGAATGAATCATAAGGATCAGGACACTAATAAATGAAACAGAGAGTAAGAAAAAAAAACAAAGAAAAGATCAGTGAAACTAAGAATGGTACTTTGAAAAGATATATTGATAAAGCTTTAGCCAGACTCAGCAAGAGGAAAAGAGGGGATCCAAATAAATAAAATCAGGACTGAAAGAGGAGACATTACAACCAACACTACAGAAACACAAAGGATTATAAGACATTACTATATAATGTCTTTACTATATGTCATTACTATAAAAGTTTCCAATAAAATGTACAATATATTATAGAAGAAATGGATAAATTCCTAAAAATGTATAATCTCTCAAGACTGAATAAGGAGGAAATAGAAAATATGAGCAGACCCCATTACCATTAATAAACTAGAATCAGTAAGTTAAAAACTCTTAACAACTAAAAGTCCAGGACCAAACAGCATCATAGGTGATTTTTATCAAAATTTAAACAGGAGTTAATGCCTATTCTTCTCAAACTATTCCAAAATTACAAAGAGAAAGGAATGCTTCCAAACTCATTTTATGAGGCCAGCATCATTTTGATACCAGACATATCACAGACACCACAGAAAAAAGAAAGGGAAAAGAAAGCAAAAATAAATTTATAGGACATTATTACTAATGGACATAGACGCAAAAGTCCTCAACAAAATATTAGCAAACTGAATTCAATAAAACATTAAAATACACCATGATCAGATGGGATTTATTCAAAGGATGCAAGGATGGCTCACTATCCACAAATCAAGCAATGTAATACACCAGATTAACAAGATGAAGAATAAAAATCATATCATCTCAATAGATGCAGAAAAAGCTTTTGACAAATTCAACATTCATTTATGATAATAACTCATAAAAAGTTGGTATAGAGGGAATGGACCTCAATATAATGAAGCCCATATACAACAAAAATACAGCCAACAGTGAAAAGTTTAAAGAATGTCCTCTAAGATCAGGAGAAGACAAGAAAGCCACACTTATCAATGTAGCAGCCAACTCCTAGCCCTCGAGGTCTTCTGGACCCTGAGACTGAGCTGTGTGAGCTTTCTGCCGAGTTTGTTTTTGCTGTCTTGGTTTCCAGCATGATGGATTTCTTATCACTTCCACTGTACTGGGTTTCCTTTGCATTCAGCTTCCACCACATGAGCTTTCACCAAGTTGGGCTTCTGCTGTCCTTGGCCTCTGCCTCGCAGGGGCCAAGCCAAGGTTGTTTTGGCCAGGTTACATCTGAGTCATGGCCCCAGATATGTTGAGGGAGTGTAATTTCCTCGGTTCTGTCTTGCCACAGCAAAGATTTGAAATGGTGGACCAGTGTTACAGCTTTGTTACAGCTCAGAGTTTTACTCAGCAAGCAAAGGAAAGTACACCCTCGAGGCGGGAGGGCACGCCAACCCCAAAGGAAAGGCCTCAATCTTCTTGGCTTCCTTCTTTTATTCATTTGTCTCCTCCCTGCTGAGCCTGCCCTATGCAAATTAGGCTAGCCAAGACGGAGTGTTTGTTTCCCCTGAAGTTCTCACTCCAGTCAGCAAGTTTTCTTTTGTTCCATTTTTGCGGGCTTTTCCCTTTCTTTGTCTTTAAGCCACCACCATTCTGGACTCCTTTTTCCTTTTCTAACTACCTAACAATTATTACTGACACAAGAACCAAGATACTCACCCATAGGATGGAAGGAATGCATGGGAGGCTGGTGGTGGGCTTTAGCAGCTGGTCAGTGGCCACCCTGCTCTGCCAAGCCAGCAAGACATGGGATTACTTCTCCTGGTTTGTGCCTCAGGCTTTCATTTGTACCCCTCAGGCCTCTGGCCACTGGCTAGTTCTTAGTACCTAAAAGCAGGGCTATCCTCACAATGTTTTTAGCTCTGTTTTGAAGTCAGGGAGTTACTTTCAAGTGACTAACTCACTTTGGCTACTTCCAATGAGGTATCATAAGAACCACTGCTCCCCTCCAGAGTCTCTGCTCCATAGCCAGCTCAGCAGGCAGACCTTTAAAAAAAAGTGATTATAAATGATGACTGTTCACTTGACAATGAATGGGGAATGACAGGTGGACCCACTGAAGCTCTTTCAGGGGGCTCAGTGGAGGCAACTGTTGAACAGTGCCTTCTTTTTCTTGACACCTTTTGACAAGGACTCTGGTCTGGGTTAATTTACTTGGCAGACCCTTTTTTAGTAGGTAATGCAGTAATATCAGGGCTTCCCGGGTGGCGCTGGTGGTAACCCACCTGCCAGTGCAGGTAGATGTGAGAGACACAGGTTCAATCCCAGGGTCAGGAAGATCCCTGGGAGGAGGGCATAGCAACCCACTCTAGTATTCTTGCCTGGAGAATCCCATTGTCAAATGAGCCTGGATCCATAGGGTTGCAAAGAGTCAGACATGACTGAAGAGACTTAGCACGCATACATGCAGGAGTATCAGCCCAGATCAGATGATCATCAAAGCCAAATGAGCTGAGCCACAGTGGACGAAGGTTTTCTTTGCTCCGTGAATATAAACTCTGCAAGAAAATGGGGAGAGTGACCTTCTTGCCACTTTGGAGCCGTATGTAATTTGTGTTTGGTTTTCAGTCTGTGAGTGATTTGTATGAAACAGATAAAGGTATTGAATGAATGTTCTCCATAGAATAGCTTGATGTGTCCCATAGCACCTTTCAGTACAGGATCTGGGGACTGACGTAGGACTCTGCCCCTGAGTCATTGCAGCATGGCTGACCCGGCAGTGGCCAGTCCTGACCTCAGGCAGATGACAGGGGTGGTGGCTGGAGATTTCCAGAATTAGGTGTATATTCCAGAAACCCTCAGACATTTGCTGACTCTGGGGGCTTGTTCAGCACTTTTCACATGCAGCCTGACCACTCTGGGTGAGGTGGGCGAGCAGGGTGAGGAGCAGCTGTGTGCCATAACCAGGGTCCCTTCCTGGCGGTAGCTGGGGATGGGATATCCACACTGGGGCTGGGCAAGGGGGAGGGGTGGGCAAGAGGGAGGGGTGAGGTAGGGGCTGCAGGAAAGAGGTCAGAGTGTTTTCAGGGCCCATCCCACTTCAAATAGAGCAGTTCTGCATTTATAGATTGCAACTTCCCTCAAGAGTTCAGTTGATGATTTCAGATTTCAATTGAAGATTTCCCTCAAGCTTTCATTTAGGACTAAGACCTTTGAAAACCATGTTTTCCCTGATAGCAGGAAAGTCCTCAGACTTAGTAATTAGTTTGCTGAGCATTTATGGGCAGCAGGTGTCCTCAGGAGCTCTGTGTGCTTTCTCATTGAATCCTCGCCCCATGAGGCTTGTATTATTGTCCTCATTTAAATATTAGGAAGTGGAGGCCCAGACAGGCTGAGTAACTTGTCAAAGGCTGCAGTGATTAGATGGTGGAACCAGGGTTCAAACTCAGGTCCAGAGATGGTCCTGACACTGGGCTTTGAATCCCATCCCACTCACCTACAGCCAAAGGATGTGAGCCTGTCTTCTTCATCCACAAATCAGAGGCTGTGGGGTTCTTCCCAGAGTCAGACCTCACACACAGAACATGGGATACAGAACTTTAGACACCCACCTACTCAGATGATTGGTAACCAGGAAGCAGGATGCACTCAGCGGGGGGGTGCGGGACCATCCACAGTGGGGGTCACATCCCTGTGGGCAGCCGTGGGGGTGAGGCACTGACTCCAACCCCTCCTTGAGCATAGCAGGCTGTGTTTCTTGGTTTCCTCACCTGTGGTTTAGGCATCAGACCACCTGCCTTGGGAGTGATGCTGAAGGGAGAAGAGACATGTGCAGAGTGCCTGCTGTTCTGTGAACATTTGAGTCTGCACCCCTGTGTCTGTTTCAGGTCCATCCGCCTGAAAGGTCAATACTGAAGTCCATGCAAAGCCCTTGCTGGGGGGTCTAGATGGACGTTTTTCCTCCCCCTGACTTGTGGACCTCCCTCCTCTTCATTCGGCAAATTGGCTCAGCGGGCAGGATGGCATGTGGAGATAAACATTGGCCCCAACTTTAGGGAAAATACCCGCCAGAGAGAATGGTCAACAGGAGAAAAACAAACCAAAAAAAGATCAGTTAAGAATTCAGGAGCAGATACGCCCTCACTCTTGCGGTTTCCCAGCTGAAAAAACTAAACAAACAAAAATGCAGTTGCGCTTTCAAAAGCAAATGCCAGTTGTAACGTGTAGATTTGCAGGGTGTTCTGTGTGGCTGCCCCTCCTCCCCCACCGGTGCAAAGAGGGAGCATCTGTTTTCTGTACAAATACCATGGCTCCTGGGGAAGGTTAAGACGATTTTCTAACCAGGCTACAGGAGGTGGGGCAGAAATGTCCATTTTACTACTTTGACTTTCCCTGGAGCGCCCCAGGGAGACATCCGTAGAAGTAATTTTCGTATGGAATCTATTAAAGAGGCAAACAGTTCGTTGGGGGGAATGATGAGAATTAAGGGCTGGCGCTCTGCTCTGCTAACCCGGGGCTGCTCGCTGAATCTGGCTTCAAGCAGTAAGGTCAGCCGGGTTTTCCCTCCACCCCAGACTCTCTGCACTAATCTCACCTTGGTGCAAATTCATCCGGCATTGCCTAAACTAGTAACACCACGCAGAGCAGAATACGGGATGTCACTGTCTTCTCACGTCTTCTCCCCCGCATTACTTTCTCCCGGGGAAGTTTCTCCAGATTTTCCCTCCTTAGCAGGTGCACGTCCCACGCGCTCCCCAGAGCCCTGCCTTTCCGCGCCTGTCCTCACGGTGGCGCTCCAGTGGGACTCCCGCCGCCCCGCCCCCTTTGCCAGGGGAGAGGGCCCCAGGGACACAGGTTCGCCCCTGCCTCTCCAGGCCTCGCACTGTCGCTGACAGTCAATAGCTGCAATGTCTGCCGAAGTCATGATTATTAACTTGTCTTTCTTTTCTAGATTAAAGATTATCAAAATTATAAGTTTTATAGCTTCTTATTCCTTCTGAGACCATATCACCATTATCTCTTGTGAGATATTTTTAAAGAGGGGATATTGAGCTGCACCCACAGAGAGCTCCCTAAGGAGAGTCTTGCTTAGTGGTTCTCAGCCTGGCTACACCATCAAAAATGACCTACAGAGCTTTGGAAAAATACCCAGAAATGGATTCCATCACTGACCAATTAAACCTCTGGATAAAGGCCTGGTGTTGGGGTGTGTATATATTTATTTTAGGTATTGACGTGACTATAAACTACAGCTAGAGACCAGAACGGCTGGTGTAGGTGGTCAGAAGCTTCAGGTTCCCTCCTCTGGTTCGTTCTAGTCCAGTCTGTAGGCTGGGCCCCTCCCGCGTCCCCTGTTGAGTCACTCTAGGAGTTTCAGGCAAGATAACCCCATGCTTTGGTTATCTTCACCACTGCCTTGTTATGGAGAAGGGGCTTGCATAACTCAATGAAGCTATGAGCCATGCTGTGTAGGGCCAACCCAGATGGATGAGTCATAGAAGAGAGTTCTGACAAAACTCGATCCGCTGGAGGAGGGAATGGCAAATCACCCCAGTGTACTTGCCGTGAGATCCTCATGAACTGTATAAAAGAGCAAAAAGATATGACACCAAAAGATGAGTCCCCCAGGTCTGAAGCTGTCCAATATGCTACTGGGGAAGAGCAGAGGAGAACTACTAATAGCACCAGAAAGAATGAAGTGTCTGTGCCAAAGATGGAAACAACGCTCAGTTGTGGATGTGCCTGGTGATGAAAGTAAAATCCAGTACTGCAAAGAACAACACTGCATAGGAACCTGGAATGTTAGCTCCATGAATCAAGGTAAATTGGACATGGTCCAGCAGGAGATGGTAAGAGAAAACATCAAAATCTTAGTAATCAGTGAACTAAAATGGATGGGAATGGGCGAATTTAATTCAGATGAACATCATATATATAATGTTCATCTGAATTTTATATATATATATATATATATATCTACTACATTATATTATATATCTACTACTTTGGCCAAGAATCCCTTAGAAGTGGGTAGTCCTCATAGTCAACAAGAGTCCAAAATGAAGTACTTGAGTGCAGTCTCAAAAATGACAGAATGATCTCGGTTTGTTTCCAAGGCAAGCCATTCAACATCACATTAATTCAAGTCTGTGCCCCTACCACCGATGCTGAAGAAGCTAACCAGTTCTATGAAGATCAAGAAGACCTCCTAGAACTAATACCAAAAAAAGATGTCCTGTTCATCATAGGGGATTAGAATGCAAAAGTAGGAAGTCAAGAGATACCTGGAGTAACAGGCAACTTTGGCCTTGGAGAACAAAATTCTCCAAGCAACAAGATGCCCTCCAAACAGGGCAAAGGCCAACTGAATTCTGCCAAGAGAATGCACTGGTCATAGCAAATACCCTTTTCAACAACACAAGAAAAGACTTTAGACATGGACATCACCAAATGGTCAATAACGAAATCAAATTGAATGCATTCTTTGTAGACAAAGATGAAGAATCTCTATACAGTCAGCAAAAACAAGACCTGGAGCTGACTGTGGCTCAGATCATGAATGCCTTATTGCAAAATTCAGACTTAAATTGAGGAAAGTAGGGAAAACCACTAGACCATTCAGGTATGACCTAAATCAAATCCTTTATAATTATACAGTGGAAGTGACAAGTAGATTCAAGGGATTAGATCTAAGATCATGGCATCCAGTCCAGTCAAATGGGCCTTAGGAAGCATTACTACCATTAAAGCTAGTGGAGATGATGGAATTCCAGCTGAGCTATTTCAGATCCTAAAAGATGATGCTTTTAAAGTGTTGCACTCAATATGTCAGCAAATCTGGAAGACCCAGAAGTGACCACAGGACTGGAAAAAGTCAATCCTCATCCCAAATCCCAAGAAGGGTAGTACTAAAGAATGTGCTAACCATCAGATAATTGCACCCATCTCCCATGCCAGTAAGGTCATGCTTAAAATCTTGCATGCTAGGCTTCAGCATTACATGAACCAAGAACTTCCAGATGTCCAAGCTGGGTTTAGAAAAGGAAGAGGAACCAGAGATCAAATTGCCAACATTTGCTGGATCAAAGAGAAAGCAAGGGAATTCCAGAAAAATATCTACCTCTGTTTCAGCAACTACGTCAACACCTCTGACTGTGGATCATCATAAGCTGTGGAAAGCACTTAAAGAGATGGGAATACAAGACCATCTTACCTGTCTCCTGAGAAACCTGTGTGTGGGTCAAGAAACAGCAGTTAGAACCCTGCAGGAACAACTAATTGAGTCAAGATTGAGAAAGGAGTGTGACAGGACTGTCTGCTGTCACCCTATTTGTTTAACCTCTACACTGAGCACATCATGAGAAATACCAGGCTGGATGAGTTACAGGAGGAGAGTGAAAGAGCTGGTTTAAAGCTAAATATTAAACTAAGATCATGGCATCTGGCCCCATTGCTGCTACTGCTGCTAAGTCGCTTCAGTCATGTCCGACTCTGTGCGACCCCATAGACGGCAGTCCACCAGGCTCCCCCGTCCCTGGGATTCTCCAGGCAAGAACACTGGAGAGGGTTGCCATTTCCTTCTTCAATGCATGAAAGTGAAAAGTGAAAGTGAAGTTGCTCAGTCGTGTCCGACTCTTCATGACACCAAGGGGGAAAGGTGGAGTAGTGACAGATTTCTTCTTGGGCTCTAAAATCACTGTGGATGGTGACTGCAGCCATGAAATCAGAAGACAATTGCTTCACAGCAGGAAAGCTGTGATAAACCTAGACAGTGTGTTGAAAAGCAGAGACATTACTCTGCCAACAAAGGTCCGTATAGTCAAGGCTATGGTCTTCCCGGCGGTCATGTATGCTTGTGAGAGCTGGACCATAAAGAAGGTGGAGTGCCAAAGAATTGATGTTTTAAAACTGTGATGCTGAAGCAGACTCCTTAGAGTCCCTTGGACAGCAAGGAGATCAAACCAGTCAATCTTGAGGGTAATCAACCCTGAATACTCATTGGAAGGACTGATGCCAACATGGAAACTCCAGTATTTTGGGTTTCTTATGCGAACAGCTGATTCATTGGAAAAGTTCCTGATGCTGGGAAAGAATGAGGGCAGAAGAGGGCCTCAGAGGATGAGATGGCTGGAAGACATCACTGATGCAATGGACATGAACTTGGGAAAACTTCGGGAGATGGTGAGGGACAGGGAGGCCTGGTGTGCTGTAGTCCATGAGGTTGCAGAAAGTCAGACACAACTGGGCGACTCAACAACACCACCCTGCTACAAAAGATTTGCTGCTGTGTGCTGCCTGCTCAGTTGTGTCTGACTCTCTGTGACCCCATGGACTGTAGGCTGCCAGGCTCCTCTGTCCATGGAATTTTCCAGGCAAGAATTCTGGAAAGGAAAGGAAAGTGAAGTCACTCAGTCATGTCCGACTCTTTGCAACCCCATGGACTGTAGCCTACCAGGCTCCTCTGTCCATGGGATTTTCCAGGCAATAGTACTGGAGTGGATTGCCATTTTCTTCTCCAGCGGATCTTCCCGACCCAGGGATGGAACCCAGGTCTCCCGCATTATAGACAGACGCTTTACCGTCTGAGCCACCAGGGAAGTCCAAGAATTCTGGAGTAGGTCCCAATTTTCTACTCCAGAGGATCTTCCCGACCCAGGTATTGAACCTATATTTCTTACACCTCCTGCATTGGCAGGTGGATTCTTTATCACTGGGCTGCCTGAAATGACCATACTAAGGTTTGAGAACACTTAATAAAATGGAAAACACTTCCAATGGCCAAGCAAGAAGAGACTTTGAGCACAGGAGAATCATTCTTAAAATTATGACAACTGAAAAGCATCACTAACAATATAAAGACTGCCTATATTCACTGGAAATGCAAGTTTAATCTGCTTTTTCAATTGTGGTATAATACACATATAATTTACCATTTTAACTATGTTTAAGTGTACAGAGAGGTCAAGTACATTCACACTGTTGTGCAGTGTCCACCACTGTGCATCTCCAGAACTTATTCTCACAAGCTGAAACTCTGGACTCATTTGATGACTAGGAAAAAAAACAACAACAACACACACACACACACCTAAAAGTTGAGAATTGTGGTTTATTTGAAGATATTACCAAGGACTTTGGCCCAGAGCCTCTCAGACAGCTCTGAGGGACTGTCCCAGAGGTTAGGGAGGAGCTAGGATACATCGGCATTTTTGAAAATACCTGAAACAAACAAATAAAAAAACCCATAGTCAAACATCAAATATGCAAATAACCTCAGATATGCAGATGACACTACCCTTATGGCAGAAAGTGAAGGGGAGTTAAAGAGCCTCTTGATGAAAGTGAAAAAGGAGAGTGAAAAAGCTGGCTTAAAACTCAACATTCAAAAAATAAAGACCATGGCATCCGGTCCCATCACTTCATGGCAAATAGATGGGGAAACAATGGAAAAAGTGACAGACTTTATTTTCTTGGACTCCAAAATCACTGTGGATGATGACTGCAGCCATAAAACTAAAAGATGTGTGCTCCTTGGAAGAATTGCAGTGACAAACTTAGGCAGCATATTAAGAAACAGAGACATTACTTTACCTACAAAGTTGCATGTAGTCAAAACTGTGGTTTTCCCAGTAGTCATGTATGGATGTGAGAGCTGGACAATAAAAAAGGCTGAGTGCCAAAGAACTGATGCCTTCAAACTTTGGTTCTGGAGAAGACTCTTGAGAGTCCCTTGGACTACAAAGAGATCAAACCAGCCAATCCTAAAGGAAATCAGTCCCAAATATTCATTGGAAGGACTGATGCTGAAGCTTAAGCTCCAATACTTTGGCTACCTGAACTGGACATGGAACGACAGACTGATTCCAAATAGGAAAAGGAATACATCAAGGCTGTATATTGTCACCCTGCTTATTTAACTTATATGCAGAGTACATCATGAGAAACGCTGGGCTGGAAGAAGCACAAGCTGGAATCAAGATTGCCAGAAGAAATGTCAATAACCTCAGATATGCAGATAATACCACCCTTATGGCAGAAAGTGAAGAAGAACTAAAAAGCCTCTTGATGAAAGTAAAAGAGGAGAGTGAAAAAGTTGGCTTAAAGCTCAACATTCAGAAAACGAAGATCATGACATCTGGTCCCATCACTTCATGGGAAGTAGATGGGGAAACAGTGGAAACAGTGGCAGACTTTATTTTGGGGGGCTCCAAAATCACTACAGATGGTGACTGCAGCCATGAAATTAAAAGACGCTTATCCTTGGAAGGAAAGTTATGACCAACCTAGATAGCATATTGAAAAGCAGAGACATTACTTTGCCAACAAAGGTCCGTCTAGTCAAGGCTATGGTTTTTCCAGTGGTCATGTATGGATGTGAGAGTTGGACTGTGAAGAAAGCTGAGCGCTGAAGAATTGATGCTTTTGAACTGTGGTGTTGGAGAAGACTCTTGAGAGTCCCTTAGACTGCAAGGAGATCCAACCAGTCCATTCTGAAGGAGATCAGCCCTGGGATTTCTTTGGAAGGAATGATGCTAAAGCTGAAACTCCAGTACTTTGGCCACCTCATGTGAAGAGTTGACTCATTGGAAAAGACTCTTATGCTGGGAGGGATTGGGGGCAAGAGGAGAAGGGAACGACAGAGGATGAGATGGCTGGATGGCATCACTGACTCGATGGATGTGAGTCCGGGAGTTGGTGATGGACAGGGAGGCCTGGAGTGCTGCGATTCATGGGGTTGCAAAGAGTCGGACACGACTGAGAGTCGGACACGACTGAGCGACTGAACTGAACTGAACTGAACCGAACTGATGCAAAGGGGACTCACTGGAAAAGATCCTGATGCTGGGAAAGATTAAAGGCGGGAGGAGAAGGGGACAACAGAGGATGAGATGGCTGGATGGCATCACTGACTCAATGGACATGGGTTTGAGCAAGCTCTGGGAGTTGGTGATGGACAGCCATGGAGTTGCAAAAAGTCAGACACCACTGAATGACTGAACAACAACAGCAACAAGCATCAAAAGATTACTTCTAGGAATTCCCTGGTGGTGCAGTGGTTAGGACTCCATGCTTCTACTGTAGGAGACATGGGTTCAATCCCTGGGTAAGGAACAAAGATCCCATATGCCATGCAGCACTGCCAAAATAAATAAAAGACCTTAGTTAAAAAAAAAAAAAGATCACTGCTAGTCACAATACAACTTAATGAATTTAATGCTTTTCTATACAGGAAGGTGCAGAAGTCCTGTCTCAATGAAATCATTCCTTTGATTTGCACCTTAACTATCTAGGGCCAGTAACCTGTTTGGGTCAGTATCCTATTTTTCTCCCTCAGGGTGCATGTCATCAGGGCAGCTGTAGTAGCTGATGGCTTGATGGCTGAAGCATTTGTTGTTTACTGAAATGGCCTGTGACATTTTTTTGCCCACATGTTAAACTGCCCCGACTCACTCCCCTCCCCAATCCCTGATAATCACCGCTCCCTTTTCTTATCTCTAGCTTTCTCATATAAGTTGTCTTATACATTGCTTGTCCTTTGTTGAACAAATAGAACCACTTTCCCCTCTACACATCTTTGATGTTAGTATGCCTTATTCCTTGCCACCAACTTACTAGAAAATCATTCATGGATATTTTTAGTATTCAGTTAATTAAACCTCCTGAATTTATCTTTTACTCTGAGGATCAAGGTTTCCATCCTTATTCAGTATCCTGATTGCTTCCTCAGAAGATTTAGTTTTCTATGACGGTTTACTGTTTTCAGAGTAGAGATTTAAGCGAATTGTTTATAGATTAAATAAAGAATACTTCTTAGAAATAAACCATGTTTGATGTTTTTTGCAAAGAACAATGGATGCTAAAATGCTTTTGAGGAGTTTTAAAAACTACACAGTAAAAAAAAAAAAAAAAAAAAAAAGGTTTACCCTGGAGCAATCTTAAATTTCAGTCAGTATTCTGGAGCAGATTAACAGACCTATTTAACAGGCAGGCCATGCTTTTTCATTCCTGTTCTGTGCTAGAAGAAAATCATCCTAAAGTATAATTGGAAGTAAATGTGAAAATCATAGTTCTGTCTGCCTGTTAAGAAGCAGGAATCTTTATCATGGTCATTAAAGAACACAGCCATGCATGCATTCAGTCTTAGAACCATGAAAATCTATAGTTGAACATTTGCATGAAACAGTGGCAATTTAGAGATGATAGTAAATAGATAAAGGACACATTCCTGTTAGTCCTTTTTGCTTTCTGAATCTGATTTAAGTCTAGTGAAAATGATTATTGAAACACTATTGTTGACATATTTGCTTTTCAGTTGAATGTTTGAAGATGCCAAGACTAGAAGGAATAAGATTATGAAATAAAGTACTTAAGTAAGAGTTTTCCATTTTTAATAGAGATGTAATTGACATATGACATTATACTACCATCAGGTATACAACATAATGACTCGATATTTGTATATATTGCAAAATGACCACAACAATAAGTCTAGTTAACATCTATCACCACAGGTAGTTACAGTTGTTTTTTTTTTTCTTCTGTGATGAGGACTTTTAAGATTAAGGTGCTACTCTGTTAGCAATTTTCAAATATATGATACAGTATTAACTATAGTAATCATGCTGTACATTACATCCTTAAGACTTATTTTGTAACTGGAATTTTCTACCTTTTGACCACCTTTACCCATCAAGCCCACCCTCCACTCCCTACCTCTGAACCAACAATCTGTTCCCATTTCTATGAGTTTGATTTTGGGTTTTGTTTTTTAGAATTCACATATATGAGAATCACGGGATCGTATGTTGTATTTCCCAGACTTACTACATTAAGCATGATGTCCGTAAAGTCCATCCATGTTGTTGCAAAAAGCAAATTTCCTCCTTTTTAATGGTTGAATGATATTCCATTATATGTATGTACTTGGTGGTTCAGACAGTAAAGCATCTGTCTACGATGCGGGAGACCCGGGTTCAGTCCCTGGGTTGGGAAGGTCCCTTGGAGAAGGAAATGGCAATCCACTCCAGTACTATTGCCTGGAAAATCCCATGGACAGAGGAGCCTGGTAGGCTACAGTCCATGGGGTTGCAAAGAGTCGGACACAACTGAGCGACTTCGCGTTCACGTTTTATACCACATCTTTTTATCCACTCATCTGTCAGTGAACACTTAGGTGTCTTCCGTGTCTTCAGTGCTATAAATAGTGCTGCTATGAACATTGGGATGCATGAATCTTTTTGAATTAATGCGTACATTTTCTTGTGATAAATACCAAGAAGTGGAGTTGCTATTTTTAAAGTTTTAAGGCACCTTCATAACATTTCCCATACTGGTTGCAGCAGCATTTGCATTCCCAGCAGCAGCGCACAATAACCCCCTCTTCTCCACGTCCTCATCAATCACTTGTTACTTCTTTTCTTTCTGATAATAGAAATTCTAACAGGTGTAAGATGGTATGTCATTGTGGTTTTGATCTTCATTTCCCTGATGTTGAGTGATTTTGAGCACCTTTTCATGTACCTGTTCTTTATTGTATATCTTCTTTGGAGAAAATGGCTATTCAGATCCTCTGCATATTTTTAAAATGAGATTGTTTGGTTTTTGCTTTCAGTTTTATGATTCTTTATATATTTTGCATATTAACCCTGTATAGGATATATGATTTGTGCTTTCATTTTGCTGATGATTTCTTTTGTTGTGTAGAAGGTTCTTGGTTTGATGTCATCCCACTTGTTTATTTTTTGCTTCTGTCGCCTTGGCTTTTGGTATCAGATGCAAACTATCACTGCCAAGACTGATGTCAGATAGCTTTCCACCTATGTGGAAAGTTTCATCGAGGGGTTTTATGGTTTAAGGCCTCATGTTAAAATCTTTAATCCATTTTGACTTAAGTTTTTGTGTATAAGAGAATGGTCCAATTCATTCTTTTGCATGTGGCTGTCCATTTTTCCAGCACTATTTATGTAAGAAACTGTCCTTTTCTCCTTGTATATTTTTGGCTCCTTGTCATAAATTAATTGACTATATATATATATATATATATATATATATGAATTTATTTGAGGGCTCTCTGATCTATTTCAACAATTTGTGTCTCTGTGCTTATGCCAATACCATACTGTTTTGATTACTATAGCTTTATAATATAGTTTGAAGTCAGGGAGTGTAATGCCTCTTGCTTTCTTCTTCTTTCTCAAGATTGTTTTGGCTGCTTGGGGTCTTGTGTGGTCTTACACAAATTTTAGGGTTGTTTTTCTGTTTTTGAGGAAAATGCCTTTAGGATTTTGATAGGGATGGTATTGACTGTAGACTGCTTTGAGTAGAATGGAAATTTTAACAGTATTAGTGCTTCTAATTCACAAGCATGGAATATCTTTCCATTTGTGTTCTCATTTCTTTCATGAATGTCTCATGGTTTTCAGTATACAGATATTTAACCTTCTTGGCTAAGTTTCTTTTTTTAATTTAAATACAGTGTTGTGTTACAATTTACAGTGTTGTGTTAGTTTCAGGTGTACAGCAGAGTGATTCAGTTATACATGCATATATATCTAGTTTTCAGATTCTTTTCTTTTATAGGTTATTACAAAATATTGAGTTCCTTGTGCTGTACAATAGGTCTTTGTTGGTTAGTTTATACATAGCAGTGTGTATATGTTAACCCCAAACTCCTAATCTATCTCTCTCCCCCTAACTTCTTGGTTAAATTTCTCCCTAGATATTTTATTCTTTTTGATGCAACTGTAACTGATATTGTTTTCTTAATTTCTATTTATGATAGTTTGTTATTAACATATAGAAATGCAACAGATTTATGTGTATTGATTTTGTATCCTTTGATTTATTGAATTTGTTTATTCTAACAATTTTTGGTGGTGTCTTTAGGAATTCAATGTATAATATCATGTCATCTGCAAATAGTGACAGTTTTACTTCTTCCTTTGTCATTTGCATGACTTTTCTTTCTTTTCCTTGCCTGATTTATCTGACTAGGACTTCTAATACCATACTGAATAAAAGTGGTATCCTTCTTATTCCTGATCTTAGAGGAAAACTTTCAGCTTTTTACCACTGAGTATAATACTAGCTGTGAGCTGGTCATCAGTTCAGTTCAGTTCAGTTCAGTCACTCGGTCGTGTCTGACTCTTTGTGACCCCATGAACCACAGCACGCCAGGCCTCCCTGTCCATCACCAACTCCCGGAGTCCACCCAAACCCACGTCCGTTGAGTCAGTGATGCCCTCTAACCATCTCATTCTCTGTCGTCCCCTTCTCCTCCTGCCCTCAATCTTTCCCAGCATCAGGCTCTTTTAAAATGAGTCAGCTCTTCCCATCAGGTGGCCAAAGTATTGGAGTTTCAGCTTCAAAATCAGTCCTATCAATGAACACCCAGGACTGATCTCCTTTAGGATGGACTGGTTGGATCTCCTTGCAGTCCAAGGGACTCTCAAGAGTCTTCTCCAACACCACAGTTCAAAAGCATCAATTCTTCAGCGCTCAGCTTTCTTCACAGTCCAACTCTCACATCCATACATGACCACTGGAAAAACCATAGCCTTGACTAGACAGAACTTTGTTGACAAAGTAATGTCTCTGTTTTTTAATATGCTGTCTAGGTTGGTCGTATATACCCTTTATTATGTTGAGGTACATTCTCTCTATGTATACTTTGTTGAGAGTTTTTTTTTTTATCATGAATGGATGTTGAATTTTTGTTTAAAAAGCTTTCCCCTGCATTTATTGATGATCATGATTTTTATCTTTCATTTTATGTTTATATTTTAAAAATATAGTCATTTGAAAGTTGTTTATTCTCTTTAGTTTTCCACTTAAGTGGAAATTCAAAATTTAAGTGGAAAAATTCAAAATTTTGAATTTGAATTTTTAAAAATTATTTATTTTAATTGGAGGCTAATTATTTTATAATATTGTAGTGGGTTTTGCCATACACTGACATGAATCAGCCATGGGTGTACATGTGTTCCCTATCCTGAAACCCCCCTCCCACCTCCCTCCCCATCCCATCCCTCAGGGTCATCCCAGTGCACCAGCCCTGAGCACCCTGTCTCATGCATCAACCTTGGACTGGTGATCTGTTTCACATATGATAATATACATGTTTCAGTGCTATTCTCTCAAATCATCCCACCATCACCTTCTCCCACAGAGTCCAGAAGTCTCTTCTTTACATCTGTGTTTCTTTTGCTGTCTTGCATATAGGGTCATCGTTACCATCTTTCTAAATTCCATATATATGCGTTAATATACTGTATTGGTGTTTTTCTTTCTGACTCACCTCACTTCATATAATAGGCTCCAGTTTCATCCACCTCATTAGAACTGATTCAAATGCATTATTTTTAATAGCTGAGTAATATTCCTTTGTGTATATGTGCCACAGCTTTCTTATCTATTCATCTGCCGATGGACATCTAGGTTGCTTCCATGTCCTGGCTATTGTAAACAGTGCTGCAGTGAACACTAGGGTACACGTGTCTCTTTCAATTCTGGTTTCCTCAGGGTGTATGCCCAGCAGTGGGATTTCTGGGTCATATGGAGAAGGCACTGGCGACCCACTCCAGTACTCTTGCTGGAAAATCCCATGGACAGAGGAGCCTGGTAGGCTGCAGTCCATGGGGTCGCTAAGAGTCAGACACGACTGAGTGACTTCACTTTCACTTTTCACTTTCATGCATTGGAGAAGGAAATGGCAACCCATTCCAGTGTTCTTGCCTGGAGAATCCTAGGGGCATGGGAGCCTGGTGGGCTGCCATCTATGGGGTCACACAGAGTCGGAAAGCAGCAGCAGCAGATGGCAGTTCTTCGACACTGTTCTCCATAGTGGCTGTACTAGTTTGCATTCCCACCAATAGTGTAAGATGATTCCCTTTTCTCTGCACCTTCTCCAGCATTTATTGTTTGTAGACTTTTTGATAGTAGCCATTCGACCAGTGTGAGATGGTACCTCATTGTGGTTTTGATTTGCATTTCTCTGATACTGAGTGATGTTGAGCATCTTTTCATGTGTTTGTTAGCCATCTGTATGTCTTCTTTGGAGAAATGTCTGTTAGCTCTTTGGCCCATTTTTTGATTGGGTCGTTTATTTTTTTGGAATTGAGCTGCAGGAGCTGCTTGTGTATTTTTGAGATTAATTCTTTGTCAGTTTCTTCATTTACTATTATTTTCCCCCATTCCAAAGGCTGTCTTTTCACCTTGCTCATAGTTTCCTTCGTTGTGCAAAGGCTTTTAAGTTTAATTAGGTCCTGTTTGTTTATTTTTGCTTTTATTTCCATTACCCTGGGAAGGGGGTCATAGAGGATCCTGCTGTGATTTATGTCAGAGAGTGTTTTGCCCATGTTCTCCTCTAGGAGTTTTATAGTTTCTGGTCTTACATTTAGATCTTTAATTCATTTTATTTTTTGTGTATGGTGTTAGAAAGTGTTCTAGTTTCATTCTTTTACAAGTGGTTGACCAGTTTTCACAGTACCACTTGTTAAAGAAATTGTCTCTTTTAAAGTTTGTGTTTCCTTGCTAATTTTCTGTTTGGTTGATCTATCCATAGGTGTGAGTGGGGTATTAAAGTCTCTTACTATTATTGTGTTACTGTTAATTTCCCCTTTCATACTTATTAGCACTTGCCTTACATATTGCAGTGACCCTATGTTGGGTGCATATATATTTATAATTGTTATATCTTCTTCTTGGATTGATCATTTGATCATTATGTAGTGTCCTTCTTTGTCTCTTTCTACAGCCTTTATTTCAAGGTCTATTTTATCTGATATGAGTATTGCTACTTCTGCTTTCTTTTGGTCTCCATTTGCATGAAATATCATTTTCCAGCCCTTCACTTTCAGTCTGTATGTGTCCCCTGTTGTGAGGTGGGTCTCTTGTAGACAGTATATATAGGGGTCTTGCTTTTGTATCCATTCAGCCAGTCTTTGTCTTTTGGTTGGGGCATTCAACCCATTTACATTTAAGGTAACTATTGATAAGTATGATCCCGTTGCCATTTACTTTGTTGTTTGGGGTTCAAGTTTATAAATCTTTTCTTTTCTGTGTTTCTTGTCTAGAGAAGATCCATTTGCATTTGTTGAAGAGCTGGTTTGGTGGTGCTGAATTCTCTCAGCTTTTGCTTGTCTGTAATATTTAGATTTCTCCTTCATATTTGAATAAAATCCTTGCTGGGTATAGTAATCTGAGTTGTAGGTTTTTCTCTTTCATCACTTTAAGTATGTCCTGCCATTCCCTTCTGGCCTGAAGAGTTTCTATTGAAAGATCAGCTCTTATCCTTATGGGGATCCCCTTGTGTGTTATTTGTTGTTTTTCCCTGGCTGCTTTTTATATTTGCTCTTTGTGTTTGATCTTCATTAATTTGATTAATTTGTGTCTTGGGGTGTTTCACGTTGGGTTTATCCTGTTTGGGACCCTCTGAGTTTCTTGGACTTGGATGGCTATTTCCTTCCCCATTTTAAGGAGGTTTTCAACTATTGTCTCCTCAAGTATTTTCTCATGCCCTTTCTTTTTGTCTTCTTCTTCCGGGACTCCTGTGATTTGAAGGTTGGGGCATTTGACATTGTCCCAGAGGTCTCTGAGGTTGTCCTCATTTCTTTTAATTCTTTTTTCTTTTTTCCTCTCTGCTTCATTTATTTCCACCATTCTATCTTCCACCTCACTTATCCTCTCTTCTGCCTCAGTTATTCTACTGTTGGTTCCCTCCAGAGTGCTTTTGATCTCAGTTATTGCATTGTTCATTATTGATTGACTCTTTTATTTCTTCTAGGTCCTTGTTAACCATTTCTTGCATCTTCTCAATCGTTATCTCTAGTCTATTTATTTGTAACTCCATTTTGTTTTCAACATTTTGGACCATCTTTACTATCATTATTCTGAATTCTTTTTCAGGTAGATTCCCTATCTCCTCCTCTTTTGTTTGGTTTGGTGGGCATTTATCATATTCTTTTACCTGCTGAATATTTCTCTGCCTTTTCATTTTGCTTAGATTGCTGTGCTTGGGGTGCCCTTTCTGCAGGCTGGAAGTTTGTTGTTCCTTTTAATTGTGGAGCCTGCTCCCTGTGGGTGGGGTTGGACTAGTGGCTTGTCAAGGTTTCCTGGTTAGGGGAGCTTGTGTCTGTGTTCTGGTGGGTGGAGCTGGATCTCTTCTCTCTGGAGAGCAATGAAGTGTCCAGTAGTGAGTTTTGGGGTGTCTATGGGTTTGGCATGGCTTTGGGCAGCCTGTATTTTAATGCTCAGGATTGTGTTTCTGCTTTGTTGGAGAATTAGCATGGTATGTCTTGCACTGGAACTTATTGGCTCTTTGGTGGAGCTTAGTTTCAGTGTAGGTATGGAGGCTTTTGGATGAGCTCTTTTCTATTAATGTTCCCTAGAGTCAGGAGTTTTCTGGTGTTCTCGAGTTTTGGATTTAAGCCTCCTGCCTCTGGTTTTCAGTCTCATTCTTACAATAGCCTCAAGACTTCTCCATACATATAGCACAGATGATAAAACATCTAGGTTAATGGTGAAAACATTCTCCACAGCGAGGAACACCCATAGAGGTTCATAGAGTTACATGGAGAAGAGAAGAGGGAGGAGGGAGACAGAGATGACCAGGAGAAGAGGGGGAGTCAGAAGGGGAGAGACCAATCATGTCAGTAATCACACCCCTAAGTGAAAATGGGTACTGAAGATTAGATTCTTAAAGGTACAAAATTGATAACAAATACCAAAAAGCAAAGATTAAAAATCTAGAGGTTAGACTCTCAAAAATACAATATTAAAAATACAAAACAAAATCAATCACAAAAATTATAAACATATATATGAAGTTTGCATTAAAAAATAGGGTCTTTTTTTTGCAAGGTAATTTAGCATATTCAAAAGCAGAGACATTACTTTGCCAACAAAGGTCTGTCTAGTCAAGGCTACGGTTTTTCCAGTAGTCATGTATGGATGTAAGAGTTGGACTGTGAAGAAGGCTGAGCACCAAAGAATTGATGCTTTTGAACTGTGGTGTTGGAGAAGACTCTTGAGAGTCCCTTGGACTGCAAGGAGATCCAACCAGTCCATTCTAAAGGAGATCAGTCCTGGGTGTTCTTTGGAAGGACTGATGCTAAAGCTGAAACTCCAATACTTTGGCCACCTCATGCGAAGAGTTGACTCATTGGAAAAGACTCTGATGCTGGGAGGGATTGGGGTCAAGAGGAGAAGGGGACGACAGAGGATGAGATGGCTGGATGGTATCACCGACTCGATGGACGTGAGTTTGGGTGGACTCTGGGAGTTGGTGATGGACAGGGAGGCCTGGTGTGCTGCGATTCATGGGGTCGCAAAGAGTTGGACACAACTGAGCGACTGAACTGAACTGAACTGAACTTGCAAGGTAATCAGATCAGATCAGATCAGTCACTCAGTCGTGTCCGACTCTTTGCGACCCCATGAATCACAGCACGCCAGGCCTCCCTGTCCATCACCAGCTCCCGGAGTTCACTCAGACTCACGTCCATCGAGTCGATGATGCCATCCAGCCATCTCATCCTCTGTCGTCCCCTTCTCCTCCTGCCCCCAATCCCTCCCAGCATCAGAGTCTTTTCCAATGAGTCAACTCTTCTCATGAAGTGGCCAAAGTACTGGAGTTTCAGCTTTAGCATCATTCCTTCCAAAGAAATCCCAGGGCTGATCTCCTTCAGAATGGACTGGTTGGATCTCCTTGCAGTCCAAGGGACTCTCAAGAGTCTTCTCTAACACCACAGTTCAAAAGCATCAATTCTTCGGCACTCAGCCTTCTTCACAGTCCAACTCTCACATCCATACATGACCACAGGAAAAACCATAGCCTTGACTAGACAGACCTTTGTTGGCAAAGTAATGTCTCTGCTTTTCAATATGCTATCTAGGTTGGTCATAACTTTCCTTCCAAGGAGTAAGAGTCTTTTAATTTCATGGATGCAGTCACCATCTGTAGTGATTTTGGAGCCCAGAAAAATAAAGTCTGACACTGTTTCCACTGTTTCCCCATCTATTTCCCATGAAGTGATGGGACCGGATCCCATGATCTTCGTTTTCTGAATGTTGAGCTTTAAGCCAACTTTTCCACTCTCCACTTTCACTTTCATCAACAGGCTTTTTAGTTCCTCTTCACTTTCTGCCATAAGGGTGGTGTCATCTGCATATCTGAGGTTATTGATATTTCTCCCAGCAATCTTGATTCCAGCTTGTGTTTCTTCCAGTCTAGCATTTCTCATGATGTACTCTGCACATAAGTTAAATAAACAGGGTGACAATATACAGCCTTGATGTACTCCTTTTCCTATTTGGAACCAGTCTGTTGTTCCATGTCCAGTTCTAACTGTTGCTTCCTGACCTGCATACAAATTTCTCAACAGGCAGATCAGGTGGTCTGGTATTCCCATCTCTTTCAGAATTTTCCACAGTTTATTGTGATCCACACAGTCAAAGGCTTTGGCATAGTCAATAAAGCAGAAATAGATGTTTTTCTGGAACTCTCTTGCTTTTTCCATGATCCAGTGGATGTTGGCAATTTGATCTCTGGTTCCTCTGCCTTTTCTAAAACCAGCCTGAACATCAGGAAGTTCACAGTTCACGTATTGCTGAAGCCTGGCTTGGAGAATTTTGAGCATTACTTAACTAGCGTGTGAGATGAGTGCAATTGTGCGGTAGTTTGAGCATTCTTTGGCATTGCCTTTCTTTGGGATTGGAATGAAAACTGACCTTTTCCAGTCCTGTGGCCACTGCTGAGTTTTCCAAATTTGCTGGCATATTGAGTGCAGCACTTTCACAGCATGTAGGTTATAAAAATGAAAATTAAAGGAGTAATAAAGAACTTAAAATTTAAAAAAATTTAAATATGGTAATAGTAAGAATATATCTAGGAATTTCTCTGGAGCTGTTGAGGGCAGTCTGGGGTTAGTTCAGTTTCAGATAGTTCCTTGTTGTGGCTTGTACTTGTTCCCAAGGTCTATAGGCCCCTCCAATGCTTAGTCAATGTTAACTGCAGGGTTTTAATCTGTTGCATCCATCACTTCCAGAGCAGTTTCCTCTTCTTTGCTTATTTTGGCTTCCTCTGTTTGCAAGTCTCTTCACTGTCTAGTTTCTGCCCTGACACAAGGGGATGAAGGTGGTCACTTATTTAGGCTTACTTGTTCACTTGCGCTGTGGGGAGGGAGGAACACTGCAAACAAATATCACTGACGTATGTGAGGAGTGCTCACAGTGTATGGACCACACTGGGTTTGCCCCAGCTCACAGCATGTGTGCTTTCCCAGTCTACAACTGCTCAGGCTTCAGGTTGCTCTGTAGGGGTACTGTCCAAGGCGGGCCCTGCCTTTCGTGCACTTCCCAGGTCTAAGCTGCTCAGGTTCAGGTTCTCGGGTATTCCACAAAGGCACCCACTCAGTTGGGTGTGCACTTTGTGCCCTTCCCAAGTCCGAGCGGCTCAGGTGAGCAGGTGCTTGGCAAGCGCACTCTTCCAGGTGGGCCGTGTATCTTAATCACCTCCCCAGTCCCAGCCACTCAGCTCCAGGTGCGCCATGAGAGCACCGTCTCAGGTGTGCTGTGTCTCCCCTCTGGGAAGCTGATCTCCGCCTGTGACACTCCTCACAGATGTCAACTGTCCAGGATCCCAGGAAGACATGGTTAGGAACTGGGAGCCTGCTCACAGTTTGGTGGAGGATGCTGTCTCTGGGGCCAAGATTGCCCCTTGCCTTCTGGCTCTGGCTGTCGCCCACCGGCCTCCCTGCCTCTGGTGGGGGGATGGGCTGGTCCGCAGCCAGCTAGCTCTCCTTTGGTATTCGCTTAGTCCTTTGTTCTGTGAGCAGGCCAGGCTGCGCGTTAGCACCTTTCCCAGGAAAGTGCTTTTTTTTTTTTTTCTTTCTCTCTGGCTATCCCACAGTTTGGGTTGCTATCTCATGTTAGCTCCCTCAGATTGCCCTCAGGGCATTCAGGCCTAGTACCTGAATACCTGGTACCTTCTTACCCTAAGGACCGATGATGCAGCCCACGTCTCCCTGTCCAGCCCCCGCTCGCTGGTGGTGGATGCGAGTGTCTGGGCTACTTAATTGCTGGGAGTTGTGGTTAGGCACCTATTTGTGGTTTTTTTTCCCCTTTTTCCTCCCAGGTATGTTGCCCTCTTAGACTCTAAAACTCCCCACAGACCCACCAGTGGGAAGGTTTCCTGCTGTCTGGAAACTTCTCCTCCTTCACGACTCCTTCCCCAAGGTGGCTCTCCATCCCTAACTCTTTTGTCTCTCTTTTTGTCTTTTATATTTTGTCCTACCTCATTTGGAAGAGAATGGGCTGCCTTTCTGGGTCCTTGGTGTCCACCAGAGTTCAGAAGTTGTTTTGTGGAAGTTTCTCAGCATTCAAATGATCTTTTGATGAATTTATGGGGGAGAAAGTGGTCTCCCAGTCCTATTCCTCCACCATTTTGGGATCGCCCCTCTATCTTTCATATTATTAATGTGGTGGATCCAGTTGATTTTCAGATGTTGAAACATCCTTGCATCCTTGGAATAAATCCCACTTGATTATGGTGTATAAACTTTTTAATGTATTGTTGAATTCAACTTGCTAATGTTTTGTTGAGGATTTTTGCATCTATGTTCATCAGGAATATTTACATATAATTTTCTTGCCTTGTGGTATCCTTGTCTGGTTATAGTATCAGGGTAATATGTGTGTGTGTGTGTGTGTGTGTGTGTGTGCTCAGTCATGTCTCTCTGTGAACCTATGGACTGTAGCCCACCAGGCTCCTCTGTCCATGGAATTTTCCAGGCAAGAATACTGGAGTAGGTTGCCATATCTTACTCCAGGGATCTTCTCAACCCAGGGATTGAGCCTGAATCTTTGTATCTCCTGCATTGGCAGGCAGATTCTTTACCACTGCACCACCTGGGAAGCCCATCAGGGTAATCCTGGCCTCATAACCCTCATAAAATAAGCTTGGAAGTGGTCCCTCTTCTATTTTTTGAAAGAGTTTGAGAAAGATTGGTATTAATCTTCAAAGATGTTTGCTCGCAGTCACCAGTGAAACTGGTCCTAGACTTCTGTTTGTTGGGAGGTTTGTTTACTATTCAATCTTCTACTAGCAACTGGCCTGTTCAGGTTTTATATTTCTTCATAATTCAGTTGTAGTAGATTGTATGTTTTTTGGAATTTACCCATTTCTTCTAGGTTGTCCAATTTGTTGGTGTATATTTATTTGTGGTAGTCCCTTATAATCCTTTGTATTTCTGTGGTATCACTTACAGTATCTCCTCTATCATTTCTGATTTTATTTATTGAGTCCTTTCTCTTTTTTTTTCCCTTGATGAGTCTAACTGTAAAGGTTTGTCAATTTTTTTTTTAATCTTTTCAAAAAACCAGAGCTTAGTTTAATTTGTCTCTTCTGGGGTTTCTTTAAAGTCTATTTCATTGATTTTGCTTTGATCTTTGTTATTTACATTCACCTACTAATTTTTGGCTTTATATGTTCTTTTTTAATTCTCTTGAGGTATAAAGTTAGATTGAGATCTTTTTATTTCTTGAGGTAGGCCTTTATATCTGTGAACTTTCTTCTTAGAACTTCTTTTGCTGCATCTTATTAAGTTTTGGTATGCTGTATTTTCATTTGTCTAAGGAATTTTTTTATTTCTCAGCAGTTGTTCATTTTTAGCCTTCATGTTCCATGTTACTGTAGCTTCTTCTTCCATGCTTATTCACATCAAAGGATTATAATGGGACTTGGGGTTTGAAAAAAGAAAGGCAGTAACATATTTGGTATTGGTAGATTAAAGATCTTTGAATAGCCTGTCCTATATAGAAGCAATGAGAATACTGCAACAATTGTCAAAATAAACTTTTTTAGTAATATGGAAATTAATCAAAGGTGTGCATTAATCTGGAGTGTTTATTCAAGAAAAATGGCTATTATCTTTGTAAGAACACTGAGTAGTGAACTGTTTCAATTTTCCCTGTTCCTACCCATTCTCCCCAGTGCCATGATAACCTTGAAAAGTCAAGAGCTCCACAGTAAAGGCAAAAATCAATAGCTACTGACCCCAGCATTCACTAGAAGGAACAAACAAAAACACATCCAAAGCTCTGCTCTAAGAAAATTGCCATTATTTGACATAATAGTTCTCTAGAAAATTCTGTTCATAAAATTTGTCTTCCTCTGACCTCACTCAGAGCTCAGCCAGAGCAAATGGCCTTTTCCTCAGGGGCATTTTTTTTTTCAAAATCAAAAAACAAATACAAAAATTCCCAATAACAAAACCAAAAGCAAACCAAAATAAACTAAAACAGAAATAAAAATATTGATTGTTAACTATTACAGCTCCCTGGGGTAAGCACTAACCTAAGCAAAACATTTAAAATAAAATGTTAGAGGAATATTTTATTCCATAAGAGGGTTTAAAAATCTCTTCCATAGTACTGGAATTCTAGAAGGCCATGTGTATCCTTAGATCTATATGCATTTCCAGAGCTGTGCATCTGCTTAAGAAAACATTTCAAGGCCTTGAGTTCTCCTCTCCAGCTGATCAGACCTCTGAGCAAGCAGGAAGTGGTGAAAGGTAAGGCAGAGTTGTAAACTGCTTGGCTAAGTGTTGAACACAGGCCCAATCTGCACACAGAGCCCCTTGGCAAACTAAGAGCCTCTTTGGTTCCAGTAATTTAAGGACACATATGTCCAATATTTAACTGGCTTCTAAGCTGATTGAGCAGAGATTTCAGTGGCCACACACAGCAAAGAACACAAACTTTAGTTCAAGAAAGTCACAAACAGTAATATCAACAAAGAGTAACAACAGTGTATTTTAGAGAGGTGAGGATATCTGATGTCCAGAGTTGTCACATTCTATTGTTTAAGATGTTCAATTTTCAATTAGCAATTACAAGACATGCAAAGAAACAAGCATAGCCAATATGCAAGTAAAAAAAAAAAAAAAAAACATCCTTGAGAAAGTCCAGACACTGCACTTACTAGACAGGGACTTTCTCACAGCTGTTTTAAATATATCCAGTACTCTTGCCTGGGAAATTCAATGGACGGAGGAGCCTGGTAGGCTACAGTCCATGGGGTCGCTAAGGGTTGGACACGACTAAGCGACTTCACTTTCACTTTTCACTTTCATGCACTGGAGAAGGAAATGGCAACCCACTCCATAGTCTTGCCTGGAGAATCCCAGGAATGGGAGCCTGGTGGGCTACTGTCTATGGGGTCGCACAGAGTCGGACACGACTAAAGTGACTTAGCAGCAGCAGCAGTCAACCAAGAGAAACCATGTCTGAATAACTAAAGGAAAATATGAAAATGCTGTCTCATCAAATATGGGATATAAGAGATAAAAATAAAATTAATTAAATTTAAAAATGGAAAGGAACCAAGTAGAAATGCTAAGTTGAAAAGTTAAAAAACAGAAGTGAAAAATTCCTTAGGAAGGTCAAAGAAGATTTGAACAGACCAAAGAATCAGTGAACTCTAAAGATATGTCAATTGAGATGATTGAGGAACAGAAAAGATGAACACAAATGAACAGAGAGCCTAGGAGACTTATGGATCAAAAGTACAACTGTACAGATACTGTGAGTCCCAGAAAAAGAGAAGGAAAGGACTACATGGAACATTTAAAGAAAAATGGTCTCCCCAAATTTGTATGAAAAGCATTCATCTACATATTCAAGAAGCCTTAATGGACTCCTAGTAGGACAAACTCAAAGAGATCCATACCTAGATACAATAATCAAACAACTGACAGTGATGAAGAGAATTTTGAGAGCAACAAAAGAGAAATGACCTATCATGTGTAAGCGATCTTCAGTAAGATTAACCGCTGTTTTCTCACAAGAACCATGGAAGCTGGAAGGCAGTAGTTTGACATATTCAAAATATTGGTGGAAAAAACTGTTAAACAAGAAATCTATACCTGCCAAAATTACCCCTCAACAATGAAAGTGAAATTAAGGTATTCCCAACATACAAATACCAAAAAAGAGAAAAAGTACTGCTAGCAAATATGTCCTGCAAGAAATACTAAAAAGAAGTCTTTAGGCCAAAATGACAGGACACTCGGCTGTAACTCTAATCCATGTGAACAAGTAAAAGCACCAGTATAAGTTACTCTAACTTTTAACTGTAACTCTTCTTTTCCTTCTCTGACTTAAAATACTGCTTAAAATGATAATTAGAAATCTGGGTTGAAAGGCACACAATGTTCACGGATGTAATTTGTGTGACAATAACAGTACAAAGGAGGAGGAAAAAGAATGGAAATATGTAGGAGTAAAATTTTTGTATACTAATGAAATTAAGTTTATATTAATCTGAACTAAATTGTTAGAGGTTAAGATGCCAATTGCAATCCCCAGGCCAATTTCTAAGTAAACATCTCCAAAAACTATTGTAAAAGAATGACAGCAAAATAATACACTGGGAAGTATCAGTTTAATGCAAAAGAAGATGGTAATGGAAAAATCGAGGAATATAAATACATTAGACACACAGAAGACAAACTGCAAACCTGAAGATATAAATCTTAATTTATCAGTCATAATATTACATGTGAATGGATTAAACAATCCAATCAAAAAACAGGTGGGCAGAATAAATAGAAAAATATGATATATTTGATATCTAAAAATATGATAACTAAATGCTATATACAAGGCAATTATTTTAGATTCAAAGATACAAATAGGTTGAAAGCCAAGACATATCTAAATAGGAACCAAAAGAGAGACAGAGCTGGAGTGGCTACCAGACAAGATAGACTTTAAGAAACAAGTTGCTACCAGACACAAAAAGGTTGTTTTATAATGATAAAAGTGTCAATCAAGAAGATAAAGCAGTTATAAATGTGTCAGTTCAGTTCAGTCGATCAGTCGTGTCCGACTCTTTGCGACCCCATGAATCACAGCACGCCAGGCCTCCCTGTCCATCACAAACTCCCAGAGTTCACTCAGACTCATGTCCATCAAGTCGGTGATGCCATCCAGCCATCTCATCCTCTGTCGTCCCCTTCTCCTCTTGACCCCAATCCCTCCCAGCATCAGAGTCTTTTCCAATGAGTCATCTCTTCACATCAGGTGGCCAAAGTACTGGAGTTTCAGCTTTAGCATCATTCCTTCCAAAGAAATCCCAGGGCTGATCTCCTTCAGAATGGACTGGTTGGATCTCCTTGCAGTCCAAGGGACTCTCAAGAGTCTTCTCCAACACCACGGTTCAAAAGCATCAATTCTTCGGCACTCAGCCTTCTTCACAGTCCAACTCTCACATCCATACATGACCACAGGAAAAACCATAGCCTTGACTAGACGGACTTTTGTTGGCAAAGTAATGTCTCTGCTTTTGAATATGCTATCTAGGTTGGTCATAACTTTCCTTCCAAGGAGTAAGCGTCTTTTAATTTCATGGATGCAGTCACAATCTGCAGTGATTTTGGAGCCAAAAAAAATAAAGTCTGACCCTGCTTCCACTGTTTCCCCATCTATTTGCCATGAAGTAATGGGACCAGATGCCATGATCTTCGTTTTCTGAATGTTGAGCTTTAAGCCAACTTTTTCACTCTCCACTTTCACTTTCATCAACAGGCTTTTTAGTTCCTCTTCACTTTCTGCCATAAGGGTGGTGTCATCTGCATATCTGAGGTTATTGATACTTCTCCTGGCAATCTTGATTCCAGCTTGTGCTTTTTGCAGTCCAGCGTTTCTCATGATGTACTCTGCATATAAGTTAAATAAGCAGGGTGACAATATACAGCCTTGATATACTCCTTTTCCTATTTGGAACCAGTCTGTTGTTCCATGTCCAGTTCTAACTGTTGCTTCCTGACCTGCATACAGATTTCTCAACAGGCAGATTAGGTGGTCTGGTATTCCCATCTCTTTCAGAATTTTCCACAGTTTATTGTGATCCACACAGTCAAAGGCTTTGGCATAGTCAATAAAGCAGAAATAGATGTTTTTCTGGAACTCTCTTGCTTTTTCCATGATCCAGCGGATGTTGGCAATTTGATCTCTGGTTCCTCTGCCTTTTCTAAAACCAGCTTGAACATCAGGAAGTTCACAGTTCACGTATTGCTGAAGCCTGGCTTGGAGAATTTTGAGTATTACTTTACTAGCGTGTGAGATGAGCTCAGTTGTGTGGTAGTTTGAGCATTCTTTGGCATTGCCTTTCTTTGGGATTGGAATGAAAACTGACCTTTTCCAGTCCTGTGGCCACTGCTGAGTTTTCCAAATTTGCTGGCATATTGAGTGCAGCACTTTCAGATCCAAAATACACAAAGCAAAAACAACAGAAATAAAGGATGAAATAGACTTACAGGTAATAGTCGTAAACATCAATATCCCACTTTCAGTAATAAAACAACTAGGTGGAAGGTCAGTTGGGATAGAACGCTTGACAAGCACTATAATCCAGTGAGACCTACAACATCCAGAGAACACTTCACCCAACTGCAGCATTCTTTTCAAATGTGCAATTGGACATTCTCTAGGATAGACCATAAATAAGTATTAGTTTAGGCCATAAAATAAGTCTTAATAAATTTAAAATAATTAAAAGTATACAAAGTATTTTCTTGGGCCACCCTGGAATGAAATTAGAAATTGATACTGGGAAGGAGTCTATAGAGCTCACAAGTATGTAGAAATTAAACAGCACACTCATAAATAACCAAGAAAGCACAAGGAATTTGGAAAGTACTGTGAGACGAATGAAAATGAAAACATAGTGAAATCTATGGAGCACAGCTCAAGCAGTGCTTAGTAGAAACATACAGATGCAAAAGCCTCTATTAAAAAGAAGATCTCAAATCAATTGCTTAATCATTTACCATAAGAAACTATAAACAGAAGCACAAAGAAAAACCCAAATAAGCAACAGGAAGGAAATAGAATTAGAGAAAAAAATAACATATAGAGAATAGAAAAGCAACTGAGCATATCAACAAAATCAAAAGTTTGTTCCTGAAAAGCATCAACAGAATTGACAAATATTTAGTTAGACTGCCCCAGGAAATAGAAGAGAAATGTTGTATTACAGGAATCAGGGATGAAAACAGCGACATGACTACCAACCTTACAGATTTTATTTTTATTATAAGAGAAAACTATGGAAAGCTGTATGTCAACAAATTAGATAACCTTAATGATATGGGCAAATTCACCAAAAGACTATTAAATCTGACTTGAGATAGAAAATCTGAATAAGCCTGTAAGACATATCAAGTTAGCAATAAGAACGTCTCACAGAAAAAAACCCTCAGTTCTAGACAGCTTCACTGGTAAATTCTACCAAACATTTAAAGAATAGTTAAGAAAAGCCCTTCACAAACACTTCCAAAAAAAACAATGCAGGAACACATTTGAAGTTATTCTATCAGGCCAGTGTTGCTGCTGCTGCTGCTGCTAAGTCACTTCAGACCCTGATTCAAAAACCAGGCAGCACAAAGGAAAAAACTTGTAGACTAATATCCTTTATGAATATGGATGCAAAATTCCTAAACAAAGTACTAGTAGAGTTAATCCAGCAACATATAAGAAGAATTGTACACCATGACCAGGTAGAATTTATCCTTGGAGGGTAAGATTAGTTCATGTGCAGAAGCCAATAAATGTAATATACTATGTCAATAGAATAAGGTACAAAAGCCACATAAATCAATAAATGCAGGAAAATGATCTGACAAAGTTCAACATTTTCTCATTATCAAAACACTAGAAGGTCAATAACTGAGGAATGGAAAGGAACTTTCTCAACTTGATAAATAGTGTTTATAAAAAAAAAAATTCAACTCGAGTTGAAAAATGAAAGTTTTTCATCTCAGTTCAAGAACAGGACAAAGATGACCCCTCTTGACACCACTGAACTATAAATTACAGGAAAATTAGGTGAGAGAAATTAATAAAAGGCATCCAAGTTAAAAAAGGGAGATCTTTTACATAAAAAAACAATCTCTTACACAGTAAATCCTCAGAAACACACACATGTGCATGCATACACACATATGTGCACACACAACCAATAGTCTAAAATGAATTTATCAAGTTTGCTGGATGTAAGATCAATATATGTGTATCAGTTGTATTTCTGTACAACTGTACAATCTGAAAATGAAATTTAAAAAATAACTTCATTCATAAAAGTCTCAGAAGTAATAAAATACTTAGTAATAAATTCAACAAATGAAGTATTAGATTTGTATACTGGAAACTCTAAACATCATGGAGAGAAATTAATGAAAAACTAAATGGAGAGACATGTTATGTTCATGGATTTAGAAGACTTAATGTTATGGGGAAGATTTATTAATATTACCAAAATGGCATTATTCCCAAAGTTCATACAGTCAATGCAGTTACTCTCAAAATTTTGGCTGCCATTTTTTTGCAGAAACTTACATGGTGATCTTAAAATTCATATGGAAAAGCAAAGGACTCAAGAACCAAAGCAATCTTGAAAAAGAACAAAGTTGGAAGATTTACACTTCCTGATTTAAAAACACTATGAAAAGTCTTTACCAAAAAAAAAAAAAGTGCCCAGAACCAAAGCCACTGAATTTGTATCCTTTAAAAAGGTCATTTTCAGTATATGAATTGTATCTCAATAAAGGGAGAGTAGGGAAGATTTTCCCACATACACACACACACACACACACACACACACACACAGCACTGCGGAAGGCAGTGTGAGATTTGCTGGGAAGATCTATGATAAGAGTGAGCCACCTCAGATAGAAGAGTTGTCAGATGTATCTGTCTTTCTCAGGCAATTTTTCTGAGACTTTTGTGTGTGTTCAGTTTAAGTGAGAACTTAGAATCTTTTCTTCTTATTATTGTTTAAAGCGCGGAGAGAGAGACTTTTGAAAGTACCTGATACCTACTGGCAACAGCAGAAGTGCAGCAAAAGCCCAGTGTTCTAGGACAACTGACCACAGCAACTGTTCAAGAAAAAAAACAAACTTGTAGTATCTACCTTGTGAGCAGACAATAGAGAAATTGTTGCCAAGACCAATCTTTCGGGAACTGGGAACAGTTTTATTTTGTAGGAACCCTGCTGAAATTAGACTATGTTTAGTTAGAAAAGAGAGAATGTGCTGGTGAGACAAGTATATGCTGGGGAGACTAAGTCCACAATTGATGCTACTAACGATGGCTGAGTGGGGAAGAAGATGTTTGCTGGAATTTGCTTTTTCCTTTCCGGTTTGTCTGCCCTTTCCTTCCTTTCTTCTTTCCTACCTTCTTTCTTTCTTTTCTTTATTGCAAAGACTAGAACCTTCAGGATACTGTTGAATAAAGGTCATGAACAGACATCTTGCTTCATTCAACCTTCAGTGGTTTAATTAACACCCAATCTTTCACCACTGGGTATAATGTTGGTGGTAGGGTTTTTGCAGATGCCCTTTATCAAGTTGAGGAAATTCATTTCTATTTTTATTTTGCTGAGAGGCTTTTCTAAAATCATGATTAGAGGTTAGATTTTGTCAAGTGCATTTTTTCCACCTATCAAGATAATCAGATGTCTTTTTTTTTTTTTTAAGTCTCTTAATTTGATGAGTTACATTGATTGATTCTATGTAAGGTTAAACTAACATTGCAGTCTTGAAATAAGCCTCATTTGGTCATGACTTGTTGTTATTCAATTGCTATGTCATGTTGGACTCTGTGATTTCATGGACTACAGCACACCAGGCTCCACTGTCCTTCATTATCTCCTAGAAATTGTTCAAATTCATGTCCATTGATTCGGTGATGCTATCTAACTATCTCATCCTCTGCCACCCCTTTCTCCTTTGACCTTTGATCTTTCCCAGGATCAGAGTCTTTTCCAGTGATTTGGCTCTTTGTATCAAGTGGTCAAAGTATTTGAGCTTCAGCTTCAGTGACAGTCCTTCCGATGAATATCTAGGGTTGATTTCTTTTAAGATTAACTGGTTTGATCTCCTTGCAGTCCAGGGGTCTCTCAAGAGTCTTCTCCAGCACCGTAATTAGAAAGCATAAAATTCTTGGGCACTCAGCCTTCTTTATGGTTCAACTCTCATATCCGTACATGACTACCAGAAAAACCATAGCTTTGACTACACAGTCCTTCATTGGCAAAGTGAGGGTCTCTGCTTTTTAATATGCTGTCTAGGTTTGTCATAGCTTTTCTTTTCAAGGAGAAGTATCTTTTAATTTCATGCCTATAGTCACCATCCACAGTAATTTTGGGGCCCAAGAAAAAATATGTCACTGCCTCTGCTTTTTCCTCTTCTATTTGCCATGAAGTGATGGGACTGTATGCCATGATCTTAGTTTTTTTAACATTAGGCTTCAAGCTAGCTCTTTCACTCTCCTTTTTTACCCTCACCAAAAAGCTTTTTAGTTCCTCTTTGCTTTCTGCCATTATAGTGGTATCACCTGCATATCTGAGGCTGTTGATATTTCTCCTGGCAGTCTTGATTCCAGCTTGTGAGTCATCCAGCCAGCATTTCACATGATGTACTCTGAATATAAGTTAAATAAGCAGGATGACAATATACGGTCTTGTTCCTTTCTCAATTTTGAACTAGTCTGTTGTTTCATGTCCAGTTCTGTTAAATTTTGACCTGCATACAAGTTTCTCAGGAGACAGGTAAAAATTTTCCAATTTGTTGTGATCCACAAAGTCAAAGGCTTTTGCATAGTTAATGAAGCAGATGTTTTCCCAGAACTCCCCTGCTTTCTCCATGATCCAGCAAATATTGGCAATTTGATCTCTGGTTCCTCTGCCTTTTCTAAATCCAGCTTGTACATCTGGAAATTCTTGGTTTATGTACTGTTGAAGCCTAGCTTGAAAGATTTTGAGCATTTACTGGCATGTGAAATGAGCACATTTGTACGATAGTTTGAACATTCTTTGGCATTGCCTTTCTTTGGGATTAGAATGAAAACTGACCGTTTATCTTTTAAATTTTTGGATTCAATTTGTTAGAACTTTAAGAATTTCTCTGTGTTCATGAGGGTTGCTAGTCTGTAGTTTTCTTGTAATGTTTCTGTTTGACTCTGGCATCAGGAATTTGAAAAGTATTCTCACCTTTCCATTCTCTGGGAAACTTGTATTATTTCTTACTTAAACATTTGGTAGAAATCACCAATGAAGTTGTCTGGGCCTGGAAGGTCTTTTTTACTTTTTTTGTTTTGGTGAGAAGATTTTAACTATAAACTTAACTTCTTTCATTGATTCAGGACTATTCAGATTATTTTCCATGACTGAGCTTGATGGCTTGTGCCTTTCAAGGAATTTGTCCATTTTTATCTAAGCTGTGAAATTTACTTCCATAAAGTTGTTCACAATACCCTCAGTATCATTTTAATGTTTGTAGAATCTGTATTGATACTCCTCTCTCATTCTTGGCATTGATAATTTCTTATTTTTTCTTGATAAGTAAAAATAGATATTGATCAGTTTTACTGAGTTCCCCCCTCAAAGGACATGGTTCTGATTTCACTGATTTTCTTTGTTGTTTTATACTTGTATTTTAGTAATTTCAGATCATATTTATTAGTACCTTTTTTCTATTCACTTTGAATTTTATTTCCTCTTCTTTTTCTAGTGCATAAAGACCAGTGGTCAGGTCACCGAGTTGAGACCTTCTTGTCTAATAAAAATCTTTAGTGCCTGGTGTCAGCATCATGGCAGTGTGAGACACTCCCTTTCTCTCCCTCAGTCTACAACCAATAAAACACCCATAATTCAACAAGGTTTCCTCTGCCCAACATACCAGGATGCCAAAGAGTCCAGACACCTGTTTATCTAAAGGTAGGTGGAGCCTACGATCCTGACCCTTTGACCACTGCAGGTGAGCCTTCATCCCCAGAGAACCAGTAGCAGCAGGGACGTCAGTGCATACGAACCTGGAGTCCCGGTGCAGCAGGGCCCTTGGCTGCAGGAAACCAGGCAGGAATGGCAGCATCCCTCCACAGCATCTGCGACTCTAGTCCCCTGCCTGCAGCTGCACCTCCCAAGCCACCCCTTATGTGGCAAAGGCACCCACAGCCCCAACTCCCCCAACCCCAACTCTCTATCACCCCCTTGCTGCTGTAGAGCCTGCGGCCCAGGCAACCCTGGATGCAGTGGAGGCAGCATCAAGTTGCTGGGTTATCAGTGCCCCAAGTTGTGATGCAAGGGACAGCGGCGATGAAGGCAACAGCATGAAACCAGCAACCCCAGAGACACAGCGGCAACAAGGGTCTGGGGACAGCTCTGGCAGAGGCAACGGGGGCGGGCAGTGCCGACCCTCAAATACAGAGGAACCCAAGGTGAGAGAGGACAGAAACGGGCTACAGTGCCACCTACCAAAAACCAAAGAAAGGCCTCTCATTTCTAACCTGTCAAATTGTTGGAATCAAGCTTTGAAAAGCTTTACCTAAATAAGAAAGGTGTTCACTAGTTTAAATGTGCCAACAAACGAACAACTTATCAAGTACTATTAAGAAGCATGATAACAACCTCACAAAAAGAAAACAACAGATCTCCAGAAACCAAAATTAAAATCATGAAATACTGCAGTCTAATGGATTGAGAATTCAAAATAGTTTTCATGGAGAGATTCAGCGAGCTGCCAGAAAAACTCAGAAAGGCAGTTTACTGAGCTAAGGAATAAAGTTAACACACAGAAGAACACTTCACCAGAGAGACTGAAATTCTAAGAAAAGAACTAAATGAAAATTCTGGAGTTGGAGAACTCAATAAAGGAGATGAAGAACACATTAGAAGGAACTGGAAATACAGCAGACTGCATGGAAGAGAGAATTAGTGAGCCTGGAGACATGAAAGCAGATATGATACAAGTAGAAGAGGAAAGAGAAATAAGATCTAAAAAGAAAAAAATGAAGAAATTCTGTGAGAACTGTCCTACACTTTTAGGAAGGGCAATGTTATGGTGATGGGTATCCCAGAGGGAGAAGGGAGCAGAGAGTTTTTTAAGGGAATAATAGCTGAGAATGTCCCAAACCTCAGAAGGAATGGGGTATACAAGTCTATAAAGCTAAGAGAACACTTAGTTACCTCAATGCAAAAAGACTGTCTCCGAGACACATTATATTAAAACTGTGCAAAGTCAGTGACAAAAAGAAATTTTAAAGGCAGCCAGGGGAAAAAGGATGGTCACCTACAAAGGAACCCTCAGTAGGCTACCAGCAGATTTCTCAGGAGAAACCACAAGGCAGGACAGAGTGGAATGGCATACTCAAAATATTGAAAGATAGTAAAATTGGCAGCCAATTCTATCCAGCAAAGGAGAAGTAAAGAAATTCCCAGAGAAAAAAAAAGCTGAGAGACTTCATGCTAACTAGATATGCCTTACAAGACATGCTGAAAAGGAGCTTTTTGACTATGGCAATAAATAGAATCAGAAAATTGCAACTTCTGTATCAGGATAGGTTGTTAAACAAATATAGCATAAAGATTATAGAGGAGAAACTGTAAAATAACTGTAACTATCTCAGTGGAAAGGAACTCACAATATTAAGAGGGATAATTTGGGACACCCCTTCATGGATCACAGCCTTGTCCTGGCGAAGGGGCTTGCATAACTCAATGAAGCTATGAGCCATGCCATGGAGGGCCACCCAAGATGGATGGGTCATAGTGGAGAGTTCTGGAAAAACATGGTCCACTGGAGGAGGGAATGGCAAATCATTCCAGTATTCTTGCCAGGAGAACCCCATGAACAGTATGAAAAGGCAAAAAGATATGACACTGGAAGATGTGTCCCCCAGGTTGACAGGTACAGTATGCTACTGGGGACGAGTGGAGGGCAATTACTAATAGCCCCAGAAAGAATGAAGCTGCTGGACCAAAGCAGAAATGATGCTCAGCTGTGGATGTGTCTGGTGGTGAAAGTGAAGTCTGATGCTGTAAAGAACAATATTGCATAAAAACCTGGAATGTTAGGTCCATGAATCAAGATAAATTGGATGTGGTCAAGCAGGAGATGGCAAGAGTGAACATCAACATCTTAGGAATCAGTGAACTAAAATGGACGAGAATGGGTGAATTAAATTCAGATAACTGCTATATATACTACTGTGGGCAAGAATCCCTTAAAAGAAATGGAGTAGCCCACATAGTCAACAAGAGTTTTGAAATGCAGTACTTGGGTGCTGTCTCAAAACGAAAGAATGATCTCAGTTCATTTCCAAGGCAAACCATTTAGCAACACAGTAATCCAAGTCTGTGCCCCAACCACTGATGCCAAAGAATCTGAAGTTGAACGGTTCTATGAAAACATCCAAGACCTTCTAGAATTAACACCAAAAAAAGATGTCCTTTTCATCATAGGGGGTTGGGGTGCTAAAGTAGGAAGTCAAGAGATACCTGGAGTAACAGGCAAGTTTGGCCTTGGAGTACAAAATGAAGCAGGGCAAAGGCTAACAGAGTTTTGCCAAGAGAACACACTGGTCATAGCAAACACCTTCTTTCAACAGCACAAGAGACGACTCTACACATGCACATCACCAAATGGTCAATACCGAATTCAGACTGATTATATTCTTTGCAGCTAAGAATGGAGAAGCTCTACACGGTAAGCAAAAACAAGATCTAGAGCTGACTGTGGCTCAGAGCTAAAGCTCCTTATTGCAAAATTCAGACTTAAATTGAAGATAGTAGGAAAAACCACTAGACCATTTAGGTATGGCCTAAATCAAATCCCTTATGATTATACAGTGGAAGTGAGAAACAGATTCAAGGGATTAGATCTGATAGACAGAGTGCCTGAAGAGCTATGGTTAGAGGTTCATAACACTGTACAGGAGACAGTGACCAAAACCATCCCAAAATAAAAGAAATGCAAGAAGGCAATGTGGTTTTACGAAGAGCCTTTACAAATAGCTGAGGAAAGAAGAGACGCAAAACGCAAGGGAGAAAGGGAAAGATATACCTAACTGAGTGGAAAGTTCCAGAGAATAGCAAGGAGAATAAGAAGACCTTCAATAAACAATGCAAAGAACCAGAGGAAAACAATAGAATGCGAAAGACTAGAGAGCTCTTTAAGAAAATTAGAGATACCGAGGGAACATTTCATGCAAAGATGGACACAATAAAGCACAGAAATGGCAAGGACCTAACAGAGGCAGAGGAGATTAAGAAGAGGTAGCAAGAAAACACAGAAGAACTGTACAAAAAAAGTATTAATGACCCAGATAACGACAATGGTGTGGTCACTCACCTAGAGCCAGACATCCTAGAGTGTGAAGTCAAGTGGGCCTTAAGAAGCATTACTACCAGTAAAGCTAGTGGAGGTGATGGAATTCCAGCTAAGCTATTTCAAATCCTAAAAGATGATGCTTTTAAAGTGTTGGACTCAATATGTCAGCAAATTTGGAAAACTCAGCAGTGGCCACAGGACTGGAAAAGGTCAGTTTTCATCCCGATTCCAAAGAAGGGCAAGCCAAAGAATGTTCGAACTACCGTACAATTGCACTCATTTTGCATGATAGTAAGTTTACGCTCAAAATCCTTCAAGCTAGGTTTCCGCAGTACATAAGTTGAGAACTTCCAGATGTACAAGCTGGATTTAGAAAGGCAGAGGAACCAAAGATCAAATTGCCAACAACAATTGGATCATAGAGAAAGCAAGGGAATTCCAGAAAAACATCTACTTCTGCTTCATTGACTATGTTAAAGCCTTTCACTGTGTGGACCACAACACACTGTTAAAATTCTTAAAGAGATGGGACTACCACAGCTCATTAGGTGCCTCCTGAGAAACCTGTACACAGGTCAAGAAGCAACAGTTATAACCTTATGTGGAACAACTGACTGGTTCTGAATAGGGAAAGGAATATGACAAGGCTGTATACTGTCACCCTGTTTATTTAACTTGTATGCAGAGTACATCATACAAAATGCCAAGATGAATCACAAGCTGGAATCAAGATTTCCAGGAATATCAAGAACCTTAGATATGCAGATGACTCCACTCTAATGGCATAAAGTGAAGAGGAACTAAAGAGCCTCTTGATGAAAGTGAAAGAGGAGAATGAAAGAGTTGGCTTGAAACTCAACATTCAAAAAACTAAGATCATGGCATTTGTTCCCACAACTTCATGGTAATTAAAGGAGAAAAGGTGAAAACAGTGACAGAGTTTCTTTTGGGGGCTCCAAAATCACTGTGGACGGTGACTGCAGCCATAAAATTTAAAAAGATGCTCCTTGCAAGAAAAGTTATGACCAACCTAGACAGCATATTAAAAAGCAGAGATATCACTTTGCTGACAAAGGTCTCTATAGTCAAAGCTATGGTTTTCCTAGTAGTCATGTATGGATGTGAGAGTTGGACCATCAAGAAGGCTGAGCACCAAATAATTGATACTTTCAAACTATGATGATGGACAAGACTCTTGAGAGTCCCTTGGAAAGCAAGGAGATCAAACCAGTCAATCCTAAAGGAAATCAACCATAAATATTCATTGGAAGGACTGCTGTTAATGCTGAAGTTCTAATACTTTGGCCACCTGATGTGAAGTGCCAACTCACTGGAAAAGATTCTCATATTGGGAAAGATTGAAGGCCAAAGAAGGGGGCAGGCAAAAGATGAGATGGTTAAATAACATCACCGATTCAACGGACATGAATTTGAGCAAACTCCGGGAGATAGTGAAGGACAGGGAAGTCTGGTATGCTGCAATCCATGGGGTTGCAAAGAGTCGGACATGACTTAGTGACTGAACACACAATTTAAGACAACAAAAACATAAAAGAGGAAAAGAAAAAGAATGGAATGGTATAGGCAAATGAAGATAAAATGCAAATAGAAGAAAATGGATTACTTTACATTTGAGACATTTCATACAATTTTCATTGTAACCACAAAACATAAATGTAGAGCAGAAACACAAACATAAAAAAGGAGGAACTGGGAAAAACATCTTAGATAACCACCAAACTAAAACGGCAGACAAATATAAAGAGAAAGCAACATGGAGATATATATAGAGCAATGAGAAACTAAAGATTAAAATGGCAGTACTAAGTCCTCATTTATTAATTACCCTATATGCAAATGAAGTGAATTCACCAGTCAAAAGACACAGAGTGGTTGGATGGATTAAAAATAAGACCCAAGTATATACAGCCTCCAAGAGACTCACCTCAGCTCTAAAGACAAACACAGGCTCAAAGTGAAGGAATGAAAGATAATCCTCAAAGCAAAATCAGTCAAAAGAAACCAGGTGTAACCATTCTCCCATCAGCTAAACTAGTCTTCAAGCCAAAAGTGGCAAGAAGACACAAAGATGGACAGTATATAATGATATAAGAAACAATTCAAGAAAACATAATGGATATGTGTGTGTGTGTGTGTGTATCCTAACATAGAAGTACCAGAAAATATAAAATAATCTTGGAAGAAAAGTTATGACCAACCTAGATAGCATATTGAAAAGCAGAGACATTACTTCGCCAACAAAGGTCCGTCTAGTCAAGGCTATGGTTTTTCCTGTGGTCATGTATGGATGTGAGAGTTGGACTGTGAAGAAAGCTGAGCGCCGAAGAATTGATGCTTTTGAACTGTGGTGTTAGAGAAGACTCTTGAGAGTCCCTTGGACTGCAAGGAGATCCAACCAGTCCATTCTGAAGGAGATCAGCCCTGGGATTTCTTTGGAAGGAATGATGCTAAAGCTGAAACTCCAATACTTTGGCCACCTCATGCAAAGAGTTGACTCATTGGAAAATACTCTGATGCTGGGAGGGATTGGGGGCAGGAGGAGAAGGGGATGACAGAGGATGAGATGGCTGGATGGCATCACTGACCCGATGGACGTGAGTCTGAGTGAACTCCGGGAGTTGGTGATGGACAGGGAGGCCTGGCGTGCTGCGATTCATGGGGTTGCAAAGAGTCAGACATGACTGAGCAACTGAACTGAACTGAAAAATTTTTGTGTTGCTGACACCAACACAATAATAGTAGGAGGCTTTAACACTCCACTTACATCAGTGGGTAAATCATCCAGACAAAAAGTCAACAAGGAACTAGCAGCCTTAAGTGAAATATTAGACCAGATAAACTTTATAAACTTATACACACTATTCCATCCAAATGTAGCAGAATGCACACTCTTCTCACGTGCACATGGAACATTTTCAAGGAGAGATCATATGTTGGGACACAAAACAAGTCTCAATTAAGAATACTGAAATCATAACAAGCATCTTTTCTGATCAGAATGGTATGAAACTAGAAGTCAACTATAAGCAGAAAGCTGGAAAAATGACACATATGTGGAGATTTCAGAACATGCTACTGAATAACTCTTGGGTCAATGAGGAAAGCAAGGGAGAAATTTTAACGTACCTGAAGACAAATGAAGATGAAAGTACCAAAATCTATGAGATGCAGTAAAACAGCACTAGGAGGGAATTTTATAGCAATATAAACCTGTCTCAAGAAACAAGAAAAACTCAAACAATTTAACCTTATACCTAAGTGAACTAGAAAAAGAACAAATAAAGCCCAGAGTGAGCAGAAATAAGGAGACAGTGAAGATCATAGTGGAAATAAATGAAATACAGACTTTCAAGACAATAGACAAGATCAAGGAAACTAAGAGCTGATTCTTTGAAAATGTTAAAAAACAAAACAAAACAAAACAAAAAGGAAACCTTTAGTTAGACTCACTAAGAAAAAAGAGAAAAGGCTCAGATAAACTCAGGAATGAAAGAGAAGAAATTGCAAAGAACACAACAGAAATAAAAAGTATTATAAGCGAATACTATGAATAGCTGTATGTCAACACATTGGTTGACCTAGAAGAAATGGATGAATTCTTGGAATCATATAACCTTCCAAGACTGGATCATGAAGACACAGAAACTATGAATAGGCCAATCACCAGGAAGGCGATTGAACCAGTCATCAAGAAAACAAAACTCCAGAACCAAATGGCTTCACAGGAGAATTCTACCAAAAATTCAAAGAAGATTTAATACCTGTGCTTCTCAAATTTTTCCCAAGTAACTTGAAGAGGAAGGAATGCTGCATAACTTAGTATTGATAATAATGAAGTCAACATTATCCTGTTCCCCAAACCAAAAAGAGAAACAGACAAAAATGAAAATTACAGGCCAGTATCTTATGAGCACAGATGCAAAAAATCTCAACAAAATATTAGCACAATAACTACATTAAAAGGATCATAAATCATGATCAAGTGGGATTTATTCTAAGGATACAAGAATGGTTCAACATCTGCAAATCAATCAGCATGATACACCACCTTAACAAAATGAATGATACACCACCTTAACAAAATGAAAGATATATATATATACACACAATCATATATATATATATATGTAATCAATAGATGGAAAAAAAGCATTTGACAAAATTCAACACCCATAGAAAAACTCAATAAAATGGGTATAGAAGGAACATAAATAACATAATAAAGGCTATATATGGCAAGCCCACAGCTAACATTATATTTGTGAAAAACTGAAAGCTATCACAAAGATCAGGACAAGACAAGGTTGCCCACGCTTGCCACTCTTATTAACATAGTATTAGAGGTCCTAGCCAGAGCTGTCAAGGAAAAGATATGAAGGGCATACAAATTGGAAAGGAAAAAGTAAAACGGTCACTACTTATAGATGATATGATAGCTATATATACAAAACCCTAAAGTCTCCATCAAAAAAAAAAAAAAAAAACTATTAGAAGTAATAAATGAATACAGTAAAGTTTCAGGGTACAAAATTAGTATACAGAAATCGGCTGTGTTTCTATACACTAACAATGAATTATCAGAAGGAGAAATTAAGAAATGCCATTTATAATTTTAAAGAATACCTTGGAATAAATACCAAGGAGGTGAAAGACCTGCATACTGAAAGCTATAAGATACTGATGAAAGAAACTGAAGAAGATGCAAAGAAGTGGAGTTAATGTGTGCTCATGGGTTGGAAAAATTAACATTGTTAAAATCACATGGAGCAATCTACAGATTCAATGCAATCCCTATCAAAATCCCAATGACATTTTCCACAGAAAATGGATAGAACAAAAAGTTCTAAAATTTATATGGGTCCACAAGAGACCCCTAAATGGCCAAAATAAATAAATAAATAATGACAAAGAATGAAGCTGGAGGTATCATGCTCCCTGATTTCAAATTATACTATAAAGCTACAGTAATCAAAATAACATAGTATTGGCAGAAAAATAGACACATAGATAAATGGAATGGAATTGAGGCCCCAGGAATAAATCCACATGTATATGGACAATTAACCCATAAGAAAGGAGCAAGGAACATAAAATGGAGAAAGGACAGTTTCTTTAATAAATGATGTTGGGAAAACTAGACAGTGACATGCAAGAGTGAAACTTGACCATTATCTTACACCATATACAAAATTAACCTAAAATGCATTAAAGACATGAATCTAAGGTCTGAAACTACAAAGCTCTTAGGTGAAACCTTAGCAGTATATTTTTTATATAGATCTTAGCAGTATCTTACTGGATGTGTTTCCTCAGGTAAGGAAAACAAAGGCAAAAATAAACAATTGGGACTACATTCAACTAGAAAGCTTCTGCACAGCAAAGGAAATCATCAACAAAATGAAAAGACAACCTACCAAATGGGAGATGATATCTATAAATCATGTATCTGATAAGCACTAACTCATACAGCTCAAAAACAACAACAAAAAAATCCTAATGGGACGACCCAGAGGGATGGAATGGGGAGGGAGGAGCGAGGAGGGTTCAGGATGGGGAACACATGTATACCTGTGGCGGATTCATTTTGATATTTGGCAAAACTAATACAGTTATGTAAAGTTTAAAAATAAAATTAAAAAAAAATAAATAAATAAATAAAGATAGATCAGATCAAAAAAAAAAAAAAAATTGGGCAGAAGATCTGAATACTTTTCCAAAGTAGACATACAGGTGACCAACAGGCACACGAAAAGATGTTAAACATCACCAATTATTAGGGAAATGCAAATAAAAACACAATGAGATACCATCTCACGTCTGTTAGAATGGCTATCACCAAAAGGGCAAGAAAAACAAATGTTGGAAAGGATATGGAGAAAAGGGTACACTCCCACACTGTTTGTGGGAATGTAAATTGGCACAGCTACCATAGCAACTATGGTATGTAAAACGGAATGGAGATTCCTAAAAAAACATTTAAGAATAATTAACTCCAGTGTTCTTGCCTGGAGAATCCCAGGGACAGGGAAGCCTTGTGGGCTGCTGTCTATGGGGTCACACAGAGTTGGACACAACTGAAGTGACTTAGCAGGAGCAGCAGCAACTTCTAGCTATTCTACTTCTGGACATTTATCCAAGGAGCACAAAAACACTAATTTAAAGAAACATACACAACCCTATGTTCACGGCAGTATTATTTACAATAGCCAAAATACAGAAATAGCCCAAGTGCCCCTCAGTGAATGAATGGATAAAGATGTGGTATATATACACAATAGACTCCGCTATTTAAAAAATTAAAAAAAAAGATGAAATCCTGCCATTTATGACATGGGATGGACTTTGAGAGTTATTATGCCAAGTGAAATAAGTAAAGACATTTAAATATGGTATGATGTCACTCATGTGTGTGGAATCTAGAAATACACAAATGAACCAAATGGAAGAAACACACAGATATAGAGAACAGAGTGGCGGTTCCAGAGAGGAAGGCAGTCAGAGAGAAGGCCAAATGGGTAAAGAGGGTCAGCTTTTTGTAATGGTCACAATGTTGTGTATACAGAAGTTGAAATATGTTGTACGCATAAAGCATGTTTTTAGTGATTCCATTATATACATTCTTTTCTGGACAGATTATTACAAGATACTGAGTACAGTTCCCTGGGCCATACAGTAGATCCTTGTTGGTTATGTATTTTATATATAGGAGTATATGTATGTTAATCCCAAACTCCTAATTTATCTTCCCTCTTTCCCCTTTGGTAACCATAAATTGGTTTTCTATGTCCATGAGTCAGATTCTCATTTTGTAAACAAGTTCATTTGTATCATATTTTAGATTCCACATAGAGGCGGTATCATGGTATTTGTCTTTCTCTGTCTGGCTTGATTCACTTAGTCTGATAATCTCTAGGTCCATCCATGTTGCAGCAAAAGGCATTATCTCCTCTTTACGACTAATACGCCATTGTATGTATGTACCACATCGTCTTTATCCATTCCTCTGTTGGTGGACATTTAGGTTGCTTCCATGCCTTGGCTATTATAAATAGTGCTGCTCTGAACACTGGGGTCGCAGAGTCGGACAGAACTGAGCAACTAAGCATGAACACAAACACTGGGGTGGGTGGAGGCATATATATTCTCAGATTATAGTTTTCTCCAGGTATATGCTCAGCAGTGGGATTGCTGGATCTTATGGTAATATAACATCATAAACCAATGTTACCTCAACAAAAGATTTTATACATTTACTGCTTTAAAAAAACTACTTATTTGGCGGCTCAAGTCGTAGCTGTGGCATGCAAAATCTTCATCTTGGCTTGTGAAATCTTTGTTGCATCATGCAGGGTCCTTTGTCGAGGTGCACGATTCTTTAGTTGTGGTGCATGGGCTTAGGTGCTTCTCGGCATGTGGGATCTTAGTTCCCCTACCAAGGACTGAACCTGCATCCTCGGAGTTGCAAGGCAGATTCTTAGCCACTAGACCACCAGGGAAGTCTCTAGTGCTTTTAAAAATAATTTTTCATCTACGTACTGCTTTAGATGCTTCTCACAAATTTTGATGTTTTTGTTTTCAGTTTACCTTTTCATTCATTTTTCTCTTTGATTTGTATTTAGAATTATGTGGTTTAGTTTCCAGATATTTGGGAGATTTTCCAGATATCTGTATATTATTGATTTCTATTTTAATTTCACTGTGCTTAGAGAAATATTTTGGGCAATTTGCATTCTTTTAAATTAAGACTAAGGCCTATTTTAATAATATCCCATGTGCACTTGAAAAGAAAGTGTATTCTGCTGTGTTGGGCAGGGTCCCTGGTGGCTCAGCTGGTAAAGAATCCACCTGCAATGAAGGAGACGTTGGTTTGATTCCTGGGTGGGGAAGTTCCCCTGGAGAAGGGATAGGCTGCCCACTTCAGTATTCTTGGGTTTCCCTGGTGGCTCAGCTGGCAAAAAATCCACCTGCAATGCGGGAGACCTGGGTTTGATCCCTGGGTTGGGAAGATCCCCTGGGATCGCAGTCAGACAGGACTGACAGACTAGGCAGAATTTACTAAGTGACAAATTTAAGGCCAAGTTGGTTGACAGTGTTAAGTCTTAAATATTCTTTCCTTTTTCAAATTTAGAAACATTTCAGTTGCTATTTCTTCAAATATATTTTTTTCTATCCCCTGCTCCCACCTTTCATTCTATTTCCATGACTCGTGTGTGTGTGTGTGTTGGTGTTTTTCCTTTTGTGTTTCCTTTGGCAGGTTTCTATTATTTATTAATCTTTTATTCTGCAGTGTCTTATATTAATCTCACCTAGTGTATTTTTCATCTCAGACACTGTATTTCATCAGAGTGAGCTCACTTTATTCTACTTAGCATGTTTAACCTTTCCCCTACCTTTTTGAACATCTTAACTGTTTTTATGTTTTAATATCCTTGTTCTATACTTCTATCGTCTGTGCCATTTCTGCTGACTGAGTATGGGATTATAATTTCCTGCTTCTTTGCTCATCTGGTTATTTTTGTATCTGAGGCATTTACAAGTTGGTTGCTAGGTACTAGAAAAAAAAAATGTGTTCAGTTATTTATAATAGATTGTATTTATATATACACTTATTTTACATACATACACACATGAATGTAAAATAAATGTATATATAAATATTTTACATACATATATACACACACATGGGCTTCCCTGGTGGCTCAGGCGGTAAAGCATCTGCCTGCAATGCCGGAGACTTGGGTTCAATCCCTGGGTCAGGAAGATCCCCTGGATCAGGAAATGACACCTCACTCCAGTATTCTCGCCTGGAAAATTCCATGGACGGAGGAGCCTGGTAGGCTACAGCCCACGTGACCGCAGAGTCAGACACAACCGAGCAACTTCACACACAAAAAAACAAAAAATACACACCCATATGTAACTATACACACATGGGTGTGTATATAATTATGTTTGTAGGTTATATAATTTACTATTAGCTTTTTTTCTGGGATACAATTAAGTTACTTAGATTCCTCTTTTCCAGGCTTACCTTGAGGTATGTAGGCAAAACCAGCCCAGGCTTCCTTTAGCACTCGTTTGGCTTCACGGTGGACCAGCAGCCGTGCGAGCACTCTCCCGGGTGCCCTGCTCTCGCCCGCTGCACCCTGGCCGTGGGGCATGTGGCCGGTCCAGCGCCGAGAGGCCTCCAGGGACTGACCCACGTCTTTCCAGTGTTTCCCAGCCTGGCCTCGGGGAGTCTCAGCAGCATCTGCTGAGCAGACCCAGTGGGACTGGGGGCAAGCGCTCTGCAGACAGCCACGCTCCAGCTCCCCAGGGTGAGGCCCCATGACTTCCAGGTAGGTGTCTTGCCCTCCCCGAGTTCTCAGTTCTGTTCCTCGGCTCAGAGGCAGCAGAGCTGTGTGTGTTTTCCTCCCCGGCGTGTAGCCTTGAAACACGCTTCAAGCAGGAATCTGGAGCTCACAATTGTCTCTCTTCTTGGAGATCTGTCCTGTGCACCTCTTTTCCAATGTCTGGAAACTACTTTTTCAAATGTTTTGTCTGGTTTGTATGGCAACAGAGAAAACCCAGCCCTTGTGGCTTTAGCCGTATGTCTGTAGGTGGTGAACACACGCTGGGCCAGCCCGAGCTTCTAACTGGGAGGGACTAGACCCCCTGCCCTATTCCATCTGTGGAAGCCAGGAGATCCTGCTCTGTGAAAGGGAACAACCAGCGTTCATTTGCACTTCATTTTTTACCCAACTGACCAGAACAGAGAGTCCTACTCCCATGATTTTTGTAAGGTTCCTCGAGTTTCAAAATCTTCTGAAAAACATTTTTAAACTAACATTTCAATTTCACTGACAAAAAGGAAGGGTACATACTTAAGGCATAAATACTTGGAAATGAAAAAAACTGTTGGAAGCAATGTTTAGGATGCTTGCTCAACTTTCAGAGAGTGGGTCCTCACTCAGGTTCACAGCAGGTTGAGACGATGCCCAGGGCTTGGCCTGATCACCGAGCGGTTCCTGGTGCTACTGTGATCACTGCCTTTGGAGACCTCACCGAGCAAGGCCTGGCAAAGCGGGGAGGAGTGTGAACTGTCCCCCAACCCACACCCCACACTCCAGTGGGGCCAGGACAGGGCCTTGCAGCAAAGCAGCGTGTAGCTTCCCGCTGGCCATCACCTCTGCCTGAGCGGTGGACTCTGCCTCATAACTGCTGTTAAGAGCCTGCAGGATATTCCAGAGCTAAGGAAATCAAGAAAACACTGAATCCTCCAGTGGTCACGATGATGAATGTGTTAGTAAGGGAAAATGAAGGGGAACAGATCAAAGTGGCATCATATAACTTTCACAGTGACTGCAGTACAATTGGGATCCTGTTTTTTTTTTTTTTTAATGAGAATGAGGAAATAAAATCAGTACCTTGAAGCCATGTGAGAAATACACCAGGACCTTCAGTCTGCTTGAGAAGGGCAGATGTTGAATTAGGAAAAGAGGATGAAGCTTATTGAAAACACATTTAGAAATCCAGAAACCTTTTAACTCTTACTCTTGAGTTGACTGAGTAGAAGTCACTCTACTGTGTTAATTTGAACCTTTGGCTCTTGGGGACCCGTGGCTGTTGGAGCTACATCTGAGGAAGGCTTCAGACTTGTTAGCAAAGTGGGGTGAAATGCAGGTGGCCTATGCCACCTCCTCTCATCATATTAATAATATTTACAATGGAATTTACAGTTACGTGCTTTAGGGTCCTTTGAACGGAGCTGTGCAGTTAGTGGGGTCCTTCTGTTCCCTAATTTCACATCAGACATCAGGGGAGAGGGTGTCACACCTCTCGTGGATGAGGAAATGGGGGGAATTTCAGAATCAAGAAAGGCTCAGTGGCTGGGCCAGTTCTCAGCCACAGGGACCCACAGGAAATGGAAGCTGCTGACTCCGCGTTCTGCCAGGACACGCTGTCCCTGCGGGACTGGTGGATACACCGGGCTGGTCCTGGGATGACTGTAATTTGCAATCATCTCCTTGTTCTGCCCCACTCAGGCCCTCTGTACCCACCCGAGTCTGTAGGTGGCACAGTGGTGTCTCCCTAAAAGGCAGTGGGGCTGCGAGCACGGGTCAGGCCAGGCCGGCACCTGCAGAGGTTAAGAGGATGCCGCTGGGTGTTCCCACAGCTCCCCCACAGCTGACTGCAGTCATCTCATACTTGGCTAACTATCCTCTTGCAAAAAAGCAGCACAAATCAATCCAGTTCGTGTAAGGAAGGGCAAAAACTTGCTAAGAAAACGTTCCTGGAGATTGGTCCTCCAAACTGTAGAAGGTGACTGGCTAAGAAGGCTTAGGCATGAGGAGCAGAGGTCGGGCGTCAGACATCTAACAATCACGATGTCTGTGACGGCTGCTTGCAGACATGCCTTGTGGCACACTTAACGGCTGAGCCTTTAATACTGAGTTTGTTAAACTACAGATTAGATAGTAATGACTTTTCATTAAGGCCAAACCATTTAAGGAAATTGACACTACTTTGTTTCCCTGAAAAATGAAATACAGAAACCAAATTTATCAAATGGCCTGATATCTCCTGAACTGACTTACAGCCCCAACCCCCTTCAGATTCAAACTGAAAACTTACAGCAAATGACTATTAAAGAGTATTCATTTCCCAGCTAACTGACTTGATTGTATTGCTCAGTCTTCTGACCGCAAGGGCCATCAGAGCAGTGCTGGCTTCGGCAGGGACACAGGGAGGTGTCAGAGGTCACGTAGGGTAGGGACTCCCCGAGGGACGGGCAGTCTATGTGGTTTTCAGCTGCGTTCAGGCCTCAGTCATTCCCACAGGGTCAAAGTGGAGGTATGACGACCTCCATGAACTGCACCCTCTATCTTATCAACAGAGCAGACTTCATACTTTACAGTTGGCCCTCCCCAACCCCGGCACAGACCCTGATCGGGGCAGCAGACTCTGGTGCAATGGCAGACTGTCCTTCTGAGACTGTCACACAGGTAACGCTCTGGTTCAACTCTGTGAACCAAGACTTGGCTCAAAATAGGTACTGAAAAAACAACTTCTGACGTGACGAGAATCTATCTATCTATCTATCTATATATGTATGTATATATTTTCTTTAAGTACACCTGTATCTTAAACTTTTTTTTAACTTTTCTTACAAAGGATTTGCTGTAAGCCTTCAGGTCATCTTGTCCAACCCCAAAGCTGTATTCAAGCGCCGTGGGTCCCAGCCGGGGATGCAGGAATCTGACTTTTTGAGGCAGATCACGACCGTTGAAGAACTGGAACCCAAAGCAAATAACTGCACCAAGGTACTCCCTTCACTTGTGCCACCTTCCCCCACCCCTGCCCTTGCTGTGTGCCTGCCTGAGCATGCCTACCCACCAGGTCTCCTCCCCAGGTCCTCGTGTGGCACACTCGGACGGAGAAGGTGAACCTCGCCAATGAGCCCAAGTACCACTTGGACACCGTGACGATTGAGGTGTGACAGGGCTGCCCTGCGCCTCGGGCATGGGGGGCGGCGGGCGCAGACTCAGCTCCTGCCTCCACTTGTTCTGCATGTTCCCCTATGACCTGGACAGTCTCTGTACAGTACAGCTGAGGGCACGCAGGGTACCACTCTGAGAATCTGACTTGTATTCCCCCTGTTTGGCCTTATAATTGGTTAGAACTGAACAGGTTTTTGAAACAGATGACAAGTATTTTGTCAACAATATGTTCCCAATTTGTGACTTTGCAACGTGAAGTAATTTTTGTCAGGCTGGTGGCAGTATACGTCACAGGAAATAAAACCCACGAAAAAAGGTCTATGGATTCATCTGTTTAATACAGGGATATGACATCTGTCAGTACTAGGCACCATAAAATGTAAACACAATCACTGTCATAAACCTGGACACATCTCAAGGACGAGTGGCTTGTTCAGTTACCCTGTTTGGATCCAGTGCGGAGAAAGGCCTCTTGCTAGCACTGTGTATACATAGGAAAAGACCCCAATTCCAAGGAAGGCAGGAAAATCTGACTTCTTCAAACATGTGTTAAACTAAGTCGTGTCATAACATCCAGGTTTATCTTCCTTTCACTAACCACGTTCCCTGTTAAGCACATCATAACAACAGCACAGTGAGGTGAATGTGACATAAAAGAGTCTGGATACACTAGAAAACAGTGCTCGGTGATACACTGACATTCATTCTATTTATATGATTAAACATTTGATCATACAGTACCTTCCTACAGGATTACTGGCTAATCTGGGGGTGGGGCTCATACTGTTAGAGGTATTACTAACATGATAACTACTTCCCTTATATGCAAACATGAGAGCTATAATTTCATCGAGAGGGAAACTGATTATGCACGTTGACTGAGCAGCTTCCCAGAGACTGTGTCTGCGAAATTCTGGGAATTGTAAGCAAAGCTGCCCTCGACATGGAACGGTTTCTCAACCTGCTTTTCACCACAGCAAATTCAATCAGTACAGACCAACACAGTCAATCAGGTAACTCTTAATATGAACAAATGGGGGAAAAGAAAAAAACATGTATGTACATGAATGGACAGGGGAACCGGGCGTGTCTGAGCAGGAATGCCGGCGGGGGCTCACTTCCACAGCTGCGTGCTGAGCGTCTGCCCCGACGAGCCCCCGGACCAGCCCGCAGCCCCCGCCGAGGTGCTGGGCGGCTGCCCGAAGCCCGCCGCTGAGGCCGCGCCACCCAGGCTCAGGCCAGCCATCTGCTGGTTCACCTGTGAACACAGAAAAGCCTTTACTTCAGTCCTTGTTTCTTCAGCCGCTGCTGCACACTGTTCACGGCCAGCCTGTTTTCCCAGAGGCAGCCTTTACCTGAAGCTGACACAGTCAGACTCGGAAGTGTAATAACCGTTCTAAGTACTTTTCACCCATGTGAAAAGCAACCCGAGCCCTGGGGTAAAAACGGACGACCACACAATGCTTTCTCTTGGCCTCCATTTCCTTCCACATGTTAGCCCTGCCCATCAAGTAATCTCAAATCAGTTTATATTTATTCACTTTCTGGACTCAATTTCTTGTCCCCCAAAGATGAACCACAAGTGAAAAAAGTACCAAGGCAATCTTTGAATTCGTATCTGAATACACTACTCCAACTTTCAACTACACTAGAAGAGAGTGCTTTAACTACTAAAGATTAAGGGAATGTTTAAAAGTAAAATACTCCAAAATTATGAACTGTAGATGATGGCAACTGTTCTCCTGTTACTCAAGTCTTAAATACCTTAATATACTTTCTAAATATTAAAAAGTCATAAAACATATTTTTCTTTTGCTACATAAATATCTAAAATTAATTTACATTATATGACAAAAGGTGCAGGATTACATGTACTTTTCTTCCAGACTGGAGTCGTATGTGTACATAATAAGCCTCCTGCGCTGAGTCGTGTCTGACTCTTTGCAGCCCCATGGACGGTGGCCCACCAGAGTCCTCTCTCCATAGGATTCTCCAGGCAGGAATACTGGAGTGGGTTGCCATGCCCTCCTCCTAGGGATCTTCCCATCCCAGGAACTGAACTGCTGTCTCCTGCACTGGCAGGTGGATTCTTTACCACTAGGACCACCAGGGCAGCTCAAGCCTCCTGAGCCTTCCCCTTCTCACTTCTAAGATGGATGTGGAGTGAAGGAAAGGCAAGGAGATTTACCACAAAGTACAGTGGATTCAAAACCTGTGCTCAGGGTTGAACTGTATTAATAAATAAAGTTCATTTGTCTACAGTTCCTCAAGGACAGTAATATTAACCACGTCACCGATGAAGTATCGTGGAGGGGCAGGTCACTTCTTCCCAGGTGCTAAACGATGTTTTAACCCCCCTGCCATGGCCCGCAGATGCCGCCAGGGAGCGCTGGAGCAGAGCGCCCCTTCGGCACGCCCGGAAATAAGGCAGGGAAGCCCCGGCCCACCACCCGGGTTCAGCGGCCACTCTAACCTGAGCAGGGTCTGCACCAGCATTCTGGCCACACAAAGGCTCCTACTGACATTTGGTACTTACAATTTTTGAAATGCCCAGACAGCAGAGATCAATGTCATATAAACACTCCTTTAAACAGTGATAGTAAAAATTACTTGGAATATTCATGGGCTATACAGTGATTTTGCTAATGTTAATTAAAAATCACTATATACAGTCCTATTCTCTGAATGCTGCAGAGAACAGAAATCAAGGGCAGCCAAATACCAGAGGAACATCAAACAGGAAGCATACAAAGAAGGGTGGGAGGTGAACCTACATCTGAGGTCTCTGTCTATGGAGCCAGAGAGAAGTCAGAATGGATTTGAAAGAGGAAACACTAAAATGCCATCTCCGGCTCTTAACTAACAGGCAGAAATGGCATCTCGGAACATGAGGTGTAGGACACAAGTAAGGATGTGCTCGTATCTTACGGGAATTCCTGAACTAGTGGGTATTCTTTTTAAACATAAATGTGATTATAATATAAGAAATACAACTCTAGAAACACATTTAAACAAAAAGATTCTTTATACATCCATGTGCAGTAGCCATGGAGAACAGCCTAGATCTCTCAGAAATAGTGCTGTGAGAATGCAAGACTGGGTTTTTTTTTTCCTGATTTGTGAAAGTTACCAAGAACCCTTGAAATTATTAGTGAAAATAAATTGGTCTAAGTTGTTGACATAAACGCCCTCTCAGGGAGCTGGGTTAAGGCTCGGCACGCTAATTTCAAAAAAATGCCCAAGATAACGTCTAGCTGTTACACAAACAAATATGGACACTCAACAGTTACAGCTGTGCTGCAATTGGAAATGAAAAACTACGCAACATTCTCTACAGAATGTTCTAAATACAGGAGCAATGGCAGCTCATTTGTCTATCTGATGAGACAGTTTTGACCTTTTCTAACATTCTCCCTACTCAATTCTTTCTGCCAGATTGTTACAAGTTAAAAACAAACAAACCCGTTGAGCAGACAGACCTGGTCTGACTCTGGAGAGGCTGGGGGGTAGGTGCCTACCTGGGGCAGGTTCCACGGGCTCTGCGGAGCTGGCTGCAGGCCAAATTTCCCCTGGGCTGCGCCCAAGTGAGCGACCACCCCTGGGGGCCCGACCACGCCCTGCGCCAGCGGCATCACAGCAGTCTGTGCGCTGCCCATGAAGCCGTTGGGCACCGGCACGCCCACCATCATGCCCGCGCTCGGCCCCAGTGAGCTGCCCACCAGGCCGGGCGCCGCGGGCACAGGCACGCCCATGGACGGGAAGCCTGGAAACACAGCCGGTGCTTGTGAGGTAAACGGTAGATTCGTGGGTCCCATAAACACACCTGCAGCAGAAGAACCAAGCAAAGAAAACGCATGAGACAACAGAGATATTGCACAATGCTGCCCTCAAAGAGCACAGACAAAGGATGACCACCTCTAAACTGCCCATGGCAAAAACTTTAATTCCGGTGTGGCTTCTCCTACAGCTCAGGCCAGCTCACACCCACACCCTCAGGGCCGGTTACTTCCAGAAAGCAGACAAATCAGCTACAAGCCTGAGCAAATTAGAGTGGATGAATCTTGTGCAGCAGCCATATAACATGCCCACTGTGAAGGCCAGACAGCAGGGGCTGCTGCTGCTCTGCACACTCATCTCTCACGACCAGATAAACAGTCAGAGCTGACAGCGTCTGGTTTTAATGGAAGCAGCTGGGACGTCATATAATTTCAGTTCACATGTGAAATGCAGCCTGTTATTTCAGAGGAAATGACAGATTAAAACTGCAAACAGTAAATCTTACCATGCTAGTATTTCTTTATAATTATATTTTTAAAAAATCTCAGAGTTCTTTTGATTTCATGTGTTATCTCAGACTTACTGCTTAACTTAAAGAAAAAATACCACAGTGTAGTTATAAGCTTCATGCAAATCAAGCTTAAATAATTCTTCAAAGATAATCCATTTCCTGTAAGGCTTGTGAAACAATATTAAGTAGTATGACACCAAGCTGTTAATCCCAAATGAATCAAGTTTTGTGCATCCTGTATACGCTTTCTATTTCCTAATGCTTCTTTCATGTCAGTTTTGTAGTTGTGCAAACTGCAACAACAGAAGCACTCATTACACAGGACAAACAGGGAAGAAACATCATTGACATTCTAAAACCGCAACGGCTGCACTGAAGGCAGGTTTCCGATGAATTACCAGGAGCACCCTGCTGCTGGATGGCCCCGGCGCCATACAGAGACAAGATGGAGTCTTTGGAGAGCTGCTTCTTGGCCACCTCTTCTGACTTTGCAGCTTGCTCAGTGAACAGATCCAGATCCCCAGATGTCACTGCAGACAGAGTGGCAGCTGCTGGTGCAGAGGACGTTCCCTGAGACAGATACCAAAACAGGCTGTCGAATTCCACATCACAAACCAGAGCTCACCCATTCCTTGGCATCCAAATGAAGCTGTGAAATTAGAAACTAAACAACCGCGGAAGTTAAATGGTGACACTGAAGAGAATCACTCCCGAGCCCAGGCTGACCAACAAGCAGGATAAGGGGCTGACCTGTCCTGTTTTGAACCTGAAAATGTAAATGAAAGTAGACAGAACCTCTGATGCAGAACTTTCCCATCACATCCTGACCACAGTGGCTTCAACAATAGGCCGTGGTGCTGCCCGACGACCAGGATTCCTGGGAGATGTGTGGGCATCTCCTGCAGCAATTACTGCTTCAAAGGAATGGGTATCCCTTAGAATAAAGAAATTTCTATAGCTATAGCAGATTGCAAGACATTTCCGTAATGACTGATTTTGTCATCTCTGGGGGAAAAAATGTATTGTTTTTCTAAAGCAACATTTTGATGTTTTTATAAACCTAATCTAATCCATTTTAACCACAACATTAGAATGTTTCCAGACTACCCAGAAATGAGGAACAGCAAATGTGCAACCACCTACACTCTCCCTGACACTTTGCATTCTGCTACAGACAAAAGTGAAGTGAAGTGAAGTGACTCAGTCGTGTCCGACTCTTAGCGACCCTATGTACTGGAGCCTACCAGGCTCCTCTGTCCATGGGATTTTCCAGGCAAGAGTACTGGAGTGGGTTGCCATTTCCTTCTCCAGGAGATCTTCCCGACCCAGGGCTCGAATCTAGGTCTCCCACATTGTAGGCAGACGCTTTAGTGTCTGAGCCACCAGGGAAGTCTTGCTATGGACAGGGGTAAGTACAAATAAATACAAATAAACATGTGGACATTTAACACAAAACAAAAATTTTCACTTAATCTCCTATATCTTGCACACACACACAGTATTACACAGCCACAACTGATACCTCATTTTAATCATCTATACGGTCATTAAATAATCACATTTGTATATAAGGAATTGACTTAGATATGAAGAGTTTCAAAGAAATCTATGAAGGCTAGTAAAAACTGGATACGTCTTCTCAAATTATAAAATAAGGTGAGCAGCAAACAGAAGTTAAATCATATCTATGATTTGGCTTGAATTTTTAAAAAAATCAAACATTTAATGTCTTCGCTAAAAAACCTTCCAATAAACTACTATCCATGCTCACAGCTAACCTAAAGAGCACAGTATTTTCAATCTATTATTAACAAATTAAGCAAGAATTTTAAGATAGGAAAAAAAAACATATATCTTTGCAAAAGATCTGAACTGTGTAAGAAATCAGACATGATGGGATTCAAAGGTAACAGTGGGCTTGAATAAAATACACCTGCAGCACCAACGCAGCAGCAGAAGGCAGGGCTGAGAGCGCGGGCCTCACGGCTCCCACAGGCCCTGGACTATCACGCCACCGTCCCACGCTCTCCCTGGGGCCTGGGGACAGGAGCGGCCTCGCAGCTGAGCCTGGGGACCACAAGGCGCGCTCTGCACGATGCTGGCGTCTACTGTTCACACTGCTAGATAACAGAGCAACCACCTCCCTGAGTGATATTCCATCCTAGTTTCTGTTAGTTTCTGTTTCTGCTTCAAAGGAATGGGCATCCCTTAGAATAAAGAACATTTCTACAGCTACAGCAGATTGCAAGATGGTCCCACATGACCGATTTTGTTGTCTTTGGGGGAAAAAAAAGTTTTGTTTTTCAAAAGCAACATCATGATATTTTTATGAATCTAATCTAATCCACTAGATCTTCCATCTTAGTTTCTGTTCAAATCTGAGAACCTGCCCCAAACCCTGAGGTCTATTCCCCAAGGAGGGTACACACGTATGAGAACACCCAAAGTGCTGGGGAGGCCACGACTGCGTCTCACACTACAGCAGCCTCCTGCTCCAGGCACAGATGTTTCTTCTGATGAATGCCGGCCTCTGTGTGGATGCAGGCTAAGCATAGCCGCACCAAGCAGCCTGGCTAGTAAGCGTTCCCACTGCTGTTTGCTTGAGGGGCTCCACGAGCTGGCACGACCACTCCAAGGTAAAGGAGGACAAGGCTGACAGTCAGCGTGCACTTCTGGAGGCCGCAGGACCCAGCCAAAGGTTCTTTGGATCTGGAGCCAAGCCAAACCACGGTGCCTGGGTCTAGATGCTGTGGGGACGTGTATATTACAGACAGGACAGGTGAGGGGTGGGTTCCACATGTCTCCTCTGGGGACACTGGAATGACTCCCCTCAACCTGAAATACACGTGGACTCTTGGGTCAGCTGAGGGCTTCCAGCCCCTCGGGGAAGAGCCCACAGCCAGATGGAGAGCTGAGGGGAATCCAGCCCAGCGCATACTCACATAAGGCAAACTGACCAGAATTCGTACCACACTCGGAAAATCGGGACTGCAAGAAGATGGGGTTCAGAACCCACCAAATTAAGAGACTACGTACAGCCTGTGCATAAAACATGTGCTTGAATTCACCCCTCCCTCCCGGGGTTTTAAAGACATCATTTTGAAACCATGTCTGGATTAGTCTTCACATGTAGTTTGGACGGAAGATGATTCTGTGTATCCAATTATTTTAGAGGACTCAATAAAAGGAACATAACTTTGGTCCAAAAACAGTATTCCATAAAAAGAATTAGGTGTGGCTTTAACAACCCACCCTGTTTCCTCCAGCTACAGAGGCAGACGGCCTGAGCCTGAAGGCTAGGGCTCACACCACCCACCCCAGGCACAGAGGAGCCACGTCATGGGAGGGCTCACACCGCCCACCCCGGGCACAGAGGAGCCGCGTCACGGCTGGGCTCACGCTGCCCACCCTGGGCGGAGGGGAGCGGCGCCCACAGCCAGACTCATGCAGCCCACCCCGGGCAGAGGGGAGCTGCATCACGGCTGGGCTCACTCTGCCCACCCCAGGCAGAGGGGAGCCGCGCCCACGGCCGGGCTCACACTGCCCACCCCGGGCAGAGCGGAGCCGCGCCCGCGGCTGGGCTCATACCGCCAAGGGAGCCTGCTCTAGCCTGCAACTGCTCTAACTCTGGACGGGGCCTCGGCCAGGAGGAGCAAGGCAGCTCTCACCCGCCGAGCACGCTAGACCAAAAGAAACTACTTTTCATGCTTGCATTTTCACATATCCCAAATATGTCTTTCTACAGCTACGGTATTAGCCTTAGACGATTTTTCACTACCACACATCCCCCCGCCTGCACACATTCACAAGGTCGTGAACGTTAACTGAAACAGTACTAGCAACTCAGTTCCTCCTGTCCTCTGATGGGGGAGGGAAGAGAGGGAACAAAGCCATAAAATAAAGCTATTGTTTCTGAAAATAAACAGTAATGCTGCACTTAAACTAATGATTCCTAAGAAATCTATTCACTGAATTCTAGTGTTAATTATACAATGACTATCACAATGATAATATGTGTAACAAAAACTTATTTATGTCTTTAGTCTTAGTAAGACATGAGTTCTTCCTTGGTAAAACTTTCTGTCCAATTCCCATTTGGCTCAGGTTTTCTAGAGAAAGGGAAATATTTTATCTCAAAAATTATGCTGTACTAAAACAAGCTAGTTGCTTATTTGTAAATTTAAAATCTTAAGCTGTATGCTTAAAAGTAACCCATGTTCCTGAAAGTTTACATATTTCACCTTAAAGACAACACTGCATGTTATCCTTATATGTGGAGTCTTTAAAATAAACAAGAAAGGCAAACCCATAGGAACAGAGAAGAATGGTGGTTGCCAGCAGTGCAGGAGGAAAGGAAATACAAGGGAACAAATTTATAGTCATAAGATCAATGAGACCTGAGGATCTAAGGCATAACATAGCTGATTATACTGTACTGAATAAATGAAATTTGATGAGAGTAGCTTTTAGGGATTTTCAACAAAATTAAATTTGTAAGATGATGGATAAGTAAAGTTGGTGGTAGGAATCTTTTCAACTACATTTCAATAAAGCTAAAAAAAAATTTTTAAGTATTTAACAATTTATAATTCTAAAAAAAAGATGTGATTGACAAGGAATTAAATCTTCAAATATACAAACATCTCAATATAAAAAACAACCCAATTAAAAAAAAATGGGTAGAAGATCTAAATAGGCATTTCTACAAAGAAGACTACAGATGGCTAAAAAGCACATGAAAAAATGCTCAACATAACTAATTAAGAGAAATGCAAATCAAAACTACAATGAAGTATCACCTCACTCCAGTCAAAATGGTCATCATCAAAAAGCCTACAAACAATACGTGCTGGAGAGGGTGCAAAGAAAAGGGAGCCCTCCTACACCGCTGGGGCTTCCCAGGTGGCTCGGTGGTGAAGGATCTGCCTGACAGGCAGGAGAGGCGGGCTCAGCCTCTAGGGTGGGAAGACCCCTTGCAGAAGGCAATGGCAACTCACTCCAGTTTCTTGCCTGAGAAATCCCATGGACAGAGGAGCCTGGCAAGCTACAGTCCACAGGGTCGCAAAGAGTTGGACACGACTTAGTGACTAAACCACCACCACCATCTACACATTTAATAGGAATGTAAATTGCAGCCACTATGGAGAACAGTATGGAGGCTCCTTTAAAAACTAAAAATAGAACTACCACATGATCCAGCAATCCCGCACCTGTGCATATATCCAGAGAAAACCATAATTAGAAAACATACATGCACCCCTATGTTCAATGCAGCACTATTTACAATAGCCAGGACATGGAAGCAACTTACACATCCATCAACAGATAAATGGATAAAGATGTGGTACTTATATACAATGGAGTATTTGTTGTTGTTTAGTTGCTAAATGATGTCCAACTCTTCTGCAACCCCATGGACTACGGCTTGCCAGGTTCCCCGTCCAAGGGATTTCTCAGGCAAGAGTACTGGAGTGGGTTGCCATTTCCTTCTCCAGGGGAGCTTCCTGACCCAGGGATCAAACCCGTGTCTCATTCATTGGCAGGTGGATTCTTTACCACCAAGCCACCAAGGAGGCCCAATGGAATATTGCTGCTGCTGCTGCTAAGTCGCTTCAGTCATGTCCGACTCTGTGCAACCCCGCAGATGGCAGCCCACCAGGCTCCCCCGTCCCTGGGATTCTCCAGGCAAGAATACTAGAGTGGGTTGCCATTTCCTTCTCCAAGCCACCAGGGACGTCCAATGGAATATTGCTCAGCCTTTAAAAAGAATGAAATAATGCCACTGGTGAAGTAAGTCAGACAGAGAAAGACAAGTACCATATGATACCACTTATATGTGGAATAAGTTCATTCCACACGAACTTATAAGAAAGAAGTTCATTTACAAAACAGAAACTTATTTACAAAACAGAAATATAGGCTCACAGACATAGAAAACAAACTTACGGTCACCCAAAGGGAAAGAGAAGGGGAGGAATAAATTAGGAGTTTGGGATTAACATACACACACTACTATGTATAAAACAGAGAAACATCTAGGACCTACTGTATAGCATGGGGAATGATACTCAATATTTTATAATAACCTGTAAGGAAAAGGAATCTGAAAAAGAACATATATGTATAACTGAATCACTCTGCCATAAACCTGAAACTAACACAGCATTGTAAATCAACTATAGTTTAATTTTTTTAAAAAAAGAATAAAGGCAAAAAAAAAGAAAAAAACATGAAATTCCATGTAATATTAAGAAGGTAAGTCAAAATTTCTTAATCATTGATACTTTTAAAAAATCTTGATCACTAATATTGTCTTCTAAATAATTTTTTAAAAATCATCAAAATTAAAAAGTAAGGAATATTTGCTAAAAAAATCATGTGTTTGTCTTCATTAAAAAAAGAATATGAGTATTGAGTTTGCTAGAATTTCTTGTTCTGGGTTTTCCTGCACCAATGAACACAAATGAACTTATTTATAAAACAGAAGGAAACAATGTCCAGGGCTGGATCGACAGGAGCAGGAGAAAAAGCAACTAGCTTCTAGGACATGTTCACATACCCACAGTTCAAAACCTCTTATGGAAGTACCCTGTGGATCACGCGCAAGGCTGAAACAGTTCGACTTTCCCCACTTACTCATTCTAAACTCTGTCTGTCAAAAAGTAAGAATCAACAAACTTCAGACGGTGACTACTTAGGCTTTGTGGGTCACAGAGTATCTACTACTACCTAGCTGCAAATTCTCAACTTGCTTCTGCTGTGGAAAGCAGCCACAAACAATGCCTAAGTAAAAGGAGTGGCTGTGCTCCAATCACACTTTGTCTGCAAAAAAAGCTGCAGGCTTAGCTTGCCAACTCCTGGCCTAAAGATCAGGAGGCTTTCAAATCAGAAACAATTCAAAATGGAAACTTTCAAAAAAGGAAATACACAGCGATCCTGTAAAAGCACACTCTCACACAATACCTGAGCCGGGGGCATGACAGTTGCAGGTAAGGGGTTAGAGATCATCGGTCCAAAGATGTCCAGGTCATCGTTCAGGGCTGGCCCCACAACTGCACTCCCATTGGTCACCGGCGCCTCGGCAGGCCCATCTGAAAAGAGCACAGAGTCTCGTCCTAAAGGTTCTAGAATCTCTTAAAAGTACCTGGAACACGGCATTATTCTAAAATTTAACATAAGGTTAAAAGAAGTTCAGAATGTTAAAAACAAAATATATATGCCCTCCTTTAAAAAAACAAACAAAATATATATATATACGCCCACCTCTTACCCAGGGTATACCTTCTTTCCCAAAGAAACCACTTTCAGTTCTGTTTGTTCTCAAAGAAACAGTCTTTACCCACTGGTTTCTAGGTATGTATGTAAACCCCCTTTTCACCAGTGGTACTACTGCACTATTCACACTATTCTGTGTCCTGATGCTTCCTTACATGTAAGGTGCTGTTCTGAGTACTTTACATATATTAATTCATCTAATCCCCATAACCATATGGGACTGGATGAGACAGACCCACTTTTGAGGGAACCAGCTAAGCTGGGATTTGACACCACCTTCCTACAAACACTGCCTCTTCATAAAGGCACACATGTGTGTTTCCAATAGTACTTCATATCATATTTACCTAACCTTGGAAGTAAATATTAATGACTTTAAATTCCTGAAATGTTAAAATTTAAAGTTATATAAGGGATAGAAAGAAAACAAATGTACCCTACATACTGATTCTGTAGGAAGTATCACAAAACACTGAAATAAATCCTTTCTTTATTCAGACATGGTGACCTTCAGTAATGGCCCCAGATCAGCCCCCTGCTCACCCTCACAGCTCTCATATCCCCTCCTCATGGCAGCCCAGAACTTACAAGGTGTGAAGTGGGGGCTCGGGTGGGATGCAGGGCAGAGAGCTGTGAGACCGGGGTTTCAGGGAATGGGGCCCGGCCACAGCTCAGTCCTCTGTGGGCACAACCTCAAGGAACAGCTTAGAACATCACAACCCCATCTCCAGGGACTTACATCCCAATCAAGCTTCTACTTGAACAGCTTCCAATCTCGTTTTGGAAAAGAAGTCCCTTCCATCAGAGGGGATTGGAATGCAAAAGTAGAAAGTCAAGAGAGATACTTGGAGTAACAGGCAAATTCAGCTTTGGAGTACAAAATGAAGCAGAGCAGAAGCTAACAGAGTTTTGCCAAGGGAACGCACTGGTCATAGCAAACACCCTCTTCCAACAACACAAGAGACGTATCTACACATGGACATCACCAGATGGTCAACGCCGAAATCAGATTGATTATATTCTTTGAGGTCAAAGGTGGAGAAGCTCTATACTATAATCAGCAAAAACAAGACCAGGAGCTGACTGTGGCTCAGATTATGAGCTCCTTATTGCAAATTCAGACTGAAATTGAAGAAATTAGGGGAAAACATCAGGCCATTAACATATGACCTAAATCAAATCCCTTATGATCATACAGTGGTCAAGGGATTAGATCTGATAGAGTGCCTGAAGAATTATGGATGGAGGTTCATGATATTATACAGGAGGTGGTGATCAAAACCATGGCCAAGAAAAAGAAATGAAAAAAGGTAAAATGGCTGTCTGAGAAGGACTTACAAATAGCTAAGAAAAGAAGAGAAGTGAAAGGCAAAGGATAAAAAGAAAGATATACCCATCTGAATGCAGAGTTCCACTGAACAGCAAGGAGAGGTAAGAAAGGCTTCTTAAGTGAACAACACAGAGATAGAGGAAAACAACACAATGGGAAAGACTAGAGATCTCTTCAAAAAATGAGAGATATCATGGGAACATTTCAAGCAAAGATGAGTACATTAAAGGACAGAAATGATATGGACCTAACAGGAACATCAGATATTAAGAGGTGGCAAGAAAACATAGAAGAACTATACAAAAAAGATCTTCATGACCCAGATAACCATGATGGTGTGATCACTCACCTAGAGCCAGACATCCTAGAATGCAGAGTCAAGTGGGCCTTTGGAAACATCACTACGAACAAAGCTAGTGGAGGTGATGGAACTCCACCTGAGCTATTTCAAATCCTAAGAGATGATGCTGTTGAAGTGCTGCACTCAATATGCCAGCAAATGTGGAAACTCAGTAATGGCCACAGGACTAGAAAAGGTCAGTTTTCATTTCAATTGCAAAGAAAGGCAATGCCAAAGCATGCTCAAACTACCGCACAATTGCACTCATTTCACATGCAAGCAAAGTAATGCTCAAAATTCTCCAAGCCAGGCTTCAACAGTACATGAACCGAGAACTTCCAGATGTTCAAGCTGGATTTAGAAGAGGCAGAGAAACCAGAGATCAAGTTGCCAATGTCTACTGGATCATAGAAAAGGCAAGAGAGTTCCAGAAAAACATCTACTTCTGCTTCACTGACTACGCTAAAGCCTTTGTGTGGATCACAACAAGTTGTGGAAAATTCTTAAAGAGATGGGAATACCAGACCACCTTACCTGCCTCCTGCGAAATCTGTACGCAGGTCAAGAAGCAACAGTTAGAACTGGACATGGAAGAGCAGACTGATTCCAAATTGAGAAAGGAGTACATCAAGGCTGTATACTGTCACCCTGCTTATTTAACTTCTATGCAGGGTACATAATGAGAAATGCTGGGCTGGATGAAGCACAAGCTGGAATCAAGACTTCCAGGGGAAATATCAATAACCTCAAATAAAGAGACGACACCACTCTTATGGCAGAAAATAAAGAGGAACTAAAGAGCCTCTTGATGAAGGTGAAAGAGGAGAGTGAAGAAGTTTACTTAAAACTCAACATTCAAAAAACTAAGATCATGGCATCTGGTCCCATCACTTCATGGCAATAGATGGGGAAATAACGCAAACAGTGATGGACTTTATTTTCTTGGGCTCTAAAATCACTGCAGATGGTGACTGTAGCCACAAAATTAAAAGATGCTTGCTCCTTGTAAGGAAAGTTATGACTAACCTAGACAGGATATTAAAAAGCAGAGACATCAGTTTGCCAACAAAGGTAGATCTAGTCAAAGCTATGGTTTTTCCAGTATTCATGTACAGATGTGAGAGTTGGACTCAAAAGAAAGCTGAGCGCGGAAGACTTGATGCTTTTGAACTGTGGTGTTGGAGAAGACTGTGGAGAGTCCCTTGGACAGCAAGGAGATCCAACCAGTCAATCCTAATGGAAATCAGTCCTGAATATTCACTGGAAGGACTGATGCTGAAGCTGAAATTCCAATACTTTGGCCACCTGATGCAAAGAACTGACTCCTTGGAAAAGACCCTGATACTGGGAAAGATTGAAGGCAGGAGGAGAAGGGGACGACAGAGGATGAGATGGTTGGATGGCATCACCGACTCGATGGACCTGAGTCTGAGTAAGCTCCACGAGATGGTGAAGGCCAGGGAAGCCTCGTGTACTTCAGTCAATGGGGTCACAATGAGTCGGACACGACTGAGCAACTGAACAGCAACAACAACAATCTCATTTGCTCTCTCTGATGAACCATACATATCTCAAAGGCACACAGGTATCTTCTAAAACCTCTTCAAAATGAGGTGGATGGATGTCTTGCATAGAGTAGGACTTCAAATATCTGGCAAATTTAATGGAAGATCTACCACATACTGGGTGTTTCTATCAAAACCCACAGGAACTCACAGATTTCTTCTCTTTCTTGAAGTGTAACTATGGAAATTAGTATCTTTTATTTTCCCGTTTAAGCTTCAGGGAAACAACTCATCATTAATTTCCAGGAATAAAGGGTCACAATAATCTTTACTACTTAATTTGTAAAACTGTATGAAAACCATGAAAGGTTAGTTTGGAAGAGACCAACTGCAAATATCTCTCAATCATTTTCAGTGATATCACTATCAGAGCAATAAGAAAGAAATATTCAGTGCACACATGTTTATGTGTTACACATGTTAGATCTTTATCAAGCACTATGGACAATTTAAAGATCAAGCAATAAAACAATGCACAGACTACTACTAATTTATAATACACAGAACTTTAAGCTAACACACAACCATGACGTAAAATTCAAACATGATTTACACATGAAAGTATATTCCCATTTCTAGTTCATTCAAAACAGCAACGTTCATTTTGAAATTAGACCTCTTTAAAGAGCCACTGCATGTCTTTCAGCCCACTACCAGCGCAGCACATCAGATAGTACACATCAGACAGAGCGGTGAATGAACCACAAGTAACGTACTTTAGAAAGACAGGGTTTCCTAGGTTAAAAACACAAACAAAAGAACACGTTGCCTGCGGCATCCACAACACAGTAACGAAACTCAAGTGGCAACACCGCCCGTGTCAGCGGTGCCTGCACTCCTAAGCTGCAGAGCGGAGGACGGGGAAACCACCTCATCAGGCTCGTTCACTCTACCACACAAACAAGAAAGCACTGTGATAGCAGGAAACACGACCACATCACACACAACTTAACCTCACAAACAGAAGCACATGTCCTCCAAGACAAACCATGACCAAGAGGAAGAAAAGTGAAAAAAAAAAAAAGAAGAAAAGAAAAACCCGACAAGTTGAGCCTAAATAAGTACTCTCAGTTTTTAAGTTAAAATTTGTTGCTGTTGTACGTAACAGCAAACACTGTAACAATCAGGAAAAATTTATATTTCAAAAAATTTTAAGTGTAAGAAAATACTATTAACATTATTATTACTATTATTATTTTCGGTGAATCAGGAGAAATGCTGTCAACTGATTTTTTGCCACAGAACGTGTCAATTGACTTACACAGCACCAGTAAGCTCAGGATGTGATGTGTGAGAACAAAGACGTTCATCTACTACAGGCAAATAATCTATTTTCATTCTTTTATAAACTGTACATCCTTCAGAAATTTTAAATCTGTTTGAAGCAGTACATTATATGCCACTAAGGATACTAATTTCTTTATACTTTGAAGTCTAAACCCTGATCAGTACTTAGTAATACATTATCTAATCTGTAAAATGGCATGTGGCACTTTATTTGGTTTTCAAAGTCTTATTTCACCTTTCACAGCCTTAGGGTCACATATGTGACTAATAAAAGTAAGAGTCAGCACTCAGTATAGTGTTTGCTTTGTGCCAAGCCTGAAAAAATACAAATACACACACATACACTTGTCCAGTCTTTATTATAATGCTGTGAAGTGAAAGAAGGAAAGAAAGTGAAGTCACTCAGTCGTGTCTGCCTCTTTGCGACCCCACGGACTGTAGTCTACCAAGCTTCTCCGTCCATGGGATTCTCCAGGCAAGAATACTGGAGTGGGTTACCATTTCCTTCTCCAGGGGACCTTCCCGACCCAGGGATCGAACCCAGGTCTCCCGCATTGGAGGCAGACGCTTTAACCTCTGAGCCACCAGGGAAGCCCATAAAAGAGGTACTAAAACTACCCTCATTTACAGATGGCAAAAAATGTTAAACTTGTCCAGTATCACAGAGATACAACAAAGTCTCAGACTGTAATCTTAAATTCAGTTTTTACTGTAAAAGTGACAAATTCCTGCCAAAGATGCAAACCACACAAGAATAGAAGTTCCCTTCCACATGTGATAGTGATGGCTACACAAAAATGTGAAAGAGCTTAATGCCATGAAAACTTGGAACTGATGAGAATGGTTAAATTTTAATGTGTATTATACCCAATAAAAAATCCCTATCATTCATTTTGTATGCTTATAAGGATGAGTAAGGAGAAGGCAATGGCACCCCACTCCAGTACTCTTGCCTGGAAAATCCCATGGACAGAGGAGCCTGGTAGGCTGCAGTCCAGGGGGTCGCTAAGAGTCAGACACGACTGAGCAACCTCACTTTCACTTTTTACTCTCATGCATTGGAGAAGGAAATGGCAACCCACTCCAGTGTTCTTGCCTGGAGAATCCCAGGGACAGGGGAGCCTGGTGGGCTGCCGTCTACGGGGTCGCACAGAGTCAGACACGACTGAAGCAACTCAGCAGCAGCAGCAGCAAGCATGAGTAAAAATATGCTTAAAATACTGTATATACAATGAGAGTTTTCTTAAATAAAACTGTGTTACGTATGCGTGGGTGGGGCAGACTGCATTTGATGACACTGCGTGGATCTACGGTAACTTGCAGCTTCAATCCTCCAGCACTGGCATGGAGGTAGCTCCCAGACCAGAACCACTGCAGACCCAGAGCAGCGCCACGCACAGTCCTGACCCTAACGCGGGCAGGGCTCGCTTCCTCTACAGTCAGCAACATGCCTTCTGCTCCCACCACTGCGCTGGAGAACAGCTGCACCCTCTCCTTCCATTAAGTACGTGTGTGTGCTCAGTCCTCAGGCACGTCCAACTCTTTTGTGACCCTCTGTCCATGGGACTTCCCAGACAAGAATACAGAATGGGTTGCCATTTCCCCCTCCAGGGGATCTTCCAGACCCAGGAATCAAACCTGTGTCTCCTGCAGTGCACGCAGATTCTTCACCACTGAGCCACCAAGGAAGCCTTTTATTTATAAACTGGCCTTTGGAAATCTCAGAAAGGCATTCCAGACAAAAAACAAAGTGGGGCTTTCTTTGTAATCACCTCTGGCAGTGAGTAAAGCTGCCATGAAAGTCAACTTACGCGAGCCCAAGGGACTTTGGGATCCTTTAGAATGAGGCAGTGGAAGCGTCTGCTTAGGGACCGTGGTCTCTGTGCCAACACTGATATCTGTGTCGAGTGACTGAGAAAGGTCTTCTCTGAGCTCCACAAACCTAAGGTGAAGAATGCTCCCAGGCCCGTGTCCCACCTCACAGAGAGCATGGAACACAGCTGTCCTCTCCTCTCTCCCCTGAAGTCTCCCCTCCACAGGATCCTCTAACATGATGGAGTAAAACCCCCCTTGATTCTCCTTGTTACTAAAAAGCCAAGCATTCACAGAACTGTTGAAAAATAAAGCCTTTTAACTTAAATGAAAACTTCTCAACCTTGGAAAATCAGCAAACAAAATCCCAGCGTATCTCCCCACTGGATTTCAGTGATGGTTAATTTGACTTACCACGTTTGGCTTGCTGAACACATAGAATTCTCAAATCACCTCAAAACTTTTATTTTTTACTACAGGATAAGATCTTGGTTTTCTACCTGTTTTTTCTCCATATTTGAAGCTATGTGATTGAAGTACCTCTGTTAATAGTTTCCTGATATAAAGTTGGTTAAAATTTCATCTGTTAATAGATCACTTAGATAATATAATGTATAGGTTTTTTGTTGCCTTTTCAGGCATAGCAGATGGAGATTTTCTAACAAAGCGTTGTTACATGGCAAGAGGGTAATGATAAAATTGAAGTTTATCATTCCTTTTCATGGTAACAATTTGAGGACTGGAGAAAATGTTCAAGATTAAAACTTGATGCTCAACCTTTAAACAACACTTCTATTTTTTATTTTCAGGATTTAAATAGGACAACTGAAAATTATATTACCATCATTATAAACATGACCTGTTCCCTAAACTTTTTAAAAGAATATTCACATGCTATCACTTCTGTCTGTATAAAGCATGGGAAGGGCTCCCCTTCATTACCTCCAGTTTCAGAAACGCAGGGCCCAGAGATTAAAGACTTGGAGTCAATTCTCTAGTGAAGCAGCAAAACTTGGACTAGAACCAAGTCTTCGGACCCCAAGACCAGTGAGGCTCTTTTAAGCTGCATTTCACAAAAGTCATGTAGTTACAACTGTATACAACTACAAAGAAACCATCCCAACTCTGAAAATCTGAAACCAGCTTTTAGTTGATAATTATCTGTGTTGTTAAGAGAAGCAGTGAGGTGACCAGCTCGGAAACCGCGGCACAGCACAGCCTCAGAGCTGTCTCTCCCCGCGGCATCCTCCACCAAGCCCGGCGCCTCCCCGGCGCACAGCGGAAGCAGGCAGCGTAGCCACAGCAGGCGCTGGGCTGCAGGCGGACACAGGCAGCCCCGTCACCGGCCCTGCCGCCCAGCGTGGCCTCTTCCCCAAGTGCCCACCAGCAGCACAGGCTCTGCTGGCTAAGGGAAAGCTCAGAGACCACAAAGGCCACAGAACATCAAGGTGTTAAAAAAGCTTTTCAGATAAATATTTTAAAATTTAGAAAGAACGAGTCTTATTCAAATTAAATGGTTTAAATACTGTAAATCGGTATAATTTAAGAAAAATAATTAAATCCACATCAGTTACATCTGGTTTGTACAGATATGTGCACACACACCCAGACAAATGAAAAACTCTCCCCTTCCAGGGAGGAGGGGGCCAAACACAGTGTATGTGTGTGTGTAGAAACCGTGTGTGTAGAAGCCGTGTGTGTGTAGAAGCCGTGCGTGTATATGTGTAGAAGCCGTGTGTGTGTGTAGAAGCCGTGTGTGTGTAGAAGCCGTGTGTGTGTGTGTAGATGCTGTGTGTGTATGTGTGTAGAAGCCGTGTGTGTGTAGAAGCCGTGCGTGTGTGTGTGTGTAGAAGCCGTGTGTGTGTGTGTAGAAGCCGTGTCTGTGTGTGTGTAGAAGCCGTGTGTGTGTGTGTGTGTAAAAGCTATGTGTGTGTGTGTGTGTGTAGAAGCCGTCTGTGTATGTGTGTAGAAGCCATGTGTGTGTGTAGAAGCTGTGTGTGTGTGTGTGTGTGTGTGTGTGTGTGTGTGTGTAGAAGCCGTCTCTGTGTGTGTGTGCACGTGTGTCTAGAAACCGTGTGTTAGTGTGAAGCTGTGTATGTGTGTGTGTGTATAGAAGCCGTGTGTGTGTGTGTGCACAGGTGTGTGTAGAAGCCATCTGTGCAAACAGCGTGTCAGGACTGGGCTCCCTGCTTGGGGAGGAGCAATGCTGCTCCATCAACATGCAGAAACAGCAGCCGGTGGACAAGACATGTAATAGGAGCACAGAGTACAAGGAAAGCCCGAGGCAAATGGAAGAAACTTAGCTGGGACAACATCATAAAGAATGATAATGAAGCACGAAGGACCCCTTGAAGAGGCAATGAGCAAACAGAAGAAATCAGGACAACGCACTAAAAGAGAAGAAATTCCAGTCTCAATGGCACAGCATGAAGTTTACAATCAGCTGCTTGCGGGTAACTGTTCTTTCTCCTTTACCTTAAGATTTCAGACTAATGTTGGTAGATGACGGTTTACACTGCACACATTCCAGAATTCAAAAGAAAGGTTAAATGTTTTGAGCTAAAGAAAGCAAGTTGTTAAAAATCAGTGCTGCAGCTCACATGAACAGAAGGTCTGCCCAGCACACAAATATGACAACCTTGTGAAGGCCGTTTCTACCAAAGAGAAACCCTCGAGGCAGCTGTCTATTAACCTTGGGTATATCAGAACTCATCTGACACCGAAAATCCAAGTGAGTAATGGTAAACAAAGCACTTTAAACAATCTTTAGTGCCTTCTTCTTGGTCTATTCCAAGTGCCTTTGAATGATATTGTGTATAAACTAAAAGGAAATAAGAATATAACACTTTGGATTTTAATAACATTTTTAACACTAACATTTGTTTTTTGTTTTTTTTAACACTAACATTTGTAAGTTCTATTGCCAGGTACTCTAATCATGCTTTATATGAAGTGTCTGAGTTAAATCCTCACATCACCTCCAGTGAGTTTTACACAGGAAGACTGGGATTTCAACACACCTCTGCTGGTACAGCTGGAAAACTCCACTGCTCTAACCCTTCTGAGCAGCTTCTGCTGGTTCCCCCAAACAGAAGCAGTGCCCTTCACTTGTCCCAGGTTAAACCAGCTCTCGGAGCAGCTGTCCCGCCTCCCAAGAAGAGGGCACGAAGGGTGAGGCTGGCCTCCTGCCCAGCTGGGCACAGTCCCCGCTTCCGGCTGAGCCCACGAGACCGAGGCCCTCTCCCCACCCCACCCCCGCAGCCACTCCAGCCCGGCAGGCGGGCCAGACAGACCCCCAACTCCTCCCCAGTGCAGGCGCCTTCCTGACGCGGCGTTCAGTCTGTGCCGGCATCTGAACACGCTGAGTATGCTCTCCCGGCACCGTGCCCACAGTTGAGCACCCCCATCCACCCTCTGCCCTCTCAGAGAGACGGGGGCTGCCTCCTCAACAGATGCCCGGGACAAAGCAGATGCTCAAAAAACGACTGATGAAATGCTTTCCAAACACACATTAGGAGAATGTTTCTTGGTGACTGGAGCCATGGGGTAAAACTGTCAGGGTAAGCACACTAACTGAAACCACTCACTCTGGCCAGGCACCATAGTCGCCATTCGCATGAGCTGTTTTACAACAGAAGTCCTGGTAAGGAACACGGAACTAATAAGCCTCCACCAACCAGAAGAGTTCGGGAAAGGTCAAAAGGAGACACCACCTGTCCAACCACCTCCCAGAATCCTCCTCTCTGGCGTCCATCTTGGCTGAACAAGGCCTGCACTACCAGGAAGGACTCTGAGTCAGAATGATCGGCTAAAGACAACCCAGAGACTAATCCCAGCACCATAAAACCCGAAACAGGGAGCCACGAGGCAGAGCAGTTCTCCTGGGTTCCCTTACTCTCCTGCTCTCCACCTGGGTGCCCTTTCCCAGTAAAATCTCTTGCTTTTTCAGCACGTGTCTCCTCGGACAATTCACTTCCAAGTGTTGGACGAGAGCCCAGTTTCGGGCCCTGGAAGGGGTCCCCCTTCCTGCAACAAAACGACAGGCAGGCAGGTGATCCTACTTCTGTTGGGAGAAAAAACAATGACTCGGAGTGTGGAAAGTCCCGGCGGTATGGTTACAAACCCCTCTCGGTCCCCATCCTACACAACCACACCATGTTTGACCCTGGCTGATCCTTCCTCCCTGGAAACCTCCTCTGAGTCCACATCTTCCTGGAAGACGCTGCAGCCCCTGCGATGGAGACCCCTGCCGCTCCTCCCAGTCTCCCCGCCGCAGCCCCACACCCCGCGGGCTTCCACGCAGCGTCTGCATCCTGCTGAAATTCCTCCCTGGCTTCCTCTCCAGGCCACCGTGGCAGTGAGGTCGCAGTTGTGCCTCTAAATCAGAACCGCATCCTCGAGTGACACTCTGCCCATGGCCCAGAGCACTGCTGCAGTCACAGTACGGCTCACGCATGTGTGCACACACGCACACGCCTGCTCACATCTCAGGCAGCCTCCGCACCGACCCCACTCCCCTCTCCCACAGCTCTGCTCTGAGCAACTCCCTGAGATGGCCTCTGAGAAGGATGCGGATGGGCTTTAAATCACAGGACAATTTATAAAGGGGAGGCCCAAGGACCCAGTTGTCTGGGGGTCACTGGTCTTTCCCAGCTGCCACTCACTCTAAACACGACCCTAGAACACAGGAGGTTTTGCCTGACGTCACTTTGCATGGCATGAAAAACTCATCTGCCTCTAACTAGGAAGAGAAGTAAGGCCTGAATTGAGGAAAATAACGTGTAAATTGCGAACTTTAGCATTATGCCAGGTTTCACACTGCACTTTCAGAGCCAGCCTCTTCCACTCTTCCCTGAGCAACAGTTCTGTCTTCTCGTTTCTAGATTGGACGCACATGCACCCCCCCCCCAACTTGTACTACTAGACACACACAGAGCCACGTTCTCTGGAATTTACCAGAGCTCCATGAACTCGCCTGTGCTCAATAAATATTAACTGAATTCATCCTTTACCTGAATGTCAGTGGCATTAGCTGGTCATAATCTATTTGCACAAATAATGGAAAAAAAAGTCACAGAGTTATATGCTGCTGCTAAGTCGCTTCAGTCGTGTCTAATTCTGTGCGACCCCATCGATGGCAGCCCACCAAGCTCCTCCGTCCCTGGGATTCTCCAGGCAAGAACACTGGAGTGGGTTGCCATTTCCTTCTCCAACCCATGCATGCATGCTAAATCGCTTCAGTCGGATCCGACTCTGTGCGACCCCATCGACAGCAGCCCACCAGGCTCCTCTGTCCATGGGATTCTCCAGGCAGGAGTACTGCAGTGGGGTGCCATTGCCTTCTCCGACAGTTCTATGAGATTTCTTATATCACTAATCTGGCATAGGCAGATAAGAACATGATAAGTAAGTGATGCTATGCTTCTCATTACTGCTCCTGACTGAGTGTGAACACTTAGCCTTGAGCACACCCTTGGACACCAAAAACTGCCAACTCTAATTCTTCACTGCTAACTACTGAGGCATCACCCTAGGGAGAAGCGAGTCTAAGTGGAAACGGATTAAAGAAGGCTGCTTCCGTGAGGTATAGTGAGACACTCTCCTTGATGGCAAAACTCCTTAAAGCTTTATAAATCATATTACTCAAAGAACCTTTTTTATTTTCTACGCAAGAAACCATTTAAAGCTTTTTCCTTTATTAAAAATGTTACTTGGAATTCCTCTGGATTTAAACACACTTGGCTTTATGAAATGAAATAAACTCCCATGTGTGTTACTTTGTAAACTCAAGTCATAAACGTTCATTTGAAGCATATTAATTTTCAGGCTTCAAATTGTTCTCAAAAGCTTAAGAAAAGATGACTGAGGGTTAAGTGAAGCTGTTTGTTTTTAATCTTCAGTTAATTTTTCTTACTGCTAGGTAGGGCTTCCCAGGTGGCAGTGGTGGTAAGAACCCATCTGCCAATGCAGGAGACATAAAAGATGCAGGCTCAATCCCTGGATTGGGAAGACCTTCTGGAGGAGGGCATGGCAACCCACTCCAGTCTTCTTGCCTGGAGAATCCCACGGACAGAGGAGCCTGGCAGGCTGCAGTCCATGGGGGCACAAAGAGTTGGACACGACTGAACTGACTTAGCACGCACACACTGCTAACTAGGTGGCCTTTATGCTAACCCACTCAACTGACCGAGAGGCCTCACAGCTGGTGTGAACCCTCCCGCTCCGTCTGCCCCTCCCGTTCCGAGCTCCTCTTCCTGTGAGTCAGGTTGGCTCGCCCTGCGGCCAGCGCTCTGTGCAGCGTCCGCCTGGTGCGGTGGCATCCCCCAAGGCCCCAGAGACACGCTCGTCCTGCCCCGCGCACATCGCTGTGGTGCGTGTCACACTGCCCACTCAGTCACGCTCTGGACGACGACCACACAGCGGTGCTTGTGTTCCCTTGCCGGGTGAAGGCCCCAGAGCCCGCGCACAGTCCTGGCACCACCTCTAACTCCAGGCCCACTGTGACACGCCGCATCTGTCTCCTGGACAAGTGGGTCTCACGTCTGTCTGGTATGACACGGTCCCTGGGAGTCTCAGAATCTCACTTCCTCTCGGAGCTCCGCACACTGTAACTGTTAAGAATACCAGTCTGGCTCTGTAATCTACCAACTGCTTGCCTTTGAACAACTTACTTAACCTCTGTGCCTGAGTTTCTTCGCTGGTAAAGTGAAACCAACAGTAGCTCACCAACCTCAGAGCTTCTGTGAAGATCCAAGGATTCACCATCTGTAAACACTCAGAGCAGTGCCTGGCACGCAGCAGGCACCATCTCCACGTTTCTTACAGTAACGAGATGGCAATCTAACTACTGGAGTAAAAGCATCTAGCTTCAGTTCATCTACAAGCTGAGACTGGACTCTGAAGTCAGGGAGACCTGGGTTTGAACCTAGTTGTCGTCCAGAAGCTGGGCCTTGGAAGCCAACTTTGGTCAGCTTCCGTGTCCTTGTATGTTTTAAAACAGAAGGAAATGGGAAGGACAAGGAGTGTGTCTGTGTGTGTGTGTATGTGCCACGTTCCCCCTCTGAAGGGCTGCAGAGGTTGACACGCTAACGAAGCCGGCCTGAGGTGTGTGTCTGCGTGACATACTCCCCACTCTGAAGGACTGTCAGAGGGGTGTGTGTGTGTGTGTGTGAGACACGCACCCCCCCCCCCCCCACCTCCGAAGGGCTGCAGTGGTTGACACGCTAACGGAGCTGGCCTGCATGGCAGAGGCCACACGCTGTTGCCTGGCCTTGCCTGCACCAAGAGAGGCCTCAGGACCCCTGCCCAGGGGACCCCGAGAACTCTGCTGGGGGCATTTTCTGGAAGCAGCTTTACCTCCTGAGAAGCCACCGTCTGGACATGGCCTTGAGGTCAGGGGCTGGGATCTTCACTGCCCACGTGCTGACCACCAGGCAGGGCCCAAGGGTGACGGCTCAGGAAGCAGGAGGGGGCGCCAACTCCTGACCCCAAACTGCTGGCTCACACGACACTTGTTAAAAGTCCCCCTGCAGCCACGTTCAGGCCCCCGATGCCCAACAACTGGAAGGCGCCTCGCCCACAGCCAGCATTCGTGCCATCAATGCCTAGACATCACCCCTCCATCACGCGCCTCACAGTCCCTGGGGCCCGGGTCTGGAGGAGGCGATGCCCTCCCCCCGGGCTCTGCTGCCGGATCTCCAGCGGGCCGGGTCGCCACCCTCCCCTCAGACTCATGACCGCAGGTGGCAACTGCCCACAGCTGGTCTCTCCCAGCAAACAGGCACACACCTGTCTGCTCCTCCTCCATAGGTGTGATCACACACAGACAGCCAAGGCCCCCTTTTTGAAAGGGTGAAGTAGTCTTTAATCATTCACTGAACATACTCTTCTGAGCAGAAACAATGCAAGATATTATTAATTTCTAACCGTATCTGAGAACCACTGTTGTTGTTCAGTCGCTCAGTCGTGTCCGACTCTTTGCGGCCCCATGGACTGCAGCACGCCAGGCCTCCCGTCCCTCACCATCTCCTGGAGTTTTCCCAAGTTCACGTGCACTGCATCGGTGATGCCATCCAGCATCTCATCCTCTTCTCCTGCCCTCAATCTTTCCCAGCGTCAGGGACTTTCCAATGAGTCATCTGTGTGCATCATCTGACCAAAATACTGGAGCTTCAGCATCAGTCCTTCCAGTGGATATTCGGGGTTGATCTCCCTTAAGATTGACTGCCTGATCTCCTTGCTGTCTAAGGGACTTTCAGGAGTCTTCTCCAGCACCACAGTTCGAAGGCACCAATTCTCTGGTGTTCTGCCTTCTTTACAGCCCAGTTCTCAAAACCATACGTGACCACCAGGAAGACCACAGCCTTGACTATACAGACCTTTGCTGGCAGAGTGATGTCTGTGTTTTTCAACACAATGCTTAGGCTTGTCATTGCTTTCCTGCCAAGAAGCAATCATCATCAGACTTCATGGCTGCAGTCACCATCCACAGTGATTTTGGAGCCAAGAAGAGGAAACCTGTCACTGTTTCCACCTTTTCCCCTTCTGGTTGCCAGGCAGTAGGGGGAGGATGCCATGATCTAAAGTTTCTTTAAGATTTAGTCTTAAGCCAGTCTTTCACTGTCCTCCTTCACCCTAATCAATAGGCTCTTTAGTTCCTCTTCGCTTTCTGCCATTAGAGTGGTATCATCCCCATACATGACGTTGTTCAGGTTTCTCCCACCTGCCTTGATCCCAGCTTGTAACTCATCCAGCCCAGCATTTCTCATGATGTGCTCAGTGTATAGATTAAACAAACGGGGTGACAGCAGACAGCCCTTCTTACTCCTTTCTCAATCTTGAGCCAGTCAGTTGTGCCACACAGGGTTCTTTTAACTGTTGCTTCCTGATCCACATATAGGTTTCTCAGGAGACAGGTAAGATGGTCTGGTATTCCCATCTCTCTAAGAGCTTTCCACAGAACCGTAACAGACTATAAAATTACCTCAGACATGTGCGCTAGACAGAGCCTCCTCTCCTCCTCCCTGCCCGGACAGCAGCAGGACGCACACAACTAACACCCACCCGCAATTCCTCAGGCTAGGGCTCAGCTGTGGCCCAGTCCGCCCAGTCACGAACTTGTGGTACTTTCCAGTGTATGGCCTTTGAAAAACAGAAACCTCTCTGTAGGAATTTACTGCTTTAAAGGTAATTAGAGTGTTTTCTGAAAGTATTTTATTCTTTAGTTTGTTTCTGTCCAGAAATCTTACAAACATGAAAAAAATTTACAGAAAAAAAGGTAGTGTATTCACCTCTCTCATTATATAAAACTGGGACATATATTACTAGATAATTAAGCAGGTTATATACAATAGTAAAAACTATGTTAAACTAGCATTGTCAACCCATCTGATCTTGGCTATTGTGACAAGTTAATGATTTTATTTCCTGAAACAGGCATAAAGGAGAAGACTTTAAAACTTGCCTAAAGCTGTATGTTCCTCTGAGCTTTTCCTTAAGAAAAAACTGAGGAACCCACTATCTAAATACATCTCTGTGTAGTTCAGTATTTAAAATAACTCAAAGCTGATGAGACGTTCAGGCAGAAATGTCCCTAGATGAATGTGAGCAAGCAGAAGAATACGCCCATGTAAGCAGTACAAACACCCTGAGCCAGGCTTTCATCACCAAGCTCCAGCCCGCCTCTGTGTGAGCTCTCCCCAGGGGCCTGTCCCCGACAGTCCCATGCACCCACGCGCCTGATGGCCTGCGGTGAAGCCTCCTGCTGGGGAGCGGAGTCTGCGGAAAGGCCGAGCTGAAGCCAGCAGGCCATGCTTCACCCCGCAGCCACAGGCCTGCCACGCCTTACAGCTGGAGTGGCTGCTCGCCCTGAGGACTGCTCTCAGATGGGACCTTCTAGAAAAAGCAGTCTGAGGCCGTCCTAACCAGTTGCTAAGTAGTCTGTCAGCTTTCGTCTCACGAAAGCCAAGTCGTCACCAGCAGAGGCCGGCCGTGAAGACGCGCACAGCGTGGCTCCCAGTCCTGGGAGAGCCTCACGTGCAGAGCACAGGCAAGCGGCACCCCGGCGGCAGCGGGAGCTGATGTCAGCTCTGCTCTCAGGCAGCAGGGACACGCTCTAGTCAAGCAGCTGGGCTGGCCCTCGCCAAGAGGGGCCCTAAGACCTGGCCATTTCCAAGAGCAGAGGGCAGGTAACAACCAAGTATGGACCCCACTTCTAATACCAGACAGTAAGGCGGAATAAACTGTGCTTCCACAAGCTTCCAGTGCAAATTAACACCTGAACATGAAGTCATTCTTGCAGGCACAGCCAGGAGCATAAAGGCCCCTCCCAACTATCTTTAATGCCCAGCAGAGCCCAGCCCCCCCTCACCATCCACACTCTTGCCAACAGCAACGTGCCCGCCACAGGGGCAAGCGAAGCAGCTGCCCCAGAGGCTGTAAGGCCTGCAAAAGCCAAAAACAGTTATTTCCTTTCAGAAAAGCATTGCTGACTCTTGCTAAAAAGCACACAGTATTTTATGACTTTGGGATGGGAGTAGATCAGGAAAGGGGAGCTGAGGAAAACAGGTTTATCTCGAACCACTGGGCTGAAACAAAAAGGTTCGCTAAACGGCCCATTTAAATAGGAAGTTCACATTTCTAAAAAATTGCCTTGACTATCATCCTGTGTGAGACTACTAAAATGTGACCCCGAATACACACAGAACCCCGGGATTCCTCGGCCCTCTGTGGCTGGGTAACTGCACTAACCCTGTGGGGCTTTTCTCTGTCTTTCCTGCAAACGTGTAACGTGAAGGCTGTCTCTGCTCTCACCCACATAGGCCTGCCGTCTTTTCCGTGCGGCCATAAAGCAGACCACACGTGCCTGCTGCCCCTGCCCCAGCATGCCACCACCTATGGGGAACCAGAGTGACACGCTTACCCACAAGAAGCTGCTGCTCCATCCTCATTCAGGAGCACTGCTCTATCAAAGCCAGACAGTCTCTTCTAGAACTTAGGTGACTGGTGACTGGCAGGAGCAGAGCTGTGCATGCTCTGGGTGAGGTGCCAGCCTTCCCGCTGCTGCGACTTCATAGGCAAGACCCCAAGCCCTCCTTCTGACCCCGTCACCTGCCCGGCCACTGCCAGAACTCTTCCAGTTCAGAGCTAGAATCGTCAGGCAGCAGCAAACCCCCCAGATATGTCCTCACCCTCTCCTTCGAGCACTCCCACATGCTCCTACCATGAGCAAAGCTTGGCTCTCCCCTCAGGACAGTTTCCTGAAGCTCTCCCACCGCTGAAACAGGCTCACAGAGCCCCGATGAGACCCAGCCACGGCTGACATCACAGAGCCTGACGCCAGAAGAGGGGAGCCACAGTCTGAAACCCCCACGGCCCAGGGACTGTGAGACCAGGCGGTAGAGGACAGGGACACACTGAGAGGAGACACACTCTGCAACTGTGACCAGCTGGAAAGCAGGAAGCACAGCAAGTGACGCTCCACAAAGACAGCTCCGTGTTCTGAGGTCAGAGGTCAAGTGCCAGGCGACAGGACCATGCAGCATCACTGTGGCAACAGCTGGACGCCTGGGGCCAGGCCCGCCACCTGTCTCCCAGATCACCTCCACACCACCATGCTTAGCAGCTGGAGACCTCATGAGAGCAACTCTGCTTGTCCCAAGGGAGCAGGCTGCCTGTTCTACAAAGTCACTCCCAAAGGGAAACATCCTACGCTGCTCACTCGTCAGCGAACCCTATTGGCTCCTTCTTTAAAACAGGTCCAGAGCCGGCTACTTCTTACAACTCCCCACACCACCACCACCCTCAGCCACCGCCCCCCAGCTGTGTTACTGGTCCCCCTGCCCCTACGGCAGCCTCGCCTCACTACACCCGACTCTTAACACAGCAGCTACAAGAAGTCCTGAAACACTCAAATCAGAGGAGGTGCTTCTTTGCTCAAATCCCTGCGGTGCATTTCCAGGACACTCCAAGCAGACGCCGAAGTCCTGTTGCAGTGGACCTCCCTGTCGCCCCACACCCTCCAGGTCTCATGCATCCTGGCCCCATTCATGTGGTGGCAAGGTGCCACGGGGCCACCACACCCACCTGTCTCACCCCCACGGACAGGGGGCCCCGACTTCCTGAGGTCCTCACTCCAGTGGGATCTCAGGGAGCCCCCAGCACCCCTAGCCCTATTTAAAATCACCACCACTCCTTTTTGTTTTAGCTACAGCACTTACCAAACATGACCCATACCACAGTTTGCTTCACTATTTTATCACTGCTTCCCCAGAGAGAATGAAAGCTCCCAGAGGTCAGGCATTCTCATCTGCTCTCCTTCACAGCTCTCTGCTTAGTGTCTGGGTGCCTGGATACCAGCAGACACTTTGTGAGAGCTGTGGGTCAGTGAGTCTGTAAGGGTAAGAGTCAGGCCTGGGTTCGATCTAACATTTCTAAGTTATGAACTGGTAAACGAGGCACTAGACTGGAGAGGAGATGCTGCCGTGAAGACAAAGATGCATGCAGTCTTAGTAGGATCTATTCTTACTTTGGTAATGAGTCTTTTTTTCCCCTTTCTCTCATTTAGAGGAAAGGAAGTAAAATACATAAATTAAGAGAACTTGTATTCAACATAATTCTATTTAAAGCGCCTGGACTGAGCCCTATTTTCAGGGCTCATAAAATCATAGTTATTTTTTTATATTTCTAATATATACCTCCTAATTTCACCACCACAGAAGATTTTTTATCAATAGGGAGTATATTTGCATGAAACACCAACTTTGAAGAAATGACTAAAACATTCAATTGTAATTCTTAAAACAGAAAACAATCTTATTAAGAACAAAGATCAATTTTTAGAAAACTTTCATGACATTCAACTCCATCTTTTACTAAACTATCTTTTACTGTTTTCCTTTAGCCATTAATCTTTCTCTAAACTAAACAGATTTTTTTCTAAATTAATTACTGCAGAAGGCTCAGATAAAAATAACTATTTATCAAGCTACTTTAGAACAAAGAGGAGAAGCACTTAAGAAGAGCTGACAATTGCAGATAAGGACAATACAAGCACCCTTTGAATGGAAGCCTGTCTACCTGCCAGGCAGACAACATCCATCTGTCAGCCCCGAGAACAAAAATGACATTAAACTGAGCACTTCTTACTGTCATCACACACATAACGTGAACCCAGCTACTAGATCGAGGTGTAAGGCGTGTTGCTTCAGTTAACCCAAAAAAAGCTTTCTTTAAGACAGCACCTTATAATAAGGCTATGCCAGAGTTATTTTGCTAAGGGATCCCCTCCAACCCCGCAAAAAGCTAAATAAAGAGAAGAGGGGTGGGAGTAAACGCATCTACCCCTCGTTTCAGTGCTGAGGCAGCATGGCCCACCAAGCCTTGGAGACTGCTCGGGCAGCTCCCCTCTCCCTGGAACTCAGCACTCGCAGTTCCGCAAAGGCACTGCCGACAGATGCCAGCTCCCTTATGAAGATTTCCCTTTTTGCAGGAACACAGCAAACTAACCACACCATGTCCAAATTCAGTTAACAGGTCCCTTTGGCACACTGACGATAAAGCCATGCTAATCAATGCAAGTCAGTGTCTCAGCTGTTTCGTAGCTCTAATGGTGACGTGTTTTTTTTTTTACTTACCAAGTCCTAAAAGATCAACAGTGGGCTCTGCAGCTTTTTTAGGGCTGGTACTTTTTTTAGGTTCCAATTGCTGGTCTTCTTTCTTCTGCAGCTTTAAAGTAAATAATCAGATTTATTATTTTTTTTTCAAATAAACTGAACAAGACTGTTAAGCCTCAATTAGGCATACTTTTGATAAAGTTAATATAATGTAGCATATGAAGTATAGTATGATAAACCTAGAGCGTTTATTATCATAAACTGGTAAACACAATCACTCAACTTGAAATGATAAACTGGACATATTAGGACCCCAAGACAGTATATACAGAACTTTAATCTTAATGTACTTGTTCTTAAGTATCTAAACCCTCTACGTGAACGCTGCACGCTTCGCAGCAGTACCGCTCCCTGTGCTACCGGGCGGGCCCCAGAGCCTAAGCGCAGAGCACATCTTTCTTCCCCAGGCTGCCAGCACAGGCGGGCACCCCTGGCCCTACTGGAACCCAGATGACACACGGGCAGCACTCGCTCTACTGAGCCCCGCAGACATGCCACTGCTCACAAACCGAAGGTCTTCGGCAACCTGCATGGACCACTTTTCCTGCATCTGCTCACTCTGTGTGTCTGTGTTGCCAACATTTCATCACTACTATATCTGTTATGGTGCTCTGTGATCAGCGACCTCTGATGCTACCCTGGAACTGCTTTGGGGTGAACCACACCCACATAAGGCAGCAATCAATAAACGTGTGTCCTGACTGCTCCACAAATAGACGGCTGCCCATTCCCTCCCTCACCTCGGGCCTCCCTGTTCCCTGAAACACAGCAAGACTGAAACCAGGCCAGTTAGTAACCCTACAGGGGTGTCCAAGTGCTCAAGGAAAGAACAGTCCCACGTCCCTCACTTTAAATTAAAAGCTAGAAACGATTAAGCTCAGTGAGGAAGGAACGTTAAAAGCCAAGACAGGTCAAGAGTAGGGCTTCTGTACCAAGCAGCCAAGTTGTGAATGTAAAACAGAAAGTGTTACTCCAGTGAACATATACATGATAAGAAAACTTATCATGTCTTATTGTTGATCCAGAGAAAGTTTTAGTGGCCTGGACAGAAGATCAAACCAGCTACACCATTCCTTTAACCCAAAGTCTAATCAGAGCAGAGCTTAACCTCCTTTCAACCTTAGAAAGCTGACAAAGGTAGAGAAGCTGCAGAAGAAACCTCTGAAGCCAGCAGAGGCTGGTTCATGAGGTGTCGAGGACAGAGGTCGCCTCCATAATGTAGAAGTGTGAGGTGAAGCAGCAAGTGCTGACATGGCGGCTACAGCAAGTTACCCAGAGCTGCAAAGACAATGCATGAAGGCGGCTACACTGAACAACAGATTTTAATGCAGATCAAATGACCTTCAATCAGAAGATGCATCTAGGACTTTCACAGCTAGAGATGAGAAGTCACTGCCTGGCTGGAAAGCTTCAAACGACAGGCTGACTCTCCTGTTAGGGGCTAATATAGCTGTTGGCTTAAAAGCTGAATGCCCGTTTACCATTCAAAACTCCTGGAGCCCTTAAATTACGCTCAATCTATGCTGCCGGAGCCCTGTAAGTGGAACAAATGGGCTGCATGACAGAATATCTCATAGATGGTGATGCCTCTGTTGAATCTGAAAGCCACTTGAAAAGGATTTGCCATTCTAGACGCCATTAAGAATATTCGTGATTCGTAAGAGGCCCAAATATCAACATTTACAGCAGTCTGGAAGAAGCTGGTGCCAACCCCCATGGATGACTTTGAAGGGTTCAAGACTCTATAAAGGAAGAAGCTGCAGATGCGATAGAAACTGCACAAGAACTGAAACTGGAAGTGGAGCCTGAAGATGTAACTGCATTGCTACAATCCCAGGGTAAAACCCTCACGGAGGAGGAGTTGCTTCTTACAGATGAGCAAAGAAAGCCGTTTCTTGGGATGGAATTTGCTTCTGGTGAGGATGCTATGAAGATCATTGAATGACAACAGAGGATGTAGAATATGACATAAACTTAGTTGACAAACTGTGCTGACGAAACTTCAGCATGTCGTAATCTCACTGTAGGCGGCGGGTCTCACCTCCACGCTGCTGACTGCTGACTGATCCGAGTGGTGGCTGTTGAAAGCTGGAGTGGTTGTGGCAATTTCTTAAAATAAGACAGTGGTGAAGTCCGCCACATCTACTGACTCATCCTTTCACAAACAGTTTCTCTGTGGCCTATGATGGCTGTTTAATGGTATTTTAGCCGCAGTAGAATTTTTAAAACTTGGAGTCATATCTCTAACTACAAGCTGATACTTTGTAAACCCCCTCCCCCAGCACACTTCATCCACTCTCACCCCCATCCTTGCCTCTGGCAACCTCCAATCTGTCCTCTGTGTCCACGAGCTTCCTTGTTTGTTTAGATTCCACACACGAGTGAGGGTATATGTATCTGTCTTTCTCTGACTTAACGTTACTGAACATAATACCCTCACAGTCCATCCATATTGTTATAAACGGTGAGGATTCCTTCCTTTTTATGGCTGAATAAATATTCCATTGAATATACCACCTACCTCTCTTAAGCCAAGAAAATACAACATTCATTCTACCACTCATTCATTTCTCAAACCACTCCTACAAGATCATTTCTTCAACTACCTAAAGAATTCACAGCTTAGTTGTTACATGAGTTTGTTGCTTGATAGCTATACAAATACATAAATTTCTAAGAATATATATCTCCTCTTACTTGTTTTTGGTCACTACTGTCTCTCTCAGAGTATTTTTTTTACTAACTAGCCTACTGTAATAGATATCAATTCTTTAATAACCTTATCAAACACATAATTATCAGCCTGTAACTATATATAATTCTAAGAAATTTAACATAATCCATTTCACATTCTCTTTTTCAACATCCAACACAGGTTTAAGACACACCCTGCTTATTAGCAAAATAATTTCAAAGAAAACACAGTCTACAATAACAAAATAAGCAATTCTTTTCAATTGAATACTTAAACCGCTATACCTTCCTTCTCTGTTTTTGTTTTTTAACTGGACAACCTGTGTTACTACAAACACAGTTCCCCTTCAGCCTGGGGAACTGGGGACTGAGCGGCCACAAGCACACAGACGTCCAAGCTCCCGGGACAGGCCTGCCCGGGGCACAGCCCTGCCGCGATGCTCTGGGTATTATACCTACCAGTATCGTATGCTTGTTGTTATGGTTTAGTCACCAAGTCGTGTCTGTCTTTGCAACCCCATGGACTGAAGCCTGCCAGGCTCCTCTGTCCACGACTTTTCAGGCAAGAACACTGGAGTGGGTTGCCATTTCCTCTTCCAGGGGATCTTCCCCGCAGGGACTGAACCCATGTTTCCTTTGTTTCCTGCACTAGAGGCAGATTCTTTACCTGCTAAATCATCAGGGATATAAAACTGAGATATGTGAAATACAGCTACCATATAAAGTATAGTTTCTTAAAGCCAAATTTTAGAAGACCAAAGAAGGAAATGGAGAAGGAAATGGCAACCCACTCCAGTGTTCCTGCCTGGAGAATCCCAGGGACGGGGAAGCCTGGTGGGCTGCCGTCTATGGGGTGGCACAGAGTCAGACACGACTGAAGCGACTTTGCAGCAAGAAGGAAAATGCTATTGTCTTGTTAGAATTTGGGGCTGGCAAAGAACACAGTGTGAGAACAGTAAGCACGAGCTTGACAAGCACGAGTTTCCTCCTGAACTGTCTCCCTGTCGATGTTCCACACTCAGCTTAAACACACCAAGCAGTATGTACAGAAGCGTTCCACTTCGAATTCTCCTGCATATCATATGTGGAATTTGCCTTTTCATAAATGAAGAATGAAGCTGGCTGTCAAAGAACAAAAGTAGGCAATCTATAATTTATTAAACAAACTTTCCTAATAAACAAGAACACAGGTTTACTTAGACAAAGCAATTTTATAAAATGTAATTTCCTTAGATTCATACTGAGCAAATGTCTCATTCAAATGATTAAAATCTGTATTAGCAGAGGAATCTGTATTCACAAAGGCCTCACCAGGCTGATCTTCTGTAGCTCATAAAGCCACCCCATAGAAGGGAACTGAGCCAAAACCACATGGTTCCCAGCTCCTACACTCACCACCATTCCTACCCTACGATGCAACAGAAGCAAGAGCTCAGCCTCTGGAAGGCGATGCACTCTGCTTAGTTGAGCAACTAACGTAAATAGTAGTGTCAATACATAAGAATAGGGAAGCTATACAACTTTTTAAGGTCTAGACGTAATTATTAGAATTCTTCTTTGAAAACGATTCTCTCCAATCATGCCTTAGCTAGTCTGTCTATAATCAATGTCCTTTAACACTCACAGACTCACACAGGTAGATGAGACAACACACTGTTCAACGCTCTCATTTTAAAGTGATACACAGGCAGTGGTACTTACCTGCGGTCTGCAGGGAAGACAGGAAGGCGTATGAAAGTAGGAACTGAAAGGCACCCGAGGAAGAAAAGCAAGTATGGGAAAGACAGCAGGCCTACCCGCCTAACCCGGAGGCCGAGTGTATGGAGGCGACAAAAGGCGAAACTGAGAAAGTGGGGCCACACTGTGCAAGGACCTGAACAACCCACGAGAGCTAGGAACTAGATGAATTTTCCAGGTGAGTTGCAAAAGCAAAGCTACTCCTGGGTGGTGCGCCAGGCACAGGAGCGGCCCTGCTAAAGGAGAAGGCGACCACCGCCACCTTGGGCAAGGGCTGTGTGGCTGAGACACAGACAGACCAACGCCCGGGAAGACAGCCCCGAACCTGCCACCTCCCCACAGCCCAAAACCTGAACACTCCCTAACAAGCTGCTCAACAACAGGCCGTTCCCAGAATACTCTTTCATCTCAGAGCCTTACGAAATCCCAACAGCGGGATTTAAGCTTTACTTCAATTTTTAGTAAAAATTTATGAATGGTAAGCTACTCCAAGCTGTTAGATTGTATGACATCATATATTCCAAAGCAGAAACAGAATTCAGACTGGGTCATCCATGTTGTTCACACATTAAAGTGCCTCAGTGGCATGGTATCAGTAATAACACAAGTCACTCTCTGGCATTCCTACTATATTCTGATAAATAAACATATGTTTGTATGTGTGTGCTTTCACAATCAAATTACATACAACCTGAGAATTAATCTTGCACATGACTGCTGCTTATTACCCCAATCTTACTGTTTTATTATTTAGAATCTTGTTAAATTTTCTTTTTTCTTTACCATTCTTTATAGATTTTTTTCACATTAAGGCTGTCCTTACTTAGTGTACTCCGCTTCTGAATTTTATATTCTTTCTTAAATTTTGTTTTTAGAGTTCAATTTAGAACTGTAACCTATATTTGATTGTGTGCCCCCACTCATATGGACATCTTTTAGTAAATGGCTCTCATGGCCTAGGGACACTATAATACAATCTCAAAAAAACTTCCCTGGGCTGGATAAGTAGCAAAAATTTATATAAATTTCAAAACAAGACAGAGCTTTAGACAACATTTACTCAAGCCACTATGTGACACTGGAAGCATCGCTGGGACATCTCACCTATGGGGCCGCTCTTGGTAAAAAATCCCAGTACTGTGGATTCAGTGGACACGATGGTACAGCACATTTTACATGCAGAAAATCTAAACATTAGAAAGGTTCTCTTCAGGCAGCCTGTCCCATCTACTCACTTATCCCTGTTCTCCACAACACTGCCACTCAGCAGAGGAATGAAGAGTGAACACCCCTCAGCAGCCCCAGCAGACCACTTTTTCCCACCCAGCTCTCTGCCACCTAAAATCCTCTGAGGTCGTCTTTTGTGCCATTATATTCAGGGCACTTTCAGGTCCAGCTCATTCATTTCAGAATTGTATTGTTCTCCAAGTCTGGGTCAGTCTCCTGTGGGGTCACTGCTCCTTTCTCCTGGGTCCTGGTAGGCACAAGGTTCTGTCTGTGCCCTCTAAGACTCTTTCCCAGCTGTGTAAGCTCTGGCAGCTCTATGGCGGGGTTAATGGCAACCTCCTCCAAGACAGCTTATGCCATACCCAGGTCTGCTGCACCCAGAGCCCCTGCTGCAGGCCACTGCTGACCCGGACCTCCGCAGGAGACACTCCAACACTCAAAGGCAGGTCTGGCTCAGTCTCTGAGGGTTCTCCTGATGAGCACAAGGTTTTGCTTGAGCCATCTGAGTATCTCTGGTCGGTATGGGGTTGGATTCTAAATGCGATTTTGCCCCTCCTACCGTCTTTTTGGGGCTTTTCCTTTGCCCCTGGATGTGGGGTATCTTTTTTTGGTGGGATCCAACATTCTCCTGTCGACGGCTGCTCAGCAGCGAGTTGTAACTCTGGAGTTTTTGCAGGAGAAGAGCGCATGTCCTTCTGTTCCGCCATCAAGCAAGAATACTGACGTGGTTTACCACTGCCATTTCCAGAGGACAACATTTTGTTAGAACTCACCACCATACCTGGTTGTGGACTTTCTCTCTGCTACTTTCTTCCACCCAAGACGACCTGAAATGTTGCCACTTCTTTAAATCCAAGACTACAGACACTTTCCCTTTTTTAAGGACTGGTATTGTGGACAGTGTATGGTTTTCAGTAATACAGCAACATTTGCTATGTGTATAGTAACAGCATGTCAATTACTTTCAATGATTTGTAAAAGTTCTGTCTGGAGAAATCAAACTAAACATAAAATCGCCAAAGCTCTGGTGGTGTCATAGGTGTTGATACAGTCATTAGTCAGCAATACTGACTGCAGTATACTCTTGATGGAAGTCAAAACGAGTGCAAAAGCTGGCTTAAAACTCAACATTCAAAAAACCAAGATCATGGCATCTGGTCCCATCACTTCATGGGAAATAGATGGGGAAACAGTGAGAGACTTTATTTTTGGGGGCTCCAAAATCACTGCAGATGGTGACTGCAGCCATGAAATTAAAAGACACTTGCTCCTTGGAAGAAAAGCTATGACCAACCTAGACAGAATATTAAAAAGCAGAGACATTACTTTGCCAACAAAGGTCCATCTAGTCAAAGCTATGGCTTTTCCAGTAGTCATGTATGGATGTGAGAGTTGGACTATAAAGAAAGCTGACTGCTGAAGAATTGATGTTTTTGAACTGTGGTGTTGCAGAAGACTCTTGAGAATCCCTTGGACTGCAAGGAGATCCAACCAGTCCATCCTAAGGGAAATCAGTCCTGAATATTCACTGGAAGGACTGATGCTGAAGTTGAAACTCTAATACTTTGGCCACCTGATGGGAAGAACTGACTCATTGGAAAAGACCCTGATGCTGGGAAAAATTGAAGGTAGGAGTAGAAAGGGACAACAGAGGATGAGATGTTTGGATGGCATCACCAACTCAATGGACATGGGTTTGAGCAAGGTCTGGGTGCTGATGATGGACAGGGAACCCTGGCATGCTGCAGTCCATGGGGTCGCAAAGAGTTGGACACGACTGAGTGACTGAACTGAACTGATTATTACCTAATCTGCTGGTATTTTGTGTTTAAGATTTCCAGAGGAACTGATTCTGTCACGTAATAGTTTAACTAATGAATCTCTGTTGCCCTGTCATTTGAAAATGTGAACAATATGACAGTGATACATGCAGTTAATAAAAACGGTGAAGAGAATGAAGTCTGAGACTGAGACTGCAGAATTAATCATGCTCCATCAACACTGACTTCACTTCTCTCTCTGGGCTCCTCTGGGCACAGCTGTCCACTCAGAACCTGTTTACCAGGCCCCACTGCCTACATTTGGACCAGAAGGAGATTTGAAAATTGCGACCACTAAGCTTAGGCTGACACAGACTGTTCTTAGGTAATCTAAGGTAACTAGTGAATGTGGCTGACACTCTGAAGAAAGGAGCAAATTAAAAAGAGAACTCCGTCTACATTCTGCACAGAATTCACGCCAAGCTCAATGGTACAAGCACTCATAACCCACTTACATTTTCCTTCTAAAGTTCTGGGCATCTGCCTCTCTCTAAACCCTTGGCTCCTGTCTTAGGTCTCAGTCTGGACAGCATCTCAAAGAGTGGTCTACATGCTTCACACGCCAGGCCTGCCAAGGCTCTCACTGCTCCACACAAACACCGAGTACCTACGCAAGTAAGTTCCCTTAAAATACTGTGCAGGAGTTTTTGTGAGGATTAAAATAACATATAGTCTTTTTCATAGAGCTGGTATATAATAGGTGCTTCAAAACTGGCAGCTGGTGGTGGCTGTGGAGCTACCTTTTAGAAATCCCTGCCAGAATCATAAGTATTAGGGACACAAAAATGAGTAAAACGTGATTCCTAAGCTTAAAAAGAATTCATTCTAGTGAAGCAAACGGACGCAGACCTAACTGCAGTTCGGTGTGGCCCAGCGCGGTGATGGAGGAAGAGCTCGGCGGGGGGCCCCAGCGCAGGGCTCAGCCGTGTCTGAGCACCGTCCTACGACGGGCGGCCCTATGGCCCGGCTGCCTGGGACACCCCCACTCAGTGCCTGGGGGTCCAACGTCAGCTTCCACCCGTAAAAGGACCCAGTTTGGAATACCCACACCGATTTCTTATCCCTGTATGCACAGTAGTTTGGAGGTTTGCAGGGAAGGGAAAAGAGGATAGTTTTTTTTTTTGTAATTCACCACTTACTGATTACAGCAAAAGTAGGAAAGAAAGGACAATTAAACGGGACCCGCTGAAAGGGCCAGCCCTCAACCATCACACCTGCACACACCTGGGGGCCTGGTGCCAAAGCCTCCAGCCCCCTGCTTCTGGACTGGGTTACCCTCACCACAACCTGCTGAACGTCAGCCCTCGACACCAGGGTTTGGAAGGAAAGGAGGGAGGGAAAGGAAAGCATTAACCAACACCCACACCTCAAACCCAGCCTGGACCCTTTCCAGCTGTGTGGAACAGTCAACAGGTCACTAACATCTCTGAGCAGCTACAGCCTGCACAGCCCACCGAGAGCCCACACAGGCTTAACACTCAGATGCTCTATCTGGAAATTCACCATCTTCTCTTTGAATGTGATTCTGCAAACACAACGGGACAAGAGATTGCAGGCTGATCTCGGGAGAGGCCGTGTGCGGCCCCTCGGGTGGCTCCTCGCGGCCCTGTTTCACCGGGGCACAGAACGCCACCCCGGGCCCCCTCGTGGGATGAGTACAAGGCACACGGAGAGGCGGGCCTGACACCCCGGGGCTGTGATGTCACCTCTTAAAGCACACCGCGGCAAGGGCATGATTCTAGACACAAGACAGGCCCAGAACTCCTTTCTCGCCTCTGCCAAGGACCTCCCATGGTCCCCTCCCCTCTCAGTCTCCTCACAGAATATGCGTGTATCGAGAAGGGAAGCAAGAAAGAACAGCATAGCCGCTTCTGTGCACTGTTCCCAACAGGCTGCAACTCGGGACCCTGTGCCACAGTGCCGGCCCCTGGACACAGGTCTACTCCAACAACACACGGGACTACAAGGAACTAAAGCAAGTCACAGGGCAGACCACAGGGTCTCCCCAACCCTCACCCAAACTGGAGAGAGAGGAGAATACAGAGAATCGTAACTCACAAGAGTTGAAACCAGCACCAGGGTAGAGCTGGGGCCCAGGACAGGCTACCCCAAAATATGCCTCAATGACATACTGATTATTCTAAATCAACGCTGTGTGAGAAATAGCAGTGGGGGGTGAGGGGGGAGAGAATAAAGACTCCTGACCCCTCTGATCTTCCGCTGTGCACCGGAAAGCAGGAAATGAGTCTCCTGTGTGCAGGTGTCCTCCCTAACTGGGAGGAGAGAAAGCCACAGGAACACAATGACACGGGGAAGGGAAACAGCCCACTGCAGTGCCCCTGACCGTCCAGTCCCACCTACAATGGGGAGCCCGAGGCACTTGCACAGTGCACAGCCCAGGGATGCAGCCTCGCCCAAAGACGAGACCTAACCACAGTCTCCAGAACGCTGCCCCGCCCCACAGCCCCCACCTGTTACCACAGGCCCGCAGGAACCACAAGACTGGGGTTCCTTGGCCAGTACATCACTTGCATTCAGCGTCAGAAAAAATGAGGCCTACAAAGAGGCAAAAAACACAGTCTGAAAAGATACACTAGGCATCAGAACCAGACTCAGATACAGCAGGGATGAGGAATTATCAGACTGAATTTAAAACTATATTTACTATGCTAAGGGCTCTAACGGAAAAAGTAGATGGCATGCCAAGAACAGACAGGTAATGTAAGCAGACAAATGGAAATTTAAGAACCCAAAAATGGCAGATTGAAAACATGTAACAGAAATAAAGAATGCCTTTAATGGGCTTAGCAGCAGCAGACTGAACATGACTGAGGAAAGGACCTCTGAGCTTAAGCGTACATCAACAGAAACTTCCAATGTGAAAAAGACTGGGGCGGGGAGAGGACTACATCTAAGTGGGACGACTATAAAAGATGCAATCTGCACACACTGGGGACCACCAGAAGGAAAAGAAAGAGGGAAACAGGAGTGGGAGAGACATCTGAAGCCACACTGACAGAATTTCCCCAGATTAATGCTGGATATCCAACTGCAGATCCAGGAAGGCCAGGGAACACCGAGCAAGATACACGCTAAAAACAACTATGCCGAGGCACGTCATTTTCAAAGCACATAAAATCAAACACAGAGAAAAACTCCTGAAAGAAGCCAGAGGGAGGAAACAAAACCTATTAAAAAAGAACAAAGAGAAGAATTACATCTAACTGCTCCCTAGGAACCTTGCAAGCAAGAAAGACACCCAACTCAAATATCAAATATTTAAACTGTTGGAAGAAAAAACCCCATAAACTTAGAATTCTTTATCCTGTGAAATTATCCTTGAAAAGTAAAGACTTTCTCAGACAAACAAGGATTGAGGGAATTTGTTGCCAGCAGACTTGCCGTGCAAGAAATGATAAAAGAAACTCTCTAGAATGAATGAAAATGATGGAGATCAGAAACTCAGAACTACATAAAGGGAGAAAATCAGAGGATGAACAAGAGAGGATAAAATAGGATAATTATTACAGCACTGCCTTGTGAACTATAAAAATGAAAATACATTATAAACATTTGAGATTTAAATGGTACAATTATAACCTGACTCTTTCGACTCTTTGTTGCTGGCTTTATGTATCTTCACGTCACCAGGTACTAGGGGGGAACACAGGATCACCAGCCACGCTCCAGTGGCACGACACTAACGTCAGCCTCCTCTATCAGATACCATGTACTGTCTCAAGATTTCCTTCACAGGCAGACTGTGAGCTCTCTAGAAATTACAGCAACTTATCACTAACTAATGGCAACCCACTCCAGTATTCCTGCCTGGAGAATCCCAGGGATGGAGGAGCCTGGTAGGCTACAGTCCATGGGGTCGCAAAGAGTCGGACACGACTGAGCGACTTCACTTCACTTCTTCTTCATCACTAACTCACAGGAAACCCAGAGGTTTGCATCCTTTCACTGTTTGCATTAAGATGATACATTCAGTCTACAGCAGAAACGGAAATTCAGCACCAGAAACCATTCACTCGGTTCTCAAACACAGATGTAGTGTTTCTCTATTCAAGGTTCTTGGTTTTAATAAAGTAAAATACCCGTTAATAAAATGAAATCACTGTTAGCAAAGAACAGAACTGATATTCTGTAGGTACTTTCAGAATGATACTTTATATATTAGCAAGATAACATTATCTGATATTTATTATGTCAAATTCTTGTTAAAGTATTCTAGTAATCTGGTAAGAAATCCAACCATAGATAGAGTTTCACGTTACTATAGCCAACACAACCACAACTAACAACTATGTATTAAGTTCACATGCAGTAAAGCCATGTTCTAATTTTTTTACTTTTATTAGTTAGCGATAAGATCTTAGAGTCACCTTTACACCTAAGGGTTTGGAGACTGCTCTTTTGGACAAAACACAGTGAGCCAAGCTGCCTTCTTGCCACTAAGTTACTAACGTCATCCCGCCCTACAACACACACTGCCGCAATGCCTAAGGTCATCCGCCCTACTACACGCTGCTGCAATGCCTAACGTCATCCCGCCCTATTACACACTGCTATAATTAGTTCTCCCCTCTGCTCCCCACACCCACCTGCCAACCCAAGCTGCCTGTTTCCTTTTCTCCTAGATGACGGAAATCCTCTCTCTTTGGCATCTGGCTGTGGCTACTTCAGAATAACACAATGCTTGTCTTTCAACACTTCACTTCCAAGCTTTATATCTTCTTTTAAACCAGAGGAAAGACAGATAACCCCAATCTCCTATCTCACTGTTCTGCCAGAGAAATGTGGGCCCTCGGTTTAGTGCCACTACACAGGGAGGGATGCGAGGAAAAACTTTCAAGGCAACACACCATACAAGTTATCAGGTATTTTACCAACAAACGATGAAAGATTATTGGGTATGAAAAATTACTGCTCCAGTTCCAAAGGGAGAGACCCAAACTAAAGCTGCAAAGGATCCCCAGCAGGCGGGGGTAACCGACAGAAACGACCGCCTGCACCGCTGCACATGCACGGCCCCCGTGCTCCAGGTCCCCGTGACCGACAGCACCTCACCACTGGCAGGGCGTCAGGCCAGGAGCCCGGGCAGCGCTTCCAGACCGTCTCATCACACTCGGTCCCCAGGTGCTTGCGTCCTTACCAGCCTTGGGCAAATAAAACCAAACACGGGCCCTAAATACCTCGTCTCTACAGAACGCCTGGGTGGGTGTATGTACAGCTGGGTGTCCCTAAGGCCTCGTGACACATTTCCACACAGCCTACCAGCAGTGCACCAGAATCTGAGTGCAGGAAAACTCCTTTTAAAGTGGCAAAGCCCCTGTAAGTATTCTAAGATTATTAAAGACAAATTAGTTTAGCTGTTAGTACCATATTAACTAACCCTCTTAGCACTGCAAATTTATTAACAATTCATTCACTAGCAACTCTTCAGTATAATAGCTACAGATACTACTTTTTAAAAATATCTTCTATAGTCTGGCTAAATACTTTCCAGTATTACAAAGGTGGTTTTACCTTTTTCCCTTATTTTAAAAAAGACTACCCCGTGGTGGGTAATTAAAAGTATCAGTTCAGTTCAAACGCTCAGTCGTGTGCGACTCTTCGTGACCCCAAGGAGTGCCCCATGGCGGGTACTTAAAAGTATTAGTTGGAGGGAAAAGCATCCTGAACACGACGCTGTTTACATGCTCCCTGCAGGCTCACTGGTCAGTTATGTGTTTAAGCACCTCTGAGGCCTTGGTCCATCCAACACTCACTGGGCGGTCAAGTGATGTGACAAGGAGCTGTCTGCGCCACAAGCAAGGCCGACAGCGGAGAGTGCAACTCGGCTCTAGTCTGAAGGTCCAGTGCCCTTCTTCCCTCAGCCCCCCCACTCCCCTGAACCACCGTGTCCACTTCCCACGCAGCCTCCCCACCAGCCCATCATAAAGAGGGCCATTTCTACATCATCGTTTTCCACAACAAATGCTGGCTCTACCAACAGGCATTCACTCAATAATCAAGCCTCAGCATAGGTGCTCAGCGACGTCTGAGGCAATGACACACTACAGTCTGCATTGTGGGGATGTGTGGAGGAGGTACAGAGGAGGGAAACAAATAAACCACAAGTGAAGCAGCAGGCAGTGTTCAGGGCCACTGCTGCTGCTCAGTCACTAGGCTGCGTCCGACTCTTTGTGACCCCAAGGACCACAGCACGCCAGACCTCCCTGTGCATCACCACCTCCCGGAGCTCGCTCAAACTCACATTCATTGAGTCGGTGATGCCATCCAACCATCTCACCTGTCGTCCCCATCTCCTCCCACATTCAATCTTTACCAGCATTAGGGTCTTTTCCAATTAGTCAGCCCTTCCCATCAGGTGGCCAAAGTACTGGAGCTTCAGCTTCAGCATCAGTCCTTCCAATGAATATTCAAGACTGATTTCCTTTAGGAGGGACTGGTTGGATCTCCTTGCAGTCCAAGGGACTCTCAAGCGTCTTCTCCAACACCACAGTTCAAAGGTACCAATTCTTCGGCGCTCAGCTTTCTTTATAGTCCAACTCTCACATCAGTACACAACTACTGGAAAAATCAGCTCCGACTAGATGGACCTTTGTCGGCAAAGGGATTTTTCTGCTTTTTAATATGCTGTCTAGGTTGGTCATAGCTTTTCTTTCAAGGAGCAAGCGTCTTTTAATTTCAAGACTGCAGTCACCAGCCACGGTGATTTTGAAGCCCAGAAAATAACATCTGCTACTGTTCTCACTTTTCCCCATCTATCTGCCATGAAGTGGTGGGACCAGATACCATGATCTTCATTTTTGAATGCTGAGTTTTAAGCCAGCTTTTTCACTCTCCTTTTTCACTCTCATCAAGACGCTCTTTAGTTCCTCTTTGCTTTCTGCCATTACAGTGGTATCATCTGCATATCTGAGGTTGTTGACATTTGTCCTGGCAATCTTGATTCCAGCTTGTGCTTCATCCAGCCCGGCATTTCACATGATGTACTCTGCATGTAAGTTAAACAAGCAGAGTAACAATATACAGTCTTGACGTACTCCTTTCACAATTTGCAACCAGTCTATTGTTCCACATCCAGTTCTAACTGTTGCTTCTTGACCTGCATACAAGTTCCTTAAGAAACAGGTAAAGTGGTCTGTTATTCCCATCTCTTTAAGAATTTTCCACAGTTTGTTGTGATCCACAGTCAAAAGCTTTAGTGCAGTCAATGAAGCAGAAGTAGACGTTCTTCTGGAATTCTCTTGCATAGGTGTCAGGGGGTAAGTTAAAATAAGGCATCACAGTCAAGAATGACTAGAGACCTCTGAATACTTTGAATTAGGTGCTCAGGGTAGGCCTGTGTCTAAGGTGCTGTTTAAAGTAAACTGAAAAAAAATAAATAAATAAAAAATAAAGTAAACTGAACGACCAGAAGGCAGCACCCAGGAGAAGATGTGGGAAAGCATCCCAGGCAGGGGAAGGTGGAGACAGGCTGTTCTGGGGACACAGCATGGGGGTGGCTGAGGCAGAGTGAGGACAGGAGGGGAGATCGGATGTGAGACATGTGTGGGGACCACAGAGGGCAAGGCTTGAGGAGCTGATACCATTCTGTGCACAACAGAATAAATGGGACATGATCCCATTTATCTTCAAAAAGACAGCTCAGAGGAAAAGGGCAGTGCACTCGAAGGGAAAGGGGGTGCGCTCATGAGGAAAGGGGGCATGCCCGGGGGGAAAGGGGGAGCGCTTGGGGGAAAAGGGAGAGCGCTCGGGGGAAAACGGGGTGCGCTCGGGGGGGAGGGAAGGGGGGTGTGCTTGGGGGGAAAGGGGGCGCGCTTAGAGGGGAAGGAGGAGCACTCGGGGGTGGGGGAAGGGAGTGCATTCAGAAGCTACTGCAGAGGCCTGGGGACAGCGCGGCGGCCAGCACGGGATGGGAAAAGCAAGGATGGACAGAGGCAGACGCTGGGATTCACCGGTGGAAGGAAGAGTCGAAGGAGCAGGGGCACTGGGTCAACTCTGACTTTTGCCTTAAGCAACTCATTGAGCCTTGGAGTAAGGTGGCATCTTGACACGGGGGAAGCAGCAGGCAGAGGAGGAGCCACACCTCTGGTACACAGCCGTGACAAGAGGAACACTAAACAGAGAACCCTAGCCAAGCCCAGATACGGCCCGAGGAGCCTGTCTGTGCACACGGGACGGATAAAGCTGCAGGGCTGGCAGAGGGAACAGAGGAGGGGAGCCAGCAGGTACCTGGGGACTCACTTCTCGGGATCTGGGAGGTGAGCTGGAGCCAACAGAGGATACTGAGAAAGAACAGGAAAGAAGTGAGAATACAACCAGGAGAAAGAGGCTCGTGGACACCAAGACAAGAGCATGTGGTCAGGAAGAGCGAGTGGTCATCTGTACAGAAAACTGATGAGAACTCAGCAAGCAGAAAACTCCATGGGACTTGGCAACAAGGAGGTAACTGGCAACCTCAATCCAGGGAGACCGTCAGGACAGAGGTGCAGACGGAAACGTGAGTCGAATGCAGTGAGGGGGAAACCTCAAAAAAGAATGTAGTAAAAAGGATCAGATGAACCTTTCAAAAAAAGTGCTAGCTGGAGGTGATCATAGTTGGAGATAATAAGACACAGTAGAGAGGGAAAAACCAGGGAAGCCGCGTGGGGGATGAGGCAGCAGGACCTGGGAAGGAAAGCGTCCCTGCAGCAGGCACAGTCCTGGTCCATGGAGCGGCCTTCCCCTCAGGAGAGGAGGGCGGGCGGGGCAGTCTGGCCCGATGGGGAACGGGAGGGCCATCCGCTCCTCAGTCCACGGGAAACAGAGACACCACTGAAGCGGGACATGGAATCTGTTTACAGGGGAGAGAAAACGTGATATAACTCTGGAAAACCAGAACCCAAACAGGCCAGGAAGGAGGGAAGAGCAGCTGGACAGTGAGGCGGTTACGACCCAGACGCAAGAGCAGGCGGCAGGCAGAGGCTGCTCAGCGGAGGGTGTGGGTCAGGGCGGCCGGCCAGGGTCGGGCCCCGCAGGCCAGGCTGAGCGGGGCACACAGCACGCGGCCAGTCCAGGACCGAGCAGCTGAATCGGGGCACACCATGTGGCTTTCCATCCTGGGGCCCATTTTTGGGAATGGTCTCCCCTTTGACTGTACCTGGCTTTCCCTGATCAAATCCTTGTGTGACCGTGACCTGCACATGAGAGCCGTTTTCCAACTACATTATCTGCACAGAATCCTTTCATATTATGGGGGCTCAACTGCAGTGATCAGAGAGTGAAGATTTTTCCCTAAGAACCTCCTACATACAATGGCTAGTATGCAAGGCAAAAAAAATACCAGGAAAGCAGGATGATGGGGAAGCAGCATGAAAACATCAAGTGAATCTAAAGATGAGCCAGACACACACACATACGTCTTCCCCCTACCCTCCCTCCCAGGAAGACTTGAGGATCAGCACGGGTCAGGAAGAGGGAAGGACAGAACTTAAGGACTTGCACAGTGAGCCTCATGCCCCTGCTCGTAGGGTCTGACTAGCTTCCAGGGAAGCAGAGAGCAGAGGGCAGGCTCAGGGAGACACTCCCAGCAGAGACAGGTTTCCTCCTCTCTTCTTCCTCTGCTCCTCATCCTTCTCCAGACTACAAGCTCCCAGTGGGTACTTGCTTTTTTCTGATGTCATCTTTACAGCCCCAGTGCTAGAACAGGGTTCATCACATAACAGATGTTCAATAAATACGTAATGCACTGAGGACACCTGTGCAAAGACAGACATGGAGTGACAGTTCTGGAGAAAGCTAGCACAGACGGAACCTAATGCCTTGTCCCTGGAGGCTGATGGAAACGACCTCTCTCAGGTAGACTGGCCCCTGACCCATGGGGCTGCCAGAACAAGAACAAGACCGTATCAAGATGATCAGTTTCCCAAGAGCAAATCACAACTAAACACACCTGACTCGACTGTAAGCTCTAAAGGACAGGGATTTTTGTCTGAGGTGTTCACTGCGGACCCCAAGACCCTACACCCATGTCTGTTACAGAGCAGGCATTCCTTACACATCTGCTGAATAAACTGAGTCTATCCTCATGATTGGGCAGGTAAGTGGCCCATCCAAATATGCTTATAAACTCTTTTAGCTACTATTTTAAAATTAAATTTTAATCATAAACACTGAGGTCTTTCTGACACCAAAGTTCATGTTCTTCTCAGGGTACCATGTTGCCATTACTTAGCAGAGATGGAATGCTGACTCATTCCAGAAACACTATTAGAAACTATGGACCTAAGACACAAACAACTTGCTATCTCCTGATGGGTATTAGCAGTTGCTTCAGTTAATTCACAGCACACGTTCAGTAGAGGACAGTAACTCTCTATCAGTGACCTCTTTTTAGGAAGACCTGCTTGATTACTGTGGGACTCTAGGTAAGTTTCACTCTGAATCTTTTGTTTCTCCTAGTGTAATGACCGTAGGATGACAATGCAGGGTTTCTGTGAGAATTGTCCAGCACCCATAATGCTGCACTTAGCAGACACTCAGTGAATCCCCTGACCTTTCTCCCCCTTCTTCCTCCACTTTCAGCTGTAAAGTAACACACTGAGAGGCCCCAGTTAAGAGCAAACACTCTGAAGGCAGGAAGTTCAGACTCAGATCTCAGCTTGACTACTCAATAGCTGTGTGACCAGGAATAAGTCACCAGAGGTGCGTCTCCAGGCTCTCCGCAGTAAATGAGGACAAAAAGGGTGTCGAGCTCACAGAGCTGCTGTGAGGACTATGAAATAAAATAATACATGCTGAAGGCTCAGAACAATGCCCTGCAGAGTTAAGCACCAGAAAGCATGGACCGTTTCTATTACCCGCAATTACCCATCAAATCTAACTGTTGATCCTTCCATTTGGCTGCAAGGTTCTTAAGCACAGGCTTTAACCCAGGAAGACTACCTTTCATCAAAGCATTTACTGAGGAAATATTTCTCTTATTTCCTATTTAAGGAAATTTTAATTTACTGTGAGGGACTGTAACGCATACGTGCTCTTACTGACCAGAGTTTTCCTTTCTTTCATTAACTAGGAAATGAAAGCTCTGCACACAAAGTAATTGGATTTCTTCCCTTTTTATTGCCTCACTTGCAATAAAGGTTTAAACGATTGCAAAAACATTTTAGAAATTTCATGAAGAAAAAAAAGTTTCCAATTTCCTGTAAGCCAATAACTGAACCTGAAATCTGGTTTTATGCCTCAACTTACACACTCTGTATCATCCTAGTTACTTTAACAATGAGTAAGAATTAAGACGCCATTACAGCTTTGGCTGGTTCCTTTTTCTTCTAGGACTGAGGGTCTTTTAGCATATAGTTATTTAACTAACAAAATAAGGTTACTATCATCTTGCTACTGCTTTCTGTAAGACAATAATTCTTATTCCAGTCGCTCAATTCTTTCTTTTTTAAACTAGGTAAAACAGTAAGACGAGCACAAACCATCTTGGCTGAAAGAACCTTCATGCAGTACTCAAAATTGTTTCAAGCTGATTAAATTATTTACTCTTTTAAAGGTAACCTCTCAACTGCCAGGACATTCTAGACAGTTAATTAGCACCAACCAACAAAAATCCTAGTTTCCATACATGTACCACGGAGAAGGCAATGGCACCCCACTCCAGTACTCTTGCCTGGAAAATCCCATGGACGGAGGAGCCTGGTGGGCTGCAGTCCATGGGGTCGCTAGAGTCAGACACGACTGAGCAACTTCACTTTCACTTTCATGCATTGGAGAAGGAAATGCCAACCCACTCCAGTGTTCTTGCCTGGAGAATCTCAGGGACAGGGGAGCCTGGTGGGCTGCCGTCTATGGGGTCGCACAGAGTCGGACACAACTGAAGCGACTTAGCAGCAGCAGCATACATGTACCAGATTCTTCTTTTTAAGTGACACTACTAAGCTTTGGTAAAAAACATAAAGCAACTGTAACCAGCATGCAATACTGAAGAGAATATAAACTGGTACCATCACTTTGGAAAACTCTTTGGCACAAAGACTAAAGCTGAACATAAACCCTTGGACCCAGCATCTCCCCTTTGGTGTATACCCCATGAGCTATGTCTATGTTTATGAAAAGGAATGCACAAGAATGTTCACAGCAGCTTCATTCATCAAAGTCCTAAATTAAAAACTACCCATGTCATCCAACCACCAGCAGAATGGAAAACCTAAGTCTGGCACATGGACAACAGAGTAATTCCTAGCAATAAGAAAAGAACACACAACAACACGGACGACTCTCACAGTCACAACGACAAGCAATAAACCGTAGCAAAGCAGGACCTCATGAGGCCTTCCTGAGACAGACCCTCCCCCTATGTCCCCTGCCTGCTTCTTGTGCATGGAAAAGCTGAAGTCTCCCAGGCCTTCCCTGAGTCACAAAAGCCCGGCTCAGGAACTGATAATTGAAAAGATGTATTAACTTGAAGACCATGAGCACGTAGCCCCCAGACTTACTAGAGTCTGAAGCACGATGACGTTAACCCCGTGACACCACCCTGTTACCTCACCATCAAGCAACCAGAGAACTGTGCGTGAGCTGAGCACAGATCACAGACCTGCAACCACCCCCTCACCTGGTCTTTAGAAGTGCGTCCCTGAAACCCACCAGGAGTCCAGGGCTTTGGAGCAATAGTTGCCCCTGGACTCCTTCCTTGGGGCTTGCAATAAACGCCGCACTTTCCTTCACCACACCCTGATTGGTTTTAACTGCGTGTGGGCAAGTGGACCCAAGTTTGCTTTGGCAACAAAACCAGATCTGGAAAAAGTATCTGATTTCATTCATATGAAATTCAAAAGCAAGCAAAACTTATCTGAAATGAGAGAAATCTGTGTAGTGATTACCTTCAGAAGGGGTTGGGTGAGAGGGCCGGGAGAGTGCAGAGATGCCACAGGGGTCTGTCTGTGATATGCGCAGCGGACAAACTTGCACTCACTCACTAAGCTATAAACGTCAGATCTCTAGGTGATACTTCAATAAAAAGATTAAGAAGTTAAAGACCTAACTTTTAGAATGAACACTTGAAGAAATTACAAAATATTGCTTTCAGATAGATATATACTCAATATAACTTCAAAAGCTTTTTCTCAAATTCTGTTCAATTGTCCCTTTAAGAAACTGAACATCTTGAAAAAGATGGGGAGAGAGTGCCAACAGCAATTCCAGGCTTGCCTGGAGTGATGCTCTGTAACACCGGGCTGTACTGAGGACAGGATGGACAAGTCGAACTGGGATTCTCTGAGAATTCAGTTCAGCAGCTAGTAGTCACGCCCTTAGAACATGCATGCGTGCTCAGTCACATCCAACTCTGAGACCCCACGGACTAGAGCCTGACAGGCTCCTCTGTCCATGGGACTCTTCAGGCAAGAACACCGGAGTGGGTTGCCATTTCCTCCTCCAGGGATCTTCCTGACCCAGGGATCAAACCCCCATCTTCTGCTCTGACAGGTGGATTCTTTACAAGTACTACTTTGGCCACCTAATGCAAAGAGCTGTCTCATTGAGAAAGATCCTGATGCTGGGCAGGAAGAGGGCAGGAAGAAAAGGGGGCGACAGAGGATGAGATGGTTGGATGCCATCACCAACTCAATGGACATGAGTTTGAGGAAGTTCCGGGCGTTGGTGATGGACAGGGAAGCCTGGCGTACTGCAGTCCATGGGGTCGCAAAGAGTCAGCCAGGACTGAGGGACTGAACACCACCACCACCACCTGAGAACTTAATCACTCCCTTAAACTACAGTAACTGGCTGTATTGATTAGCTCACCTGCATGTGACTGTTCAGCCTATTTAAAATGAAGAGGAATCTGGAGATTTAAATACTATTTAAGGATTCTTCCATAGTGGTGAAGAGCAGGCTTCTAAACAATGCTTATTTATAAGAAAGTAAACTAACTCACTCTGTATAATTAAGTTGGAAAACACACATACACACACACACACACACACAAATATCTGCTAGACTGTCCTAGGTGGAAATTCTCTCACTGGCTCAAAATTATCTTAAAAAATATAAAACTTTTTCCAATTTTTCTCTGGTCTCTAGCCCAAGACATATCATACTTTTCACCATTAAATCCACAGTTTTTCCTCCTTTCCTCCTCTTTACAAAGCCTCAGACCAATCATGATTATTTCTATACATTTTACTATATAGAAACACGATATGAAAATCTATAAATATCTGTCGATAAATCCAATAGATATTGCTTGGTTTTGATAAATTACTATTTGGTGTGTATTTTAGCTCAAGTTCCCTTAGTCACAGTAAGATATTCCTAAAATCAGTTTTTATGTTTCTACTCAGATCGTAACGTTCAGTCCCCCATCACATCCTATCAACCTCAAATATATGATAAAATATTAAATCTGAAAACCTAAAGATTTGTCAGGCCCAGTACTGAACTAGACCTCTTTGTGGAAAGAAAGCAAACAGAAAGGTGAAGCAGAGAGAGAAGGTGAAGCCACTGCCCCGCAGAGCCCGGTGGGAGGAACACAGATCCACGAGGCTTCTGACTCCAGTCCACTGGCTGAACAGGGCCAAGCCTTCCCAAACCTCCTCTCACAGAGGCATGCGGCGGCCAGCTCAGGACACACCTTTCTTACTAGGAGAATTTAGTCGTAAGGAACAGTGTACGCCATTTGAAAGATCGAAGGCAGAAGGAGAAGAGGGTGACAGATGGCTGGATGGCATCACCGATGCAGTGGGCAGACCCCGGGAGATGGTGAGGGACAGGGAGGCCTGCCCTGCTGTAGTCCACGGGGCAGCAAAGAGTCAGACATGACCTGGCAACGGAACACCACCACCAATGCATATGGTGCCCTGGCTCTAAACCTTAGGCATAGTAATACTGTTCTGATGCAGCTTCAACACGTTCTGTGCCAATAAAAACCGCATCACAAACACTCCCATCAGCAGTCAATTTAACCCTCAGTTTATCAGGATACTAACACTTTCACTTAATACTTTATCAGGATAAACAGTTCTCACTATTTATCACCTGGGTCTAAGCAACTCTTTTAAATTTTTTTATATTTTCAAGTCATTTTATGCTTACAGTCAAGAAGAATAAAGGGAGAGTAAGAAACTACATTAAAATTTTCAAAATGTATTGAAATAAAAAACTCAAAACTATATTCCATGTTTCTGGTTTTGATAGTACGTAGACCTGAACTAGACAAAATTCTCTGAATGAAATATGTGTGAACACAGAACATATTTGGTTTGTATATACTGACTCCCGATTTAAAATATCTCCCTATTAATAGCTGCTTCTGGTTCTTCTTACTCTTGCATCATTAAAACATGAAACTTAAAAAAAATTCTGACAACTCATAATTTTGTTGATGACAGAATGACTATTTCTTTGCTCTATAACTGCAACAACAAAAACATATTGCAAGAAAAGAATAAGGTATATGATATGGGTGAATCTCAAAGCCATTATGCTAAGTGAAAGCAGCCATCCACAAAACAGTACCCAGTAAGCCACCACTGACATGCACGGCAAGAGCAGACAAATTCAGACAGAAAGACCAGTGGTTGCCATGGGGGGAATGGGGGACTACTAAGGCCTATGGCGTTTCTTTTGAGGGAGATGAAAATGTTCTAAAATGACACCGGTGATGACTGTACAACTCTAAAAATACACTAAAAACCTCTGGGCCGTACATGTTAATGGGTGAACTTTACAAAATGTGAAGTGTATCTCAATAAAGTGTTATTTAAAAAAATCACATGGCAGAAAATTTAACAACTGGAAAATATTAGCATGGTTTTCCCACAAACTGGAATAAAAAGACTACCATGATTATACATATTGGTAAACATTCCACTGCAGTCTGAGGATGCCAACATCTCCGGGACAGTTGTCTATGACTACAGATCCATGTCCTCCAGCCCACCTCCTCCTCCTCCTCCTCTGAAAGGAGGTTAGGGAAACAGGAAAGAGGAAAGAAGACTGAGGGAAGCAGGTCTGAAACAGACTCCCCCACAGAATCCTACCCCCACTGCCAAGACCATGCTCTGAACACCAAGTCCTAGAGGGCACCCCTATTATAACCTCCCCACTGCTTTGTTCACAAATCAAAGTGATAATGTGAAAGCCATAGCAATAGACTTTCACTGTAAATGTGATCTGCGTGTACCCTCCCCATTTTTTATGTACTAGCATATATAAAAATGGGCTTCCCAGGTGGCTCAGTGGTAAAGAATCCACCTCCCAATGCAGGAGACACAGGTTCAATCCCTGTGTTGGGAAGATCCCCTGGCAAAGGAAATGGCAACCCACTCCGGTATTCTTGCCTGGGAAATCCCAGGGACAGAGGAGCCTGGCAGGCTACAGTCCACGTGGTCGCAAAAGAGTCAGACATGACTTGGCAACTAACCCTAACCCTTTTCCATTAAAAGGCACCAGGGCTCCCTAGTAAAATGGACACAGGTCTGGGGCAGGCAATGTATAAGAGGAGCTTAAAACAACTACCAGCCCAAGTCTCAAGGAAATTACCATATGACTAGAGCTGTATCACAGAAAAGACACAGGGACCAACTGGAAGAGGTTTTTCATCAAAAGCTAACGACTGCAATGGACAGAAATATACTTCTTGGCCTGGCTAAAAAGTTCATTCAGGTTTTTCCATAGATGTTACAAAAATAACCCAAATGGACTTTTGGGGTAACCCAATACATATGTTTAAATTCATGAATATATTGTGAGGACCCCCTCAACCCCTGCAACCCTAACTGGACACAACCAGAGGATGCTAATGAATTAACTGGCTATCTTGAAAACCGGCAAATTAAAGGAAAAAATTAAGTCGCCTCTCCTACATGAATTACCAGCTAATCAAAACTACCCACATATATAAGAAATGCCAAAGACAAAGGACTGGCAGAGGACAGAGGCTGATCAGCAAAACGCACACTGTGGGAGGGAAAAGACCCCGTTTCTCCCACACATAAATCACAAGAAAAACAGAGGTGAAAGAGGACTTGCCAGACTAAGAAACTTAAATATATCAATCTGATCTGCAGTTTGAGGCAAACTAACAAACTCGGGGGAAAAAACAGCGCATGATGTATGACTGGAAAGATGAATCCTTTAAAGGATATTTGATGAGAGTAAGAAATCACTGGGTTTCCAGGAAGTCACAAAATGATGTTAATCCCAGCCTCCCTGATCCACCCCCTTTACAAACACCCCCGACTAAAAAGCCAAGCAGGAGAGGCCCTGAGGCTTGCCCCCCACTCGCCAGCTTGGCACCTGAACAAACCCTACTCTGCTGTCAGTGCGGCTTTCTGCACCTTGGGCCCCTGATACGACTCCAGAGATCAGAAGACCAGCAGAAACCACTTCTGGGGAAAAGTGGATTTTCCCCCAGATGCTTTCAAATCAGTTATGAAGAGAGGACAGCTTCCCCTTCTACACATCAGCAAGAAAAAGTAGGGACCCTGGACTAGTCTCCACTCAGAAGACTCACAGAAGTTTGGCTTCGACAGAATGCCACACCCTCCTGCTGCACTCCACCTCCGTCGGGGTCTGTGTGCTAACACACAGCACGTGGGGCCTCCCTGGGTCTCCTGAGTCTCAGCGACTGCGGTGGAGGGCAGAACCACGTTAGAACCCCTGCTTCTGGGATCGTTACTAACACCCATCTATCTATTCACTGGAAGGAGAGATGGAACTGGGAGGATCCGTTATAGTCAATGCAATGTCTGTAAAGTATCAGACAAATATCTGAAAGAGATATTTGTTAAAATTCCTTGAAAAATAAAGATGCATGTTCATCATTAAAATCAAATGACTAGGATGTTAAACTCTTTACCAGAGCAATAAGTTTAAAGTCTAATGATCAGTTTAAATATCTTTAAGGAGACAAAATAGATCTGGCATCATAATGTCACTTTAAGCTTTTAGCTAACATAAACCTCAAACACAGCACAAACATCACACTAAGACATTTTATTAGAAAAATTCTATATACGAAATAATTCTCACAGGAAGGCAAGAGTTTCTGTTTCACTATTGTATCCCTGGTACTGTGTATACAGTAATTGCTTAATAAATACTTGTTTAGTGAATAAATGAGTGAATCTGAGACAAGAGCCCCTTGCAGTTTGACAAGGCTAACTGTTAAAAAGCAAAGTAAAACGTATTAAAACTAAAACGTCTTTAAATCGTCTTTCCTCAGGAAGCAGATAACAATACTCTCCAGCCAGCAGGCTACGTCAGGGCTCCACTGTCCGGGGTTGGTCCACGGGTTACAGCCTCCCCTCCCCTCCTCCTCCTGCACCCAGGGCTCATCTGACTAAACCAGTGCTCACATCAGTGTACTTCCTGGGCTGAAACTAGCTATTCAGGGTTTATCAGGAAACGTCAGGTTCTCTCGATACAGTTTCTGCTGTATGAGCCCCTCCCTGTGTTACACTCCAGGCAAACTGCACTGGGCGTTACTGCCCAACCATGCCCCCAGTGTCAACCACCTGCTTGCGTGCCTGTCTTCCTGCATCCAAGCTCCTGTCAAAGGTAAGCACCTCCATGAATTCTCTCTTCATAACCCCCACGTGCTCTCCTACTTCCCTAAGTCTCTGTCCTCTGCACCTCTCCAGCTGCCTTGTATCAGCCTATGCTAAAGCTATTTTTTTCATACATCCCCTTTTTAATCACTTGCTCTTTCTGAATTTTAAGATTCTGGAAGGTACACTCTGTCTCCATCACTTTTATGTTCCTTCCAACCCTTCAGGAGCATCCTAAAAGTTGTTACATTCAATCCAAATACTTCCTCCCAGAAATCTTTTGATGCATCTCTCCCTTAGATATGGAACAGCTGTAGCATTTAATCTACTCAAAGGCAACCAAACCATCAAGCCAAATTCCTCTTAAGGTCACTTTTATCGGCCTTACACTTAAATCACACAGAATATCACAGTGGCTGACACAGCAACACCCACTGGTGCTACAGCGCACTTTACGCAGTCGAGAGAGGAAGGCTGCGTGTTGCTGGGGGTTCAGAAGTCAGGTCATATACTTGGAGCGGCATTCAGGTGAGCTGAGGCCACAGATGTTAAGACTCTAACAACATCCAAGCAAAGCTATGCAGTCTCTGAAGCTCAGAGGAAAAGCGTCCAGAATGAAAGGCCCGGGGAGTCCCAGTGTGGAGGCTGCACGGCGGTCTCACTGACGCTCTTCATTCTTGGCTTCATGTGTCTGCAGCACACGAAGGGATGTGATACTTTAGTTAAAGACATTTTAGTTCAGCACATGAACTGCAGGGTTGTCCACACCCACGGGTCAGTGATGAAACTTGCTGTCACGATCCACACACAAACTCTTCTGGATATTTCTGGAGCAATGCCTCAAGAGTGCTTACCATGGCTATCAGAAAAGACAGGGCCTGTCTATTTCTAAAATTCACAGCTAAGAATGTGAAATGCAGCAGTAGCTAATAATACAGCCAGGATGGCAGCAGGAGGCTGCAAGCCCAGGCAAGGGGCCTCGGAAAGACAGCAGGCAGCCCTCTGTAGGAGGCGGCAAAGCAGAGTCAACCATGCACTCAGCGGGCCAGAGCCGCCCCTGCGGTGCTTAGCGGGAACTCAACAGAAACAGCACGGATGCCACCTCGTGACGGGCGGGAGGCTGCTGCCCGGCAGACAGGCGGACTCCCCTGGAGCCTCTGGGGGCTTGTGTCAGCCTCTGCACACACACGTGCGTGAGGGGCACCCTGTCCTCACAGCACCACGCATTTTTAACTTTCTGCTCATGAAACTTTTCTTGGAGTTTTTGTGTATTCAGAAAAAATTCTTAGAAAGCAAGTAATTACTAGGGAAAGCATGTGTTAACATACCCAGGGCACTACAAGTTTAAAACAAGTTTAAGTCCTTCCCCACCAGTTTATTCTTTTTTTGGGGGGTGGGAGGTGGGTAGGAGATGTAATAGGAAAATAAAAGGTAAAAAATGATCTATCAAATTTTTATGTTTATAAATTTAATGAAGGAAACATAACATGAAGCTTTAGTCCTTCTGAGTGATCTGTTACAGTGTTACGAACAGCTGCTGGGGCAAAGCCACTGAGAGCACTAGACATATTCATTTCAACAACACAGGCTACAGTATACCTGTGCAGCCTAAGCCTGGCTTATTTTCAGTCTACCATTATTCTAACTGGTACGGATGGCACAGGCCACGGGAAGGAGACATGCCCTTATTCATGTCTAGTGACAGGCAGGTGGTTGCTACCTGGTGGACAGGCGGACCTGTCCCTGGATCCTCTGGGTGCCTTGTCACCCTCTGCACACGCACAGGAGGCACAGCACCACACAGGGACAGCAGCTGTGCCTTGTTGTCAGAGTTGAAATACCACATTTGAAAATTATTTTTGGAACACCATGATTACAAAGGAAAAAGTTGTAACTCTACATATGTTGTTGCTCAGTCACTCACTCATGTCCAACTCTTTTTCACCCCATGGACTGCAGCATCCAGGCCTCCCTGTCCATCACCACCTCCTGGAGTTTCCTCAAACTCATGTCCACTAACTCGGTGATGCCATCCAACCATCTCATCTTGTCATCCCTTTCTCCTCCTGCCTTCAATCTTTCTCAGCATCAGACTTTTCTAAAGAGTCAGCTCTTTGTATAAGGAAGGCAAAGTATTAAAGTTTCAGCTTCAGCATCAGTTCTTCCAATGAATAGTCAGGACTAATCTCCTTTAGAATGGACAGGTTGGATCTACTTACAGTCCAAGGGACTCTCAAGACTCTTCTCCAACACCACAGTTCAAAAGCATCAGTTCTTCTGAGCTCAGCTTTCTTTCTAGTCCAAATCTCACATCCATACATGACTACTGGAAAAACCATAGCTCTGACTAGATAGACCTTTGTTGGCAGCTTTTCTTCCAAAGAGCAAGCGTCTTTTAATTTCACAGCTGCAAGCACCATCTGCAGTGATTCTGGAGCCCAAGAAAATAAAGTCTGTCACTCTTTCCTTTGTTTCCCCATCTATTTGCCATAAGCGATGGGACAAGATGCCATAATCTTAGTTTTTTGGATGTTGAGTTTTAAGCCAGCTTTTTCACTCTCCTCTTTCACTTTCATCAAAAGGCTCTTTAGTTCCTCTTCACTCTTGGAATAAGAGTGGTATCATCTGCATATCTGAGGTTATTGATATTTCTCCCGGCAATCTTGATTCCACCTTGTGCTTCATCCAGCCCAGCATTTCACATGATATACCCTACATATAAGTTTAATAAGACAATATACAGCCTTGACATACTTCTTTTCCAGTTTGGAACCAGTCCATTGCTTCATGTCTGGTTCTAACTGTTGCTTCCTGACCTGCATACAAGTTTCTCAGGAGGCAGGTCTGGTGGTCTGGCATTCCCATCTCTAAGTATTTCCCACAGTTTGTTGTGATCCACACAGTTAAAGACTTTAGCATAGGCAATGAAGCAGAAGTCAATGTTTTCTGGAATTCTCTATGATCCAACAGATTCTGGCAATTTGATCTCTAGCTCCTCTGCATTTTCTAAATCTAGCTTGAACATCTGGAAGTTCTCAGTTCACATCCTAGTTATCTAAAAGGTATATTATCTAAAAGGTAGCCAAAATAAACGCCACAACTGATGAGTCTGATTATGTATTCAAAAGAAAAACATGACAATATAAAATTTACTACAGAATCATTAAAATCGGGTTACAAAGGTAAAACTGTATATATTTACAAAGTACCTTTGGTGTTTCATTTGTTAACTTTTAAACTGCAGTAATAACCATCTCTAAGCGCAGGGTTCGGTGGCATGAAGTACATTCACACAGCTGTGCCACCGCCACAGCCATCCTCCTCCAGAGCTCTTTTTATCCTGCACAACTGACACTCTGCGCACGAAGCCACCGCTGCCCTTACCCACCTTACCGTGCACTCTACCGGCCGTCTCTATGAATCTGACTCTTGCAGGGACTCGCGGGAGGCACCTACAAGTAGCATCGCACAGAATTTGTCCTTTCGTCTTCATTTCACTTCATATAATGTCCTCAAGGAGCACCCATGCTGTAGTCGGTATCGGAATTTTCTTCCTTTATTAATATTCCATTGCACATACATATCACATTTTGTTTATCCATTTATCCACTAATGGACATTTAAGTGGTTTCTACTTCTGGTTATTATGAATAATGTTGCTACGAACATGGATGTACGAATTCTGTTTGAGTCCTTGTTTTCAATTCTTTTGGGTATATACCCAGAAGTGGAACTGCTAGATCAAATGGTAATTCCATGTTTCTTTGAAGAATTACCACACTGCTTTTCACTGCTGCTGCTCCTGCTGCTAAGTCGCTTCAGGCGTGTCCAACTCTGTGCGACCCCATAGACAGCAGGCCACCAGGCTCCCCCGTCCCTGGGATTCTCCAGAGAAGAACACTGGAGTGGGTTGCCATTGCCTTCTCCAATGCATGAAAGTGAAAAGTGAAAGGGAAGTCGCTCAGGCATGTCCGACTCTTAGTGACCCCATGGACTGTAGCCCACCAGGCTCCTCCATCCATGGGATTTTCCGGGCAAGAGTACTGGAGTGGGGTGCCATTGTCTTCTTTCACTATGGCCACACTATTTTATATTCCCACCAACAATGCACAGGTTTCCAATTTCTCCACATCCTCACCAACCACTTGCTGTTTTCTGGCAATTTTTTTGACAGCAGTCATCCTAATGAGTGTGAGATATAAAGTACTTAAAGTATCCTTTTAAAATCCTATAAAAATTTTCAAAAGAACTGAAAGTAAAAACTAAAATGTTAAAAGTGGTAAGACTCTGTACAGTGAGACAATAGGTTTTCCTTTGTACTTTTTTCCTTGTATTTTCCATGGTTTTTATAATAGGGGGGGAAATGGCTATTTTAAAAATGAGGCTGATATTATTATCACAATGAGAAAAGATTTAAGAGGAGGCATGGACCTGGTCACAGCACAGGTGCAGAAGAAGTCAGAAAGTTGAGAGGAAAACAAGCCCGGCACGTTCAGGGGCCAGCACCCGCTGGGCTCCCCTGGAACGTGTGTGCGCGGGTTGGGGAGGGACTGCCTGAGACGGAAAGTGGGCACACCTCGGATGGCTCAGGTACCTGTCCTGCGGTCTGCACGCAGCGATGCCTGGTTCTCTCTCAACTTTTCCCAACGGTCAAGCCTCCATGAAGCTCTGAAGAAGTTGGAATCTTTCTTCCTGGCACCCAGTCTTTCTGGCACAGCAATGCTCAGAAATAAATGCAGTAATCTACCACAAAAGTGATACTCCAGAAGGGGAGTAACAACAAAGCTTATGGCCTCAGGGCTAAACGCTGTCAGGGGCCCAAGACCATGTATCTAAGCCAATTTTTATCCTAACAACCTGTTTTGTTTTTACCTCCAAAATGAAGGTGATTCTTTTTTCAATTTTTAAAAATTTTAAAGGTTACTTTCCATTTACGATATTTATTACAAAATATGTTGTAACTATGTTTCTTTATAATTTTGTTTGTAATATATTTTGTGTTGTACAATATATACCCTTGCGCCTGTCTTACAGCAACAATCTGCACCTCCCACTCCCCACCCCCCATACTGCCCCTCATCCACTAATTTGTCCGCTCTACCCAAAATGCAAATGATTCAAATCATATGGGAATTAGATGAAAAGATGTGTGATTTTAAAAGATAAACTCGACTCTGGGAACCTTCAAGTTAAGAAAATGCTGGTTTGGATTTCAAATTATCTTATGTCTACCTCCCACTTAACGGCACTATTATAACCTTTTTCTTTCATATACATAACCATATTACTTCCTTCCAGCATCTGAGTAAAACTGCTAAGAAAAAGATTTGTGTCTATATCCAAAAGCCTCACTCGCACTCTCCATCGAGGTGTGCACCAGACTGCTTTCTTTCTTCCACTGAGACCAGTTTCATAGACCTGGAATTTGAATCATTGATTCTCTAGTGATGAGCAATCTTGTCCTCCGGGACATTCAGCAACATCTGAAGACATTTCTGATTGCCAGGACTGGCAGGATGCTGGCAGACATCCTGCAAGACACAGACATGCCTCCACCACACGACTCCTGGTGTTTGAGATGATGCTTGCCACAGGGTAGGTAGAAAAAATGCCCATTAAACTAACAGATTTACATATGAGGAAACTGAGGTTCAGAGTGATCAGATATTTAGTAAACAGCAGAGAATGGAAGTCAAGTCTTCTTACCAAGCCCAGGCTCTACCTTCTTTACCTTCTAGTAGTTTAATATTTTTCAAAAGACTTTTTAAAAAGTCTGTATCCTTTGACTTAGCAAATCCAGTTTTAAAAACTTATCCTAATAAGCTATCACACAGTTGTACACCGATTATGTGTGCATATTATCATTATTCAAGAGATAAATTTTAAAATAAATCTTTCTATAGTCAGAGGAGTGTTCCATTCCCACTCAAGGGAATGTTACTAAATACAGAAAAGCATACACATATTTATCAACAAGAAAGGATACTCAAGACATATTGTTATATGACAGAGGAGCAGAGTAGTCCAATCCCGTGTGGATACACACATTTCCATGGGAAACAATATGGGAGGAGGAACATCAAAATGTTAGTGATAATTTTTCTAAGTGGTTAAATCTGTGATGATATTACTTTTTCTTTTTGCTTATGCATATTTTCTAACTTCTTAAAAGTAGACATGGTTTGGGGACTATGGGGAGGTAGAAGGGAGACGCTATTAAAAATCCATAAAGTTTCTATCTACCCTGTCTCTTGGTTAAAGAATGAAAAACGCTATAAATTTACTGGACAGGAATATGATTTCTTTCGACTTAGGAGTAGCAGTAGTGATCTTTTCTTTTTCAGAGAGAAAAGATTTACTAAAAAAGAGAAACCTAATAGCTAAAGAAAGAAAGTTGTCAACAGCAACTAACAATATAGACTCTAATAAAACCTGGACCACAGAAAACCAGGACCAAAATGCTTTCTAAGTCTAATGCACAGTTATGCTGAATCCATTTTTTTAAATCTACAAACAAAAGATTGTTATCAAACTAATCTCCAATATCAGGTTTTAAGCTGAAAATGAAATGATCTGTGGAAAATACAAAGAACCTTCCAATTCCACTTATTAAAAAAAATGTACTGTTAAGACATCTGCCATGCTTACTTATTACTACCTAGGCCATATGTCTCCAAGTCCACAAAAGCACTAACTGTTGGAAATATCTGATTCTCAAGTGCACACACACATCATGAGCAATGTTTATCTAGCTTCAATGGCACTGAGAACCTGGTGGCTGTGCGAGCGTCTCTGCCAGATTGTTAAACAGTAGAGCCTACTAATGCAGCAGCTGGCAATGAGCCACTGAATTCCACTTTAATGCTTGACTAAGAGCTATCGTGCTGCGATTCATGGGGTCGCAGAGTCGGACACAACTGAGCGACTGAACTGAAACTGAAACTGAAGAGCTATCTGACTGACATACAACTGGTTGCTTACTTTTACCTGGCTGTACTGAAATCTCAAGCTCAGGAGCTTTGCGATTTTACTTTCTGCTTACATTGAAAGGTCAGACCACTTATTATATTTTTTAAGTTTTACTAACATAAAAGTTTGCTCATAAAGACAACTCTGCTGGTTGTTTCTGTTTTTTCCCCAACTACTTAAAAAAAAAATCACTATTCATCTACATCATCTTCTTAAAAGATTAAAATACTACTTAACATTAATATATGTGTTAAGTTGATTTTCTCTCATAAACTTCAAGAAGTTAGTGGCAAGAACCTGCACACACACAAAAAAACCACTTTTTAAATTTTGCATTAAAAATTATAACATATGCTTGGGGGACCACAGGCCAGTCACAGCAATCGCTTTAAAGTATTTCACCAAGACACATACAAGAGATTGGTAACAGTACACACACATTAGGACTGACATATATACCGTATTATATATAAAACAGACAACTAATGAGCACCTACTGTGCAGCACAGGGACTTCTACTCAATGTTCTGTGCTGACCTAAATGGGAAGAAGGAAATCCAAAGAAGAGAGCACATATGTATACGCATAGCTGATTCACTTTGCTGTACAGCAGAAACACAACACTGGAGTAAAGCAACTATACTCCAAGAAAATTAATTTTTAAAATGCTTAAGATGAAAAAAAAGAATACTCATGCACACAAGCAGAGAAAGCTATGGTACAAAAGGTTTAAGACAGTTATCACTATGTAGAGGGATTATGAGAAGCTATGTACCTTTTTAATGTTTTGCTTATTTATACATTTTTTTCCTACACAGAATATGTAATATTTAATAAATGTTTGAATATGAAAAATTTTTAATTCATAAAAACATAAAAATATTCCAAGATAGGTGAATAATTATGTACTAAACTGACTGTAATTATCTCGGAAAGACCTTAAGAAAGTCCATGAAAATATAAAATTCTTTACTTTGATGTAATAATCTAAATTTTTCTGTTAAGATACTCATTGCATATAAAACCAATGCATTTACACTTGTACAACAGGCATCTAAACAGAAATACCTAATACCTTAAAGTAAGCCATGTTTTCTGAAATATAATATATTCAGACACACACAGATATACACACACATACATACATACACAAATACATGTTCTATATAAATGCAGAAGTAGCTAGCATTAGGAAGAACTGAATACTTTTTTCCTAAATTAGACTTTGTCATTTAACAGGAAGAATAGCTCATTGAAACAGAATAGCAACTAAGGAGGATGATAAATCAGTTTGAAATAATAAAGAAAATTCACTGACTAAAAACCAACTCTGGAGCTGTGAAAGCCATCTTTAAGGATATAGTCAAAATGATTTCAGGAACCTGTCCCTATGTTCAATGGATTTAATAAGTAATTCTAAATTTAGAACTATTAATTACCATAGGGATCACTAGAGATCATCAAGGCAAAGCTTATTAATAAATGAGGAAAAAGCAGATCCAGGCAGTTAACTGACTGGGCAAAGACCACGGGCTTGAACCTGGCTCTCCTCCTGACCCTGCTTCTCCTGCTGCAACCAAGTCTCAATGAACGTGGCCACCTGCTTCTGTAAATAACATTTACTGGAACGCATTCACATATACTGCCTGTGTGCTACAAAGGAAGAGTTGAATAGTTGTGAAAGATACCTTATGGCCTAAAAGATTTAGTATCTGATTCTCTACAGAAAAACATTTGCTGATCCCTGAAGTTTTCTTAACATACAATTTAAAAGTTTCAGAACACATAAATTCTATCAATAATAAACTATATTATAATAAACAGCAATAAAATCAGAACCACTACTGTGGTTATTACTTTAAACTACTTTAGGAGGATTTAATTCCCCCATCCCAAGAACTGACTATTTGTCCATTTTCCATGTTTTGATATGTACATCTTTAAGAAAAACTATAAAACTTAGAACCTCCCAAAGGAGAAATCAAGATCTGCTTATTTTAACTGAAAGAGAACTCATGTACATTCCTTTAATAGAGTACTTCTCATCTACATAAACATATTTATAGATCACCAGCTACATGGGAGACAGTCTAGTAGATAAATCTAAATGAACTGAATGAGAAATGTCAAACATAGGGCAAAATATTTTAGAAAAAGTCAAATATACACACTATTTTCCAGCAGAATATCTAAAGCACAACAGACAGACATCTATTTAAATGTCAAAAACATCTGCCCTATTAATCAGTTGATTCAGTAAATGTTTAGGTTTTACCTTCCTCTTCCCAGAAAAGAAAGTGAGCTGGCTCCAGCTAACCCCATTAGTAACAGATGCTTATACAACACAGTAACGTAAGCTTCAGGGAGATCTAAATACAAAATACGATTTAAACAAAAGTAGTAGGCTGCTCAGGGAAAACAAGTGTATTTAAGGAAGGAAGAAGTCCCTACGGTAGGAAATCAATAAAAATTATGAATCCACTAGTTAGAAGACAATATGGGATGGGGTTATATATAAACACCATTCTTTTTTAGAGAACCCTGGACTGTTCATTATAAAATGATGTAGAATGTACAACAGAACAAAAAATTGCAGTACCTACCTGAGGGCACATATGTCAAATCAAAGCGTGCGCGCGCGCGCGCACACACACACACACACACACACACACACACACACGACCTGGGACTTAAATCAGAAGAAAACCTGGGTTCAAACCCCTCAACTGCCAACAACTGTTAGCACTGAGCAAGTCACTTTTCAGTGACTCGATGTCCTAGGTTTTAGTCTGCTCCTTTATAAAATAAGTGATTTGGACTAGGTAGCCAAGTTCCTTCTAATCCCCAATTAGCATACTTCCAAGTAACTGTTTATTAACTCACTGCTGCATGTCAAGTCCATGTTAATGGTTTAATTATGTGTAGAAATAAGTGGACTTAGAAGAGGTATTCTGGAAAAATAAACCCTATCAAGCATCACTCTTTCAAACACATGAAGATGTACAAGATGGAGCTTAGTCTGCTCTGCCTTATAAAAGAAATGAAATCCTATTTTTCCAAGCTCCATAAATTATCTAACTAAACTAGATTACATTAGCCAGTTCATATATTCTCTCCAATTCTTGGTTCTTCCACCTCCAACAATAACTGGTCTTTGTAAGGAGTAAAGAGAACACACCGGGGTGAAGAGCTGAAAGCCTTCCCTCTGAGGTCAGGAATAAGACAAGGATGCCTTCTATCACTGATTCACAAACCAGAAATGAAAAAAGCAATAAAACCACAGAAATAAGACATTTGCAAACATGTAACTGGAAAAGAACCAATTTCTTTGACATATATGTGTGTGTCTATTGATTGTTAAAACCACAATATTGTAATTAGCCTCCAATTAAAATAAATTAAAAAAAGAAAAAATAGGCAATTAAAAAAAAATAAAGAGAAACTGTATTTAGAAAAAAAAAAAAAAAGGCAACGAGGGAAAAATAAGCAATCCAATTTAAAAAGAGGTGAAAGATCTGAATCAGAGCTCCAAAGGGGGGCTCCAAATGGGCAATGAACATGTGAAAAGGCCCTGAGCCTTGTTCATAATATACAAAATGGACACTTAAAATACAGTGAGATATCACTATACACTCATCAGACTTTAAACAATAATATTTCTGATAATACCAAATGTTGAAAGAACGCAGGGTCACCAGACTACATTTGGCATTTGGTGTACACGATGCAGGGCTGTGTGACAGGACTTAGCAGCTGAGTATGCACGACAGTGTTCATACTTTATGACCAAACAAGTCCACCCGTAAATACATCCTGAAGAAATACACACTTAGAGGCACGTACAAAAGAGCTCACAGCAGCACTGCTTATTAAGAGCTAAAGCCTGGATATAACCCCAATGTTTACCAATTGAATGGATAAAGTAAGAAACAAAAATATGATGAAATACTACACAACAATTAACTAAGGAAGCATGCAACTATATACCAAAAAAATGCTGACTGGAAAAAAAAGCAAAACAAAAGAATATTCGTGCTATCATTTCATTTGTATGTTCAAAAAATACAGAAAAACGGTATTTTCTAAATATGATTTCTGTTATTTACATACACACTCAGAGAAGATAAATCTATTTCTAAATGCAAGGAAATGATTATCTCTGGGGAGAAGAGAGGTGACTGAACCAGGAGGTGTTACGGTGGCAGCTTCTGGGGAGCCGGCCACGTCCTGTTTCCTGACCAGGCGGTGAATACAAGGCTGGTCACTTCACACTTGTAAGTGCACATGCACAAGTGTACACGCAAACTACACCTGCCCAGTTCCTGGCAGACAACAGATAGCCAATAAAGCCAACCCCTTCTTATTAATGAGGATGATATTCTGACTACTGCTGATATAATCTTCACTATTACTACTAACTTCTCCTCTGCAGATTATACACAGGGGTTTCCATGGAGGCTCAGTGGTAAAGAATCCACCTGCCAATGCAGGAGACGTGGGTTCAATCCCTGGGTTGGGAAGATCACCTGGAGTAGAAAATAGCAACCCACTTTAGTATTCTTGGCCTGGGAAATCCCATGGGCCTGGTGAGCTATAGTCCATGGGGTTGCAGAGTCGGACACGACTTAGTGACTAAACAACAAGACTATACAAGCTCCCTGACGACCTCAGCTCAGAGAGAAGGCACAGAGAAACGGCCGGTGCTAAAGAGGAGAGCTCACTGGCGCCGCTGCTCTGTCTCCCCGCTGTGCAGACTTGTAAATGCACTGGTCTCTCCCTTCTCATGCAGCTTGTACTATCCTGACCACGGAAGTTTGACAGGAACCGAGGTTTCTCCCTGTGGGTGATTACTCCTTCAGCAAGGTTCCCACTAGCAGCAGCAGGACTCCTGAACTCTGCAGGGTGAGCAAGAGTAACAGATGAGGTGTGAACTGGGTTTAGTAAAACCTAACACTGAAGGTAACAGAAAAGTGCCAGCTCCTCCCCGTGCCCACCTCTGAAGTGCTCTCTCACACCCGCGATCCAGAGACTGCTCACAGGTCACTGGCGGCCCCTTCCCTCAGCGGGCAATGGAAGGCAAGCACTTACACACAAGGCAGCGAAATACACGAGGTCATGACATCGAATGCTCACTGTATTCTCAGGGCAAAAATTTTTTTTAAGAGAAAAAAATACATGTTTTAAAAGAGGTTAAATTTTAAATCTTGCCAAGTACAACAGTAAGGCATTATATAAACTCTTTGATATTTCTAACTTTTGAAAACAAAAGATAAAACCTTCTGGTGATTTTTAAATTCCTTTGCAATCAAAGAGAAAACTGTCAAAGAGATTTCACTTACAGCTTCTTACTGATGCACAGGGAAGAGAAAAGTTTCCAGAGGAGAACTGAAGCAATTTAAGCAACTGGGGTTATAATTACTAACTTAATCACTCCTTATAAAAAGTTTTATAATATTTAACATCTGACTAAAACAAAACCTAGATGCATCCTCTGTTGGGCAAAGAAACTGATCTAACAGTATAATTAAAGAATCATATGAGGGAGGAAATAATACAATCAAATGTATGACAATGTCCCCGGAATTCTGAGGAAAGGAGAAGGTGCATCTCCTTGGGGCGGTTAGAGGGCCTTCACGGACAAGGAGGAGGCCTAGGGAAGCTGGGGGAGAGCAGAGGACAGCCTTGGCCAGGCAGTTCAGGGAAGAGAGATGGGAAGTGTGTTCAGGGGGCAACAGACAAGTCGGCCTGGTGCTGGTGGGGCCGGGGGTTAAGGGGACACCCACTAGGAGGGAGGTGAAGGCGCAGATGGTGGACAGGTGTGGGTGCTCCAAGTTCTGACCAGCCTTGGGATTCTTAGCAGCACGTCTTAAAGCTGAAGGCACGCTTATAACTTTCTGAAGGAATAGGCTATTCTAATAAACGTGATGGAAAAAGAGCCAGTGAATACTGACTTGTACACTTCAAATGGAAGCAGTTTGTACTGTGTAATTTATGCCTTCACAAAGTCGACTATTCACACTGCAACAATTAAAATCAAGGACATGCTCTCTTTACTAATAATTCTCTTTCTGTGCTCCATCATTGTGTGAGGAAATGCACTGAAAGCCAAGCCGCCATGATTATTTAACCAAGTCCTTTACAGACATCCATCGTATCTTGCTACAGTAGTGTAGCAAGATAGCAGGCCTGATCACAGCTCTCCTGCTCATCACTGCAAAAGAACCTTCCAAAAGAATCCACAGCCTTTCCTTCAAAAAGGATCAATGTGGACCTTAAAGTCCTCTACAATTTGAGCTCAATCTACCATTCTGGTCTCTTTCCCACGACCTTCTATACACAGACATAGATCTTTCTTCACTCTACTGCTCACTCTTTTTCTAAATAAACCCTGTCTTTATTTTCGGTTACGTTCTCAAGGTGTTCTCTCCACAGGACACACTCCTCACAACCTCCATCCTACCTACACGTCAGTCCACTCAACTGCTACATTCAGTGTGGAGTGTCTTCTGAAAGCCTCTGCAGGGCCCTCTGCACTCTCTCAACTGTGCTGATTGTGAAGTCAGACTGTGCAAGAAAGCTAAAACCACCACTCTTTACATCAGGAATAATACTTGCCCTCGAGGAACTCACAGGAATCTACACCCACACATATGCACCTGATTACAAGTCATACAGGACCAGACAGATATAGGACACACTCTGCAAATACTGGTTCAAAGAATGACTATTGCATATCATGAGTATTTCCAAATCATCCATATATAACTATACGGATAAGGTTTAGCCTGCGTGGATTAAAAAACAGGAAGAGATTTTACCTTTTCAGTTGTAAGAGGTTTTGTAGGCTTTTCTGGCTCCTTTTCTTTCTTTTTCTCTTCCTTTTTTTTTTCCTTTTCTTTCTAAAACACAGCCGAAAGTTTTGATAAGTTCACTTTTTTAAAAATGTCAGCTCTTCATACATTTTTATTAGTTGGAGTCATCATTTGAAGAGAGTACAAATTTCAATGATGACAATATTCAGTGATACTGAGATATGAAAGAAAGCACAGCAAATTCATACTGTCATCAAGTATGTTAATAACACAATAAAGAATAACTTTCCTTAAAAAATTAAGACAGAAGTGAGACAATTTAGAACTTGATATTTCAGAATTTAAAACAAATGCAATTTCTATTCAATAAATTCTCATTGCATCTTTACATAAAGTTAGGTTTCCTAACAGCAACCAAGAAGCTGAAATTTGAATACAAAGAAAACAAAAACTAACTCAGAAGAGAATTCTTTATCAACCAGATGAAGGCAGATTACAACATGTAAACATGAGAAGAAAAGTGTAAAATCACTTTAATTTTTTTTTCAATCACCAGAGTGTTGTGGTATTTTTAAAGGACAAATACGATGATTTTCTCTTGAAAATAACGTTGAAGATAGTGCTTGGGGACCAGAACGAGCTGACTGGTTTGCATATATGATACAACCCAGTCAAAGTAAACTATAATGATATTATAAAGTTCACAATTTGCATTTTCAAGAAGGATGAAGTAAGATATAATGATAAAAACTTAAGGGCTATAAACAGGTGGGAAAAGGAAAATGAAGTAGATTAAACAACGAGCATTTGTAAGGCATATGGAGGGAAGAGATACCTAGAAATTTACAATCTGATGATAATGCAACTGAGTGCTGATCTAGACCTTAGTCCCTGGCAGCAAAGACGAAAGGATAAACTGCTGAACCTAGAAAAGGCAGGAAAATAAACACATGAAAAACTTGGTGAAAATGCCTAAATGTTGCATCTGCACCTATACCTTTAAAAATGGTGCTTGACACCACCTCTCTCAAGAGAAGAATCTTTACTATTTGTAAATTGGGAGAGTCAACACCAGCAATTCCTAAGCCAAAATGGTAGAGATAAAATTAAAGCTCCTATGGGCCAGGCACTGTGATAAGCACTTTACTGTCTAAGTCAATGTTTATAATAATGTCGGAAGAAAGTCCTCATTGTCATTTTACAAATGCAGAAACAAAACTCTCAGGAAAGTGACACACAGAGCCGATCGCAGCAGGGCTGAGCTCCTCCGTGCTCGCTGCCGTCCAGTGGGCTCTGCTTCCCCCACACTGTCCTCCCCACGGGGACAGCGGGCACCTCCTGAGCCCTTCTCAAGGGCTAGACACTGTGTGACTCACTGAGACCCACACAAGAGCCTTCCGAGGTAAGGAACATCACCGCCACTGTGTAAGTGAAAAATAAACAGGATGTGCAGAAGTCCTTCAGATATCATGAACTGTTTACCAGACACCAGTCAAGTTTAGGGAGGAAAGCAATGTAACTAATATGCTGCAGCCCCTCAAAGCTCTTAGTTATTTCTCAAGGATGTCACTGTCATGAGATGGGGAAGAATCCCATCTTTTTAATCACTATGACTGGTGGGTACATCTGAAATCACCAAAAATAAATTAAACCAGTTCAGTTCAGTCGCTCAGTCATGTCCAACTCTTTATGACCCCATGGACTGCAGCACGCCAGGCCTCCCCGTCCATCACCAACTCCTAGAGCTTACTCAAACTCATGTCCATTGAGTCGGTGATGCCATCCAACCATCTCGTCCTCTGTCGTCCCCTTCTCTTCCTGCCTTCCATCTTTCCCAGCATCAGCGTCTTTTCAAATGAGTCAGTTCTTCACATCAGGTGGCCAAAGTACTGGAGTTTCAGCTTCAACATCAGTCCTTCTAATGAATATTCAGGACTGGTTTCCTTTAGGGTTTCTGACTTTTCATACTGTTCATGGGGTTCTCAAGGCAAAAATACCAAAGTGGCTTGCCATTCCCTTCTCCACTGGACCACGTTTTGTCAGAACATGGCATGGCTCATGTGGCTGTGGTCCATGTGATCAGTTTGATTAGTTCTCTGTGATTGTGGTTTTCATCTGGTCTGCCCTCTGACAGATAAGGATAAAAGGCTTATGGAAGCTTCTTGATGGGAGAGACTGACTGTGGGGGAAACTGGGTCTTGTTCTGATGAGCAGGGCCACGCTCAGTAAATCTTTCCCTAGCCTTTCCCTTCTCCAGAGGATCTTCCCAACCCAGGGACTGAACCCAGGTCTCCCACATTGCGGGCATATTCTTTATCAGCTGAGCCACAAGGGAACCCCAAATTAAACCAGCTAGCTGTGTTTAACCAAGGGAGAGCACAATTTGATGTCTTATACACTGGAATTTCAGTTGTCAAAATATGGCTGTAAGCAACAATTTTATGACATGGGCCTTGAAGTCACATTAAAAACATGGGTTATAGTCAAAATGGCCATCATCAAAATACCCACAAACAATAAAAGCTGGAGAGGGTGTGGAGAGAAGGGGATCCTATACTATTGATGAGCATGGAAACTGCTATAGTCACTACAGAGAACAGTGTGGAGATTCCTTAAAAAACTAAAAATAGAGTGACCATATGACCCTGCAATCCTGCTTCTCAGCATATATGCAGAGAAAAACATGATCCAAAAAGATACATGTGCCCCAATGTTCATTGCAGCACTGTTTAAAATAGCCAAGACATGGAAGCAACCTTAATGTCCACCAACAGAGGAATGGATAAAGACGACGTGCTGCGCACACACAATGGAATATTACTCATCCATTAAAAACAATGAAACAGCCATTTGCAGCAACATGGATGGACCTAGACAGTGCCATACTGAGTAAAGTAAGTTAGAGAAGGAAAAATATTAGATGACATCCTTTATACGGGGAATCTAAAAGGAAATGACACAAATGAACTTACAAAACAGAAACAGACTCACAGACTGGAGAACGAATTTATGGTTGTTGGCAGAGGGAGGATGGGGAAGGGATAGTTAGGAAGTCTGGGATGGACGTGTGCTCACTGCTATATTTAAAATGGACAACCAACAGGGCCCTACTGTATGGCACAGGGAACTCTGCTCCGTGTTATGCTGCAGCCTGGATGAGAAGGGAGTTGAGTGGAGAATGGATACATATAGTATATGTAGGGCTGAGGCCCTTCTCTGTTCACCTAGAACTATCACAACATTGGTTGTTAACAGGCTATATACCTCAATACAAAATAAAAAGTATAAATACAAGAAAAAAAGTTTTTAATAATAAAGAAAGGAGACAAAAATAAGGAACTTAAAGGCAGGCAACTCATCAGGTGACTGATCTATTTAAGATACAAGTTTCTTAAGGGAATGCTGAAATATATATATTTTTTTAGGTTGGAGGAAATATATCTTTAGTATCAATGCTTCTGATTTGTTAAGGCAGTTGCTATTTCTTCTTTGGCTCTTAGTAGGATGAACCGAAATCTCAAAAATTTCTGTAAGTCCTTCCTGAGAGACAAATCTCTCTCTCTTTCTCCTGGGAATACCTCAAAACCAGAGCTGCTAGAAAAGTTAGATAAATGTGGTCTGAAGACATTAGTTTCAACCACTCTATGAAACAAGCAATATTCAAAATCTTATAAATAAGCTAAGATGCACCAGTAGCAGACCTTTCTAGGATCCTAACATTTAGTGAGCATTATTAAACTTTCATTTTCTATGTTTCCTCAAAAAAAAAAAAAAAACCCATGCGCTCTAAACACAGATCATATAGTTTTACCTACAGGTAACACCCGTCTTTAGAATCAAAAGCTGCTGAAAGACCAAAGAGTACTGTGAGAACCTAAGTTGTTTTAAACTATTTTCTCAGCAAGAATAAAACACAGCAGTGTTTGATATTTCAAAACAGTAGTTTCTGAAATTTGGTTATTACATAGCCAAATGATATAGTGAAACAGGAGACATTCTGCAAAAGAGAACAGGAAAAAATGTTCAAGTATTATAAGGCAAAGAAAAGTAGATCTTGGATTCATTAAAGATATGGTCTCTAAAACTTTTTATTACGCACTTCTGTCTCAAATGTTGTGAGCATACATACTCAATATATGTATGTATTTATTAATAAAGCACATGTAGTACTCTATTATACACATTATAAAACTACATAAAATTAGAAATTTTAAGAGGGTAAGAAAAAAAAGCATGAATAAACCTTCTGACGGAATGCCCTTAAACGCTGTCTAAATGGTGTCTAAATGCTGTCAGGCAAGACGACGCCACTAGGCCGGGTAAGACCCCGCTTTCCAGGACCTGGCGGCCAGCCCTGCACAGCAGACACATGACCTGAGGGTTTCCACCCTCTGAACAGGCACCGCGGCCACCCTTTCACGCCCTTGAGGCCACCTCCACCTCCTGCAGTGCTTCCTCTCTGCTCCTGACCCCTGACACCTACAACTCTCTGACCACCCAAGTCTCTCCAGCTCCAACCACGCCCTTCATGCTCCAAACCACCCCTCACTGCCTCCTCGGGACCCTCTTGCTGTGCTGTGAGGTTCAAGTGTGCCCAGCTCTCCACTCCCATGTCACCACTCAACACAGTGTACACGGACTGCCTCTGCACTCCTCCGCCTGGGATCTCTCCTCGGCCTCCAGACCTGTGTCTCCAACCTCCCGCCAGACCCCTCACAGGTGTTCAGTCACCTCACATTCAACACACCCAACTCTTAAGTCCGCCCCATCCCTATTCTCACCTCAAAGCTGCTCCTCCTCCTCAGCCTGGATCCCTTCTCCCTGGAGAGCCCATCATCTGCTTAGATGCTCAGGCCTGCAGCCAGGAGTCACCAAGGCCCCCAGAGCGCCTCCATGACTCACTCATCATACACCTCACAGACCCGATCTTCTCCGGGTCTTTGAAGACCACTCTCCCTTCCACTCCCTCTGCCTCCAGTCCAGCACATGCTCCCATCATTTCATGCCTGAGCCAGAGCAACAAGTCCTCAGGCCTCTTCTACATCCAGCAGCACAAAGTTCACTCTCCGGAGATGGTGGTGCAGACAGTCCGGAGGTGAAAACTGGTTCCGGACGTTCCTTCTACCCGTGGAAGGCACTGTGGAGCCAGGGCATCGGGTCAGAGCCCAGACGCGCCAACAGGCTCCCAGGAAGGCGCCCCTCCACTTCCCCCCAGCCACATGCCCGCCTTCTGCCACAAACCCCACTCGTCCTGCTCTGCCCGCAGGCTTTCTTCACAGGACACTTTCTCTGTCTGGACTGCACCCCAGTCCTCACAGGGAACGTCCAGGAAGAGTGCAAGGCGCGTCAGAATGAGGGCCCTGGGCCAGAGCGGCTCTGTGAGGGCTCAGCAATCACGGCCCCCATTCGGCTGCGCCAGAAAGCCCCGTAAGGTTCCCCATCTTCCTCTGTTAGATGGAAGCGTCTCCCCGGCAGAGGATACACCTTATCTGTCTTTGTATCTCACATGTCAAGTACACCATTTAGCAACGAGGAGACACAGACAAAGTGTGAGATTAAGGATGTCTCAAATTCACTATGGTCATTATAACAACAACAAAATGATAAAAGAGTCAAAAAAATTAAAACCTTCAACTATTTATAGGGATGACTTTAAAAGTCCATAATGGTATAGCACCATGCTCCCTACTCACTCCTACCCCACGCACATCTCAAGTTACCACTCTCTACAACAATGATGACTCTGCGCATACACTGTGTCTATATGACGGCTACTATGGCTTAAAAACAAGATGACATTAACGTTCAACAGTTTATAACAACAGAATCATAAAAAGAAAAATTTTAACCAAAAACTCTTCCTAGTAAATCAAAGAATTCAAGAGCAATTATAGAAAAGTTCCTTTAAGCCTAAGGTGGTAGTGGAAACAACAGCAAAAAACTAATTGCTTATTAAATGCTGAGATCTATCTATGGTACTGATAAATTAGTCATTCTGAAATTAAATACAGATTAAAGCTCTTTAATCCTACCTGCAGCATAGGAAAGCGGTCTTAAAATTGTTGTATTTAATGTATTTAATACTGGAGACCATTCAAAGCATAAACAACTATTACAGCATCCATAATAAACAACTAATACAGCATAAATGATGGCACGTTCACACCAAGCGTATGGACACAGCTGGCTAGAACACCACCATACCTCCAATTTGTTTTTCTCAACAGCAGCTTGTAGAGAAGGAGAGGATACCAAAGGCTGAAGAGGAGCATCAGAGGAGGCAATCTGTGGAATGCAGGTGGGAAGTCAGTAGGAAAAAACAAAAAGAAAGTAATCAGAATTACAGGCACAGGAAAGAAACAAACACTCATGCATTTCTGAGCTACAGAAGCACTTAGAAATATGTTAAAGGAAAATAATGCACCAAGAAGAGTGTTGCTTTTCAAGTACTTCCATGTGGAATTTCTGCAGGTAAAAGCATTTATTACAGAAAAGTATATGATTTAAAATGCATTTCACTCTAACATAAAATTTAAAATGCACTCAGACAAGATCATGCCCAAAGTATCTGAGAAACAATTGAGTGTGTCTGGCGGCTCTCTTTCCATCAGTGTTACTGCTGGAGTGCTCAGGCTGACACGCTGTTCCAAGTGGCTGGACAGCACGAACTGAGATCTTGTTCCCACTGACCATAATTGCTTTAAGAATGGAAAATAACACAAAGCTGAAACAGTACAAGTTAACGAAAGTTTTAATCAACTGTGTAAGAAAACAGAAAGAAGGCTGGGAGTGAAAAGAGTGAATTAACGCAGTGTAACAGCTAAGCAGCAGGCTTACTGAAAAGCCATGCGTACACTTCCTTCTTGGAGCTCCGTGTCCACAAACACCACCCCCAGGGCTGCACCGGCTGAACTGCCCCAAAGCTCTGTGAGACAGTTACATATGCAAAGGCAGTTACATATGCAAAAGCAATTTATACAGAGATAATTTCATCTAAAAGCCTTTTCACTCATCTTACCCAATTCCTACAAGAATAGTTGATCACTTTAATGGAAGCATTATCTTCCTGCTCTCTTTACTGCCAAAATATAACTGAAATACATTTACAAAATGTGTAGTAGATCTTTGGAGCTATTAAACTGACATCTCTATATTGCTCTATCATATCAACAGTGCCTATGAAGAATCTTTAAAAATAAAAGGTGCTATTACAGAGAGGTCATTAAGCAATGTCAAAATAACAATGTGAGATGGTAAGTTCTCATTCAATCTGCTTGTTACTGAGTTAGTTATGGCTGCAATTCTGAGTCACAACCCAAGCCCATTATCTTTAGCGGGTCTTCACGGGCACACTGTTAGCTCTGTTAAAAGTATACAAACTAGCCATTCGATGACAACCAACTGAAATTACACATAGGAGAAAATATTTAACAAGACAAACTGTGCCTTAAAGACCAGCTGCAAAACTAATTTATTTCACTGGACATTTCCCTGCTAGAGATATGGAGAAAACAAGAGATTAGAAAAAGCACATAAAATCACTTAAGATGGTATAAAGACCTTTCTGCCCAAATTTATGTAAAAGCTGAACATAAAAATATAACAAATAAATAAAGGCTTTTAATATGTTGAGTGTTACTAATTCAAGATAATTCACTGCAGAAGTATTTTTTTCTCCTCCTGAGAGGATGATAAACTGATTTTGCCACTTTTAAAATTCAGATGTTCACTGTTCACGGAATCTTGATTCAAAGTGGAATCAAGATTGCCAGGAGAAATACAGAGATAACACCACCCTTATGACAGAAAGCAAAGAGGAACCAAAGAGCCTCTTAATGAACGTGAAAGAGGTGAGTGAAAAAGTTGGCTTAGAACTCAACATTCAGAAAACTAAGATCGTGGCATCCAGTCCCATTACTTCATAGCAAAAAGATGGGGAAACAGTGGAAACAGTGACAGACTTTATTTTCTTGGGCTCCAAAATCACTGCAGAGGGTGATTGCAGCTGTGAAATTAAAAGATACTTGCTCCTTGGAAGAAACGCTATGACCAACCTAGACAGCATATTAAAAAGCAGAGATAACTCTTTGCCCACAAAGGTCTGTCTAGTCAAAGCTATGGTTTTTCCAGTAGTCACGTATGGATGTGTGAGTTGGACCACAAAGAAAGCTGAGCGCCGAAGAATTGATGCTTTTGAACTGTGGTGTCGGAGAAGACTCCTGAGAGTCCCTTGGACTGCAAGGAGGTCAAACCAGTCAATCCTAAAGGAAATCAACCCTGAATATTCATTGGAAGGACTGATGCCGAAGCTGAAACTCCAATACTTTGGCCACCTGATGCAAAGTACTGACTCATTGGAAAAGACCTTGATGTTGGGAAAGATTGTAGGCAGGAAGTGAAGGGGACAAGAGAGGATAAGATGGTTGGATGGCATCACCGACCCGATGGACATGAGTTTCAGCAAGCTCCGAGAACTGGTGGTGGACAGGGAGGCCTGGCGTGCTGCAGTCCATGGGGTCGCGAGGAGTCGGACACGATTGAGCGACTGACACTGAACTGAACTGAACTGAAAAGTCAGATGGAGCAATATGTAACTATTTAGTAAATATCAGTCTTTTAACAAAGCATGTTAATACCGAAGTAAAGCATTAATACTATGTTCCAGTTAAGAAAAAACACAGAGATCCTCGTTCAACAGGAAAGACATCTGAAAAGTCAACAGGAAAATTCACAGGTGAATGTGAACAGTTGTGTACCCATAAATCAAACTACCATCTGCCAGTAAGTCCAACAGGACACACGAAAACAGGGATGAGTCTCAAAAACATGCTGAAAGAGGCCAGACACCCAAGAACAAACAATGCATGATACCATTTACACGAAACTTCAGCAGCAACGAATATAGTCTACAGTGACAAAGAGCAGACCAAGGGCTACCTGGGACAGGTGTGAGAGGCAAGAGGGCACAGGCACCTCACGGGGGGAGGGGAAGGGTCTACATGCCAACTGTGGTTGTGGCCACACAGCAGCCATGAGTGACGAGCAGGGTGAGCTCCATTATGCAAGCAAGGAATGAAGACCTAGAGCCTACAGCTAGAAGCAAGAAACACAACAGACAGACAGAGAGATGGATGGGGGAGAATCCAAAGGGCAGGCGGGAGGAAGAAAGAAAAAATACAGAGGAAAGAAAAACCAGGTGCTCTCGTGTTCTTTCCGAAACTCTCAGGACCACTGCCCACCCCCTCCACTAAGCACCCGAGCAGAAAACCACCACCTGCCATCTGGATTAGTCCTCCAGTCCCGCTCATCCATAAACTATGCATTCACACATGTTCTACAAGGCCAGAGTCCAAACCCCTTAACTAGACTGCAAGGTGCCCTGCCTGCCCCCTCCCCTCGACCCGGCACCACCTGTCTAGGCACACTTGACTCCCTGGGAGCCAGCTCTCTGGTCTGCTGCTCCGGCCACCAGGGATTGCTGCTTCGCTGCTCCCTCTGCTGGAAGCCCACACACCTCTAGGGGACCCCCGCCCTGCCCCCTCCTGGACGCACCCCTGGTCTTCCCGTTTGCGCCCGCCAGGACGCTGCACTCCTGCAAACACTGGCACGTGTGTCCAGTGACGATGCCGTTACTTATGGGTGTTCTTTGTGCAACTGAAGTTCTCTGAGACGGACGTTGTTCCTACTTTGTTCACCATCTTCAACATCTGGCATTCAACAGGTCTCGATAAATGTTTTAGTTGAGGAAAACAGGACAAGAGTGTCTCAGAGACAAACACAAAAGGAGGCTTACATCAGTAGCTGCCACAGTCCCCAGAAAGGGCTCTGGCTTATTCACTCTCTTCTCTGAACTCTCATGCAAGTTATCTACACTCATTGTGAAACTCAGAATATATTTTGTAACTAGATGATAATTTCATTTCACTACATTCCAGTACTTTTACAGAGAGAAGACAAGACTCTGACCTAGAAAATGGCACTGGGAATCGGCGTTGGGAAATGTGGTTGTCGTGTCTGACTGTCCCTCTATTCCCCACCCTTCTCTCTGCCCCATCTATGACCTCCTTCAGGAGTAAATGAGCTATCACCCTTCCTTCAACTATTCTTAAGCCCAGAAGGTCTTCTCAAGGCCACCACCAAAGTCAACTGTATGCAAAGAAACTCCCCAAGCAATCCAAGTGTACAAACCCACCTACTACAAAAGGAAAACCAACGGGGCAGATGGAAAACAGGTTTCCAATTGCCATGTTCCAGCAAAAGGTGAACAAATACACACTGAAAAGATACCGAGTGTTATAAAAATGCCAGGATGATTATTTGAAGGGCATAAGGCAAATTGCTCCTTTTGTCTTTCCAAGAAAAGGCCACGTCATTTCCTTGAGGATTGTGCTGCTGCTGCCGTCACTGCTGCTCAGTCCTGAAGTCCCGTCCCGCTCTCTGCGGCTCGTGGACGGCAGCACGCCAGTCTCCTCTGTCCTCCACCACCTCCCACAGTTGCTCAAATTCAAGTCGCTGACTCAGTGATGCTATCTATGTCATCCTCTGTCATCCCCTGCCTCCTCCTGCCTTCAATCTAAATGAAAATCTGCTGCTCTAAAACAACTGACGAGGACCTTATGGATTAACTGTAATACATGCCTTAAACCAGTTTTAGAGATTTTTGACTATATATTTTAAGTGGAGATTTTAATCACAGCAGTTCTCAAATGACTGTCTCATGATCTTTCTGCATCCTGTGAGGCTTAGGTTTTTCAGGAGTTGAGAAATCATCTAAAAAATATAGTTTTCAAAGTAAATTACCTTCCATGGCATGTGTCAGATATAAATACATTTACTGAACTAATAAATAAATCATACAAAAGAAATCACCAATTAAACTCGTCAGTAGGGGAGTTAAAAGACTGACAAACTTAAGTACCCAGAGTCACCAAATACACAGAAGCAGCCTGAATTTTAATTTACTAACTTTAAAATCACTGGATAAGACACTAAGAAATGCAGAATTCTGGAGAAATTTCAAACAGAAATCCATTAATCGCCACATCAGTCACCTGGAAGCCCATAACTTAAAAGGGCTGACTAAAACGTGGTGATATTAACCCAACAGACCTCAAACACTGTGCCCGCACGCTGAAGCCACTGCTCCTGGACTCTCTACTCCTGCGGGTCTCCTCCTCCGCCCAACACAAGCCTCGCGGCGGCTCCTACATATAAAGCACTCAGTAACACAGACCGCTACGGAAAACACCACAGGCAACACCTTGTTTAACTCTCCTAAGAGTACCATAAAAAGCAGACACCATGACCATTTCTATTGCACAGAAGAAACTAAAACTGTAACAAAAAAGAAGTAACAACAACTCCAACTTGAACCTGCGTATTTAACAGTAATCTTAAGTCACCACTCGATAATTTATCATCTAAGTTTTTCATTCCTATCTAGAAGGATATCTAAAATGGATTGTAATGCATACAGTTTTAAAATTATTGCTCATTTATCCTAATGAACTGTATAATCATCAGTTAATTATAAACAGTGGTTGCTGCTCAGTTGCTATGTCAGGTCTAACTCTGCGACCCCATGGACTGCAGCACACCAGGCTTCCCTGTCCTTCACCATCTCCTGGAGCTTGCTCAAACTCATGTCCATTGAGTTGGTGGTGCCATCCAACCATCTCATCCTCTGTCGTCCCCTTCTCCTCCTGCCCTCAATCCTTCCCAGCAATAGTCTTTTCTAATGAGTCAGTTTAATAAAATTAAAAATGCTAACTCGTTTTTATTATAGCACAATTCAGAAACGTTATTTCCACAACAATTTCAAAGTTGAAATAATGGATTAATTTCACTTTCATTGCACTAAATTCTAGTCTTCATACATACATGTGTGTAAACACATATAACATACATACATATGACAACATAAGTTAGAATTTTGCTGTTTTTAAACTTTTATATAATACTCAATTTCAATACTTCAAACTCAAGAAGGCAAAGTGGTTGTCTGAGGAGGTTTTACAAATAACTGAGGAAAGAAGAGAAGCAAAAAGCAAGGGAGAAAGGGAAAGATACACCCAACTGAATGCAGAGTCCCAGAGAACAGCAAGGAGAGATAAGCCTTCTTCAATGAACAATACAAAGATATAGAGGAAAACAACGGAATGGGAAAGACTAGGGATCTCTTCAAGAAAATTGGAGATATCAAAGGAACATTTCATGTAAGGATGGGCCATGATAAAGGAAAGAAATGGAAAGACCTAACAGAGGCAAAAGAGATAAAGAAGAGGTGGCAAGAATACACAGAAGAACTGTACAAAAAAAGTCTTAATGACCCAGGCAACCAGAGTGGTGTGGTCACTCACCTAGAGCCAGAAATCCTACAGTGTGAAGTCAAAGGGGCCTTAGGAAGCACTACTACCAATGAAGCTAGTGAAGGTGATGGATTGCAGCTGGGCTATTTCAAATCCTAAAAGATGATGTTATTGAAGTACTGCAGTCAATATGTCAATACATTTGAAAAACCCAGCAGTCACCATGGGACTGGAAAAGTCAGCCTGCATGCCCAAAGAAGGGCAGTGCTAAACAATGTCAAACTACTAGCCAACTGCGCTCACTTCCCATTCCAATACGGTTATGCTCAAAATCCCTCAAGCTAGGTTCCAGCAGTACTTGAATCCAAAACTCCTAGATATACAGGCTGGGTTTAGAAAGGCAGAGGGACCAGAGATCAAATTGCCAATATCTGGTGGATCACAGAGAAAGCAAGGGAATTCCAGAAAAACATTTACTTCTGTTTCATTGACTGCATTGAAGCCTTTGACTGTGTGGACCATAACAAACTGTAGAAAATTCTTAAAGAGATGGGAATACCAGATCATCTTACCTGTCTCCTGAGAAACCTGTATGTGGGTCAAAAAGCAACAGTTAGAACCTCACATGAACAACTGACTGGTTCAAAACTGAGAAAGGAGTATGACAAGGCTGTCTGTTTCCACCCTGCTTATTTAACTCATATGCAGAGTACATCATGTAAAATGCCGAGCTGGAGGAGTTACAACCTGGAATCAAAACTGCCGGGAGAAATAACAACCTCAGATATGCAGATAACACCACTCTAATGACAGAAAGTGAAGAGGAACTAAAGAGCCTCTTGATGAAGGTGAAAGAGGAGAGTGAAAAAGCTGGCTTAAAACGCGACATTTAAAAAACAAAGATCATGGTATCACTTCATGGCAAATAGAAGGAGAAACGTGGAAACAGTGACAGATTTTAATTTCTAGGGCTCCAAAATCACTGCAGCCACAAAATTAAAAGAGCTGCTGCTGGAAAAGAGCAAACAATATGTGAAAACTCAACCTCATCTACTCAAGACCTGCTAAAGGGATTTCTCTGATGATCCAGAGGTTAAGACTTCGCTTTCCAATGCAGAGGGTTCGGGTTTGATCCTCGGTCAGGGAGACAAGATCCTGCACACCTCAGGGTCAAAAAAAAAAACAAAAACGGAACATAAAACAGAAGCAGTACTGTAATAAATTCAACAAAGATTTTAAAAATGGTCTAAAAAAAAAAAATCTTTTAAAAAAAACCTGTTATTCAAAAAAAAAAAAAAGACCTAAATCGCCTAAGAACTCGTCAGTATTGCCAGCTGTGGTGCACCACAGGTTACGGGGAGTGAAGGGCGGACGACAGGACAGGTTTCTTTTTTTTTTTTACTGTAATCTTTCTTATTTATGGCTTCAGCCAGGCCACGTGTGGCATGTGGAATCTTAGGTCAGCAACTTGGGATCAAATCTGTGCCCACTGCACTGAGAACAAAGAATCTTAACAACTGGACCGCCAAGGAAGTACCCAAGACAATTTTCTGTACTTAAAGTCCTTCAAATGTCCCCTATCACTCATCCATAAAAGAACACCAGGGAGGGCAGGTTTATTCTGCATACCTGTGGTAGAATTCTAAGACAGCCACCAAAACCCCTACATACCCTGGATTCTAAAATGAGTTCTTAAAACTTCCAATGAAAATATATTACTTACATTTTAGAGTTTGTCCTTTGTTTCCCCCACAATGCTACAGGTAAAGTTAATTTCATGGACATTATCAACATCTCTATTTTGTCCATTTCTACCTCTTTCAAAGATTTCCTTTTCTATATCCACCAGAAATGCAGCCCAAACTCTATCAAGAGTACCTCTGCTCCAAAATATACATATTTGATTGAATTTTTTAGTATATTGCTTCTCCACATGTACCAAAAAGGAAAATCAGCTTATTTGCAAAATGAGATGAAATTACTGTCTCTAAATTGCCTGACAGATGACTTACCCACAAAATTAATGGCTTATAGCTTTATGATTAATTTAGGAATCAAAGACCCCCTCCCCCCAAAAAAGGACTGCAACAATAGAGACAACTAGCCTTAAATGGTATTTAACTGGGATAAGAAAATTTATCAGAAAAAGAAACTTAAAAACAAACAGTAATAAAACATATTTGATCACTACAGCAAGGTCTCAACTATTAGGGAACAAATGCTTGATAATAACCAATCAAAAGGCTACGTTTTCAGACTCCTTTTGTGCAGGAACAAGGTCAACAAAAGCTTGTCTGATACTGAACACTTCACATTAAAGAGGCATTTATCTATTAGCGCCTGCTCCTCAGGCACTCAAGCTTCAAAGCACTTTCCCAGTAAGACCATCTGGTGCTGCGATTCACGCATGCTAAGTCACTTCAGTGCTGTCCGACTATTTGCAACTCCGGACTGTGGCCCACCAGGCTACTCTGTCCACGGGGGCTCTCCAGGCAAGAACACTGCAATGCGTGGCCATGCCCCGCTCCAGGGGATGTTCCCCACCCAGAGATCCTGGTCTCTTACACCTCCTGCACTGGCAGGCAGCTTCCTTACCACTAGCACCACCTGGGAAGGTGCTGTGATAAATACAGATAATCAGGAGCAGCACCACGATTTCATCAGAATAATTAATGCAAGACTTCCTTGTTGACTGTTTGCAAATACAGTGCAAACAATTGTGTTTTCTATTTTGGACCAAAGTGAGATAAAGCTGTTCAGGAAAAAAAAAAAATAAAAAGCTGTGTTTTAATAAACATATCTGGTCAGATCCACCAACGCCCTTAGAAGAAGACAGATTTGCCTTTTCATTTCCACAAACCATAAAATAATTTTCTCTCCTCAATTTTTCAATTAGTATCTTTACACAGATTTCATAAATTAACTTAAATGCCATTTAAGCAGTTATTAGATGCTTACTTGAGAATATGCTCCTTTCTGAATCAAGAGTTCTGCTTTGTGAAAGCTCATTACGTGACAAAAACTCCCAATGTTCAAATTTTTAAAGTATGTAACCAGGACATTTTTACAATAAATAAGTCAAGCCCTATCACATGTTAAAATTTCAAAATATATTCATCAAACATCAACTGGTGATAGAGATGAAGATTTTACTTACATTTGTAATAGCTATAGCATTTTTGTCGTAGTATTTCTTCTTTTCGTATTTATCTCTGATGAAAAATTCCACTGCTCTGAAAACAGGTAACTTAAGGAAAAGCATGAGTTCAGTGACATGTATACTCCCCTTTATTCACTCCACAAAGCCCAGACTCTAAATTTAACACTCCTACTCCCTAGTCTGTACTTTCCTCACACACTATTTTCACAACTAAATTCTGTAACCTACTTTTCTTTCTGCCAAAGAATCTATCTCGTTCAGGAAATCTTCCCAATTCAACAAAACCACTCAGCTAAATTCTAAACAGAAAAGTCATCGTATTTCTCAGTTCCACCACAATCCACAGCCTTTTATCTACGCCCCAACACTAAATTAAGGTTCATTTTGGATTTTCAGTTTAAATAAAGAAACTAACACTCATGTGGTAACCACAGCATACCAGATGCCGTGCTGGTGCGCTATCCACAGTTTTCCTTTAGTCTTTCCTCCATGCAGTCGTGTGCATATTATAATTTCCGTATCACAGAGGAAGAATCAGCAACTTGGAAAGAGTAGACAACTGTGATTTCAACACTTACGTCCTTTCCCGCCACACACGGCTGCCTCTAACTGTATCAGTGAGCATCACTGCATATTAGAAGAATGGCGACACATTTTTTCCTGCAAAGCTTTCTAGAAATGGAAAAGTCAAGAAGCTAAAACCAATGTCAGTACTATTTAATTTTCTGAAGTTGAGTGGACCAGCCTTGTCTGTTGATGGGTGAATCACTTCTAGTGGGATTCAGGAGCTTTGGGTCAGCTGATACAGATGACTTCTCTTAGCAGTCAACCGACCACTGTTTTACCATATTCCACTAAAATGGGACTTCTTCCATCAAGGACTCTGAACTTTTTTATTTTTTAGTACCATGAACCCCTTTGACTCCTTTCTGAGATAGTGCTTTTAAATGCATAAAATAAAATACACAGAACTACAAAGGAAATGAATTACACTGAAATACAGACTCTCAGTGGACCCCCAGGTTAAGACAGCGTTCTGTTCAAAGAAAAGCAACCTGAAGCAGTAAAACAGTACATTTTCAGTCAACTGTTCCTTATTGGAAGTTAACAAAGCTCTTTAAACTGACAGTTGAGGCCACAGGTAGTAGCAAGAACTGACAGACAGGGCATTGAGAGAGAGCTCTCAAAGGGCCAGGGAAGGCAAGTAAGACAGGAAAACTAAATGTTCAATTTATCAAGCAAGCTGAATAACTGAAAGCCATTTTTAAAGACAGCTCTCTATCAACTGTGTATATGAAAGGCACTTCACACTGCCTCTTTTTCTCCTCTTAACCTATAGAGGTCTTTTATATTTACAACTAAAGCCAGGCACAAAAAGTTTAAGGAGTTCTCTGGTATTCTACAGTACAAGGGAGGAAGTATTGTGATGACTGGAAACCAGGCACGTCTAGCATCCACCTTTTCAGATGCTACTGGTCACCACAAATTCATTTGTGAATTAGTCATTTAATTTCTGCTAATGATAATAAATGCCTTTTTATCTAGAGAAGGTCAAATGTGGTAGCCTTGAAGACCCTTTCAAGTCAAAGGCCCCAGAGCTGTCAGAAGGCTCATTAGTTAGATATGTGAACATTTTGGCAGTCAGTACCAAAAAATTACCATAACACCCCAAGATTTTCATAAACACAATAACGTTGCTTTATTCCAACTATTTCACATATAAATAAGCTAAATGCTAAGTTCGCACATGATTTTAAATCCATGTTCAATATTACATTTTTCTGTTTTTCTAAGAGGATAAAATGAAAACAATAAAAAAAGCCGGCCCTTTGGATGCATGTGAATATATGAACAACTTTTACTGTCAAGACAACTATTTACTGCCACAACAGGAGAGAGAAGTATTGATGTCATTTTCACAGTGGATGAAATGAAATACGTTTGTGCCGAGTGCATGCTAAGTCGCTTCAGTTGTTTCCAACTCTTTGCAAACCCATGGACTGTAGCCCGCCAGGCTGCAAAACAAGCAAGTTAACGTTCTTACTGCTTAGTCGCTCAGTCATGTCCAACTTTTTGCAACCCCATGGACTGTAGCCCGCCAGGCTCTTCTGTCCATGGGGCTCTGCAGGCAAGAGCAGTGGAGTGGGTTGTCACGCCTGCCTCCAGGGCATCTTCCCAACCCAGAGACGGAACCTGCGTCACCTCTTATGCCTCCTGCACTGACACGCGGGTTCTTGACCACTCGCGCCGCCTGGGAGCCAGGTGAAATATGCTTACTGCTTTTAAAAATTCTATAATATTTTTAAAACAGCAATTATATTTACTTCCAGATATACATATTACATAGTATGTATACAGCTTTTCTTAACTAAAGTCTAAATTCTTAGAGTATAATTTGTATGTTTAAACACCTGGGAGGAGAGTTAACACTGATGTTTCTCCTCCTTAATGACAGAAACAGCAGTCTATTTTGGATATTATTTAAAATATACTACATATTAAAGCTTGAAAACATTATAATACTCTCATTTATGAAGTGTTTATAACAAAGGAAAGATCACTGTTTATGACCAAAGAAAACCCTGATATTAGAGAGAAAATTCATTAAGAACGGTATCAAAAATAATTTAACCACCATTGTAAAACCAAAATTAATTGAAAACTATAATAGTTTTGGAAATACTGAATTTGAAAAAGGCAAACTTTTAAGTACATAATCTTTTAGAGTAAAAAACACTACTAATATCTGATTAAATATGTGAATTTTCAGAAATAACAGATATACATGATATCTTAATTTATACTTAGTGTATTTTAAGTAAGTAATTCAAATATAGCTGAGTGTCACTTCTGTTTATGATTTAAAAAAAAAACCTCTCTGAAGTAGTAAGTAGTAAGCGATTTTTAAAAACTACATCAGATGACAGTTGATCTGTTTATCAAGGACATAAAAAAATAAAAATTAAATCCTTAAGGCAGGACAAAGCACTAGGCTAGTCCTCACAATTAAACATAAAACACTACTTCATAAAACGCAAACAAAGCACGCCACCAAGTGAACTTTCAAAACTCCAGGGGAGTCGCCCGAGTAAGCACTGCGGTTCAGGGAACACGCCACATCCTCGGGGGCTCTCAGGTCCTACATGCCTCTTAGACCAAGAATGTATCACGCAGCTCTTGTGTATTTTTGTACAAGGTCTCAAAAGCAACCCAACCCTTAACTGTTCATTCACCTAAAGAAGTAGTGATTTATTCCAGGGGTCAGCAAACTTTTTCTTAAAGGGCCAAATAGCACATATTTTAGGTTTCGTGGGACAGCTGTTCTATGCCGCGATTACTCACTTCTGCCTTTTTAGCCCCAATGTAGCCACAGAAAACTGGTAAATGAATAGGTAAGGCTAAGACTCTGATGCTGGGTAGGGTTGGGGGCAGGAGGAAAAGGGGACGACAGAGGATGAAATCGATGGATGGCATCAATGACTCGATGGACGTAAGTTTGAGTGAACTCCGAGAGTTGGTGATGGACAGGGAGGCCTGGCGTGCTGCGATTCATGGGGTCGCGAAGAGTCGGACGTGACTGAGTGACTGAACTGAAGGCTATGTTCTAATAAAACTTTATTTACAGAGTCAGGAATTGGCTCCTAGGCCTGCAGTCACGGATTCTCAAATTCTTTTCCAATGCTAGTGGGCTAAAGACACCTTGACTGGATTTATACAGGGTCTCTGTGTCTGCAAACTGGCACTGTAGCAAATGCGAGGGATTCTCGAGAGAAATCTGACAATAATTTTGCATTATATGCTGACCATAGTACTAATTCTCAAAGAGGATGGTCTCCAACATACATCCTCATTTCTGGTACCAGCAGTACTTGCTACTTAACTGGCAGTTATTGTGACCTTGAAGCTTGATCTCTTCATACCTAGCTAAGTGAAAACGGCAAGAATTCTCCATCTCACAAAGTTGTTGGCAGTACTGGGGATAATATATATAAAGCACCCAGCACAGTTCCTAACAAACAGTAAGCATGCAATAAATGAAGTTAGCTTGTATTCTTGTGTAACTTGTCTCAGCTTCCTCACCTTTAAAACAGAGATGATACCAAGACTCACCTCCCAAGATCACAGGAAGAATTAAACATGCTCAGGTGTGGAAAGACCTCAGAACAGGGGGTGGCACCGAGTGACTGCTGTCTGACACGCAGCTCTTATCATCAACCACCGTGCTCTGACAGGTGTTTAAACACAAGGCCCGTGGCGAGGAGGAAACAGACAACTGCTGCGTCATCAATACTAGGAGGGCTTGCCTATCATCAGCTTTAAATAGATGAGCGAATGAAAAGTAGCTACTAAAGAATCAATAAATCTGGAGACCGGGGAGTACTGATCTTCATTTTCCAGCCTCCAGGTGCCATCTGAGACCAAAGGACTTACTTAAACTGACAGAGACCAAGAGGACAACACCTCTTTTCCCCACAAAAAGAAACCAAACAGTAGCGCTTTCAGATCAAGGTAAGCAATATTATTACTGACAATGTAAGCCTAGGGGGCTGATCTGGGATTTAGTAAACAAACAACTAAACACCCCAGAAGATCCTCCTTGCCACAGTCACAAACCATTCAGCACAGCACACTTCACTGTCAAAACCCTCAACACAGACAGACAGCACCAGACAAGTCCAGAGAAATGGTCACAGCACTGTATATTCTATCTTTCCACAAGTATTTATTTCTATCTTAAGATTTCTTCCTTTCTTTAAAGATGCTATGTAAAAGACAATTAAAGTAACATCTACTCCCAAGAACAAAATCTTCCAGTTTCAGACACATGCCACTGACAGCAGCAAAATTTTCAAAAGCTCCAAGGAGACGCACTGCTGATTAGCTCTGGTGCACACTGGATCTCATGGAACTGAGGTAATTAAAGTTTTTAGATTAAGACAAAATATCCTAATAACGAAAAGCTTAATGTAAAACTTTATCACTTGTCATGCACTTGCACACGCCACCTAGAATTAACCACATGCCACATGAGAAATTATACTTTGACAGCAGCTTCTGCCTGACTTTTGTAAACTGTGAAGCTTACAGTGAGAAATCTTGTTATGAGCACAGTGACGTCCCCTACTATGCCAGTTTTACTCAGTTTGGTTCTACTTGCCTCTAGGGATGAGACAACTGTATTTTCCTTAATTCTAAATTTTATTTTTTTAATTAATTTCAATTAATTGGAGGCTAATTACACTATTGTGGTGGTTTTTGCCATCCATGGACATGAATCAGCCACGGGTGTACACATGTGTCCCATCCCAAATCCCCCTCCCTCCCCATCCCACCCCTCCGGTTGTCCCATTGCACCGGTTTCTTGCATCAAACCTGCACTGGCGATCTGTTTCACATATGATAATATACATGTTTCGATGCTATTCTCTCAGATCATCCCACCCTAGGCTTCTCCCACAGAGTCCAAAAGTCTGTTCTTTATATCTGTGTCTCTTTTGCTGTCTCGTGTATAGGGTCATTGTTACTATCTTTCTAAATTCCATATATATGTGTTAATATACTGTATTGGTGTTTTTCTTTCTTGCTTATTTCACTCTGTATAATAGGCTCCAGTTTCATCCACCTCATTAGAACTGATTCAAATGTATTCTTTCTAATGGCTGAGTAACACTCCATTGTGTATATGTACCACAGCTTTCTTATCCATTCATCTGCTGATGGACATCTAGGTTGCTTCCATGTCCTGGCTATTGTAAACAGTGCTGCGATGAACACTGGGGTACACGTGTCTCTTTCAACTCTGGTTTCCTCCATGTGTATACCCAGCAGTCGGAGAAGGTGATGGCACCCCACTCCAGTACTCTTGCCTGGAAAATCCCACGGATGGAGGAGCCTGGTAGGCTGCAGTCCACGGGGTCACAAACAGTCGGACACAACTGAGCGACTTCCCTTTCCCTATGCCCAGCAGTGGGATTGCTGGGTCATAAGGCAGTTCTATTTCCAGTTTTTTAAGGAATCTCCACACTGTTCTCCATAGTGGTTGTACTAGTTTGCATTCCCACCAACAGTGGAAGAGGGTTCCCTTTTCTCCACACTCTCTCCAGCATTTATTGTTTGTAGGCTTTTTGATAGCAGCCATTCTGACCAGCATGAGATGGTACCTCATTGTGGTTTTGATTTGCATTTCTCTGATAATGAGTGATGTTGAGCATCTTTTCATGTGTTTGTTAGCCATCTGTATGTCTTCTTCGCAGAAATGTCTGTTTAGTTCTTTGGCCCATTTTTTGATTGGGTCATTTATTTTTTTGGTATTGAGCTGCATGAGCTGCTTGTATATTTTTGAGATTAATTCCTTGAAACAACTATACTTAAATCAGTAAAAGTGCAAAGATGTTAGGCTTTTCAAACAGCATTGAGCTTTAGAATGATCCATGAAATAGAGAAAAAGGGACTTGTTTTCTTTAACGACCTTCCATATTACAAGCTCCAAATCACAGTGTTTCATAATTAAAAGGAGGGATAAAAGCAATGTAGTTGTAATAAGTATAGAGAAAAAAAATTTTTTTAAGACTACAGTATTACATTAGATACAAAAGCTGGTCTCATGATCCAAGAGATGTCATCTTATGGTGTTATCATTAGGAACCATCTATCTCAAGTTTGTCTAGACAAAATCCCTCTTCAAGCTTCTGACAACCTTAGATTATCTTTTTGTAAACAGCAAGACTGACAACAACAAAGGTCCATCTAGTCAAGGCTATGGTTTTTCCAGTAGTCATGTATGGATGTGAGAGTTGGACCATAAAGAAAGCTGAGTGCCGAAGAATTGATGCTTCTGAACTGTGGTGTTGGAGAAGACTCTTGAGTGTCCCTTGGACTGAAAGGAAATCCAACCAGTCCATCCTAAAGGAAATCAACCCTGAATATTCATTGGAAGGACTGATGCTGAAGCTGAAACTCCAATACTTTGGCCACTTGATGTGAAGAACTGACTCATTTGAAAAGACCCTGATACTGGGAAAGATTGAAGGTGGGAGGAGAAGGGGACGACAGAGGATGAAGTGGTTGGATAGCAAACTCAATGGACATGAGTTTGGGTAGACTCTGGGAGCTGGTGATGGACAAGAAGGCCTGGCGTGTTGCCTTCCATGGGGTTGCAAAGAGTCGGATACGACTGAGCGACTGAACTGAACCGAAACAGCAAGAGGTAAGCACCTCATATGAATATGACCATAATCTCCAAACATTTTACAAGTAAAATTTAACTTGAAAAATCAAATACACATGCTTGAACTAATAGTAGCAAAGAAACACATAATCCAAGAGCCTGACCTGAATCATACCAGGTATGCAAAAGTTGCAATCTTCACCTAGACCTTATGATCCTAGTTGCAAAGAATCCCAAACTACAAGCCTATTTTTAAAAGCCGGCTCAAATGTGACAACAGTGGTTTTACTCAGACCGGCATCGTTAAGTAATGTTCAAGTGTCCTTACACAGGAGAGGGAGTCTAGAGGCTTTGGGAAGTTTCTTAAACAGCCTCTTTGAGCATCCCACCCGCTCACTTACCAAGAATAAAAATATGTTCTGAGTTGTTTCCAAAATTAAAAAAGATACCGTATATAAAGTGCCAAACTCAGGGCTTGGCCCACAGCAAACCCTCACTGAGCAGGAAAGCTACTGCAGTTGTTTCCAACACTGTACCTTCACTGTGTCGAAGGTCAAGGACTTACTAGTATCAGATACTGATCAATCCATGATAAAAATCTCTCCTGAAATTTTTAGATAAGGATCAAATATCTAAGGACATATCAACAAAAAATACCAGAAAAAAAATTCACCATCTCACTGTGTTGTAGTGTAGTCGCTAAGTCATGTCCGACTCTTGAGACCGGGGACTGTAGCCTGCCAGGCTCCTGTCTATGGGATTCTTCAGGCAAGAAAACTGGAGAGGGTTGCCATTTCCTTCTCCAGGGGATCTTCTCGAACTAGGGATCAAACGCAGGTCTCCTGCACTGCAGGCGGTCTCCTGCACTGCAGCAGTCTCTTCACACTGCAGGTAGATTCTTTACTGACTGAGCCACCGGGAAAGCACCATCCCATTAATTCTTTACTTCTATTAGGTTCACCATAAAATGGATGGTAATTACTTAAGAAATAGTATTCCTACCCACATGTACCACATGGTGCCCAGAAGGGGGCAGTATAAGCGGATGCCAGAGTCCCATCCTTGCCTGCACACCTTCAGGCCTTTGTCAATTATGGTGATCAGTGAGATACCTTGACGCTACATTCATCCGCCAAATACCACATAAAGGGTACTATTCCAAACTTCAAGACTGTCAAGTAATTTATCACCTGGTATTCAAGAGAAGTCCAAAAAAACAAATTTAAACAAAGCCAATCTCCCCTTCCCCACTGCCCAACACACACACACACTAAAACTTCCATCCAGAAAAGGGAGTTTCTTCAATTTGAGGGATTTTATATGTCAACTTAGACTCGGGGTGAAGAGCAGAAAAAGGAATAAATTAATACATCTAGCAAGCAGTGGTAACCACCACATGGAACACAGATTGCCTGCTCTGTGGGATTCTCCTTCCACCATGCTTTCTTCCTCAAGGTTCAGTCCCATGCCCTCACTTCCAGACGAGAAGGAAAAAGCATTTCCAGGATTCTGAATAAAACCCTCAGAAAGAGCAGAGGCACTGCCCCAGGTAACATAGCTCACCCAAGCATTCTTCCATCACCTACACACGAAGGGGCTCTCCAGTCTACACTGCACCCTCTGCTCTTCCAGAGTCCAGACTCCCGTCTCCAGCTTCCAGACGGGCATCTCCATGCATGTCCCACAGACACTTCATCCTGCCCAAGCAGTGTCTTACCGTCTTCCACCTGTAACCTTTGAACCTTCATCTAGTACTGAATTCCTTCCCCCGATGAGTAAGTCTACCTCACTCACAGAACCTTAGCCAAGCTAGAAAACGTGGGGTCATCTCAGTGTCTTCCGCAGAAGGCGAACCAATGTTAACCTACTCCAAATGTCCCTGGCTCCTCAACTCCCTTCCAGTCTCCCCAGCTCCCTCCTGCCCACTCTGAACCCCACTACTAAGTAGTACCTTCATCACTGCTCATTTCAGGGCTGCACTAGGATTCTGCCATGACCCCTCTGACTCCACAACCTCCTCCAACCCCTCTTCCATGTGACAGAAGGTGACGTTTCTAATGTTTCTCCTGCCTCACAGCATTGCAAGCCCTTCAATCCTTTGGGTGAATTAAATCAGGCACTGCTCTATATTCCATCTATAGGCAGTTCTAGATGCCACTGAAAACCTTTCACAATCTGGAATAATAATAAGCTGCCTTTGCCACTTGCCCCACAAAACTTAGATATTATCACATTGAAACTTTAAAATGTCAGGTGTCCTCACACCTTCGTACTTCTGCTCACACAATTTTTATGCCTGAAATACACCACCCACTCTTACCCTAGGATCTTGTTATAACAAAAATAGCCTGGGATATCAGACTGCTAAATGTGTGGGAAGGAGGCAAGAGAAGCAGAAACAGAAAAGGCCAAATACTAACTTCTGGAATATACCTCAACAGGTTTCAACACAAATATGGGGAAAAAAAAAAAAAAAATATATATATATATATATATATATATATACACACACACACATACACACACACACACACACACATATATATATAATGGCCTGTATCTCTGTGAGAAAGAACTTTTTTCATTGTATGATCACACAAACTGTTCTAGTACACGGGGAGCACACAGCTGATCTTTAAGAAACTACATTATATTGCCAAAATCACAAAAATCATCTTTGGATAAAATTACATGTGTATATGTGGGCTCAGCTGTGTCCGACTCTGAGATGTCATGGACTGTAGCCTGCCAGGCTCCTCTGTTCATGGAACTCTGCAGGCAAGGATACTAGATTGGGTAGCCATTCCCTTCTCCAGGGGATCTTCCCGACCCAGGGATCAAACCCAGGTCTTCTGCATTGCAGGCGGACAGTCTTATTAGATAGTCTTACTCTGATGAGCTCTTTCTCAGACTTCAATATGAGTCTGAGAAATCCTATAAAATCAAGTGATTTCTCTTTAACATGTGAAAATATTCTGACTAAAATGCCGTGAGGAAATACCTTACTCGTCAGTGAGGGAAGACGTGGATGCAGACAGAGCTGTGCATGCAGCCTGTGACCCAGAGAAGGTCGTCAGGGACCTGAGCCCACACCCCTGTCACCACCCACTTCTACGCAGTATGGGACTCGTCTCGTCCACTGCTTCACATGAAGGTGATCTCAGGAAACCCCTCTGGAAATGATTTGCTTAAACAAAAATACTTAAGATGTTCATAAATCAAATCTCTAATACCAGTCTAAAGTGATAAACCTATATGTTCCAATCAAGAGTTGGAGATCAATCAAGAATCAGATATAATATTTTATACTTAATTATATAAAAATACTATGTAAATCATATTACCAGATTCCTATTAAAAACCAGGTGGTGAGGTGGTAAAGAACCCACCTGCCAATGCAGGAGACATCAGAGACCCAAGTTCAACCCCTGAGTCAGGAAGATCCCCTGGAGGAGAGCATGGCAACCCACTTGAGTACTCCTGCCTGGAGACTCCCATGGACAGAGGAGCCTGGCGGGATACAGTCCATGGGGTCACAAAGAGTCAGACACAACTGAGCACAACACAGCAGCAACAGAGTTAAAAACTTACCACATATAAAGCACAGGTCAGGGCAAATCAATCTCTATTTTTTATGAACAGTATGATAAAATTCACATGTTCCTAAATACAAAGTTAAAATATAAACTATAAAAATGAAGGAAAAAAAAATGAGCTGATTCTTTTAAAACCCAAAATAAAGCAATGTTAAAGGATACTGATCTGTCTGTGGTCTTCGAAAGTTCTCTGGAAGATTGGCTTCATATAGTAGTCTTGCTTTAGTATTTCCCATATCTTGCATGCACTGTAACAAAAAAAAATCAAATATTTTCATTACTCATATAAACATTAAAAAGTAATTCCTATAGACATACATATACATACATACACATATATACAAACACCAGGTATTTATCATTTCCAACATATATTCTTTTCTTTAAAAAAATAATTTAAATCATAACCATGAAATTACTCAAATTCAAAACAGAAGCATAGTTTTAACCGTTCATATTTCTTTAATATATGTAGATCCACCGTTTTCTGCCTTTTTCCATGACTACAATACCACCTTTTTTTATACTTCTACTTCCTTAAAGTGCGTTCCCTGGCAGTTTATGGTATGACTGATGTTTTAAATGTTATCACTTGAACAACACTGCCATTTCTAAGCCCAAAAACTCAACATCAAATTTTCTTTGTCTTGAGCTTCAAAATACTCTGAAGTTTTCATAATTTACATTCCAGACCACATGGAAAGCAGCAAGAGAGAAATGCTGGTGTCCTGGAACTCTACAGAAGTGGATTCACTTCTTTTAAGATTACTAACTTCTTTAAGGGTTATTAGCTTCTTGAAGATTCTACTAAAAGCTTTGGATTCTCCTTTCCCTACCAAAAAAAAAATGCCTAATGGCTAAATTTCACATACAAGTTCATGAGCTCATAGGACTCTCCCTAAAAAATCTATCAATCCCAAGAGCAAGAACCACTGCTAAGGAGACATACGATAATTAAACTGGTTGAAGTGATTATTTTCTTTCTTATTTTGCAATGTATTTTTTTAATTTATTTATTTTTAATTGGAGGATAATTACTTTGCAATATTGTGATGGTTTCTGCCATACATCAACATGAATCAGCCATAGGTATACGTATGTCCCCTCCCTTTTGAACCTCCCTCCCACTTCCCACCCCATCCCACTCCCCTAGGTTGTAACAGCCAGTGATATAATCTTACATTCAATAAATATGACTCTATAGATTTTATGCAAATATTATACATATTCTCTTTATCTAAGTCATTAACATTTTATTTTGGTAAAATAAAAAATAATTAGGAATAGGTATAAGTGTGGGGCTTCCCAGGTGGTGCTAGTGGTAAAGAACCCGCCTGCCAATGCAGGAGACACAAGAGAGGCAGGTTCCATCCCTAGGTCAGGAAGACGCCCTGGAGAAGGGCATGGCAACCCACTCTAGTATTTCTGTCTGAAGAATACCATGGACAGAAGAGCCTGGCAGGCTATAGTCCACGGGGTCACAAAGAGTCGGATACAACCAAAGTGACGTAGCACAAGACATAAGTCTACACTGGGCTTCCCGGGTACCTCACTTGGTAAAGAATCTACCTTCAATGCAGGAGACCCTGGTTCAACTCCTAGGTCAGTAAGATTCGCTGGAGAACGGATAGGATATCCACTCCAGTACTCTTGGGCTTCTCTGGTGGCTCAGATGGTAAACAGTTCTCCAGCACTGAGGGAGACCTGGATTTAATCCCTGGGTTGGGAAGATCCCCTGGAGGAGGGCATGGCAACCCACTCCAGTATTCCTGCCTGGAGAATCCCGTGCAGAGTCTGGCAGGCTACAATCCATGTGGCCGCAAGGAGTCGGACACAACCGAGCAACTAGGTACGCGGCACACAGCATGAGTGTATGCTATAGCAAATTATTTAATTTTGCTCTAGGGATGCTATCTATCACAATTAGACAGGAAGGAAAAAAAGAGTTATAAAAATCTGAAAGCAAGAGTGATATGAATATAAAGAGCCTTTTCTAGAGGAGACCACTGCTGAAAAGTGACTTGATGCTGGTGTGCATGCGTGCATGCATAGCATGTGTGTATGTGTGTGTTAGCTGGGCCTGGGGGAAATAAGGATTCAATAACATCACAGATACAGAGAGATCACTGTGAAAGAAGAGGGAAGGCACTAGTAAGCTCAGATAATTTCTAAGTTTCTGAAAAGTAGAACAGAGTAGGGTGGGAGGAAAGTCTGTGATGAAAGGATTAGCGGAGATGAAACTGGTTCACTCACTGGAGATGGTTAAAGACAGGAGGCAATCTCAGGAGGTGATAAGAGTGCAGTACAAACTAGCTGTCCTCAAAGTTTCAAGACACTATGGGTTAGGGCCCTACTGCACACATTAAAATTTATTCCACTGGCCTTAAAGAGTAAACTCTGGTAATCAGCAGAAGAAAATAATGAAACAGCCTAACAGCTATAGTAGCAAGCATTAGCCTCAATACCTTATTAACATATATAAATATATGTATTATTACAAATTATACATATTGTATAATATATAAATTGAATACATATTACAATATATAAATTGCTTATATATATGCCATTTAAAATTTTTTTAAATCCTGATCTAGATATTACTACCCTAATTTGGCAGGAAAGGAAACTGAAACTGCAAAATGTTAAGTGACAGGTCTAAGACTTTCCAGAAGCATTTAACTTCTGACAGAACCCGCATCAGCCATCAGCCGTCTAGACACCCCAGGCTGCAGCCAGTGGAACAGGGAACTATATCATGCAAGGCTTAAGAATACCAGGCTCTCTGCTTTAGAGGCTCAGTTTTCATTTTACCAATGAGGAAACAAGGCCAAAGAGGTTCCCTACTGTGTAATTCAAGGAATCAGTTATGGAGTTTTAAAAACATTTTAAAATAGATATTTAAACAGCAAACTACAGCTCATCTCAAAATTAGATTAAAAAAAAAAACAAGTCATGCATCCAGTAACCACAAATGTATTGATATTTTTGACAATCATTGTAAGACTATATGAAATACAAAGTCAACATTCATTTTTAAGAAAAATATATTAATGTATTGAAGGATAAGTGAAATGTATACTCTGTAGTTATGATAAATGCCATTTAGGTAGGGCATATTTTAAAATTAATGTTAATTACTATGCCAGTTAAACTCAATCTGTTCTCTTTTTACATATCATATGGTCCTAGAAAGATAAATTTTATACTGTACTTTTTGATAAACCACCTTCATCCAAAATCATCATAATTATTACCATTATAATTGCAGAGGAAGACTTCACCCGGAAATGGTATAATAAAACTCAGTTAGGAATAGCAAAACCCACTATTATGAGTATTTTTCATCAATCTATAATCTGCGTGATTTTAGCTTATCCACACAATCCAATACATATTACAACATTTGACCAAAGGCTCACATATCATTTGAGATTCAATTTTTTAAAATACTATTTGAATCAAAATGCTGAAAAGCATCTACAGGCTAACATACTATCAAGACAATCTAACAAAGATGATGTATTTCTATTCCTGAAACTTTCTAAGTAGACAATATTATATCACCCAGCCTTAGTTTTTGCAGTAAAAAACAATAAAACTTATATTCTAAAAGATACTTTTAACATTTTACAGAGACTAAAGAAAATTTAGGTTGTCAAGTTTTAATTGGCATTTTATTAGATTTGTGTAATTTAGTAAACATACAAAAAAACACACACAAAAAAGTGGGAATAGACTTTTTACAAGACAGTATCAATAAGTAACCAAACCAACGTAGCAGGAAATTTTTATTTTTGTGTAACACTACTGTTCACATCAATGGAGCATCTCCAGTGGAAAAATATGAAGTAGCACACAAAGACAGTTTTACTGAAAAGGGGGCTGTGAAATAAATGCTAAGATAAAAGGCAACAGGAACAGGAACTGTCATGGTCAGTGTCAGGAAATAAACATAAAAGCCAAGAATAATGACAGGCCACCGAAAGTTCCAACTCAATGACACACTCTCCTGAGAATAAAACTCATCAAATTTTTTCTTTCCTTTAGTCTTCCAAAATCCTGGAAAGCAGAGCTCTTTGAGGAATTCAACGAAGGGATGTGACTACTCCAGGATACAGCTCTTATTTGTCCAAGCCCAGCTAAAGCTAGGGGCTTCCCCGATAGCTCAGTAGGTCAAGAACATGCCTGTAATGCAGCAGACCCCGTTTGATTCCGGGGTGGGGAAGACCCACCCAGTCCAGCCCAGGACCAGGGTCTGTGTTTAAGAGCTAGAGCTTGTGGGCCTCCCCTCTGCTTCATCCTGTGCGTGCTCCCTTTTCCCTATCTGTCCCTGGAATGTTCCCTGCATTTTCTCCCTCAGATATTGAGAAGTACCCAGGCAACAACCATTTATAGTCAAAGTCCACTCAGGAAGCTTTCTGTGTAGTTTTCCTAAGTTTTTAAGTGTGTACTGACTTGCCCTTTGGGGTTTACTGGCTATTTTTAAAAAATGGAGTAAGTGGAAAACAAAATAACAGCAACAAAATAAAGGACTGAAATTACTAATAGCTTTGTTGCAAATGATTAGTTTACAACATGGCAATTAGATCTTCCAAGTTCCCAATGCCACAAATGCAAAACATTAAAATAATCAACAGAATCTTAAACATTACTGTGTAATGGAAGGATGCTACACATCTATGTTAAATCTGGAAGTAAAAAGGTTAAAAAAACGATAAAAAAAATATTTCAGGAAGAATATACACAAAACTGAAAAATAAGCTTCTTCCTATAGAGGGAAACAGCCTGGCGTGCGGCAGCCCATGGGGTCGCAGAGTCGGACGCGGCCAAACGACTGGACTGAACTGACAGCAGGAAGCCGGGTGGCTGGGGGCACAGAGAGGAGGGAGCACTCACTCACACGTGTGTGCCTCAGACCTTCGCACCAGGCCCACCTGCTCGCCGCTCCCCAACACAACAAAACCGTGAGGGGCCGCAGCAGTCCTGCACTGACCCCAGATAAGGTCCTATCCGGAGGGCGCTCAGCCAGGGCACCCGCAGAGCAAGGAGCTCGCCCTCACTGGGCGCTCCACCTCCACCGAGAGAACAGGCCATGACAGACATTCAGAGTGAGTACAATTAACACGTTTAAAAACCCCACCCAAGAACATCTGACACTCAAAGTACATTCAGAACATAAATACAGCATTTATTTACCACATGTTTTCCCAGGATCAATACTTTCGTGACTGTTGCTTAAGATGGTATCAGTGAAATTTCAAATTACTTGTTTTTGCTTAGGATTTCAACGTGTTTGGTTCTGTGTGTGAGAGGGAACATTACTTGCTCTATTATTTTCTATTCATATTTAGAACACAAAGACTAAAAATTTCAAATCTCCCTAGCTGAACATATATATATATATATTTTATTAAACCTCATAATTAAACAAAGGAAGTGAGCCCTTGCAGTCCCTGGTGATTCTTCATGTCCGTGACTCACCTCTACTACCACTTGCAATTTTCCAGAATAGTTTTCTATCTTCCTCTCAAAAGCCACCAGGATTTCCTGCATAGAAGCAAGCTTTTCAGGACTGGTTTCAAGATCTTTGGGGTTCCAGCTGCTGGAAAAGAAGGGCCACCAGTTTTGGTCTCAGGAACTCTTTGGAAATATTTAATACAGAGTCCATTCCTTCAGTTTTCATGAAATTGTATTTACAGAGAGCTGATCTCTTTCTGTTTCTCTGTTTTTAAGAACAAAGTAAGTAAACCACACATATTTAAAAGTTAAAATTGTTAAATGATGATGTGGAATCAGAGGTACCAGTTTTCTTATTTTTCACAATTTCTAGATCTTCTCAGATCACGATTCATGTTGCAGCATTGGCTGGCTACTAACAAATTCAGAAAATGAATTCCTTTTCTTTTAAGCAGTAAAATTAAACACTGTTGGGACAAAACTGGAAAAGTTTCATATGACAGTCTTTTATCATCTCCACGTACTCTGCAATTCATACCACCTGAAGTCCAGGAATAAACCACTACTCCTGCCCTAGGTGTTCAGGCCCAGCAGGCGGCATCTGGACTCTTGCCTCTTCTACCAGAAGACGCAGGGACTCTCGCTTTCACGTCTGTGCACGTTTACCCGGAGTCAACCTTGGCACCACTGCTTTAGCTCAAGATTCAGTCACCCACTGCCGAGGCCACTGCAGGAACATGTAAGGACTTACGTTCTTAGAAGAACATGGTATTAGACACTGCTCTTCAACTTAGACCTCATTACAAGCTCCCGAGGCTGTCCCTCCATAAGCCACCCCTCACAGGACCAAGGCCAAACCAGCCCCAGCCTGCAACTTTCACCTCTGCCCCTATAACCGCACCAGTCTCTTCTACTTCACTTTCTCAAACACGACATACTTTTCTGTCTTCCTGCCTAGAAGTCCCTCTGCACACTGTTGTATGCTTTTAGAAACCGATAAACAAAGGTCAATGTCAAAAATAGTAATGAGACATTTAAAAGACATGTTTAGCGAATCGCCAGTCCAGGTTCAATGCATGATACGGTTGCCCGGGGCTGGTGCACTGGGCCGACCCAGAGGGATGGATGGTACAGGGAGGGAGGTGGGAGGGGGTTATGGATGGGGAACACGTGTACACCTGTGGCAGATTCGTGTTAATGTATGGCAAAACCAATATAATATTGTAAAGTAATTAGCCTCCAATTAAAATAAATAAATTTAAATTTAAAAAAACCTTTTTTTAATAAATAAAAGACATGTTTAGAACTTGTGATATCACTGGATACTGGTAATACTTTTTTAAAAGGGAAAAAAGGAGCCACTCCTAAGGAACGTGCTGAAGATGCTCTGCGTGCTGAGGATCTCTGAGCCAGCAAGCCTAACCCTGAGCCCAAGCCTACAGAATACCTGGCCAGAACTTTACCACACCTGCTGGTCTCAGGCACTCTGCAGTCATATCAAGCAGCAACTCTGAACTGCTGTGTGTGACGAAACAAACAAAATAATCGTGTTCCTAGAAAATGAATTCAGTGGATTCATTCACTGCCCCCCAGCAAATTCCTGCCCTGCGTGAGCACCCACTCTGGGATATATGTCCTTATCTTCAGGTAGCCTGCAATTCCTTTGGCTATACTCTCAGTCCACCTAGAGTAGCCAGCACAGAATTAACGGGATCAAGGAGTGACTTCCACTAAGTAACATCTCACCATTTTGTTCACTGCTTTGATGCAAGAACCACAGCCAGTCACGAGGAAAAGGAAATTCTATTACTGATATTGTTGAAAGTTTAACCTCAAAAACAATTAAGAAAATCAACAGAAAAATCACAATCTTGCACATTCAAATTCAAAAAAAGGTTTTGTTTTTTTTTTTATTTCCTCCAATGGATTGTTTAAAATGCAAACCCTCCACTGAATTTCACAGATCACATGTTGTTATAGACAGTGTCATATTTATTTCCCTCTGCACCTGCAGGTAAAAGATAAACCCAGCAATGTGCTGCCACCTCGCTCTGCTTCTGAGGACACAGACTCATATCATGACCCTGGCAAGAAGTCAGTATAAGTTGAATCTCAGTCAACTGAAAAGGTTCAGTATGTACATGAGGCCACAGTTTGAGAAATTTCATCAGCTTGATGGAGCTATAATGAGCACTCCTCCCGTAAAATAAGAAAAAAAGTTGCTTGACCTGGGATCTCTTGAATAAGTATGTACCAAGAATTGTGTACTGAAAGCTTATTATGTGTCTGATCCTATACAACACTATAGAAATTTATCTAAGGGTCAAAACCTTGAGGGGCTTCCCTGGTAGCACAGCTGGTAAAGAATCTGCCTGCAATGCAGGAGACCCTGGTTCAATTCCTGGGTCAGAAAGATCTCCTGGAGAAGGGATAGGATACCTACTCCAATATTCTTGGGATTCTCTACAACTCAGACGGTAAAGAATCTGCCTGCAATGCAGGAGACCTGGGTTCAATCCCTGGTTGGGAAGATCCCCTAGAAGAGGGCATAGCAACCCACTCCAGTATTCTTGCCTGGAGAATCCCCATGGACAGGAGCCTGGCAGGCTACTATCTACAGGGTCACAAAGAGTCAGACACGACTGAGCAACTAAGCACAGCAAAACACAAAATTTTGAGAGGTTAAACAATGTTCTAATACACACAGGTGAAATGTGGTTAAATCATGGAGTGCTTCAAATTAACTGTTTTAATGACAATTTTACTCTATTAAATATTGCTTGTCATGGGGATGCTTTAATAGTACTGATGGTTTTTGAAGTTGCAAGAAGCTCCTTAGCAAAAAACCAAAAACACAGAAAGAAGTACTAGATTAAAGAAACCAAAACCCATGCACAATATTTACAGTGAAATGTAGTAATGGAGTTCAGTTCAGTTACTCAGTCATGTCCAACTCTTTACAACCCCATGAAATGCAACATGCCAGGCCTCCCTGTCCATCACCAACTCCCAGAGTCCAGCCAAACCCATGTCCATTGAGTCGGTGATGCCATCCAGCCATCTCATGCTCTGTCGTCCCCTTCTCCTCCTGCCCTCAATCTTTCCCAGCATCAAGGTCTTTTCAAATGAGTCAGCACTTCACATCAGGTGGCCAAAGTATTGGAGTTTCAGCTTCAACATCAGTCCTTCCAATGAACACCCAGGGCTGATCTCCTTTAGGATGGACTGGTTGGATCTCCTTGCAGTCCAAGGGACTCTCGAGAGTCTTCTCCAACACTACAATTCAAAAGCATCAATTCTTCGGCACTCAGCTTTCTTCACAGTCCAACTTTCATATCCATACATGACCACTGGAAAAACCATAGCCTTGACTAGACGGACCTTTGTTGGCAAAGTAAGGTCTCTGCTTTTGAATATGCTATCTAGGTTGGTCATAACTTTCCTTCCAAGGAGTAAGCATCTTTTAATTTCATGGCTGCAGTCACCATCTGCAGTGATTTTGGAGCCCAAAAAAATAAGTCAGCCAGTTTCCACTGTTTCCCCATCTATTTGCCATAAAGTAATAGGACCAGATGCCATGATCTTCGTTATCTGAATGTTGAGCTTTAAGCCAACTTTTTCACTCTCCACTTTCACTTTCATCAAGAGGCTTTTTAGTTCTTCTTCACTTTCTGCCATAAGGGTGGTGTCATCTGCATATCTGAGGTTATTGATATTTCTCCCGGCAATCTTGATTCCAGCTTGTGCTTCCACCAGCCCAGGGTTTCTCATGACGTACTCTGCATATAAGTTAAATAAGCAGGCTGACAATATACAGCCTTGACGAACTCCTTTTCCTATTTGGAACCAGTCTGTTGTTCCATGTCCAGTTCTAACTGTTGCTTCCTGACCTGCATATAGGTTTCTCAAGAGGCAGGTCAGGTGGTCTGGTATTCCCATCTCTTTCAGAATTTTCCACAGTTTATTGAGATCCACACAGTCAAAGGCTTTGGCATAGTCAATAAAGCAGAAATAGATGTTTTTCTGGAACTCTCTTGCTTTTTCGATGATCCAGTGGATGTTGGCAATTTGATCTTTGGTTCCTCTGCCTTTTCTAAAATCAGCTTGAACATCAGGAAGTTCACGGTTCACATATTGCTGAAGCCTGGCTTGGAGAATTTTAAGCATTACTTTACTAGCATGTGAGATGAGTGCAATTGTGCGGTAGTTTGAGCACTCTTTGGCATGGTAGTAATGGAAGAAACCCACAAATCCCAAGATGCCATTAGGTAGGGATGAGGCATAATGACCAGCAGATATGCCCACAACACCTAATGAGGTGTTGAGTGGATCTGAGAACAGAAGACTAAGACAGTGAGATGTACAAATTGGAAATTACTGTGAACCAAGAGGAAGATGGCACATGAAGCTGAGGGATTTCACCCACCCCAACAGCAAGGAAGTGCAAGAAGCTGGGAATGCAGAGAGACCCCACAAGAACCAGCAAATCTCCCTGTCAGGACAGGGCCCCACACTGAGCAGAAACTCCTGGGAAATGATTCAAAATGGAGAAGGACAAGAGTCGTGGAGATAAAGGAACAGAAGGTTCAGATAAAAGTGGGAGAAAACAAGTGGCTTTATGTTTTAAACACCTGAAAACAACTGAAGAGACAGGTCTGTGTGGTTAGAAAAGCTATTTTGAATATTAATGCCCTTTAAAGGTAATGAAAAAACAATGCCACATAAAAATGATCAACAGAAAATAATCAAGGTCAAATCTCATACAAAGTTGTCAGAAGAGGAGAATAAGATGTAGAACAGTGTCTCTAACAGTGAAGCCACACAAGAACAAACATGCCCAGAAAACAGATCAAAGCCACAGACTACTAATCAGAACAAACTGAAAGCCATAAATACAAGATAACAAAGAATATATAAATGAGTCCAAAGACACATGATGTTATAAAAGAGCAACTAAATCAGAAATCAGAAACACACAGAATTAAAACAAAAACTCAGGAAAGAATTAGAAGTTTTTTAAAAATTCAAAACTGGATATCAAATTAAATAGATGATCAAAACAAATAAACACAGCAAATAATGGTAGAACTCTGGACAGGCAAAAGAAGAAAAAAAGAAAACTTAATGGAAGTAAAAAGTAATGAAAAGTATCTAAGAGAAAGTGACAAATATTAGTGTCAGGCAATGAAGACCTAAATACAGGTAAGAGGGTCAATGAAACAGGAAACTCAAACAAGGAAACAGGATACTAAAAACTTCATTTTTAAAAAGTCACTGGAATAAAAAAAAATTTTTGAATGTCACTGAAATAAAAACTTTGAAATTACATGCTAAAAGAACATATCACATGCAGGCAATTCCTGTCTAAAAGAAACCTCCTATGTTTCAAGACAGAGACAGGTCAAACATAGAAGTACTAAAAAAGACAGATCACGCAACCATCTAGCAAGAGAGAGCTGCAAGAGAGCTGCAGTGGCTCCAGGCAAACAACACATCTAATCACCACTGTGAAACAGGAAATGAGCCAGTTACAGAGTTTTACATTTTCTGATAGCCTTACTAAAAAAAAAAAAAAAAAAAAAAAACAGGTACAATTGGTGTTAATAATGTCTTATTTAATGCATCTTTCTCCCCTGCAGAGCTCCCAGGAAAACGTAATAACTGATTTCACCTGCATCTCAAGACTTAAAATGGTGTCATAATGTCATTTTTTTTCCGCAATGAACTGACAATTTAATTACTCACTAACAGCTAAGACCAGGCCCAGAGAAAGGATCGATCTGATACATTTCTTGGATTCTGTCCCAGTAAAACCAACCTGTACAACCTCATGATTCAAGTAAAACTTAAGGTTCAGCTGTCCACAATACTCTAGTTCCAGGTTTCCATTTTATTAAAGACTGAAGAGGGAGCTCAGAGCAGACTGGTTTCATCAACTGCAAGTCATTTTATTTCACAAAATCAATACGCTTTCAAGGAATAAAATTTATTATAACTTCATCCAAAACATACTATGTCAGGAAGTCGAAGAGAAAACTTCCTCCGTGTGCTCAGCCACTTTCACCTCCCACCTCTGAAATCTTTTACACACCTATTTTACCACTGCAGATGCAGACAGGACCACACATGATTAGTGCCACAACATGATTTCAGTTGCTGTTCCAGCTACAAAGAAGTAGTTAAAGTAACTATTAAGCCCCTTTTGCCTATTGTCTCTGATTTGGCCAGATTAGGAATTCAAGCTGAGCTGACAGAACACAGCAAAGCCTACTGATGAAGATCAACAGAAATCCACGATTTTCGCTTCCTTAGGGAAAATCCTTTTCTAAGAAAAACCAAAAATTTTAATGAAGACAAGTAGGTTAATGTTATGACATAAATTAAACTAATGGCTGCACCAAGTTACCTTACTGTGGGTTTCTTTGGGAATGACAAGGTTATCAAAGAAATCTCTATGCATTTAGCTGGTGATTTTCTCCTTATGAAAGAAAATAAGAAGAGCAAAAAAGTTTATCCAAAACATTTTTAGAACCTGTCTTTTTGACTTAACCCAAGAACCCTGTCACATTCTTTTGAATTACTGGAGATTTCAGAAAAGTCTTATCCTTTGGGGTAGAATTTGACTCTTGGAAAAAGTTGAATCACATCTGTAATTCTGATGTGTCATTTTTATTCTAATGCATATAATGAAAATGATTTTTGAACTGCTGTGGCAACCAAAGAAGATTTGAGCATACCACCCAAGAATCTCAAAAATGGAAGAGACTTCAGTCACTGAAACTGCTCCTCACCTGCCATCCAAGGCTTGAACCCCACCTACATCTCCAGGTGCGCATTCGGCCTCTGCACACACCATCCCAGTGATGACGAACTCACTGTTCTCCGAAGGCAATTCTCTTCAGTTTGGAACAGTCTGAACACTGACAAGTACTGCCCTCTAGTTTCAGCATATATTACCCTGGAACCCCCACACACACTAGCTTAAATCAGACTTCCTATGGCGGCTATATTTTTGGAACTTTACAAGTATAAATGAACACAGGGAGAAAAGGACAACAAATGGAAAGCAACAGAAGCAATGAAAAAACTAAGAACTGATGGGAAACAAAGGCACAGGAAAGAAAGCCAGTCCAGACAACCAGATGACCATTTACATTTTAGATGTATCACGCGGCAGGTAAACAGACACCTGCCAATCTTAACATTTCTAAGTGTACACATTAACTCCTATGACTGTGGCCAAAGTTTCCCATATTGAAACACTGAAACAGTTTAATAAATCCTTTTTTCCTGTTTCTGTATAAAACACCTAGGCTTCATTGATACTGTTAAAGAACAACAGTTAATGATATTCTGCTCTTTATTCTACTCAAATATATCATGTTATCTAGCAAAAAAAACTCCATGCCTGGCTGTATCTATTCCTTTCTCTTAAAGTCTATCATAATATTAGCAGTTGGCTTTGTTTGTTTTATGAAAAGCATTTTTCACAAAGCAACAAGATTTTTAATTATTTCACAAGAGTTCTTGAAACACAAATATGAATAGATAATGTACAGCCATGCTGAAATTCCAGTGCCACAGAATCAACCTATCGGGCTAACTCCAGCCTCACCAAACATACTTGGGAAAATTACCAATTACCATGCTAAAGATACTCATATTGGAAAAGACCCTGATACTGGGAAAGACTGAAGGCAGGAGAAGGGGATGACAGAGGCGGGGACGGCTGGATGGCATCACCGACTCAATGGACATGAGTTTGAGCAGGCTCTGGGAGTTGGTGGTGGACAGGGAGGCCTGGTGTGCTGCAGTCCATGGGGTCACAAAGAGTGGGACACAACTGAGCGACTGAACTGAAGCTGAACTGAAGGATATCCAAGGTTTCTTAAGGTGTGATAAATTCTTGAATACCAAAGGTTTCAAATAGAAAATCTAAAAGAACTGATACTTTAAAGAGGTCACTACTAGAAAGAGGGGAAAATCATCTGCACAGAAAAATAAAAACTGAACCCATGAGAGTAACTGAGTTTTCCCTTGGAGCAAGACAAATGAGCAAAAAGGCTAAAGGCAAAACTGTATAAAGTCTCCAACAGGAGGGAAAAGCAGAAAAAAGTTTAAAACAAAGAAGAAAACACAGCGACTTAAATAATGAAACAAAACAGAGGATAAGAGATAGTAACTGTAGATTCTCTTACACAGAAAAAGCTTCAAGAAGGCAGTGAGGAGTGTCAGGGAAGCAAGGACCACGTGGGTGACATGGACATGGCCACAAGCGTTAACTGCACTCTTTGTGAGTACAGGCCCAGCAGAGGGGTGGAGTAAAGACGAGTCAGCAGAGGCCAGTCGGGTAGAGGAGTGAGACAGCAGGGAGAGACCCTGCTCAAGAAATCCAGCTGCTGCAAGAAGGTCAGGGCTGCCCCTGGAGGACAGTGGCTGGCACTGTGAACAGTCGGTGAACACTCGCAGGTGAACAAGTGAGTGAACCGGCATCGCAGGGTTGAGGGCTGTCTGTCGAGGGTCCAAGGGTACAAGGCAAACTTTTGTGGAGGCAGTGGGCAAGACAGCAGGTTTCAAAGAGGAGGAAAGCATTTAAAGATGCCTGCAATGAATATAACTTCTTTAATTAGGTAGAAAAGCAGAAAGGAAGCTGAGAATGGAAACAAAGGCAGAGCAACTAGCACCACCACCTTCCCCAACTCTGCCCCTAGAACAATAGAGCCAGCTGCTCAAGTCAGAGCAGAGATGCTCAGAGGAGGGTGGACAGAAAGCGAGAGCGAGGAAAGCCTCTGTTCTTCTGATTCAAGAGTAAACAATGATGTGAGGAGAGCTCAGTTCAAAGACCGCTCCCTCTGGGCCAAAGTGTGGTCAAAGCCACAGCACAAAGAGGCAAGGTATACAGACACGGAAGAAAAGTGCCTACAGAACGCTGAAGGCAAGCGTACCGTGCCTAAGGAGACTGGACGTATTTGATAAATGAACACACTGCAGTCGTGTGTGCTGGGTGTTCCACCCTGCAAAATGCCAAGTACTGACACCTTATCAACAAACCTCACCAGTAAGTCCTAAACAAAGAACATGTGAGAGAATATTACTAAAACATTTACAGATTATAAAGTATGAAAAATGTTACCAAAAGTTACCATGAAAAGTGGTCTAAAATTACCAAAAAAACACCAAAAGCATGGAGTATACGTTCCAATGTGGACAAAGTCTCACTAGGATGTTTTATTAGGCAGCACAATTTACACAACTCTCTACAAAGTGAGCCAAGAAACTTTATTCTTTTCTAATCCTCACTTCTTTTTTTTAATTGTATTTTTTAATGAAAGTACAGTTGATTTACAATGTTATTTTCTGGTACACAGCAAAGTGAGTGATTCAGTTACACACACACACACACACACACATATATATATATTCTTTTTCATATTCTTTTCCACTGTGGTTTCTTACAGGATATTTAGTATAGTGTTACACTAGGACCTTGCTGTTTAGTGTATTCTTCATTTTAATTCCTTCAATACAGACAGTGAAAAATAAATAATTAAGAATTTTTAAATAATGAGGGGAAAAGGTAATCAAGACTTGGGATTA